>NC_050480.2:107264113-108464113 GCF_012460135.2 Molothrus ater | reverse complement strand
AAAAAATGTCAGCTTCTGTCAGAGCACAGAAAGTTCTTTTAAAGGCATAACTTCATTTTATGGCCCTGGCCAAAGGAAACAGTTGTCTTTTTTTTCTGCATGGTTCATCCCTGGCACTCTATCATTTTCAAAAGTCTCCTTTTTTTTTCCACAGCAAACAATAAAAATTTAAGTTTCAATGTGCTCACTGCAGTCAAGGAATTTCCTCAGTTCCTACTAGTTTAATGAAGCTGTGAAATATGTTACTCTGGAGCACAGATGATCTGTTTGCACAGCTTTCAAAGGATAACTGCACCAGTTCTGAAGCAAAAGGAAAATATCTATTCCTTCCATTTATATGGCCAACAATAACTTCTACATTCTGACAGAATCGTGTGTACACTGGCGGGGAAGGGGAGTTTCAAAACACTTTATCAGGAAGTCCACAATCCAATAAAATGCAGGCTCCCCAGATACTGGTCCAAACTGATGCACAGGATTCGACTCTGAAGTTTTGTTTTTTAAATACAGTTACATTTATTTTTCTCAACCAAGAACAATAGTTGCATTTTTCAGAATAGATGACCTTAATGATGTGAACAATTACCAAACAGAAGTCTCTTGAAGAAGAGAGTGCAGTAACATTATTCTATCCAAAGAAAACTAAATACAGTAGAACACTGGGTCTGTCACGATGTACTCATCTATATTAGAAGATTCGATGCACAAGGCAACACTCTTATTTACATTGTACTGAAAAATACTCTCAGTGGAAGGTACCTCATTATCCATCTGACAACAATCTAGTGATCTCATAAGGACACTTATATGAAAACAAATTACATCTTTCACTTTTGCAAAGGGAACTCTCTGTAGCATTTAAATAGAGACAAGTAACTCCTTATGCATCGACTGCCCATGTAGTAAATCAGGTGAGAAATTGTTATACAACAGCAAAGGCAGGCCTACAACACATGACTAGAAGCAGCACAGTTTTTACTCTCACCACCAAATTACAAAATCATATAAAATATCACACCTTGAACCTGCATTTCTGAGAATCCAGTGTTCTTTTAAAAGAATAAGTAACTTATTTTTCTAACAAATTTACTTCCTGTCTGGCAAACCCCAGTTTTTTTACAAGCATTCCATATCATAATTTCATCAGTAATATTATGATCTCAGCAATTTATCTCTCTGTATTAGCACTGAAGGATGTTAATAAAAAGTATTTATTTAAAAACATATCTATGACAACAGGAAGTTTAGCTTTCTTTGATGAAGGGCTGAGAAATACAGGACTCTAAAAGACTTCTAAAGCAAATATTAAAAACACATTTCTTTACTCAACAGCATTTACCCTCCTTTCAATAGAGGATGTGGGTTTTATTTACCCAAGTCATCTCTGAATGTTTTACAAATCAGAAGTAAAACACTAACAGCTCCATCACTAACACCTGCTCTCTTCCCTCCATCACCCTTACTCACACATTCTAAGACATCAGCTAAAAGATGAATACACAATGCAGATACTGCCAGATAGTTTGAGTACTCACATCATACTCTGCAATTCAAGTGTAAAGCTTGTTGATTTTCTTCCACTGCTTGAAGAGGCAACTGCCGACATCGGGCTGGCCACAGTGCTGCTCATCTGGGTAAACAAAGAAATAACAGCACTTACAATAGTTGTATTTCATTTCCAAGAGTGTTTCACACTAGATATTTAAAAGGAAGAAAAGATATTTGGAGTAACATGGAAGGTAAAGGGTCTGTATGCAAAAAAGAAGCCTATGTGAGGCAACAGAAAGCTTGGGTTGATGTTTACTATAACCAAAGTATTGGAAACGTACTGTTTCTAAAATAACGATTTAGAAGTATCCTAAGAAGTACCAATGCTTAAAAGCATTAAGATAAAAACCACTACCCTGGAATAGATGGTATTCCCAGACATCAGAATCTCTGCTGCCCAATCATCCTCTTATATTCCTGCATATCCTAACCACCAGTAAATCATACCCACACCATCTCCAACAAGGCCAAAGTGATTCTCACAAAAAGCCAGCAAAAACTTTATGAGCACAGAGATCAGAAACTTCCTTTATAATAAACACCTCCTTCACATACACAACTTAAATTCTTAAAACAGAAATGCATTAGAAAGAGCGAGACCCAACCACCATCAGAATACTCTCAGCACTGAAGGTACTATTTTTACACAAAGTATTTTACAGCTTTTCTATATAAATATCTCATTCAAGAGCTCCAAGGCAAATCCAGGACAATTTCCCTTATATTCTATTAAGTAATTAATAAATCTACATTTTCCTCTTTAACAATATGCAAGTCAAATTGTAGCAGTGTGTGGCTACAGGGTCTCCACATCAAATGGCTTTGAGCTATTCAATTTGAAAAAATAATTTCATTTACTAAAGGACTGACTAAGCAAAATTTTATTATGGAAAACTCCATTAATATGGACAAGGGAGTCTCATTTTTCCCTTAAAAAATTAATATAAAACTGCATACCGTGTAAGTCCCCTGATAAATAAGATTTATTCTCTCTATATTTCTTAGTCTTCCAGTTTGCTACATACTAGTAACAGCTAAGTTGTACTGCTCATTTCTTGCACTATTAGTAGTAGCAACCATAAAAGCTTTATACTGCTATAGCTTGCTGTTCTGTAAGAGATTCTACCTCTCTTCATTTCAAAATGCAAAGGATAAGATTGTTCTCTAGAATAGAAATCCACTCCACTGCTTCCCTGGGCAGCCCATTCCAATGTTTCCCTGGGCAGCCCATTTCCAACTTCTGTGAAGAAGTTTTTCCCAATATCTGAACCTCCCTTGGCACAATTTGAGGCTGTTTCCTCTCCTCCTATAGCTTTGTACACAAGAGAAAAGCAGAACCCCACCTGGCTGTCTCCTCCTGTCAGGAGTTGTGCAGAGCCAGAATATCCCCCCGAGCCTCCTTTTCTCCAGGCTGAGCCCCTTTCCCAGCTCCCTCAGCTGCTCCTCCTCAGGCCTGTGCTCCAGAGCCTTCCCCAGCTCCGTTCCCTTCCCTGCACACGCTCCAGCCCCTCAATGTCCTGAACTGAGGGGCCCAGAACTGGGCACAGCCCTGGAAGTGACCCCAGCAGCGCCCAGCACAGGGGACAGTCACTGCCCTGCTCCTGCTGCCACTGCACTGCTGGTATAGCCCAGGTGCCTTTGGCTTTCTTGGCCACCTGGGCACAGCTGGCTCTGGCCCAGCTGCTGTTGACCAGCATCCCCAGGTCCTTTCCCACTGCTGCCCATGGCCTTCCCCAGCCACTCTGCCCCAGTCTGCAGCACTGCACCAGCTCATTGTGACTTAAGTACAGCATCCAGCACTTGAACTTGTTGAACCTCATAAAACTGGCCTTGGTCAATTAATCCAACCCTTCCAGATCCTTTTGTACAGCCTCCCTACCCCACCCAGCTTGGTGTCATAAGTTGAATTTTTTTATTAATGCTTTCATGTAGATTATCAGACTTCAGTTCATCTTCAGGCAGATTCTAATTTAGGTCCCCATCCTGCAAGCACTTACGCACATGTGTAACTTGAATCACAAGTTTACTCCCACTCAAGTCTGATTTTAATCACATGAGTAGTTACACACAAGGCTAAACTGTTGTCAGGATCCTGCCATAATCAGCAGTTACCAGTCATCTAACCTAAACAGTCAAATCAGTGAATTTAAAAAATAAAAAACAAGTAAAAACCCTCTTTAACAAAGAAAGGTGCCAGTATTTATAGGAAAGCTCTATATACCCATCGAAGGGAGTTAGGAGGAAGCTGCTTTTGTACCCACCATAGCAGAAACAGCCTAAAGATTTAGAAATTTATATGTATTTGATTGTCCATCATTTCATTGGGACTGATTAGGATTCATTTTAGTAGCTATATTTTTATAGCCAATACGACAGTACCAGTATTCCTAAACAGAGAATTAACGGTACATTCATTAAAAACTGAATAACAAGATTCAAAGATTTAAGGAAGGGTTTTTTTTTCAATTTTAGAGCTTTTTAAAACTAATTACATCACTTGAAGCAAATAACTATTTTCTTTGAACATCCACGACAGAGATTGTGCTTTCTCCATGAGGTTCTGTTCTGCTACTTTATTAAACATTCTCCCAAAATTCCCAAAAACCATGGGGCCCAATTCCACAGCTGCCTCCTCACAGCGCACGACCTGTGATTCATGCATGTCCTATTCTAGAGCAAATCCTTTCTTATGGATTGAACTTGTCCTCCAAGTGGACAAGAACAGTTCAATTAAAAAAATTTGAAGACTTTACATCTCAGTGGTTTGAGAGCTGAAAGCTTATCAGCTACTGCTTCACTACAAACTTGGGTCCTCCTATTGCAACCAAACGATTTAACTTTCAAATCAAGCAGGTGTACAGCATTTTCTTGACATAAAAAACCAACAGCTTGTCAGGCTTCATCAGACCCTTTGCAATAATTACTTCCACAGCCCACATTTTGTTTGATGGTTGAGATAATTAACTTCTTTACACATCAAAGTCCCATCCTCCGTATGTTCTATTTCCTTTCTTCCGGACATTAAAAAAAAATAAAATAAAAGATAATTCAAAAGCAGAAGCACTCTCAAATAAATTTTCTTCAGTAAGTACAGCTATCATGGAACTGAAAAGCCTACAGTGATCTTCAATGGGTCGATATACTGTATTTGTTTTAGCTCCAAACTGAAATGCAGCTGCTTGCCATATTCTATAAAATGAATTCAGATGTTCAGATTAAGTCACAGATTATTTCAATGTGCTGCATTTTAATCATGAACTCTAGCAAGAAGATAACTTCTGATTAACACTATTTGGACTGGTAATTTTGAGTTCTTATCCAAGTAGGTTCAGCTTTTATAAATACTTTTCTCCTAAGTAAAACATTGCAACCAAATGTATAGTAAAATACACACATTCAAAGGTATATATAAACACTAACATAAATGTTTAAAAGCATCTACTGTAATCTCTATGTCTTTTACATTGAAGAGTCATAACAGAAAACACTTGTTCTATATGAATCAGCAGAACAAAAGTTATCAGTTGAGGGAAACAAATTTTAAGTCATTTCTCATCAGGTTTAGGCCCATCCCTCTCACCACAGTAAGATACCTGGGTAGATTTCTGTTTCATAACCCTCCTTCAAATTCATATCTACTCTGAAATTACCAAGCAATATTAACTTACACTAAATTTTCTACAATCAGTAAGTGATCTGTATAACCCATGTATTTACTCAAGATCCAGCTCAGAGACATAAAAATTGGAATTCCAGTGCTCCTAAAAGATCATGTAAGGGTTATACATTTAGACAATTCTTATACTATATTAACATGTAAACGCATATATAAAAACCCCCTGCCATGTATAGGGACACCTTCCTTCAAACCAGGTCGCTGAGGGCCCCATCCAAGCTGGCCTTGAACACTTCCAGAGATAGGGCTGAAACCACTCTTCTGTTCCAGTGCCTCACCACCCTCACAACAAAGAACTTCTCTTTTTCTAATCTTAACCTCCCTGTTTCAGCTTCAAGCCATTCCCCCTTGTCCCATCACTGCACACCCTTTCCAGCTCTCTTGGAGCCCCTTTAGGTACTGGAAGGTGCTGTGAGGTCTCCCCTTCTCCAGGATGAACAACAGAGGCTCAGTCAAGGCTTTTAAGACACTACTCAGACACCTTCACCAATCCCCACTGCTGAAATGCCACGTGAAGATCAAGGAGAAAGATGCACCCAGACAGTCACTACAGAACAGTCCTCTAACAGACAGTCTGAAGCTGATCTAAACTCACTCAGGAAGAGCAAAAGTTAATAGTAATACAGTTTTCACTTCACCACAAGGAAAAAAAAAAACCTAAGTTTGCACTAGGTCAGTTTAAAACAAATGTGAATTTGTGGATTCTCTTTGATGTCGGTTTATAGGCTAAAGAAGGTGCAGGATTACAAAAAAATAGCATCCCTGCAAAAATTTTTACGCTGAGGAACACAGAGTAGAAGTTACCATTACAATGATTTAATTCATCGAGCATACTTCTAACTGGTTATCATATCAGTCTTTCCATAAATACATTTTTACATATAACCCAAAACCATGCAAAAATTTAAAGACTGACAAATTTTCATTTCTATAAATTCCAACAAAACAGGAAGGAAAGAAAAACCAATATAACTATGAATTAACACAAAATCAAAATTAATGCCTTTGTTTCCACACCTTCTACTTCAGAGTAATTAGATTAACTAGTCTCTTACCACTGAGTATTTCATGGCCTCACCAGCTGACAAGAGGGTATAGGATAAGAGTCTTCTAGGACTGGAGATGTAAGAACTTAATTAACTACAGGAAAAACAGATTTTTGTTACTGCTCTTCTTTTAAAAAACAAAAACACACCATAACCCTGCTGAACACATGCAAGACTGGCTGAATGTATGCTCAATACTCTTATAAAAAAATAAGAGAAAGTTAAAAAAAACACCCAATACCCCATAACCAAATGCAAGAGCACATACACTGTTTGGCTTGTCACCCTCTCTCCCAGTAGCACAAATTAACTGAAAATTAAAACACCAAGTGTGAAGTCCTTAAGTACTCCTGAGCTGTTCAAGCAGGCTGGAACTAGAAACACTCTAAAGGGTCTCAGATAAGCACAGTGTATGTGTGATCTAGGATTAACAAAATAATGACTGCTTGTATACAATGAAATTACTTTATCGTCCTCTAACCTGTTCAGGTCAAAACTACCAGCTTTATGGGCAACAAATCAGAAATGTTTTTGCTTACAGGAAAGAGGATGAATAACTTTCATATTCTTTAAGCACAGCATCTTAAGAAGCCAAGCAGATAAAGACACAAACTTCCAGGGAACAGTCAGGCCAAATACAGGATTAGAAGCAATCTGTGGGCAGGCAGGGACACATCTGCACCAGGTCTGCACACAAGAATATTGTTCAAAGCTCGGGCTGCAATCTCAGCTTTCTTTCATTTTTAATTAATTAACAAAGTACCACAAAGCAGAATGCATGCACTATTCATTCTAAGGATAACACATTACATCTGCTGCTGCTGCTTCCATTTATTACTTATAGACCAGATTCTTAGGGTAGTTTTATTTTAAACTGAATACCAGAAAGAAAAATTCATCTTATAGCTTGTCAATGCATAGCCCAGCTTTCACCACCCAGACAAATAAGCATCTCATCTTTAACCATGACACTCTCTTGGAACAGAACATGCTTGGAAAGCCCACACGAATACAAGGAATACAACTGAACATAATTTCCCCTGTCCATTTAAAAGGCAATTACATCATTCATTCCCATGTAGAAGTTAGAGAAGAAACATGCATGGCTGATAGCAACAGGTAAAACAAATCTTCTAATACATGTAGGCATAGATTTTCATCCAAAGAATAACACATCCTGATGATTTTATCTTTAGAACTGTCCTGTTCAACATCCCTTAAGATAAAACAATCCTTCCTGGTGTCCTTGTGCATTACTTTTACTGAAGACCTTACACAAAAGTAGTGAACAAGCACAACTTTCTCATTGACTTAGCAAGGAAAGAAAAGTCACGAAAGCAACCTCAGATTAAAATAAAACCTTCTGACTCCACTGTGTGCAACAACTGCTGTGTTTTACTCAAAATGACTCTGCATGTCCTCATACTTGAAGCTACTATTTGTCCATGCCCATGTTAGACATGACAGTTACTTAAAGCTTCTTCTGAACCAGACCACAGAATGGTCCGGACTGCTGAAAGAATACTAATACACAGATGTGACTGTTTTATTTGAGACTGGGAAATACAGAGAAGAATTTTACACGAGAGCTCTGCCCTCCCATCTGGAGGTGTTTACAAACACTTCTCAGAGTTTCCAACTCCAGTCTCATCAGAGCTCTGTCCTTCTCCAGAAGTGATACATGTGTTTTTAACAAGGAAGCAGGCAAAATGAATCCAATAAATACACCCACCTCCCTCTGAACTGAATGTGCACACTTTTTTGCACAGCTTTGTGCCACACTGGCAGTTAAGAGCACTGCAAATTAGGCACAAATGACTTTTTCCTTCCTTCCTAAAAATGCTTTAAGAAAACAGTGTAAAGACCAAACAACCTGAAGCTAACAGCCAAGTTCTCACAATTTCCAGAATCTGGCTCCTATAAGCCTACATTTATTTCAACTTACAGTTGTTTTTTCTTAATACACTGGTATTACAAACCTTCTATATGAATGACTTAATAATTGTATAGAGATACAATTCAGTGGTCATGACCTCCCCATGGGAACCACTGGCAATTTTCAGTGAAGCAAACACAAGGTGTGCTCACAGGTCTGGTGATAATAAAAAGCTTCCAGCTCATCAAGGACTTGCATACTTGATTTCGGCATGTAAGGATGAACAAGACCCAATTATGACTTGCTCAGTATTTTGCTTCTTCTGACGAGTAAAACATTCCTGTATTGATATGCAGAGGTCGGGTTAGCCCCACCAATATGGTTTACTGCTCTTTGGCCAGCAAGCACCTCCTTCAGTTAGCATGGGTCCCCATCTGTCTTTAGTTCCATTTAAAGTAAATTAAAATTTAAGAGTTTACTAACAGAGGTGGATTTTCTGTGAAGCATAACCAAGCTATCATTAGCTTTAAACTGTATTTTTCTTGGTATAATTTTGTATAAACCTTCACCTCCTTTTAAAATGGCATCTCCCCAACCTATCACACTGATTACATCAACCCTTCTCCTCTCATATCACCCTGAGCTGTGTTTGATTCACCATGTGATATACAATTAAAATCATTTCATAATATAGGTCCACCCTGACCTTAATTGAACATTCTAGCATATCAGAAATATGATCAAGTTATGGCATTAACATATGTATCTAAAATTCCTCATCAAGAATGAGCAGCCAAATCTATAGCTAAGATTATAAAAAAATATATTCCAATTCTTATTGTAGGGCTGTTCTTGTTGCAGAAATCAGTGCTTGCCACTATAAATTCTCTGGAGGAGAAAACATCTACTTCCACTGTTGTTCATCTATTCAACATCTAATTCAAGTAAAACTACAGGAAAAACAGCCATGGCTTTAATTTAAGGTCAAAACATGAAAATTAGATCCTTAGAAGCTGGTCTAAAAACATGTCAGTAACATTCAGGCCACCCAACCCCCTTCAGAGATCTTACAGTCACATGTGATATCCAGTAAATTCCTGCTAAAATGCATTCTTGTTTACTCAAAAAAAAACATTAAGCCCAGTACTGAGGTATACCTGGGAGAAATGAGAAGAATTATCAATAGAGCTTTTCATTGTTAAGTGCTTTTAAAAACCATATGCTTGAATGACATTTCAAGTAAAAAAAGCCTACATTTCAGGAAAAGTCTATTGGAAATCACATCTTCCAAACAAGCTCTTGGCCCCTTTTATCCATTACTGCTACTTCTGTGATGGCTTAAGGAGCTGTGTGAATGCGAAACTTTGCAGCTGACTCTGTGAAAGTCTGATTGTAATCAAACATGATACTTCAAACATATGCAAAATACAGGGCTAGAGAAAAGCCAAAGATTATTTATAAATAGAAATTTGATGTGATAGCTTGCAAAAGAACACTTAATAAGATTACTTAAAATTAATAATGACTCCACATAGCACTACAAATGCCAAGTACCTGAAACACAGATGGCAGATCAAATCAATACCATTTTCAGTACCTTTGACAGTCAGATTTTTTTGATCAGCTCCAGATAAGCTTGTAACTGAGTCACCACTGCATGGTTCCATGAGAACATAGGCCTAACTAATTTCCTTTTCTTTACATGCTTGTCTATCTACACATTTGGGTATTTCACAACTGCAACAAGAGCATTAACTCAGTTATTTTCTACTGTATAATTAGGCTGCCTGGGTTTGGCCTCCTGCCTTAGAACACCCTTGCAGTGAGTGATGACCTAGAAAGACACCGTCTAGCTGGTCTCACTGCTCGAGGGCAACACAGCAGAGCAGCACCAACGACCTGAACAATGCTGCTCTACGCTGTTGTATGTAGGCAATTCTTAAAACGCTTGTAGCCTGCTAAATTACAGTTTGCTTACGCTGACAAGTTACTAATTGACTAATCAACTCTCAAACAGCTCCGTCCTGTGCTACCCAGAACTAAGCCCAGGAGAGTAATTCAGCTGGTTATGACAGTCAAGAGGCTCTAAAGGCACAGAATCCTGTGAAACCTTAAGAGATGTCTTAAAATCCATAGATTTGAAAATCATAAGTTAACTGCCACTAAAGGATTTCTTGTTTACTTCTCAGAGACACAACTTTGAGCTTTTCCTCCTGCAGCTTCAGTATATTCTGGTTAGACCTCAAGCTTTTCTTCATGATCATCATAACTAAGAACCTCTTTATCTAACTGAAAACTAAGTTTTTTCCACAAGCAGAGATAGGGCTTTCAAAACCACTTAATTTTATCCCGTTACAGTTGGAAATGCTACTTCTGGCCATCAACATTTGCACCTACAGAGCAACAACACACAGGATAAAAAGGAACCAAACTAAAACCAAATATGATTTGTGTATTAGTAACATGCAAATAGGAGCCTGTGTAAAGTCCATCAAAGTTAACAAAAGGACCGACACTGCCTTCCACACCACTTGGATCTGGCCAACAGTGAAGAAAGATATGCAAAGAGGGAGAGACGGTGGCTGCACTGCATCCTGCCAAGTAAGCACTGCTGCCTTAAGCCAAAGGGAAAGCAAGGCCTGTACCAAGAAAGAGATTGATGTGGGAGTTACATAAAACACTTCAAAAGAAAATTTTAGCGAAACACCAACACGGCTGCAAACCTTGAAACAGATTCACTAGTAGGAAATCAAGTGTCTCATAATAAATCACTAACACTAATGCCATACAGCAAACTTGCACTGTCTGCAACATCAGGTTCCTGCTCCTATTCCACAAACACAGTCATATATATTTTGCATGCATATGGGCTTTGCAGTCATCGACTGCAAATCATCCATTTGTGTAACTTCTAAGAACTTAGAAGAAGTTGATCAGTAAACAGGAAATATAAAAATATTCTAAAGTGGAAAAATCACTCATAGCTAACATGGAGAAATATTCTTCTGGACTGTCAGACCTAGGCTTTTAAAATTCACCAGTAATTTCTGTAAGGACTAATACTTTCTATAAGGAAGACTATAGACCTTATGAGAACATTCTGGCATATCAGGAATACCATTAAGCTATGGCAGCAACGTATGCACCCAAAATTTCTCATCAAGAATGAGCAGCCAAATGCATAGGACTGCAAAGAAGGAGTATCACAGGATTCCAGTTAGGGAATCACCACACCTGTTCAGGCAAAATAAACAAAATCCATTTCCTCCAGCTGAAATTTATAAACTAGTCACATTTCACAAGATCAGAGTGATACGAAGAAATTAACAACACCCAGCAGTACACGATGTACTGCAGGCCAAACTGTCACATAAATTTTAAAGAGTATTTTAAAAAATTATATTAAAAAAAAAAAGTCCTAGGAACGCCTCCTAGATAAGTTGCAAGGCGACAGAACGAACAGGACGGGGCAGGGTCCAAGGTAACACTGAAGGCCACCAGCAAACGCCGCGCCCCCGGGCCCCCCGCGCCCCCGCCCCGCAGGTACCGCGGGCAGGAACCGCCCCGTCAATGCTCCTGAAGGCCCCAACAACGAGCAGCCTCGCTAAGTTAATTAATAGCAACACACTCTCTAATTGCGTGCTCTCTCTGGTGACTCACTCAAAGGCTCACCCCTGGGGATGGATGGATGGATAGATGAGGAGGCTGAGATGTGCAGGGGAGGAAGGATGGAAGGAAGGTGGGAGCAGCTTGTGGTGCCCGGTCCCCCCACCCCGTGTGCGGACAGCCGAGAGGGGAAAGCGAGGGGCAGGCACTGAACCTCGGTCCTTCCCCTCCACGCGCTGCCTGGACCGAGGCGAGAAACCAGGGGGACGGAAAAGCGGCGACGGCTTCGCGCTGTTCCCCCCGCCCGCCACCACCAGCACCGCCGCCACGGCCGCTGAGGGAGGGGGGGTAAAATGGCGCCGCCCGCGCCGGGGAGGAGCCGGTTCCGCCACAGCGGCCGCCCCGCAGATGGAGGCGGGGGCGGTGGCGCCTCCCAGGGCGCGGGGAGGAGCCGGGGCGAGGCGGGGCTGCCGCCGCTTCCTCCCGCCGCCGGCTCCGCTGCCGCCGTCGTGCCCTTCGGCCCGCCGCTCGCCCGGGATTAGTGTTGGTGCGTGTGAACATCTCAAAGGCGGCTGCCAGGAAGATGGTGCCAGGCTCTTTACAGTGGTGCCCAGCGACAGGACGAGGAGAAGTGGCTATAAAATGAAACACAAGTTTCACCTAGACATGAGTAAGAACTTATTTACGTTGAGGGTGACAGAGCACTGGAGCGGGCTGCCCGGGGATTTTGTGGATTGCCCCTCTCTGGAGACATTCCAAACCCAGTTGGACGCGTTCGTATGTCACTTGCTCCAAGTGATCCTGCCTTGGCAGGGGGGTTGGGCTGGATGGTCTCCATAGGTCCCTTCCAACCCTAACAATTTTGTGGTCCTGTGAATAACACATTTAGTTAGGTTGGAAAAGACCTCTGAGGCTGTCAAGTCCAACCTATGCACCAATCACCACCTTGTGAGCCAGGCCATTTCCCTCAGGGCCACATCCAGTCTTCCCTTAAACACCTCCAGGGATGGTGTTGCATGTGCTGCCTGATAGGCCATGACCACCTTTTCCTTCCCCTTCAGCACCAGGCATTGCTGGGGGGCAGCAGGAAGGGGGTTCAGGGCTGGTGTGAGTCCAAAAAGCCAGGGGATTTTTGGGAGAGACAGCTGTGGGTGTACAGAGGTGTCTGGTCTCAGCACAGGTGCCAGCACACCCTCGTCTCTGCAGCCACATCCTTGTACAGGTGTTCAAAAATAGCAGCGCAAACAACAGCGACCTGTGCTCGTCTTTACCCTTGGAAACAGCAATGGATCCTGCTACAGCAATATCCAGTTGTACTATTTCAGCCATGACATTAATAGCTCAAAGCTGAGCCAGGGAGATTTAGGCTGGACATTAGGAAGCATCCCTTTACTGAGTGGGTGGTCAGACTGGAACAGGCTTATGGAGAGTTGGTTGATGGTCTGCTTCTCTCAGTGTATAAGAGGCATTGAGACAATATCATTATCTTTATCTTTGGGTCAGTCCTGACTTGGTCAGGCAGTCAGACTGGATGATTGTTCCAGTTGAAATATTCTGTTCTTTGCTGTGCTGATTTAGTGCATTGGTGTGGTTACATACCCATGTTTTCCTCTTGATTCCTGGCAATGGTGGCTTTCCTTTTCCTATATCTTGCCAGCTCAACAGGTTGATGGGGAAGGGCATGACTAGGTGAGCTGGAGCATTAACCCACCATTCCTTTCTTCCTTTCAACCTCTTCTTCCTTGGACACCTCCTAATAGTAGGTTTCTGTGAGTTTAGTTTGGTCATTCTGCTCGTCATATGCAGGTTTGTAGGGAGACAGGCTGATGTGTGCCATGGTATAAAGTAGAACTAATAAATGGGATCAACAGAGGTAAATGGAGTAATTATTAGTGCTTTGAAAAAAAATCTTATTTTTCTCAAAAGTTTGCGCTGTGTTTAACTTCAAAAGTTACGCTCTTTTACTTTGCCCTCCTTAGTCCTTTTTTAATTCAAATTCCTGCCTGCACAACAAGAAGTATATCATTTTACTAGGATTCATTCTAAGAAACTGACAGCTTAGAGACTTTGTAATTTTATGTAAATCTCAGCATTTTCCTTCTTTGGGGGTCTGGATAAGAAAAGGAGGAAGAAGAAAGCTCTGGCAACCACTGCAGTGATCTTAACACTCTAGGGACCATCTGAATTCCAGTTTAGTAGAAAGTAATCTTATTTTCTTTTTCCCTTAGCTGACTTCTGCTGCCCTTACTTTTTTTTTTTTTTTTTTTTTTTTGGCTACCACTCACTCCCCGTCCTTCTTGCTACTTCATATAAACATTCTGTCAGTCCCCTCTGCTTCCTCCCTGTTCCCACCTCCCACATCAGCCTCAGAAAGACGAGGTGATTCTGCAACTCGCTGCTGAGTGCTGCCAGCCCCTCTCCCTTCTGCTGCTGCTTACCATTATGGAAGTAAAGCTGATACCAGCCTGAGCACTGACAGCAACAGGGCAAAACACCAAGATATTATCCTGGAGAATGAGAGGCCTCACTCTGCTGATTCTTGCCTGCACAGCAAAGTTTTAAGTCGTTGCTGTGAGGAGGATGGCCTGAACAGTTCCTTCCTGTTATACATTTTAAAATATCTGGGCAACCCCAGCCAAAGAGGGATTATCAATAAGCATTTTCCTGGCAAAAAGGAGAATCAGAACATTCTGTCATGTTATGAAAAGTACTGCAGAAAAACTCGAGGCAACTCGAGTTTTTAGCCAAATTCTGTGATTTGTCAGAACCTTACATTAAACTGAGGGAGGCAAGGCAGCATATTACTGACATTTCTATGCATATCTTTATATATCTCAGAATTGATAGGACTGAATAATATAAGAACATAGAAAAAACAGATAAATTACTATGCCAGTTCCATATGGTAATTTTAATACAGGAATTTCTGGGATAATATGGTTGAGCATGTCCAGTGTGAGCTGCATAACTTCCAGGAGCTTGGATAGAGGCAGTGTGACTTGGTGAGGTGCCTGAAAAAGCACTGACAGAAACATTTCCTGACAAATTGTGTTGCTGTGCAGAACCCTTTTGCCTGCACAGCAGGTTATCTGTTCACAAGGGATTGAAGCTCCTGCCCAATGATGAGCTGGGCTGATGAGAGAGCATTCCCCCTGTTGCCACTTCTATAGGTAATAACTTCTGGCAGAATAATTGAACAAGACAGATACCTACTGGCTAGGAAAAGTCAATACAAGAAAATCTGCTAGAAGACAGGAGGAAAGAGCACTGAGGTGTCCCTTCTAGTACTGTGCCTTTGTCTAGCTGGTAAAAGTGCAGAGGCTGTTCTCTGCTCAAGTCTGAATTCTTACAATACTTGCAAAGAGGGAAAAAAAACAAGATCACGTTTTTGTTTTGTATTACACAGAACCGAAAAAGGGCACATACAAAATTGTTTCCCCCTTCTCAGGTCACCTTTCAGATCATGAGGTCATTATGAACTGTCTCAGCACTTTCACAAACTGGAGTCTGCTCAACCCATAATGCTTACAAAGTTTCACTTTGAATAGGCCTGATTTTCTCTGTCATTTGTTTTCACTTTTTATTTCTCTGCAGAACATAAAAAGTCAGAAAAAGATTTTATTTTCCCCCTACATAGCATATAATTTACATCAATCATCCCAGAAGGTCAGTACCACTGGGGTGTCATTTAAATACAATGAATATAAAGTAATGAAGCTCTTGCTGGAGTGGATGGCCACAATTCTCAGGGAGAGAGAGAGTTTCCAAAGCATCTGGAGAAAACACAACGGGAGACCGAGTGAATTCATCACACCACAAAAATGTCTCCATCCTGTCGACAAAGTCATTAAAGGAAAATGAACCATTGTTACTCTAGACGCTTGCATTCCTTCAGCATAATAACCTCAGTATAGAAGCATTGGGGCAAAGAGAATTTGCACACACAGGAGAAAAAAAAATTCAATCTGTTAAAAAAAAAATAAAATTTCCAGATTATGTAATGAAAGAAATCCTCCATGCTCCAAAGAGGAGACGGAGCCTCTGCTGAAGCCACAACTAATAAGGAACCTTATGCAGTGGTACAGGGCGGTTTCTTTTCCTCCTGCCAACAAGTCAAAGTAAATGCCAACCCAGACAATTTTTTTTTTCAGATAACCCACAAATTGTGTTCTCCTTCAATTACATGAATGTTTCTACCCTTTGCTGATCCATAGCCATCCTGGTTTTTAAGATCTCTTGTTGAGATTTCTCCAGTACCATTTCCCTTTTCATATTCATTTACTTCCAATATTTTTTTTTCAGTTGCCACTAAAGCAATCTGTGAGGAATGCAGGGATTAGAAAAGTTTACCATGCTCATTTTTATTTACTTTTTTGTCAAAGGATGTCCAAATAAGAGAAATTGTCAGATGTCTACAGTAAATCATAGCATATACCAGTTTATTAAAATAGATTGTACTTCTGAGGATCCCCCTCAAGGAAATACCACTTTAAAGCCAACCACCGTGCAACCCCTGGTCAAAAAAGGTAGCCTTAGAGAGGTGCAGCAGAAATCCCTCCTTTATTGTAAATTATTCCATGGTGTGGCAAAGACTTCTTTACCATACTAATTAAAGAAGAAATATGCTAATTAAATTATTACCTTTAATTGTCAAAACCATATAGCAATGTAATGGATAGATTACTTTTCTTGAAGTACAAAAGAGCTGCCTTGATTTAAGCAAATACTGAAAGGGAAATCTGTTACTTATTTTTAGTAACTGCATGGAGCAGGGAGCCTACTAAAAAGGGAGCAACTTACTGAGGAAACACATGCCAGAAAAGACCAACTTGTACCTGTTAATTACAACAAATATGCTCGCAGACAACAGCAAGAATGCTATTTATCCATCATTTACAGCCGCTGAAGCACAGGGAAAGGAATTGGTTTGCTGGCAAATATCCCAATTAATTGGGTGTGCTATTTATTAGGGTGCTGATTAAAGTGTACTCTGCAATATATTAGTTGAGTATAAAGTTGCCAACTCTTTTTCACTCCTGGCTCGTGGGGATGAAAGCAGGAGAGTAGACTAGCACAATATGAAAATAATTATGTATTCCGTTCCAGAATGGATTTGAGGCAATTCCAATGGCAGGAAGTTAAAGACCTGGAGAGACAGAAGTAGGTTGCACCGTGATCTTGAGGACAGAGCTTTGTTTTGTGTAATCCAGTTGTGACCAAGACCTTCAATCTGTAGTAGCCATTTTGGGCATGTATTAACACTTTTCTCAGTAGCCAGCCCCATAGGCACGCCCTTAAGTAAGCAGCATATGAATTAAACATAAAACAAGATAAAAGCAGGGTTTTGTTCCCAACTGATCTGAATCAATGCACTTGAAGAAAAACTACTTGAGGGGGGCCCTTTTCCCAGCCACTGACTCCTCCAGCCTGTCCAGTCAGCTGCCCTAAGACTATGCCTTAAATAGTACTTGTTTGCTGTGCCCTTTTCAAAACCATGGCTTCCACAAATGGGGCTGGGAGTTGCCACACACAATCAAGGAAGCATATGCTAATAGTTGTATGTTATCTGAAATAATGCTTGAGGTTTGATCTCAACCAAGATAACCACCAGAGCAAACCAAAAACACGATTTGTAGCAGCGAAGAATTGCTCCTGCATCACTTTTAACTCACCTTGTTAGTACTGAGGCAAGACCTGGGTAGAAGGCCCAACTGGCCATGATTATTAATAATTATTAATGCTTTTGTTCTTACCACAAAGGTCACAGCATTTTGGCAACATCATGCATTGCACCTCTATAGCCAGAGATATTCAAGTATGACGTCTCTGGTTAGAGAGCTCCAGAAAAAAAGACTCTAAAAGAAAGTGGGATTTGGTGAAGAGTCTTTCTTATGATACTGACTGTACCCAAAAAAAATGAAGCTTTGAAAAGAGATCTCCAGCAGTATGCTGGATATCCTTGTCACCTAAAAATGAGAGCAGTAAAAGCAGATGAAGTGCCGATTCTCCCAAGCAATGTAAAGAGCCAACACTTAGTAGCCAGAGACTTCTCTAGCTAAGGGGCAGGTAGCAGGGTTGTCTAAATGTCCAAATGGATCTCAAGGAGCTCCCTGAAGCACAACATCAAGAGAAAACTCATCACCCCTGTAATCACACCTGCCCATCACTCTGGCTGCCCTGCCTGCCAGCATTTCACTGGAACCACTGCACAAAATGCACAACCAAGGCAGGGCAAGCTGGACTGAACTGGCAGCACACTGATTACCCTAAAACCAGGATTTACTCTGGCAACTACAATAGCAGGAGTAGGCTTCAATGAAACTCAGTCCCCATGGTCAATGCAGGCAAGAAACCAGTTTCTCCAAAAGCAGGCCTCTTTGTTTGGCCATTAGATGTGCTCTGTAGAAGCCACTGACTGCATTTATGAGGGCTGAGCTCAGCTCAAGTCCTCTGGGCTATGTTGTTTCCCTCCACCTGCATTTCACACAGATCCTGACTCAGATATGCCAGATCCATGGTGATTTTTTAGGTAGCCCAAGGCAGCTGTTAATGGCATTGGAAGCTTAATTTTAGGCAAGTGAATTGAGCCTTAGGTCACTATTGAGTTTCATGGTAGCTTAAATGGTTAGCATAAATATAAACAGTTACTTTTAGTCAACCAAATTTAGGTATCTGAACCTGGAACTCAGCTCTCCTCTAGCTGTCATTTGTCCAAGGAAAATAGCGGTTATATATAGTTACTTTTCACTTTAACATGAGATATACAAATTGGAGTATTATATTGCTTGAGGAAAATTTACAGGTTACTGAATCCTTTGTATCCTTAGCAAAAACACATCTGGGTCATTTGCCAGAGAGAGCAGGTGGGATCCTCAGGTTAACCATTTCCATATGACATGGTTAGAATATTATGGACTCCAATCATAAGCCTTTAGAAGGTATGTGAGAATTAGACAGAACACTGAGCTTTCTTCTGCAGAAAAAAATACAAGCAGAGGACATTAGGTCCTTCTGGATTGCATATGCCTATAATGAAAGTTTCCAGAATCAGTCCATTCAAAACAGTAATTTCTTGAGATGTAGGAATAGTGCCAGCAATTTGCATCAAATTACTACTGGACTGCAGAATAAATAACATCAGCCACAGGTTGCTAAAGATTTAATTTCCTTAATGTTCTGAAACAAATTCATGTTATTTGACCATGCAGAGCAGGTAGAATGCTGAGTTTATGGTTCTTTAACACTTCTTACTTCTCAGGGTGGGTGCCCAGTGGTGGTAATCTGTGTACATTAGATATGAGATACAAATATATCAGAGAAGCTTTTTTTTTTTTTCCCTCTGAATAAATATTTAAATATTTAGGGCCAAATTCCATTGCTAAACATATGAACACAGCTCTCTTTGAGCTCATTGGACTGGTGCATGTGTATCTAAGGGCAGAACTTGGCCTCTAAGTTTTAGATTTTAGCACCGAGCTTCCAGTGTAAAATAATGTGTGATCTTAACACACAGGAAAGCAGCAAGACCTGGTTTTAAAGGAAGGGTACAATTACATATTTCCATCTCTCTTTTGGATAAGAAGTACTGCTTTCAACAGAGGTCCTGAGAATATCCTTACCTCTTCCCCAGACAGTCTTCCTTTTGTATAAGGTGCTTCTCTGGCAGCTGTGGTCATTCCTGTAGCCGAGAAGCAGAGCAGGATACTTTTCTATTTCTTTGCAACTTCTCTCCAGTTTCCATCCTGCCAGCTTCAACTTAGTATCATGATGGAAAATACAGAGCCATTTTAAAATACGCTTACACTAATGATTTAGATACGGTTTTTAAATTATGAAAAAGTCAGGATGTTGATTTTAAACTATACAGAGTGTGTTCAGATCAGCCAAAGGACATACCCAGTCAACCTTTCCAATGAGCCAGTATTACAGCTGGGATCAGCTAAAGCATTTTTACTGGGAAATGTCTACAGAGTGCCAAACAGAGCTCTTGAATCAGGAGAGATTCTTTCCCTATGCTTGCTACCTCTTTTATCCCTCCTTTTAAAAGTATTTGTAAAGTATTTAGATTTTTTAGTGGTTTTTTTTTTGGTTTTGGTTTTGGTTTTGTTTATTTGTTTGCTTGTTTTAAAGGTTTGCATCCATCTACCATCCAGGGCCAGGAAAGACATGAAATGGCTGCATGGTACTCATGCAATAATGTGTGACAGGACATGCAGTGTGACAGAAACCTCCACCGGTGCCAAAAAAAAAAAAGTGACAATGACTAAAAAAAATCTCAACTCAAAAGAAAAAAAAAAAATCCCACAAGTATAAGTGTAGTAATTGACCCCTCTGAAATTTCTCCAGGATTTCAAAATTCTTCAAAAATTGCTCTCTCCAATCTAATATAGCTTTGTATTTTATCATTATCGAGAAACACTCAGACTGTTATCAACTCTGTGAGCCTACTGAGCAGTTCATATATTTTAGTGGGTTTTGTGGCAGTCAGGATCTTGTTGGGAATAAAAGTTTTTGAGGGATAGAAGGCTTTTGGAAGATTTCTTATGAATTTCACTGTCTACCTTTGATTCCTTTTCTGTGGTAATATGCTAATGCTAATGGCATCCAGCACAGCCGAGAAAGATCTTGCACAGTTTTAAAGTTTTTTAGATGCAATTTTAAGTGAAAGTGGACTGCTAGCTTCCTCCAGCCTTTTTAAAATCCTGCACAGACAGACAGACAGATTAAACATTAATCCTTCTAAAAATGTTGCTTCATTTGTGGCCAAAATAGTATTTTATGGCATTTTTTGCAAAGGTCAACTAGAAGTTGTTCTGTACAAAATAGCATCTTCTTTTATCCACTTGAAAAATAACTTCTGCTTCAGTTTCCTTCCTCAAATGCCAGCTTATTCTTTGCATAATTGCAAAAATAAATGCCATAGAAAAAGAAAACCTCTCGTACAATCCACTTCTTATGGATTATTCTATGATGCTTCCACAGAACTGGTCAATTATTAATGAACATCTAAGAAATAGAGATACCCGACCCAGTCTAGTTTGGCAAAATAGTTTCTTATGTTTTTTCACATGGGCTCAGAAGTGTGCACAGTGTGTGAAGAGCCTGCAGAATTCAGCATTATTTATTATGTCAGCAGCCTCACATAGTGAGAGCTCTGATCACTTACAGCACAGGTATTTCCTTCCACTAACTGTTCTTTAAATTAGCATAATCTTTGGCAATTGGCTTGTGGCCTTCAATTCTGTATTGCTTTAGATGATAAGGGACTGTACATTAAAAGTCCTGCTCATCATCTGACATCCTGCAAGTGTAACACCAGCACAGAAATTCTCAGGCCATGCTGTCAGAGGGGACTTTTGCACTATCCCAAGGTTACTGATCTGGGCCTTTATGGCGTGGATATTTTGGTAGGCATGTACCTGCCCCAGAGAAACAATGTGTTATTGACAACTGCTGTCAAAACTCCCACCCACTCTCCAAACATCTTGGAGCAGGGTTGAAAACAACTGCTCATCCACTGTGGACAAAGTCAGTGAGTTCAACACCTATTGTGACAAATTCTTCTGTACACTCTGAGGCAAATCCCATGCAGCCCTCAACAGCGCTATGTTAGCAATAACTTATCTGACCTTGTCCACACCACTGAGGCAGCTACTTTTACTAGTACTTGAATGGATCTGAGGGTGGAAAACTATTTTTGACACCTCTCGTGAAAAACAGGTCATTCCTCTAGAGAAGGCAGAGCCCCAGTAACATTACAGGCCCCACATGCTGAAGTACAGTGGGTTGAGTTAAGGACAAACAATCATCGCTCAGAAAGGCACTTATTCATTTCAAATTCAAAATACTTTTGTTGTGGAATGTGGAATTAATGAAGTTTGCATTGATAATTTCCCATATGATAGAAGAAAATAAGCAAACACATTGTGTGTATCTCTTAAATCAGGTAGACTTAATAACAGCTCTGTTCCCCTTTCACACCAATGTAAATCTAGAGGGGGAGAGCTGAAGGCCACTGAGTTACTTGTACATGAGAAACACATATTTCTGTAAGCATAGTAAACCTTCTTCTTACTTCTTCTTCTCACTTCTTCTTCTCACTTAGTTTTCATGACTGCCTTAAATAGTTATAATAAATTGTCTCTATTGGACACAGAACATAAAATGGGGAGAGGAAGGGGAGCGTGAGAGGAGCATGATGATGGGAATACAGGATGGGCAACCAGGAGAAGCAGTGTCTGTCCCATTCTCATTTACCCTGAGATACAGAGCAAACAGCTTTTAGACTTACTAAACATTCTGAACACACTGAGAGCTCTCTGTTTATTTCAGATGTGTAAAATGCCATAACTTGCCAGTAAATGGAGCTGGGCATGCAAGTACGTGCATGAAGATAACATATTAGTTACAAGAATTATAATTGTCCTATCATTATCTTTTCTTTCTTTCCTGAACCAGAGTAAATGTGCCATAATCTAGCAAGAATCTCATGATAAGTAATGTTAGAAATAGCTTTTTTTTTTCATTTTTAGCTGCCAACTGTCTATTTTAGACATAACATCACCCTTTACTGTAGGCTTCCACATAAAAGCAACATGAACAGTAACGTCTCTAAGAAAGCATGAATGATTGGCTGCAGATTCTTTACCAAAAAGGGAGTTTATTTACTCCACACAGGTCATAAATTTCATTAGAAAAACTATCAGTGGTAATCTACATGTGGTGTTTAGTAAATAGAGCTTTCCTCTGCTTCCCTCAGTCCATGTTCTTCAATTGTCAAAAACAGTGGAAGATGGTTTTTTCGTGCCTAAAAATACAAATTATTCCAGCTCTCTAAAATGTAGAGGAAATAATGATCTGAAAGACTTAATATGTTCTTCACCAAGATGGACATTTGGACATGGAAATACAAAAGGATAAGGTGAGTGACTGGAAGCATCAAGTTAGCTGAAGCCTTACCTCTGCTTCTCTTACAGGAAGCAGTACCTTATTCCATGAAGGCTGCCATTGAAATCAGTGGAACTGCAGACAGAATAAGCATTTCCTCTCTTTTCTTAATGATTTTTTTAAAAAGAAAAAAAAAAAAAAAAAAAAAAGAAAGAAAAAAAGGAAAAAAAAAGGAGGGTGGGATCTGCCCTTTCATGTAACGGGCTTTTATCTGCTCAAAAAATCGCGCTAACCTCAGGGTGCCAAGCACAGGATCTTTGAAAGCATTCCAGGGATGAGAAGAGCTCCTCTATCTTCTCTACTACAAAGGGAAGCTTGGTAGTAATGAGAGCTGCTGTGGTCTTCCAAGAAAGGTATTGCATCTGCTTTGCCCCCTCTGAGGACCTCTTGCTTGTTCCTCCTGAATACTTCCAGGTTATGTCATTCTTCTTATATTTCAAATAGGAGAATGTCTTAGTGACTGTCTTTGTGTTGAGTTTTGTGAGAAGACAGAGGATTCTCCCTTGCTTTTCAATATGTGCATTTAATAAACTATATAAATATTTATATGGTAAACTAGAATAACAGGTTTTAGTATTACATCACACAAGCTCCTAATATCATAATGCTCCTAATATCCCAAGGTTAGACAACCTTCTTCACATTTGAATGTCTACTGTTAATGGTGAAGCTTTTAATTATTCTTGATCTTTCTAGGGCCAGACAACCATTTGAAACAAATAGTTTAGAACTTACCATGCTTATCATAACTGAATGATGAAGTGTGTTGTGAAAGAAATGTCCAGAATTTGTACATAACTATTTTTTCTATCACTTCAAAACAGACTACTGAAAAAAAATCTGTAGAGAACTTTGATTTCTGAACTAAGAGTATAAGCCAGATTTCAGCCTGTAAGGAATTTTTATGGTTGAATTATAGACTTCTAAAAGACACAATTTAAAACTGAACTGCTGACAGTCACTCTGATTATATTTTTTCTGAGCTACTATTAACTAGGATGAGACCTTAAAGGAGGAATAGATCCCATCTCTATCTGCTGACTCAAGAGTTTCTTATCCTTTCCTCTAAAACAGTGCAGCCTACTGTCAGGGACAATATTGGTCAGACTTGAGTGACTACAGATCCAATCCAGTCTAGCAAGCCCAGTGCTGCCATGGAGGCTTTGCAAAATTCAGTTGCCAACTCCTCCATCTGTTCTGAGCACGCGTGAGAAAAACCTCAACAATTTTCAGCAGCTTCTAACTCAGCCAAGTTCGGGTGGGTCCTTTTGGTCAGGGACAACAAAAGGAACTTATCTGCTTTTTCCTCCTTATTCCTCTCCTACTCAGTAAAACTTCCCATCCCAGCTCTGAAATAGATATTGGGCTGAAATCTTAAAATGTTGTGAAACAATGTGTTTTCTCTTAATGCTGATCATAGAAGTAGCAAAAGTATTTCTACTGCAAGTTTCCAAAAAATTCAGCTTGAGGCGGACTGAGGATTGAAAAGATCATCCTGAACAGCTAAAAATTGGCAACATTATGTGAGTGAAAACAAGGTCTTATACTGGAAAGTGGTAGACAAGTTTAGCTGCAGATACTGCTGGCAGCTTCACCTATAACATTTTTTCTGCCAGATCTTTGTCTTCTATTACTAGAGAGAATCATTCCTGTGATGTTTGATGTTTTGTCACCTGTCCTTATGGCTTGTTTTGGGACTGGCACTGTTGTCTCCTGTGACTTGGCTGCCAATTACACAGCATTCAACTTAAGGGATTGCCCCACACTCAAGGGCTAAAGGCCACACCTGATGTGGGGCACACGCATATTTCTGCTAAGATGTATGCTCAGCATTTTCAGGATTACATTATGTCACACCATGATTATTCTTGATGCCTTGGTCTGGCCTGAGTGAATTTTCAAGAAAGAAAAGGCAAAAAAAAATTGCTATGGTCCTTAAAATGTTGCTTTTCTTTGCCCATTATGCTTGTTCAGTATTTGCCATTACCATGTGCTTCCTTCTATTTCACTCCTGGTGACTGCACCATCTCTTTCACAGTTGTCTGTTTTCATCCTTTTTAGAACAAGCCTGTCACTATTCAGTGTTTCTCTTCAGCTTTGAGTCTTGTGTTATTAACAAAGAAATTTTTTTCCCGCCATCCATGCTATTGAAAATAGATTTACAATGGGAATCGTCACCATTGCAACACTGAGGGAGTAAATGCAAGGACCTGGTGCTGTGCTTGTGGTTAAAAACACTAAAAATCCCTCTCCCACTTAAGACTGATTTACATCTTGTAGCATCTCCTGCGTGAGCTTTATGGAGCTTGTATCTGGCCAGAGAGCACTTCATTAGACTTTTAAAAAACAGCATGCAAATGTAGGGACTCTGCAAGGTTCCAGAGGTATAAACACTTTTTAATTACAGCTATACCACCCACTTTCCCCACAGTTAGTCAAGAGAACCAGTTTTCACTAAGGTCAACAGAATAAACAACCGTGCAGTTTCTGGCTCATGCTGCTTTTAAATATCCTGAAATAAGGAAAAAAAAATAAGTTACCACTTTTTAGCCTTTATATCTCTAACACAATATACTGAATTCATCCAAGGGGGGAAAAAAACAAAACCTTTTCCTCACTCTGAAATTAGTTAAACTGAAGCTGGAAGGAAAAGTAATGGAAAGAGACAAAGTTGGTCTTGCTGTGAAAAATGGCGATTTTCCCCTAACTATGAGAACCCTAGCAACTTCCTAAAGCTAATTTTTAGTTTGCATTTTGCAATTAAAAAAAAAAATATTGGAGAAAGACAGGCCATACATTTTTCTAATCCTACTACACGTTCAGGTTTTTAGTGCCAGAAAGCACAGGTCATACTTTCTCTTTCCAACACCATTACAAGATGACAAGTAACAAGTTACAAGGCCGACATTTCTTGCTCCTCATGATGATGACATTGTCATTTGCTGCTTTCAACTTCTCTGAAAGACGTGCAGTCCCAATGGGGCATAAGGGGCTTCAGACAGGGAGGGAAATGGGAGAACTCTACAATAAGACATAGGCTTGCAATTCCTGCTTAAGAGAAGCAGAAAATATATTATTTAGGAAAAATTCAGAACAGTAAACTTAGTTGTTTGTACAGCCTGTGTTTTGCTATGTGCTGTGGAGAAGCCAACAGTTTTTCAGCAGGGACAGGGCAGGTTTCGTACCAGATTTCCAAATTTTTTTTCTTGGGATTATTGGGTGCCAAGCCCTGCTCATCTTTGGACCTCTCAGAATTTATATGCATATTTTTCAAAAATCTCAAAATGTATATGGGTAGCAGTTAGGGCTGCATTCTATACTGAAGAAAAGCTTGCTAAAAGTCTTGTCTGAGATCCCAGAACGTTCAGCATCAGATCATGAGACAGAGCACAAGAGTCTCAGATCTCAGTCCTCATTTCCTACTGAAAATGCTGGGGGGAAAGTAAAATTCTCTAGTTCTTTTTTTTTTTTTTTAATGCAGTTGTTTTGTAGCCTGCCTATCAAATCTTTATGCTTTTGCTTGTATCAGGGACTATAAATGCTAAAAAGCAGTGCATGATGCTGAAATATTAAATGTTTCAACTAATTTCAGGACACAAAGAATCTTCTTTTATCTGGGCTGCAAATCAGTGGGGCAGGGATACAGTAGTTAAACAAACCATGGCAGTCCATGGTCTGAGTAAGAATGCTGCAGTTACAGAACTCATTACCACACGCCTACTTAGCAGACCGAATAACGTGCTAATCTGGAGTTACTATTTGTCATACTTAAGAAAAAGCAAAGAATAGCTGGGCAAACAGTCAACTTCCAACCAAAGTGAAAGTAAAGTGCTGCCAAGAGACACTGGAGCTTATCTCGCCCCTATTGAAATGAATGGAAGTTCGGGCAAAACCTGCCCTAGCATTAAGTTTACTTAAGTTCACATATTTTGGCTCGATGCGCACTTTCATGAGTGAATAAAAAATTTGAGAAAGGTAGATGTTGGAAACAAGAATATTGGCAATTCTTTCACTATAGTAATAATTGCTGACATTGCTGTAGTCGCCCTGGCTAAAAATATCAAATACAACAACAAACCCAGTGAACCCATTCATTTATTCCCGTTTCACAAAGGCTATTTACATACACAGAGAGGCTCAAAATAAATTCTGTATTCATCATATTTGCAGCACATTCCAGCCCAGCAAACTGGCATCGAAACTATTTATTTAGGGAACATCATCCAGGTTAGAATCTTTCATATCTGATAATTATTTTTCATCTTGAGCACCCAGTACTTACAACAGGAGCATACTGGGCCTGTGTTTTAGAAATGTGATGGTAAACAAACTCAATGCTCTTTAAAACATTACCTTTTTGTCCAAAAGCAGTCTAATTATGGCTGTATTCATAACACAGTTAAAAGTGAAAAAGCTAAAAGACAATATAAATTGCAGCAAGCACAGCCATACTAATGAAAATTCGATACTATAAAGTGGATCTGAAGGTGTTTGTTAAGATATAACTTGCAGCGCAAGCACATTTTTTCACCAACCTCCTACAATTCTCTAAGATCTTAAAATATGACCCATTTTGCAACCAGTGCTAAAATTCCGAGAAGTTCTGAAATAAAACCCGAGGAAAGCCGAGCAGCAGGGTTGCTCTCCATTCCAGCCAAATCCAAGCCAACGTTCCAGATTATATATATCATAACATGAATGACTTCTTCTGAAAAATCCCATCCAGCTTTTATGTAGGTCCATAAACATTACTGGTACTTTTATTAATTTGTCCATAACCATTTAAATAAAATTCTAGAACTCTGAGCCGTGATCTGTTCCAGACTGTAGTAAGTTCCTGTTAAATGTGTAAATGTTCAGCAGAAAGATATTTTTGCACAGAGACTGAAAATCAGCTGTGCCAGATACCTGAAACTTTGTTAGGGCACTCAGTGGAAAATTTTATTTTGACATTATAAATAACTCTGGACTATTTTAAGTGACCTTAAACTGGTAGCTTCCAATGACTTATTTTAGTTTATCCTAATTAACTTTTATTTTAGTAGGAAGAGAGGTGACTGTAAAATTTTTAGTGCGACTAATTAAAAGTGGAAAGGTATCTTCTTGTTTGAAATGAAATAAATCATGATTGTCAGGCTTATATAGCATTTGGAAATAAAACAACTCTTTGCCTTCTTTCTAGCGCCTTTGGAATGGCTCTTTGGGAATGTATTAGAGCCAGCTAAAGAAGGGAGGAAGGAAGCCAAAAGAATCTATGGACATAAATATTTTGCCAAAATAAGTATGAAAAAAATTATTTTCTGTATCACAACCACAGCAACCCAGAGCTTCTGCATATATACTAATCCATATAGGTGATGAGTAATTGTGCCTTGGGAATGCCTGTGGCCACTTTTGGGGAACAGCAGATCCCTGTGATTGTCGGGAGTAGTAGGGCGAGCTCAGGAGGGGTTTGCAGCGTTACCCACATGGATCGCGTCTTCTCAACAGGACAGAAAACTTCCAGAGCCCTTCCAACCTTGGGCCGGGAAAAGGAAAGTAAAAAAAAAAATAAATAAACCAAAAAAACTAAACCAACCGTGGAGGAAATGAACGAGCGGAGGGCACAGCTCCCTGCGAGGCAGTGGGTCGGGGGTGACGCTCCCCGCGGCAAGCGTGGGAAAGCCGCGGAAGGAGGGAGGACGGGTGGATGGATGGATGGATGGATGGATGGATGGATGGATGGATGGATGGATGGATGGATGGATGGATGGATGGATGGATGGATGGGGGCACGGCTGCGGAGCGGGGCTGGGTGGGCGCGGAGCCGCAGCCGCGGTGCGCGGAGCGAGAGCTCTCCCCTGTGACCGATCGGCGGAGCTTGCGGGCTGTTTGTTCTCTGCTCCGGAGCCGAGCGGGGCAGGAGCCGCCGCCGCCTCTGCTCGCACCTTCCCCGGGCACAGCCGGGGTTTGCCCCGGAGGGACAAAAATTGGGGGTAGCGGGGCAGGAAGGCGCGGGGGCAGCGGTGCCGCCCGGCAGGAGGAGGCGCGGAGGCTCCGCGGATGCAGAAACAGCCCCGGAGGTGCGCCCGGCACCGGCAGCCACACACGGACACCCCGAGCCCGGAACGCGGGGCTGCTCCGCCGGGGCTGCTCCGCCGGGGCTGCTCCGCCCGGCTCTTGGCGCAGGGTCCGGGGGAACAAACCCGGCTGGGTCGGGATGCCGGGCTCGGGGCTCGGAACGGCTCCTGGAAGGGCCACGTCCCTGCACCCCCCAGCGCAGACAGACACACACACAGCGCCCCGAGTCACACACAGGCGGCGAGCAAGGAGCACACACGCAGCGCCGACTTTTTACAAGAAGGTGGAAGTAGCAAGTCGGAGTAAAGCCTTAGAAATTAGAGGGCGGGTTGTGATAGGCTGTTATCTGCGCGGGGAGGCGGTGACACTTTCATACCATTGGGTATGTAAATGGTTTTTAATAAGATCTGCCCTTTTTTTCTTTTTTTTTTTTTTTTTTTTTAAGGGAGAAAACAAACCAGACTCCCTTTACCTTAATAGTCTGAAGGGGGTTTTATAGCTTTCATTCATTCAAGGAAATGGTTTAGGCTTTAGACTACCGGAGACTTAGCAAAAAACTCTTTGGCACCAGATTATTCTTACTTTTTTTCTTTTTTTTTTTTTTTTTTTTTTGCAAACAAGATTTTTCGTGACTTTTTTTTTTAATTTAAACAAACAATCCCAAAAGTGTTAATGGAAAAAACCCGGAGAGAAGTGGAGATCGGAGACCGTCTCCTGCTCCCCCCCTTCCCCATCCCTCTCCCCGTGGGTGAGAGTTTCTCCTCCTGGGGGGGATGCACATTGGTTTATTTATTTTGAAGGCTGCAAAAGTCTGAGGACTGAAGCACCACGTGCTGCTGACTCTCATCAGCATAATGATCGCCTTAGCCAGAGAGTCCTGTATATATAAACCACAAAAACCTAATCATTAGAAATCCCAGCCTCCAAAAACCACATTCAGGACAAAAAAACTGTGGCGTGGGTTTGGGTTTTTTTTCCGGCTCCTTCATCTTCCCCGACCTCAACTTCTTGGGACCCAAAAGAAGTTTGTAACTTTTGGTTGCTTTTTTCATAATTATTATTTTTAACCCGATTTTCCAGAAAGAAAAATAACTCAAAGAAAGCGACATTTTAATGATTTTTTTTTTTTTGCTGCTGTTGTTCATCAAGGGCAGAAAAAAAAAAAAGGCAAGATTTTTGTTCGCCTATTCAACTCAACGGACTTGGATCCAGCAGCGACTTCATGTGAAGGACCGGGCTGCACCGAGGCTGCCTTTTCCTAGAATTTGCTTGGTCATATTTTAGAAATCAGCCTAAGGAGGGGTGTTTTATTGTTGTGTTGATTGTTTTTTTTTTTCTCAGCTATGATCCCCGCTTCTTTTTCCCTGAGAATCCGAAAGTTCAACTTTTTTTAAGTCCTGATCCTCCGAAAGGAACTAGCTAAAAAGTCTCTCTTAATTATCAGCCCTGTGACTTTCCTCTTCACCCCGACAACCCCAGTAACTTTGTTTCCCCGCCGAAATCGCTTCGGGAGCGCCTTTTTTTTTTGGAGGGGGGGAGCCACTATTCTCAAGCCCCTACCCGAGCTCCCGCTTCCTGAAGCCAAAGGCAATAAGCGGGGGAACCCAGCGGCTCCTCGCCTCTGTCCCAGCGAGGCTTTTTGTTTGCTCCCTTTTTTTTTCTTTGTTTTTTTTTTTTTTTATTATTTTTTTCTGCGTGTGTGTCCGGAGGAGGAAGATTTCTTCGGAGGAAACCGGGACGTTCCCCTGAACCCCCCCTCTTCTCTCCGCTCCTCTCCGGGGCTGAGTTACGCTACGATTCTGGCGGCCACCAGCAGCAGCAGCCCAGGAAGCTGAACCAGCAGCGAGTTCTACTTCTCCCAAGACAATTTTTGGAAAATCCGAAAAGGAAAAGAAGACGTGGAGGGAGGGGAAGAAAAAAGGGAAGAAACTCGAGCACTTGAGGGAAGAAGCGGTGGCTAGAAGGAGGGAAAAGAGCAGAGAGACTGTGCGAGAAGGAAGGAAGGAAGGAGGAGGAGAAGCGGCAGCGCTTTGCAGCTGGGCAGAAGCCGGGACCATGCAGTTTCCAGCCGGGCTGTGCTGAGAGGGGCAGCCCCGGACCCACCGCCAGCCTCTGCCTCCTCGCTGCTCCAGGCTGCAGGCGCCCCCAGACCGGCATCACCCCTCGCCCCGTCCATCTTTCTTTAGAAAAAAAAAAACCAACAAAAAAAAACAAACCCAAACAAAACAAACCAAAAACAGACTGAGATTTTTTTTTCTTCGTGCGTTTAATCCGCTCCTTTTTTTTTCTATTTTTTGTCTGATTTGCTTTTTTGCCCATTATCCTTACCCCTCCACTTTTTCATTCACCCCTTTTTTCGCTAGATATTTTTTTTTTTTTACAACCCCCACCCCCCACTACACGCCTCCTCTACCAGCGATCCCCCTACCGCTCCCCCCCCCCCGCCCCCCAATTCGCTAACTTGTGGCTGTTGTGATGCGTATTCCCGTAGATCCCAGCACCAGCCGGAGGTTCAGCCCCCCCTCCAGCAGCCTGCAGCCCGGCAAGATGAGCGAGGTCAGCCCGGTGGTGGTAGCCCAGCAGCAGCAGCAGCAGCAGCAGCAACAGGACGCGGCGGCCGCCGTGCCCCGGCTGCGCCCCCACGACAACCGCACCATGGTGGAGATCATCGCTGACCACCCCGCCGAGCTGGTCCGTACCGACAGCCCCAACTTCCTCTGCTCCGTCCTGCCCTCGCACTGGCGCTGCAACAAGACCCTCCCGGTGGCGTTCAAGGTGAGACACCCCCCTCCCGCCGCCGCCGCGGCCCGGGATGCTCCCCCCGCGCCCCCTGCCCTTCCTCCCGCAGGGGCTTCTGTGCCCCCACCCCCCGGCCGCAGTGTCTCCGGTGATCCCCGTCCTGCAGGAGCCTCTGTGCCCTGCGGCCCGGAGGGATTTCTCTCGATGTGTCTCGCAGTTCCACCCCCCCCAGCCCCGTCCTTCAGTGCCTTCTGTGTCCCCCCGGCCCGCAAGGACTTCTGTGCCCTCCCGTCCTCCCTCCTGCAGCATCTCAGTGCCCCGCCGGCCCGCAGGGGTTTCTGTGTCCCCCCTGCCCCCGCGATGTCTCCGGTGGCCCCCGGGCTGCAGTGCCCCCCTCACGCCCCCAGCCCTGCAATGCCTCCCGTGCACCCCCATCCTGCAACGCCTCCTGTGCCCCCGCGGCCCGGGGGGCTTCTCTGACCCCCAGTCCTGCCAATGCCTCCTGTGTTCCCGCCCTCCCCTCCAAGTGTTCAAGTCTTGCAGTGCCTTCTGTGTCCTGTCACCGTCCTGCTGTGCCTCCTGTGCTCCCGTCCCGCGATGTCTCGGAGTGCAGCCTCCGCAGTGCCTCTCACCCCCCTCTCCCGGTCCTGCAGTGGCCGCCGTGCTCCCGGTCCTGCCGCGCTTCCCGTGCCCGCCGTGCTCCAGTTCTGCCCCCTCTGCCACCCTTGCTGCGCCCCTGGTGCCCCCCATGCTCTGCCCGCGCCCTCGGAGCCGTCCCGTTATCTCCATCCCTGCGCGGGTGTTCCCCCGCAGCCCAGGGGCACCCTGTGCCCCCTTCAGTATCCCCCCGGGAGACACCCCCTCCTCCCCACAGACTCTCTCCATGGGGTTTTTTTTGGAGAAACCTGCTTTCCATCCCTGGGGAAGGAGGGATTCAGCCCTCGGCCGGAGCTCAGTGTGGCACCCCTCCGCCTCGAGAAACCAGTCCCTGACCCGCGGGGTGCCCCTTCCTCCTCTCCCCTCCCGGGAGTGGGACTGGAGCATTTGAGGTGGCTCTGAAGCGTGCGGGGGGCGGCTGGAGTCCGAGGGTCAGGCTGGAGAGGCAGAGTGGGATAGGGGCTTTGCCCCCCAACAGCCCAGACAGAGATGGGGCTGGGAAAGGGGGACACAGAGCACCTGGAGGGGGGGACTCGGGGCCCCTTCACTTCTCCTGGTGGACAACCGAGGAAGTGGCTGCCCAGAGAGACTCTCCTTGGCAGGGTCGCACATTTCCATAATAAATCCCACCCCGCTCTGCACTGGGGATGCTGCTTTTAATTTTCTGTCTCCATCCCCACGGCGCGCTAATGAGAGGAAACGATTTTAGAAAAAAAACCTGCAATAATAACAACAATAATTGCGGGCTTTAAAGCAAGCCCTTTTCCTCCTCTAGCAATATTTCCAAGTGTTCCCCCTGGAGTTTTCCTTCCCGTAGCTTTTAGTAGGGAGGGGGCAATGGCTGGGGTGTCCCCAGGTGCCTTCCTGAGCTGGGCATGGGTCAGAGTGAGGTGGGGTGGCCCTTGGAGGGTCTCAACATACCCACATTTTCCTGTGAAAAATAACACACCTGGAAACCTCTGAAAAGACAGAAAAGTTTGGAAATAGTCTCACCCAGTGTGTTCAAGAACATCGTCTTTTTCTTGTGTTTCCCGAGTGCCAGCCGTGTTATCACTGCCGTTTGTTCGGGAAGAAATAGTGAAAGTGGTTAAATGAGCCCCTGGTAAAGTGAGTGGTGATAACGATGGAGGTTTGCTTTGAAGATGTGACGAGTGTGCGGGTGAAGCTTGGCTAAAGTGCTCCTGTGTGTGGGAACAGCTTGGAGAGGCTGGAATTGCGGGAGGAACCCTTTGCACAGGGCCTGCTTGTGCAGGACACGATGGTCGGACTGAGCAGAAATGGCAGGACAGTGGGGTGTCTTTTGGCTTGGTGTAGCACTCAGAGGCTCTCTACATGTAGATCACAGTGGTTCTGATTCAGAGGGGCTGCGGGGTAAGGAGGAGGAGCTTTCAGAGAATTGTGATTATAATTTAATTGGGCGCCACATTAAGTTGGTGTTATAGTTACTCTTTAAAGCAGGGATGCAGGAGCTGCTGCATTATCGTGCCCATGTTGCTGTTCTCATTTGAGGTGTCTGAGCCTTCTCCTACCTCACAGCAATTCAAAGGATGTGGTCGCATCTCATTAGAATAAGGGAAAGATCTAAACTAAATATTAAAGTATTTAGAATATTATTACAATAAGAATGCTTACATGTGATAAAAAGGTAGACAAAGGATCAGACTGTTCCCCAATCTTTTTGTGTTCATATATATGTATTTATATGTGTCTTACATGTGGGTCTTGTGTGCAGATCTGACCGATTTTCAGATGCATCAGAGGCAGACATTGCCCCTTGCACCCAGCTGCTGTGGGTGCAGCTGTGTTTTCATATGCATTATGTACTTTTTAAAATATGCCAAAATTATATATGCCCTTCTTTACCTGTATATGAATTTGAAACTCACTTGAAATACTTCTGACCATTAAAAAAAATCTATTTCATTTTTCAAATGCAACTTGCATGCAGCTGCCCAGTAGTTTTAGACCAAAGGAGCTGCATGTATCATACAGTGAAACACTTGGTTATGTTACAAAAGAATGGGAATCAGCTCTGAAAGGGAAAAAAGAGACAGATTTGAGCTATAGAAACCTCAGTTAAACAATAACTTGAAAATGAAATAGGTCACAGACAGCACACTTTGTGAAGTTTTATTGGCAATAAATAATATGTTGATGATAATGTTTTGAGTGGTGTGTTAAGTGTGTCATAATTCTCTCGCAGCGATCTCGAGCAAAAACGTACGCTGGATATAGCACTGTTTTAATTTAAAAAAACAGATATAAATCATATGCAGGAGAGGAAGTATGTTATAAACAGTGCTGGGTTTGATTATAATTTTTTGAAATAGTGTTGGCTTACCATTAGGTTTGAATTTTATGTATTAATATTTGCACACACTGGGGAGGGAGTCCCTGTCGTGTGCTCACTAAGATTGTTAATGCAGACTGGTTCTGTGGGGAAGAGTATTTGATGAGTACTTGTTAATACAGCTCTAGCTGTTAATATTCCAGCATAAAATAAATGGATATTGTTCACCCAGGTCCAAATCATATTCACTTCTTAATCTCAGTAGCCAGCAATACTTTATTTGAGTCGAGTCATCAGAATTTGGCCCCTCTGTGGGAGTTTTTACTGCAAGTCATAAAGACCCAGATTGCCACGTTAGAGGTTAGAAGTGACTTCTGTATGATGCTAATAGCAGCAGAGAGTCTTAGTGGACATAAAGGCAGGGGGAAAAATGGGATGTGGAGTCCAAAACATCTCCTCAGTAGCACCACAGTAGTTCAGGGTCTGTCAGCATTTCCCTCCAAACCCCAATTTTCGGAGTTTATAACTCAGCTGTTTTAAATAGCTTCAAGCTGAAACCTGCTGTATAAATTTTCAGCCCAGATGTAGATTTGAAACAAAAAGTAGCACGAATCAGTTATTCTGTTTTAAGTTACAGGACACTGAAATGTTTTTAATAGTATCAGATGCTCTTTTGGCAATGTCTGGGAAAAGCATTCTCAATACAGAAGATTTTACATTCAGAGGCTGTTTGAATTCAGTGTTTCGCCAGAAAGCTTTTGAAGTAGCAGATATCAATGTTTGAGAGGAACTAGTTAGCATGTACACTAGTGTTGGCCATTTTTTATTTTTTCAGACAAGCATTTTACTCTGCAGAAAGTCTGAGTACCTGCTGTTGTATAGGAATTTTGCTTTGTGCTTATAACTTCCGTCTTCAGGCTACATACTTTGGCCAGTTCAAATCCCACAGGACCGAAACTGGGCAAACAGGTTGCCTAACCAGAATTGTGTTATGCAAAAAACACATAGTTATTTTCAACTCATAAGAATTGCTTTGGTTTTATTTAGGGGATTCATGTACTTTTTTGAGCTCTAGTTGAAAGGAAAAGAGAAAAAAAAAGAGCAAAATCTACTTTTAATCATCAAAATGTCTAGGGAGCTCAATATGGAAAATAAAGATTTTGAAATAGTAGAGATATTGAGTGTTAAAGGATAGGTAAGGAATGTGCACTGTGGCTACTTCTGGTCTTTAATTTTTAACACAATCCTTACTCATTTCACAGTGCATTTACAATCCTCTTTCTAAGAATATGTAATTCATTTTGTATTGATACATGGCATAATATTGCCAGATCAGGGTGTATGCCAACAGTCGTTCAGTTTGTACAATTACTTTTGAAAACTCTCAAAATGACGGGTACTTCTCTAGGTTTCAGACTTGTTTTGTGAATCTTTTTTCTACCCAGCACTTCTACGTACCTGTGCAATAGTCTTAGGCTGTTTTGTGGTAAGAAAGTATCAAAGTAAGAAAAAATAAGCCTTTTACTCATGGTGCGTGGCCGGGGAGCTTCCCGTGTTATAGGGCTTTATTTTAGGAGCCAAAGTTTTTATTTTCATCTCTGACTTGTTTGTCTTACCCTTTGGTCCTCTCTGAAGGAGATGAACAGTGATACTGCATCCAAGGCGTCTCTAGTGATGCAGCTCTTGATTAGTTGCGATCGCTCAGCGACAGCAGCGGCACGTGCAGCTCTGGGCTAATGGCTAAGCTGACAAATTGAACTGACACCGAGTGGAAAGGGCAGGAAGGAAAGCTCTGAAAAGCAACAGAGGACAGAGGGGAGCCTTTGAAGGGATTTTGCTCCCTCCTGCCAGGTGTTATAAGCTGTACCTGGGTTTGGGACTGAGACGGGGTATGATGGCGCTGCCTGTCCATGCTCTGTGGGTACCTGGGGAGAAAGAGGTGAGCTGAGGCTTCAGGCACCTCCCTCCCTCTTCCCAGGCCCCTGGCAGCCTTGTGCTTCCTGCTGCACTCTCGGGTGCTTTGCATTTCTGGAGTTAATGTGATTTTTTGTTGTTGTTTTGTGAGGTGTAAAAGGCGAAGGGTGCAACTCCCTGAGATGCTGATGGGCATGACAAGACGGTCCAGAGATAATGTGGTCTGCTGCAGATTGGGAAGGGAGTGGTTTATAAGTAGTCTCAAGCCCCATGCTTCACAGTTTAAGCCAGTATCCATTTGTTAATGGTTAGAATCAGCTCTGTAATCTGTTCACCAGATTATTATTTGTTATTTGATTATTATTTATTATTCCTTACACCTGGCTTTGAAGCTGATAGACCTGGTTGCTGCCAGACCCAAGGCAGGGAGTTATTGGGACCTCAGATCTTAGCCACGATGGCGGTTCCTTTGTTTTTCTGTTCAGGGACTTTCATAGGACTTGAAAGTAAAATCTTTGTTTGATACATGAAGACCTCACAGAAGTTTGTGGTGAATTTTAGCTTTTAGTTTTGGGTGGTAGTAACTGGTGTTTAATGCAAAAATAGAAAAGCAGGTAAATGCTTTTCAAACAGGATTTAAGCTTCACTTGCTTCTTTCTGTTCAATATTTCTTTTAAATAAAATAAGCTATAGTTTTCAGTAATATGGCCTATTTCTGTATTATTGTAATTCCTCTTTATTGTTTTAGAGAAACATTGTACAGTTCACTGGACCACATAATGCTCTCCCTATATATCCAGAACTCCTCATTCTTTCCACTGAATTAATATCACCTGCAACCTGCAATTATTAGTTTCAGCCAGGATCATTTATGGAAAAGACATTTCAGGAAGGCCATGTGATAAAATGTAATATATATTACAGGAGACAGAATAAATTACTCTGAATAATATAAAAACTCATATCTGACTATGTAAAATGGTAATAACTACAAGGGGGGACACTTTGTAGCTTAAGATATTTTTTCAAGTTCTAGCTCAGCCATGCAATATTTCTGAATCTCTTCTTCTTATAAATTTATTTTCGGCATTAGAATTAGGCAGCAGGGGAAAATGAGGTTATTTTATTAATACTTTTGTGGACATTTTTTCCCTGTGTGTATATTTTCTTCCTAGTAACTTAGCATTCCTGTGTAACTTTTTTTTTTGCTTTAAGAAGCCACAGAGTGCTAACACTGAAGGTATTCCTGGTGTTTTCAAATCAGAAGCTGTCTGCTCCATGACATTTATTTAATCAGATGTTGGAGCACTGCACAACCACTGAAGCATGAAAGGGAGACTATCAGGTAGCTGGAACGCAAGGAGAAATTAAATACTTTGATATCTTCTGTTCACCCATCCTGGAATTTGAGGGAGGTATCAGCACTAACCACATGCGACTCTTGCAAGCACTATGAAAATTTGCATGCCTGCAAGGAAATACAGCTTTGTTTTATATAGCACATGAGGAGTTGGAATTCCAGCCATAAAGTGCTCCATTGTAGAGCGTGTTGGGCGTACAGCTTTGCCTGCTGGTGCCCTGAGTGCCACTCCTGGGATGGGTGGATGCACGGATCCCTCTGGCTTGAAGTCTGAGGAGCTCAGGGCTCAGGGTGCAACCAGAACAGAACTCAATCTAGGTGACAAGACTGCTAATACTAATTTCTAGCTTTCCATTTTAAATACTCTCTTTAAATGCTTTCCCATGCATAATTCACAGATACAAGCCTTGCTTCGTGTTCTCACACTGCTCCCTGCTTGCAAAGAACAAAGTTGTCCTTCAGAAAGCATTAAAGCGTGCACTCCACATAAGGATGTTGAGCGTTTCTGAAGAAATGCAACAATGAAGAGGCTCTGAGAAACGGAGACAACACACGACGTCTCTGTGTTTGATGTGGCACTTTGTTCTGTGCACAGCGAGTACCAGGCTCCTCACCACAGAGCTTCTTCACGAGCGCGGCAGCCTGCAGAGCAGGGAGGGGACCGCACACCTCCAAAGTGTGGCTTCACCAGTCATGATTGTCTCCCTGTTTTTACAGGTGGTGGCCTTAGGAGAAGTGCCCGATGGGACGGTGGTGACGGTCATGGCTGGAAATGATGAGAACTACTCTGCAGAGCTGCGAAACGCTTCTGCCGTGATGAAGAACCAGGTGGCCCGATTTAATGACTTACGATTTGTGGGCAGAAGTGGAAGAGGTAGGCCACCGCCTTTTATGTGTTGGTAATGATGTGAAAAATGGTGCCAAGATGTCAAACTTCACAATGAAATATTGATTAACCCATAAATCCCTTGTTCATAGAATCACAGAAAAGTTTGGTTTGTAAGCGATCTTAAAGTTCATCTCATTCCAACAACCCCTTGCCATAAGCAGGGACACTCTCTACTAGACCACATTTTTCAGGGCATCAGTCTTTTTTTTTTTTGTAGTGATGTCACATATTTTATTGTCAAACTTCAGGCTTTGCACAAAGCAAGTTAGGAGTCTCTGTAGCCTTTTATCAGACGGGTTTTGAAAAACGATTCAGGGAGTACCTGCTTCCCTGTTTGAATCACACAGGAAGGGTGGAAGGAAAAGGGAATATCTGTGATCCAGGTTATGCAGAGTCAGGGGAGTGTATTTTGGGCCATGGCAGTGAGAGGTGGAGAATTCCCTTTAGCAGTAGAGCCACTTCTGAAGTTGTTGTAGAAGACCTGTAATTAGAGGGATTTTGCATATCACATGTTCTATAGGTTGTATTCTTTAGGGACTTAAATCTTTCAATGCTTAGCAGCTGTTTGTAGAAAGCTTGTTAGTGGCTTTTCTGCCCTTTAAACCAAACTTTGATAACCTGTGAAAATCACCCCCACTTTTCTTTTGAGTGAACTGGTTGACTTTTTATGAACTGCTGGTAAGCTTGGGCATGAACTAAATTCAACCTTCAACCTTTACTTTAAATGACAGGGTAACTTTCAGGTTTTTTTCATTTCTTTTTTTTTTTTTTTTTGTTTAAGATGTAGAGTGCTGTCATTGTCTTCCAGCTCTTTAGGAGTTTCCTATAATCTGAAAACTGCACTGCACTTATAGAAAGCTGTTGTAGTCATTGCAAATTTGCGAGAATTCCTCTTGAAGGGTCGCACAGCAGCTTTCGAACTTCAGGTAATGATTGAAAGGATAGCTCAAAGGAAGCTGGCACTGCAGTTCTTGTTGCAGGAGTCTTCAGAGTAGTGTTGTATCAGACATTGATCCAACCTACATATCTTTTTTATTTCAGTGTTTGAAGTAATTATTTGTGTTTTTTCTAAATTAGCCCTGTATGGGGCAAAACAAAGCAAAAGATGCAGAATAATTGTGCTAGGAAATTAGCAATAATGCAAATTATACAGTGATATTCTTTAGAAAGCAATTGCAGTTCATCCTACAGAAGGAAAGAGTTTTTGTCAAAAAAATTTAAACATATGACAGAGGCCCGGATAGTCCAAATCAGTCAGCACATTTTTACAAGTGCTTTGTGAAAGTAAGTCCATAAGCACAACTTACAGTGACTATTCTTTATTTTAATTACCAAGCCAAAAATTCTCTTTATCATTTTAGAACTTAAAAAGAATTAATAATAGAGAATAACTTGAAAGAAAGAGTAATTTAACCAACAGTAATACAACATAAATATGGAATTTATTCCCCCTGTGAGTAAGGTGTTGCCTATCTCTTCCATTTGTCTTCTTTAAATAATCAGTTTGCTTTGTTATTCTGCTGATGGATTAGGTTTGAAAGTTCTCTGGCTCCATCTCTACTGCTTTACAGTAGAAGTTCAGTACTGTATCAGCCTTTTAGTAGTGCTGAAAAAGGACTGAAATGTGATGCACTACCTCTGATCTGAGGATTTCATTTCAAACCCATGATATATACTTTTTATTAAAGCATAGGAAATTAAATAGATGGCCTAAAGCCTCAGTAGATACAGATACAGACACAAACACAAAGCTCCTAAAATTTGGTTCCAGTAGTTTAATTTATATTTTTATCTAGCAGACTTGGAATAGACTTTTTCTCTGATCAATCTGGGTAGAATCTATGGAAAAGTGATAGTATACTTTTCAAACCCTCAACATATTTATTTAAGAGACTTCAAAGAAAAACAAAGGGTGTGCACTGTTTTACTATATTGGCTTTCTGAGTTTTGGCTAGTTTCCCAAGTAGCAATTTTTATATTTAAAAAAAAAAAAAAGAAAAAGTTAAAAAAAAAAAGGAAGAAAAAAGACAGACTTAACTGCTTGCAGACTTTTCACGCATGGAAGATGAAGAAAGCTTCTTTTGATGAAGTGTAATTATGTCCAAACAGAGCTGACCCCCTCCCCCTATATTTCTTATGATCTTAACGGAAGAAAGTAGGGCTTTTCCTTTGAAGCAGCCGGGACTCGGTGGAGGATCTGAAATGCTGCATTCTCCTGCCAGAGGCAGGATGGAGAAATTGGTCCAGACTTGTCTTCCAGACTTAGAACAGAGAGGGGGAGAGAGAGAGAGAGAGAGAGAGAGAGAGAAGGAGAGTTATCATTGATGATGGATTTTTAGAACTCTGCTTAAAATAGAAGGAAAAGAAATCAGTAGTTGCAAACAGAAGTGAGAAAGCTCCTTACATAGACAAATATCAGTATATACAAGTCCTGAAGTAGAACAGGAAAAAATAAACTAATAAAGAAGTTATTTTTCAGTGGCAAGAAACTAATCCACACCTGTTCCTGACTTGAGATTTACATCTTTCTAAGCAGCTCGTGCTTTGATCTCTGTATCTCTAAATTTGATTGTGAAGTCTGAATCATCAACTTACCACTTCACCTCCTCTCCCACATTTTTACTTGCTTCCCATGGCTCAATGGAGAAACCCGATTTTTATACATATTCATTTTGTTTGCCTGACAGAAGCTTCACGTTTCTGTTTGCATAATTTCTCTTAAACACCTTTTTTGGATTCATGAGAGTAAGTAACTGGAGTGTTTGATGCAAATGCAGCAGTTGTTTGTATGTGGTTTTCAGGCGGTAGCTCACTTTTACAAGCCCGATCCACAGCGCAGAGAAGAAAGAATTCCTGTCTTCAATAAGCAAAGGATCATAACTTTAATTTTGTTGTGTCCCGATACTTTAATCACATTAGCATCTAACTGAAAAAATATGCAACACGCACACACAAGCTGCTGAGTCTCCTTTCAAGCTCCTTTCTGGGGTTTGCCTTGTGCTTCAGCATATGTCCATCTCATCCTCCTCTGTGTCAGCTCAGTTCACATGTGTGAATAACAAAGAATGCACAGTTTAGACACACTGAAGCAATAGTGCCAGATGACTGCTTGGCTGGGGAATTTAATAAAAGAGAGCTACAATTAGTCTGTAGCCTCTGAAAGTGGATAGTTGAAATGACTAAAGGCAATAAAGAAAGGTGATAAAAAGTGCATTAAAGGATTTTGTAGCTGAGGAGGGATAGCTGTGAAATAGCTGTGGAAGGCATCAGCATCACTGAAACAGGGGACCTTAAAAATTTATTTCATTCTTAATCCTGTAATATGTAAATCATCTCTTGAAAGCTCTGGAGTGCCCTGGCAGGGCCATGCAGCTCCCCGCAATGAAGGGCTCTGTGGTTTATGGAGTGTGAGGGGGCTTCGTCAGTGTTACTTCATCCACATTTGGGTTTGTAAAATACCAGTTAGGGGACAAAACCAATTTCCCTCTCAAATTAGCTGCTTACCTCTTCAGCTCAGGCTGGCTGGGAGGTGAAAATTCAGAAATTCTCACTGTCAAAGTCCAAATGTAGCTCTTTTTATTAAGGAATGTATTTTTTCTAGCCACTGTATCCTGTTGAGATATATTTAGTGTAGAAAATATTGCAGTGCTTTTCTACGGAACGATTTTTCAGGTTCTTAAAAATAGTATATTTTGTTAATTTTTTTTTGTCATAATAGACATTTATAGGGGTTGGTTATATAAAGAGGACAATAGCATGGAAGGCCAAATTCTTCATTCAAAGGTGTATAGAACAGCCCCTTTTAGTGTCTTTGTTACCAGTAATATTCTACTGATCATCTAAGGGTTACTGCGATCTGAATGGCATCAGCATACAATTTAATAGTCACAACTTTTTGGCATGGTAAGCTGATGCCAAAGGAAGCCTTAAACCTGAGCCTGGAGAACTATATATATATATTTTTATATTTATATATATTTGTGCAGTGGGCTGAATTCATCTTTGCAGAGGGATAAAAGGCATGGACACTTCTCAGCCCTGGACAAGCAGTGTGGAGGCACTGCAGGGCTGCTGCTGTGTGTGTGAAGGCTGCCCACACCCTGTGCTGACAGGACACACAGTTCACCTCTGGCACAGGTGGGCAGGACTGGACAAAGACTGGACATCCAAAATACACCTAACTCTGCTCCTGTGATGATTAGGAAATATTCCTTTTTCCAGTGAAAATGGGAAAAGCTACTTTCAGCCATTCCAGTGGGACAGAATTCAGCATCCTGAGATTTTTGCATGCTTAAACTGACAGAGGGCAGGTTTAAATTGGATTTCAGGAAGAAATAGTGAGGGTGGTGACTCACTGGCATGGGTTGCCCAGAGGAGCTCTGGATTCTCCATCTCTGAAAGTGTTTAAGGCAGGCTTGGATGGTGCTTGGAGCAACTTTTCTAGTGGAAGTTGTCCCTGTCCATGGCAGGGGGATTGGAACAAGATGATTTTTAAGGTCTCTTCCAACCCAAACCGTTCTATAATTCTATTTGCCAGGGTCCTGACCTTCCCTCTAACCTGCATCTCCCAGAGAGCTGGGCACAGCTGGAGCACAGCTTCACCTGGAAAATCATTTTACTCTAAATGACAGTTGTATTTCCTTAAAAAAAATCTATGTCACATTCTAGTTCATGAAAATTATAGCCAAGACAGTTTGAAGTTGCACTCCTGATAATAAATGATGCATGTCTCAGGCAAGTTTGGGGGATATACAACTTGGACCAGAAAGAAAGACCAATTACTAGATTTGACAGACAAAGCTCTGTTCTGTATTATGCCTTATATATAAGCTGTTCTGTATTAGGCCTGAAAAAACTGCATTAAGTTTGTGCTGTTACGTATCGTTTAAGATTTGTGCCTTGATTGAATGCCTTCAGAGTTCAGCGAGAGGAAAAGCCCTAGCAGCAAAAATGCACAAATACACCCAGGAAGGAGGGAAAAAAAAAAAAAAAAAGAGCTTTAAGTGTCTGGTAAAGTAGCAGCTTAAATGAGCATGAAGGCCAAAGATTGCTGACTGTTTTATTGAGTCACTGTTGTACGCCCACCTTTTCCTGTCTTGAAACAGTTTTCAGTTTTGACTATCTGACATGAGTAACCGTTGCATATCTAACAGATTACAACTGTCAGTGAGTCTCCCAAACGGGGGCCAGTGCCTGTGAGAATGTGTGCTCAGATGCAGGCAGCTCCCTTTATTTATTTCTTTTTAACGTTTTCAGTCAGCTGAAGGCTGTAGATGGTCTTGTGCAATCTCTGCCTGAATTCAAGCTTTGAAAAGTAAAAAACAAAGCAAAACAAAAAAAGAACCCAACAATGAAGACTGACGATAGCAAAGTACGTGCACACAGACATTGCTCACCCTCACAGGAAAGCTGGGGGCTTTCTTGGTATTTCATAGATGGAAAATGTGTAGGAAAAAAAGGCGTGTTCCATAATAATGATATCATCATATTAGCCCTGGCATATGAAGGACAGAGACACTGACTCCCTGTTAAAACATCTCCCAGAAGGAAAATATATTCTTTCCTCATCTTATTGTAGTCAAGTCAAACAAATGAAATGATAAAACTGTGTGAAGTAAATAACATGTGGTCACATTCTGCTCTCTGTCACACAGCTGCGAAACTGGAGTAAATTTTTAAATTATCTGACTTGCTTTGGATTTACACCACTTTCAATGCAGCAAAGAATTTGGCTTGTCCTCAGCAGTGAATCACTTTTGTTCTGTCATTGTATGATGACCCATTATTAAATAAGAAACATTTAGATTGTCAACACATGGACGTATTCTTGACATAGAGTAAAACTGAAGGGGAGGAAAACTCCTATGGTCAGTTATGTTTTTAATTTTCACGATTGTGGTAACGACAGGGAATAATTTTAAACTGATTCTTTACTGAACATGCATGTGACTGTTTTCATGTTGTAATCACTCATTCCTTGTTGTTTTTTCCCTTTGTAGGGAAGAGCTTTACTTTGACAATAACTGTCCTGACAAATCCCCCCCAAGTCGCTACATACCACAGAGCTATAAAGGTTACAGTGGATGGGCCAAGAGAACCAAGAAGTGAGTATTATATCCTTCTTTTTGCTCTTATGCCTGCTTAATTTTGCTTAACAGAAACCTGTAAATGAAATATGTATATCTTTGTCAAACACTGGTTTTTGCTAGGTAAAATATGTGAGTGCATGGTTAATTTGGAGTCTATTGGACCACACACATACTTGCATTAAACACTCACTTAAGTGCTTGGCTGAATTTGGGCAATCCTAAACCTGATTCTCATTCACATCAAGGTCTTGATACATTATCTGCCAGTGTAAATGAGAACTAAACCCAGTGTATTTATATATAATCTGATTAAGACACAGTAGATATAATCCTGCAACGTGCTGCATTTCCTGAACTCCTGTAAGCTCCCAGCTGAAGACGTTTAGAACAAAACAGGAGCCTGATCTTTCAGAATCAGTCCTAGCATAGAGAGGAAACATATAATATAGTGCCTTTTTGTTTGCCCTTAAATTCTTTTGCCATCAGATAATTAATGCACCTGGTTAATCTCATCATACCTGAAGTTGGTTTTCAGCTATGGACTCATCATAGACCCCCAGGGCCAAAGAAAGATTAAAAAAAAAACAGTATATCAACAGCATAGTCTTTGTTTCTTATTTGTGTACAGAAAATATATTTTTTTTAAAACATAGTCCAGCAGATTTTCACCCAGCACGCTTATCTCCCAGCCATGCAAGCTCACTAAGAATCTATTTGCCATGATTTATCTATTTTGCAATGCCTGTACTTTTATGACAATTGTTTTTTGTCATGTCCTAGCAGTTTTATGGGTAGCACTTATTTTTAGATACAGTCAAGTCTGCTTAATCCATCAGGATTTATCTGGCTGTCTTTCTGTCTAGCACATTTAGCTGGTAACCAGTCTCACATTATATGGGTATCACTGATGAGCCACTTCTGGAGTTTTTTCTTAATCTAACTAGAAATTACTCTAAATTGATTGGATTAGCCAGGTATAGCATTATTTAAATTACACTTAGAGATTAAGAATTATTTGATAAATAACCACATTAAAAGACTCCCTATAATGGAAGCATCTCAAATAATTATTTTGCCTTTGATCTGCACATACAAACACGACCTTCAAGGAGCTTTCATGGTGTTTTGTTTAAAATACCACAAAGACAGAAGTAGAAAGACGTAGACAGAATTCATGCAGTTAAGTGTTTCTCGTGCCAACACACGCTGCAGAGTCACCTCCTCTTACACCGAGGTGGGAACTGAAATGCTGCCTGTAAGAACTGTCCAGGCTGGAGAGTTTCACTTTGAAGAACAGCTAAGAAAAAGCAAATAGCTCTGGATACATTTCTTTAGGTACATACTTGTGGTGCTACCTGCTCACAGCTGAGGTGTCCTGATGTCACAGAAGGGGGATTTTTGTTCTGTCTTCTCTCTGTGAGTCAGTTCCCATTTTTAATTTTCACTCGCAGCTGGTGCTCCATGTAACTTAGTTGGAGGACACTGGGGAAGCTGCATTCATGGAGTAAAAAGCAGGGAGTGAGTTATATATCATTTAGCCATTCCCATCTGGAGGCTGCTTCCATGTATTGATGCATCTACAGAAGAGGAAATCTCCTGGCAGAGGACACAACCGTGGTGAAAGAGCAGAGAGGTTTGAAAGTGATGTGTGGAGAGTAGTGTGGATTACCCTGTGCAGCACAGAAAGGGATCCTCCTGGCATGGGGATGTTTTGGTGATCCATGGATCAAAGTGAGTCTGTTTTCATAGAATTTAACAAGATCTCCTAGTTCTGCTGGATTTTTTTACTTTTGACCTAAGAGGCCCTTGTATGTGGATACCCATTTGCTGGTGTCTTTGAATAGCTGAGCCTAGCAATGCTCAGTAACTTGGTTCTTATGGCCTACATGGAGTTACTTCTTTTTCTTTTCTTGCGTTCTTCTTTTTCTTTTCTTTCTTTTTTCCCTTTTTTTTTTTTTTTTTTTTAAGAAAGTAGAATTTGAACTTGAATGTCCATTTGTACTTTAGTGTTTTGGTGGAATACTGCAATCTTATCCTTTCAAGTAGTTCTGAAAGGATTCATATATCTCTGGAATGGCTCAATGGCTCATCATTAAACTTGAATTTGTAGGGAAAAAGTAGCTCCAATGAGCTCTGGGAGTTTCATTGAAGTTTTGCTTCCTTCTTAGAGACCCTGCACTTGTGTAGATACATTAGTTTGGCAGCAATCATTCAATAAATGTACCTGGCATCTATGTGGCATAAGGAAATTAGGTGGTTGGGGGCAATAAGGAATTCAAGGAGCAGCTCTGATGGCAAATGTGTTTGTCTTAAAAATTATGTATCGGCAAATAGTGCCCCTCTCTGCCAGGATCTGTATTTCACTTCAACATTTCAAGCATGTTATCCTAGTTTTCCTCTCTCTGGCAGCTCAACCAGAGCTGTCACATCACAAACAACTTTTTTCTTAATATACACATCTGGCGTTGGCAGTTGGAGCAACTTCATAAGAGCACATGATCATCATTCATTACAAGATTAAAAAGTACCCCATGGCATCATTGATGTTTTTTAACTTTGATCTTTTGCAGTTGTGATTCATCTCAGTTATAAAACTTCCCTTTAAAGGAACACAACCAATGACTTATTAGAACCTTCATTCTGAGGAGTGTAAACATAAAATTATGCACATCTTTACAAAATGTCATTTACTTTGTTGCCAGCTTATCATTTTAAGACATGACATCATGCTTTAGATCGTGAATTTGTAAGGCTTGTTTATAGGCAAGGCACTCTGACCTTCTGTTGGCAAGTTGACTTGAGCAAACGAAAGCTGCGAGGTTCCCAGCAGCAGCAGCAGCAAAGCCATGACAGACATCACAGACATTTAGAGCCTGACTTCAGGAGTGCTGAACAGTCGTGGCATGCAGGGACTCCAGTTGGTGTTTTGGATGCTCAGCACTTCAGAAAGTCGGGTTCTTAAATGTAAGTGCCATTTAGAAGTATTAAACGTCTGCTTGTAGAAGCTTGCTGCCTTGCCTCTCTGTTATTATTTGAAAATATTTTAATAGAGAGAGTGATGTCAGGTTGCTCTGTTAGGAAAACTTGCCCATTTCTATAGGAGAAAAGGTCTTCTGATGATTTTTTTCTCAGAAGAGATTTATTTAATTTTACCTAACCTCTTCCAGTCTATCCAGATTACTGTCCAGGGACATCTTCTGTGTTGCAGTTTCTATGCTGGATGGAGACAGAGTGCTTTGCACTCTGAGTGATGCAGTCTAGAGACAGGGTTGTATAAGATCTTTGGGAATCATTAGGAAATCCTGCAGATATTTTTCTCTCCTCATAACCAGGATAAAACCTCTGCCATATGCAGATCTTAGCCAGCAGAGCTGCCTTCCAGCTGGGAGGGCTGAAAGAAGTTTTCCAGAGAAGTTTTCATGAGGTCATAACTGACCGACAGATAGCCAGAGATAGCCAGATTACTGTAAAGGAAGTCAAAGGAGAGAAAAAAAAAGAGCAAAGAAACCACCCAAATCTTTAGCTAAGCCCCTTCAATGCCTTTGCCTTACCTCTTCACAACAACAGAAACAATGATTTGCACTTCTATAGTGGTACCTTTAGAATAGGAGGCACATCCTCCCTTCTGGCTGCTTTTGGGACAAACCCAGTCATGAGGAAATCATGAGGAAGGAGGGAGGAGAAGTCTGTATATTTTTATATTTTGCCTGACTTCCAGAAACTTTAGTTTGTCTCTATTCAGAGGTAGGCTCCAAAGTCACCGACCCCAAACTTTCTTTATCAGTGTGAATGGAAAAGCAGCTCTGAGCTTTGAGCTGAAGCGTTTCAGGGCAGAAAACTGCTCTGCTTCATTCAGCTCCCGAGCGTTTCTCTGCTGCTGCAGCTTGCAAGGTGCACACGTGATGAAAGGTATGAGCAAACATCACATCGCCCTTTTGTCTGTGCACGCTGCAGAAGGCAGCAAGAGCCAGCCAGGGGTTCTGCTCAGCCCCCACATTAACTGTTTGGCCGACCCGGCTTATAAAAAGCAGATAAGTGATTGAGATTTTTGAGATTCCTCGACTTAAAACCATAACAGTTTTTAGGAAGTTCTCCCTCTTTTCTTTCAAAGGCAGAGAGGGTGGAGGGATAAGTCTGAGGCGAGTGGAATGTGCTTTGGAGTAGAACAGCTTTAAATCTTTCAGTTTGCCTTTCTTTATTTAATTTTTCTCCTTTTTTTTCTTTCCTTTTTTTCCTCTTCTTTTTTCTTTCTTGTTTCTTTTTTTTTTTTCTTTTTTCTTCTTATTTTTTTACTTTTTTTTTTGTTGACTGCCTGTCAGGAGCTGGGCTGGTGGCCAAGCAGGAAATGACACATCGAGAGGCATTTGTGTTGTGCAACATTTTGTGGAACTGATGCAAGGATACATTGTCTGTTTACGCATTCCTCTGCTAACAGCCTGCATGGCAGTAATTTTATTCAGGGACACATGGCATGCTACAGCGAGGAGTTAGAGCCTTACCATCTCTTTATGAAGAATTATCACAGCAGTTAAAACACTCTGTGTGTCCCCCGTTTTGAATAGTCTCTGGCCTGCCTTCAAAAACCACTCTACCAGGCCCCCTTTCTTCCCAAGAATATATTTATTTGACTGTGGGGTTTTTTTGCACTGTGGTAAATTGGGGCAGTGCAGAGAGAGAGAGGGAGAGAGAGAGTGAGGGACTTTGCAGAACAAGAGGAAATTTTACAGGCAGGTTCCTACTTCATGCATCTCCATCAGAGTGAATGGAGCAGCGCAGCTTTTTCGGGCGATGCGCTGCAGACGCTGAAGGCGTCGGTTTGCATCTGCATGTGGTTTGGCATGGGGAGGTTTTTAATTAAAGTCAATGCTAAATACCCCAAGATGTGATGAGCAAGTCTTGGGGTTTCATCCAAACCCAAGTTAGAAAATCCGTGGCTCTCTCTGGTGTCTTTCAGAGTGACAGATCTCTGCTGAGCTTGGCTGGATAGGTCTGGATTTATCCCAGTGGCTGTGGGAGCAGAAGAAGGCAGAGTGGGCGGTCCGGGGTTTGAAAGTTGCTCTGAATGACTTTGTAGAGTTTAATGTATGCACTCTAATGCTCCTTTGTAAGAAACAAGGCAAAATATGATTGTACAGCCAGAGAAATGTTCAGCAGGGCCATGGTTTAGAGAGGTTTAGGTTCTTTTCTGTGACCATCATTAGCATATCTGAGCTTGAGCACAGTCCACTTACAGGCTGGGACCTGACTTCCTTGTCACCAGGCCCCCAGTAAGGAGTTGCAGTGTTTCTGTTTCCAGTGGTACAACATCAGGTCCTTACTGCAGTGTAAAAGGCAAGACAGAGTTTCACTCACCAGTTTCATTTGCTGCTGGTTTATTTTTTGCATATGTGTAATTTCACAGAACTGTTCTAGCTGGGGACTGGAGGTCCTGAGCGTTCCCAGAGGTTGTAAGAGCCTGGTGTGATGATTCAAGTGTTCCCCACCAAAGGTGACAGACACTGCATATGCCAGTGGTTTAGGTTTACTTTTGAGATGAGTGTACAACCCACAGAGCAGGGCTCCTTACAGTTACCTCAGCCAGTAGTGAGGCACAGGCACAAGTTTCACAGAGAAGCTGTGGCTGCCCCATCCCTGGAAGTGTTCAAGGCCAGGTTGGATGGGGCTTGGAGTGACCTGGGATAGTGGAAAGTCTCTCTGCCCATGGCAGGGGCTTTGGAAACAGATGATTTTTAAGGTCCCTCCCAACCCAAACTATTCTATGATTCTACAATTCTATGATTCCATGATTGTATGATTCCATGATGGATGCTACTGTGACAAGGTGACCTGGGACTCTTGGGATGGTAGCTGTATCCCAAGGACCCAAGGGCTCATTCTTATTTCTTCCACTGTGGGCTAGAGAGGGGCTTGTGCATAAAATCTCATTGTCTGAGAAGCAGACTGTGAGACAATTTCTGGTGATTGTGACTTTTTTTCTGCTTGTGTAGTGCATAGGGTGAGTCAAAAGCAAAATCTGCTTAGTTCACTCATGGCTTGAATTCATGCACTGTAAGAACTGAGAACTGCTGAGTTCTGAAATCTCAGCAATCTATGTGACAGCACTGGGACTCTCCATAGGAGGACACTGCTGCCCAGAGAGGTGACAGAGTGACCATGTATTCACTGTTATGGTGACAAGATTATGTAAAACAAATGCACCAGTCTGAGCATAAAACCATTCCATAAAATGTCCTTACCAACAGCAATGCAGTTTTGGTTTGTATTTGTCAACAGAACAGATTGTTTCCATCCCATTGTAGAGGGAACACTTGCTTCCATTTGCTTCCAAGCAAATCTATTCCTAGTACATTTGGCATGTAATTTGGCCATCACAGGGATTTTTTTTATATTGCAGCTATTGCTGTTTGTATTCAAAGTGTCCCTCCAAGCTACAAATAAAATCATGGCCCCTCTGTGTAGTTGTGCTGCTTAGTTCTACGATAAGAGAGTTTTGCTTGTAATCTCCATTTATATAGAGATGTGGAAAAGGGGTTATAATCAAACAAATGAAGTAACAGTGGAAGTGAGTTCATTCTGTATCTCCACAGGGCATGACTAGGAGGAGAGGAAAAGGGGTGACTGTTTCACAGAGTCATGAAGTCAATTAGGTTGGGAAAGACCTCTGAGATCATCAAGTCCAGTCTATAAGCAACCAGCTCCATGTCAGCCAGACCATGGCACTGAGTACCATGTCCAGTCTTTCCTTAAACACCTCCAGGGACAGTGACTTTTTATAACTTGGTGAATCTACTCCATGTTGGTCCTGTGGAGGAAGATGGTATTAAAAAAAGGCATAAGAATAGCTTTCCACAAAACATTTTGCTCCATAATTTTCTCCCAAGGGAGCTGTTGAACATTGTCACTTTTGAAATGCATTTAGCTTGTAGCTACTAATATCAGCTTTTTTTTCTTACTCTTCAGTGTAGCACCTCTTATACATCTCCCTTCACTTTCCAAAGTGGTTTTGGGAAATAAGGAACAGGGTGAATATATTTGGAAACTCTGCATCAGAATAGTGTAAGTGAAGTACTTAGGTAGCATTTGCTTACTGTCTATTCCAAATCTCTGTTTAAAGTTTTTATAGAATTTATTTTTATTCTCCGTATAAACTTCATTCTCCACTGAAACATGGTCATCCCAGACGTGAAACACAGATGCTGATTTAACCAGACAAGGAATGCAGAAGAGGAAATGAGAATGAATATCATACTTAATTGAAACTTCAGGGGAAGAAACTGAGTAATGATCTCATGCTGCAGTATATTTGGGACGCCAGAATCCCTACTCAGATGAAGAACTGGGTTCCTTAGTGCTTGTATTTGTTCAGATCGCCTATTATAAATCTCATCTACAGTAGACCAGCTTACTCAGCACTATAGTGGCTTACTGTGTGCTGTGGGTGGCTTTCAGCTCTCCAAAAATCAGACCTGTAGAGTAGGTTTCCTCTGAAGTGAATGAAGAGACACAGGCCCTTGCAGAGAGTGATTCATATGTTAATGCTTGTCTTAGAGAGTAGTGAAGTGCCCTTTGGACTCGCATCCCTTGCCATTGATACTGAATGGAGGCTTGATGACTAGCCTAGACTAGACACCCTGGTTTGGAGATGGCTGGAATCAGATGAGATTTGCAGATATTGTAGTCCCAAAGTGTGCTAAACCTGGTGTAGCTCAGACAAGCCCGAGTTAGCTGTAAGGCAGGTAGCCCAGGGTGCAGTCACAGGGAGCAGGAGCTCAGTGTTGGATTAACCCAGTGTTCACTCACCTTCTTGGGTGGGGGCTTTGTCTGGTGTTGAACAGTCCCTGCTGCTTTTCTGACAGCTTAAGGAATTGTTTAAAGCTGACTTTGAAGTGTGTCTGCAGCTGCCATAATGAGTGCAGTGTACATACCTTAGAAATGATGCTATCTACTAAGGCATCATTATCACCTCCTGCAGGATTTCAGTAGTCAGGTACTGCTCAGGCCCCACTCAGCTTGGGTTGTGTGAACTGCTGAGATTAAAACTCCTGTTATTTAGCTGTAGGCAGAGTAAGGTTCTCACACTGCAGTTGCAGCTCCATAAGAAACATTACAAAGGTGACGATTCACTTTACAGATATTGCCTAAAAGTGAAGAATATTGGGGAACATATTTGAAGATTTTCCTAACACTGGGAAGTACTCCATGATTCCAATGTTTCTTCTTCACAACAGAACGTATTAATTGTTCCTCACTTATCCAAACTTAACATGCTGCCCATTCTCCTGTGGTTCTGAGATGTAATCTTTCCCACAGCGTGGGAAGACAAACCCTTTCACCTGATTATTGCCAGCATAAATGTTTAATGCTTCCATCCCTCTTCAAACTCTCCCACTATATTTTGTGAACTTTACTCCCACTTCATAATGCCCTGCTTCTTTAGTAGCCCTGCTCATTTAAATTCAGGGTGCCAAAGGAGGTATTAATCAGGGTGCTTACAAGCGCAGAATCTGCTTCCTGCCTGTCTGTAATCCATGTGAGTAATGCCAATTAGTTGTCTGCTTCCTTAAATCCTCATGCACTTTCTCATTCTTGCATTCCTGCAGCAGTAGACATGGTCTTCAGTGTCAGTGCAGTCAGAGGCACTTGGGGGTGTTTTGTTTCATTGGTCTTAGAGCTCAACAGGAAAACCATCACCTCTGAAGCACCACAGAAGTGTGCTGGGGAAGAAATGCATGATTCCAGCTCTTGCATTTTTACTTTAATTTGCTAGACACAGGGATGTAACTAATTTTATTCTGGAGTATCTCTTCAGATGTCATGAGACAAGTAGACAATTATTTTTCAGTTTCAGCAGTTTCACATTGGTGCAGCTTTTTCTTGGAAAGAAAAAGGCACATGCAGGCATCATTGTAGTCCCAGGTCTGGTTTTGTTTCTGTACGTGAAATCCCAGATTAGATTTTCAAAGAAGCCCAATTTTAAATGATTGTATTAAAATGGATCAGAAAGCCAGAGATTACTCTTTGAAAAGAGATGGTGTTCACAATCATTGGAACCTGGAAACGAATAGAGACCTGGAAATACAATGCAGGGTTGCTGTGTGATACAAACCACAGGTTAGCAGTTCAGAGGGAATTACACATGGAATACTTTTCGGGGTTTTTTGCCTTTGTACATGTGTAATCAAGGACCCAGATTCAGATTCTTATTAAGCAATAAGAAATGCTTCAATAATTCAGTTATCTAGTGAATTTATAAAGCACTGTAGACATGTTATGTTTAATAGAGTTGGTTCCACATTTCTAGAATACCAATTAAATCAAAAATAATTTAATGTAATAATTTTGTGTTTCATTCCTTGAGTCTCTTATCACCATAGACTCTAGATTGGTGGAACAGAATTTTTCTTTCATCCTGGACACTTTCTGGCTTTGATGATCTGCACTATGGGCCCCCCTTCCACTTTTGGCCTTTTTTGATGTCTTTGAACAATAGTTTGTAAGACCAGCACTGCAGTAAAATCATCACCTCTGTAGACAGAAGTGTTGACTACAGAAGAGGGCTCAGCAATAGAGCTGTGAATGTAAATAATTCAGTGTTTCAGTTCATCAGCTAAGCAGTCCAAATAAAAATCCTTTTTGTAAAGGGACATATGGATTGACTTTCCTTAATTGTAGCTGCCTAAAAGTTTGATATGTTGACTCAGTGATTCACCTCCTGTCCGCTGTGGTCAAGGAAGAGTTGTATGTGTGAGTTAGAAGCTGATTTATCCCACCTGAAGCCTCCATAGGCGTCAGTGGATGTGAGTGAGGGAGAGGGGACATGAAGCAGCCCAGACCACTGGACTGGCACTGGGTGCTCTGCAGGTGCTTGAGCTGGGTTTAAGCAAACTGCCTGGCTTACCACCAACTGCAGTAGCACACAGCTCTGAAGAACTTCTTCATAATCCTTCTAATTGTTATTTAAACCTTTTAAAAGGGAGCTTTGGTGTCTGCTTTCTCAATAGCCACATTGAAGGGCTGCTCTCTGAAACACATTAGAATTTAGGGTGTTGGTGAACCCCTCCTTGTTAGACATAAATAACCACTATGTGGTTTATAAATTTCTTGTTTTCCCCTTCTGTGCCTGCTCAGTTAAAACTCTCAGGCACTCAGTGCAGAGGTGTCTGCCCTGCTTTAAAACATCTTTCCCCACACTGATGGTGCCCTCCTCTCCCGAGAGCTGCGTCCCCTGCAGCTCAGCAGCTCTCATACGTGATGCTCATCAGCTCCACGGCAGAGTCAGACAGTTTAATGAGCCTTTATCTTCTGCTGTGCCAGAGTGAGCCCAGGGGATGTCTGTGAGTGCCCTGAAGAAGGCTCACACAGCAATATTCATCGCCTGCGGTGTGAACACTGCCATAAACTTCCCTGGGAATCAGGGCAGCAGGATTCCAGCACACCAAGGATACTCCAGCTCAGTGTTTAGGCAGGGTCTGCTCTTTGCATCTGTGCAGACTTACTGATCTGTGTTATTAGTTTCACTCTTCTTCATGTTTGCTATTCCTGAAAGATGGCAGCAAAAGAGAAACCTGATAACAGTTGGCTTGTAGAGATAGTCTTTATTACAGGAGACAGCAGGAGGGACTTGGTGCTTCCAAAATCCAGATAACAGTGACTGTTTTTTAGTCCCAGCTCAAAGAAGAAGGAAGTTTTTTGGGAAGTGTGTTTACATCCATGTGGGATGCAAAGTAAACACCTCACTAACTGCATACATGTCATGCAAATTAAATGAGAACTGTTTTTCTCTGGTGACTTGGTGTAAAAGGGAATAACCAGTAGATTTAAGGTATGTGACAAAGGGCATACTTACACATCAGATATATAATAACTTGTTGACTTAAAACAAAAATATTTTTTTTTATTTAAGAGCAGGTACCTCCAGCTCTGCATCTTACTTTATGCATATGCTGCAGACAAAATTTACAGTAGGAAAAGTCCACATCTGAGCACTCAGAACTGGGACATGCCAATGAGTTTTCAGTGTGGCTTTAATTCATGCCTATTGTGTGTGAGAGACAGAAAAAGTCCTTCACTGTAGGAGCATGTGCTGGTTTGTCCATAGGACAGCAACATCCTGTGGGATGGAATGCACCCACTTACTCTTATTTTTCACACAGAGAATATTATCTAAGAGCACCTTGTTTTAAGTGACTTAACTACAACAACTACAAAAAATTGTGTGGCAGAAGCATAAATCTGGGTCAGCCATCAGCTACCTTTGCCAAGCTGTAAACTGATAAATCTTTTAACTGATAAAATCTAAGGAATTTTTATTTGATGAAATTTTAGTTTTCAAAGTTGCATAATTTTACCAAATCTGGATGAATTTCCATGGAGGTTGTAAAAAAAAAGAGCCAATCTGCCGAGCCAAGTTTGAAAACTCCACTCCGAAACAGAGTGACAAAAAAAGCTCCTTCAAGAAAAGATTGCCAAAAATGTTTTTCGAGGTGCTAGGTTTTCCCTGAGCTAACTCATTTCCAGGAATGTTGGACCATTTTGGTTGAAATTGAAGAAGTGTGTTCCATACTCATGCAAGAAAAAATGGAATGCAAACAGTCAAAGTTCAGTAAAGTTGGGAGCAACTGAAAGTTGGGTTTTGTAATGGGAAGTGTTGGGTAACAGGAGTGATAGGCTGTTCTACCAGCTCCAACTGAAACATATTCAATCTTACGTGTTATTAATTTGAATTGAAAAATAAACCACGAGCTTCAGTGGAAATCCTGCGTAGAAAATTAAGTTGGCAGCTGGCAGGGGCTCCTTATGGGCAGCTCTGGAGTCAACAGGTCAGGCTGGTGACAGGCAGGGGATGAGTGAGGTGCCATCTCCAGCAGCCCTGGAGAGCAGGACGTGACTCCTGTCTGTGCACCAGGGACGTGCTGGAGGAGGCAGCAACCTTTGTAGAAGACGAAACTGGGGCCACAGCAGCCAGCAGGGCCTCTGGAGGCGTTGTGGGTTAGAAGGCAGCGTGGCCCCGGGCACCAGTGCTTGGCAGGGCTCTGCTTCCCCACCCTCAGCCTCTCCAGAGGGGTAATTTGGGGTGCGTACTCTCCAACTGAATTGGCACGGCCTGCACAGGCACTGCAGGCTGTAACACACACACACACATGGGGTGTGAGCCCAGAGAGGTTTGGGCTGTATTTTGGGACTCTTCAAAATGTCCAAGATGTGGAGCCTCCTCACTGCCAACCCTCCTGCACCTCAGTGCCCCTTTATCTCACTGACAGCGCCAGTGAGGGCAGTGCTGCTGCTGCTAAGGAGTATTTTTAGGCAAAACACCCCAAGAATTTAGGAACCACAACCACAGGAAATAAACATTGATAAAACACCCCAAACTGTACCCTGAAAGCACCCTGGGTTGGCTTTGCACCCTGCTTGAATTGTCTTCAGCTCAGGGGAGAGGCAGCCACAGCCTGTGCCAGGCACCATCCAAACCTCATGGTGGGCACCATCCAGACCCAGTCTCATTGCTGAGCTGCAGCTGGAGTCACTGATTAGAAAGGTGGAAAAAAGCTCTTCAGTCTCCTAAAAACCTTCTAGCAAGGGTGTGGGGCCCTGTAAAATCTGTGACCTTCTGCAGAAATGGACTGGGTGAAGGTGACCCAGGGGCACCTTCTGGGGATGTTCAGGTATTCTGATGTCAGCCAGTGGAAACACACTTGCTTGTTACTTTCTCCTCTTTTACATGGCTCAGAGCTGCTGGAGAATCACAGAACCATCAAAATTGGAAAAGACCTCTGAGATCATAAAGCCTAATGGTTAACCCAGCACTGCCAGGCCCACCCCCAAACTATATCCTCGAGTGCCATATCCATATGTTTTTCAAACGCTTCCAGGAACAGTGATCTCACCACTTTCCTGGGCATCCTGTTCCAATGCTTGACCCAAGGTGTTGGGTCCATTAAAAACCAGCAACCAGAGTTTTAACAGGTCTGAAAGCTGTTCAGAACACTGTTGGCAGTGTTGCAAGTTTCACCTGAGATGTGCTTCTGCACAGAAATCTTTCCCTCCTTCTCTGTGAAACACACACTCTCTTATTTGAATCTGCCCCTGAAATGAGGCTGCAGGGACTGTTTTCCTTGTTGACTCCTTAACCATTCACTGGAATTTGACTCAGGGATGAGTGTTCTGCCGCCTGGGTTTTTATTAAGTTGAAAAAAATTTTCTTTGGAGACAGATTTGAGTGCTGGGCAAAAAGCACATTCACAGTTTTATTCTCGTCACTACTACAGCTTAATTTAAGCTTTTCCCTATGTGTTTTACTCTCATGGTGTTCCCATCCTTGGGAGCCAAGCAGCTTGAGAGCTGAAAGAGAAGTGTTGTCAGGAGGGTGATTAAAACAGGGATTGATGCAGCTGGGAGCCAGGGTTCAGTCACCTCCCTGGGCCCCTGTGTTAGTGTTATGTCAGACACAGTAGCTTTACCCTGCACTGAGAGTTTATGCGTTTTTTATTGTCTGATGCTGCCAGAAAATGCTGACCCCGGAGTAGCTGGGCTGTGCAAACCCTCAGTGGTGGAGGGCAGTGAGCTCTGAAAGCTGCTCATGTTCCCCCTTTAATTTGTCACTTATGGGTCATATCTTTTTTACTTTTACATTTTTAAATTAGTTCTGCTTGTCCCAATCTTCAGTTGCAGAATCCATGCTGAAAATTTCCAAACTTTACGAGTTCTTAAAAAAATTCCAAAATCCCTTACTTAATTGACATTCAGTATGCTGAACAACTTACAGTTATGGGAAGGCTTCACATTTCTATAAGGACACCAGTCTGGGGAGAGATTAGATTTTAGGGCTCATGTGCAACATGCAACAATTTTGTCTACTTGGTCATCTGTTCAAAGAGGAAAGTGAAATTTGGCCCAAAATTCAAAATAAAAAAGCCAAAAAAATTGGCATAAAAGTTGCACTGATCAAAATAAAATTTTTCCTCCAACATAAATTCCATTAAATGTAAAGCGAGACTCAGCAAATGCTTGAGATCTCCCATATGGACTGAGGAACAGTTTTACATTGGAGTACAGTACACTGTTTTGGAGTGCATCTGAGACTGCTCCTGTTTTGGAAGCCTGCTCAGTTCTTCTTGGAATGACAATTTAGGGTGTATGTAGCAAAAAGCAATGTTAGCATATTTGGACCATCAGCATAAAGGCTCTTTGTTAGAATAAATGTTTCTTTTTTAAAAGAACAAAACAATCCTAACCTTTGCCAGTTGTCTATCCTTTAATCTCATGTCAGGAAATTTGGAAGACCAGCTCTCCACAGCCACATGAGTAAGGCAGGGATGTAGGAGGGTGGTTCAGTGGCTGACACATTTGGACACGAGTCCTTTAAGTCTGTCATCTGTTGTCTCTGACATCTTTCTGATGTTAGTGCATTTGAAAATCCTTCCAAACTTGCTGATATCAGAGGAAACTGGGTACCTCTTTCTTTTGGCTTCAGTTCTGTGTGAAATATGAATAATGACACTACCCTACTCCAGGAATGACATGAACATGAGAACATGGTGAAGATCAAGGTGTTTGTTTACTCAAGTTGTGTTTTTAAGGCATATTCCCAACCAAAGTACATCACAATATGAGTCAGAAAGCTTCACTTTCATAAATGGAAACATCTTTACATATATGTTTTTTATTTCATAGATGAGAAGAAATGGGTTTTGTTTTTCCTCTTCTGTTAGCTGTGAGTTCTCACCATACACTGCTCTTCCGTATTGCTGTGTCAGAACAAGGTAGTTTTCTTAGGCTCCAAATCCTAATTCCTTTAACTCCTTGGAAGCATTGCTGGAGGTAAAGGCGGCTTATAGGAGCAAATCTGTCATTAAACCAGCCCTTAATCAGAGTTAAATACCTGGTGCTGCTTTCAGACATTGGCAGGTACCAGGCTCCTGTAGTGCCTCCTTAGGAGCTTTCCAGCCCAGAGAGGTGAAAACCAGACAAGATAGAAAGTCTGGAAAGCTGAAACTCCTGCATGGATAGATATTCTTCTTGCATTTGTCTCATACCACTGACTGGTGAATGACTGCTCTCAGGTGCACAAGCTTTTACCAACCGAGTGTTTTGTGACTTTGGGGAAGTGGATCAGCCACGTTTGTGCAGCTGAGGGGAGGAAGCTCCGCAGCCGGTGCGGCGGCGCCGGCGCGCGTGTCTTGAGGGGTGGGGAAGGCAGCCATCCTTAACCAAACATTTGGAACCTGCTGTTTTAGCTGGAATAGGAAAACCAGCTTGACAAGAATGAACGGCTTCGCCAAGCGACATTCAGGGGAGGCTGGTGGGATTTTAAACAAATCTCCTTAAGCAAGCATGAAAACAAGCTATTTAGCACTCATTAATGTCTCAGGTTAAACTCTTGAATAATTTGTCATGGTTAGGCTCTTTTGGTTTCGTTGGTGTTTTTCTAGTGACTAACGAGATGACAGCTACACATGCTTCTTGGTATGCCACTGTTCACAATAGGGTTTAAAGTTGTGTATTTGTTATTGATGTCATTAAAGTGATGGATTTGAGCTTGGTTTCTGAGGCAGCTGACTGGGTGGTTGGGACTAATTTCTAGCAATGGTTTTGGAGGTTGAAACCAAAGTGTGTATAAAAGGAAATGTTTCTTCTTTTAAGCAAATAATTTGAACCCAGATGAATGAAATTTAAGCAAGTGGGCATCAACTCTGAGTTAATTTTGACATAGTTGTCTGGAAATCATCACCAATTAAAATATTTTTATGAGCTCGAATGTAGTATTGTCTTTCAGTGCTTATGTAAGAGAGGAACAAACTGCTTGTTTAACCCCAGCCTTGAGACTACTGGCCAGAATATCTGCCTGAAGTCTTTGCCATATGGAGCTGTGAGGGCATGAACCTTGGCAAACCTCACACTGCAAGGGAAGGCAATTTTCCCGCCTGAAATGAAAAAAATTCATAAATTTGAACATATCACTTCCACCCTGCAGAAGTCGTGAGTCTTGGCCATTCAAAGAGGGAACAAGCAGCTCTGTGGCCCAGGAATCCCAGCTGAGAGTAAAAATGAATCACCTGGATTGTCATAATTGGATTCTTTCATGTACTCCTACAGACTGAATAGCCAGGAAGATATTCCTTCATTTGTACACACCTTTCACACCTGCACATAAAGAAAACCTTTGATCTAGTGCTTGATGGAACAATAAGATGAGTATATGCAGAATTAAAAGATGCACACAATGCTGAGATATTTTAATATCTTTTTAGACACAGCACATGTGAAATAATAATGAATACACTGCCTGATGGGGAGAAGCACTCTCTGCAGTTTGAATTTGACCTTTTCGTGAAAATATCTTTTTTTTCCCTGGTTTTCATGTTGCAAAGAGGGTTGAAATGTTGAAGACTTGTATAAATGCCTTTTTGCTGCACTTCCAACCACAGTCTCCCTTATTCAATGAGACAGACTTTTAGCATTTAAATTTTTCTTATTTGAGTTCTATTGAGTTTTTTTCATTTTCTTTTCTTATTTTATTTTCCTTCATATGCATATATATACATAATAGTACATCATGCTTATGAAACAGCCTATCACCAGTTTTTGTTGTCCATTCCATGATTATCATCCTTTCATTCCTGTACAGTAGTGTGCTTCTTTTATTCAGACTCCTAACCCTGTAGATAGATGCTCAAGTATTTCAACACAAACAAAGCTGTTTATATTCTATTTAACTTACAGAATCATTATAGCTTTGGTATGTATGCATGGAATTTGCCCTACTGTGAAGTGTTAACACTAGACCTGTGCCTCACTTCAGTCTGCAAGAAAGTAGATCTGAAATTGCAGTTAATTTCAGCTTCCACTTGAGCCCATACCAAGAAAATTTCAGGGCTTAGTCGCACGATTGAGTTACACGGGATGTCTCTGTTTCCATGTCAGCTGAGCTGCAGCAGCTGCCTGGAAGGTGTTCTTGGCCCCCATAAATGTAAGTTGATTTGATTTATCTTAGCCCTCAATAAAAGACGAATCACTGTACATTCACCAAGGCAGGGAGTACATGTGCAGATCTTCACCATCCAGGATCAGGACTTGGTAACCCATTCCACCCTGGGAAGTGGCTGTGTGTGTGTATGGTCCTGTACTGGTGATTGCCAAGCCAATGTTTTAGACTTACATTAACATTCTCTTTTAAAAATTACCTGTTGAATCCTCTCAATCCCTGGGTTTGTTGTGTGCATAAACCCAGTTTGTTAGTTCTCTCTGCAGCCTACAACACTGTTACTCACAGGAAAGGGTGTTTTGAGGGTCTCATTTGAAACAGAAATTATTTTATTTCTCAGCCTGCTTGGGAACAGACCTACTTAAAGAGACTTTGGCAGGTATTTTAGATCCTAAATTTTACCAGTCTTTACTGCTTAGATATTCTGAATACAAAAAAATTAGCTTGCATTTGGTTACCTTCAGTTCCGTAATTCCCACAGTATACAATATTGAGTACAGAACAACCAACAGTTGATTTAAGACGTTTTCTTTTCAATCCCCTGTGGCCTATTTTGCTTGCTGAGGGGGTGAAGTTGCAACACTTCTCCAGGACATAGGCAATGAGCATGACCTTGAGCTCTGTGTGTGAGAGCAGGCTGTGGACCTGGCTCCTGACTTCTGGTCTGAATGAGAACTCATTCAGTTGTTTCAAGTCAGAGCGAGTTATTTAAACTGGCACCTCTGGATTTATAGCAACCTCTGGATTTATACCCTTAAGCTGCTATTCCTTAACAGGTTATGACTCTCCTTAGACAATGGATTTGAGAAAGTAGTGAGTATGGATTTTCCACTTAGAATTTCCACTGATGGGATTGTTTGGGTTGGAAGCATCCTTAAAGATCATCTAGCTCCAGGCCCTCTACCATGGCTTTCTGCACTTTGTGCAGCCCCTTTGAACAGTCAGGATTTCCAGTTCCTTAACTCCTAATCCTCAGGGTATTTCTACTCTGTGGTTGTCTAGCAAGTGGTGTCTGTCCTTAGTGATTTTTGGTGTCCTGAATGACATTTGGTTCTTGTTATATGTAGATATGGGCAGTCCATGGTTGTTTGTAAATATGCATGTCCATGGGAAAGCTCCTAACTTTTTCCTGTGGGTGAAGATGAGATGTTTGTAAAGGAGAAAAAAGAGAAGAAGGTAGGCCAGCTCCTTCCTGAGCTCAGGTGGATTTTGCATTCAGGATTTCTCAAGGCCATGCCTAGTGGGAGAAGCTGACATTGGAACCTAATGCAAATACAACAGGAAAGGCAGAGGGGATCACAGTGGAGGCAACTGCCATAAGTGCCTCAGGGTCCCCACTTCAGCTCTCCAGGAAATTGGAAAATTTGTGAGCCCTGTAGACTGGAGTGACAATAAATCTGTGCTGGGGGAAGGCACATGGCTTTGCTTGCACAGCCTCGAGCAGGAGGAATCCCAGGGGCTGGGGGACATGAGGGTTGCTTGGGTGTTCTCTTCCAGCCACAGCTGTGCTGTCTGTGGAGGACAACAGTCCCTATGCTCATCAGCATCTCACCACTTCCCAGTGCCCCTCTATCAGCATCAGTCAAAACAAGCTGGCTTAGCAGAGTGCTGCTCCAAATCAGCAGTAGCTGTCGTGGAAGATGAGTGAGTGAGAGGCAGGGTGTGATATCCCTGGCAGCTGGCACAGCTGCAGCCTGGAGAGGCCACGTGAACACAGCCCTGGCTGTGCTGGACTCCGTTACCCCCCCAGGCTGACAGAATGTCCGAGCTGTGTGATGGATAGCAGGGGCTGTGGAGTGGACACTGACCAGGTTTCCATTAAACATCCTGCTGAGATCGGCTTCTGCTTCGGGAATGGAAAGTGAGCTCCAAAAAAGTCAGTTCCCATTAGCCGAGTGCCTAAGCAAGATTTATTTTTTAAAGCGTTATTTAAAAATTTATAGAGTTTGTTAGGCAAAGAAAAATTTTAGTCTCAGTGAGCTCTACTACAGTGTCAGAAATCTCTGAAAACAGAGGCTGTTCTTGGAAAAGTTGACAGTGTACTGGCCATAAACCTAGTGTTTCAAGACCTTATTGGTCATTTCTCCCTTACGGGGGAAAAATAATTGAGATCTATTAGAGGGCAGAAAGCCTCCAGGCTGTTTTAATCTGGAATTCTGCAGCCTGACATTAATGAGAAAAACTTTTTTTTTTTTTTTTTTTAGCCAGTATTTGGCCACTTCATTTCTACATTACAGACAGTAATAAATCGTCAAGTTGTTTGTGAAAAGTTTGGCTTGATGCATTTCTAAATGCAAGGTACCAGTGCGGTCACTGTGAAATCCCATTTCACTGTGGCTCACAGTATTGCAATGACCTTTTCTGTTGTCTTTTGTAATTAATAGCTTCATTTTCTGTCACTTCTCTATGCTGCCTATATAAATATTTCTGAAATGGAGCCTCTCATATTTGCTAACCTCGTCGTTCATTAGCAGCAGTGAACACATGGGAGTAATTTGGGATGCCAGGTGTGCTGCTCTCTGTGTTACTGTCCAGAACGTCCCTCCTGTTCATTCAAATTGTGTTGAAAAGCTCACATTGAAGAGAAAAATGTGGAAATGGGGAGTTCTCTCCTGCTGCTCCATATATGTTGGCCAGGATGCAACCATAAAGCCAAGCAGTAACTGATGTCTCCACATCCCTATCTCTAAAGACTTACAGTTCACAGAAAAGCAGAGCAAATTATTAAAATTGTAATTTTTGAGAAAGTAGACTTAAGTGTCTAGTGCTGTTAGGGCAGTGAAAGGACCCAGCATGTTTTGAATGTCATTTTGATCACATTGATTTAAGTTCAATCATATCTAAGACATGGGACAGAGCAGAACCTGAGGTGCTCTAGAACCTACCAATAAATGCTGAGCAGTGGTGATAGAAAGAGACTGATCTCTAACAAGCCCATCATTTCAAGATTAGTTGATGAAATGTTCAATTAAATTAGTTTTTTCAGTGCTGTTAATTTTCTGTAGACCTCAGTACAGAGCAGATAAACACTTTTCCCTGCTTGAGAGGATTCTGGCTTTCCAGAAGCATTAACCAGTAATTCTGAAGTGCTACAAGTCATGCAGTTCATGACAGAGTTCCAGAGGCATTCAGACAATACTCTTTGGCAGATGGTGTGACTCCTGGTTCTGTTCAGGGCCAGGAACTGGACTTGTGATTCTTGTGGGTCACTTTCAACTCAGATAATTCTCTGATTCTGTGATGTAAGAAGAAGTTCTTCCCAGTGAGGGTGATGAGGCCCTGGCACAGGCTGCCCAGAGAAGCTCTGGCTGCCCCATCCCTGGAAGTGTCCAAGGCCAGGTTGGATGGGTCATGGAGCAACCTGGGATAGTGGAAAGTGTCCCTGCCCATGGCAGGGTGTTGGAACAAGATGGTCTTTAAGGTCCCTTCCAACCCAAACCATTCCATGATTCTATGTCTTTAACACACTTTCTTAATGATCTGGCATGGACAAGAAAGTCCAAACCTGCATATAATACCACAGGTAAACAGGCATCCAGTGTGTTCAAGCATGGGAAAAAAACTTCAGAGGTTCCATCTTAAAGAACCAGGATGAGTGGAAATCCCCATCAAGATAAGGAACCAACAGACTGTGCCATTACACAAAAGACAGAGGGAACACTGGCATTTCCCAGAGTTTTGCCTCCAGGGCATGGCAAAAGCTAAGACTGTTATCATTTGTGGTCAGAGATCTCATTGTACTTTCACCAGCATGTTCACATTGGGTGGTGAATGCCAACCTGCACTACCTTACATGGAGGAGTTTTCACTGCTGCTTCAAGTGATTAGTACCTTTTGATCTGATTGATGGGTTCCTGATTTCCATGCAAAGTCCCCAAATTACCTGATGTGATTCATTGGTGAGGACAACAATTCTTGCTGGTGGTTTTTAAATCACGAGTGTTTGTGTTTTGTGCCAAACTAAGATTGAATTTCTTTAGATAGTCATGGTCTTGCCTATTGAGCAGGTTTCTGTGCAGGTTTGGTCTTACTTCTCTATGTCAGACTGAGAGGAAGTACATAAAATACATTAACTCATAATACTCCAAAAGTAATAAGTAAAGCATTGTCTCTCTAAAATTGTTCCAAAGAAGAAGGTGATATTTCATAGAATCATGGCTATTGTTAGAAGGGACCTGTTTTGGCTAAATGATTTCAAAGCAGGTTGCATCTTTGAACTTTCTATTAACCTGTCAGAAAGTTAAATCAATTTATAGAGCGAATCAGTGCACTTTTTCTTTTTTTTTCTTTCTTTTTTTTTTTAATTTTTTTGTCCTTCCTTAAAACCTCAAAACCACAATGGGTAATTCCCCTAAGATCCACTTTAGACATTTGTGGTGTGCAGTGTGAAGAGTAGGTGCAGCTGGCCAAACCCCGGCACTCTTATCCTTTCAAACATTTTCCTCCTGTTTTGGCGAATAACACAAGCTGCTGCCCTCTCCCCACAAAACCAAAGGCCAACTGGAATAGCTGTATCAGCCTAAATCTTGCTTCTCTTGAAGTGAGAGTTTTGCCATAAACTCAGAGGAGAACTGGATCTGGCCCTTCCTGCTGGGTGAAAGCTCTGTCTCCAGTTGCCACAGCTCAGTTGACAGCAATTCTTCCGCTACGGAGCCGAGAGACCTTATCAAGCATGAAAAACTGACAAATAGTGTTTAACCACAATGATCACCACAGGAAACATTGGCCTGAAATTTCAGTTTTGTTTTGAAAACAGAGGATTTGGGGGAGAGAGAGCATTGTTAAATCCAGCTTGGATCAAAATACGTTTGTAGCTTTTTTTAGTGTGCCACAGAAAGACTTTGCTGTCGCTGACATCTTCAGTGGCTCTTCACAGTGCTGAGAGGCTCAGTCAGAGCATTTGGCTCAGATGTGGGACATGGAAAGTCTGTGAGCTTAACAAACCAACCTTATTTGGTTGTATTAGTAAGGACTGTTTGATAATGGTCAGTACAACTTCCGTAATTTTATCAGAGCTGCAATAGCTTTGTAGTAAGGTGTGTGACTCTGGTGGACAAACAGCTGGACATGTGTGCACTCACACCCAGAAATCCAGCTGTGTCCTGGAGAGGAGTGGGCAGCAGGTGAGGGAGAGGACTCTTCTCTACTCAGCTCTTGTGAGACACTGCCTGGAATACTGCATCCAGCTCTGGGATGCACATCATAAGAAGGGCATGGACATGTTGAGTGCATTCAGAGGGCTGGAGCACGTCTGCTGTGAGGATAGGTTGTTCATCCTGGAGAAGAGAAGGCTCCAGGGAGACTTCACTGCAACCTAGCATTTAAAGGGGGGTTGTAAAAAAGTGGGAGAGGGACTATTTTACACAAGCACAGAGTGATAGGACAAGGGAGAGCAGTTTTAAAGTGAAAGAGAGGAGATGTAGATTGCATGTTAGGAAGAAATTCTTTACTCAGAAGGTAGTGAAGCACTGACACAGGTGGCCCAGAGAAGCTGTGACTGACTCATCTCTGGACATGTTCAAGACCAGGCTGGATGAGGCTTGGAGTAACCTGGTCTAGTGGAAGGTATCCCTGCCCATGGCAGGGGGATTGGAACTGGGTGGTTTTTAAGGTGTCTTCCAATTCAAACCATCCTGTGATTCTGTGACTCCATGGCTAGGAAGGGATTTTTCATTACCATGTTCCCCAGACTTGAAATAGGAGAAAATTCCCCAGAGCTTACAACACAAGGGGATAAAACATGGTAGAGAAAGCAGAGAGGAGACTGCCCTACATATGGCACTGTCAAGAGCTGAGACAAAACCTCTGCCCCACAGCAGAGCATCCTCTGCCCATCCTGCCTGCAGAAACCTGAGGCAGTTGCAGGCACCGAGCCGAAGAACTGAGAAATGGATTTTACTATTTACATTACCATAATTTATCTGTAGCATAATGTTGAAATTGCCACTAGAAAAAGATTAGAACCATGTTTCCTGCTGGGTTTCCTCGCTGCTCAGGCCACACACATGCAGCGTGTGCCATTAACCGTTGCAGAGCTCCCGTGCCCGGCACAGGAAGGTGCTCGTGCAGTGGCCTCCAGCAGTAGCAAGATTTACAAACCATCAAGAAAACAACCTCCTGCACCATTCAGTCATGTCCTGTGGTTTGCTGCTGCTATTTACCTGATTTCTGCTCTGTTCTCATTGCCCTGGTTGATTATTTCTTTGTCTTTTTGATCTGAAGCAATCAGCATTTTACACTATGCAAAATCCTGCAATCCAGGAAAAAACTCGCTCCCCTTCCCTCACCCCCCTTGCTGCCTGGAATTGTGTCTTTCTGACACCGTAGACGGATTGGCACAGCACAAGTATGTGTGTGCTTTCTTCTGATTTAATTGGATTTGCTTGTCTGAAATGTAGTATGTTTGCTAATTCCATAAACGAGCTACTGTAACGAAAATCAGGCACAGTTGCCCAAAAGAAAAAAAAAAACAAACCAAAAAACAACAGATTGCATTTTAGTCCAAAAGGGATATTTCCATGCTTTAAGGGTGGTCTCCCTTCTCCCTTTAAAATGTTCTTTAATCACTATGTGTCTTGGTTAACATCCCTGTTTTTACAGTATTCCTGTGGTTTACATTCAGAGCTGGATAGGTGGTGTTTTAATACACATTTTATTGTTTCGAGTCAAAGCAGTTTCATTTTCCCTGGATTCTTTACCTACTGTTGATTGAAAGATTGGAAGTTTTATACTGCGATCTCACTAGTTGAGGGAAAAGATCTGCATCCCAGGGTGGCTCTGAAAAAAACATTCTCAGAAAACTCTCTGCATTGTGCTTGCAGCACAACCTAACACTGAAATGTAAAGCCATATTTCCATTTCCTTGTACTTAATGTGAGGCACCCAATTGTACTTATGTCCTGTGCTATTTCAGGGTCAAATGTGGGAGGTAAAAAAATTGTGCAGGAAACCTCAGCAAGGGGAGAAATTTCCCTCCGTAGAGATCTGGTTGATTATTTGCTGTATTCTGGAGGCTTCAATCACATTTTTGCTGTCTACCAACCAAAGGAATTCCTGCAGCAGTCAGATGCAAGCCTTATGCAACACGACAGGTGCTAATCTTCCAGGAAATTCATCCTACATCCCACCCATTAAGGGAATTTTATGTAAAAATGGTTTAATGTCTCTTTAAAGGTGTCAGCAAGCATGTGAGGACCACACAGCTTGGGTTCCACTGCAAGTAATGGAGTGAAATTGTCTGCATAATTATTTTGGTTGGATTGAGAATCTGCAGCCCTCTCTTGCTGCAGGAAATAAACCTCTGTTAAAACCATATGGCAGAATTCTCAGAAGAGACGTGAGTACAGGGCCACTTCTCTTTCACATCTCTAGGCAGAGCTGGAGAAAGTTGTTATGTTTGTGCATAATTAATCCTTCTTTTTCCTTGTGAGCAGACACAAAAATGTCATTTTTAGCACGTGTGTGGGTGCTGGTGTGTTTGTTTGCATACACACACACACACATACTCTTGCTTTCAGTGTAGTGAAGTAGCAAGGATTGGGGCTGCCTCGGAACAAACTTAGAGCCATGGAAGGAATGTACAGTCATGTGTACACAGCAGACCTACTTCACTGAGAAACCAGCCAGAATGAGTTATGCTTAAATTTGGGAGAGGCAACGGGACTTTGAGAGACCACAACCAATGGAAAGCATGTTACCTGGCTTTAAAGGAGGCCACTTAATGCACACATGAAGGGAAATGCAAAGGGCAGGTTTTAATTACAGTGCACCTTGGAGCGCAAGTCCTGTGAGGACAGCTGAGGGAGCTGGGAAAGGGGCTCAGCCTGGAGAAAAAGAGGCTCAGGGGGGACCTTATTTCTCTGTATAAGCCCCTGACAGGAGGGTGCAGCCAGCTGGGGAGTCAGTCTTTTCTCCCAGAGACAGGACAGGACAAGAGGACACGGTCTTAAGCTGTGCCAGGGGAGGTTTAGGTTGGACATTGGGAAGAAGTTTTTCACAGAATGAGTGATTGGGCATTGGAATGGGATGCCCAGTGAGGTGATGGAGTCACTGTCACTTGAGGTGTTTAAGGAACACCTCGAGTGTTAAGGTGGATGTGGCTCTCAGTGTCATGGTCTGGTTGACAAGGTGGTGCTAGGTCATATCTTGAATGATCTCAAAGATCTTTTCCAACTGAGTTGATTCTGTGATTCTGTAAATGCCAAGGTGTGAAAATCTCAGAGTTTGGTAGTAGCTTAATTGTCTTAACTGTCAAGTGAACAAGCCATGGCCTTCACTTTAAATTCACCAGCAACGGTATGCATCTATTTATTTTAGTGGGGATTTATACCCCAATCAACAAGAAAGCAAGAAATAGAATCAAAACTATAACAAACAGTAATACCAACCATTCTCAGATGCATATCAAGAAACTTTCTCACAGAAAAGCAAAAGAGGATAAACTACTTTTCGGTTTCAAATCCAAGTGATGTACTGGAAGTAAATTACCCCCACACCTGATGAGAGAGTGAGGGTAGGGATGGATGTCCTGTCCAAATGATGCCATGAAGTATCAGCATCATGGAGAAGGGAGTGTATATTACAAGACATGTAATTTTAAATCAGTATCATGTCAGAAATGCTGCCTCTTGCTGGGAGTTAGACTTGACAGCAAATACCCTTAGCAGTAGTTTGGCCATCTAAATCCATCAGGCATTAGAAACTGGGTTCAGTCTTAGTCTAATGTTGGTCCTTTGATGAAAGAGGATTGTTAGCACATGGAACCTTTTGTTAAGGAAGGAATAACTTATTTTGATTTCAAAACTGGTCAAGGATGAGGACACTGACAACCAAACTCCCCTGTGCTGCCAAAAGTAGAATAATCCCACAGACCTTGTGGGAAGCTGGAGTGAAAGGACAAGGAATGATCCATCCTACCTCGAGAAGAGTTAAAAACCAGATTTCTTCCTTTTTCATAGTGCTGAGCTCTCTGCAGACTTTGGGTGAAAAATCACTTTCTTCTTTTAAGCTTTGACTTCCTCAGAGTTTGTGTTGAAGCTGGAAAAAGTTTTCCATCCCTCTTTTCTGTTGTTGCCTTTTTACTTCATTTAAATTGGTTAAGACAGATGAGTTTTGCTTATTAAAAAAACCAAGGCAAGGCACCAGTAGAAGATATCCAATTTCTTCAACATCACCAGGGTTGCTCATTTTACTTTTCTTGGACAAAAGGGAAGAACACTTTGCCTTCTATTTTCCGTCATTCTTTGATGGAATTAAATCAGGGTTGTACTTACAGAAGAAGGAAACTCTCCTATGTAAGTGTTGTCCTCTGAGCCATGGAGCCAATGGCTGGAGTGTGCCTTATTTTCTTTGTGTAAAAAAAAGCAAACAGTGGGGCTAAAAGGTAGGCGAGAGCTCATACCTAAATTCCATAACTGAGGGATCAAGTTTTGGTCCTGCAGAGACAAAACTGTAACCATTACAGTGGAAGCAGCTATATTATTCCTTAAAATGAGTCATATGACATTAAAATCAAAGCAAATACTAAAATTTGAATCTGTACAAGCTGTAAAGTCTTTAAGGCCAGGCTGTCTCCCACTGAAGATGGTGGCAAAGCCTCTGTTCACGGCTCTGGCAGATGGCTTGGGCCCCAGACAATCCCACTTTTCCAATTGTAGGGTCATACATTTTTATCCTCTGAATTAAATAAGGATTTGCCACCCGCACAATAAAACCCAAAGAACGAAACTTGCTTTAAATAGAACAAGCTATTGAGGTGATATTAATAGCACGGGGATAATGAGTATTTCCAGAATTTAAGTACTTCAGTGTTATTTCTGCCTGCTTTAGTAGAGCAGAATAAAATATCCTTGCCACTCTTGCATTGCAGGGATGGTTTCCACTGGTGCTCTGTAGTGGGCGTCCAAACTGAATGACGCACCAAAATATTAATAAAATAGAAATTATTCAAAACACCTGCCAGTGATGATCCAATATGTTCTAACATCTTTCCAAGCTGGAAGCAGGCATATATATTTATATATATAGATATAGATATACACACACACACAGCTGTATGTATGTGCTTGTGTACATCTTTAAAAGCCTTCAACTACACAGCTGCCCATTTGGACAACTTGTGTTTTTTATAACAAGGCATTTACAGCTTGTGTTTCTTGGATTTCCTTTTTATTTTTCCAGTGGATTGCACCCAGAGCATCATAGAATCACAGAACGGTTTGGGTTGGAAGGGAACTTAAAGATCATCTCATTACAAGCCCCTGCCATGGGCAGGGGCAGCTTCCACCAGACCAGGTTGCTCCAAGTCCTGTCCAACGTGGCCTTGGACGCTTCAGGGATGGGGCAGCCACAGCTTCTCTGGGCCAGGGCCTCACTACTCTCACAGGAAAGAACTACTCCCTAAAATATAATTTAACTCTCCTCTCTTTCAGTTTAAAGCTATCTCCCCATGTCCTACCACTCCAGGCCTTTGCCTGAAGTCTCTTTCCAGTCATGCCCAAGCAGAATCCTGTTTATCAGTGAAAAAATGAAGTAGTTACAGCAGGATAAAAGTGCAACCTGTGAACTATAATCTACTTTAAAAAATCCAGTTGAGGATTGTGCAGGTCAGGGGCCTGGTGACAAGTCAGTGGTTTCCTTGTCTCATATGCTGTGTCCTGTCTGGTGACCAATATTAAAACCCTCTGAGTTCTCCTGGTATATGGGCAAGGGAGATTCATGAATTCATAAATAAACCCCAGATCCTCTCTGGACTGGTCTCCTTTGACATGCTTTGAGGAGACCCCCACTTTCTACTCAATCTGATACGTCTGGAAGCGGTAGAAGAGCTATTTGGGGTTTCTTTGGGATGAGCTCCTGAGGAGCTCCCTGCAGGAGCAGCCAGAGGACGCATGGTTCCTGCAGTACCCGCAGCCTTTCCCAGGCTTTTCCCGGTGTTCATCTGCTCCGTTCTCGGCTCTGTGAATGGCATCACCCGCTGCTTGTGTTGGCCACCCTCCAGCCCTGCCTGACGGGCACATCCCCCCGCCGCCCGCATTCCTGGGGATTTGTTACCTTCTGGTGGCCAAACGCGCAGGCAGCCGGCACAGGGGGCGAGATTTATTCTCCAGGACTCTGTTTTCCTATTGTTTTTAAGTTCATGGGAGGCTCCCCATCACTAAACAAACTTTAACAACTGCCGGCAGAAGGGTCAGGCCCCTGCCAGAGCCCTTCACAAAAATCTCACATTCCTCGCGCCCAAATGCGGTTGTGTCACTCCCCTCCCTCCCCTAAGTCCCCCTTGGGGCTTTTGTAGGAGGCATCACCCCTGAGCAGGTTGAACACCTGGCTGAGGCACTGGATTAGCAACCTGCAGAGCCCATAAGGACAGGCTTAACTCATGGTTTTTGGGCATGGTGCTAATAAACAGCTGGTCTGGGGTGACACAGCCATTTTTAGGGCTCAGAGGTTGGTGTGAGATGAATGTATGCAGGGATGGAGTTTCTGTAGCAAGGGTGGGAGTTGGGTTAGTGTAGCTCACAGCAGAAAGGAGCTTTTCTTTCCTTTCCACCAAAAAAAAACCCAAAACCCCAACAGAGCTAATTATGAATTAAACACTTTCAGGGAGAAATAATGTAAATAATGAGGCTGTTTTGTTGGAAAATCCCAGGATTTTATAGTCCACTGCATTGAGGAGTTCTCTGCACTCTCATAGAAGACATAGCTTGTCCAAAACCTTTGCTTCTGGCTTTAGTGTTTGGGATTTTTCCCCAAGAAATTTGTCATTTTGGTGTCTCTCATTCTGCACACTGGCATGGAGAGAAGGTTTAACAAGAGAATGGCCAGGGCTACTCTTTGTGGGACCATCTCACTTAGAGTAACCAGCAGACACACAGATAAGAAAGCAAAAACCAAAATCAATCATGGAATAGGATCTGGACCTTCCCTTGGGGTTGCAGGAATACTCTCAAGAATTGGGTGCAAAATTCTTGTTTGTGGTGTGTTGCTCAAAAACTAGTGGGCACTCAGAGTCCTACTCTCTAAATTAATGGTGAGGTCAATCTTGTAATATCCACTCTGAGGCAAAGAAATGATAATTGTTCTGAAGTTAGAGCTGTAGGAAATCCTGGAACAGAGGGTTTAAGACCAGCACTTCCAAACCCCCATGGGTTTTCTGTAGTCAGGAATAGCTGAGCAGATGTTGCCTGCATTTTGCTCTGCCCTTTCATGGCAGCTCAAGGTCCTGAGCTCTTTTCAGCATCAGGCCCTCAGCAGCAGGAGCTGCTGACTGCATGGACTCATGTTCCAAGTATTGTGTACGTGACTTCACCAAGCACAGACAATCACTCAGCCCCAGAACAGTAGGGCTAAAAAGAAACCTCAGGCGGCCTAGTCCTAGTCCATTTTTCCTCAGAGGAAGTATTAGATATACTTAGATCATCACTGACTTCTGTCCAAATTTTTAAATCCTCCAGTACTGAGCCTTCCACTTACTTACCAAGTCTGGAGTTTGTGGTGGTTTTTTTCCCTTTATACTTAAAAAGGAATTTGCTAATACTGTACATTAATCTCTTAAATCTCCTCTACCTCAGCTGAAGGCAGCTTTTTCTTGTGCTGTTCTCAGCTGACACAGAGATCAATCGATTACCATTTTCTGTAGAAAACATTTTACTCTTATCATGTCCTTTCCTGCTCGTCTCTTTTCTAGACTAAACAAATGTATTTCCTTCAACTTTTCCATGTTGCTCATGCTTTCTGAATCTGTTATCACTCCTGTTGCTCTTCTCTGTATTCTCTCTCATCTGTCTGCATCTTTCTTAGAGGGTGGTGTCCCACACTGGATAAAGCAGTCCAGCTGATGTCTCACCACTTCTGAGCAGCCTGTAATAGATACCTTCTATGTCTTGTATGCAACATGACCATTAATCTTTCCCAGAAATGCATTTACTTCATATTTTAAAAAAAAAAGAAACAGAATGCCATTATTGACTCATATTCAACGTGCAACTCCCTGCCACCCCCAGATCTCCTCTGCAGGGCTGCTGGTTAACATGTTTGTCATTGTGGTGCATTTGGCTTCTTGCTTCAAAGTGTAACACAAAGCACTTAACTTTTACTGCATGTCATCTTACTAATGACATGACAAGCACAATTTCTCTTCCTTGCTAAGTTTGTTCTGAATTCTGAACTATTTCTCCAAGTCTGAAGACTCCACCTTACTGGAAGTCATCTAAAGATTTTCTAATTGTGCTTTGTACTGCATCATCCAAGTTATTAAAGGAAGTATCAGCTTTTAATTGGCTGAAGATGCATAAAACACTTGCCATTTCAATATCAGTAGTGATGGTCAGTGGGCAATTTTGTCACACCCAACCCCCATCCATTCATCCTCTATGGCTGTGTTTTATCTTTCATGTCATAGAATCATAGAATGGTTCCACTTCAAAAGGACCTTAAAAACCTTAAAAAATCTAACTCCAACAGCCCCTGCCCGTTTGGGCAGGGGCACATTCCACTATCCTAGGTTGCTCTGAGCCCCATCCAACCTGGTTTTGAACACTACCAGTGTTGGGGCAGCCACAGCTTCTCTGGGTAACCTTTTCTAGTACCTCACCACAGTAAAGAATTTCTTCTTAATATCTAATCTAAACCTACCCTTTTTCTTTCTTTCTCTCAAAGACCTGAAAGCAGAAGTTAATCCATCTCAGCCTCCACCAGAGCCAGAAATGCCCCTGCTGGCATTGTCAGGGAGAGGTGAAGCATAACAAGGGTTAAAAACTGCGACTCACCTGCAGGATTGTTGGCAACATCTTCGGGCCAATGTTTCTTCTCTTAAGCCCAGCTGCAGTATTTATGTGCTGCTTAAGGCTGTCCTTCCTCAGAACTTGCACATCATGTAGGTGCTTGTGCAAGAGCTCTGAGTACACAAAAAGTTGAATGCCTCGTGTAGCATAAAAGTTGCCCCATGAACCCACTCACTGCCATCAGCACCAGACATTTTATGCATTTGCGAGTAAAAATAAGAGCAAAGAATAGTGTTAAGCGTAATTTTTATTGGGAAACCACCAATTCCTTATACCTTTCAGGAGGAAGAAAGGGAGGCATCCATCAAACTGTCATTACAAATTTGATGCCACAAACCTAAGCTCATGGAGCCGCCAGGAATCTGTAAACCTTTTAAAGGATACGCCTGTTTTTGACATTCAAAATAAAAAATCTTTATAGATTTTTGTGGAAACACCGATCAGCCAGCAGCTAAATGACATTTTTCAGCAGTCAGACAGACTCCACACAAACTGAATAGATGTCCAGTTTTAGAAGGACAGGTAATTACTTTCTGTGCTATGCCCAGGAACAGAAAATACTTGGCCTGTTTTACTTACTGAGTAGGAAAAGATGTTTGAGGGTGGTTGGTTGGGTGGTTGGTTTTTTTTTTTTTTTTTTTTCCTAAAGGCTGCTACATCCTGGCTTCTGCCTCCATATAGCCTGAGTGTAGGTGCCCTTTATATAACAATAACTTGATACTACTCAAAATACTTGGCGCTGCAAGCAGGGGAGTGGAATGCAGTAAGAACACTTTAGCAGGTCTGAGGGTGAGTAAACTCCAGTAGTTTTGGAAGGAGAGGACAGAGCTTTCAGTGTACGTCTCTCCCTTACTTGGCATTTGCCGACAATAAGAACACAAGGATTAACATAGCAGACTCCGTTTATTACACTTGGGTGGATAAAGCAATTATCTGTCTATCACAGCTGTAGTAAATTGTGCAACAGCATTAACATGGGTGGATACGTGGATAAATGCTACTCTGCCACAGAGGGTGCTGATACACAAGATAATCCTTCAAGCTGAACTTGTAAAGACTGTTTTCTTTCAGAGTTTAGATCATGTTACCCACCAGTATAGATTGAAACTGCATCTTTTTTTCTTTTTAACCACATTTTCAGGTTTCTTTAGCCATCTGAATTGTATTAGCAAGGTTATTTTAGAAATATCCCGCTTTATTCAAGTTTAAACTGTCTGCTCAAAACCTGCTGCACGGATATAAACACAGCAGTTTTCTAACATAGCAAAACAATCTGTTGAAAGATAGCAAACACACACACATCCATCCATTATTGCTTAACTGTTGTGTCTTCCATGCCTGAATTCCCACTGTAACCGCAGCATTCAGCGTGTAGTGTGCTCCTGGTTTTGGGGGTGTAAAACAAAACCAGAAATGAAAATGCACCTATTGATGTCCAGAGAGCAGTGCAGCATCTGAGAGCTCTACACTAGATTTAAACTAAGCGCCTTAAGTCTGGTTTAATGGCTGTGTTTACATCATTCCCCCCCCCCCTTCTTATTCTTTTAAAGTAATCAGGTTTCACAAGCGTTAAGAAAACCATCCCCTCCTGCCAGCTGGAGGGAAGCCAGTTCAAGGAGATTTTTTTTTTTCTCTCCCCCTCCTTTACCCCCTTCTTCACTATGATCTTTACTTCCTGGTGCTGCAGCAAACAAGCAGCAGAAATTGGTGAGGTATTTGCAAGATAGCTACTTTCTTGGTGGGGGGCAGGGGGAAACTTTGCTCCTCAAAGATTTTGCTACGTTCATGAAGATGATAAATCAGAATGAGGAGCTCTTGAGCTCTTTTTGGGACTGCCCTTGTTTTCCCTCATCCCTGCTTCTGATGAAAAAAGGGGGAGGAGGAGGGGGGAGTGTAACAGATACCAGCATGCAAAGGGAGCTAAGGCAGGGACCAAGACTTGCGTGACAGTCTCTGTTTATATGAGTTGTCTTTAATGTCTACAAGCAGCCATACCAGCAATGTTTAGCTGGTTTCCGGGCTCACGTGAACACAGATTCCTTTATGTTCATCAAGGATGGATAAAGGTGAAGGCAGGGCATTGTGGAGCAAGGGGGTCCCACCTGCTCCTTCCCTGAGCTGGCCTGTTTGGGCTGATGAAGCTACGGTGCGTTGCTCAAATCAAGCTTCAAAATCCTAATCAGAATTAGAAAGTTTTTCAAGAAGAAAAGAGAAGGGAGCAACCCCACCACTGCAGCAAGGGCAGACCTGGCTCATTCACCTTGAGTACAGAGTCAGAGCAGAGGGCTGCACGAGTTCTGCAGCTCTGGATGAGTTGGAGGGTAGGAGGGAACTGGTGCAAAAGTAAGTGCAGTCGAGCCCTTTCCTGCTCAGTTTGTCCTTTTTCTCAAAGCACTGTTTTGGTTTCATTTGTTAAATCTTCCAATTTTGCTGCTTTAACACACTCTTCCCTTTGCAGTGCCTGACCAGCTCGGCCCCTGCCACCTGCCCCCATCAGTCCCTCAGCTGCCAGACAAGCAGCCTGGAGCCCTGCTCCAAGGAGGCATTTTTCACCTCTCTGTGTAGAGAAATTCTGTGAGCAGCAGGTTCCTTTGCAGCTGTTGCAGTTTGCTGAAAACCCCCAGCCTCTGGGTCTACCTTTCAGCTGGGTCCATGCTCTTCACAGCCCCCAGCTGAAGTTTAGAAAGCAATTTGTATCCTCAAAAGCTTTAGAGTCATTCCACGGGTACAAAGAGACACAGGTTACAACCCCCATGGATCATTTCTTCTCACCCTTCCTGCCCCTTCCTCCCTCCAACTACCCTTTTTGTCCTGGTGGGATGAGCTGAGAGGACATTTCCTTTGGTCCCAGTAAATCAGTGAAGACATGACCATTGACACCAGAGATGCTCTATAGGCTTGTCCTCAGTGCTGAGGTTCCAACCTCCCTCAGGGGTAGGAGTCACAGCTCTGGGAAGATGGAAATGTCCCTGGTTCCCCCAGAATCTGGACCTGGTCCTTTTGGACCCATACCGGTAGTCTGCAGAGCAGGAGTCAGGGAGGAGGGGCTCATTAGGATTTTGGCAAATGGATACGCATTAGATCTGTTTCACAGGAACTGAGCCCCTCTACAGTGTGCATTCGTCTGTCTTTATTATTTCCTTTTCTCTGCAGTAGTTTCAGGTACAGGTCTCAGCTGCTTTGGGAAAAATATGCCTTTTTTAAGAACAAAAAGAGACGGGGGCTTGTTTTCTGCCTGCGCCTGAGTGACTCCTGTTGGCACGAACAGGGCTCTGTGTAGAGTCAGAAGACTAAACTCCCAGTCTAATGCAAACTGGTGCCCTCAGCTATTTAAAAAACAAACTTTCTTTTTTTTCTTCATTGAGTGAATTAACTACAGTTACTGCACCTATGTAGCTCCCTCTTTTATGAACTATAAGAACCTTTCCTATGCACAGCCTATGGCCTAATTATGTAATTATGTCTCTTGGGTGGATTATATTTTTCTCCTCATAATTGTGTCTTTACCTAAGAGACTGGAAGGGTTCCAAGCTTTCTCCTTTCCTGGGCAAAAATTGTTTGGCTCTCGTGTTTTGGGTTTTTTTCCATGAACTTTGGATTGGGTGCATTCAGTAGGATTGAGTGGGGAGAAACCAGCCCAGTGACAATTTATCACAAGACAAGGGACACAAGAGGGATCCTCATTACTTTCTTCATAGGTTTTTTCCTTGCAAAGAGCTAATGTGAGTCTTCTGGGCTTCTGGTTTATGGCTCCCTTATTTTTACCTCCAGTGCATAGATTGACACTGCTTTGGAGTGACATCTTACTGCAGTAAAGTATTGTCTGAAATTTGTAACAGAACAGTGAATATTTTTGCTTCATGGTGAATGCTCAGCATTATTCAGTCCCTGCACAACAGCTGTTAGGAAGCCTTAGGCTCAGGTCTCAGCTCCTTTGCTGCGGCATAAATGTGGGTCCCTTCAGCTTTATCAGCCTGTAGCTGAATTCAGTCAAACCCATATCAGTACCTTCTAGTTACCCCTGTTCCACAAAACCAAACAGGATGAAATGCAGGTAGACCTGCAGAGACAATTTAAGGAGAATTTGTGGTGAAATTCAGAAGACAGGTAGCTTGTCTTTTTTGTAGTGTGAAATTGTCTTCTACGATGCGTATGCAGAAGAGTAGACACTAAAAAGTGCACTGGAATGCTGCTGGTGTTCCAGGATTAAAAGAGAAAAAATCAGAGGGCTTGTCTCGAAGACTTGTAGGGTTAGTAGGAAAAAATGTGCCCACTCCTTACCTTTTTAAAGCACTTCACCTTTGGAGAACAGAGGGAATAATCAAAAGTTGGGTTCTTGATCTCTGTTGCATTTCTCTTGGAGTCAAGAGACAGAGGTGCACAGACCATAAATTCACAGGGTAGAATTCTTCTACTTTCTGCCACCCCTTAGCCTGAAGAAAAGTCCCTTTTTCTCTTGATTCACTGAACCCAGAGAAATCCTTGGTTACTAGCCCTTGAGCTCAAAGAATTTTTGTCTACCTTTTCCAGCTGTAGTCACTCCATGGAATGACTCCAAACATCACTATCTGGTGCTGGGCACATTTGTGACAGAGAGCTAACAGAAGCCATGGTGGCATTTCACAATGGGTCATCACCCTCCATTCTGCTTGGGATGTCCCAGAAAATGTGTCTCCAGCAGGTGACAGCCCAGGCTCTTACTGCCATGACCCTTCTGCCATCCCTTGCCTCTTTTATGGAGACACCTGACTCCCACAATACTTCTTCTTAAGGCAAAAGCAGAAAAAGATAGAACTGGGTGATGACTGAAAATAGCTAGCTCAGTGGAGAGTGATAAAAGCATCTGCTGAAAATCTGGTAACCAGATCTCCTGGGTACCAGGAAAAAAAAAAAACCACACAAAAAAGCTGGTGGGTGGTGTACACGGTACAAAGAAAGGGAGTCCCTGAGTGTCAGCATCTGGCAAGGCCACGTGTAGCATAATCTGATTAGTTTTCAGTTCCACACCCACAAGCTGAAAGATAAAAACGCACACCCCTCCTCCCTGAGGAGGTAAAAATCTTCAAGCATCAACACCACATTTACATTCTGCAAGTCAGCCTCTTCCACAGACCAATTTACATCTTGCCTCCTCCAGCAGAGTGGTGGAAGTTCAGTGATGAGAGACGAGCTCACGTCCCTTTCCAGTTACCACATCCAGCAGACTCGAGATTGCCTTGCTTTGATCTGGAAGACAGCCCTGTGCTTAGTTTAAACTGAAATGATTAAGCTGGAGATGAAGACTCCTCACATCTTCTGCCATGCCTGGGATGTGATAATTGAACATCAGCTTCCATGGGCCACATGAACATGTTCTGAGGCTGTGCTGGGCTGGCGAGCAGAAGCAGCAGCACAGGCACTGACTGGCTGGCTGCAGTTTTCACTGACCTTATAGCACTCTCAGTACTGATTTGATTCATGTAAAATGGCCAAAATTGGCACTGGAGAGGATTAATGACAATGTTTCTGTCTCCAGAAGTTTATACTCAGGTTGGTGTTTGGCTTGAAACAGCTGAGGAGTGGTGAAAGATCAGAATATTTCTTGTTATTTTGGAGCAAACACTGGATTTCTGATATCCAGCGTGTTTTGTACTGTGCCAGCAGACAAATCAGAACAGCTTGTTTAGCTCTTGACTATGAACTCTCAGTTTTTCTCATCTCTTTCCCATCTCCTCACTGGTGACCTGATCTTTTCCAGTGGCTTCTGGGTCCCATCCTTAGTCAGAGACTCATGGGTCAGCTTCCATTTATTTTTGACAACATTTCACATCCAAGTCTGCTTAAGTCCACAAGCATTTTTTCTCCCATCCAAGCCAAATCCATTCTACAAATTCATCCTTACAACAGAGCAACAGGCACTAAATGAAGTGTTGCAGGCATTGGGGTAGCTATAACACTATTTTATTCTACTCTTCACATAGTTTCTATATTGCTTTTTGATGTACTCACTGCTGCAGCAGATCATGGATTCTCCCTCAGCTATCCACACTTGCTACCCTAATCTTTTTTCCTGAAATAAAATTACGCCTCAGTACTGAGGCTGAGGAATACAGCTTTTCTTAGCACACTCCCCTGGGATCAGGAATTTCTCTGTCAACGGACACATATATCAATGAGAGATGAAAAGCAGCTTGTGGAATGAGTTTTAAACATGTATCACATATTTCATTCCTGCTGCTTATGTGCTACTCAGAAGGTCTTTTTAGAGTGTTTTCAGCCCATACCTCATGGCTCCTCCATACTTAACAGGATTTTTTTTTCCTGCACAGAAATCAAGGCAGGACATTTATTTAAATTGCCCACACGCCTTTGTGAGCACCTCCTGAATACAAAGGTTTTGTTGGGTTTCCTGCTTACTTTCAGTGTGAGCACGTCTCAGCCTTTATCAAAGCAGAGAAACCCATAATGTGCAAAGCTGCAATGTCATCTTGTCTCCCTGGGATATTTCACTCGGGGACTGTGGCTCCTTCTGTAGATCCCTTTGTCACAACATGACTCCGTGTTACAACCCTAAATTTTAAATGTCCAGAAGGGGAAGGCAAGTCTGCCTTTGGCCCCTTGCTGGTTTCTGGGGACTTGCAGTTCCATTGATGCCTGGGGTCTTCCAGATGTGCATAGAGTTCTCTCTTCCCTATTTTTTTTGGGTGGGTGGGGGGGAAGTAGCAACACCCAAACCCACACATCTATAGATCATTTCAATTCAACCAGATGTGGAAATCTTTTTTCTTCTTCCTGTATGCCCCTTCTTTTTTTTTCCTCTCTTTTTTTTTTCTCCCCTGCCTATCCTAAAGTGCTCTGTTAGCCAGAGCTCTCCTATAATACACATAATTAAGTATAAACTCTCTTCTAACAAAGCCATGTATTACCAAACAGAATGTGATGAAAACAAGACTGAGGGTTACCTGGCACAGGTTAGTGCAGGAGTGGTGGTGACCTGTGTAATAAATTATTTATTGAGTTACCTGAGAACAATTGAAATACATTATGCACCAGTTTGTTAGTGGTTCTTTAGCTAAAAGGTCACTACATGAACATAGCAATGAACATAGCACAGGTTTTTTTCTACAGAAATTCTAAATAAAATTCACTTTCGGAGTGAACTCATTCCCAGCTAAAATCAACTCTTGTGTGTGAGACTGGAGATGGGCTTATGACATTTGCCTTATTTTGAGACCTCTTGAATTTCACAAAATCCCAGAATGGTTTAGGTTGAAAGGGGACTTAAAGATCATCTCACTCCAAACCCCTGCATGGGCAGGGACACCTTTCACTATCCCAGGTTGCTCAATTTGCCAAAGGATGATCAGGAATGAGCAGAAGAGAAAAACGGAGGGGAAAGAGATGTCTTTAGAAAACATAGTGGAAAATATGACTAGCAAAGGGAAAAGCAAATGCATAAAAATTGTGGGGGGAAAGAAGAGGGAGAAATCCCAAGAGAACACTGACTTGCATATGTATGTAAAAGTAATTTCTTCAGATTTGGCAGCACCCAACTTGTAAAAATCTTAGTTTAAATGGATTGAGAATAGAATGCTGAAGACTAGCGTTTGGATGTAATCCTGTTAATTAAGCTGTTATTATGAAGCTTTTACAAGCCCAAAAATCATTCCCTATTTAAAATGGTTGATACTTTCTCAAGAGGGGAGTAGGCACCCATGGCAGCTCTAACATGGAGCAGCACTTTCTCCTAAGGAGAAGGCTCCCGCCTACCCCATGCTTTTAGACTGAGTCATTACGGGGGAGAAAACCCAGACTTCAAAGTACCAAATTATGGGTCAACTAATTAATTTTTTTAAATTGCTAGAGAAGCTTCTCCAAAGTTAAATCCCATCAAGTTTACCCTCATCTCCCAACCTGAATCTTTGTCTGTCTAGAGCTGTGATTTCTCTGAATCCAGTCTGGGTTTATTTAGTTTGGATATTGCCTTGCCTGTGTGTCATGTTGGCACCGTGGTACCAATTAGATGGTGGGAACCCGTGTACTCAGTACTGTGGTGAGAATTACTATTAAAAAACATTTTTTTTTTAGCAGTGGTAGCCTGATAGTTCAATCTCAAGATTCAGTGGCCTCATTTCTGCTTCTAAAATAAAATAAACAGTTTTGGAGTTGGTTCTATGGCCCAAAGACTGATGGGACAATCTTCCCATATCTTCAGAGCTGAATTCTTGTAGACTCCAGACAGATGGCTGTATTCATACTGCTGAGGGACAACACGGATTATCTCAAGCCACTGGTGATTATTTGGAAGGGTTCAAGCCCAAACCATACCAGAGACCCCTCCTATTGTTAAAAGCATTAAAATATTCCCCTCAATTATTGCTTGTGCCAAGGCCCGGCACTGCTTATAGGAATGGAGGCAGATGTGGTTCTGGGTTGAAATCAAGGAGTCTGGGCCCCACTTTCAGCTCTGCCAGAGGCTTTTTGCATGACCTTGATCTGTAACTTAGGGTAGGCTTCATTCCATTTAACATTGACTAATGGCAAGGGTGTCTAATTAAACCAGTCATGTGTGCTCCCTCTCTGATCAGAGAAGGAAGAGAAAGCAAATTCAGGAGGTGAATCATGCTGTTTTAAGGCGAGTGTCAGAGACAAATGAGATTAATTGCCCTCTGGAAGTAGCTATTTCTTTCCATTAACTGAAGAGGAAGTCTACATTAGAAGAGTTTAGACTAGATGCCTGATTTATGAATGGCTAAAGTTAAGTAAAATTAGTCCTGTCCTTAATCTCTATGCATGCCTTTTTCTCCCTGTGCTGAATGATAGAAATAACACCTTCTGCACCTCACGTTCAAAGGCACCATTGGACAAGGAGCATCCTTTGGAAAGAAATTAAACCTAGGAGCAAAAATACAACCATTAGAGAAGCAAAGCCCTTGCTCTTGAAACATCTCAATGACAACATAAGCAGGACCACTGGGGGCATCCCAGTGCTTTTACCATTTTCCCCCTTCATATTTTGTCAGCAAAACACCCCTAAATGAGTGTTCCAAATATATCCAGGGGCAGCTGGCCTGTTTTGGGTGAGTGCAGTAGGAGCACTGACCATGCAAGGGTGTGTAGGACCCAGTCCTGGCCAGCAGCTTTGGAGGTTTTCCTTGGATACTGCTCTTCTCAACTGACAGGGACTAATTACTTTCTGGAAAATCTCCCAGAGGAATGAAAGCTAATGACTAACTATAACAGAGTTAAAGAAAAAAAAAAAAAAAAAAAGGGGGAGAAGAAAAACTTGCATTTTCTTAGCAAAAATCCACAACATCTAAACCAGGCATGGAGTAATTGTCCCAGTTGATAAGTTGTAGGTACATATGAGGCTTGCTTTTGGAAGGGAAAGCTTGCCTGTTTAACTACCTTGGGTAGTTAAAGGAGAAAAAAATTAAAAAAAAAAAAAAAGACAAAGAAGACCTTGTGTGGGTGTCCTGATAAGTGCTTATTTTGATCCAAATTGTAATATGTTATATGTGTATGGGCACAGCTGTGCTTGATAAGGCTTTCACCAGCACAACCATGTCCAAAACACAACCCCCTCACAAAGTTTCTGTGTTATTGGGGGTAGCTGAGATACCTGTAAATCCATTAAATCTAGTAACAGGTCCTTAGAGACCATTTTGGGGTTATTTTGGGGTTGTGTTAAATTACTAAATCTTGTTATTAACGCTTTTATTTTATGATTTGCTGTTTCCAGGGCACAGACAGAAGCTTGATGACTCTAAACCTAGTTTGTTCTCTGAGCGCCTCAGTGATTTAGGGCGCATTCCTCATCCCAGTATGAGAGTAGGGGTCCCGACCCAGAGCCCACGGCCCTCTCTGAACTCTGCACCAAGTCCTTTTAATCCACAAGGACAGAGTCAGATTACAGGTAAGAGACAGAACCATAGGTTTGACTTGCACAGGCATTGGTAGTAATTGCTTATGGATATTTGTGTCTCAGCTGCAGTCAAAGAGGCTGTTACAGAGTGGGGGATGTTCTCCAAGTGAAGCTAGGTGGGAAGCGGATTTTTCTATAGTGCTTGAAGCTAAAAATGTAATTTTTTTAAAAATATATTTTTGCCATAAATCTAAAATAGTCAATCCAGGTCATTTGAGTAGGGATATGGTGAAATTCTAACTGCCACGTTGCTCTGCCTTCTCCGTGTTGCAATAGCACCTTGAGTGTACAATAGAATGAACATTTTTATTCAGCCTTGTTATTCTGCAGTCATGTTGAGGGAAGCAACCAGCACTTAATAGTCTTTTTATCAGAATAATAATACAATCTTCTCACATGGTGGTTTCCTTCCACCAGTAGCGCTGACCACGGTTACAATAAATGAACTGGGTTATGGAGAAATCTCCGAAGGTCGCTCGTGAGGGTTGTATGCAACATTTATGATTGCATGCTGAGAGACAGATTTCATTGTGCTGAGAGAAATCATAAAGCACCCACCATGTGTCACAGATTAGAAGGCTGAAATAAGATGTTTAACTGCAGCTATGCCAGAAGTTTGCAGCAAAACTGTGAAGCCTACAAAATAAACCAATGTTGTTTTTTCTAAGGTCAGAGCTGGTTAATTTTTTCAAAAGAGATTCAAAACAACTTCTATCTAACTTTGGGCATTTCTAGATTCTAAATTTGTGCTGGCATGTTTGTGTCTATCCAGGATGTAAAGAGGTGTTACCCCTGACCAATTGCTAGAATTGTTAGAGAACTTCACCTAGATGCCAGTCTGTCAACAAAGCTCTTGGCTCAATTCCCTAGACTGATTTAATACTCACTTCTGCTGTGACAGTTGTATCCCCAGCAGAGTCCTTTGCCAGCATTTTACACCAGCATTCCTTTCCTGGTAAAGCACTCCTAGTATAGACATAGTCTTTGAGTCAACCTAGGAAGATTTCTAGTTTCATGTTTCAAGTGGTTTTGACATGATACCAGCTGAAACTCAGTGGTTTTAACAAAGTGTTGTGGCTTTCTTCTTCTCTCTTTTCCTTCTTTTTTTAAGTTCAACCGGTTTATTAATTTGCAGTAAGAAAGAGAAGTGAGTTTATTTGAACCCAAAGCACTCAAGGAATTGCAACAAAAAAATCATTCCCATGAGTTGTGGCAAAGTTCTCCCAGATTTAGAAGTCTAACTTTAACTAGTGTAAAATGTTTATAATATATTAAATATGTTGATTATACCCATTACATGGTACCTGCTGCCCCCCAGCTTCCCAGAGCAGGTTTTTTTGGCTAGGCTTCATGATTTGTTCATTGGACATGTGAAGTCAGGGCTCTTGTGTATATCATTTTCTGCGTAAGAACTGCTGAACTAAAACACAATATTTTTTTCTAACCAAGTCTTCTGTCTGGCAGTGTTTGAAGTCATAGTTCCCAAGAAAGCAGGGGGGAAATCCAGGCTATAAGCAGTTTTTTTTCCTTCTTCCTTGTGCCTCCATAGTTTACCTATTGTGCAACACTATATCTAGGAACGAAAGAGGCTGAAATTCTTCCTGACCCCATCTGGTGATCAGCTTATGCCCTGAAGCACAAGAACTGAGATCCCCTTGTAATTTTCTTCCTAACTAAGTGTAACCTCATATGCTGCTCCCCTTCACATAAATGCCTCCTGTAGAAAATGTTCTGCTGGCTTTGATTAATAGACTACTTCTCTGCCTCGTTATGAGGCAGCAGCAGCATTTACAGATCTGGGAGATGAAAGCTTCAGATGAGCTTTCAATAAGCCTGACTGGAAACAAAGTTGTGTGGCATTCCCTGCCTTCTCTGCAAATTTAAGGCAGCACCAGCTGAGACTTCATCAAGAGAGGGAAGATGCAGTGCTAGTGGGGCAGAGAGAAGTGAGCTGAGGGATGCAGGCTGGATTTCCCATCTCTTGTGGATTATGTGCTTTTATTGTTGGATAAATTCAAGGTTAGGGGATACATTAGAATCCCAAGTTGCTCTGATTTCCCCCATAATGGTGAGAACTCTCTAGTGAATAAGTGGTCTGATACAGTATTTCTGATGCTGTTTCTCACCCTCAGAAAAGTCCAACAGCCAGCTCTCCATTTGCTTGCTGGTGGTCATGCCATTCAATTGGGTGGTTGGTGTGAGCATGTTACATGGGTGCAAGCTCTTGGAATTGCACTGGCTCTCCACCAGGCTTTTGGGTGCTCTTGGGGACCTTGTATGTAATCTGTAAAGCTCAGCGTGCTCTGATGTTCCACTAAAGTGCTGGGATGTTTTTTTTTGCAGACAGTGCCTATTCTAGGATCTTTCTTGTGGGATGGATGGGTACTCTTTGCTGCACAAACCATGCCAAGCAGAGATAAAGGTGATGCCATGGACAAGGCACCCTTTGGTCAAGGTGTTGAGTGGGAAATTGCTGAACATCCCCCTGCTTGGTGCGGTGGTAGGGAGTGAGGTGCTTGGGCTGTCCTTCAGCAGCAGTTTCCCTGTTGTAGTGGCATACTCAGAATGCCACTGGCTTCTTAACACCTGCCTTGGGTGTATGTTAAAAGGGGAATAGACTCTTCTGTTTGAAAACCAGGATTTTTAAATTACCTTCATTGGAATTAACCAAGCATTCCTTTAGAAATACCATGCTTTCATTATCTCTTTACCTAGTTATTATTTAGGGAAAATAATAAATTTCTAATAACTGGAACAGTAAATACTGTCCTACAAAAAAATCCATATTATTGCTAGTAAGCACATTTTGCCTCATTCCACTTGAGGCCTTGCATAGCTATTGCATGATTAAACAGACATATTATTTAAAGTCTGGCTGACCCACACCTGAGTCTGAAAGAACTCAGCACTTTAGGGTTCACTCTTATATTTCTTTTCTCTGTCTAGGTTGTGTTTATTTTCCTGGAGTATCAGAGTACAGGTTGTACAAATCACAGCACAGTCCTTAACCTACCTCAGGACTGGGCTGTGGCAGGACAAGGCACAGAGTTGCCCTTATTCAACATGGCATTTTAACTAGGATTCAGCAAAAGCTACATCGAAGGGTGATTAAAAAACAAATGGTCCAATAAGCAGCTGCCTTTGCTGAGGCAGTACAGATCCAATTTGAACCCTGCTTGCTGCCCGTAAATCAGGAATCCTGTCCATTCACATTTGTTCACTGGTATATTTGCTTTTTTATTTTTTCCCCTTTCCCTAACGGGCTCATGCAACTTGTTCATGTATCCAATTACATTCCCGTTCAGACACTGAGCTGTTGCATCAGTGTTCCAGTGTGAGACGAGGAAAGCTTGTTTTTTTTTAAGATGCAACTGGTGAGGATTAGCTTCTGTGGGCCAGGAAAAGCCACAGGTGTAATGGCAGGAATGTGGTTGGTGTGAGGACCCCATCAGCTGGGCAGTGGGGACAGCAAGGTGGGAGTTAAGTGAGGTTTCGTGCTCCATCACCACTGTGGCACTGGCTGATCTATAGGCAACCTCTGTCTTTCATCACTGAAATAACAGCCCTCAAAGGCAAGTCCTGTGAAACCTTCACTTTCTCCCCTTTTCCTCTTCCCCTTTTCCATGCACATCAGGGATGTTATGCTTCCATTTCTCATCTTTTTTAAAGCAGATTTAAAGTCTTCAGAGCTGGCTTAACAGGAAGGTAGTGAGGGGATACATCTTCACTGACAGACAGGGACTGATTTCAGGGCAGTGCAAACTGAATCTGCAGCCAGCTGTATTTTATGCAAATTGATTGCATCCTCTGGTTGACTGACAAGTTGTCATTGTGGACCTCCATTTCATAAAGCTTGCACCCCTCCTATTATTCTTTTGACTTTTATTTCCCTCTACCCCCTTTTAAAACTTAGATGCCCACTGGCATGATTCATTGAGTTTATATATATTTTTTTTTTTTAATTTCAAAAATGTGAGTCTTGGAGGGGTGGGAGGAGAAATGGATTTAGAGGTTCTTCAGACCAAAATCTGGTCTCAATTACTTTTCTGTACATTGGGGTGTAACTCCACTGTATTTGACTTTGTTGATTGAACTGGGCAATCCAGATGAAGCCCTGGGCTTTTAAAGATGCCTAAAAAAGAGTTAGAGAAGGGAAGAAGGTTGTGTTTTGCTGTTGTTGTTTTTCTGAGGGGGTTGGTATTACAACAATAGTTGGGTTACTCATGCAGAAAGTCATCTTGGCTTTGTTAAGATCAGAAATGAGGATATTTGCTCTAAGTGTTTACCAAAGATAGCTCCAGACAGCTTGTTTTTTACTGTTGGCACTAGCACTAATCCAACCAGCAGCAGCCAGAGCTAGAGCTGATGGCTGGGTTTAAATGAGAGTATGATGCATGTGATGTCTGGGTATTAGAGACAATACACCAAGGAGCTGCCAATCTTTGATCATGCTCTGGTCATGTAACTCATCGTGGAAAAGGGGGAATTGGTTTTTTTCCCATAGAAAATCAGTGTGCTTCACAATCCAATGCCAAAGTGAAAAAAGTTGTTCTTCAGGGATATTTGCAAGTTTTTGCTTCTCTCCACTGACACTTCAGAATATGGAAGGTGTCCCTCCCCATGTCAGGGGGTTTGGAACTAGATGATCTTTAAGGTTCCTTCCAACCCAAACTGTTCTATGATCCTATGATGATTTCTGTTGGAAGAAGAGAAGATCTGATACTGGAAAGCCAGTGCCTCTGGTGGGAGAATGGGTCACTAGATGGGCTTTTTCTTTCTTTCTTTCCTTTATGATTTTAGTTTTATGTAGTGCATCTCCTCTTGGACTAATTTTTAAAGACTTTTATTGTCCATTAAGCATTAATATCCACCATCCATTTAATGCAGTCAGTCAGAGACAACAAAGGTCAAGAACCCTGTGTATGTCCCATGACTATAAATGTGACAGCAAAACCTAGACACAAAATAAAATGCAATACTCAGTATTTCCTGCTTTGTGGAGGTTCACCTGGAAGGGCAAACAGGATGGAGCTGTTTGCACATTAGTTTAGGCCTCGCCCCACTGATTTGTTTCAGCTGAACTGTGCCCAGGCTGTCTCAGCATACCCACAATATGCCCTGCTGTGAAGGAATACGCTGAGAGCTGCACTTCCCCTCACACCCACGCAGGCATAACAGAAATGTTTACAAAAGGAGGACTGCTCTTAGTAATCACTCCAAAGTTTTTGAGTGTAAATGCCAGCTCAGAGTGGCCCTCTGACTCCTTCACTGTTGTTGAATGCTCTGTTAGCCCTTCCCCATGGCTGCCATATGGAAATAAGTGTGGCTTTCTCCTGGACAGTTAATTTTATTTTTATATTAAGTATCTTTCCTTTTTTGGGAGGGATTCCTTTAGGGAGGAATCCACATGCACTCAGAGCTCTAAGGTTTCTCATCTGCTCTGGGCTTTTTTGTGATGGGAAGATGTGCCATGCCCGCAGAGCATGTGGTGCTTTGGGTGATGGTGCAAAAAGTCCCTGGCTAGCAGAGATCCTTGGACACATGGGAGCCCACCAGCCAGAGACAGTAGGGAAGCTGGCCTGTGGTGTAGGAGGCTAAGGAAAACCTCTCACAAATCATCTCACAGCTTCTTCTCCAATAGTGTGTGTAAATAGTCATCCTACCACTTCTGGCCAGAACAAGGAGAAGGTGATCCTCTTAAGGGCCTCGTGTTTGCCTCAGAAGCATCTGTGTGAGTCTGCCCTGGAAGTGTTGCTGTGGCAGCTGGCACATCCCTGTGGTGCCCCCAGCACCCCCCCTTCCCCAGGAGGTTTGATGGTGTGTGGGACCAGAAGAGATGGTCTGGTGGGCCTCAGTGGCCAAAGCCAGTGGTCCAGCACCATTGCAAGGACTATCTCCATGTGAACCAGAGGGTGCCACATGAGCTGCATGTCCACCTCCAGGGACTATCTGGGGAAGCTTTGGGCTCTGCCTCGTGGCATTTTTCACTGTGAATTGGGCAATGCTGCTGAGCAGTGATGTTTGCCCTGTGGGCTCACAGGTCACCTTTGACTTGGCAGAGTGACAGTGTTTCACCACTCTCTTCTCTCAGGTCCCTGCAAACCTTGACCACCATCAGGCAGCAAGGGCTGGCTTTAGGGCATTTGCTCTGGGATCTGGTGAAACTTGTATTTTCACTTTCTGGTTTCCTAACGGGTAACAGATACCTTGAACCAGTCATCCCCAGGGCAATACTTCCCACCCTGCCTTGACCATGACCTCAACCATGCCTTGGTGCAGAGGAATCACAGTAACCCTCTGGCCTGAGGTACTGTGACCTCCTCAGTCACTGAGCTCTGATGAATCATCTAATGTTCAATTTGGTTAAACATTTTCCTCTTCATTATTTCCTCTTCCCTGGGAAGACTGATGTATTTGAGGTAGATGTTGAAAGAATATGTGGTATGGTTTTGGGGTCAAGTAATGGTCCATCCAGCCCTATATCCTGCTTCTGACAGTGCAGTATGAGATACTGTTTTGAAATACCACATGAGCCTTTGAAAGACCCCTTTTTGCTATTTGTCATTCTTGTGGCCACACAGACATTCACAGTTGCTAGATTAAGGGTGTTAAGTATAAAACCAAGTCTAGCATGGGTGTTCAAAGTGATGAGAGTGCCAGAGATACTTAAGAAGTTCTTGTGCCATGAGGATTACACTATCAGGAGTGGCATGAGCCTCCAGAACGGTGCCTCTTTTTCTGAGCTTTCCACCATCTTAGACCAAAATGATGTAAAAACATCTTCTACTATGACTTTTTTTCCAGCGCTTACCTGCTGTGTTATTTCCTCCTAGCATTGAAGCTGACCTAAACCCAAAACTTTAGGGGCCCTGTTTTCGATTCAGAAGCAGAGATTGAAAAGGTCTTGGAGTTTGAAGGATCTTGGATTTGAGATTGTGCTCCTAACACGCCATTAATTTTAAGATTGTTTTTCCAGCAAGCCTAGGCTTTCTGTTCCCATTCAAAGATCATTTACCATTGACTGTATGGTGAATTATCGTAGTGGAATGAGGCAGAGAAATATGTCAATATCAGATGTAACAATGAGCAGTCAGTCAGATTTGAACCTGTGCCAATCCATACAACCTTGGCCTTGAAAATGTTAAAACAAAGAAGTTCATTACATTTAATGATCAAGTGTCCTTTGGATTTCTGAGAAGTTTATGTTAACCATTTAAATTACTCAGTTCTAATATAAATGGCAAACTCCAGGAAAATCCTCTTAAAATTAAATTGGAAGGTGGTTTTTTTTACATATATATCTATATAGTTATTTTGCTTCAAGGAAGTATCTGCTTTCCAGACATTTCTTCAAACAAATCATGTCTGAAGAGAAATAATAAACAAGAAGTAGCTGAAGCTACAAGGTTTTGCTGTGTGGAAGAGCAGGGAAAGGAGTTAAAAAAAGAAAAAAAATGTTGAATTTCCTGAAAAAGAGCCTTTGCTTATGCCATGTGGCTGTCACATTGCTGTCTGCAAAGGAAGACTTTAGCACAGTGTTCTGACAGAGCAAGTTCTCCAAATCAAGTATACTTGATATACTCAATATACCTGAGTGCTTCCTTGAAAATAGTAGGCAGGATTTGAAGGGTTGTGTTACAGTTTCTGTGAGCTAGTCCAGAGATAGTTTTCTGTTTATTATGCAGTGCCCCAAACAAACTTTGAGACTGAAAGTGCTTCAGTTTTGTCAATGTAAGGAAATAAAAAGCATAATTTATGAGGTATTCAGTGGTATCTTTATCATCAGATATTAACTGAGAGCGAATGGTTTGTGAATCCAAACAACAGTGAGTAAAACTAGGTCTCCTTCTACCAGTGCTTCAGCAAAAATTGATCTGTGTTTATCCTAAAGATAATTTCCTCCATAGTGAGCTGTTACAAATATATCAGCAGGTATCATTAGCTTCCAATAGTTATCCCAAACCATTTGCTTTCATATTTTGTAATTGAGGGTACTGTAAGTAATTGGGCCAGCATCCAAATGTGACATTTTTTTGACGGATGCTGTAAGATTAACGACATTTTTCAGCTTGGCTAGTATTTTCAGTATTGAAAACACTATTGTGTGATGTTTGAACTGGATAACAGCTTGACAGGTGTGCCAACTGCTGACTGTAGAGTCTGCCGATCTCTGAAGGAAACAGCCTTAGGTTGTGCCAGGGGAGATTTAGATTGGATCTTATGAAAATTTTCTTCACTCAAAGGTTGCTCAGGCTTTGGAACAGGCTGCCCAGGAAAGTAGTGGAGTCACCATCCCTGGAAGTGTTTAAAAAAGTTGTAACTGTGACACTTAGGGACATGGTTTAGCAGTGCACCTGGCAGTGCTGGACTCAGTGGTCTTAGAGGTCTTTTCCAACTGTAATGACTCCATGATTCCATGAAGTCTACTTCTTAAGATCAGACCTGGGGCTCATTCTTGTTGTCTGCTTCTGTTTCTGATTCCTGGAGGATTGGCAACTCCTAGTATAATATGCTGGAAGAGAGACACCAGGAATTTGCATCCCAGCTTCTAGACCTCTGGTCTGTTCATTTCCCACAGAAATTGTTCTGGGGAGGGAAAAGCACAGACCAAGACTTGAAAGGGCTGAGCATTGAGGAGCAAGTTGTGTTTCATCACATTTTCACTCTTGGTAGTATTGATGTGTGCATGTTCAGTAATCCCACTTCTTTCAATTAGGCTGTTGATACCCTAAAATTTTTCTTCCTTTAAAAAAAAATTTCTCTTTTTTTTTTTTTTTTTTGTTTGTTTTTATTTTCCCCCTAGACCCCAGGCAGGCGCAGTCATCCCCGCCATGGTCCTATGACCAGTCTTACCCATCCTACTTGAGCCAGATGACTTCACCGTCCATTCACTCCACAACTCCCCTGTCCTCCACTCGAGGCACGGGACTTCCAGCCATTACCGATGTGCCCAGACGCCTCTCAGGTAAAGACTCTGTTTTGCCTAAAACAATTATGTAGAGAGGAACAGGACTGGCAGAGGCTGCCTCCGTGGCCTCAGACAAACCTTGGCAAGGAGATCAAACCTCAGCAGTGGAACCAGGGTTCCTGCATGGCAGGCAGGATTTAAAATCCCTTTTTTTCCAATGTGGAAGAGCTGCTATGTTGCTCTGAGTCTCTCTCGAATAACTTTAGGTCCATTTCAGATTAGATTATTTTTAAATTGTGAACCTGATTCTTTGAAGAAATTCTGTCTCTTTTTTTTTTTTTTTTATTTCCCCTACAAAAGGATGTTCACTTGCATGTAATTAGGTACTGGCACAGGTTTCCCAGAAAAGCTGTGGCTGCCCTATCCCTGGAAGTGTACAAGGCCAGGTTGGATGGGCTTGGAGCAACTTGGTCTAGTAGAAGGTGTCCCTGCACATGGCAGGGGGGTTGGAACAAGATGATCTTAAGATCCCTTCCAACCCAAACCATTCTGTGATCCTGTGTTTTAAAGTAAATGTTATGCTCTCTATTTTTTGGTGCTTTATCTTTGTGGCATGTGTGCTGTTAGGCATCCTGACAGATAGATGCCTTTATTTCTTCAGTAGTTATGGCTGAAGTTCATTCTCCTGTATTTCAATCCAGTAGCTCAAGAAAGACTGTTTCCTTAGTTAATATGTACTTAAGAAGCCTATCAGAAACAAGCTGAGTCACTTAAAGGTAAAGATTGGCCAAATTGTGCTTTGGAATGATGCAGGAGAGAGGAATATATTTAGGAACATAGAAGAGACAGTAGTGAGGAACTGAGACTTTTTTACCAAACAAATGCACATTTATATATTGCACAATTCACCTCTAATGGTCTCAGTGATAAAACCATCTGTGTAAAGTAATCTGATTACCCCAAAGTAAGAGAGAGCCTGTCATGGCACACAGTCACCTTGTACCTCTTGCCAAAAATGAGGAACCTTAGGGGAGGGAGGCTCAGTCTCAAAACTCCAACCTTGCAAGTGTGGAAATATTAGCAGCGTATGCCAAAAAAGCATGTGTAATGTAAAGAGAGCCTTTATGATTCATTAATGAAAACCAAAGAATCAGTCTTATTACATCTATTTTTTGCATGTTTGCAAGATATTATTATAATCTTGGATGCTGCTGCCATACACCTGTTTGATTCCCAGCCAGGTGAATTTCTTGCTGTTGTGTTTTCCCCTTCCACCAAGCTCATAGCGCTGGAAATGTTGATCACTCCACTGAGCTGCATCCCTGACAAGCTGAACTGCAGCCAGCAGGCGTGGAGGATTTGATTAGCATAGACTCCTTGATTTCTTTCATCTTGGAGGAGGGAAGCTTTGTTTCTCAAACAGCCAGCTGCAAACCCCTCTGCAGCCCTAGTGCACTCTGCCTTCACAGAGATGCCAAAGATCTCCATGTGGGCCGAGGGCTGGAGGGTTTTGGAGCAGGTTCCTGCGGGCTCTCCATGCAACACCCTGACTTGGGTCAAAAAACTCGATCGGCTTGATGCTGAGGAAATGCTTTGTTTGGCCCGAAACAGGTTCCCTTTGAGTCAGAGCCTCCTGATGGTCTATGTTGTCGAATGGGTTATTTTTGCAATCGTGCCCGCGGCAATACCTGCAGGAGAGGCTCGGCTGGGACCTGGCAGCTGCACGCCGCATGCTTGCCCTGCAGCCCTTGCTTGTCTGTGTGTATTCAGACGTGAGCTCCTGGCATGTGGGCACAGGCAGGGAGTGACTAAAAGACCTGGCTGTGTATGATGTGTGGCCGTGGACTGAACTTTCCTGCCGTGCTCTATGGCCAGTCGCCTTCGTGCTTCTTGTCCTTCATCTTTCCAGGGCTCGAGTGATGCTCTCGCAATGCCCTGACCTTTTCCCAGCGTGGGGATCTTGCTTCCAGTTAGATTCCAGAGTGAAAAAGGGGACTTTGATCCTCCACAAGTGCCAGAGGTTGTGTTTGCTGACAGAAATAGAAATTCAGAATAGAAATGGTCTATTTGGAATTAGAGAGAGGCATTCCTGGCTGAAGGACCCACTCGGATGCTCAGCATGCAAGAAGGCACATTGCAGCCCCAGCTGCAAACCTGACAATGCCTCTCAAGGGTTTCACTGTCAGTGCCACAGGGAGGGAGGGCAGCATCCAACACCTCTTATATCTAAAGAGAGAGAGAAATGCAAGTTTTAGGTAGGTTGCCCCGTACAGCAAGCAGTTTACCCCTCACACTCAAAGAAATGCAAATCTCCACTCAGTTACTTAATGCATCTTTAGAAAGAGAACAGAACTTTGAAGAGGTTTTGCAGAAAATTACTGCAAAGAAACACTAAAATCCTTAGAAAACTTCAGGCATTTTTAAAGCATGAGGGAGAAATTAGAGTTTTATAAGGCCTTGAATAAAAAAGTCGCTTTCCGATACAGTGGCAGAAATCTGATTATCGAGGCTGTTAAAAGTATACAAGGTCATTTTAATGAATGCCATATTAACTGCCTGTTGCTTAACATCATGCAGGAGGAAAAATGAATAAAACCTCCCCCCTAGCCTTGGCTGTCACACCTACAGGCACAGAACTTCCTATCTGCCCTAATTTCACACCACCCACCCTTTCCATGAGCCTCCATGCTTCACCCAGACAACTGCTAAAGTTGTTCTCACCCAGATGTTGAAAATATTCCATCCAATAAAGCAGAAGTGGCTCCTGGTTTTATTCTCAGTGGCAGCACTCAGGAGCTACTTTTAATCATTTTCCTTTGACCAAAACCGCACTCATTCTGTGGCCAAAGTGGTGGTGTTCTTCCCCATCTTGGGATGGATACATGAGCCAGCAGTGTGCCCAGGTGGACAAGAAGGCCAAAGGCACCTGGCCTGTATCAGCAGTGGTGTGGCAGCAGGACCAGGACAGGGAGCATCCCCCCCTGTGCTGGGCACTGCTGAGGCCACACCTTGAATTCTCTGCTCAGTTTCAGGACCCTCATAACAAGAAAGACATTGAGGGGCTGGAGCGTGTCCAGGGAAGGGAACGGAGCTGGGGAAGGCTCTGGGGCACAGGTCTGAGGAGGAGCAGCTGAGGGAGCTGGGGGAGCTCAGCCTGGGGTAAAGGAGGCTCAGGGGGGACCTTCTCATTCTCTACAACTCCCTGACAGGAGGGTGAAACAGGTCAGGCTCTGCTCCCAAGTAACAAGTGACAGGATGAGAGGAAATGGCTTCAAGTTGCACCAGAGGAGGTTTATATTGGATATTAGGAAAAAATTCTTCACTGAAATGGTGGTAAGGCATTGGAACAGGCTGCCCAAGGCAGTGGTGGAGTCACCATCCCTGGAAATGTTCAAAAGGCACATGGATGTGGCCCTTAGGGACATGGATTAATGTTGAACATGGGTTCAACATTACTGGGTTGGACACAATGGTGTTTTCCAACCTTAAGGATTCCATGAATTTTGGTGATGAGTTTGCCTGTGTTTCAACCCCAGATTATGCTGAGCATCAGAAGAGGTTTGGGGCTGCAGGACAGGATGTGGTGGGGCACTGCCATAGCAGTGCATGCTGTTCCTCATCCCATGGGAGAGGAGAAAAGGGCAGCAGGCTGCAACCCCGAGGAGCTCCTCAGGCAGCTGCTGCAATGCAGCTGAACTGGTTGTGTCAGTGTCTCAGATGGTTTCTTTGCACTACTGGCAGGTTTGCATGCGTGCTGCAGGCACGTGCATGTGTGTGCCCATGGCTGCCAAACTGCAAGTGTTCATCTTCTATATTCTCCAACTGGGGGTCAGTGCTCTGTTTGCACCTACAACTAATCAATGATATATCCCAGGTATTTGGGCAGTATTCAACATCATGAGCTGAAAAGCAAAGCAAAAAAATGTTATCTGGCATCACTCATGCAGCTTTTGAACCAATGATCTTTTTGGTTCAGAAGTTTCAAATTCATATCAAGAACAAATAAAGAAACAAGTTCATGAGGCCATGAAATTGCCTTACCTTAATGTTCTGATCATAAAAAGAGCAGAATTCCCCATATTTTATTAAAATGTCTGTCTGTTCAGACTTCCCCAGAAGACAGTGAAAGTTGGTGGCCCAGCAGATTAATATTCTTAATTAAATAATATTGTAGTGGAAGCCATGGGAATATAAGAAAAGGGTCATTTTAGAGAGAGTTTGCCTGAGGGATGTAGTCTTATTGCATGATTCATAGTGAATGCACTCAGTCTTTGTGTCCTATGCATAACCAAAGTGCATGTGGGATGGGGAGCATGAGTGACTATTAGGTAATTAATGTATATGATTCATATAAATATACACATCACAGCCATTTTACATAACACTTTGGGGCTGATCCAGCAAGTCCTCCCCACATGGAAGGTTCAGAGCAGGGAGTACAGGTCGGGTTGTTCTTGCAGTCAAAAGAGGGCTGCTCCCAGGCAGGTGAAGGAGGGACGGGTATAGATGTCCCCAGGGCAGACATCCATTCCTGAGACGCTCACCCCCAACTCCCTTTTGAATCAGTGGGGACAAACTGGCATTTTCAGGACTTGACTGGTCTGCAGGTGATGTGTGCTGGTCCCTGGCAGTGCCTGGGAAGAGCCTGTTTGTCTCTGAAGCAAGCCTAGGTGAGTAGCTCAAGTACAGGCACGTATGATCTGATAGTCTGCCTTTGCTGAGGTGATTTAAGAGATAGTTTAACTGTCCCATAAACATATCCATATCACAGCCTAATTACACTCTAGTCCTGATTTAACCCTACCTCACCCTGACCTCGACCTTCTCCACTGTTTAAGGGTTAGAGCTTGATTTTAATTTTGTTGAGAATCCTGAGAAGGGGAAGGTGAGGAGACTTCTTCTTCCCCTACACTTTTCCTGGACCTACTCACCCTTCTGTCTCAACACAGAGACTAAAAAAGTCTCTTACTTTTTGCTTCACCATTGAGAGAGACTTGCAGGGTCAAGATCTTCAGATGCTGGAGGACCTGTCCTGCAGGTGTACCACAAACACATTCAGTGCTGACTGTGGAAGATCCTGTCTGTGTTTACAGGTTCCACATGACAAATGAGAAAATTAAAACTGAATCTAAATAGCAGGACAAATCACCAAACCCACCTTTTCCAGGCCTGGGCTGGACCCTTCCTAGATATTTGTCAGCTGGGGATGTGCCACCAAGCCCAGACATTGCTGTCCCACTAGCTGGAGTCCCCACAGGATGCAGGGTGGACTTTGCTGTCTTTATATTTACTATGTTATTGAGTAGGGCATGCTGAGTTAGATGAGGGAGATGCTGGGATCAGGCCCTAAACAAAAGAAGTCTGCAGCCCCATCCCTCTGAACTAAAATGGCCAGAAAGTGGTATCTTCACCAATAAATTACACAGTAGTAGGGCTGGACTGTTAAATACCAGTACTGTGAAGCTGTCAGCAAGGCTGGTGTTGAGTGGGGTTGGCCAGCATGGTCTCAAACAGGTCCCAGCTGTGGTTTGGAAATGAGCAGAGTCCCAAACCTGCTCCTGTGGGCAGCTCAGAGTCAGCCACCCCATTATGGAGTCAGGATTTAACATTACATCTGTGGCCAGACCATCCTGACAAGATTTAGAGCCAGAGAATGTGCCCTGACCCTGTTTGCTAGTTCGTGTATAGCCAAACTTTCCCATTAATTTGTCTCGCCCTGTAGATAAATCACCACAATGTTTTGGGCCATCCTGGACCCTCATCTCAAATTGAAATTTAAGAAACCTTCCTGTTCTCCCAGTTCTGATGGCTGGCAAGTATAAATGCAATGCCAGCCATGACTTAATCAGGGACAATACTGTTTTTTTACACAATTTAATTTTCATTCTTGTTAGTCTAAAACTCATATAATAAAAAAACTACATGCAATGAATCCAGCTGAACCTCTGGATATAGTATTTGTATGTCAATGAGAAAGAGACTGACTGTGATGGGCTTTTTTTTCTTGGGGTCCTGTGCTAGTTGTCATCTTGGGTTTCTCACCCTGTGTGTGAATTACCTTGGATTTTGCTAGTGTCATGTACTCACATGATTTTTTTTTTACTAGGATTTTTCCTTTTTGAGGGAATTTGGTCTTTGAAACAACTTTTAGAAATAAAGGTTGTTTGTCTTCTCCTAAGGAGCTCAGAAAACTTTAGAGCAACAAAGTAGAAACTGTGGCCATGGAAGTAGCTGTGCTTTCATCCCTTAATTCCTGCTAACTTGATTAAATGTTGTGGGCAATAAGGAAATTTCAGGACGGGGCGTTTCATAAGGGAAGGCACTAGTGCTGTCTCCAAAATGCAATTCTTTTCTTCTTTATGTGCTGTGGGAAGCACAGAAACAGTTAATGCCGTGGCTATTGCCAGCATGGCCCTGGTGTGAGCAGCCCCTGCAATGAATGAGCAGTTCACGCTTCAGCAATATTGTCTCAGGCTCTTGGCAAACCCAAGAAGCCAGCTCGGTTTCTGGTGTGCTTGCTATGCTGGGATGTTTTTCTTGGTGACTGTAACAATTTTCACTCTGTCTTCTTCTTCTTCTTTTTTTTTCTTTTTTTTTTTAATTAAATGGAAGCCGAAGGACTCAAGGTTGTCTCTGTCTCCATTTTGCCTTGCTAATGTTCAATGCTTTCCCTGCAAAGTGAAACTGAGTCAAGGCAAAGTAAAGAACTTGGGGGAGCTCAGGTCTTCAGAAACAACCCGCTCATTTTGCTGCCTTCCCTAAACTTGTAACTCGCCTTCCTTTTTCTTTTTTTTTCCATTATTTTTCAGTGGTTCTATTTATTTTGTTTACCGCAGGTTTTCCATTTTTAGTCTCCTGCCCACTTGGTGCCACCTGGGAATCTCAGCACCTTGGCACTCATCTGTGGGCTTTCAGTAGCAGCCTCTCCACTGGGCTGAATCTCTCATTGGAGTAATTGTCCAGAAGATGCGTTGCATGATCCCTACCTCAAATTTTTCTAGCGTGGGTGGCCTCAAATTAGGCACCTATGCCCATATTTAGGTGGTAAAACAAGTGGGCTGATTTTCAGATGTTTGAATGTTACAATGTGTGTCTTTAAGCTCTTTTCATTTACTTAAAACGGCTGTTGGGAGAGGAAATAAACAGGAAAAATGAAGGCAGAGGGAAGGAGTTTTATTCCTGAAATAAGGGATTTTAAAAAGTACTGAAAAGAAACAAGTGGAATGTTTTGAAATGGAATAAATTTGTTGCTGATACAGGCAGGAAATAGCACACTCAAATATATGTGGATGTATAGATATATTTTTATCTGAACTTTTTTTGCAATGTGTTTTATATTCAGGACACATATCAAGATTTGCATCTGTTTCCAGAACTTGCTGCTAACAGTTAGTAATGATGCCAAAACATACTTTAGTTCCAGCTTGAGACCAAATGATATTCAGGGCTTTTTTTTATTACTAATTTAGGGTCTGATATTAATTAAGGAAATTTTCCATAAGTGCCAGGCTTTTTCTGAAGAACTCATTAAAATTATATTAACTTAAACCGGAATCACAGTCTGAGCATGTTTTGTAATGATTATTCTTACTGACTCTGCTGGGTTTTGTAAACAGAATGCTAATTGTTAGTGGGGCAACCGGGTCCTCAATTCCAGACTTCCAAAGGGACAGATCCTGAGCCACTACCTAGATGTGTGTTCCCAATAAAGTCAATAAGCCTCTAACAGGAAGGCTGTGGGATCAAGCTCTTTGTTTCATCCTTCTGCAAAGGCGTTTGATGATTTCTCCCTTCCCTTTCTGGAATTGCTGTTAATTTTCTACCTAGGATGGAGCCAGCGATGGCAGCTGAGGGAGGCTCACATGTGTGCTGATGTGGAGAGGAAATGGATCTTCATGTGTGAAGCTCCCTGGTACATACAGGGTGGTCAGGTCCACTTATTTACCCCCCTCCCCTCATGGGCCCGCAAGAAAGCTGGGGAGAGGCTTCTGACAAGAGCATGGAGTGACAGTGCAAGGGGGGAATGGCTTTAAACTGAGAGTTGATTTAGATCAGACATGAAGAAATCATCACTGTGAGGATGGCAAAATACTGACTCAGGCTGCCCAGAGAGGTGGTGGATGACCCATCTCTGGAAACATTTTGTTGAATGCCAGGTTGAATGGAACTCTGAGCAATCTGATCTAGTTGAAAATGCTGCTGCCCATGGCAGGAGGGTTGGACTAGGTGACCTTTAAAAGGCCCTTTCCAACCCAAACCATTCTGTGATTCTACAATGTTGCCCTTAAGTCTTTGTGGCCTTGTGTCTTTGTTGCATTGAATTGGGTTTTATTAATTGGCCAATATGAATTTACTAAATGGTTCCATAAAATGCTGGAGAATTTGGTCCTTCTCAGACTGTGACTGTGTTTGGTAGAAGATAAGGTAAAGGAGTATCATATCCCTTTCGGGAGCTGAATGGTTTAAATTCTGCAAATTTTACGCTAAAAAGTACAATTCAAGAGGTAAAAACTGCTGCTGGTAGAAATAGCCGCAGCTGCCTTGGTTTTCATTGAAATTTCCTCTCATTTCTGGCCACTCAGAATTTGACCACACTGAATTTGGTCAGCAAGGGAGTGTTAGATACCAGCAGAGCTTCAAAAACACCTTTTTGAAGTGGTTTAGTAATGGTTGTTGGCCCCATTTTAGTCATGACCAAATCTCTTCCTCTCTTGATGGATGTTTTAGCAGAAAAGAACCTGGTGTCCTGCCAGCTTGGCTGTCATATTTCAAAGAGCTTTGATACTAGTGATACTGGGCTGATATTGGTACAAAAGGGAAGGCAAGAGCCATGCAAGTGGCTCAGCTTTTCTGTGGTTGTACAAAAGCAAACAATGTAGGCAGTGAAGAAGACGAAGATGGATGAGATAAAACGAGGGAGCGCACCTTCACGTGGGTCACTAAGGATGTTATTAAGGGAGAAGGAACTACTTCATATGCATAAAGGGAGTGTATTTGGGGACACTAATCTGGAAATCTCTTAATATTTGCTTTCAGACTGACTCAAAAGGCAGTGAGGGAAGGGATCAAAAGCAGGAGATGCCTTCCTGAGCTTGGGACAGTTTCCCCATGTCTGCAGGAGCAGTGTGCGGGTGGTGGAGTGGCCCCTCAGGGAGAACCCAACCCTGTACCCACATGGTGCTTGGTAGTGCTGCTGTGTCCAAGGAATTTTTGTGGAGTGTGAGGATTTTTACAATGGTGAAGCTTCATCTGTGAGGCACAGGGAAGAATAGTTTGCCATAAGCAAATCTCCACAGAGGTATAAATTCATTGATTATTGTACAGTGAAGCCCATGTGAACATTTGCTTTGAACCCAGGTGTAAGATTTCCCCAAATTAGCTCTCATTTGAACTTGAGGGCAACCTTTGAGAAAAAAAAAGAAAGCCCAAACACTCAGTTGGGCTTAATTGAAAAATTTCCAGGGAAGCAAAACCCACCACAGCCTTTGGTTACAGATGCTAATTGACCTCACTTTGAAATTTGGGTTTTATTACCAGTCTGAATTTGTCTAACTTTAGTTTCCACTCATTTGAACTTGCTACAACTTTGCAATAACTTTGTCTGCCAGAACCTAGCACTGATTTTGATTTCTGAGGGTCTCATGGGTTCCTGTGTTGGTGACAGGTACAGGGAGGTGGGTATGACAGGAGGCTGTGGTGGGTCTCAGGGAGGTGGCAGAAGTTACAGGGAACTGGCTGGTGCAGGACAGAACTGGTTTGACTTGCAAAGAATCTGAAGGGGGACTGTGAAAAAATATTTTGGTCAATTCAGTTTGCTGTGGCTTCACTATAATCTGTCAAATCATGGAAGTTCCCTTTCCTAATCAGCCAAACTCCTACTGTATCTGCTGAAAAGGTGTTATTTTTGGTTGAATTACTAGTGGCACTCCACTTTTCCAACCCACCTGAAAAAATGGACTGGGTGAGCATTTTTCACTGACTTTGTGGGCTTCTGCAATTCCTTTAGGAAATTTTCTGCCCTTGTATTTGCCCAATTGCAAATTAATTTAATTTCTCAGACACTACCCTAGATGGAGATAAAGGAATAAAACAGTAGGATGCATGTCCTCACTTAGTTTTCCTGCACTGTCCAATCTTCCATTTTAAGAAACAAAACCATAATCACAGGAGCTTTTCCTCCCAGGTTTAGTTTGCATTTCCATTGTCAAAAGCAAAGCTCAGAGCTGAGGCTGTGGCCCTGTTGGGGAGCAGACACCCAGCCAGAGCAGCCTCTTTGCTCTCCACAATCCTAATTATTCAACAGGCAAATTTGCAAATAGACAGTTGAAACTGTGTTAATCTCTTGGGATTACTTGGACCAGGCAATGTTCTCATTGTGTGAAGAAGTTGAGTTCTGTCAAGAGAGGTATCATCATGCACTTAATGCAGGGGATTTTGTGGTGGTTTCAAGGTGCATTTGGAGGAGGAGAGGAGTCAGTGTGCTGTGTGCTCAGCCCTGTCTGGGCCATGTCATCTCCAAACTTCCCAGTTGTTGTTCTCAAAAGTCTCTCTAATCATCCATTTAATCTTTTATCCTGTGGTAGCCGTGTGTGTTAGCTGTAATGGGTTATTTTGTAACTTGGGAGTGCTGGGATCGGCAGCTAGAAGAAGCCTCCTTGGGCTTGTGTGAGAAAGAGGAGCAGTAGTAAGAAAGGGGAGCATTGGCAGAGAAAACACCTTGAAAGTTTTAAACCAAGGATCAATTCTGAAAGCGAAATGGAGGGGTAGGGCATCTCATGGCAATCTTTCCGTCTCTTAACATCACAAATCTCTGGCAGTGAGCAGTGAAAGGTGGTATGCTTGGGTTAGGAGCAATACCCACAAAGCCTCTTTCATTTAGCTGAGATGAAAAGCCCCTACACAAGCTCTAGTGATGCCACATGTGTGGTTTCCACTCGTATTTTTAATGTTTAACTGGGCTATCACTGTCTGATCCATAGGCATCACTGCTTTTTAATGCCCTTTCCTATTAAACAGGTACTGTTTAGATTTGGCAGAATATTATAAAGCCAGCAGCTAAAGGTATGTCTATCTTGGTTAAGTTTATTAACTAGGATTCACAATGGGCTTGCTTGGAAAACCAGTTTGAAGCACAGGTACAGGACCAAATCTATGAGGCACATCATTTTTATTGGATAGATGTCTGTAAAAACACAGCTTGCCATATTTAATTTTGCACTGAAATGATGTTTTGTGTTGTGTTGAAAGCTGATTGTGGGATTGAAAAATTTCCACAAACTGGAGATCAGTCCCCTTGTCAAGGCATCAGTTGAGGTTTTGGCTTTAGCTGGAGCATCCAGGTTTGGCTCCTGCAAGCAGTGCAGTTCAGTGATCAAAGCAATAGTTGTATTTGGGAATAGCTAATGAACCTCTGCTGGAATCACTGCTGGCTGCAGAGAGTGTTTGTATTGTGATGGTGTCTGGAGGTCTCATCCCCCTTGTGCTAAGGACTTTACAGCGATAGAGGAGGAGGAAAAAAGGGAAATCAGCCTGTCCCCTATGAATTTGAACTCTTAGGTACAGTACAGCTTGATTACAAGATGTGCAATGCAGTACAAGAGGGAATTGGAACACGAAGGGAATCAGTGAGGTGGTGGCAGGGGTTGCAAAGAACAACATTGGTATTTTTGGTTTCTTTGCAAAAAAATGAAATTTTAAGGAGGGTACTGAAGTAGCTCTGGGGCTCTTCACCTCTTTCCAGGCTTCAGAACAAGCAGGAAAGAAAGGAAAAGCTGCTTGTCACACTTGTAATGAGAAGCAAATTGTGTCGGTCAGGTTAGGCCAAGGGACCATCCAGGACCCATCACCTTCTCAGCTTGGCCAGAAGTGGTCCCTCAGTTCCCCTGGAGCTCAAAATCAGAAAATATATATATATTCTGTATTTAATAGCTGTTGACACAGCTCCGTGAATCTGCTTACCCTTAGGTAGGTGGGAATTAACCTCAAAGGAGCTGCTGGATCAATTATATTTCCTGTAGGTCTGTAGTGTCACAGTCTGATCAGACTGACAGAGACCTTGTGAGATCATATGATCTGTGCTCCTGTGTGGAGAAATAGGATCAAACATCTGCAAATGATTCCTGTTGAGTGGAGCCAACTAGTTATGTGTGTTGTTGCCACTGAAAACAAAAATCAAACTATGTCCCAAAGAAGGGATCCCAGCCAAAAAAATTAATTACAGTTTAAATAGCTAATTTGAGTGCAGTTAAGAGACAGAGTTGGACAGTATAGAGAAAGTATAGAGACCTCTGTGAAAAGATCATAAACATTTAGATACCTTCAAGGGTGCAAATTTCAAGGCCTGGGATCCAGTCTGGGAATGACCACTGAAAAACAGGCCTTCTGCAAAGGTAACTGGCTGGCCAAATAGGAAGGGAAGCAAGTGCCTCAAAAACACCAGGAGGGCTGCTGACACAAAATCTCAGCAACATAAGACCAAGATGAAATGGCTCATTGGAAGAGGAATCTCACAGAAGCTGCTCAGAGGAAGTCCCCGGGAACTGTGATGTGGATGCTGGCATGGCTGGAGGAGCCACAGAGGAATCCTGGCAATGGGAAAAAGGCACCTCTCTTCCCGCTTTCTCCCTCTTCCTCTCTCAAATATCTCCCTCCAAAGGGATTTTTTTTGTTTGTTTTTGTTTTCATTTTGATTCCTGCTTAAAGCCAACCCGTGTTGTTTTCTTTTTTATGGGTGAAGAGGTGCACAGGGAGGATCTAAGCAGTGCCGGAGCCGAATTGGGAGCCACTGTATTAGATTCCAAAATTAGATAGGAAGCTGGGTTTAAGGGTAGTCCAAACCCAACCAGTTCCTCATTTGGCCTGGCCCATGTAGGTGGGCCAGACTGGTTTGGAGCTGTTTTTTGGACAGGCTGTTTGCCCGTGGAGGAAGCCATTCCAGCCGCAGTGGGGCTGGAGCCGGCGCCTGGTGCTCAGCTGGGCCAGCTCCTGCTCTCACTGGCCTGTGCTGCAGATGCACTGGAGGCTTGGTTTAAAGCAATTCTGCTGCTGCTTTCTCAAGCAAATGAAGGCAACTGAAGGTGCTAATTCAGGCTGAGTTTGTATGCATCTTTTTTATCTCAGAAATCAGGATTGCCTATGAAATTTTATTTCAAGTCAAGTTCTCTTTGCTCTGTCTGACCTCCAATTTTTTTGTGTCTTCACCTATTGAAGAGCTTATAAAAAATGTCTGTTGGGTTTTACCTTTAATCTTTGTAACTTTACAACATTTTCCAGCAAAGGATTTCATAGTATTTTCTAAACTGTATTACTAACTTTTGTCATTTGGCTAATATGAAGTATTGAAATATACATTGTATAGTAAGCAAAATTTACACAGGAAAGATTAAATTATTTGCCCAAATTCACAAAATAAATCAATAGCAAAAGCCAGAAAGCATTGTATCACATTTTCCCGTGTAACAGCTGTAATGGTTAAGTGGGCTTTCTATTTATTCCCAATCACTAGTGCTGATCTAAACTTAAAATCCAAGATACCATATCTGAGATAAATCTCTACTGATGGTCTAAAGAGCTGCTAGTGGTATAGCCTAAGGGGCTGTACATCAAACAGCCTCGAGCATGTTTATGGTGTGAGCTGTTACAGACTCAAGTCTGTTTCTTTTTCTCATCACTACCTTCCTGGGAGGATAAAACCCATATTCAGACTTTACACTATGGAGAAGAAGCATTTATTTAGAGGTATTCATAGTTGGACTGGTTTAAGCTTCAGCTCAGCTGATGAATGGAGATGCTGTGTAGACCATCTTATAATGGATTGAAACTTTGCTTACAGTATTTCACCTTAATTTAATAGGAAGCTCAGGTTAGGTCTGAAAGGAATGAAAAAAATATACAGAGGGATTTACACAGCTTTTATTAAATGAGATTGAAAATTGTATGTTGTTAAAGTGAACATAAGAAGGGATACAGTGCCTCTAGCCCTTCTGTACAGCTATGTTTAGCTGTGTTCTGCTGAATTTTGTGGCAGCTTGGTCTCTAAACAGGCACTGAGTGCCTAAAGCCATGGACTGAAACCTCTGTAGATCTTTACACAGCTCAGTATTTTTGACTCTTAGCTATGAGAGCGGCAGCTCCAGCAAAAAAAGACCAGCAGTTGTGTGCAAGGTTTTTCTCCATCTTCCTGAAGCTCATGGTGATGGTCCTGCAAGTCCTGCTCTGTGGCTATAGAGCCACAGCTTTGCTCCTGCCCTGCCAAGGTTGTCATCCCCGAGCTGTTCTCACTCTGCCCCATGACATGGAAGCAGGATTCAGCTTGGTGCTCACCTATGGCTTTCCCCACAGGGCTCCCTCTCACCCTGAGCCTCCTGAAATTTCCTTGGCTGGTGAGTCTTGAGTCACGCTGACGTGTTTGACCATTTCATCACAGGGCCCAATGTCACTACTGTTTGTGTTACTTGGGGGAAATGTATTCTCACCGTAAGGGAAAAAACTCTGGCCGTCACTGGGTTATTTTCCACTGTTTTCACTCCAACGGCATTATTGCGCCTGCTGCTAAAATCCTCAACCTAAGATGGAAATGCCTCCCTGGTATCTCCCCTCTCCTTTCTCCAGTAGCCAGAAGTCCCGTGGGCTCACTGCCCTCATCCCCTCGGAGCAGCTGCCCCTGCACAGCCCCGGCTCCCAGCACAGGCAGCCGCCTTCCGCTGCCTCCGCAGGACCAGGGGCGGCTGCTCTCCCTCTGGGGACACGGGACTGCGTGCTGGGGAGGATCAGAAATCAACATCATGGCCCTGCTTGTGGACAGGGACCGAGGCTGAAAAAGCCCTTTGAAGGCAGAAGTTATTTTGGAGGAGAAAAGTATGGTTTTAATTGTTTAGATGAGGGGGTTTCGTGTTTTATGGATGTCTGGGGGCTGGGGAGGTGCTCTTCTTTCTCTGTGTATGATATTGTTCAGGGAAAAAAAAAAAAAAAACCAACAAGAATTATCTACATTTGTGCATTTGTGAATTTAAGTTTTTTTGGCCAGAAGTGTAACCATTTGTAGGGTTTGATTTTTCTCTGGGAAAAAAAAAGAAAACAGAGCATTTTGAGAAACAAGGCCGAGTAACCAAAATATGTTTGTTTTTGTTTAAATCGTTCAGTAGAGAAATCGTCTCTTGTCTATTGTTAAGAGCGAGGTTTAAATCAAAGGCAAGTTCTACATATTCTAAAATATACAGACAACTCTTTGAAAGCAAAGCCAAGCCAAACTTTAAAAGAGACCTTCTCCTTGATGCAGAAGTTTTCAGTTAGTTACTGTGCTGGGGCTTGAGTGGAAAGAACCAGCCTGAGAAACAAATGGCAAATCCCCGTTTCGGCAGCGGAAGCCAGGAAGAGCATCATATTAATAGCACACGAGACCTTTCCACAGCCATCCTAGTCCAGGGCTTTTCTAGCAGCAGTGAGGAAAAGCCTTTGCAGTTTGTGGGTATTTTTTTTGTGTTCACATTTGGCTGTGGAAGTTTGAAGTGAGCGAATGAAGGGCCTGATCCTCACATGTTGGGTGGTCCCTCCCACCACAAATAACCCTATTGGAAACAGAGGGACTATTTGTGGAGTCATTTGTTTGTCAGGAAAAGTAGGGTTTGTAGGATACGGCCCCAATTAGCAGCCAAATTCCTGGTTATTTTCTCGTGATAAAAAGGCGGGTATCTGTTGCAGAGATGCACGTAGCATCTCTCCAGTTCCCATTTGAACTCCTGCCACTTGATCTGTGCTTCTTCCCACTTCCTCAGCCGTGCAATTATTCCACAGTAGCTTGGATGAGCTGGGTCCTTCCCTCCTGCCTGGCACTGATGTGGCCTCCAGTCCTTTTCTGTGCTGTTTGGGATTTTTCTGCTCTCTGGTACCCATCAGTGAGGGCACCTGGCAGTTGCTTTTGAGCTTTGGCTCCAAGGACAGCAGGCAGGTGATATCCACCCCCTGCCTGGTAAACCAAATACACCATCCCACAATAAACCCTGCTTTTAGTATGGCTCGGGTACAGCCAACCCCATCCATGGCATATCCTCTCCTGAATCCGGCATTTTCCAGGAGATTAACTTAATGGACAGTTTATCACTGAGTTGTAGCTTTTGGAAGGGCAGGAAGGAAAGAAAAGGACGGAAAATTTGTAAGGGAAGGAAAAAATTGCTCCCACAGGTTACCAGACAGTGGGCACCTGCCCAACCCATGCAGGCTGGCACAGGCAGGACCATGGCTCTGCTGACCCCATGTGAGCTTGGCAGATGTCAGGAGAGCTTTTTGGGAGCTGCAGGAATGCTGATAGTAGTGTCCTTATTTGGGGGAGGAGGAGTGCTCTTGTTAGTTGTATTATTTTGTGACTCCCTGTTTTGGTAGCCATAAGTCATTAGTTGGTTTTAATTTTCTTCCTCCCCCCCCCCCCCTTGAAACTGAAATAAGGACTGTAAGGACTGAAAGGGAAGAATTTTCCTTCTTTTTTTTCCTCTTTTTTTTTTTTTTTGGCTAATCTGAGGCACACTGCCACATCTGAAGCCACTTGGCTTATTATGGATTTCATGGAAACTGATTCCCTGAAAGTGTTTCCATATGTGTGTTCCCAATATATCCCATCCTTTTCTAAATGGGAGTACAAACTCGCACACGAGCTGGAAATGGCTTCAGGATGTGACAGAGAAGTCATATGACTGGAGTGGCACTGTGTGTGGCCCTCTCTGAAAGACACGGTGTCCTGTGTGCTGGCTCCTATCCTACAGTAGATCCAGTTTCAAATATCTTCCTTCACGGCTTCTTAAAAACTCTTAATCAAGAAGCAGCAAGGAATCCTCAGTCCTCGGGAGAGATGTCCATTAGTCAAATAAGATGCAAAAGGAAAATTTGGATGGGGAGGGAAAAGGAGGGGTTTAAAGGGTGAAATAACAGAGCAATGCCAAGAGCTTCCCCCCCTTCCCTGTCCCTGCAAAACATAGTTCCTTTGTGTCTGCTTGAGGATCAGATGGTATTTCTGAGTTAGTAGCATGCAGTGGAAAAGTACAATTCATGACAACATTGGAAACAAATATTTATACTGGACAGTTAAAGGCACATTTTTCTGAAAAGAAGAAAAAAAAATAAAAAGAAGGAATAAAGTAGCCTGTGAGCCATGATGTATATTATCTTCCCATTCACTGGATTTACTCAGGATTCCTGTCCCGCTGCTCTCCATCGCCGTGCCTGCTCCACAGCCCTGTGGTTTCACCCCCTTGCTGTATACAACACTCTGAGGTTGCTCTCCAAGAAAAGCCTCAAGTGCTCCTGCTGATGCCTTTCGGCTGGCGAAAAGCGGTGACTGAAATTCAGGCAGGAGAAGCTGGGGAAGAGTGAGCGTAGAGCACTGCGCTCTCATGTGCTGCGTGTTTGTGCCACGCAGTGCTGCAGAGCTCCTGGACTTATTTCCAGGAAACTTTATTTACTCTTTGGTTCCAGTGCAGCCCGTAGATGGCCTGAGACTTTAAACAAGCAGGGGGCTTTAGATACACTGCCAGTTCCTTTGCACCCAAATCACCCGTGACAGCTCCAGACTGGAGCCACTGAGATGAGATAGCAAAGGCTGAGAAGTTAAGAGGCTCTCCATCACACCAGGTCAACAGGCATCCACAGGTCATAACCACCAACCCAGAATCTATTTCTGTAATGTGACCATTTGTCCCCCTCCTGTGGTTCTCATTAGGAAGGTTTATAAATCATGTATAAGTGAGGCAACATCTATAAATGAGATGGTGGTGGCTGAAGCTTCCACAGCTTCATTTCTGCCCCAAACAGTCTATATAAGAGGGGTTGGTTGTTACATTTTTCTACCTATTAATGTTCCTTAAATTTTAGATGAGCTATCTCTGGGAGTGCAGAGAGCAGCCACCTGTGTTTCAGTGCTTAATGTCACCCAGCAAGACCTCAGTGCCTTGAGGAAAGCAACTTCATCCAGCAGAAAAGTGCTATTGAGGGAGCAGGACAGGTAATGACAGAGCCCCGGCTGAAGAAATGCAGAGAAACTCCAATTTTGGTGTTAAGCAATATAACATCTCTGTTTGAGAAACGCTCTCCTTTATTTGCACGAGTGGTACTTTAATGGCCACTACTAACTATGTTATTTATGGGGTGTTTCTCCCAGCAAAGGGCTTAGGTGCAGCACCATAAATTCAATGAAAACATCTATCTGCAAATTAATCTGTGGTATTTTAGGTGCCAAAGACCTGTTACCTAAATACCAGGAGGCACCAGTGTGCAGTTTACTGTGTGAACAGGGGTACTGAGGGACTGTGAGAAGGGATGCACTGGAATTAGGGTCTTGCCTGCTGTGTGTGAGGCTCTGAAAGGGTTAAAGCGTTCCTTCCTCCCTCTGACTTTTGTGAGGCTGCTGTGCTTAATAATGTTGCAGTTTAAATGGTCCCAACTAGGCCTTGAAGTTAACACCTTGTTGAGGTGAAGAAAAGAGGAGGGGGGGCAGTTCACACCTTTTCTGCTGCTATTGTTTGCCAGGAGAACTTTCTGGGGTGACCTGGAGGGGGGGAGGAAATTGAGAAAAAAAAATGTCAAATGCCTTTTTACTTTCTTTTCTCCTGAACTAAAGGGAGGGAAAAGAGCATTTAAAAACATATCATTTCCTATGATAAATGGTTCAAAAAATCCAGATGACACGGGCTCCTCCGGAAAGCAAACCAGGGAGGGAGAAGCCCGGTGCATCATTTCTGTGGTGCTGCATGGGCCTTGCCCTCCCAGCATGTCGACACTTGCTGCTGGATGTGTGGGAGGAATGTCCCTGAGCTCCTGCACGAAGCTGAGCACCAGTGTAGGTTTGTGAGATCAGGACCTAACAGCTACAGCAAGGAGAAGATACAGGAGGAAGTATCCCTGTATCTTCTGTAGGATCCCTGTAGGATCCCTGGGAATTGCAGTCCCAAGCTCCATTTTTCCAGAGGGAAGGTGGTACAGCAGCTTTGGAGAGACAGAGGCTTGCCTGGAAGAAAGCAGGAAGATGATGCTGTGTGTGATTCAATAAACACTTATTAGCAGAGTTTGTCTGCTAATAAGTGTTAGTCTTGTTCCCTTATAACAGGGAACAAGAATTTAACAAAAAGTAACACTGTCCCCCTGATAAAGAAGGATGCTGGGAGAAAATCCAAAGAGATCCAGATGGAAAATAATCACTCCCCCATTAAAACACACTGCAAAGAATCCTTCAGACTGGCAAAACCAGGAGCTCAGAAATTAGAAAATCGCAGTACTTACATTGCCTGTGCAACTTTAAATCAGTCTCGTTCTGCTTATGCATTATATTACAAATTTTAATTACAGGATCACATGATACTTTTCCCACGGGATTCCTGTCTCATTCAGTGCACAGGATGGACAGTGCTAACTTAATGAGCAGCTCTTCAATATTTTGTTTGCTTCTTGTTCTTTGCATTTCCTCAGGCCTTGCTTATTGCAGAGCATTAAGTGCTGTTCTGAAGAAGGAATCCTTAATTTCTTGCTTGGCTTTGCTCTAATATTTCTGCCATAGCATTTGTATACAGTTCACTGCAGTGCAATATTCCCAAGAAAAAAATAACCCTCTTTAGAAAGAGAAATGAGACTTAAGGTCTCGTGTCGTTCAGTGCACCCTCTGTGTGTCACCTACAGCACAATTTCAGTTCTGTCTGTGTCCTTGAGTTCAGACCTGTGATCCCCTTGGCTTCAGCTGCAGCTGGGAATGTTTAGCACACGTGCAAATCAGAAGCCAACATCTTAGCTGCACACAGAAAATGAGGGAAGTGAAAATGGGATTTGGAGACATTTCAACTGAGTCATGTAGGAGCCATGTGGCAGAAACATATAAAATCCAGTTAACTCAGGAAATAATTGGGTCTCTCTCACTTTGTTCACTTCACCCCTTCTGATTTCTTGGAGCAGTGCATCTAGGGAATATATAGACAATGGTCTTCTCTTATCTTCAGCTCAGATGCATCTCCAGAGGTGGCCAGCTTGGGCAGGTTAATGAGAAAGGAATATCATCTTGTGTAGCTGAATGCTTTGTCATAGTGCATTTGGAGAAGTAACTTGAATGCTGGTGTTTCCAAAGTTTCTCACTCTTCACATGGTAACCTTAATAATATCTCTTTGTTTGCCTCTGGTTATGTTTATAGTTTCTCAGATTTCTAAAAAAAAACAAACGCCAAGTAACCCCACCTTCCCAAATTTTACTTTGCAATGTTATAGGAACACCCACGTGGTCTCCTTTCACTCAGGGTCTGCCATCCCAAAGAATGGAGCCATCGATGGACTGATCCTTTTTAGGCTGGCATGGGGACAGGTGGCAATGTCCCTGTGTTTCAGCAATGTTTGCAGAAAAAATGCTAGGACTTGTGACTCCTGGATTTCATTCCAGTCTCTAGACAAGTGTCTTTGTAGGGGCACAGACTTTTCTGCCCATTTTTAGTCAGAGTGCTTATGATTTGTTCATATTTGGCTGGATTTTCATGACAACATCTCTCACACAAAAGCCACTCCTATTCCAAAGTTCAAGTCCTTACTTCAAAGCATGGAACTGGTACAGCTTTTCAAAGGAAGGCTCCTCAGAGTTTAAGATTGGTAAAACAATGTATTTTTCCCAGCAGAAGAGTTTCAGCTGAAATTTTAAAAACAAATAAATGCATAAATCAAAATTTAGCCTGAGACAGACGCCCAGCATGGACAATTTCAACCAGAACATTTAAAGTTTGGCAAAGCTGTAAGAGACTGAAATCGTCTCATCATGTGAAGTGTGTGGCATGTTTCATCCAAGGCGATATTATCAGCTGTAAGTAATCCAGGCTGTGCTTATAATTCAGAGACGTAGATGTTGGGAAGGAAAAAACTATTTTAATAGGTCAATTAGTACAATGTCCCAGCCTGAATTGAACTGTTGAACAAAACCCCACAAAACCTAGTTTCGACTTCAGCAAATGTCTTAACACTGAAGTTCCCTGAAACACAAGGGAATCATTTAGCTACTGGTAAATAAATTTAACTATATGTTGCTGAATTTCCTCAAGACAGACTGTTCAGTGAATACAGCATTACTCTGGTTTCATGCATCGAAAGATTCTGCATTGACTTGATGAGCTAGAAATTTCCCTATGAAACGTGAAATAACTCAAGGGGACTTTTTTCTTGTTAGTGACCATTTATAGCATTAAATAACAAAACAAATTGTAATATTTTTAAGTTATAAAAATATCCTGTAAGTCTTTAAAGTAGATGTCAGCTGGCTGTACCTACAAGGAGTTAATCTGTCCTCAGTACATTATGATCTTTAAAAATTGGGAATGATTGACCAAAGTGCTGTAAACCTGACAGAAATTTGTTGCCTGATTTTCTGCAAACCACAAGCGCAGCTTATTAATTGAGACCTGAGCATTAATTTGCATTAGCTTGCATCTGTAAACTGCAAAAGAAAAATGACCTTGGCAAACATGCAGCTGTGAATGGTGGAGCTGCAGAGCTGCAACAGGTAAAATTGGGTTTTAAGCGCAAACACAAAACAGTTTGAGCTGGCTGCTGGCAAATGCCCAGGTCTAGGGTTTTTAATGAGGCTTCTGCATCAAAATAAGTGAAGCCACATGGAATTTTAATTGTTCTTATTCTAAATATGAAACACACTGGAGCAGTATTCTTGAATCTGGGATGTTAGCATATATATTGGCATATTAACATGACCACTTTTCTGTTCTAAACATTTAGCTCTCAGAAAACTGGAGTGCCAGGCTATGTTAGGAAGGAATCAGGCTGGAAGATTTAAAAATAGTTTAACCTGGACTCATTCAGATGTAAAATGTTTAGGTTTTTTTTCAAAAATACACCTTTTTCTATTTTTTTTTTTTGTTATTGTTAAGCCCAGTCAGCTGATGAGGCTGTTTAGAAGATCAGTTGCTGTGCTCTTCGATGTGTCCCTCTTTCTGGTGGCACAAAATAAAGTCTATTTTCTTCATACAAGTGTTGTTTTGCAATGTGGTGCCCATGATGTAGAGCAGAGAGTCTGTGCTTCACCCATTTAGTGCAAGCTATCACGAGAGTGGGAATTCACAGATGCAAATGGTTTTCTTGATCTGACAAAGGAAAAATTAGCATAGAATTTTAATCCTCCTGGGGAGAGGAATAAATAAATTATTATAATATTATAGTTATATTATGAATTATATACTTGCACTGTCATGTTACTATCTTGCTGATCCACGTCACTGTGCACAGCTAGATTTACAAAGATGGGTGCCATACCCAGTAGAACTACTTCTCTTCCCAGCCCAGCAAAGAGCTTAACATGTATAAATGAATAGGAATCTGGGGTTTCCAAGTTCAAACCAAAATCAACCTTAACATAAGGAGGTAGCACAGAGAAAAGAGGAGGAGGAGAGTGAAAATGCATCAGCAAGATGGAACAGCAGTTAGGATGGCAAGAAGCTGAGGTTTAGAGCTGACTTTTTAGTAAGTTTCCCTTAGAAATGAGACTTTAAAACAGAGAACTCTTTCTGATCTTTAAAAATGATTTTACATAATGGAGATACAATAAGGCTGGGAACAAATCGCAGCCCTGTGCAGGGAAATATGGAGACAGCAAAAGACACTTGGGCAAAAGGGGAGTTGGAGAAGTGAGTATGCAGGAGCTGTGCAGACACAGCCATGAGTGAGATAAGACAGGGTTATGGTTGTTTGGCCTCTGGGTAAATACGATTGTGCTTTACAAGCAACAGTAAAAACAAACAAGTGTGGATTTACTAGGGTACATAAGGAGGTCTGCAGCCCCACATTTGAAATGCCTAGGTGTGGTGTGCACATTCCCAGTCATTCCACACAGACATAATCTCTTGGCAGCACCATGCAGATAATATTTGGATCTAGCTCTGAAAGGAAGATTGCCTTTTAATGTGTAAAACTGTGTGGTGACCTTTGTATTAAGAAAAAAAAGAGTATTGGTTGCAAAGAAACCAAAAATACCAATGCTCTTCTACACCCTTAGACTCATACCAATTCCACCTTTGATTGTAAAAGCCTTGTTTAGCTTCTATCAGGGTAAACCAAGAGCAACTGCTGGGAGAATTGCAATAACAATAAATAAAAATTAAAAAAAAAAGAGAAAAGAGAATAAGCAGTAGCAGATTGAAACTCAGTATTTTGAGCAGCTGGAAAAATTATGTTCTAACCTTATATTTCCAGATACGTATCAGACCTGTTCACAATATAAAGGATAGTGTTCCAAAATTACAGCTTTGAATCTGGGTGGTATTGCCTCTGGCTATTGTTTGCAGTTGGGAACGAAAGAAGTTGCATCAAGTAGTAAAGTGTTTGCTGTAAAGGTACAAGTTATATTACATTCCAGGGAGCTGTGGTTGGAGGGGTTGATGATGGAGACAGACCCATTCACCCACAGGTCACTGATCAGCCCCAGATAAAGATAATAGTAATCACATTGTCATCAGAGTTTGGAATGGGCTTTTACTGCCCACTTATAGTTCTGTGCTTAATATTGTTAGAGATGGAGGATTATAATCCCCAGGTTTCAGGCTGATTTGGAGGCTTGGCTGGCTGTGGGCCAGGTCCTCCAGCCTGAACCCAAACTGTGCCTGAGCTTTGCCCCACTGCTGCTTTTAGATATCACTGTAGGCATGGGTTCACTGAGCTGGGAGAACAGGCCAGAATAGTGATCTAAATTCTAAAATGTGCCACACAGGGTGGCAGAGGCTATGGGGTCTGTTGCTTGCAGCAGAGTGGACCAGGAACAGAAGGGCTGGAAAGACCTTTCTTTTACAAAGCAATGTCAGTCTACAAGGAAAATCATTGCTTCATCTTAAACTGAGGATATACAGAACATTTCACTGTTTAGCACATCAGTTTGGCATCTAGAAGATGCCATATTTTCCTTTTAGTTAAGTCAAGTTCAGCAGACTGACAAAGAAGTGAGTGAACCCTTGGATCTCGAGGGCTCTAAAGCTGTAGGAGTGTCAGCAGGAAGTGCAGGAAGGGTCCATTTGATTTCATAATTTTCCCCCTTTATTTACACCCTGCTCTTTTCAGCTCTCTATAAATGTATGTGTCTGCTGCATACTGGCCATTGCATTTGCCTCCTCCTGCTCTGTACTTCCTCATTAGGCTTTCCCTCTTTCCCCCTATCCTTTTCCCACACCCTCTTTGTTTTCCACTCTTCTGGCTCTCAGTACGAGCTTTCACCATCTTTGTCTTCTGCTCCTGTCCATCCCACAATCTCCTAAGCACATCACCAAGCTAACGTTTGCTTTCCAGTTCTGCTCCAAAGCTTTGGGTGTTTGATGTGGGATTAGAAATTAGGCAAAATGAGTTTACCCATCCCTGTTTTGCGTTAGACTCCAATTCACAGCGTTACCATCCAGACGTTCACAGTAGTCATAAACTGTGTGGTCTTTTTTTTTTCAACCAGACTGCAGAGACAACATACGAAAACAAATTTTTTTTCAATGGCAAAAAAGAGTGTTGGGCTTGTAATTTTCCATCAACTTCTCTGAAGAGTAAAATCTGCATTTTTTCTATCAGCTTAATGGCCTTGTCCATCCTTCGGATGCAGCAAACTGATTTTTAGCCAAAGGAAGCAGCTGAGCAGATTCTCACCTAAATAAATTGATTTAAGGCAAGAAGTGGGTCTTAGTCACCCCCAGTGTAACTCTCCTGGTGTCAGTGGTGCAGTTAACTTGGCGTTGCCAGCTCTTGTAGCTTTACTACAAGTTGCAAAGTGATTTCTGCTTTTCTGGAAATCCCAGCTCCTGACAGCCTGTGCTGAGGTGGGAATCTCAGCTTTCGTGTGCAACCAGACCTGAGTTTCTCAAGAGGTTCAAGCAAAAAAACAGAGACACATGACCTTCAAAACTCTGAAACCAGAAGGCAAATCAACTCCAAGTCCACCTTTCTTTTTTGACTCTTTTTTAATCTCTAGATTTTAGAAAATTTTTGTCCCCTTTCTTTTTTGGCTCTTTTTCAATCTCTTGATTTTTTGAGATTTTTTTTTTTTTCTTCAACCTGACTCATGACCTTTGAGCACTTCAGGTTGGCAATGCTGCTCCCTCCATTGGCATCAGTGGAGTTAGACCAGGGATGAGTTTGGCCCAGCACTTCCAGAAGACAGATGTATGACTCTGTTCCTTGCAATGTGTTGCTTGATATGATCTGCTGTTCTCTTGGGGGCCAAAAGAAGTGGGTTATCTTAGAAAAATAAAATTCTATCATCACGTGATACAAAAAATGGTATTTACAGAATTGTTTTCCCCCATCTTTTGTTATAATTTTTTAGGTGCTTCAGAGCTGGGCCCATTTTCAGATCCCAGGCAGTTCACAAGCATTTCATCCCTCACTGAGAGCCGCTTCTCCAACCCACGAATGCACTATCCAGCCACCTTTACCTATACACCGCCAGTCACCTCAGGCATGTCACTGGGTATGTCCGCAACCACTCACTACCACACCTACCTACCACCACCCTACCCCGGCTCTTCCCAAAACCAAAGTGGACCTTTCCAGACCAGCAGCACTCCATATCTCTACTATGGCACTTCGTCAGGATCATACCAGTTCCCCATGGTGCCGGGAGGGGACCGCTCCCCTTCCAGGATGCTCCCGCCGTGCACCACCACGTCCAACGGCAGCACACTGCTAAACCCTAACTTGCCCACCCAGAGTGACGGGGTGGAGGCGGATGGCAGCCACAGCAGCTCCCCAACCGTCTTGAATTCTAGTGGCAGGATGGATGAGTCCGTTTGGAGGCCGTACTGAGATTTCTTCTGTAGCCGGCCCGACCTCCGCAAGCCAAAAAAAAAAAAAAAATCCACCAAACCACCAAACGGTCGACTAACTACGAAGTGCCTGTTTTTTGTTTCTTTTTTTTTTTAAAACAGATTTTACCAATATGTGCAACTGTGTAGATGGGATGATAATGGCCATAAATAACACAAGAGTTACCAACATACCACAACCCATGTTTCAGATTATGTGAATCAAAGCACATATTTTCTTTTTTCCCCCCTTGGAAGCATTTTACCTTGTTTTATATTTAAAATGTACTTTCTACACACACACACACAACACACACACACAATCACCCCCTCCTTTTTTTTTTCTTTTTTTTTTTGGAACTTTTCCTTCTAATTTTTTTCCCCTAGAGTTTTGTAATAACTAGTGAGTACTTTTGCCAACAAGGAGAGAATGGACTCCCCGGCTATCAGGAGAAGCATGGTGATGCAAGGCAAAGGCTGCATTCCCTTTTATTGTAATAGAAAACCAAAACTAACCATGAACTCCAGATACAGTTGCAATCATACAACGTATGGGACCCTCTCCACACCTGTAGTGCAATTCACCTGGTTTGTATTGGTGCACATAAAAAGGAAAGCAAAGAGCAAGTTGCTTCCATTTTGCTATGATCCATTCAGACGAAAACAGCTGTCCCAAAAAACTCTGTCCGAGCCTTGCTGCGGATAACGGTTGGAATTTCTGTGTTCATTGCTTTCTTGGTTTGTTTTTGGGTACCTAAAGAGAATGAGTTTTCAAGTTAGGTGAGCCAACATCGGGGTTTCCTTTTTGCTTTTGTATCTGTTCATTTTGCCTTCGATTAGCCAAAAACCAAAAATAATAACCAAAACCTTGAAAAACAAAAACCAAAATGTTATTACTTATGCAAAATATGAAAATGGCAATATATATTACTAGAGCCAAAATGGTATACATAGTATTTGTGTTCGGCTATGTTCTTTTTTATTTTTTTTTTAAATTATAAATGTGTAAAATTTGAGGTTGTTTGCTAACATGAATCATCATTTAAGTTTAAAAGAATATTTATAATTATTTAATGACATCTGGACCCTTTAAACGTTTCTTAATGTAATGATATATTGACTTCGGTCTCTAAAAGTGTTTTTTGTTTTGTTTAGTTTTTTTTTATTACATTTCTGCAATAGTGTAAACCTCAGACCTTTACCCAACTCTGAAAAGCAGTTCCAGTGTGAACCAGTTTACAATGTGACTTAAAAACAACAAACCCAACCTAAATGCATCCACATCAAATGATTTGGGATGCAGGATCTTTTTATATAACTTATGAAGGAAATATTGTGTTTAAAATATTTTTATTAGCTGTCTGGTTGCCTTCAACACAGTCTTGCCTTTTAATCAGTAGTTGTGGAGACACTGGAAAAATGGTAGGAAGGATGAAACATTTTCCACCCTTCCCCTAATTTTTTCTTCTCCAAGGATTTTTTCTCAGAACTTCAAAATTTGAAAAGATTCATATTTAAAATGGTCTATTTTGACAGCAAAATTTGGATTTCGACAGGGTTGTTTTTTTTTTTTCCCAAAGAAAAATCAAAACCGTTTCAAAGCTCGTATTTTGCAAATGATGAATTGTTGAATATCTCAGAAGTGGGATTAAGGGAGAAATGGTGAAACATTTTCCCCTCCCCTTGCAATTTCAGCCCACTCGGTGGAATTAAAAGTTTTCAAACTTGAGACAGAAACTGCCTGGTAGCGAGTCACCACCCATTAGCATTAAATGCGGGAGCCGTGCAGATGCTGTGGTGGCTCCGAAGCTCATGTGGCTGTTGCCGTGTTAGAGGGACAAGCACGAGGGCAGCAATACTCACCTCTGTCCACACAGAAGACACAAACTCACCCTCAAAGCCACCCTGGGGCTACCAGGAGTGGTACAAGCAGCACCCAAACCCCAACCTGTCTGTGGCCAAGCTACCCCACAGAGAAGCCCCAGTTTTGCCCAGCCCAGGGCTGCCATGGCATGCAGGGAGGTGACATGGCATTGGCTGGACGTGGTGGGAGCTGAGTCATCCTCCCCACGCTCTCCCCAGGCAGGTGTTAAGCCTGGCTTAGTGGGATGTTCAGCACGTGCCAGTGGGCTTGGCCAAAGCTCCCTCCTTCCACTGCCTCAGTCACCGCTGCCCACAGCCTCCTCCAAGCTGTTCCTTGGGTGATCTTTGGCTACCTCCAAAGTATGGCAGCAAATCGACATTGGGCACAGCCACACAGAGCCGGATACCACCACCACTGCTCGTTAGCAGCGAAGCTGTTAACGAGCTGCCCTTAGCATGGTACAGCCCTCCAATCTGCGTGATGACGTGCTCTTAAAAATAATAAATTAATAAAGTCTTTGCCTTCTAAAGGTTGTATACCAAGTATGCTTAAAGTATAAGTAAGACACTTTGTTTTTCTTCTAATACTTAGTTTTCCTTCAAAGATGGAAGCTGTAATTGATTCTATTTATTGTTGGTTTGTGGTAGCTTGAAGCATACCACTGTCCATTTATTTGTAACTGTAAAGTAACGTTTGTTAGTCTCAGCAGCACTTAAAAAACCAGTGTCTGGTTACACATTTCAGTTTTGTTTTTTGTTTAGTAAGCAAGAGAAAAAGAGATGTACTGCCAGTGCAAGCTGTTTCCTATTTAATAAAAGGTACTATATTTGTACATTATTTGTTATTGCTGAGAAGGGCTTTTTAAGGTTTACTGTATGCATATTAAGTAATTTTTAGGGTGCTTTTGTGTCGAAATGTTGTTAAGAGTGGCTGCAGGCAGCAACCCAGATTTTCTTTTTTTTTTCCTTAAGACTTTGTTGTAAAATTCAAGCACTTGGTTTTTGTTTCTGGATAAATCCAGCACAGACCAGACTTTTGTTTTGCCCAATACCAACAGGACTCTGTTTGTGTCCCCGCGGTTTTTCAACTGGACCTTTAGGGACAAACGTTGAAAACGTTTTCTCCACCCAGTCAAGGCACGCATGCCTGATCAAGTAGATCAGTGCCCTAGTCTGACCTGGCTCTGCCTGCTTGAGATAGGAAGGAAAGGATTTTCTAAGTACCTGTGGACAGAGGAGGAGCACCAGCCCCTTGACTTTCAGTAGATCCCCAAGCTCCTGAACCCTCCTGGTGCCTTTAGAAAATATGTCCCAGTACATCAGGCTGGTCATGGAGGGAGTCATACAGGCTGAGGCAGAGATGTTCATCAGAGCTTTCAGAAAATGCTTTCAAGTTCACTTGGAAATGCTCTTGAATCAGATTTTCAGACCCAACCGGTGCTATGTAGTGAATCATATCAATTTATCTGAGCTTTTGTGAGGTGCTTGGCATTGCAGAACAGAGTTCTCTCAAAGGTACGACAGCCCTTCCCCTCGGGCAGTGGCAATCTTTGGCACCAGTCATAGACTTAAAGAAAAAAAAAATTGCCTTTTTTTTACCTTCCAGCTTCTTATCCTACCAAAGACTTACAGCACAACAGGCACAATGTCCCTTTTGCTGAAAGAAGGATTAAATCCTCCTCTCCCTTCTTCTGAGGGTAACCAGATCGGGTGCAGTGGGTTGGGACAGAAGAGTAAAGGAAATTATTTATCCAACAGCATCATTCACGTGGCATTTATCATTTCCTTTAAAAGCCCAGCTGCTGTGTCTTTCTTAGCTTTGAACCTTTGTTGCCAGCAGTCCCCTAAGCAAAGATTTACCAGTTTCCACAGGTACCATCTGGAGTGGGGAGAATTTTTGCACTTTCACCCTAAGCAAAGCAAGGCTCAGTCCCACACTGGGCTGCAGCAGCAGCAGCAAGCCATGAGCAAAAGCAATAATTAAACCTGGATCAGCCATGAGCTCAAAGAAGTCCCATTCTCTGCCCCCCTGAATTTCTTGTTGTTTTTAAATAGAATGCATTTCAGTTTAACATTTTCTGAGAACTTTTTTTAGATGTTTGTTTACTTCCATGTTTACAGATAACTCTTTGCTTTTTTTTAAATGCAGTACTTTTAAGTATATCAGCCAAAACCATACTTTTACAGTAACTTTAGGTAATATGAGTGACATTCCAATTTTTTTTTTGTTGTTAAATATGCTTTACCAATCTTGAATTTCTGCTGGAACAAAATATTTGTAGCATTTTGTGTAAATACAAGCTTTAATTTTTTATTTTTTCAAATGCTGTCACCCAAGATTTGCTTTTCATGCACATATTGTACAAACACTCTGCTTTATGCCACAGACAATGATTGTGGATCAGTTTACTTCAACTTCAAAGGGACTATTTGTATTGTATGTTGCAACTGTAAATTGAATTGTTTGGCATTTTCTCATGATTGTAATATTAATTTGAAGTTTTAATTTCATTTTCAATAAAATGGCTTTTTTTTTGTTAACGTTCTTCTACGCTTCTTTTTCTTCCTTGTCTCTTCTTGGCACCAGGCACGGTAAAGCAAGCACATGGTAGGACATGGGACCTGGCCGTCTGTGGCTGACCCATCAATTTCTGCAGCATTTCAGTTTTCAACTAAATTTACAAAGCAAGTTTCCAGGCCCTTGGGTGGTGAAAGAGACCTTCTAAACCTGATCTCAAATGTTGCTTCTTTTCCTGAGCCTGCAAATTATTGAAAGTTGTGTTTCTTAGAGGAGTGCAAACTGCTCTTGTTGATCTTAATAGGCCACTAACTCTGGAACTGAACAACTGGCATTACCCAGGACATTCCCAGGGAAAACTGGGATAGATTTCTAAAATGGGAGGGAGTGATTTGGATTTGTGATGCTTTTCCATGATGGGGGTTGAGCTATCACCACCACCTCTTCCTGGTCAGACCTGAGGAATGCAGTCTCGGATAATCTTGTGATTTGCATAGCCTGAGGCAAGAATAGTTTTCAAGCAGCAGAAGATGTATGGACTGGGAGGGGACTGAGGGAGGAGGCTATTTTTCCTCCAGCTTAGTGTCAGGTGTGGGAGGAGATGCAGCTAATGAAGGTGAGGTTAAGTTCACCCAAGGCTGTCTGCAGGAGGAGAGGACAGGAGTTGTGTGCAAGCTTGTGCCTGGTGTCATAGTAAATTCTTATCCTTTTTAGATATCTCTTGAGTCTGCAGAAGAGAAATAGTAGCACAGAGAGATGTGAGGTTCTGTTCTTTTAGAGAAACCTTTTACTCTGAAGTTTAAATGTCACTGATACAGATTTTGGGAGCTCTTGTTGGCTTTACCATGGACCTACACATTTCTTGTGTGGTGGTTAAAGCTTGAGGGCTGTTTCATTCCAACTCATAATCCAAGTCCTGATTGTAGGGAAGCTTGATCCAAGAGTAAGGGACCAAGCAAACCAACCAATGTTCTTGGTGTAATTACTATGGAAATTGTTTCGTGGGGGACACATGCTACAAGCATTAGTGCTAAGGCTTTCTGCTGCCCTCTGGCACACAAAATAACCCATCTCAGCTACCCACTGCCCAGAGGGACCCTCATTACACTCTTGCTTTCATGGTCACTTAATCCAGTTTCTCATCAGTGGAAATAAAAAAATTTCTCTGTTTTGTATGGTGAAGTGCTGGAACAGGTGCCATGGGAGTTTGTGGCACTTCTGTTCCTGGAGATTTACAGGGCTCAACTAGTAAAGCATGGAACAACCTGGTCTGACCTCCAGGCTGAGGCGGCTTGAGCAGGAGGTTGATCTGGAGACCTCCCACGATCCTTTCGAAATTATCCCATGGGCCTGTGAGGCAGGCTGGGAGCTGCCTGCTACAAGTTGTTGTCTGAGATAAAAACTGCTTGTGTGACTGTCTGGAGAACACATATTCAGCTAAATGAAATCTGAGCAAAGAGGTTGGACAAGATTAAACTCAAACATAGGCAGGTTACTGAGGAGTTACAGTGATCTCTCTTTTCATAGAATCATAGAATGGGTTGAAAGAGACCCTAAAGATCAGTTTTTGTTGGTTTCTACACGTTTCTCTGGGATATTTACAGCAGATATGGTCAGCACAAGGTCTGATAGGGCAGAACCATCCCTCCAATCCAGTACAGTAGTTCCCACTGAGCTTCCCCATGCTAGGGATGTTGGTTTTGATTTTTGGATTTGTTTACCCTGCAGCTTAAGAAAGCAACTCTTTTGCCTTAGAAAAGAAATCAACCACTTTTGAGGCAAGTTACCACCACTGGTGAACATGGAGGACAGTCTTGTGCAGTGGTGGGGGCAGATAAGACTCAAATTTCTTTAGGAGACAAGAGTTAAAGACGTTTCCTGCAAGGGGTGGAGACTGTTGTTTTCCCCATCTTTCAGTGTCAATAAATAGCATCTTGGGTTTGGGTTGTGAGGGTTGAACATCATCTCTGAATTGCTGGAGTCTGGCCTTGCTGGTTCCACGCAGTCCGAGACTGCCTCTCCCTGCTGGCCTCAGTTTTAACTTTTTAATTTCCTGTGGCTGTGAGCAACACTGGAAGGGCTCACAGCAGCCACAGGCCTAAATCAGCCTTTTTTCTGCCTAAAACAAGCTCTTGGGAGAGGTGGGGGTGAGAAGAAGCAGGGTTTGACTTTATGGTTCAGCACCAAACCCTGTTCTGACACCAAATAAAACATTCATCAAGCTGTTTATTGGTGAAAAGAAGGAAATAACCTCAGTTATATATCCAAGGATTGACATGAACTGCCTAGTTACCTTCTGCATCATTGGGAGGAAATGTATGGATATTTTGGGGTGAAAGCACTCCCCTGGGTAACCTCTCACAGATGACCAGTGTTCTGCAGCATGTGGGGGGTCACACTAGAACATGTATTGGGTAGGGGTGCAGTGAGGGTGTCCAGCTCAGACACTCACCACTTGGATAAATGCTTGAAGAGGATACCCCAAGAGCATTATTCGCTAGAAACATTTGCTGTATGGGTTAAAAATTATAAACAAATCTGTTAGAAATGCATAATCCTTGGACAGGTGATGGGGACAACTCTGACATAAAATTATGGGAGCAGGCTGAGCATTTCTTCTCAACATTTTGAAGAAGAGTTTTAGCACAAGCTTAAAGCGAAAAATTAAATATTTAGCTTGGTCCTTCTGTGATTATCTTTTCTTTTTAGATCTACTGGTGCAATGTCAGTCTGGGATGTGTGGAGATGTTCCCATGAGGACTCTTTGTGATACTTGTATGACTTTGGAGGGGTAAATCTCAGCATTTACCCCTCTGGGAATAGGAAACTGCTGGCGCCAGTAACAGATAAAACCACGAGATAGAAAGAGAGCAAATCCCAATCTTCCAAAAGCTTCTGGTGATCTGATGCAGTACAAACAAATAACTTGGGATGTACAACATAATTTAAAATTTAAGTTCTCAGGCCTGCCCTGCTACTCCTGTGCACACTTATTATATATGTTACTTAATGTACATGCAACCTGCATTTCAAATGTTGACTGTGTTACTTAAATAACAAGCAGACTTGAATTTTCCTACTCCAGTTGTGTGAGAGTTTTAAAAATCCCGTAAGTATATTTGTAAGAACTTCTAAATATGAGACAAATTAGTTTTACTTCTGTAGCTGAGAAATTTCAGCATCATCTGTGATTCTCCAGACAGCTTGGGTCTCCTCTTTTAATGCCTCAATTACCCTAAATACAGATCAGGGATTTTGTTATTTCCCTACTGTGACAGGGTGTCTTATGGGCTCCATGTTTACAAAGATCTTTGAACTTTGGTTGTTACTGTTGTTGTTGTTGTTTAGCTTTTTTACTACAAATCCAGTGTTTGGTCTCACACCATTGGATAGTGTCCTTTGAAGCAGCACAATTCTAAACCACATGTTTAGAAAGAAAATGACCCAGTTTCCAGACTGCTGATCTGGTCAAATAACAATGTGGAGCTAAGGCCAAGTTGTGCTGCTTCAACAGATTTACTCAGGATTTGTGGTGGGTCAGGAAGAAAAGCAGAGATCTCTGCAGTCCGTGGAGGCAGCCCTTGGCCGCTCCCTCCCGGCAGCTCACTCGGGATGAGCAGCTGGATCTTGTGGGATGTCCCAACACTTAGCGAAAAGCAAACAGCCCATGTTAATGTTGATACACTGCAGCAGCTTGCCAGTGATTAATGTTTGCCACGAGGCCAAATTCAGATGGTGATTACGCCAGGAGAGGTCAGCTGATGTCCCTCTAATAATAGTCCCGCGGTTTTGGACACAGCATATTCCTACCCGTAAGTGTGGGTGTGATCAATGAAGGGTCACTGGAGTGCTGGTTGAGTGAAGTGAAGGAGTCTCCTTTGCTCTCCTGGCTCAAGGGAGGCTCAATGCAAGACCACAGACACCAGATCCTCTCAGCAGGGCTGTGCCCAGCAAGGTTTGGTGTCTTCTAAGCATGGAGATAAAGACAAGGCTTCAGCGGAGCATTCTATCCCCAAGCTTCTCCTGATGTCCACCTCCAACCTTCCAAAGTGCAGCTGGTGACTTTTTCACCAGCATTAGGGTTTGGTTTGTCCCTGCCTCTGACTTTGGGCACACAAGGTGCAATAAGGGTTTAAAACCTTGTTTTAAAGCACATCGACAGGGCTCCAGTGCTTAATGACCTCTCCTTTCCCCTCTGCTATATTCACAGAATCACAGAATGGTTTGTGTTGGAAGAGACCTTAAAGATCATCTTTCTCCACAGCAAAGAATCTGTTCCTAATATCTCGTCTAACCCCTCCCTCTGGCAGTGGGAAGCCACTCCCCCATGTCCTGTCATTCCCTGCCCTTGTCCAAAGTCCGTCTCCACCTCTCTTGGAGCCACTTTAGATACTGGAAGGTGTTGTCATGATTCCTCCAGACTGTGATTTTAGGGCACTATTAAGTATAAAATCAAAGCCTAAACACTAAAACAGCTTCTCAACCCCCCACAGCTTGTTTACTTTTTGTTTTCCAAAGAAGTCCTTGGTAGCTGAAAATGATGCTGCTACATCCAAACACTCTGAGACAGCTTCTTCCAAGAAAACACAATTTTTATCCTTGCTCCAGGATGTGTGAGGCTGGTTGGCAAACGTGAGGAAATAGGAAGAACAGGCAGAAGGGATAAAAAAACAGACAGATCTAAGGAAACCTGGATGCAAAGGCTCTTTGTCCATTTATTACCAGTAGCGGTGTTCTCCTAAAAGAGCAGGATGCTCTCATCTTTTAATAATAGCCAAGCCAGATGCTAAAGTCTCTTCTGCAAGTACTGTAAAAGTGAGGAAAACAGCTGATTTCTGTTAAGATGAGCACATCAGGAGAATGAGCCAAAAAAAGTATGAGAAATCTCCAGAGGTCTGTCTTTGCAATGCCACTTGGCAGCTGGATCTTAGAGTCAGGACTGAAAATCCAGCCTGTGCTTCTGTCCCTTCACTGATCGGTCACTCAGTGTGGAGAAGGAATTCCTGCACTGTCTGGGGATTTGGATCAGTGCTGGCAGGGATCTCACCCTCTGTTTTACAGAGCTGCAAAATTCACAGCTTTTGGGGAGCTGTAGAAAATACCAATTCAACAAGGAATTTGCTTGACTTGCTCCTTGCCATAGAAAATGGTTCCATGCTGAGTAGGGGCCAGTGGCTTAAAATGGCATTTTTGTTCCATCTTTTTTTGTACTTTCCCCTCTGCCCTGTTTTTGTTCTCAGTATTTTTTATTTGTCTGGAAGACATTCATTCAAAGTACTTGATAAAGACAGGATTGGGGTTTCATAAGGCATTGTATTGAGCATTAAGGAAGATGCCTGTGCCTCTCTTCACACTGCCCCTTCAATCCCTTTTCCTTATGTTCTGCGCAGGATCTTGAAATCATAGTAAAATCACTCATGTTTGTAATGTGCTTATAGGTATTGGATTGAAAGTGTTGGAGAAAAGCAGAGTTCATGGTGACATGATATTTTGTATTTCTATAATGGGGCAATGCCCAAGAAAATTAATTAACTGTGTATCATTGCCACACATTTTTCTCAGATGCTGAGTGGCAGTTCTCACAAACAGTTCCTAGAAACCAGAAAAAAACCTATTGTGAAATGATGGGAAAAACTCATTCAGTGTTTAGGATTGCTGCCTAATGACTGCAGATAAAATTGTTTATGAAGACTTGTGCAACCCTTTCCCTTGCCAACAAGGGTAGGTTTGGTACGTGCTATTTCAAACCTCCCTGTCTCTGCCTGACCAAAAGGATCCCCCCAATTGTTATTTTCATAAGTTTACAACTAGGAACTTATTTTGATTGTTCCATTTTACAGGGCACAGTGACTTTTCTTTTTTCTGTGCACTGCTTTTGTTTATAAAGGATGTTTTTCTGGGGATGGTCTTGTAAAGAGTGGAATTTTATTGTGGCCATCTGCAGCGCATGAGCTCCTCCATGCCAGAAAATACCAACAGATAATGTGCTGATGTTCTGCAGCATTACCTGATTATTGTGGATTTACAGAGCCAGGTGTGTGTGGCACAGAGGGACAGACCTAGTGCCCACCCTTTGTCAGCAGCACCTGGTGAAGGATGGAAAGAGGATCCTCCACTCATGGCTGAGGGCATGTTCTCCTGCTCAGAGACACCTGCCTGTACCAGCTCTCACCATCTGGAGAAAATTTAAAATAGAAAGAGATAATTTAGGTCACCTGCAGTGTGACAACCAAGAGACAGGAAACACAAACCACTGGTATTTGAACTGACCATGGTGTGCAGGAGGTGACACCTCCCCAGGGCTGCTCAGGCGAGGTCACTGGGGACTTGAATCTGTCCATTGCTGTGGGGCTGAGGGGTGAAACCCTGGTGAAGATGGACAAATGAATGCACACCATAAACAAAAGTTATCTCAGATGCAAATCACCATGTCTCTGTCTGCTCTGGGGTGCCCTGACCCCAGGGGAGCACTGACTTTGATCCTCATTCATGGAGAAAGTTTCCTAGACTTCAAGATAGACCAGAATTCACCAAAATGTGAAATAGATTATAGAGAGTAGTGTAGGTGTATCACTTGCTGAGAAATTTAGGTTTTGAGATTTTTAGTATGTTGTGGAAAGAAGCAAGATGGAGGACACAGGTGTCATCCTGGCTTTCTTATTCATGCTGCTTCTTCCTTCTTCTCCATGGGTTTGGGTGGCGTTTTGTAATTGGGCAGAAAAGTCAATATTGTGGGCTCTGTGGGATCAATTATTGGGTTAAAAGGGAAAATAATCCAGGTGTCAGTTCTTAATTGGATAGTTTAGTCTTAAAAGACCTTGTAACAAGAGATTGTTGGCCATTTTGTGCCTTCTAATGAAAAGTTGCCCAGCTCACAGTAGTGAGACTGTTTTACTGATAAGAAATAATAAACACTTGAGCCCCGACATGAAATACTGTCTCAAGTGCCTTCAATCCAGACCCAACTGGTACCCCACAACTGTGCTCAGATCCTGGCTTTACATTGGAAACCTCCCCCTCTTCCAGCTCCCCAAGCAGGAATTGAATGTGTAGGGTCAGTGTGCAGATCTTACATTTATCTCTGTCAAAAAGCAGAGCTAAAACTGGAACCAGTTTGCACTTTGAGGAAGTGTAGATTTGCTGAAGTCACTGCCAGATGTAATGTCTCTATTGGCCCTTTGGCATTTCAGTTACTGCCCTGTTAAAGTATTAATCATAAACCCACAGGAGCTGCATGAAGGGATCCATCCCTTCTCTAGGTGGCCTCATCACTGGTACATGCAGGGCTTCTCCCATCCCACTGCATCCTTTCAGCCCCCCAGTGGGGTTGTGGACCAAACTCAGGGAAAACTGTAGCAGCCTGGCTGGCATCCCTTGGTCCTGGCAACATGTGAAAAGGTGCACCCAACAGAGACATTTGCAAAGGTTTGGTGCTAAGGATGAGAATGACCACAGACCTCAGGCCTTGCAAATGAAGTGTCAAAGTCATTTCTCCAGTGCTTCTTTGCCACAACAACTGTAAATAGGAAAACAAACCTCAGAGACGGAAGATTTGAAGTTCAGAAACACATCCACACCCATGTGCAATATGAGAAAGGGGGTAACTAAATTTGCAGCTGTCTCCCAGAATGAGAAGGAGTTCACTTCTGAGAATGATTCCGTAACTCACTCTCTTCTCAAGGGTCCAGAAGAGATGGGTACTTAATAAAATCTGTGTCAGGCTTTAGATTGGCCCTGGTGAAAGTATGGGATATGAATGTGAATACGAAAATGATTTTTCCTCTGTATTTGCCACCTTGTTGAGTCAATATTATTCAATGGGAAATAGTATTGGAAATGGGTAAAAGTATGCATGGAACAAGGGAGTTGATCTTGCTATGAATCCTGTAGCTCCTGGTTTATTTAGTTGCTTTTTTATAGCTTAAAATGGAGTAACTGTTTTTCTTCCAAGGGTTTTTGGCTGCTTTACAGTTGTTGTTAAGAAATCAGTATTTCTTCATAAAAATATGCACTCATTTGTTAATATTTGTGATGAGGAAAATTTCAAGGAATTGAAAGGATGTGATGCCATTTTTTCAGAAAGGTCCAGTACCTTGTCAGTAAACATATTTCTCCTTAGCAGCTCAATACCAATCCGAATTAAAGGGAAAAGGAGGGATGCAGTTTGAGAATTTTTTTCTGCTACAGCTGCTGTAGTTGTGCTCTCTACTTTGCTCTCTTTGTGTTCATAGTAGAGGTTTAAAAAACATTATTATCAGGACATACAAAGGAATGATTTGCTTCAGGTAATAAATGGTAGAATTTAATCCTGCTGGTTTTCCTTTTGTAGCCATTAAAGCCATCTGAATATTTGAGGCAAAGGTAGAATGGGAAGCAGAGCTTTGAATACCATGGCTTGTGACTTCTCACCTGATGACTCCTCATAGCTCCTAGTGAGCTAAGGCCTAGGGACAATGGTTAAGTCATTCCCAAAGCAGGAACTTAATGCCTAAATTGTCATTAAAAGGCTTCACAGACTACGCAAGAAGTGTTACACAGAATTAATTCAGAAGTTGAAGCTGGATAGGGATACCCCCCACCATGCAGATGAGCAAGAGAAAACAGTTCAGCCAAAGATGTTCTCAAAGGTGATCTCCCTAAGTCAGGAGCTAATTCCCTGAGATTTAAAGATTAGGGCCAATAGTTTATTGAGAGGATTTTTTCTGTTTGGTTTTTTTTTTTTTTATTCCTGATATATATATTTATGCATTGTTGTTGTATTACTTGATATTCAAATATTTAAAAAGGGAACATAAGAAAATTCCAGCTTCCTTGCTGGATGAAACACTCTAAAATGCTCCTTTTGACTTTGGGGATCTTTGCTTTCTTTGCATGTGAGTGGATCAGCACCTTGTACCTGGCTGCGTTTGTGGAGCTGTGTGTGTGAGCCAGGGCAAATTGGCCCTCCCATGGAAAGCAGAAGATGAGAGAATGCCAGTGAAAAGATGGGATTTGCCTCTTGTTTGGCATGGGAAGACCCATTCTCTGTGCAGAAAGGATTTCTGTTTTGGAAAACCAAGAATTTTGGTCTCTGGGTTTGAAAGTCATCTGGATAATAAAGTAGTGGCAATGATGACAGTTTTTATTTTTTTTAGTCTTTGTTGCTCACTGGGCTGCTCCTGTGTGCAGAGCCCCAGCTAGACCATACTCCCTGGCCCCAAAATTGTGTGTGTGATTGGACTGAAGTGTTTATATAGTTTTCAAGCCTTCAGAAGATGGGGAAAGACTTCTCCTTCAGTCAGTGCTTTGGTCATCCAAGCTGTAACAGATCCCACTGCCTCTCTGTAACTCCAGTGCTGGTGCTGGAGATAATCCACTGGATCTAAGTGAGACAAAGCAGCATCTTTGCTAGACCATCCCACACAGCTGGAAAAAATGACAAGTTCTTGGCCAAGTAATTTTTTAAGACTATAAATAAATAATAAAAGAAAACAACTTGGAGAAACTAGGAAAAATTGCTCTAAGTTTCCTGTAATCTTATAAATTATCTGAGACAGTAGAACAGAGAGAGACCTTGCAGTGGAAGAGAAGGGAGAAGATTAAGTGCCATAAAAACAATATTTCTATTGCATCCATAATGATTGCTTTCTAGTACAGTTAATATTTTCAGTTCTCAAATTCCTCTTGTATTGGTCATCTTCTTGCAAAGACATAACTGGTGCATTGATCATTATTGACAAGTGGTTGTTTTTTGTTTTTGTTTTTTTTCCTGGAGTGAAGGAAATGGTGCTTGGGCTCTTGCTCAAGGCAGAAAAGCATCCAGGAAAAATGAGATGTCCCAGGCTTTGAAACATATGAATGGGTGTGATGTGTTATTGTACTGATGTTGTGCAGCCAGCACCTCTCAGCTGCACCTGAATAAAGTCTTGCCACCCTCTGGTTTGGGCTTAGCCATGAGAAATCTGGGAGATGTTGCTTTTCATATTTATTGCAAAGGAAACAACCCCTGTTTTCTTGACACTTTGGCCCCCTGTTTTCTTATCAGCCATCACCATGGTGTTGCGAATAAGCTGAAGAGTGCAGAGGAAAAGGGTTGAACCACATGAATCTAGTTTCATTATTTGCATTTAATTTTTTTTTAACTTTGTCTGGGCTGCCACATCTTGATTGCAGTGTGCCAAGGTGGCCAAAAAAGCCAATGGCCCCTGGCTTATACCAGCAATAGTGTGGCAGCAGGCCCAGGGCAGGGATTGTCCTTCTGCCTCATGAGGACACTGGTGAGGCCACACATCAAATCCTGAGTTCAGTTTTGTGCCCTTCATGTAATAAAGACATTGAGGGGTTGGACTGTGTCCAGAGAAGGGCAATGGAGCTGGAGAAGACTCTGCAGCTCAAGTCCAGGAAGTTGGAGGTGTTTAGTCTAGAGAAAAGGAGCCTCAGGACGGATTTTTTTTGCTCTTTATAAGTCCTGAAAGCAGATTGTAACCAGGTGGGGCTTGGTCTTTTCTCCTGAATTACAAGGGTCAGGATGAGAGGAAATGGCTTCAAATTGTGCCAGGGGAGGTTTAGATTGGATATTGGGAAAAATGTATCCATTGAAAACATAGCCAAGCATTGCAACAGGCTAGTCCTGGAAGTGGAAGGGTCACCATCCCTGGAGAGATTTAAAAGATGTGTAGATGTGGTGCTGAAGGACATGGTTTAGTGATGAGTTAGCAGAACTGAGCTAATTATTGGACTCGGTGATCTTGAATACCTCTTCCAACATTAATGCTTCCATGGTTCTATCATCCTCTGTCTGCTTGGTTTGACTCATGTAGGAGCAACTCCTCCGAGCAGCCACTGCTGCTCGGAGCTGTTCCATGGATAAGGAGGCTCTGTGAACATGAACCCTGGGGCAGACAAAGTGAGTGATGCTGCAAGTGTCTTTCTTTCAGTTTAAGGATTTTCCTAGGGCATTTCTGGGGGCATTTAACTTTAATCTTCAGCCTTCTTTTGAATGGGACAGAGCTACTGGGATTGTGCGGTGTGTGGACACAAGGGCTACGTTTGTCTGTAGCTTATCAGTCACATGGTCAGTGAGTGGAGCACAGTAATTTCAGAACTCCCAAATGACTGAATAAATTTCAAGATGATGTCTCTATGGATAGCAGAGATGTTTCTGTCCAAGCTTTGGTTAGGATGGAGCCTTTATTGTGTAGCAAAGAGAACAACCAAGACATGCTGCACTACAGTCCCTTGTTAATACTTCTAAAAATGTTCTTGTGTAGAAAACTAAGAGTTTGTGAAGAGGCTTTGATCTCACAAACACTGAAATACTGCAACTCAAACGGTGACTGTTGGCAAATGTGACATAAAATGCATTTGCTGAAAACCCAGTGAAAGAGGTTTCAAGCTGAAGTGTTTGGCCTCACCTTCGGGGCTTGGCCTTCATGGCCTGTTGGTGATGTGGTGTCAGTCACTGACCTGCAGTGACACAATCATGTGCCTGAGCCCTCTGAGTCTGCGGAGCAAAGGATGAAATGTTTATCATATTTGACCTAGATTTGGCCCTGATTTTTAAAGGCAGTCTTGTTGCTCTGTGCATAAACTCAGGATGTTGAACATAAACATCTAAAAAATAGAAGGATGAGTCTTCTCACTCAAGCCCTAGAAACCAGAAAAGGAGAAAGTTGAGATTTTAAAAGTCTCAGCAGTGTGGAAGCAAGATAGGAAGATGCTCCATTTAAAACAATTTAGGTTCCCACTTTCCATATCCTTGGGAATGTGATACTCCTGGACCAGCAGCAGCCACATGGTCATCACGAACACCCTACCCTGCTCCTGGGGTTATGCCTCAGATCTTCTGCAGGCCAGAGCTAAAATTGGAGTCATACATGAGCCTGAGCCCTCTTAGCGAGGCAGCCACTGTAGAAACCAGAGACTTCAGCCTCTTCCAGGAACCCTGAGCGAGGGGTGTTTTCACAGAAAAGGTTGAGTTCTCTTTTTCCATCCACGAAAAACAACTGACAGCAATGTATGCTTGGCTATTTTCTCAAGGGTTTTGCTGTGGCCCAGACTTCTAGATAGGAAAATAATATAGAGTGAGAGCAGATCTTTCCTCCTGGATCTGCTACTTGTTTGTAGACGGTTTTTCCCTTATCAGGATGGTCTGTCTTGGTGTTTGTACACTTTGGGCTTATTTTGGCCTGTCCTTTGCACTTTTGACATCTACCTGGACCCCCACCCTGGTGCACTGACCTCCTCTTTCAGAGCTCCTTTGCCTTAGCAAAGCTGAGCTTGTGTAAATCTAATTTTCCCCTTCCAGCTGAGAAAATGGGAGCATTCACACCTGATGCTGGGTGGCAGAAAGGAGAGTTAGAGTTATAAAGCCAGGAAGAAAATTAAGTGGAAAGACAGTAGATGTACCAACAGTGATGTGCCCTTAGAAAGGGACAGGAATGTGATTTTCATGTTGGTTTTGCCAGGTGTGAATCTTTCCAGGACCTGACTAATTAATGCTTACACATATCAGCCATCCCACCCAAACCCTGGCCCAAGGGGGGCAGGAGCTATTTGGGAAGAACAGCTGCAAATGGAACAGTGCTGGAGCCCAGAGAAGCAGGATAGGAATTATCTCACCTAAACCAGTCTTCCACATCTGGGATAGCTACCCTGTGTTTGCTCCTTTAGGGTCAATAGAGGGAAAATAGTGCTTTGATCTGAAACAGTTGAGTTGCCCACTTTAGGGTGAGATACCTTAAAAAGATATTTCTCCTTCTTGCCTGCGAAGGAAGCTAAGAAGCATCTGCCCTGAAATCTGGATCATGAAAAGTTGCAAAAATCTGTATCCCTGGAGCCAGTTTGCCAGCAGATTTCATAAGCCTCATGGCTGGAAAATAGTTCTGGGTGTGGAAGTCTGGATTTTCACAAAATTAGTGAGAGCACTTTATTTTTGAACAAAAAATTGGATTTTTTGCAAAAAATTGTCAGCTCCATGCACTAGCACAGAAACTAATCTCACTGTTAGCAGTGAAAGACTTTGAATTGGTCTCAGTGACTGACAGAAGTGAGCAACACCTGAGACCTGACGCATTAACTGCTGGGCTTTGAGTTGGGCTTTCTAGTTTTGCTCTTAGTGGCAAACAGAAAAAAGCTCCAAGAATCAAATGAGAAAGAAAGAGAAGACCATTTCATCCCTGTTTGGGATGGGTGGTAATCTTGTTTCTCTGGTACATAAATTGGATGCAGGTTCACTAACATCACTGCACACGTGGTGACTGAGCTGAGGAGACAACCTGACCTTGAAAAAGCTTCAAGGCTCCTTCAGGCAGGCAGCCATGGACTTGGATACTTTCCCACAGTGTAGCTAAACAATTTGCCTTTACAAAAAAAAAAAAAAAAATTGGAAACCACCCAACAAGCTTTTCTGAAGAGGTGTCTGGACCTTCCTGCTCTCATGGGGCTAAAATCACTCCAGGATTTTAACTCTCACTCATGTTGGTGGAATTGGAGGGCATCCAATGGCAGGTGGCAGCAGGGTATGAACTGAGACAAAAACAATCTGAGGATGAGTCTTCTGCATTTCAGCCACAACATCCCTAGAGTGAAGGAAACTAAAAAATAACCAGAAAAAGATTGAAGTGCTGGCAGCAGTAAAAGCCACAGCTGTGGTACAGGTGGCATCCACCCAAGGGCTCTGGCCAGGCTGCATGTTTCCATCAGCACTGGGAGGGAAGGGCATCCACCAGCTGTGCAAAGAGCCCCTCTGGATGTGGGGTAATGACTACCTGGAGGCACTGCTGTCCCCAGCTGTGTTGTGCAGTCAGCTCCTGGTTGCCAAGCAGGCGTCTGTTTGGGCTGGCTGTGTCACACACCCATGTCCCCACCACCCAGGGCAGGGTATGTGCCTTCCAGGAAAAGCTTTTCCTTCATCTGAGCTCAGAAATGAGCTGAGGCGGTGCTGGTGGAGATGCTGGAATGGATAACTCTCTGATTTTGGGGAGCCAGTGAACCCTCACAGCTGGCTCTGCCTCCTGTCTGACCTTGCATTTTCCTCCAAATGCTGCAGACACTGATTCCTGCAGTTCCCAGCAAAAATCATCTTATTTTACTTGTAGATTTTTTTTGTTTGTATATTGGAGTTTTTTGGTAGTGTTATCCCGATTTCTCCCTGGTCTAAGTACCCAGCAGTGGACATGTAGGCTCTGGCTTTACTTTCCCATTTCCTGTCCCTGCACACCAAGCATTTGTTCCTTCTGTGAAAGCAGGTTTCTCCCTGAGGAGCAGGTTGCTCCAACCTCCTCTCTGTAAGGTGCAGGGTTTTCACCAGCCATCCCTTTGCAAATGAAACCATCATCAAAGAGACCCACATGGAGTTTGGATCACAGAAATCAGGAGGCAGGTCAGAAAATGGCATACCCAAGATGGCCATGATAGATTTGACCACTGTGGTTGCATGAACCAAACCTGGGTTCACACTCTTGTGCTGAAGCCTTGGCTTTTTTTTCATTAGGTACACAACAGTAAATACCTGGAGCCCCTAAAAGGGAAGAGCCACATCCAAAATGCCTATTTAGGGTGTTCTTGGCTTTGCTAACACATGATCTGTGCCTGAAACTGGCTTGGGAGAGTGCTACTTGACTGTGCCCATGCTAAAGATTTTGCAGCATAGATATGTTCTTGTGCCCATTCCTGCATGCCAGGGCTGTTTAATTTACTATATATAGTCACAGCATATGTGTACTGGAACACAGTCTCTCTCCAGCTTGGTTCAATGTAGAGGTTTCATGTAGCATACACTATAAAAAGTTTCTTTTTCAGATTTTCATCTTGACATGAAAGTGCATTACAACATTTGCCATTAATAAAACACAATTCCTTCCATGTGAAAAGCATTACAGCCTCAGTATGGTTATTGAGTGATGATACCTGGATGACGGAAATACAAGAACAGGAAAGTGTACATAGAGAAACTTCAGAAACGATGCCAAGGTTTTTTAAAAAAACAATGTCTGATAGCAATGCAGATGAATTTGGAGAATTTAGTTCATTTGTACCAAAAAAAAAAAAAAAAAAAGCTAAGCACTAAGCAGCCTGAGCTGACAGAGAAATAAAAGCAAGGAAGGGAGAAGCTTCACAAATGAGTAACTGATGAGGTTGGCCAGGCTGGGAAGACACTTGTGAAGAACAGATTGTTTGCCTCTTGCTCTATGGTTCAATCTTGAGCCAAGCCAGTCATGACCAGGCATCAGGATTCTCAGGAGCTCCCTCTCCTCTCAGCCTGTAGCTCGTGCCCACCACATCATCCAGTTCTGGGATATCAGGGACTGAAGGTACAATTATTATTATTATTATTATTATTATTATTATTATTATTATTATTATTATTATTATTATTATCATTATTATTATTATTATTATTATTATTATTATTATTATTATTATTATTATTATTATTATTATTATTATTGTTGACTTAGAATCCTAGAGAAAGACCCTCAAGGTCAGGCTTGAGGGCTCTGGGGACCCTAAGTGGGTGATTGGCCTCTCTTCTAAATTTACTCCAAAACTGAGCAGCTGACACCAAACTTGCTGAAACAGAGGGAAAATGACTTTGTAAAGAGCCTTGAATCAAGTCCTTCTTTTGAAAATGTGCTGAGCTAGGATCCTTCTTCTGGGTCTAAATTTGGAGTTTATGAAAATGTTCCCATTAGCACCAAAATAAATGTTAGCTGTGTTTTGATTTTAGCAGAAGCTCAAAAAAAAAACCATAAAGAGGATGCTAATTAACTTGTTAACTGAAGCCATTAAATACACATCTCCAAATCTTCCTGAAAGCAGCGCAAATCCCCAGCACTGGGTTCCCAAGATGCAAGGCCAGTCACTCGCCTTTGGAATGCATAAACATTTAGTGGAAGAAATTGCGACTTCAGAGAAAGTCCAAACAGAGCAGCCCGTTTGTTTGTGCGGCTGCTTTCTCAGGGAGAACAACTGGGAAGCATGGAAAGGCTGGAGTGTCCACCATGGGCCGTGCCTGTGATCCAAAAGGGCCAGAACAAAGACTTTCCTATTTATAGCAGAGTGACCGAAAGCAAAAGTGCTTGAGTGATGAAAAGGCACAGTCTGCCATTGTCGAGGCTTCTGAAGAGAACACAAACCATGGCTTATCAAATGACAGGAAGAAAAAGGATTTTGCTGGGCAGAAAATAAATTATGATTTTCCATTGAGCCCACCATCCCACACCGTATTTTTTTTCTGGATTGGTCACACTTCATCAGGCAGTGATTGCAGAGAGTGGAGATGTAGGAGGAGAAACACGTGTCTACGTGTGTGTGGAGGAAGTGCTCAGCAAAACCCACACTCTAATTATTTCCATTTAGCAGGAAATGCCAATTCTGCATGTCAAACTGTTGTATGACATCACCAAAAGGCTTGAGTTTGATTTAAGGAATAAGATAAGCTCTGCTGCTTATGCTAACATTATGCTTCTAACCTTTTGGGGAGCTGTTTGTTTGTTTGTTTGTTTGTTTGTTTGTTTTAATGGAATTATAGGCAACAAATAAATAGGTTATTTCATCTACTTATACCAGGCCTTATTTGACATCTTGCCACAGTATCAAATGACTTAATCTCCCTCCTCTGTTATATTTATATCGTTAGGCACAAGGAAATCAGTTACTCAAATACATTGTTGAGAAAAGAGTAGATGTAGTATGACAAAAAATTCTTCCATTTTGCCTTCTGAAAGAGTCATTTCTGATAGAAATTGTTTTGTTTCAGGAAACTGTCTTTTCAGAGGAATTTTAAAAAGTGGAAGACATTTTAAACCACAGTTTCTGAGAGGAAAACATCTTCAGGGGATCATTTTCCAGTTTTAGATCTGTTTCTACCTTAGGGCTTCCTCCTACTATGACAAAACTGCTGACCAATGGCACCACATCCCAGAAATCAAATGGAAATTCTTCCAAATCAAGTATTATTACCAGAGTGTCTAGTGCAGGGTGTGTGAAAGGAACTCAATGCATTTGCATTCAACAAGCAAACCAATTTAAAAGAAAATTAGGAGGAAACAGAATTCCAGCTCTCAATCTCATTTAGACTTTCTGCAGTGTCAAAAATTAGAGCATATAAGGTTAAAATTTGTCTTGTTCCTGAGCAAGCCACTTGGGGTCTGTGACAATGATGTGAATGGGGCAGACATGAAGGACTTGGCTTGCTCTGAGTCTGGGCTGTGAACTGGCTCAGTGCTGAGGCTCCCAAAATCAGAAGGGCAGAGTTAAAGCTCCTCACCACTTCCACAGGCCACAGTGGTACAGAATTTTGCCACTCCCTCAAAGCAGACTTCAATTCTGCTGGTTTTATACCCACCTCACCATGATCAGGTGGAGCAAACCTGTGCACAGGTCTCAGATCTTCTACTGAAAATCACTCTTGCTTTCCTTGGATCAGGGAAAGAGGTGGGGAGAAGGGGAAGAGAGGTGGTCCATCTGAGGGAGAAGGTGGAGGTTACAAGAAGTAATTGATGCCACATGAGCACAAAGTTGCATTTTCTTGTTAATGTTCATGGCACAAAGCAGTGATGGGCAGTGAAGAGATGAAAATGAAAATGTTATCCAAAGAAAAGAAATTTCAATCGTGAAAGCCAGTCTGTAAGGGGACATTTATACTAATAAATTAAACAATTCAATGTAAACATTGATTACTGTTATTAGCATGGACTTGCCCTGACAGGATCATATGGAGGGGCCTGGGCAAACTTTTGCCTGGGGCTCTCCCATAAAATGGTTGGCAGCACTCGAGAGGTAGGACAGGCAAGGGACTGCTCCCAGTGGCCAGTTTGGATATGATCACTGTGATTTGGAGGCTAAACTGAATATGGTGGGCATGGCCAAGCCATGCCTCTTGACCTTCCGTCCAAAGAATGGGCCCTGGTCATTTTTATTTTTCCTGTGGCCAAGAGTATTCATTTGTTATCCTTCCAAAGCATTTAGCTGCACCCTATCCTCAGCATGTCTGCATGCTTCCCAGTCTGTGATGTGTTTATCTTTGCAGCACATCTGGTAGGGAGGAGAGAGCCATTAACATTATTGAAGGGAGAGGAACGGAGGTGGATGAAAGTGTCTGCACACCAACACACAGCAGCATGGTCGGACCAAACCGGCTCCAGGAAAGTTACTGAGGCTGAAGATTGTGAAGATGAGGCATTGACCTGGAGAATGTGGTGTTTGCAGGTTTCTTGAGTCAGGTTGTAGCTTCCCAGTGTGACAGCAGTGCTGTCACATCTTCACTGTGGGTCTGACCCATGCTAAGCAGTGCAGATACACCACCCATGCTACAACCACACCAGGGCTCATCTGGGAGTGTGGGCACACAAAAAAGTTGCTGCAGGCCAAACAAGGGTGCGATCTCTCCCCTCCCCATCTGTACCTGTGTGTACTTGTTACCCCCAGGTACTGATGGCATGTTTAGGACCATGTCCTCATGCCCTCTGCTCCCAGGGTGTTGGCAGGCCAAGGAATGCACTTAGGATGGCAAAGATGACATCTCCCCTTACAGCCCACCCTGTGGGGAGTTGTTTATACAAAGAGACTTTCCCCTGGGTTATTTTAGGAGGCTGCAGCAGAGGCAAGGCTGGAGCTGTTCTCTAACCTTAACCACCAAGCTTCCCTTTAACGCTCATCACTTATTAACAGGCACATTTCTTAAGCACCAGCAGTGTGTTCATAGCTATTAAAAATATAAAGGAGCCATAAGCTTTTCCCTGCCCTCTGTTCCACCCGTGTCAGATAGCCACTGAAATGAAGAGGTGTTTATTTGCCTGGAAGTGTGGAGTCTTATGTCAGCTCCCAGAATAGGAAGTAATTTTGCTGGGGGTCTGATCCTGCCATGGAAGAAAGGGCTGGTGCTTTTGTTTCTGTTTTACTCTGAGCGTGGTGCCTGAGCTCTTGACATACCTGGAAAATTATCCTGCTTCGCAGCCAGCGCCAGTTCCTGGCCACCCCTGCTACACACCAGGCTAAATTGGGAAACTAAAGTTTTTTTTCCCCCCGGTGTACGGCTGGCCTCCCCACCTTGCCACTCATGAATGCCTTGCTGAGTTAGCTGTGATTTGGAAAATTAATTGACTCAGAGCCTACTGCTGAAGCAGTCTCAAATGCAGAACACCCAAGATGCAGTGGTAGCAAGGTCAGAGGAGGTGGGAAATTTTGCAAGACAGGTAGCGAGCAATAAGCAGAGCAGAATACGGGCGCTGGTGGGGAAGTGTAAAAGGAAACCATTCAGATTAGACACAGCCATGGGAGACAAGGCAATGGGACTTTGGGAGGCTTTGGTATTTATTGGGGGAGCTGCAATGCCTGTGGCTGGGAATGCCCCTGGCTCGCTGTGGGAGGTGGGGTGCCTCCAAGGGCCCCTTGCCTCAAGCCAGAACATGAAAAAGCACCCTAAGGACCATCTCCTGTGACTGCAGAGAGCAACATCTTTGCTCTGCAAAGAAATCTTAAATAATGTAGTTTATCTCAGGCATGCCATCTGCTTGGGAGTCAGTCCCTTGAGAAAAAATGGAAAGAGGGCTGGGAACAGCTCCATCATGGCTTTTCTCCTATAGCTTTGATGCTTTTGCCCTCATTTTATGAATCTTTGCAGAATAAAAAAGAGCTCTCAGAGTATGCCTGTAGTCAGACTATGCCAAAACTTTATCCTAACCTGATACATCGTGGTTCAACTCTTCTAAAGTATCTGGGGACTGACATCCCAAGGCAATTCTTACTTACTAAAATCCTTCTTTGGAGCTCTCTTCAGGCCCTGTCTCTGTGTAAGCCTGGTCGTGCAGAGGGATAGTTTCAAACATGCAATCCAGTGCTGGCATCAAACCCCTCCCATTCATGGCTGCCTGGAGGATGGGAATGATCCCTGAGAATGATCCCTCTCTTCAGGCCCTGTCTCTGTGTAAGCCTGGTCGTGCAGAGGGATAGTTTCAAACATGCAATCCAGTGCTGGCATCAAACCCTTCCCATTCATGGCTGCCTGGAGGATGGGAATGATCCCTGAGTGTGCTCAAACCCAGCCTGGCTTGTATGGCAAGGAGATTCAGCCTCAACCCACAGTGAACTAATTTACTAAATTAATTCACATTAATTCAGGTTAACACACTAAATCCCATTTATTCCCCTCCAAGGTGGCCCAGGGGCACATGCACAGACAGTAAGAGGCTCAGCTGACAGAGAGGTGATTTGTTAAGCCACTGTCCCTCCCCTACATGTTTGAACCCTTCCTGCCCACACCATGGGCATGATGCTGACATTTCTCAGAGGAAAGGCATTTCTGGGGCTTGAGCAGCTGATATTTGTGAATGCCAGTGCCCATCTTTAGCCATGCTGCAGGTACTAAGGGGGGCAAAGAAGCACCATATACAAGAGCTGTTTTCTAATCCTCGGTTTATTTGTGACCAGGAGCCTGAGTTTCTGTCTCAGGAACTGCAAAATGGGATGGTGTAGGCTAATGTTGAGGCTGAGAAAAGGATACTTGCCCAGTGGGGAAAAAGAATCCCAAATAGGTCTGAGTTAGTGACAGTTTTGTGTGGCTTTGCCACCAAGCAGGAGTCAACCAGCTTGTCCTTAAAACACCTGGCCATGGGGAAAGACACAACTCTCCCTCCAGGGCAGGAATACCAAACCAACCTGCTTTGGATAATCCTGGGAATATGCAGCAAAGATAGGAGCAGCAAAAACAGGAGCAGCCTTCTGCTCTCTCCAGGTCAGAAGGTGGTCTGGGATGGGAGCAGTTAGGAACAGCAACATTTCCCCTCATCATGACTTTGTCTGCACCAATTCTTCTCCTTGTTCCTCAGATGTGAGGGAAACTGAGGCACGGGACTCTTGTTGGTGCCTCAGTTGGTAATTTCTGCCGATGTTCACCTTGCTCTGCCCGGAGCTTTGTGGCATGTTTTAAAGCTAAGTTGTGTAAATGAGTCTGGTGGTTATTATCATGCAAAAAGAAGAGGTTTGTACGCAGCTCCCGGCTCGCTGAACCGCAGCGGCGCGAGGCCGCGGAGCAAGGCTGTGACAATGCTGGCAGTCCAGCCCCACTTCTGGGCTCCCCACCTCGTTCCTATTCATTGCTTCTTTAGGGTAATGAAGAGCAGACTGAGGCATTGGGGTTGTTTGCTTCAAGAGGCTGTTATAAAAACCCTACTGCAATCTAATTCTGGCCTGGGCAGTGAAGGGCAAGTTTTCTGAGCATCTTTGCCTTGCAAACATCTCAAAATCCACAGTGTTATACAGGTTCCTATTTTATTTCTATTTTTTAAGGGATTCATATCAAAGCAATAAGCATTAGACAAGTTTTTCCTAGCTGTTGTTCCTGTAGTATCTGCATCAGATCTCATCCTGGTGAATCTGAAGGGGCAGGCTGGGACAAATACCCACTCAAATGCTCAGGAGCATCATCCTCTTCCCTTTCCCAATTGATTTTCTCATAAACAGCCTGTGCCAAAGCCTTTATGAAATTCAAGTCTGGCTTCACATTTCATTGAAAAACCTTTAAGAAAAGCCATTTTTCATACTTAAGACTTTTTCAAATCTCCTCTAACCAGTTACACTCTGCATTGTATCTTTTGAATCTGGCTATTGTCCAACGACAATCCTTAAAATCCCTTTACAGTTTTAAATGAAAATACAAGCCCTCATTTACCACTGGATCCAGCCTGAAAATAAAAGCTTAATGCCTTGACAGGCCTGGATATTTTTTTGGGTCCTAAGTCTGATTTATGGTGGTAGCCAGCAAACCAGGCTGGTGAAATATTTGCTGCTGCTCACAGGGATCTGGAAAAATGAAGTGTGAAGTTCTGAAGAGAGCAGGCAACAGTTCTCCAGTCACTAAACACTTCCAACGAGTTGGCAGCGGAACAGAGCTGTGGTCTGAAAGATGAACCTCAAAGGAATAGGGGAGGGGAGCAATACTGTGCGCAGTGTCAAAATACTGCTGCAGCCTAAAGCTTTCCATACATTCCTGACATTGAGAGGGAAAGAGAAACATTTTCTTCATTATTTATTTATTCTTCCTCTCTTTTTATTTTTTTTTTCATCCCCCTGCAGGGGTTTCACCCAAAATCATGAAAAAAACTAAAAGCAACAACAGGAGCATAGGAAGCTGCTTAAAACCACCATAAAAATGTGCTGGTTAAAAAAAAAATATATGTGATCTGGTTAAGGGAAAGCATCGCTGGTGCTTTGCTCATTGCAGAGAGATCTCAATGAGCAAGGCTGTGGTGAAGCATCTCTTGCCTTTCCAAGTGCCAAAGCCCTGCGATCTGTGGGCGTGGGAGCTGCGATTTTCATTCCCATGAAAAGGGAATTTCCTAGAGGTAAAAGTGAGGTGGGGATTTTTCAGAGTGTTCTTGGAATGAATCACCCCTGCATACGTTTGCCAGGTAAAACATGTGGCTGCTTCGCTTTATTTTCTTCAAAGGAAGTTAATATTCATCCCTATCGTGTAGATCATACAGAGACAGAGATAGGCTGATTAATGAGGCGTATTTCAGTGCTCAGGTTTTCAGTGATCTGCATTAGCTCCTATGAATTAACTCAGTTTCCCAGTTTATTCATGGTGAATAAAAGGGCCAGCATTGGGAGGGTTTGTCAGGGATAAGCCATCACTCAAAATCCTGCTATGCCCACTTGCATCTCAGAGGTATTGCCCCTCTCCTTATTCATCTCAATCCCGTCCCAACAGCTGGGCACACTGTGAAATTAAAGATTTCCTCCCTTTCACCTTGATCAGCAGAGCCACCAGAGGTTTTATTGCCCTCAGGCCCAGGAGAAGTAAGCTTAACTGCACCTCTGAATTGTGCTGATGAATGTCCAAGGAACCCTCTTGGCTTTGACATTTACATGAAAATTACAGCAGGCAAAAGTGGGGAAAGTATATTCTTCTTCACATTTATGAAAATGAGGATGGGATGACTTGATTTTTTTTTCCATTAAAAAAAGAAAAAAGGCACACTAACTAATTTTCTTTAAAGCTGTCTGAGGTCAGAAGCTGAGATGATATAACGAAGCGCTGCTTGTTTCCAAACACAAGATTTTGGTTTGGGCAGGATCAACTGCACATTCTGGTCATCTTTATGGCTGGGGAATGTTCTGCCTCTGCAGCAGCACTGTCTGGGCTGGGGAGAACCTGGTCACCAGCCTGAAGTCTCAGCAGACAATGCATATTATCGTTATTATTATTATTATTATTATTATTATTATTATTATTATTATTATTATTATTATTATTATTATTATTATTATTATTTACATTTTCTTGGTGTTATGAAACGGTTCCCTTTAACAGCGGAAGCATTTACGGGACACGCTCGCAGACAAAGCTCGCCAGTCCCGCAGCCACAGAGCCCACGCAGTCTGTCACACACAGGCACTCTGTGCCACCCACGCTCCCCAGAGCCCCTGCCCCAGCAGGGCCCAGCGTGGCTGGGCTCACACAAACCGAAACCCAGGGCCGCCGCCGGCCGCCCACGCAGGCACAGCCAAAACAGGTCCCCGAGGTCTCACACGTCCTCCCCCCGCCACCACGAGCTGCAAACATCCCCGCATCAAAGGGGAGAAAAGCACAACCTGAGCTGCTCAGGGTTTTGCAGGGCTGGTCTCCTCCAGGAGCTGCTGGCAAAGCCAGCCTTTACACCTCTGTCTGGGGATTGGTTGCTTTTATTTCACAAAAACTCAGCAAAATGCTGAATAAATCCACTCCATCTACACCTGGTTTTGCAGGATTTTTAAAATGCTGGTGGTCACCCTTTGCTCTTTCAGCAGCTGGATAAAGAGGCTGTTTTTAAACCCAGCCTTATATACATCAGTCATGTATATAAAAATCACCCCTGTTTGTCTGGGGGTAGTCCAATGAACTTCGTGCCAGAGGATGCTGGTTGCAAATTCTGCAGTGTATAGGGGCAGGTGAGGGATGTGGTGCAGCAATGCTGTCCTGTTTGGTGCCCACACTGTTCTTTCCTCAGGATAGTCTAGTCCTTTTCCAACCACTTCGCTCAGAAAACATTGCTGGTGCCAATGAGCAGCAGAGCACTGCAGTGCAAGCCGCTGTGGTGTCTCTGAGGGAGCACCCTGAGATGTGGCATGGAATCTCTGAATCCCTCTGGATGCATCCTTACTGGCACGCCCCTGAGGAGGCAAATCAGGGCACAGCATTGCCACGGCCTCAGGAGCACCCTTGGGCTGCAGGGTGCCTCATCCCACCAGCATTGCCTGCCTGAGGGGTTCCTCAGGAGACATGCTTGCCTACAGACATCTACCTCCAACGCTCACATATACAATGAGTTTGTCTTTCAGTTTTGCTTTTTTCTTCTTTCCCCCCTTCCCAGGGCTTTGGGGCCCCTTTCACCCCCATTTACAGCTTCTGGCCTGTGGTGTGGTGGTTGCTGGCTCTGGGAGGGCTCCAGCAGATGGTTCAGCTCGTGGTTAGTGAACTTCCCAGAGCAGTGGGAACAGCAACCCACTTCCCTCAGGCTGCCCTCAGAACCCAGTATTAGTGGAGGTGGGGAGCTAACCCCAGTGGCATCAAAGGGAGACAGGTGTTTTCTGTACTAGACAACCTCAGCAGGCACCTAAACACCTCCAAAAGTGGAATTCTGGGTTTCAGCAAAGTGCCAATTATAGCTGAAAGAGCGCTGCAAACACCCTGGTGGCTGTGCAGTGACTCGCTGTGTGGGGAATGGGGGCACATCACCCCTGAACTGGAGAGCATTCAGCTCTGAGCCATCCACTTCCCACACCCTCACATGCCTCAAAGCATTTCTGCAGTGCATCAAGGGCTCCAAATGCATGGCAGGGACAGTCCTGAACTCTGAAGTTCATGTCCCAAATAGCAAAAAATACCCACAAAATTTCTTACATATATTTTAAGTATCCTCCTCCACTGTCACTTTCAAAGGTTCCTCATAAGCTTTGCAAATCAAGTTTAATTTCTTTTTCCTGCAGAGGGGTACCCATCACGGGGGCAGGAAGTGGCCAAAGTTGATGTCCATAAGGGGAAAGGCATCATCATGAATTAAGTCTGGATAGAAATTCAGATACGAAAACTATGGAATTCCTGGTTTGGCCTTGTACAGCTGAATTATATTTTTATCTCGACTGGCTTGGGATTTTATTTCAGTCACTTTAACTGCTGGAGTGACATTCTCTGCCTCCTGTGCTAGAGGTAACCTGGATTTAGAATGACCTACAGAGGTTTTATGCAGATAACACTTGATGATATGAATATGATATGATATGATATGATATGATATGATATGAGTTGGCAGTGCATGTTGCACTGCCCAGAAAGCCAATTGTTTCCTAGGCTGCATCCAAAGTAGGTGGGCAACAGGTCCAGGGAGGGGATTCTGTTCCTCTGCTCTGCTCTGGTGACAGTTCCCCGCCTGCAGTGCTGCATCCAGCTCTGGGGTCTCAGGACATTGTCCTGTTGGAGCTGGCCAACACAAGGGCCAAGAAAATGATCAGAGGAGTTGAACACCTCTCCTGTGAGAACAGTTGGAGAGATATGAGGTTGTTCAGCCTGGGAAAGAGAAGGGTCTGAGAAGACCTTATTGCAGCCTTTCATCACTTGAAGGTCTTATAAGAAAGAGGAGAACAGATTTTTTAACAGGGCCTGTAGAAATAAAAGAAGGAATAATGGTTCCAAACTGAGAGTTGATTCAGACTAGATATAAGGAAGAAATTATTTTACAATTATGGCATTGAGTGTTGCCCAGAGAAGCTGTGGATACTCCATCCCCAAAAGTGTTCCAGGCCAGGCTGGATGGGGCTCTGAACCACCTGATCTATGGAAGATGTCCCTGCCCATGGCCAGGGAGGTTGGACAAGATGACCTTTTAAAAGGTTTCTTCCAGCCCAGATCATTTGGTGGTTCTATTCTATGCTAGCTCATACCATGCCAGGATGACAAAAGTGCAACTCTCCTGCTTTTTACTAGAATTGCTGAATTTTAATTCTGTGATCTATGGTAATAGTACCAACAGGGTTGGAAGGATTGCTTTGCTCTACTCAACACACACTGTCACCACATGCATGAAAACCTCAGTAAACCATGAAACTTTGTATGTGGAGGAACATCAATTCACTTTTTTCTCATGGAGCCCTTGGGGCTTTCAGGCCTCTGAAGTACCTGGCTCTGAGTGGATGGGAAATTAAATGCTGACCTTGAGCTTGGGGTGTTTTTGGGAGAAGTTTGAAGGGAACTTTTTTTGCTGTGAGAAATCTGGAAAAGGTCTTTTTCCTGTAAACAATTTCCAGTGGAAGTGCTCCTGGCCTCCCTTCGATTGGGACGTCCATTCTGAGCCTCATCCCAAAGAAAGACTCTTTTGTTGAGCAGAACAATGTGGCCGCACAGGGAAGCAGGATCAACTCCCACATGCAGGGTAGGGTTTCTCTCACCTAACCTAAGCTGTCTAAAGCCAAGGTGTCGGGTCTAAAACCATCACTCGACCTTCCACTAATGGAGGCACCTTCTCGGGGGCGTTCGCTCTGTCTTCGGGCAAAACAAATCTCTCTCCAGAGGTGCCCGGCTCTCCCGTGGCTGGGGGGAGCCTGCAGACAGGGGTCTGTGCAGACTGCTGGCGTGGGGATGGCTAATTAGGTGAGATGAATCCCACCCTGAGGAAATCAAGGTAGCTAATGAGTTGCTGGAGTATGTTTGCACAGGGCTTGCCCACACGGAGTGTGACCACACTGGGGTCTCTTTGGGTCACTCTGAATGATGTGAACTGAAAAGCTGACTGCCACAAGCAAGTATTTTAAAATATATATTATTATTATTATTATTATTATTATTATTATTATTATTATTATTATTATTATTATTATTGGTGTTTTCACTCTTATAGCCATACCACACAGCTTTGCTGTTGATCATCCTCTGAGTCAGATTGTTGCATCTCATTTTATACCTAAATGGGAAGATATTTGGGAATGTTAAGAGATGTGAGAAATCAACTTGTTCTCTAATTCAGTTTTTCACCTACTGTTCTAACTTGGTTCTTTTGGCATCATTATGATGAAAATTAAACCATAACCATTTTTTCTTCTTAACTTCTACAGACATCGAGAATTTTGTATCTAATCCCAAATAAAATAGTTAAGTTTTGTTAATGGCATCAATAGGCAAAACCTCACTGTAAGTAGAAAATTACTGGATCAAGGCTTTTATTATTTAATTTTCCTCTAAAATCGCGTAATCCCACTCCTTCTTGTTGAAACAGGATTAAACACTTTAGCAGAGATGTGTTTCTTCGTTGTCTCTTATTTTTTCCTCCCCAAGCACGTGTTAATCTGATCTAATCACACAGGCTGGCCTCGGACAGACGTCTGTGTTCTCACCACATTGGAAGCTCTGTCTTTAACAAGCAGCTTGTTGAGCAGTTGTTAGTTCTTCTAAAAGGTGATTATTGCCAAATGCACATTCTCAGTGGCTCAATAAATGCATTCACGTGACGAATCCATGCAGCATTTTGTGTGGACCAACCCAAGGCTGTCACCATTTAGAACAAAATGCTAAATATTTACTGGCAAGGCAAGCTAAAAGTGTAAATATTTATACCAATGTACAATAAAAAAGTACCATAAAACTGATATGTTATAAGGAATTTATGTGTTGAAATGGCCAAGGCCATTACAAAAGATGTGCTATTTCACCATTCTATTACATGTGGAGATCAGTGTTTAGGTGTTTAATTTACTGCTATCTGGCCTTTGCTGTTCAACTCATTAATCTGTCAGGTAAAGGAGTCCTAATTATATTTCTTGTAACCTGGCAAACTGCAGAGACTCGTGCTCATATGGGGAATAGATCTTGTAGATTTACTGCTCTGTTGCTAATGGTTCCACAGGGAAAAAATATATACAAGTGCAGAAAATGTTTACAAGGGGAATCTGTCTTCCCAATTATTGTGCTGAATGTATCCTATTGTGCTGAGATAAGAGAATAAGCACCAGTTTACGTAAAACTACTCACAGGACCCTTTTGAGGCAGTAATTGATTTGGTTTTGTGCATGAGGCTACACACATCCTGAAATTCAATGGTGAGTCGAGGTGACAAGAATCTTTTCTCACCATGGCTGCTGCTCTCATCTGTGCTCTGCCAGGTCCCAGCCAGCAGTTCCAGTATGCCCTGGTCTAGTGGAAGGTGTCCCTGCCAATGGCAAGGGGGTTGGAACTGGATGATCTTTAAGGACCCTTCCAGCCCAAACCTCTTTTTGGTTCTGATTGTGGTTTTATACATAACACAGTTCTCAGGGACATAGATATCCTGTTTGATGAGATGGCATAAAAGGAAGCATGACTGAAAAAAACCTACCTGCTAGGCTCCTTGCATCTCTTATTTTCTTCCTGTTGTTGCATTGCATTTGTGGGTTTTATTCTATATTTTAGGTTTTGGGGAAATGCCCTGTGGTCTGGGACAGCCATGGGTGGTGGGAACAGCAGCTGGGTGAACGCAGGTGCTTGTGAGCTGGTGAGATCAGCAAAATCTCAGGTGATCCTCAAAGCAGACCATGTCACTTACCACAAAGGAAAAGAAAAAAAGCCCCATCATTGTGACCTCTGGGAAATTCCTCCCTGGTCACAGCTCTGATGCAGAGTTTCATTCTGAGGAGCCCAAAGTTGTGATTTTACAGTCAGCGATGAGCACATCGCGCTGAGAGCACAATGGAAAACAGGTGCAGGGACTCTTCAGCAAGAATGACCCTTTTGGGGGTGGGAAAACCTCCTGCTCCTTCAATGTATGGATGTTACATATTCACACAGCCTGTGGTAGACAGCTGGGGAAATCTTTGCCTCAAAGAACTTGCTGTCTAAATCTTACTATGTTGTGAATAGAAAAGTGAAAATACGAGTATCTAATACACAGATTTTTTTCAAAATAGCTGTCAGCATAAAGCCTGTGGACTAGACATTCAGCCAATATAAACTGAGATAGAGATACTGAATTATTCCCTTTTACACCACTGAAGGGTCTGACTCTATTATTCTCTAAAAGAGTTTGATCAATGTTTTCCTCTGGCTCAGCTTTTGATTAATACCACAGACCAGCCCATAAAGCAGACTTTGGGAATTGCAAGATATGATCCGTTTAATCAGTTTGTCAGTTTTATTTTGGAGACTTAATGGAAAAACAAAACCCTCTGCATAGCTATTGATTTAATAGGCTTTGCCTTATATTCCCATGAAGGCAAATGAATAAATATTTCTGATGCATACGGTGCTGGAAGAGCATTATCGCTGTGTTCAGGAACAATTCATGTGGGAGGACTGTAATGTGCACTATCAGTGTATCATTAAGTCCTTTTGAATGCTCGTAATGAAATAGATACTAAAATAGCATTAATATGAAAACAAATGCAGAAACATATGCTTGCATTTCCACAAACAACTCTGGGAGCCTTTTGTGTCGTGTTTGTTTCTGGAGCTGTTTAAAGATATTGTTGTTCCCCCAAAACCAGCTTTTCTGTCCTAGGCTGATATGAAACTGGAAATGTTAGGTTGAGGCTGTGCCCAGGTGGGCACAGCTGAGCTGGTGATCCCAAGCTGCCTGAATATTCTGTGGAACAAAGCAATCACTTTTGGATAGAATTTTCTGCCTAATGTAGGTATCTGCTTCAGGATGAGATAAATGGGGCATTGCCAGCTTCTTCCCCTAAAAAAGGGTCTAAGATGACTGGGGGTGAAGATTGCACTGCAGTGAGATGACATTTGCACTCCCAGCATGTCCAGAGAAGGACAGTGGAGCTGGTGGTGTGTCTGGAGCACCAGGAACAGCTGAGGGAGCTGGGAGGGGCTCAGCCTAGAGAAAAGGAGGCTCAGGGGTGACTGATCAATCTCTACAACTCCCTGACTGAAGGGTGCAGCCAGGTGGAGGTCGAGCTCTGCTTCCATGTAACAAGCAATAAATAAGAGAAAATGGCGTCATGTTGCACCAGGAGAGGTTTAAATTGCATATTAGGAAAAATGGGCTCATGGAAAGGGTGGTGAGACACTGGCACAGGCTGTCCAGGGATCTGTTCAAATCACCATCCCTGGAGGTATTAAAAAGTTATTTAGATGTGGTACCTGGGGACATGGTTTAGGTGTGGATAGATGGGTCTGGGTTAATGGTTGGACTTGGTGATCTTAGAGGGCTTTTCCAACTTTAATGACTCTGTGGTTCTATGATTTGTTACTATAAAATTTATAATACTACTGTTAAGGTTCATACCTTAGTAGCACCCAGACATTGAGCTCCAGTTATATCAATTGGGATCTAAATGGGAATTAGGTGCCCACATAATTCTGGATCTGGTCCTGCACAGCTTCTGAAACTTCAAAGGCAGTATATCTTAAGATTAGAAATTATAATGTGTATTTGTAAATAACCTTGTGTAACTCTTACTGGAACATGCTGGAGCAAACACCCTACACAGCAGCCAGATCTTGCATCTTATGCATTGTTAATGAATTTTCCTGAACACTCACAGTGAATTCAACGTGAGTTGTGCAAATGAGAATTTTTATGCACAGTAGTGCAAGCCAGCTGCTCTAGAGAGTGTAAAATTTTGGTGTGTCTCAGTTTATAATTTTAACCCTGCCTTTTGCCAAAAGGCATCAGGAATAAAGAAAAGAGCAGGAAATTCTGTATTAGATTGCGTGTTCACACCTTTCCTTACATTTCCTAACAGTGAGAAGAGGTCCAGACAGCTTTCTGGTTAAAGAAATCCAATTTCCTCTCATTGGGCTGTTGATTGAACAGGACACAACCTTTCTGTCTGAACAACCTTTTTATTTTGGATGACTAGGGTGTCCCTGGCTTCCCTGCTTCCTTGCTAGAGGACAGCAGTGATTTTCTCCTGGCTTTAGGAAATGCTATTTTACCTTCTCTCCTCTTCACACAACTGCACAGGCCCTTTCACACTCATCTGTACCTCACTTTGCATGATTTGAAATAAGTGGACTCATCCATGATTCCCTGCACAACACATTCACATTTTGCAAACAATTTTGCATGAAAGAAAGCCATACCCCTGGCAGATGGGCAGCAGTAAATGCTTCCTTTTGCCAGTGGTTAAAACACTGTTGTTTGTCACACCTGTGTACTGGCCTGTTTAAACAGAGAAAAACACCAGAAAACACAGGAAGCGCTTACTCATTTTGCCCTGCCTGCCCAGCCCTGGTGTCTGTCCTAATGCAAACAAATACTTTTGCATCTAAATTCCACAGCAGTTTCACTCCTGAAGAGCTGTTGTTGTGCCCATCGTCTATAGCAGCACCAGCAAACCGTAGCCACAACCTCGTGTTATGCAAAAACAAGACAAAATGTTTCTCTCTGCTCTTGGCACTCGATGTTTCAGCATCCTGGGGTGGGCTGAGTGAGTGGCTTGCTCCCTTGGCACGTTTAACCACCAGGCAATTGGAAGCAGTTGTCAGGCAAGTGAAGGAGCCTCTGGAATTTGGGCAGCACATTAGACTTAACACTTTTCTCTCACAGGTAGTTTCAGTACCTAAAATTAGGAAAGAAACAATTTGCCTTTTTTTTTTTTTAATTATTGCTCAGTACTGTGAGCAAAGGAAATATTTAAAGATAAAAATTATTATTTTATGATTAAGCCATCATGCCTAATCCAAAAGCACTGAGCACCATTCTGGGGTGCACAAAAGCTCCATGCAGACTCCAGAGGATGAGTGCCACTTCATACACATGTGGGATGAAGATTTCTTGTGAAGTGTGAGTAGTGTGGCACATCAGTCCCTGGGACCTGATGTTATCACAGCACAGGATCTGCAAGCAGACAGATGGCCTGACACTGTGAAAGAAATAAGAACTGGTTCAAGAGTGCATATGTAAATCGAAGCATCTGACCTGCTGCAGGAAATGATCTATTTCTTTGAAACTGTTGTGCTAAAATTCATTGTATTTACTCTAGTCACTGTAGCTCTGTACTCAGCAGTTCTGAAGTTTTAGTGAAGAAATCCTGTTGTTCTCTGTCTGAAATTATATTCTCTATATCTCATATTTTTATTATCCCCTTTTCAACCTTCGGCTCTGCTACCTATCCTACTCTTTTGCTTTTCTGTTCAGACTTGTTTATTATAACCATAATTACAATATCTGAGCAGTGAATTGTAAGTTGTTCAAACTCCTATTTTTAATTAAAAATACACAATAATTACAATATTTTCCCTCCTATTTCCACCTGTGAATGTCCTATGACTTTTATTTCCCATAACTGCTCAAAACTGAACTCCTTGTGCTTTAGTAAGCTGCTGAGCCAATTCCTTTAAAATTCATCAGTGTACTCAACTTAAGAGCTAAAGATGTGTGTACACTCAACTATAATTTCACTTGGTATTCTCTTTAAGTGCTTTTTGCTACCTGTTGTCCAGACAAAGTGAAATTCCATTACCTAATTCCATTACCTAATATACTTCTTTATTTCACGTGCATTTGTTAAATGATTTCTTGAGTAAAATGGGCTTGGGGACACAGATATTGCTACAGGAGCAGGTTTGGGTATTTTAAAGCAAAACAGATGCTTTCTTTTCCTTTTTTTTCCTACTGCATTCAATGAAACAGGTTTTTTGGGGTCCATTTCTTAGTTAAGCATAATTCCACTTGAGAAACAGAAAAGTTTCTTCTAATAGAAGAATGTTGTGCAGGAGTCAAGATGTGAACTAACTGGTCAGGCCAGTGCAGATATCCAGTTAACACGTTGTCATTGGATGGGATTTTCTCACTTGCTCTACCCCCATTGTTCCCACTGCATTTGTCAGGACTTCTGGGGGCTTGTTATCCTACATATGAGGTTAGGACATTTCTCCAGTTTAGTGAGTGAATTTGGACATTTCTCTAGTTTAGTGGGTGAATTCTTGCAGCTGCATCGAACACCTCATGCTTCAGGGATTAAAGAAGTCTTTGCTTTTTGAAGCCTCTTGAATCCCTACAAGGAGGACTGGGGCAGCTCTCAGGAGCTGGGCCACCTCTGTGTACTTCAGGAGAGCATCACCCCATTCTGGGATGGTGGCCACTCTCTGAGGCAGGATTTTGAGCTTCTTGGACCCCAGGTCTTCAATTTGGTGGGACAACACCTATGTTCCTGTACATGCCACATGTCTAGACAGGCACAGAGGGACTAGGTTGCTTTTCTAAGGAGGAAACCTGGATGGAAAAAACCTCTCCTGCCTTCCTTCCAACCTTCTTCTCAGTGTAGATGCCCAGAAATGACAGCAGCCCTCAGCCAATTGCCTGTTCCAGCCCAGGGTTTTTTTGCTATTCAGCTTTATCAGCTCATCACAGATCCCAGCAGCAAGCAGAGGGGCTCTGAAATTCTCCTTGTTTTAGTTCATGTCTGGATAGGGGATTATTTCTTACCGGACATAGTTATGTGGGAACAAAGAGTATCTCCCCTCTGCCAGTGGCTGCTATTCCTGTTGTGCACTGGCTGGTGGAGCAACTCTTGGGATAATATATAGTTCCTCCCTCAAGTATGTGGTCTCTGGCACTGCCAGACCGAGGCATCAGGCAAAACTCTGCTACAGGACATGGCAGGATGCAGAGAGGGATCACATATCTCTCTCCATTGGTCCATCTGGATTCCTTGATAAAGGAGGGACTTTGAGTGACACCATCAGCCCTCGTTCCACCTCCTTCCACCTCTAACACTTGACATTGCTTCCCTTTTCTCCTCACCCAGAGCTAAAGACACAATTCAAACAGAACAACTTTAGCTTGCAAAGTGTGTTTGCCTGTGATAAATGGTGCTCATGATGGATGGCTGTGGTCTTGAGGATGATGGAGGTGAACAGCAGGGTGCTTCATGGATTTGTACTAGCAGGAACATTATTTAATGCTTTTATTAATGGTCTGGAAGGAGGTGTAACCAAGTACATTAACTAGATCTGCACATGACACTGTGCTGGAAAGAACTGTAAACCAAGTGAAGACAGAGAAATAACACTAATGGAACCAGGGGTTAGAAATATGAGCAGGAAAGAGAATGAGATTCTGTCTGGGAAAAGGCAAACTAATAATTCTGAGAAGAATAATCCAAAACACAGATATTTAATAGGAGGGTTAGAGATCTGAAAAAAAAACCCCACTGATGTTGTAAAAGAGTGAACAGCGATGGTTAAGAGTGACTAGGCAATGGCTGTACACTGTGAAATGGTGGAAAAGGACATTTTTAGTTTGCAGAGTAAATGCAAAAGCACAAAATGCCCCTGGTACAAGGGCTTGGCCCTCTTTGTAGGTGTGACCTTCTACAGCAGTTTGAGATCTTACTTCCAGGCTTTATCTGTGAGTAAAGTCCAGAAGTAGAAAAATATGTTTATAGCTGGCTCTTCACAGAAAGAAAGACCTGGAGGGCATCTTCTTAACCACCCAGTCCTGAGTCTTCATATTCAGGGAGAAATATTGGTCTGTGTCACTTCCCTCTCCTCTCCCCTGTCCTCTTCTACACCTCTGCCGGGAAGTAAACCAAAGCTTCTTTGGTTTACTTTTGGTGGTAATTTTGACACCAAGAGCAGAGAAATGTGAAGAAGAGCAATTCTAACTAAATTATATTAATTTGTAGAGAGACAAAGACTTATTCTATATAAAAAATCCAAACAAGATAATGGATATGCAGTGGGGCCATCCCTTTTGTTTTCACTTAATGTAATTAAGTTGTAGGTACCATTTCTGACACTGTAATATTTGTGTCAGTTGGCACAAATTGAAATCAATAGGCAGTGAAGTGTGGAAGTGGATATTTGCCAAAGAAGGACTTAGATACACTGCAGGAATCCTCAGGTGGAACTAACCAAACAAAAATATTACTAAATATCAAGGCTTCTCCTAAAGTGATTTGTGCTGAAGGGTCTTAAAAGCACGTGGCCATTGCAGTCACCCATTCAGCAGGATGCTGATGTGTGTGCAGACCTCTAGGGTGTGATGAATTACAAAGGGAGTTGCAGCAAGCTGGAAATCTGTCCCAAATGTACTCACTCAAGAGCAAACATCCCTCACTGGTGAGAGCTTAGTCCCATGGGGAAGGGATGCTGCAAAAGCACTTGCTGAGATTCCAAGTGCAGTGCAACCATGGGGGTCACTGCCTGCTGCTCCTAAGAAGTTCCTTCATGCTGGGCAGCTCTGAAAATAGAATGAAATGATTTAAAGTGGCAATTTGTTCTTGGTATTGATTATAAGATGGATAAGTGTGTGTGTCTGTGTGTGTGTCTGTGTGTGTGTCTGTGTGCAAGAAATGTGGCTACTATGAGCTGCCTGTTCAGGGGAATTCTCTGTCAGTTCTGCAGAGCTGGTACAAACCAGGAGTTCCTGCTTTTTGTAATGAAAATATTTCTACTTTGTGAAGAGAAATTAGCAGGAGAATTTGTTGTATGCTTGGCCAGCAGCATTATTCCTAATGGAAAGGTTGTCTTCTTGTGCTGGAGCCCACCTGGATTCCTCTCAACCATTCAGCAACCTGAGGCATAAGGAAAAGGAGAGGTGGAATCCATGAACTCACATCCTCCACTTACACAAACACCCTTCAGACTCTGTAGCATCTTGGAGATTTTTGGTTTATTTTGTTCTGTTTTTCTTTTAAATGCTGATTATTAAGAAAGCTGGGAGACTAAGAGGATGGGTACAATTAACTCACAAAAAGTTCTCATATCCATTTTGTCACCATCCTGAGGACTGAGGAGGAATTATGAAAATATCCTGCTTAGCAGAGAAACAGAAGGACCAGGCAGCAGCATATGTATCTATATATAATTATATGTCAAGAGAAAAGTCCTTTACCCACTATGAACCACTTACTCTCCTGTACTCTCTGGTACCTCCACTGCAGGCTGAGGAATTCCTCTGACATTGTAAGAGGGAAAAATAAACCCATCTAGCCCTGAACATGTATCATCCATTTAGTCACTGAGTGGAAAAGCAGCTACCTCCAGGGTGGAACAGAGAAAGCACCCTGTGAGCTTCCCTGCAATATTAGTTCTCCAGGCTGGAGATTTCCTTAGCTTTGCTCACAAAACCATCATTAAAAATGTTAAGTTATAAGGAGCTGTCTTAGTGTCAGAGGGCAACTGCCTGTACAGGAAAACCTTTGTTAGAGTACTTTCCTTCACTTAAATTTCTCCATTCTTCAACGTTCTCTGATACAGATACTCAACCATTTCAGTACTGTTTGTAGTAACCTAATAATTACAGGGGAAAAAATATGGCCACTGTATGAAACACCTGGGTATATCATATGTTACTAATTTTAATTAACCATTTCAGCCTGTTGTAAACAAGAAGGCCAGTGAGAAATAAGCAATGTAAGTGGTCCAGTATTTGAGCTCAGTTGTTAAAATAATCCCCTATCTCCTTATCCCTGGATGATCTTTCAAAAAGGAAAAATATTCTAAATGAGAATGTGAAATTTAAGAGGAAAGTGAGCAGGACCTTGTATTATTCTCCTGGCATGAATAGGCAGGGTGAAAGTGATTGGCAGGACTGTGTTTATAGCCCTAACATGGGAACCACTAATCCCTGTTAAATATCCTGAGAAACGGCCGATCCTCATAGCATCACACAGGTCAGTGAAACCTGGCAAGCTGCAGGATGTGAAAATCTTGAACCACGACCTGTTAACGAATAAAATCCTGATTTGGGCATCTGGCCCCCACAGAACTCCATTTTTGCTAGTGAAAAAGGGGTATATCTGGGGTACAGCTTGGCAGGGGGTCTGGTGCCAGTACACCAGGAGCACTGGTCACTTCCTGCATGGTGAGATCAGGAGTGTCTGGATAGTCCCTGCTACAGCCCATGGGAACCAGAGCAGCCCATTCTGAAGTTCTCAGAGCACTGCAGGAGGACTGCTAAGTGCACATAATTATGCATGTGAACATGTATTTTCAGGATCAAGGCTTAGCCTTTTAGCTACTGGGCATTCCTCCTTATTCTTATTCTTACTAAAAGCAATGATTTTTATTAAAGGAGCATTCTGGCACCTGTTGTTCCAGACATCTACAATTACCTGACCATGGCACAGTCTGGGGAAAGACCCTGGTGGGCACCAGCTACCTCCCTGTCCCTACTCAGGACAGAAGGCAGCTGGAGCTGTTCTGGCAGGTCCCCAGTATGGCAGGGACCACTATGCCACAGAGCACTCACTTTTCAGAATAAGAGTAGCCTAGAGATAAAAATAAAAATCCCATCCCTGAGCTTTCCAACAGAAGTGAGTGCAGAAGGTCAGGCTGAGGCACATGGATTAAATGCTTCCTTAAAACCATGAAAATTTCACAAAACCTGAGTTATTTTAGCCATTTCTTTTAGGAAAGTTGAGTTGTACCCTAAATGTTCATGACTGAGTGTAAACCTGAACTAGAGCCTGCTACAGCTGCACTGCAGATCTCCCCTGTTTGTTGTTGTAAGTTCACTGGCTGCAAGAAGCAGCACCTGAAACATCACAAACAGATTCATGGAATCATTAAATTGTCAAGGCTGGAAGAGATCTTAAAGATCATCCAGTTCAACTGCAAACCCATCACCACCATAATCCCCCTGAAGGCACATCCCCAAGTGCCACATCCAGACATCTCTTGAAAAATTCCAGATATGGTGATTCTACCACCTCCTGGGGCAATTTATTTCAATGTCCAACCACTCTTCCAGGGAATTTTTTTTTATTGAGTTGCCTGGTGTCCTTCAGAAAAAGAAGCTTCTTTTTCTGACACCCTCAGATTTTGTGTTGAGCTGTCCACTAGGATGCTGCCTCCCTCCCTATGGATTACAGAAGGTTCATGGTGGAGACAAGGCTCTTCATTTTTGGGGTCTAAAGTGGAGGTTCTGCTTTCAGGCTTCTGGATGATTTAAAAGTTATCAGGTATCAGCGCAGAAAAGAGAATCCTGCAATGGGCTAAAATGTGAAATAATTAATGGCTGGTTTGAACCGAGCCTCTTGCTCCTGCTGCATGTCATAGAATCATAGAATATCTGGGATTGGAAGAGACCTTAAAGATTATTTAGCTCCAAGCAGTGTTGTGGCCTTCCACATCATGCAGCCCAAATGCCCCTCAGTACAGGCTGTGGCAGTAACAATGCCTGGCATGCCTATGGCTGTAGAGAGGATTGTTTGGGTAAAACATGACCTTTGGTAACCATTAGTGTAAAATAAACCTCCAAAATTTTGTCTTGCTGGCCTCTGCCTGTAATCTGCCTCCTGCCTCTGTCCAAAGAAAATCTGTTTTCCTGACTCTCAGGCTTAAACTACTCATTTCCTGGAACTTGTTTGGAAATTCAGCTACATCTAAAATAAGTATACTCATGGCATGCAAATGGGAAAATTCTAGCCAAAATCAATTGGCATTTGCTAAATCATACTGCAATTTATGATAGCAGAATTTGGCCCTGATCAGGAGCACAATAGTCTCAAGGACCACCAAAACAGCTGCTGGTCTTACATTTTGCCTATATTCTCAGACATGCCAGGTGGTTTGCAAATCTGTTTGGCACCAGGACTTTATGTGATCCACACCCAGGTCATACAGATTGCAGAAACCCAGGATTGATTGTCTACTGCCCCCAACAGCTGCAGGGAAAAACAACATCTTAATCCACAGCCCCAAGCAGAAACCCAGGGGAGCCCCAGGCTGTGCTTCCCAAAAATTCCCCTTGGCATTGTGTGACCTATCCCTGAGTTTGGGAGGAACCACAGAATCACAGAATATTCTGAGCTGGAAGGGACCCACAAGCATCACCAAGTCCAAGAGCCCACTTTTGTGGACACACAGAAAAGCTGAGAGCAACTTATATTTGTAAACTTAAACCTTCCCTTTCTAAAATTTCCCTTCCACTGCTCAATTTGGTATGAGAGGATGGAGGAGACACCTCTTGCTTCCCACAGCGATGGCTGTGTCAGGAATGATCTTTGTAGAGTCCATCAAAGGGGACAGACAGACAGCTGGGCAGCATCCACATCTGGGTGCGCTGGTGTTTTTATTGCATGTTGCATTATGTATAAATGCCATATGGAGTCAAAATAATTTTGGACTCGGTACCTCCTCCGAGCCAATACCTTAATTAGAAGTGTTTTGTTTTGTTGTTTTCCTGAAGGAGAGCTGCCATCCAAGCACATTATTATGGGTTTACACATCACTGTGCTCTTAATATCAAAGCTTTTGTTTGGCTGGAGAAGGGTTTCTGGGTGAGTGTTGGAGGTTGCACAATCTTTTCCCAACAGAAAAGTGAAGCACAAGTTGGAGTCTGTTGTGATAATGCACGAGAGGAAGTCAAGAGCAAGTCTGTGTGGTCTGAGTGAGATAACAGGCAGAGTCTCCTGTACCCCAACCGTGTCCGATTGCAGCCTGATGGCAAATTCCTGTGTGTCTCTTACAGCAAGAAGTGAGAAATCAGATAAAACAGAAACATTTGCAAGATGTCCATTTGCAGTTACAATTTGACCACTTTGATGACAGAAAAGTTCTTGGTCAGATTCAAGTGTCCAGATTGTCCAGAGAGGGTGTGCAGTTTCACTCACTGAGGATATTCCAGAACTGTCTGGACACAATCCTGTGCCAGGGCCTCTGGGATGACCCTACTTGAGCAGGGATGTTGGACCAGATGACTCACTGTGTTTCCTTCCAATCTGACCCATCCTGTGCTTCTGTGATTTTGTGATCTCTTTGAATTAGTTGCTCGCCCCTGAGTTGCACTGAGCAGTCTGAACTCTGGATGTTGTACCTGCATGAAGTCAAAAGAAGACTCTGCTCAGAAATGATGGCAACCTGAGTAAACAAGACTGATCCAAAATGGAGAATAAATTAGTATTTTTGTTTTGATGGTTGGAGATGGTAAAGATTGACTGTGTGGGTCTGTCTTGGTTACACAGAGCTGGAAAATAAATCCAACCTGTCCCAGCCTCAGCTTGCTGTGTTATTCTCTTCTTTGGAAAGTGAGGCTTCCTACCACGAGAAGGTCCCTGACAGTGCTTTTTAATTAGCCAGTAGGATAGTTTTCAAAGGAATCCATCAGCAGTGACTTCTATTAACTCAAACTTTGCTTTCCCTGTATGAGACTTACACCAAAAATTCCTCCCAGTTTTTGGTCTAACATTACCTATGCTAAATGGAGATGTATTAAATATTGTTAGGAAGGAAAATTTGCATGAAGCAGTTTTAACAATTGAAGTGATGAGCAGTAGAGGAAACCTTTCCCTTTTCTTTTGTTCTCTCATCACTGGCACAGGAATCCTGTATCTACCACATCTTTGCCTTTGTTCTACAGGGCAGAAAAAGGATGCAAGGAAGTCTTGCAAAACAGGCAAACATCCTCCACCAAAAAGGCAGTGCTGAGCTATTGGTTGTGTTCTCGTCTAAATGTGCCATGCACGCATTCTGCACCACACATTTCCTTACCACCCTCATCACAGGAGTGGAAAATCTGACAAGTAATCTTCTGTGGGGACATAAAAATGCAGGATGGAAACCTCTAAGCTGCGTGGTCTTTAAGGAGCAGTCATCCATTGAACTAAGGCTTTATTCAATATTACAGTATCTTGCTGATAGATGACATAAACCAAATTTGTTACTTAGAGAGGCATGTTGATTAGCTTCATGCTGGGCATGCATGGAGAAAGACATCTAGGCGCTCTTTTATCCAGATGGAATTCCTAAGTCAATCAAATAAACATCATAATAATAAGGTTAATCTGGTCTTTACTCATTCAATAGAGGAAAGCAGGGATGTGGATCTAATTACATAAATATTGTAAAATCAGTTTGCATTTATCTCTTTCCACATGTCCTTGGTACAGCCCTGGTTCAGCATGCTTAACACGGCCCTTTTTGGTCTGAATGATTTAATTCTGGGGCTAAAGCCATTCAAGATTTGTTTGAACAGGAAAATCTTGTTTTCTTTGGAGCATTTTGAAGTAGGCATAATTACAGTGTTGCAAATGCGATGCTCTGCTTTAAGGAGCTGTCAGCATTTCCATATTAAACCACTATTTTCAGGGGTTAACAGAATTGCCAGAAAAAGAAAAAAATTTAAAAAGAGTGGAAAAGAAGAGTCCATTATGGGATGAAACTTGGTGTTTAGGTTTTTAATCCAGGAGGGTGGTTTCAAAATCAAATTGTGCAAAATTAATTTACACTGCATGCTTGCAAAACTGCTCGTGTCACTTTTTTCATACTTTTTTTTTTTAAATCAGCCCACAATAAAGCCCACTTATTTTGCTTGTTTCTACTGTACACTGCTCTTTAAAGTTAATGTCATTTCCATACAATACCCCCAATGTAATATGCCTTAGGGGCAGCATAGATTGAATAAGTGACTTGGAGCCAGGGACTCCCAAGTTTATAATTTAGCCGCTGACTCACTGTGTGGCCTCAGGCAAACCACGTAACTCCTATGTCCTCATCTATGGTATGGTCTCAATTTTCCATTGTGTTGCACAACATGTAAGGAGCTCTGCTCATGTTCAATTGGAGCTTAACCCGATGGTGAGTGGGTTACTGGAGCCCTGTCGAGGATATGAGACTTAACACAACTCCCACTCAGCAGGTTCTGTCTATTCAGATAATCTGCAGGAGACCAGTCTTCAGTGAGCTGGTCCAGGTGGGCACTTGGTGGGTGTATCTCCACCTGTGACATCTGTGTTGTGGAGAAAAGTCTGTCTTGGTGCTGGCACTGAAATAAATGATGTTCTTCAAAAACCAGTAGAGGAACTGGGATGTTGTTTTGAAATGTGTAGGCTTGCTTTGTTCTGGACCTGCAGGATACTCACCTCATACTGTCCCTTACTGTACTTCTTCAGTTTTCCTCAGCTCTTCATATGTTTTTACACTGTCCCTTCATGGCTGAGCTTTTCCTTTATCATAAAGCATTCGCTTTTGCATACAGCAGAGTCAAACTTCTGTTACATATTATTTGAGTCACATATTATTTTCTTCTTGGGGAAGAAAACACAGACAGCTTGTGTAGACAGTGGATGAGGGAACAGTGAGATTTTTTTCCTGAAAAACAACACCCCCTAGGAAGTAGGTCCTTCAGCATTTAGCCAGGCCTGAGAAGGGCTCTTTTTCAACAAGTGCTGTCCTGGTGTGGACCTCTATGAACAATATTGCATTTGTGGGGGTCAGGAGAGTAGAAATAGAAATTTAGAAAAGAGTGTTTCATCACTTCCAGTCCTCCATATCACAGGCTAATACACACTGGTGGTAAGTTCAAATGTGTCTGCAGAACGTTTGTGGCCCAGGCCACAACAGCCCCCTACAGCCATCCACAGACCTGTAATTAAAGATCAAGATTAGCAGCTGAAACGTGTCACAGACGGAGAACAAGACTCAATGGTCTGCCAGTGGCCTGGGTCAAGAGCAGCACAGAAGTGGTGAGACAGCCAGACCTAGAGAGATGGCATTCTCAGACAATCTTCCCCTCTCTGAAGAGATCTTTGTTCAGTCAGAGGATCATGAAGAACACTCTGGTTTTAAAAATTGTCTCCCTTCCTCTTCATCCCCTGCCTACACAAGCTGCCAAAAGCTGATCACTTTCTGACCTCATGTAAAACTTTCTATTGTGCAGCATCTCACTGCCCAAGCCCCACAAGCTGACCACATATTTTGTGAAGAACCGTGTCTTTTCTTTTTTTTTTTCTAATTTTCCACTTTGTAGATTCATGTGGTGCCTTTGTGGTCTTGTCCTGGAGGACAGCTTACCTCAAAGGGAGTTTTTCTTTATTGGTTTTCAGTTCTGATGGTTAGAGACCCTCCCATGTCCTTGCACTGTTTTCTGTATTGCTCATGTGGCAGTGCTCACGCAGTCCCAGTTTCCTGTCTGTGGAATGGGAATGATAGTGTATGATATCTTATAATACATATGGAATTATGAAACACAGAAAATCCCTCTGTGATCCAGTATTCTCTGCCAGTTAACAAAATAGTTTTATTCTCTGAGCAGACATGTCCGTACAAAGATCTAGATTTGTGTCCTGCCTTTAAAAATTCATTTTCATCTTGGATTTGGATCCCAAGCTGAACTGTTGGAAACTTCCAGTATAATGAGACACTTGTAGAAAAATATTTTATTGTGAATGCAGGAAGTATTTTGAAATATTTTGGGGTTTTGGGCAGTTTCAACACTCAGCTGTATTTACAGTTTTTCTCCATTCACCTTGTGAAGTTGTTTTCTTCCTGTCGTTTTTGTGCTGGCTGGCTTTCCTTGTTAGAGAGAATCTCCATTGCTTCACAGCAGATATGCAGATCCCAACATGTATGTGTAACTCCAGCTAAATCCAGCAGATCCATGTCAGGCTGACTTGACCTACAACAGTTTTAATTTGTTTAGACCTGACCTGAACAGTTTTCAGATCATGTTGACCCTGAGTGAGTGCTTTGCTTCAGCTTTCCTGAGGGAAAATGGAAACAATTCAGGAAAATCAAGCTTTTCCTGGGGGCAGCTCTGTCTCTGTAAAAAACAAACTTGGTATTAAAAAAGAAACAAATAAAATGGAAATTTCTCAGTGGCTCTACTTGCTACACAACTATATCTAAAAGAATATGATTTCAATCTACAGAAACAGCAGTGTTTGAATTCAGCATTACAATAATAAAGAGGTTTGTCTTCCACCACCTAGTCAATATTAGCCAGCTGACAGCTAGTCTAGCATGGTGTGAGACAAACCTCGTAAAACTGGAGAGCTTTACAAAAATCAGAGTGGGTGATGACCCTAAAAATTAATACTTACCAGGCACTGTACAGCTGAGAGACTGGTAGAAACAAAAACCACGGATTTTCTGTTGGAAGACATGTAAAATTGACACTGTGATTTTATAGTGGTTTGTAGGATTTACAAGACATACTGCAAGTAGCACTTGCTAAAACTACAGCTCAAGATGTCTGGAAAGAAAAATATCTGCAGGAATGGGGAAGAGCAGCGTCAGCTGTTTAGGAACGTCTCTCTGGGATGCCTTGGTGGGGTGAATAAGCGGTGATGTGGTTTGGTTGTCAAATGCAGCAGTACAGGCAGAAGGTTGGGGTGGTTTATAACTTAATTCATCTTTGGAGGAGAAAGACTTCTCTTTTATACTTGAAGCATGGATGTAATGTTAAGAAGGGCTGAATGTCTACAAAACTCAGTAACTGACTTTCTGAAGCATCAGCTGATCTCAGCCTCACAGAAGTGACTGCAAAATTTGTGTACTGCTGAGTGACTTTCACTGAAGATGTCTGCCATGTCAGTACAGCTGAGCCGACTTTTCAAACCTGGTATTTTTAATCTATTCCTTTTTGCTAAAGGCTTTTCCAAAGAGGATCCTGAACCTTTCCCTTACATCATTCTTGCGCACAATTAAATTCAATCTTCCTTTCCCCCTGAGACACGGAGAGTCATGGTGCTCTTTGGGAACCTGTTGACAGATGATGCTGGTACTGGACAAAATTATATTCCATCAACAGTGCTCCCTCATTGTGCCCTTTGTTTTGTCCAAATCCCACCAACCCAGCAATGTGAAGGACCAGTAGAGCTGCTGGATGAGAGCTCTTCTCATCTCTGCATGGGTGTTTCCAAATCACCTGGCCCACTAGGAAAAAGACAACTTTCTCTTTAATAATAGATGGTGGTAGTGAGACATGAAAATTAGGAGACATATTTTCATTTGATATTGGAATATCATGAGCATCAGTTATTTTGGGAAGGAGTCCAAAAAATACTTGGAGAGAGTCTAAAACTGCAGATGAATCCGCAGGTTTATTTTATTGGGTGATTTCAGTTCTGCCAAATATTTGTAGTGTAAAGAAATCATAAAAATTGCTGGTGGTCCTCGCCTGGCGGGTACTTCTCACATATTTGAGACAGTTGTACGAACTGTGACAAGAATGTTTGATCTATTAGCTTAAAAACAAATTAGAGTCTTCAAGAGAAATAAATGAACTATAGATGGTAGAAATACATTTCTCTTATCTTAGAGAGACCAGGAATTTTTGCCCCCAGGCTTTATTTGCATTTAATTATCACAGTTTGGATTTCCTCTACTGCATGCATGGAGGTTTAGTCTGTCTCGTTCCATCCTCTGTTCTGAAATAACATTAGTACCTGTTAATGATTATCATTGTCAATTATATATTCTGGTTACATGAACATTATAAGAAATATTGGTTTGTTTTAATAAATCTTCAAAAGGCAGCCTAAACCTGTGCCTTATCTCCTTTCTGCTTTGTAATTTATTTATTTTTATGGTTATGATATATGAAAGACTCTGCATGCTCCCAGGGACTGTGAATGGGTATCTGCTCAGCACTTGAATACTGAGATGGCAGACAGAAAAGGTTTTATTTAACATAGCTTTCCAAATGAAGCAATGGGGTCAGGTCATGTATCTCAAAGATAAAGAAAGGAGTGAAGAATACAGGTCTAGAAATCCAAAGACTCTGTTATATGCATAAAAGAGAGAGAACTGGTGAACCCATAGGTGGTTTAATTTTACACATTCTAAGCTGCAAAACAGCTTGTGCTCACATTGTAACGATTATTCATTTTCTAACTTAGATTATTTTTTGCTAGGATAATAATTTCACTGTAGTCCTGACCTGGAAAAAGGACTGATTGCTTCACTTCCCATTGGTCTGTAGGCATAAAGATAGTTCCATATGAAAAGATTTTCATTGCATTTCTAAAGAGAATTTTGTTTTGAGTTGTGCAAACCTGATATTTATGCCATTTGCCCATGTGGATTATTTTCATTCACTGGACCAGCACTGAAATGTCCACTCCAAGAGGTACACTTTAACCAAGCATTCTTTATGTGGTCTTCAATTAATAAACAGGAATACGCCTTTCTAAACCTGTGGGTAATGATTTTTCTGCTTGCTGCTACTGTATGTCACCTAAATGAATGGGGCATTTATATACTGTCCTTTCATCTGGGATATCAAAGCACTTTATAAATATGGACCAGTGGCTCTGATGTGCAACCACTGAACTGTGGCTGCCTTGGAGGTGGCATGCGGTTGACATTTGGCTAGCAAAGCACATTTGAACATCAGAAACTGTTGGTTTCCTCAGAAAGGCTTGGAGGTGTGGGGGGTTGAAACTATCTGAGTTAACCTCTAACACATACCTGCCCCAACACGGGAAAGCAACACCACTGCCCACCTTCCAGTGAGCTAAAATACAGTCTTGGCTAAGAGCATGACCAAAGCAGCTTCCATCAACTGGATCACTGATTTTATTCCAGCCCAAGACCATGACTGCCAAAAATTATTACCATATGGGGAGCTGGTAAATTGCCCCAAGAAAATGAGCTTGGTGGTCCCAGATTAGTTTCACATGGACAGGTGTCTGCACCACAAAACCACAGTCACAGCTGCTGCCAGCTGCTGTGGGTTTCAGAAGGGAGGTCCAGCACTGCCTGGTCAGTGGTAACACAAGTGGTGGTTCTAGAGGTGGCATCTCAGGGCTGCAGAGATGAGGCTCTTTGTGTCTCTTTAGGTGTTTCTTGACCCCTCTATCCTGAGCTGTTAGTGAGTTTGTATGGTGCTTTCCATCATTGTTGTGGCAGGTGCTTTCTCTTACCTCCACACAGAGGCCTCCCCAGCCCTGCTTCCACTCTGCTAAAAGGATGCAACAAAAAATTTCAACTGGGCTTGTGTGTTGAAGGTGTTAAGTTCAGACCACACAAGTAGGCTTTAACATCTTTGGTACAGCTTGGAAAATCCTCCACAGGACTGGAAGGGCCTTCTGGGTCACTAATCCCAACCTCCCACTGCTGCAGCCTTTCACTTTGCATAATCCTGTAGAAAAGCTGACTAATCTTCAAAAACATGGACAATCACAGGAAACCTCAAAAGCTCTCTATATGAAAAAGGTGTCTAATCTATTTTGCACCCCTCCAACACCTTTCATCCAAAACTTGTAATGAGTTTTGCAAACATGGATTTAAGAATTGTGATACCAGTGGGAGGGAAGAATTATCAATTATCCTTACTGTATTTGAGAGGAAGAATTTGAAAGACAGTGAAATTATGAAGCAAATCCCCATTCTCATTCAGACAAAGGTCTTAGTGGCTTGAGGATGTTTGCTCCAATGGAGATATCCAAGACCATCCAACCAAACCAATTAGACAGTCAGGAATTAAAATCAGTGTTCCTGACTGTCTTTTTTTCTGCCTTTTAAGCACTGAAGTGTACTATAGCTCAAGATTTTCCACCTGTCAGCCTCACTATTTCTTCCAGAAGAAGAATACATCCTATTTCTTCTGTGAGATAGCATGAACATCATCCCCTCCCTGAAGCACTCAAAGTCAGGTTGGACAGGGCTCTGAGCAACCTCATCTAGTGAGGATGTCCCTGCTCACTGCAGGGGGATTGGACCAGATGACCTTTAAAAGGTCCATTTCAACTCAATCTATTCTGTCATTCTATAATTCTGTGATGTACCATAGTTAAGTGAGCAGGAGGTTCTGTTAGAGCAAAGAGGAGTATCAGCAGCAAATTTAAAGATTTTTTTTTAATCTGTAGAAAATACAACACAGAGAAATGACCTTTCTGCATTTTCACATCATCAGAAAAATGAAACTGAGTCTATCTTCAAACTCATGAAAACACACATTCCTTCTTCAGGGAGAATAAATCCTGAGCAATGCACTGTGTTCTGTGGAAATGTTTTGCCTTCATCTTGAAGCCAAATGCTACCCTCAGTCTCATTGACTTTTGGTTGAATTTGACCTTTCTGATTTTCTAGCACATTTTTTGAACTTGTAAGTGTGGATGATGGCTAAGTATGGCCATGGAGCTATTTATCAATTAGTAGATGATGGTAGAACTTATTAACAGCATTAGTAAGTGGAGAAACTAGTCCCCACAACCTTGAAGCACCACTGTTTCATGTTATTGGTGCTACGATAATTGTTTGCGTCCACCTTTGATCAACACATCTTTTAGGATTTTCTTAAAATTTGTTACTTTAACAGCTGATCCCACTCCTACTGTACAGTGGATAAAAAACTATCTTGTAGATTTTACCAAGCATTTAAATTGACTTGGAAGTTCTCTAAATGAATCTAATTTAACAGAGGGGATTTAATTTAAAGAGGGAATGTGTGCTCTCCTGATCTCCTGTGCAGATTCTATATTGGCAAAAGTTGGTAAAACTGTTCTTGCAAATTTGTCCTTAAAACAGTTGGAGGGTTCAAAGCAGGAGGCAAAATTCAGGATAAAGTGCAAGGGCCAAATGCTAATGCACTTGCTTACACTGAGAAGCATCAAATCCAAAGATTTGCTAGACCTAGAGTAAGAAGATGGGAAGTTTGAACAAGGACATTTCAGATTACAATTCAAAACTCACTTTTAACTCATGCTGCTGTTCAGGGATTACTCCAGCAACATGGAAAGGGGAGTTGTTAATACATTATGTGCTCGACAGGACTGGCAGATCTTACCTCAAAATGCTTGGTTTTGCTGGCATCTGTCCTGGTGCAGTCATGTATTTTTAAGTCACTTTAAGCAGTTTCCTCTTTGAGATTTTTATTTGCTGTTTGGTTGTTTGGGTTTTTTTCTGTGACACATTAACTTTCCTTCTCTTATCAGAGCCATTCTAGTCAGAGATAGACATGGACCTTTGATTATTTTTTATTAAGGACAAATTAGGAATGCTTTAATTAGGGTCATGTGCTCATTTCAGGTGTCTTAAAAAGTAAGGTCCATCTCTATTCTGGAAAGCTTTATTCCAGAAAGCTTTTTCACAGGGACAGCTTCCAAAATTACATGTCTCCCAGCTATGTTTTTTAACAATTTACTGACTTTGGGCCTTGGATAGCCGAGATGAGTTCCAAATTTGGGATATTTACTCCACTGAATTGTGAATGCCCTGAAGATTGCAGTGCTTGGATTTTTTTACAAATGACAGAATTCAGGATAATGACAATGCTAGTGGACATATATCAACTGACTCACAGCACCACTCCACATTTGGGTGCTGATTCAAGCCCCATCTCTAACTATAATGTCACAAGGACTGGCCAAGTGCACTACCTCTTTCTGATGTTGTACAGAGTGTGTTGGGCTGTGTAATTCAGTCCAAGCCTCTGCTGCTGTTACAATAAGAGCATTACCTGTAGTCTGAGCTATGCAGGGATTATTTGGGGTTCTTCTGGTAATTTATGATGGCATAACCACCTTCCCAAGGTGCAGAAAGACTGAGCAGAGATGCTTTCTTGAAATGGGCTTCTTTCTCTGTGATGATTCAGTTAAGCCTATGGAACAGATGTATAGATGGACACACAGTGGTTTTGTGTTGGTTTGTTTTGGGTTCTTCCTCGCAAGACTTAATGCTTTCCCTTATAAGTCAGGATCCTGCATGAGTTTGTTTCCCTGTTGAGTCGTTTATGAATTTCAGCAGCTGCACCTTGGTTCCTCCACATCCCTCCTTCACCAGCTTTTCTCTTCTCACATTCCTGGTGGCATCCAGGGTCCTCCTGACCTTGGTCTCCTGATAGTCCTGGTGTGGCTCAGACTACCCAGTTGTGGCTGTGCTCCCAGACTGCAGTCTGTGTTAAAGACTAAATGCTGTCTTTTTACAACTCAGTTTCTTTCCATAAAGTTAATCAAGCAGCCTTCCTTTTACAAGGCAGCAGATCCTTTGGCATTTCTTCCTTTGGCATGCTGAAAATTCCCAATGCTGCCAGGTTTCCCCCAGGATAGAGAGAAGCTTCTTGCCCTGGAGAAGAGCTGTTCCCTTACAAGGTACTTGTATTGTGTCCTTGGAAAACTTCCTCTTCCCATTCAAACATGTTGTTGGGGATATCTTTGTATTTCTATTAGAGATGAGCACAAGCCATGAGGCTGGATCTAAATTTAGTCAAACTCTGAGGTTCCTTACAGTAGGGAGTAGGAGCTCGATGTGTGCTTTTTGGCTGGAGCTGCTCTCCTGTCTGCACAGCCTAACACAAAAAGCATTGCTGGGCTGTTGGGGAAGCTGCTGACACAACTGAGAAACTGAGTGGTGAAGGCTTGTCATCAAAATCAACAAACCTGAAGGCAAATGGGAACCTGGTGGTGTGAGTAATCATTACCCCTTGCCCAGCCACTTGGAGCAAACTTTCTCTACTCAATAATCACCAGGTTTTATGAAGGGAAACAAACGAATTGCAGATGAAGCACAGAGCAAAATGTCCCTGCATTGCTCTTACTGGGGAAAAAGAAAAAATCTCCTTCTTTGGGCTTAGTTTGTGCATGCCTTTGCTGTGTAGCGAGCTGCAAACGGTGGCCTCTCAGTTCATTAATTGACAAACACCATCCCCTAAACATTTCCAGGCACAGTCATTTTCTTTTCTCAGGTTTACTCAGTGGTTCTTACTGAGGTCTACATTTTTCCACACATGTACTGAGAATAAACTTGCCTCTACAATCTCATCTCTTGTGCTCTGAGAAATTTTGATAATGTAATTCATAAGCAGAAGCAGATACATTTTCTCGGTCTGTCTCTTTTTGCAATTCTTCTGGCTTTGGCTGTTTACTACTCCCTTTACAGCAAACTGCCCCACTTCCCAAATACCGCAGGACTTTCTGAACTGCAGCATTTCATTCCATTTGTCTCTCTTTTTAAGAGGCTGATCTGTCTTAAAGAAATTTTTCTCATTTAAAAATAATTTTGCTGTGGTTTTACAGTCAGCATGGTTCCCCCCAAAAGAAACAAAAAATCCCTGCAGGCCTATTTCTTCTCCTTCTCCCATGATGACACTGGTGTAAATGACACTGGTGCCAATGGAATTATTCCTGTTTTACACCAGTATAAAAGAGACCAAGTTCTGAAAGATGGGACATATTCAACATCTTCACAAAATTATATTAGGGTAGAAGGGTATCTCTATCTATCAAAAGGGATCTCAAATTGCTCTTTTATCTTCAATGTCTCAAATAGGGGAATATAACCATCCACCAGCATGACACAACAACCCCCAGGGTGAAATCTACAATGCATTTAGCATGGAGAAAAGGCAAAGGCAGCACAACACGGCCCCTTAGGAATGGGCCCAAGGAATACAGTGTCCAGCTGAAATTAGCGTTACTATTTGCCTCGTGGAAATGGTTGGGAAGCCCAGCCAAATTCAGGGCTCCAGCCTACTGGAGCAGCTGCAGTGAGGGCAGTCTCTGTTCCCCAGCGCTCGCAGTCCCAGTGACAAACAGCAATCAGACCGCGGGCCAGCAAGAAGTGGAGCCAGGCAGAACTAAAATATCCCTGTTGGAGTGCGGTCCCATGAGGACAGTGTTATGTCTTACCAGAAACAAAGAGAAGAGCACATTTCCAGTCTCAAAGACTTCTCTGTCCCATTAAGGAAAGCTTCAGACTACAATTAGAAAAAAAACAAGAAAAAGAGACATAGCCACAGCATGCCAGTTTGCATCCAAATGCAGCCTAGAAAAAGCAGTTCTGCTCCCAGGAGAAGGCTGCTAGCACCCTCTTAGACTGGTGGCTCCAACCACCTCGCTCAGGAGGGTGGGAATGTGACCCTGGAGAGAGACCATCCCTCCCCCAAACCCAGAGCCACTGAGTAAATATTGACTCAGAGAGAGGAGTGGCTGAATCACTCATTCCTATCCTAACAAGGTGTTTCCCTTTGCCCAGCGTGTGAACAAGCCCACCCTGCACAGCCCAAAATATCAGACAGGAATTGGTGCCCATGGTGATCAAAGGACATGGACTCAGAGAGACAGAGCACCTCTGTTTGGGCAGGACTGACGTGTTTGTTTGCTCTCAGAGTGGCCAAATGTCTACTCCATTCAGTTATTCAGGAGGACACATGGTGGGAAGGATGGATAGGTGGAGGGATGAGGAACTTGGAGCCCCCTAGTGCAGTTCTTCTGTTCTTATCACATTAAACACCTCTCAAATTCTCTGACTGCCATTCCACAGCTGCTGATGGTGTGGTTTCATACACCAGTTAATGCTACAGCAAGGGCCTGTGTTCATGAAATCTCTGCCCCAAGATGCACTGAAGTAACAGTGAATTTGTAGAAAGGGGTAGGAAAAAGTCCAGCTGTCTCAGTTGTCCAGCTGTTTCCAGCTCAGTATTCAACCTGGGTTGGATGATTTGCATCATAACTCTAAATCTCTTTATAATTTAAAAGTACTAAAATAAAGCCCAGTAAAGACCTGGGAGACAAATGGTGGTGACCACTGACTGGAGCTGTGAGTGGGTGTCATGAACTTTTGGGTGGCTCCTAGCTTGTGTAATCCAACTGGATGCAAGGGAAGGCTGAGTTCATTGTTGCAAGCACAGGTCTGGATTTCATTTCATGTCTGCTACAGATTTCCTAACTGGGTCACCATGCTAGCCTGGAACACAGGCATTATATGTTCCTCCTCCACTGAGATGTCACAGAGCTCAGGATTTGATGGTTTAAAAACTGGTTGAAGATCTCCCAGAAAAAGGATGTGTAAGAAAAAGCATATGCTATGGATCTCTTCATATACGCTACGTTACCAGAAATGTTGTATTTATGTATTTCAAAACTGGGCACTGGGCTACATTTTCATTCCCCAGTACAAAAGCAAATACATTCCAAACAAAGCAATGTTGTTTCAACAAAGCAAGGGTTGAAATCTCTCCAGGGCTTCATTCTGTCTCACTTAGATCGGGCATAAGATCTTAAAGCAGAGTTTAGTGGTCGGCCGATCACGCTCCTCTGGGAAATGACAGAGTGGTAATTCAAAAGGGGTAGTGAAGTACAGCATTGTCTTGGTCTGCAGGACTGTTCTTCAATAAAACCAGCGTCTCACCCGGCTTACAGGAGAACATTTTGTTCCAAAGGAGCTGTGGCTCTTCAATAAACAAAAGAATTCACCTCCGGCTAGACTTGGGTGTAAAATGAAAATGTTATTGGAGACAAAATGTCTTTGTGAAGACAGCATTTCCATGATGCCTGCCACGATTGCCTGGGCATATCGAGCAGTTGAAGTGAAAAAGGATAAAAGGTACATCTCCAAGGCACTGACTCCATGGGTGTTTGAAACTTCTTTCAGGCTTGGGAAGTGGTTTCAGTCCAGCTGGGAGCTCTGAGGGAGGGGATAAGCAGCCTGGGTCCTGTCTGGCCATGGGCTGGCACTCACCCTTTTTATTGTAAGGACTCAGATTTGATCACAAGTGAGTTGAATCTTTCCTGAAAGCCTTTCCTTGGAGTAAACAAGTTCGCCCACATCTGACACAAGAGATTAGGAAAGCATCTCAGAGTATCTAAACACAAAAATCCATGAGATATTCCTCCTCCAGTCTGAAACTCCTGGTACACTTGGGAAAGTTCACAAACAGCAAAGGAGTTGTAGGGTCTTTCAGGGAAATAATTCATGTCCAGACTGGCATAGCTCAGGTGTTCAGATATGGCTGTCTCCCACCCAGATTAACTCTGAACAGATATGGTCTCTGTGGTTCCTTGGTGCATGAAGATGATAAAAATCACCTCGGGCTGTGCAGTTTCAGGGGATTTTTGTTACAAGATTATTTTCCTAAAAATGGCACCATGCCTCTGGGGATGAAACATACTTGGAAATATATGAAAATTTAATCAATTATGTGAGTTAGTTCCGACTTTTCTTGCATACTTATGGCAAGATCATTCCTTTGTCATCCTCAGATCACTGAGGGGCTCTTTATTGTACAGTCAAGGTGTCCACTTTTAGCTTGACAAGCAGGTTTTGGCCTTCAAACTCTTAGGCAGAACAACAGCCAAGCTCATCTGGCAAAGATAGTCTTTTATGGTGTGTCTAATCATGGCCTTCTACTCAGCCTTTATTTCACCTAGAAGTTGTTCACTGAGGATAACCAACATCCTTGTTCTACTCTGGGGATGGGACAGGGGACTTCCTGCACTCTTTCTCACTGTCTCTTCCATTTAAGTAATGAGCTTACACAGCTTGAAAGATGGTATAAGATAAGAACTGTTAGACCACTGCTCTGCTATGTAGACTCTAAGGCTTAGCAGAACCCTTGTGCTGGGGCAGTCAGATGGTTAATACCCAGGAAAATACAGAGTTCCTGTGTTTCAGGGGGGACCACAGCTGTGCCAAGCTTTTGAGAGAAGGTAACCCAGCCTGGATGCAGATTGTTTCATGAATCAGCCCAAGAAAAGCCATATGGTGTCTGCAAAGGAGGCCTGTCCACTGCTGGCTGGACATTGTCCTTGCTGGACTCTCTGTAGCAACCTGAAATCTCGTTGACTCATGTGGACCAAATTTCCAGACTTGACTCATTGGCTACTAAAACCATAAGATTGCATGGTGTGTCTCATATTTTTCCTGGGGAAAAAACCAGCAGGAAAATATATCTTTGGTTAATTAACATTTGAATCTGCTTTGAAGCCTTCAGAGAATATATGTTAAGAAATTAAATTAATCTCAAACCAGCAAAGAAAAATAAACCTAAAATATCTGGACCATCAAGATTTGTTTCTATAAATGTTCTGGTTGCCTCCTTCTGAGATGCTGGAGCATGCCCAGGGAAGGACAACAGAGCTGGTGAAGGGTCTGGAGCACAAGTCTGATGAGGAAAAGCTGCGGGAGCTGGGGGTCTGAACCAGGAGAAGAGGAGGCTCTGTGGGGCCTTCTCATTCTCTGCAACTATCTGAAATAGGTGTAGCCAAATGAGGGTTGACCTCCTCTTCCAGGTAACAAGGAATAAGATGAGAGTAAATGGCCTCAAGTTGTGCCAGGGGAGGTTTAGATTGGATATTATGAAAAATTTCTTCACTGAAAGGGTTGTCCAGCATTGGAACATTGCCCAGGGAAGTGGTGGAATCATCATCACTGGAAGCATTCAAAAATGTTTAGATGTGGCACTTGGGGACATGTTTTAGGGATGGACCAGAGACTCTTAGGTTAATGGTTGGGCTTGATGATCTTGGAGGTCTTTTCTAACCTTAATCATTCTATGATCCTTCGGTTTAAAGGTAAAAGATACAGATCTTGTCTAGTCTCTTTTGTATATCTTAGTACCTGCTGAATGTTATGGAATCATGGATTTATTCTAGGGCCATGTGTGGCAGGAGGGGCAATTGAGAAAGGTCCAAAGAGTAGGAACACAGGTGGTTTTACAGAAAATGCTCTTGGCATTATCATTATCAAAAATTCCCTTATAAATGGAAAAATTTCCTCACACAATGGAAAACTAAACTGAGAAACTCATTGCTGTAGGAGTTAATTGCCAAAACCTTGCCAAAGGATGAGAAAATAAAAGGGAAAAAAGAAACAGGAAAAAGAAAAATAATAAAAAATTATGCGATGTTTACAATGCCAATAAGACCATAATAGGGGCATTTAGAAAGACAATAGTACTTATTAGGAAAAGAAAACAAGAGTCTCAGAAGAATTACACGTGTTGGAAAAGCTGTCTGTTTCAAAACAGGAAAAACCCTTTGGTGTAGCTAATGGCCAGATCCAGATAGGTAATTACACACAAGCTCTTTCAGCTGCAGTCCATGCAGTTGCAGTTCATTTTGAGCCTGATCTTAAATCAAATCTGTTGGCCTCCATCAAAGGTGATTGTTGATAGTGTAAACATCTGTCCTGGGCCAAAACCCTGATTCATTAATGGAACATCAGGAAAATTTCCTACAATGGTCTAAGGTATAGCTTAGTCCATTTTTTTGATATTTCCTTGGAGGAAATTTTTGATTGAAGATTTTTTTGATATTTCTTTGGAGGCAGCATTGACTGACCATTGACAGAGGCAAAATACAAGGCAGTCTGAACAAAACGGTCTGAACAATTATACCACTTTCTTCTTCTTCCTGTTTCTTTTGGCTCTCCAGAAGTAGTTGTCAGTCCTATTTTAGTTTCAGAGGACCTAAAAAGTCTCCTAAGTCCTCCTTTGCCATCCTCACTAAGTTGCTGGGAAGGGAGCATATGTGGGTGGAGGAGATGTTCTTGTGTGGCCACGGGAGGGCTGGGCTGGAAGTCTCCTTACGCACAACAGATTTTTCTGCTGTGCCTTTTTTCTGTACTGGAAAGGGGAGGGAAATAATCTTTCCCCAATTTAAGAAGTTGTGTTAATAGAAGCTTAGAGCAAAGGAGCCATCATTGACAATGCTGGTTGATGGGGAAGATGAGAGTGGCCTTTGTTCCTGGCTCCTTGATGGACTTCTGTCAAGGCATTTAATTTTTCCTGTGCTTCAGTCTGGCCCCAAAAAAGTGCAGCCAGTGTGGGACTTGTCTGTGCAGTGCTTTGAGCACAGCAGGACAAATGTGTTAGGCAATGAGCACTGTCATGAGGAATTGCCTGCTGCCCAACAATATTACCTCTCCAACGTGCCTACCTCCTCTTTTCCCATTCCCTCCCCACACTGAGATCTCGGGGCATCCTCAGGGACTCTTCTGTTTCCAGAAATCACAGGAGCTGCAGAGCACTTCAAAAAGTCTGGCTCTGTCCCTTAGGTGTCAAAGAAGGACCTCAGGTTCCTGGAAAATCTGGTCCCAAATGAGTGTAAAAACACACATTTTGTCAGGAAGTGAATAAAATCTCACTGAAATTAAGCCAGGGACAAAGATGAAAAAGCAGATGGCCCATGACAAACTGTGAGAACAAATTTGTTCGCATGACATGGGAATAAGTATGTACTCATAACAGACTATTACTCAAGAAATTTTGAAAGAGCACAACTCCACAGGAGTCATAATGGGATTAGTCACGTAAAGCTCAGTCCAGCTAAGCCTGGTGTACTGTACCTGAAAGAAGACAAACAGACCCCAAAACAGACCACAATTGAAAAAAAAACCAACAAAAAGGAAACAATTTCCAAAGAGATGCACAAGTTTATGAAGTCAGAAAAATTTTTAAATGAATTAAAATATGTAGAGTAGGTCTTGGATTGTTATTAGGCTGCTCAAAAAGCAAGAGGCCAGAGGAAGGAGCCTTCCTGAAATGACTCAACCAGTTTGACAGCACAGAGTTGGTGTGTTTTTGGTGAAATGCCATGGACCTTGGAAGAGACTTTGCCATGTGCTCCATTACAGCATTGTTCTCGCAAACTACAATTATTTGCAATTATTTGCAAAATCCCTTTAAAAATAAGCCACAAACCAGAGGAATAGGGTTGATTTGGAATACGCTGATCTTTTTTTTTTTCAAATCAGTATTTTGCGCAAAACTCCTGGCTTGAACAGACATATTTAAATACATAAAACCACTCCTGTCATTAAAGGGAGCAGCATCTTGATATATAAAATATTTTGTGATTTTTCTACCTATGAAGAGAGGAGTGGCTTCCTAGGACACATATGTGATTTGCTTTATCTAAAAAATAATTAACAATACGCTTGCCTAATGCTTTTATGAATTTTCTATGCATTTCTAAGCTGCTCACCCAACAGCGAGTGTTCGGAGCTAGTTTAGATTGATTAAATAATTAATTAAAGGATAGACTAGAATGAAAATAATATCTAGAGCCGAATTCTGTTTCTGAAATCACAGTCAGACATGTATGCAGACACCAATCCTGGAGTGCTCACACTGATGCTTCTCTTCAGACCTACACCACGAGTCATGTCCCACAGCCTCTTCACCCAAGCTGGTGACTTAATCCCTTCTAAACTTGCTTGAAACCCTTCTAAACTTGACTTAGCCTGGCAGTGGGAAGCAATGCCACTCCATCTGAATCACACCTGAGCAGTGCAGGAGGGTTGGCTTCAGATGCAGGTCCCAAAGATGGATTTTGTCCGTGCAAAAGCAGCACAGCCCTCAGTGACGCACATGCTGCTCTTGGGCTCTCATTTACCACAAGCTGTTGGGACTGGAGTTTCACTTCTCACCAGAAAGCGGAGGCAGGTGTATATTTAGACTTTCTTGGGAAGCAGCTGTGAAATGCAGGGGGAGCATACACGCACTCGGTCCCGCGGGCACACACACAGACACCGACAGCTTTAGAGCAGCTGCATCAACCTGAGCAGAAAGGACATGGCACAAAGGCCTCCTGCAGGTCACTGTCTCACCAAAGAGACTCATTTCAGCATCTCAAAATCCTTATCATTGAATCACGGTATCACAGCATCATAGAACAGTTTGGGATGGAAGGAATGTTAAAGATTTTCTCATTCCAACCTCTCTACTCATTTCAGGGACACCTTCCACCAGATCAGGTTGCTCAAAGCCTCATCCAATCTGCCTTTGAACACTTCCAGGGAAGGCACATTTTCTCTGAGCAACCTGTTCCAGTGCCTCACCACCCTCTGAGTAAAAACTTTCTTCTGATGATGAGTCTGAATCTCTCTTCTTTTAGTTTAAAGTCATTCCCCCTTTTCCTATCACTATCTTCCCTCTTTAAAAGTTGTTGTCCCTCACTTTTTTAAGCCCCCTTGAAGCACTGGTTATTTAAATAAATAAAGTACTGTCACTATTGAAACAGATTGCCTGTTCAGTCCTGACTCACTTGAAAGATTATCACCTTCTCAACCACAAGCTCATTCCTTGAAGTACTCTAGGGGCTTCAGGTTCTACTCTCCTGTATCTTAAATCTTATCTCTACGGTTTTGTGCTTTTCATGGGAACACAGAATCAGCATTACCCATCTGCTAGTGAGATTTGATAGAAAGTTGGTGGTGCCAAGAGGATGGAGCCAAGCTCTAGCCTGTGGTGCCCAGCAATAGGAAAAGTGGCAATGGGCAGAAACTGATGCCCAGGAAGTTCCACCTGACCATGAGGAATAGCTTCTTTCCTGGGCAGTGACCAAGCACTGGAACAGTCTGTCCAGAGAGCGTGGGGAGTCTGCTCACTGGGGATATTCCAGTAATGTCTGGATACAATCCTGTGCCCTGGGCAGGGGGCATGGACAAAATGACCCCCTGTGGTCCCTTCCAGCCTGATCCAATCTGTGATTCTGTGAAATTACTTGCTGCATCTACCTATAAAGTGAGAAATCCAGCTCACCCAACTTCAGCCATTTAGAAGATATTTAGGCCATCTAAGGTAGTGGATTTACCAGAAGTTCTGGGAGGGAAGGGACACTTCAGAGCACGATCCTTCACCCTACTTAGGGACTCGATAGCTTGGAGTGGCTTTACCCCAGAGGTGCTTCTTTCTTGACGGGAGCCAAGACGACTGCCTCACACTAGATGCCAGCTAAAGGGCTGATGTTAGATGAGCTGAATCTGTGGAAAGTCATGCTCCTGCTTTTCCCTCAAGGTTTCTTCTTCACAGACCTTTCCCTTGTTAGTTGACAATAGACTAAGAAATCAGAGTTTGCAGCAATTTAGCTGCAAGGCAGATAAAATCAGTAGTCAAACAAAAGCAGCTTAGATAGCCAAGGCTGACTCTAAAGTTAAGTACTTGATCTTCTCATACAGCTGAATGCATTTAAAATAACTTTAGTTGGCTATTCTCACAGGGGAGATCGTTAATCTTTTGGTGACATCCATCATCATGAGCAGGACAAGTACTAGGAAATCCCCTCCTGGAGGTGCTCCTCTGGTCCCTCTCAGTACTGAATTACCTGCCTTATTTACAGTCCCATGAGTTTTGGACACCCTGAGATCCTCTTGGAGGTGGCAGAGCAGAAGTGTTTCCTCCTGCTTGCAAATAGGTACAACAAGGATGTGCAATGGCTTTCCCTTGAGGAGATCCATAGTAGATCAGGAGGGTAGGGAATGTTTTTAAGCTGGGCATTGATTCTTATGCACTGGTACAGTTCTCTTTTGCAATGTAGGCATTTTCAGATCATGACATCCACATCCAATTTAGTTATCCAACATTATTCCCAGCAAAGTGATGAAGACATATCTCTCATTCTAGCAATAAAGAAGTGATGCTCGACTTATTTTATCCACTGAATGCAAAGAAAGGCTTGGGAATTAGATAAGATGTAGACAGCTATGCTGTAGGCTGTGACTGTGTATAGACAGACAAGCCAAAGGTGACTTGAGGGAATGGCATGAAGCTGTATCAGGGGAGGTTTATGTTGGATATTAGGAGAGGTTTCTTCACCCAGAGGGTGGCTGGGCACTGGAACAGGCTCCCCAGGGAAGTGGTCATGGCACCAAGCCTGGTAGAGCTCAAGAAAAACTACAACACACTCTCAGAGACATGGTGTGATTTTTGGGGTTGGAACTGTTCAGGACCGGGACTTGGACTCAATGAGCCTTGTAGGTCCCTTCCAACTCTGGATATTCTGAGATTCTGTGACTGGAATCCCATCTCAGTAAAACAGTCCTCCTGAAGGATGAGGCAAAGCTGCTTGTGCTGTCAATATAAAAGTGACTCTTGAGGTTGTTCAGAGAGATACATCTTGTGTGTCTAAGCCTTCATTTAGGGGGCTTTTCCTCGATATACAACATGGAAAGTGCAGGGACTTTGAAGGAATTTCTTCACCAAACACTTTTAGTTCAGTTGTGTAGATGAAGTTGATCCCAACCCTGGATTCACTCCCTCAGCTGCTGATATAAATTTTCTTCTAAGCTACAAGCTTGCCTTGAGCAGTCAGTCTTTGCATGTGGGGGTAGGCTACAGCATCCACCCAGCTTCTGTGGACTGGGTGTACTGGGGGATGCCAAATGACCAGGAACAGGTGGCTGATATCCTTAGGGAAGGTAACTGTACCTGTCTGAGCAGTCTGTGTTCGACATCTCTCTTCTCTGCAGGCATCCATCCAACCCCACTTAGCTCCAGCTCTGTCTAGATGTGGATTGAACACCCCCAGCAGTGACAGTGCACCTGGATGCTCCAGTTAAGACTCTCTTTCTGTGAAGACTGTACAAAAAAAGTGGAAATGACCAGGCACTAAGGTTGTGATGAGTTGCAATGAGAGGAAAATAAAACAGCATTAGAGAGGAAGGAAATAAAGATAATAATCCTGTTGTATCTGATACACAACAGTAGTTGCTTGCTCCAGGTTTCATCCTACTCAGAACTCCCATATAACTGGACTTTCTCAAACACACTCCCACAATTTTGACCTTGGAGAAAAAAATTGTTGACACTGCTTTGGGCAGGGTTTGTGACTGGGCAGTGTGCAGAGGTGCCTCCCAGCCTCAGTGATGCTGTGATTCTGCAGTCTTTGGATGCTGAGCAGCTGGGTCAGACCCATCCCAACCATCAGTCACTCTCTGTTCTATGATCTGAGCATTGCAGCAGCTCCCACATGTCCTGGATACGCAAGGATCCATGTGCAGGTGTCCAGACACCCATGTGGAATTTCTTAGATGGAAGTATGGGAGCCTGATCAAGCTGAGCAAGTTGTGTTTAAAGGCTACATGGCATAAATAAATCTTAAAGGGGGATTAGGGGAATGACAAAGCTGTGGCTTCTGATAGGGAAACCACACTGTTTGGAAAAGTTTCAGCCAAATGGAAGAGCCTTTGGTGTCCAGATTTTTGCCTCTATTTTCATCTGTATAAGTTGCTACTCTTTGTATATTAACTCCAGTATCTCTGACTATTTAAGAATCAATTGTGACAGTTATTTCCCACAGATTATAAACCAGATTACATTAAGGTTTGTTAAGCTTCCTCTGCTCTCTAATGTATGGAAAAACATTACACTTAATTTGGTTTGCTTGGGCAGTGTGGACAGGGATTAGCCACACTATATATGGACCATAAACACTGTTCTGGTTAACACCACAGTGCAGCCAAACCTGAAACTTTCATCTCACTCCTTGCAAACTTTGGTGGTTTGGATGGAAAAGGAACCTGTAGTTGAGCTGTGCTTTATTTTCGTTTTTGTCTTGAAAAACCAAAGGCAAATCAAGAGCATTTTGGAAGCCCAAAATCCAGCATCCTCAGCCCACCTCCACTGGACCGGGGTCGAGTGCCTGTGTAGGCAGGGACCTCGTATTGGGAAGAAAGCCAATATACAAAGGAAGGAAACCATTTCAAGGAACCTGCAGTAACTCTCCATAAAAATCTCAGGAACATAAGGCAGACTCAATTTTGTGTCATAATCCCCTCCAAGCAACATGTGTGTCTGGTTAAGAACAACATAGTAGTCCCATGTGGGACAAAGATGGACTTTTTCTGCCTGCATGTCCAGCTGGTTTGGTATTAGGAATGACAGGGGAAAACCTTTGCTTTTGAGTCAGAATTTCAGTTTGCTATCTGGAATACCAAAGCAGCCAGCAATGAAAATGGATTCTCACATCAGATTTTTTAGACGCCAGAAATAATAATAGCATAGTGTTAACACCTCAGTACTTGGCTTTCTCTAGGTTGTTTTAACCTAGATAAATTTATTAATTTGTGTCTTTTTATCCACAGCAGTGCCTTAAAATTTGCACTTAATTGCAGCAAAAGTAGTTTTAAAATCCATCTGTTTTCCACTGACCACTCCTGTAGCATCTCAGCACCTCTTGTATAATGTGTTCCCAATGCTAAAATAAAGATGTACAGTGTGACATTGTAATTCCACCTATGCAAATCTTTGAGGCTGTTGAAAAGGTAAATTTTCCTGTTATACTTCTGGCTTTCAGAATAATTGTAGAAATAGGATCATCCTTACCATATGGTATTTAGCAACTGGGCACAGTGGGTAGAGCACCTTAGATTGTCGTGTGTCTCTCCAAGCCTCTTTATATCATCCAGAGGCTGCTCTTTCTTCCTATCAGTTCAAGCAAGAATGTTTCTAATGACCTTAGTGGACATCGGATGAGGTCCAGTGAACTACTTACAAGAGGGCACAAATATCAGCCAGGGATGCACAGTGTCAACAATTTCTTTCTGTCTCTTCTTTTTGATTTTCATATCTGAAGTTGCTGAAGGGATCTAGGCAGGGATATACATCAAACTTTGATTGTGTGAACTCTGCATGTCTCCACACAAAAAAAAAAATTGAAGGATCTAAGCCACCAGGTAGCCCTTATTGTGTTTGGTGTTTAGCTGTCTGTTCAAACCAAAATGCTGAAAACTGGGACCCTCTATAAAGCAGTAATGTAGCTCAGGCAGAAGCTGTCCAGCCCTCCCATCTACACAGGACATCTGAGTCAGAACATTAGCATGGTTCCATGGCTGGCCAGGAAAACAAGTAGGTAATTCACCAGCTAATTCATAGCTATGAGATGCCAACCAGAAAAATGTTCAGGCCTGTCCACAGGTTTTATGAAGAATGAGAGTGGAAAGATAATTTAATTTTATAATATTTAGTTCATGCTTACCTCAATAGGCTCTTGTCTTAGATTACATCTGTTCTTTTCTAATGGGCCTACAGAGAGTATCACCGCCAGCTGGTGAAATTTCCCCTTTCATCAAAGAGGGCTTGGTCCCATTGAGGGCACAGCAGGCAGCAGTCTGCATGCAAGTATATGTGTGAATGAAGGCTCATGGTGTATCTTCCTTGCAGATTCAGATCCTTGCACTCCTGATGCTCCACCTGCTGCCACTTCACCACCAACTTCTGAAGAGCCTGGACCTTTCACAGCTCCAGCATCACCCTCCTGTTCCTCTGACACTGGTACTGCATCATTTTCACCACCATTACCTGCGTGTGTTGCAGCCTTACATCCAAAACCACCTCCTATTTCACCATCCACTTCTGCTGCCACTGTTCACTCTGGACTTCCTTCTCTTCCTGCCCCACCGGCCTCTACTCCATCCCTGCACCCTGGGATTTATCTGCCCGTTGTCCCACCCAGTGGTGCCACCCACCTCATCAACTGGCTGCCCTTCCTCGCCTCAGCAACGCTTGCCACCATCCAAGGCAAGGAGGAAGACCAGCCACCCATAAGCACAGGCTCCCTGGAAGGCATGAAGCCCTGCAGCAGCCCAGCCCCACACCCTTCGCAAGAGGAAAATCCCCAGGCAGCAGCTATGGGAAGCAGCGCTCCGGGAGCTGCGTCCCCACCGCCGGCAGTGCCTGCGGGCTCCGAGGCATCCGCGAACGTCAGCGACATCCTGGCGGAGCTGCGGACCATGAACAGCCACCTCTCCACCATTGCCCGAGCCCTCACCCAGCTGGCATCGTCCCTGGCACCCCAGCAGGATGCTGGTGGCACCCCACCTCCTTAGTGCCAGATTTCACAGGGAGTGGTGCTGCCCAGAGGAAAGGGACCCTCCCCAAACCCGCCCACGCCACTGGAGCAAGTTTGCTGCAGTCGCAGACACCGACCATGTCTCCCCAGTGGGTTTTTCTGTCAGTTTGTTTGTTTGCCCCTTGTAAATGGCTGCATATATTAAAAAATAGTTTTGTGGTCTTGTTAATAAAATTGTTTATGTTTCTGGCGTTCCTTTTGGATGCGCTCACTCCCCTCCTCTCACCCGTTAACCACACGAGCACTGGTAGGAGCCGGTGAGGTCTCACACAGAAAATGCTGGGAATCTGAAGTGGTGAGAAGTTACCCACGAGAAAATGCTCAAGGCAGTGACAAAACCACTCTGGGCAATGTGGGGGGACACAGAAAGGAAGGGACACAATGAAACTCTGAAAATTTTCTATGTTTATCCTCATCCATGTTGAATGGCACAGCTCTGTTGAAATTGGAGCCTTTCCCAGTGCACTACATCTCAGGGGTAATTGTAACTACCAGCACAGGTACAAGCCATGATAAATTGTTCAGAATATAAAGCAGGGTAGTTGTCTAAGCAGCAGTGTTGCAGTGTGATGTAATAGCCTGTCTCAGTATCCCGGTTCTTTACCAAGGCGTGCCAATAACCCCTCCCTTCCCCTCCCTTGCCCCTGCTAAGCACTGTCTGTCAATCTCAGCATTCCAGCAAGGGCACCGTGTGATTGGCAGAGTTCAAAAGATGCCTCTCAGCCCTGGGGACACTGGGCCATCCAGGTGTCATTTGTCCCCTGAGACTTCCCCTCCCTTACCTGGTTGGTGGGACCCCTACCCCTGTCCCTCCCCCTCTCCCTGGGGTTAAGAGACAGAGCAACCCCGCGGTTCGTGGTTCTGCTGGAGCTGTTGCTGCGTTCAGAGGCCTGTGGGCCAGGAATAAAGCTCTGGATCGAAACCCTTCAGCAGAACCGACTCCTTTTCCTTCACCTTGCCTTGAAGCCTCTCCACCAGAGGTAAACCTGAGCTCCTGCAGGCCTGGACTTGTCCCCAGTGCCCAGCTGCAGCATCCAGCAGCCAAAGGTGTCTCTGAGGTGAAACAACCTCAGCTGCCGCCTCTGGTCAAGCAGCAAGGGCCAGACGAGCCCAGGCACGTTCCATCCGGCTGTATTGGTATTTAACACCAATACAACAGTGGGGCTGAACAGCTACCAAACAGCCTCATACACCTCCTGCCCTCCAAGAGAGAGACAAGTGAAGGTGCTTAGCTCAAATCAATCTGTCTTATTTACCAGTGGTGCCCAGGGTTCTTCAAGGGCATAAACAGACCAAGCTAACTTACAACAATCAGCCAGGCACACGTGGATAAATCCTGACATTTCACAATCTTTCCCTATTGCCAAGGTGCAGCAGCTTGCCTAAAGGTGACACTGAAGGTGTGAAACCTTAAACAATCCCCTTGGTAGATGGAGAAAAACCTCTTGGACATGAATTCAGTATTTGCTCTTCCCAAATGTCTGACCTATAGAGCAGCTGGTGGAGGCAGGATTGGACAGGTGGAGGCACCAGAGCTGGAGATGAAGACTGGGATGTGCTTGGAGCTCTGGAAGAGCCCCTGGAAAGAGAACTAAAAGCTCTTGTAGTGCTGTTTTGTGCATCTCAGCTGCGGTCTGCCCATAGTGCAAACAACCAGACCAGGTTGTCCCTGTCCACAGTATCCCTGATCTTTAAGGTCCCTTCCAGCCCAAATCATTCTATGATTTTATGAACCAGCAGTCCAAATATCTTTTCCCAAATGTGGGCCAAGCACAGCCCTGGTGGCTGCTGAGCCAGGCTGTGCTGCTGCTCTGCCTTTCATCCCAGTGGATTAAAACAAAACACATGCTCATGGCAAAGAGAAGAAAGTAAAGGTCTCTGTGAAGCTGTGTATGATCTTGCCATAATTTAGCTACACAGCCCTCAGATATCAGGATCTGAGGCCATCTCTAGGAAAATCCCAGACAGACAGATCACTAGATAAGATTAAAGAGGAAGTATTCTGTCTATTTGCAAATATTTCTGTTACAGATGAGTCTAAGCCACAAAGATTGAATCAATATACAAACTTCCCCAAAGCTCAGGTGTATTTGAATTTGAGGTTTTGGTTACTGCATATGTATTTATATATAAACCTATCCATATATTTTGAGTCTGTGCCTGAAAGACAAAGGAATTGTCCTGCTCAATCATGGGTTTTTTTTCCCTAGTCTGATCAGACATTTTTTTCCTCTGCTGTGTTTAGCAAAAAGGTGAAAAAAAACCCCAACCATTTCATAGATGTCCTACACTACCTTTAAAGTTTGTGTTTAAATATATGTTTCAACTAAAGGAGATAAAAGGAGTATCTTTTAAAAATTCTGGGGTTTGATTTGTCCATTGCAGTTTCCTTAGACTAAAAAAGCAAAATTAAAGGAAGTTTATCACTTTTCCTCCTTTCATTATGAAATATAGGACAGGAAAGAAAGGGAAAAGCTCCAAGATTAAGAAATTAAAGGAATAATTTTCATTTTTACCATATTTCCCTCTTTCATCTTAGCATAAGTAGTAAATAAATAGCATATTCCCCCACTGCTGATAATTTTGCTTGATTGATCCTGTTGTTTTCCAGCAGTAACCTTTCATGGCCTAATGTTGATGAAAATGTCACTGGAGTTTTCTAGATCCGTGCAAGGCACACAGCTATAAATTCAGAAAGTATTACTGTGCAGCTGCTGATGCTTTACCAACCAAAGTTAGAGCTGATTTCATTTAGGTGTCTAGGGGATTTGGGAACAGTTTTCCTGGCATGCAAATCCAGAAAAAGCCTGGAAAAGTTGCCTATATTCAGCTGCGAAGGCAGTGTTCTTCATTCTCAAAGATGCTATGAGTGTAATCCAGCTGGCAGGGAGGGAAAAGTGCTATTCCTGAGCCACTTCCTAAAGGAATGAGATTTCTGTGGTGTCACAGCCAAAGATATTAGATGCTGAACACCTTTGCTGTCAAGGCTCCAAGCTGTCTGATCTCCTGCAGCATCCTGACAACAAAGCAGGACCAGAGCCTGTAGCCAGAAGTAGCAGCTTTTGGATTGACTTGGTAACTACTGCTGGCCCTCACAGGGCACAGCAACTGGCTGTGGGGCCAGTGAGTGGGGCAGACAGAGGCTGTCTGTGGGCAGGGACAGCCCCTGCACCTGAGCCAGCATGAGCCCAGCCAGGACTCTTCTAATGCCACAGGTCCCCATCTGCAGAGTCTTCTGCAGGGTTTGTGCCTGGCCCATGTGAGTTAAAACCCAGCTCAGGTACATCTGGGCAGCCCCACCATGGCCCCAAAGGGCTTCTCTGCCATGCTAAGAGGAGTTCTGCCCACATGCTCCTCATTCAGCAAAGTGCATTTTTCTCTACTCAGTGCATTCAGCACTCGTGTCCTTTGGGAATTACTCCCTCAACTTCATTAAACCACTTCAACACTGCAAGAAACAATTGGTTGTTCTGACTGCATCGCCTTGCTGGCAAAAGTTTGACTCTATCTCAGGTTTTGTTTGCTCTTCTTGGTTTTCATCTGTCCCCATCCAGCTTGGTGCTACCAGCCCCACTGCTGCTCTGTGTGTGCTCAGCAGTTTTACTGGCACTGCTGAGCTGCTGCTCCGCATGTGCTATGCTGCCAGTCAAAAGCTAGAGCGCAGCTTACCACAAAAAAGTCTCCTAAAGCCCCCAAAAGTGGCAGCAGAATGGCTGAAGAAAGACTGAAACCTCAGCAGAGCTGGCACTGTGTCCACACAGTTCCCCAGCACCTGTGGAAATGACAACATGACAGATCCACATAACCCATGGCAAAGAGTTCAAGAGACTTTCTTCTCTAAATTATTCATTTTGATTCAGCTCAAAGCATGAGGGGCTGAAAGTTACAGTGCCTTGGTGAGTGTTCAAAGTCCTGTGTAGAAATAACCTCATCATCTCACACTCCAGGGGCTGTTAAAATATTAAAAATCCCCTGCTGGCTTTTTCTCTCTTGTGACATCTTCAGTTGCTCCTTCTTCTTCCTCTTCCACAGCCTTGTTATTTTACAAGGCAGGAATTTATGGGGAAAGATTTGCTTTAAAATTGGCAGATGCTGCTTTGCTTTTCTACTAAAACACCCTTAAACGCTCTGGATGAGAAAAGGCTGGAGACCAGGTTGTTAGAGTTAGCATTGTGATCAACACAACCCCTTGTGGCCTCACTATCAAAATCCCAAACACACTGATCTCATCTTTCACAGTTTGTTTCTGAACAAATATTGAAGGTAGATTTCAAGTCACCACACCTGAATCATGTAAACCTTGGGTTTGTAGTTCCTCTACAGTCATGGGCTTTCATCTCAGCCTAAAAAAGGTATTTAAAATAGGTAGGAAGGCATTAGACTTCTGGCAATGCCCATGGCTCTCCCCAGACTATAGATGACTCCTGTAAGCCAGATGCTTGACTTCTAGGTGGCTGGAAGTAAATGAAATAAATCCTCTGTTAGTAATTGCAGTTCATTTTAAACCAGTGAAACATTAATATATCACATTTATTTGAATCACAATAGCAGTGTGAGGAACAGGAAGAGGGGAAATGGGAACTCAGGGGAATAGGACTGACAGTAAAACTGGAAGCCCCCCCCAAAACATCCAGCTCCAGCCCCATGCCAGGAGTTATCCTGTGCCAGGAGAGCACCCAGAGGAACATCCAGGTCATTCCATTCTCCCAGAGAATTAACTCCTCAGGATGTGGAACGGAAAGCTAAACAACTTCATGGGGTTTAAGTGATGTACTCAGTGTCTGCTACTCCAGCAGGAATTATTTAAGGAGGCAGCAGGCTGTACAATATTGTATTAGACTGCAACTCAAGAAGGTGGGAGAAATCACAGGTTTACCCAGGAGAAATAGGAAGCCGGGTGGTTTTTCACTTTGTTTTCTCTAGCACACATTTTTCTTCCAATATTTGTACACACATTCACTGTAACGACACTCAAATCTTCCAGTAAAAATAATTTATAAAGAATCATTGCTGGGGAGTGCATTCCTTCCCATTAGCCCAGCTGCAAGCTGGCAGCTCAGAGCCTGGGAGTGAGCTCCCTCCTCCAGACAGAGGGTTTTCCATCCCAGCTCTGTCTGGGAAGCACAAAGCAGGTACCTCTGCCAGATGCCCCTGTGGACACCCATCTCTGCCCACAAAGCCACAGGGACTGTGCCTCCAGCTTCCTCCCAGACCTTTCACTACAGCATTTTACAGAGTTCTTTGGGTTTCTCTTCATTGTTTCAGTGAACAACTAACCAGGACACCTGTGCCAGGGATTGGCTGCACCCATAACCACAGGGCTTTATCCTGAGCCCACAGCTGCCAGCCTGGTGAAAGATCCTCTTTGGATGCCACAGGGCAGAAGATGCTGCACCACCAGTGTGGGCAAGGACACCCTGTGGCCCTGACTGTCCCTGTCCTGCACTGTGTGTGCAGTGTTTGTGCTGGTCATGGCTGTGCTTGGGAGGGGACAACTGAGTCGCCCAGCCAGGGACCAAAGCTACACACTCCATACTCATCCCATGGGCTGGGGAGCCTCTGCTCACATCACCCAAGGATGCAATAGAAATGCAGGGTCTGCCCAGCCCCAGCTGGCTGTGGAGCCCACTGTGCCAGAGGAGCACCAAGGCAGGCAGCACTGCTCCAAAGTGCACTGGAGCTGAATAAACCTGGACCCAAGGGCTTTCCCAGCCATGGCTGGCCTGGGAGACTGCTTTTGAATGCTAAAAGGCAGCATATTTTGTACTTGCTCAGGTGTTTCTGGTCATCTTCCACATGGAACTTTTCTTCCTCTTGACAGACTCTGAAACCCTGCTCTTGGCTTAGCCAGAGTTAGGCTGTAGGACTTTAGGCAATTAGTACTGGTCTTAAAGGAAATAAATGTGACATCCTCTGGGCTTTCAGATGTCACAGAATCACAGAATGGTTTGGCTTGGAAGGGACCTTAAAGATCACCCAGTTGCAATTACCTTCCATGAGATCAGGTTTCTCAGAGCCCCATCCCGCCTGGCATGAAGGGATGAGACTCTGTCCTTTCTCCCGGGTGTGCCAGGACTGCAACACTGAGCAAAGGTGTCCATCTGCTCCTCCATAACACTGATTGCTCTCTGTCACCCTCATTTTACACCAAACCTTTACATTTTCAGAGCAAGGAGTAGGTTTTCGCTCTACCATCATGCAAAGCTTAGCATGGAAAGGGATTTTAAACACCGTAACAGCACAAGGTAATTATTAATAACAAGTGATATATGAAACCGAAATCTTCCTCTCAACAAAGAGGAATTCAGTTATGTAGAAGTTGAAGACAGAAGTGCACCACAACCCCTTGCCAGGTTCTGCTGCAGACTCTCTAAAATAGGCCAGCATGAAACAGTAACTTCTCACTACTGCTTTTTCTTGTGGAAGTGGTTCCCAGACAATTGCTGTTCATTGTATAATGTCAACATCTGATTTGATCCACATCGTTTCCATCTACCACTCAGCCTAGCTTCCCATTTATCTTGAACTTTGGCTGAAATCTCATTTTATTCAGAGACAGGTCTTACTGGAACAGCCCTCTAGAAGAGCTTACTACTTATAACTGTAATTCAAAACATATTTTGAACAGAAAATTGTGGATTTCCACCAGCTGAAGCCCTTGGTGATTCATGATGATGGCAACAAATTGTTTTTGTCACAAAACAAAAATAAGAGGGTCTTGAAAAAGTATGAAAATGCCAAAGACTGTTTCTATTTCTAAATATTTATTTTATTAAAGATATCAAGCCATGCCAGTAGTTCAAGAAATAATTGAAGCATTTTGCTTCCTCTGCATTGCTATTTTACCCATTTCCTCAAATTTTTTGGACAGTATTTATTTTGGGTCGATAGAAAATGACATTTCTTCTCCCTGTCAGCAGAATCAAAACATCAGATGCCACATGTGGCTCTGCTACGAGAGTACAGTGGATTCTTAGCTTAACTTGGCTATCTGTGCGTGGAAATCCAAACCCCCCAGTTTCTCCCAGATTCTTCAAAGTAGTGAAAGTGTTGGTGACACCAGCCTGGTGTCCCATGGTCCATGACATATGTCACCAGTGAGGTGGTAAATGGTTCTATTCCCAGCCTTGACTGGGAAGAAAACTCACAGGCCTTTGGGTGATACAAAATTTCCATGGGACTTTGAGCTTGGATTGACCAACCAGGGCAGATTGATCTGTTCCAGGTGGGACCTGGCTCCATGTGTTTCAGTAAATGGTGGTAGACACTGGACTTTTCAAGCCATGCCAACCGACATGTGATTAAAGCTTCCAGGGGCCTATTCATTTCTTCTGCATAAAATAAGGCAATTTGCACATTTAATGTTAATTCTGTATGGACAATCACTCTTGGGAGGTAAGGATGTCATTATTTTTTAAACATACAGGGCTTTACTCCATCAGACTCATTTGTTTCCTCTGATGGAAGAAAAGGGCCTGAGGTAGAGAGAAGTTAAGAGCTGACTAGGAGGTTTTAACTGAAGTAGTGGGATGAACGCGAGCCAAGGAAAATTTAGGCTGCACATCAGGAAAATTTTCCTAACAACGAGGTCTATTACTACGTGGAATGGCACCCCCAGGGAAAAGGGGGAAGCTGACTAGACAAAGCAATGAAGAACACATTGTAGGGGGCAACCTTTAAACAGTTGGGGAATGGACCAAGTGACCTAAGTGCATTTTCCATCTCAAATTTCTCTGACTCAATCACTGCAAGGGTACGGTGTAGAGTATATGACTCCTGTTCTCTGCCACATCAGTGCTCTTGGGAACTCTTCCCACAGATACAATCCTCAGGATGCAAAGGACAGCAGAGCTCTGACCTCCAGGCTGTTTCACTGAGGTCTGCCAGGCACAGGCTGCTCTTGCTGGGACCTTTGGCTACCCAAGGGACCACGGGGAGCATGGACTCAGGTCATTTTTGACTGGATTTTTCATTCTTTAATTTCAATTTTCTTTGCCTTCTCCCCTCCGATTTCTTCCTCTTATATGACAAAGCTTTTCATGCTCAGAAATCACTAAGTTGCTTCAGAGACAAGCTCAAGCTACACAGAAACCTGACACAGAGGGGAATCTTCTGAACACCTGGTGATGCTCATGTGGCAGCTGTCACAGTAGCAGACACCCAGCACCAAACCAGGAGACTTCAGAACAAAAAGCTCGACTTCAGATGACAAACCAGCTTACAATGCAATTCTCAGGTCCTCATTTTCCCAATTGAATTGGTCTGGACGAGCCAAGGAATAGGTGAATGCTATGGAAGGGTTCGCTTTGGTCAAAGCAAATGTGACTCCTGGTAATGAGGAAGAATTATTATTCTTATCCTTGAATCTTGTATGTTTAAATATCAGTGGTCTTCTGGTAGAGTTCTTCAAAGTTTTTGTATAAATCTCCTTAAAAAATAAAGTTGATTCAGTGAAAGCCATAAATTTATGTAGGAAGGGCCAGTTTCATTACAAATTCACCCGCAGTTTCAAGGTGTTCACACTCCAAATGGCATATTTTGGCATTTTTTAAAATGAAATATCATAAGTGTGTTTTGATTTGGTTTTGTTTGGTTTGGGCTGGTTTAGATTGGGCTGGTTTGGTTTAAAAGCAGGCTGTCTTTTCAAATTTTAACTAATTAGAGTAAATCAAAAAGGACTCTTGCTATAATTCAGGGAGCTGATGCTTTTTTCCTCTCAGAAGAATGCTTTAATATGCCCAAACTACAGTGAGCTTTGTGTCTGAGTATTTTTATCTCCTGAAAAAGTTCAAAATATCAACATTTCCATAGTAGAGAAAAATACCTCCCTCTTTGGCTTATTTATTGTTTGAGCAGGAATTGGTTGAAAATATAGGCAAGATAATGAAAGGCCTTTTTTCTGTGCCTTTGCTGGAAAACCTGTATTTACTCTTAGTTTAAATATGGTCCTGAAAACACATGTTTTGAAAAAATAATAGTCCTGTTATAAGACAAATTCAGTGTACCATGAATGAGGCTGGAGGAGCTGTGTAACTTTCTGACACAGACTTCATTCGTGCGATCTGGATTAAGTTTTTTCTTTTTGTCAGCCTCAGCAGTTTTTATCTTTGCAGCCTCAGTTCACATCTATTTCCTCTCTGTGCGAGGTGTGTGTGTGAATGCAGGGATGTCTAACAATGAAAGAGCAGCTTCAGGCAAGAGAAGAGCAAACCAGCTCTGTATTCACTGAGAGCTGACTGCCAACCATAAAAATAGATATGAAAATGCAAAGAAGAAATGGCTGAAAAAAGCTTCTAGGCAAAGTGATTACTTATGCGTGTTAGAAAAAAAAAAAAAAAGCCAGTGGAGACATTAGAAGTGATGATTTTAGAAAATGCACTGGGACAAGACAGGACAAATATCACTTACAGGGGAAAAATCCTGCCCATGTCAGTAACACCTCTATCAACACCACTTTCGTTTTAGCAGTTCCTGTCTAGCCGGGAACTAATTTCTTTACAGTTACTGAAGCAGAGTAACCACAAATCAAACAGTAGGAAAATGATAACCTGCTGAACTCCATAGAAGCCTCTCAGCTGGGTTTGGTAACATCTGAACTCTGCTTAGACAGTTGTGAAATGTCTAATGTGGGGCAGTCAATCAGGTTTTGCCCCTGAACTTGTCATTTTGTCAGGCAAAGTGGGAATAAAAAAAATAAAACCCACAAATATTTAGAAAAGTCAAAACTGCTAAAAATTATTTATGAGCATATGTTGGATATTCCTTGGAAGGTGACACTAGAATCCTTTAATATATTATGAGAATATAAAGCATGAGGGGGAGTATAAAGTGCAGGGAGAGACCCTGTTTTCAGGAGTTTTTCAAAGTTATGTTCCATTGGCTCAGGCTGCACCTCACTGAAATGAAACTTAACAGGCCAATAAATACAGCACTGCTGAGCAAAAAGAAGAAGAAATTGTACTAAACTCTGATTATGCTGACATCAGCTGGCCTATAAATTATCTCCCAATAAAAACTATAAAGATGTGAACAAAAATATCCCAGATATGCATTCTGGAAAGGAAAAACAGTTTGGATATAGTCCAGAACAATAATTCATATATATATTTTTTTTTTTTTGTATTGAGTTATATATATATGTATATATATATACATATTGTATTGTGTTCATGTAAATATCTATTTTGTCAGCTTCATCTTTAGGCTTTTTTTTACACTCACTCTTCTCCTGCAAGGAACAGGGAATCTTAACACAGACCAGGTTGCTCAGAGCCCTGCCCAACCCAACCTTCAGTGTTTCCAGGGACTGTCCACCCCTCTGGACAGTCTGTTTGGTGTTTCACCACCCTTCTCTTAAAAAATTTCTTTCTTATATCTAATTTGGATCCTCCCTCTTCCCTTTTACAACCATTACCCCTTGTATTGCTAGTGCCCCCATCTTTCTTTCTTTAAAGCCCCCTTTAAGTATTGAAAAGCCATTAATGGAATAAAAGAGCAGGAGAAAAGACACATTTCAATATGATCTCCTCCTTGTAAGAGATCTCAACAAGGCTCTGAAGGATATATTTTTATTTTTCCATTGTGGTGTGTATATATATGTAAATTGTCAAGATACAGTGTAGAGGCTTCTTGAATAGAAAGGAATATCTGGATATCTGTGAACAGTTTGCCCAGAGAGGTGGTAGATGTCTCATGTCTGAAAACATTCAGGGTCAGAGTGGACAGGATTCTGAGCAAACTGGTCTAGCTGAAGATATTTACGAGGGCATGTCATGACAGTATAATGAGTAATGGCTCTAAACTTTAAGAGAGACAATTCAGAATAGATTTAGGAGGAAATTCTTTACTGTGATAGGAGTAAGACACTGGAATAAGTTGCCCAGAGAAGCTGTGGCTGCCCCATCCATGGAAGTGTCCAAGGCCAGGTTGGAGGGGGTTTGGAGCAACCTGGGATAGTGGAAGGTGTCCCTGCCCATGGCAGGGTTGTAGAACAAGATGATCTTTAAGAATCTTTCCAGCCCAAACCATCCTGTGATTCTGTGATGTTCACAGTGTGGCCTGCTAGATTTCTGTAGCTAAATTTGATTTTGTCAGTGATCTGCTAAGTCTAGAAAGCATCACTTCCCAAAATTAACTGTAAAATAAGATGAAAAATCATAATGAGAGGAAAACTGCTCATGAGGACTCAGGTTACTATCTGTGTGTGAAAGATGCTATCTGTACCTCTCAACCTCTCCTACCATCAGTTGAGGTGATGACTGGGAGCAGCACCAGCTCAGATGGAGAGTGTGCCACCCACTGAGGCACTGGTACTGTTGGCACAGCCCTCCTGGTAGGAGCTGTTCTTCTGCTGAACCTCCCTCCTTCTTCTTACAAACAGAAAGCAGAAGTGATATGGGTCCCCTCAAAGACCACCTGCTAAATTCTTCTCCTGTGGTCTTGAGCCAGATGCCACCTGCTAATAATGAATATGAAGATAGAGGTCATCAGGATATTGCTCAGAATCAGACACTCTTTCTTCAGGATTAATTTCCTAAGGAAAGCAATAAATATCAAAAGTATGAGCACCCACTTCTCAGGAGTCCCAAAATTCTAAAATTTATTGCCTTCACAGATGCATAAGCACTGCTGTTACTCACCTCTAATGAAATAAAATCCATTTCAAGGTAACAAACCATGTAGTAAATTTTTTTTTTTGCTTGAACATGAGTCACATAACCTTCAAATTCATCTTTATCAATTTGTATTCAGGCACATTTTCTGTCTTATATAAGACCCTACCAAACTCAGAAGACTAAGTGTACCTAAGTATGTCCAGTGGAAGACTGGCTTCCATCTCCAGTGTCCCTAACTCCTTTCTTCATATCCTGAATTATTTTCTGAAGCAATGACTAAAAACATGAAATGGTGACAGCCTGCACACTTGGAAGACAGCTGGCATAGAATCAGCAGTTGGTTGTTTGCATTTGTCCACCATTCTCATAGTTGTAACTTTTAACCACACAAAGAAAATACTCACCTCTTGCACACTGCCACAGCCCATGCAAGGTGGGTCTGTTGAGCTGAAGTGCCCCCACGTCTCTAGGACTTATGAATGAACCTGGAATTTTTGTAGAAATAGTAATCTGAGAGAAAGCAAGAAGAAAAGTCGCTTTCATCTTTTATACTCATCAAGTCTGGGACAGCTTCCAAATCAATGAGTACATGCACTCAGTTTTGTCTTGATTTTTGAGTTACTACCATAAAATAGCCAACTGAGACCCATAGATTTTAAAAAACCAGTGCAAAAAACAATGTGGTCTTTGAAATTGCTTTTGAATCTGTCTATGGGTTAAACACTCAGAGTTTTTGCCTTTGAAAATCCTTAAGCAAAGACGCCTTAGCCTCTGAGGAATGACATTTTATTAATGTGCGTGCTTGTGTATGTTAGCATGTGCATGAATATATGAATAAAAGTATAGACAACTACATAAAGACATAAGTTTATGGAATTAAAAACAGTAGCCTCAGTGTTGTATCTCTGAACAGGTAACATATGTCAGTGTTTAGTTCATGTGTTCCATTTGAGGGCATATTTATCAACCAAAAGCACTCTTTGTTTTACACTCTTACTTCCTGTACATTATTTCAGGCAATCATAATTCCATAGGCATTTATTTTACTTGTTTTGTAAGTGGTAGATGAAAGAAAAGAATCAGGATATAATGGCAGGCCAAACCCTGATGTCTTTACTTAGATCCTGCTCAGATAAAACTGCTCAGGACTTCTACCTGCAGAAAGACCACAGGAATTAGCCCTACAAATGGTTTCCCCCCTTCCAAGAGGTAAATATATATCTTTGTTCTTTTATCTGTTTGTTGCCAGGGTGACAGGCTTATGCAGTTTGAGAGTACAGCAGTAAGGCCTTAGGGTGTCACTTTAAGATAAACACACACTTGCTTTTCTGTTTAGCTTCATTATTTTATTTTTAGCTTTATTCATAACAATGTGCTACTGAAAAATGCCTATTGTCAGCTCCAGGTGTGTTTGCCAACATTAAAAAGTATAATCACAATAAAAGAAAAGCCAGGAGCTATTCCACCTCCCACATGCCAAAATTAACAAACCATAGCAAAAATTAAAATCAAGACTATTTTACTTCCCTCCCTCCCTTCCTTCTTCTCTCTATTCTCTACTCCCTCCTTTCCACAAACTACCAGGATTTCTTCCAAATGCCTGGATTAATGGATAACATGCAGCGTGGATGTTCAGTTAATGCTGCAAAACCATAATTTTGGACCTGTTTTCATACCATTGACAGTGTGTCCAAGGCAGATTCCCTTTTTCATATTAAGAATTCTCATTTTCATACTAATGAAGTGCATAACTATACAGAAGACTTCTACATAACTTCTGTATAGTCAACTGACAGAGCAAAACTCAAGATTTCCCTTTTCCATGGATTTTGGAGACATGGGAAACTGTAATTATCTCTACAGCCTACAGTGTCCCTTGAGTCTTCAGTTGTTTTTCTAATTCAGACCTGTATTTGAGGTAAGATTTTCTTTGAAAAAAAATAATACTCAAATGTATTGAGTACAATACATTTGTATTCAATGATGATTGAATGATCAATCAAATGTTGATTTTCCAGTGAAGTCCCATCACAGGTCTCAAAAGCTAATCTCATGTCATACATGATTCTTTCTTGAAATTCTATTTCACTGTTGAAGGATATAGACTAGACCGAGGGACAAAAAGCCAAGGCGACCTGCAAGATTTCTACCATGTCTTGAACTAGTAAGTAAACTTTCTATTCTTACTCACAATTTTCTTATTTAAATCCAAGATCTGAGTCTATTTGTTGTGTTGCATCATGGTTAGCTCATGTTCAGATGTTTCTCTGTGATTTTCAGACCGTATGTGGAAGCAATGCCTGCTAAGACAGATCCATCCATGTTTTATGATGTTTATATTCTTTGAGTAGGATATTCTTTGGATTGGTTTAAATCCCAACCACAGCAAGATTTAGATATCTAAATTCCAATTTCAGACCAAGCTAGCATCCTATCTGCTTTTTTTTTCTACTTCTACTGTCCACACCTTATTAGCCTGGAATTTCCTTTGATTTTAGCTACAGCTACTCAGATATTCATGCTCTCAGGACCTGTGTCTGACCTGTGTCAGTGGAAACTCAATTTTGTACACAGGCCTCTAGCCTTTGTGTACTCCCCCAGAGAATCTTTAAAAGCTGTTTCTATTTAAATAAATAAAAGGTAACCTTTAACCCTGTTGTTTGCAGAAAATGATGGCCCAGTCTTCACTTTGTCCCACCAATGAATGGTGTGCATAGACAAGCTACATGGGCAGTGACTTGGGAAAGTGAGTTGAACTTTCAGTGGTGAATTTGGTCACATAATTATTGCAGTTGCCTTGGCATCCTAAAACAACTCTGGAGATTCCCCACATACCTAAAAGTTTCAATTTGTCTTCCTCTTTTCTGCACAGAGCTGCTGTAAGGCTGGTGGATGAAGCCAGAGAAATGTTCAAAAGCCACAGGACCAAGCAGCAGGGTCCTGTACCTAACTGTAAATGGCAAAGGAAACGGAAAAAACCTGTATTTTAGTCTATGCTGGGCTGCATAGAGTTCTTGTCATATGGAAATCGTGTCTGTTCAGCATTGCTTGGCTAAACTCACAGCAGGATCCACACATTGACAGAAAGAGATGGATTTGCATTACCTAGAGAAGGTGGGAAGGCAGTTGCAATTTCAACAGCTTTTCAAGAGTATTTAAGTCACCTGAAGTATGGCCCCATGTGGTAAAAGGCAGTTTGGCCTGGGCAGTGCTGGGACGTGTGGATTCTGTGAGTTTTCTCAGTAGCCTTTTATCACTGGACCGCCCGGAGTGCTGGGATACCAACCCCGGCTGCTGCAGACACAAAGGAGGAGCTTTCCAAATTGATTCCCCTCTGCTTTGCAAACTGCTGGGCTGAAGCCCGAAGGTATGAAGAAAATTCAGTAGACATGGACAAATCCCATGAGGCCCCAAAAATGTCTTTATCTGAGAAAGCTGAGAGCTTTGCCATGTCCTGCTGGCACCCGGCCACATGTGGTGAGCCAAGACAGGTGGTCTGCTGGGCTGGGAGAGGCTCTAAGACAGTCTGGTCAGCCGGGCGCGCTGGCACGAGGGGTTCAGTGAATGGGACTCTTCTCCTTGCACATGAAGGAGTCCAGGGCAGTACAATGGGGTACTGTGCTGCTGAAGAAGTTGTTCTTGGGGTGAGACATTACACTCATAAAACTCAGTGGAGGTCCTGACCACTTTGTGGGCATTAGTGATCCCATGACTTCTAGCCATGACTTTGGTGTCCTGGCCACACTCCAACTTGGAACGCTTTGTCTCGTTGGACTCCCTATAGAGCTCCTATTCAGAAATGTTGTCTTCTCAAAGTCTACGTTTAGATAAGCTCATGTTAAGCTGCCTGTTTCAAAGTTGATGCCAAAATGGAAAAAGAATTGTAAAAACAATTAGTGATGATTACTGATAATTACCTACACATGGTTGGTGTACCAGACTCAGAGAAATACCTCAGCATGAAAAATGTCATGTAAATATAGGGTGTTACTAAGTCTCTGGCTGGGGTTTTGAAACACTCAGAACTGTACGTATGGACTCACATATATTTTTTTTGTCAGAACAAGAAGTGCTGTCTTGGTGCTTGAGATCTTAAATTCAGATTGTGCACTGGGTAAGTTACCGACAATGCTTGCAAAGATATGAGATCCTTAGAAAAATGTCTGTCCACAAATTCAAAAGTGGGACTTGAAGCAGCTTCCTTTGACAAATGGAGCTTTGAATCACATTAATCACTGGAAGAGGAGTGCCCACCACATTTCCCTTCACCATTTGGAAGATCAGGTCAGACACTGGCAAAACCAGGCCACTAAGTCCGTTAGAGGCGATTTAAATACAACACATCAAGATAACATTTGCTTTAAGCTTTTCATTTTCACAGCCTTACTCAGTGAGACTGGCTTATGAAGTCTCCCATTTAAAGCCTGATTTGTGATTTATAGTGATTTATAACAACACTAAAACCTCCCACAAAAGACAAATTAATACTCAGATGCTTTTTCAGCACCTCCTTTGAGAAAAAGAGTTTTGAGCCAGTGCCAAGGAGTGGGAGGCAAGTATTTCTACTGAAACACAAATGGGTGGCAAACTCTGGAATAACATTTTGGCATGAAATACATGCTACATTTTTGGAGTCTTTTCTCTTTAAAATGTCTGAGCATTTCAATTTAACAAATTAAACTTTCCCTAATAAAATGAGCTGGTCAAGGAGAAAAGAAGGAATTTAAGTTAAGTCTCCTTAAATGTTTTTTGCACATTTGTGTTTAAAGCCTGCTGCCTGGTCTGCCTCTCAGCTCATGGCAGTCCCAAAATACTGAGTACTTGTTTTGGCTCTAGGCTTACTATTATATTGCCATTAAAATTCCAACTAAATCCTCCAGGTTTGTAATTAGAACTATGGAGAGACCCAGGAGTTAAACACAAAGGATGCTGAACTTCAGCAGAGGAAATTACAGCACAATTTGGTGCGAGACGTGTTGGATGAAATTGAATGGAACAAATCAGTGAAGCAGATTGGGAAGGAGAGCATATCCAAAGATCAATTAATGCATGTCTGAGTGTTGTGAGCACTGCTAAGCAGCAGTGCATTAAGGCTAAACTGGGGCTCTTAACAAAAGCAAAAAGAAGTGCAAAAAAACATATGAAGGACAAAGCAAGACTGATGGATTCATTCTGTAGAAGAGGAGTTAAAAGCCAGTAGGATTATTTGATGACCAGTTAGAGGAGAAAGGTAATAAAATGTCATGCTACAAGGTATAAGCTAGTAACCACGGGGGTCTGTAAGTAACATTTTCCTTCTCTGGAACATTGCAAAACTGGATGACAGGGTCTTTACAAGGACTGCTCTTTATCTCCCTCTCCTTTAGTCTTCTGGCTTTGATTGAAACATTGGGTGTGTGCCAGTCTCAGACCTAAACAAAGCCTGATGCTCAAATGGTCAACTATACTGTATTTTATTTTCCATCAAAAAGAATGAAAATCAAAACACAGTAAGAGATGAACCTGAACAAAATAAGATTCCATTTCAGTCTTCCTTATTCCTGAGGGTTTTATAATGCCTTGGGTGGGAATTCTGCCCCAGCATGGACTGCAGGATTGACATTTTACTGATGACAGATGCGATTTTCTGTGTATGTTACCAGCCTGCCAGGTGTTGTTGGCAGCAGTGAAGGCCAGGCTAAGTATCTAATTTTTTTTCTTAAAATTACAACACAAAATTGCTCAGAAAAAATAGCCCAGAAACCTTCCATGGGTACCCTAGAGAGTACTTCCCATTCATAAACAGAGAATCTAATAATTAAATGGCATTAATTCGGGAAAAAAAGCCTACTAGGCATGAGTTGATAAATAAAACTGGATTTCTCACTGTCCTGGCCAGGAGATCTCAGAATGGATCCAAACATCTCCAGAGGACAAACGTATCCATAGGATGCTACTTGCCTCCTTTCTTTACTTGGTCCCTATCTTGGTTTATTGTTGATATCACACATTTTGCTGCTTCCACTCTACCTGTAATCCAGGCACAAAGGCAGCAATCCACATGATCCATATGGCTCCATCTGAGTTAACTGCCTAAACTACCCATCAATGGACAATAAAACAGATATCTCTAGATCATGGTAGATTTAACCTTAAAGTAATTGGAAAGAGCCAGGGAATGGGCAGAAGCCCTGGCCTATAACTTTTGAGACTGATAAATTGTTAGTGTATAATGCAGAATTACTTCTGTCCAGGCCACTTAGCATCATGCCAAGGAGCACTTAGGCCTGGTTCTTGGTGTGGATCAAGGATGTGTCCCAACAGACTGTTTGGATGTGGCCACCCTGCTCTGGATGTAAGATGAATTGTGCCATTGTGCTGTCTTCCACTGGACTTGAGTCCTGCCCTGTTTTATTTATTCATACAGCAGCTGTGGGGACTTCAATCAATACTTTTAAATCCTCTTCTGCTTCTTTTTCATCACAGAATGTGGAGAATAACATCTTGGTGATGCACATGAAATTAATATCAGATACAAGCTAAAGTATTCCTATGAACACACATCATAAGTGGGAATGAAGCTTGCTCATTTTATTTTTAATTTCACCAAGAAATGATAGAATGGAATGGAATGGAATGGAATGGAATGGAATAGAATAGAATAGAATAGAATAGAATAGAATAGAATAGAATAGAATAGAATAGAATAGAATAGAATAGAATATTTCAGTTAGAAGGGATCTACAGCAACCTTCTAATCCAACTGCCTGACAGAGGCATGTTCTTACCAGATCCCCAGAATGCAGATTTATGCAAGAAAATGTCAGCTAAAGTAAGATAAAGTGGATAATGAAACAAAGCCACTTATGAGAATGTCATATCTTTTGATCACCTCCAAGCAAGATCAGTAAAAATTATGTTGTTGCCATTCTGTACAGTTCATTCAGCTTGATGCAGAGCTCAGGGAAGGGCCTACAACTGGTCCTGAGTCAGCCCTGGGTCATCATGAGCCTAGTCCTGTTTCAACAAGAGGAAAGTGGTGCCAGTGGCAAATAAACCCTTCAAAGCTCTTTCCTTGATGCTCTTGAAGGAGAAAGGGAAATATTATGGAACCATGGAGTAAGGGGACTTGCCATAAGAGGGGACAAAACCTGAAGCCCCCCACTCCTGAAAGGACCAAGTTAAATTTAATTCCAAAATCAACCAGAAATGGCATGAAGGACCATTTAAATGATATTCACAGGCTATTCTAAAGATGTTCAGTTTCCTTGGCAAAATAATTTAAGGTGCTTAACTGGTGGTAGGAAGAAAGAACCATACCTCACACTTCAGGTGGCAGCACAAATGGTATTGGAAACCTCAACTACTCCACATATCCCAGGAGGTTTTACCATCACTGCTTTACATTCATCAGTAACAAAAAATTGGTGTACACTGAAAGCAGAGTTCATCTTCACATTTAAGAAGGGACTTGGGAAAGATTAGCAAATTCTACACTTGTGAACATGGTTTCAGGAGCTGGTAAAATAACTGGAAGAGAGCCATACACATGGCAGGGAAATAACCACAATACTATCATTGATGAAAGGATGGCTTGATAAGAGGAAGCTGCAGACATCATCATCATTAATTAAACACTGGAACTGGAAAGAGGAGGGTTTTGTGGTTAAAGTATTGGACTCAAACTCAAGAGATCTGGGTTGCATTGCTGGCAGAATAAACATGGACAAGTGCCTTTACATCTTCTTTTACCAGGTCTCCATCTGTAAAATGGGAGCAAACCACACTCCTTTCCTTTGCTGATTTAGAGAGGGATTTTTGCCCCTGGATTAGCCTGCAGCAGGCAGCAATACACAATCCTCAGCATAGATGAAGGTTCCAGGTGCTAAAGTAATTCAAACCAATAATAAGAAATAACAGTACTGCTGATAGAAAGCTTTGCTTCCTTGAAAATTAGTTTTCAATTCATTTCTCCTAAGGAAGAAACTCTATATTTTTACATGCCAGAAACCTTTTTTTTTTCTCTCTATTTTAGTGCTCACTATGTGGGAGGTGAAAATAGAGTTCATAATGAGAACTTGATTCTGTGGGCTCCCAATGGGAGCGTACAAGTTGCTGGGTAAGTGTCCTGCCTTATAACAACTTTTCCTGCTACCACAGCTGTAACTGAACTGGTAGAGCAGAAATAAGAACATGCAAAATAGGTAACAAGGCTATGTTTTATTTTTTTAAGGCCTCTGCTGAATGGATGAGAAAATAACGTGGATTTACATGAGTTGCATCTCATGTAATACAGTTGCTGAATCAACATGAGACACTGTGGATTTTGTGCATGAATTTCATGGAAAAGCCTTATTCCACATATTTTCTGGAACATCTAAATCACAGATTATTTTTCCCCTAGTGCCCTCCCTTCAGGGTAATTTAATCTCTCTCTCAAACACCTCGAGCACTGGGAGATTAATTTTTGCCATCCCAGGAAACAGGTTTCCCCCTCCTTTACAAAACTCCTCTCTTTTCCACATCTACCTGGCCACTAAAGCAGACAGAGCTTTGGTTGTTTGTGACCTTGCTTGATTTTATTGACCCCAAATATCTGGAGATAGTTCCTCAGCTGTAGAACCACATCTGTGTAATGCCTCCCTCTACTGGATTTATGGAGATGGCTAAGGCAGCTAATAAATGGTTGTGGGTCACTGATAGATTTGGGAGAAGATGCATTTCTGCGTACATTTAAAACTGATAGCTTGGTTTGCCTTGATTTTACAAGGATTAAAAGAATGTCGTGTATGCAGCTTGGCTAAACAAGGGCTGAGGGAGATGTGATAGCTATCTACAGAAAGCTGTGAGCATGCTGGAGTTTGCAGTTTACCAGAGTTTAAGTGATTAAATTAGGAAGGGCTGAACTTTGCAGAGTCTGGGGCAAGAAAAACTCAAACATTTTTTGAGCGAGTGGGGGATTTGGGTGAGCGCTTCACAGAACTGGCCTCACTTTGCAAACTCCTCTCTTTCCACTTGTAATTTAAACCTTTGCTGGTTACTTCCCCACTTTGAACTCAATTAAAAGAACATGTGTTTTTTGCTGCAGACAAATCCATGATGTACAGTGAGGAGGGAAAAAAGAGCCATTTAAAAACTGTGCAGTTGCTTCACTGTGGTATCCACTGTTCTGTTCACCACAAGTGGTAAAAACTCTGGCATAAGACATGGATCACTGCAGATGTGAGTCACAACTGATGGCATGCTTGTAGTCCACCTGTATGCAACAGCATGAATCTCTGATTCCTACTGAAATTCCATGCCCTACCATGATATAAACAGTTCCTAATCTTTCCACTTCCCCTCTCCCTATGTTCTCTCTTTAATCATACCGTCATGACAACTCCATTTCACTTTTTAAAAATTCCTCTTTATCTGGACCATCTGCCAATGTATTAGCAAAACTTCAAACACCCTGAACAGTGAGTGGAACTAAGTTCCTCAAACTGTGTTTATGCCAGGAAGGATTTTCCAGCCAGGTTTAGCCAGCATCTCAAGGGCATGCCTGAAGGGAACTGGGAATGCCATCAAAATCAGAGCAGGGTATCTACCGAGTATGATGGAGGCATTATTGTACATGATGACTCTTCATAGCAGAATTGTCCTTCTCAAATGCAGAGATGTTATTTGGTCCTGGTTTAATCATTGGATAATGTTGAACTATAGCAACGACTGTATTAACAGAGAGATCACAGGGAAATGACACTTTGCATGGAGCCAAATTATCCAGGATGCATCTGGCTGCATTAGTAATCTAAAGTGAGATCATGCTGCAAAAGAAATGTGGGGAAGAAGAAGGAATATCCTTTAGTGAGGGAGCTTAATAAAACTTACACTTAATCAAGAAAATACCTTTGTATGTGATGACGCCCGCAAAATACAAAATAACTCCCATGCGAAAGGCCTTTGTTAAAATCCTTTAAAAACATCTTTCAGAAGTTTGGGCAGATAGGATTTCAACAAACAGAAAAACAAACTGGTTTACTGTGTTGGATTGGTAAAACAGAGCATCAGCTGCCGGCAGCCACAATTCCCCCATGCCTTACAACTTGCAGAGAGCAAAGGATTGCAGAAGTCAAAACCGTGGCAGGTCTGGGATCTTGCTCTTGTTTTTTCTCATTTCTGGGTCTTAATCATGTGCCCAAACAAAACAGACTCAGCACTTCAGAAAGCCTGGCCAGTCCAGACTGTGTAATTTTTCAGGTCACTTTGAGACACTCGTTGATCATTTATCACAACAGATAAATAGTTTGAGCTACAAGGAAAAAAAACCCTAAAATGAATAAGTCAAGTTTTACAAAATATTCCCAAATCTTCTACTAAGATGTCTTCCTTTGATTGCAGTCTCTGGCAATTTCAGGGAACAGCCAGGGAGCCTGTGGGGGTATCCTTTTCCCTGCCTTACATAACTTCCTTGCTTCAATCCTTTCAAAACACGTTCACACCCTCGCTGGATCTATCCTTCATGCTGCAGAAGGAAATACCTCTGAAGGACTGCTGTCTTTGAAATACCTTTAGGGCCCATCGTCCCTTTTATAAACTAAGAGGATCTAGGAAGTTAAAATGATCTTAAAAAAAGCAGCATTGTTTACAGGGGCCTGCTTTGCCAGGAGAAGGCATTGCTATATGTGTCCCACTGTCAGAAAGATGCTGTGATTTGAGCACCATCCAGTGAGATCAGCTGGAGTGGATCTGGAGCAGACAGTGAGGTGAGAATGTGGATGAGAAGGGAAAAGGGAACACACTGAGTTTATTTCTGTGTTTATGAGAGGTAACTTTGTTAGATCAAATTTATAAGATGCTTGCTTTGTCTAAATTTGTGAGCAAATGTTATCCTAATAAAAATCACAGCTGAGAAAATCATCTTCAACTTCTACAGGAAGGTCTTTGGCTTTCTCTCTGAAGTAACCTCCTCATCTTACCAAAGCAGCTGCAGATGTCAGCAACATCCAGGCTTCCACTGATGCTGCTTCCCAGGCTGCCTCTTTGCTTTGACCTTATTCCCAGCCCTGGTATATCGAGATACCCTTCTCTGAAGAGCTGAAGACCTCCTAAAATCTCAGAAAAAGCTACCTTCCCTTACCCCAGTCATTCAAAAAGAGCCTTAATTCCAGTTTCTTCACAAGTTATGAATAAAAGACACATTCAAGGTCTCAAATGTTATTACCTGCTGTCCCTTTTCCATGCACACTGCCCATAATGTACATTCATGGTGGACATTTTATTTTGGACCATGACTTCTGTGGGGAAAGAGCCACCTTTTTAACTATTTATATGAAGAACTTGTTACATAGTAGCAACAGAAATCTTTTATCATGGCCTTGGTTTTCAATGACTAATTTCTTCACTGGCGCCTGAAACCAGATGTGCTCTGCACATCTGAACCACCCATATCTCCATTTCAGCTGCCTTTTACATGAACCAACCGAGAATACAGATGGTTCAGATGAACTGAGATATTAAAACAGGCTTCAGGAAGCCTAGATAGAGCAGAGCCATGTGCTTCCATGGGTGTTGCAGACTGATTATTGGCATCATGGTTCCATGTAAAGAAATCTAGAATAAGACATCTAGGCACAGAGACAAGACTGATTTTAGCACTGCGAACCGAGGCAAGAACTTACAAGTTGTGCTTAAATTTTAAAATATTCATTAATAACCCTGTGACTCCCATCATTAAAAAAATCCATTCTGTCTGAAAAGAAAGATAGTGTAGAAAATGTCTTTTTTGCATTATGAACTTTCTTCAAAAGCATGTAAATGTGATAATAAGACAGATATTGATGTGCTTTTGGGGTGTGTGTGTTTGTTTTTGTCTAACTCTGCCATCTATAGCTGAGCAAACAGTGGAGTTGGTACAGTGCCTTGCTGGGTTTTTCCTTGTGCAAATAGCAATCATTTACTGGCAATGTCTGATGCATTATCTCATGCATCAGAGATTGCTGAAGTGGGTGAAACCAAGAGGAAACCAAGAGGAATTGCTGAGAGAGCTCAGTGTTCCCCCATGACGCCAGGTAGGGCATCCTGGCCATGTCCAGATAACTGTGCCACTTCCTCTGGAAGTGTCCAAGGCTGGATAGGGAGCTGAGCAACCTGGTCTAGTGCAAGGTGTCCCTGTCATGGCAGAGGGTTGGAACAAGATGATCTTTAAGGTCTCTTCCAACTCAATCCTTTCCATGACTCTCCTACACAGATGGCATCAACTTCATGACTCTGATTTAAGAATTTAAATTCTTATTGGGCAATGCACAAGGAAGAATTTGCTTCAGTTTACATTCCCAGGGTAATGTTCTTTCTGTAATACATGCAAAAATAAATATTTCTTTATCAATACAGCTTATACATCCAAAAGAGGCCACAAGGGTGGTGAAGGCTCTGGAGGGGAAGCAGGATGAGGAGCAGCTGAGGTCAGTTTGTTTGCTCAGCCTGGAGGAAAGGAGGGGAGATCTCACTGGGGTCTTCAACATCCTCACAAGGGGAAGTGGAGGGACAGGCACTGATCTCTCCACTCTGATGATCAATCACAGGAGTTGAGGAAATGGCTGGCACTGAGTCAAGAGAGTTTTAGGTTGGATATTAGGAAGTTGTTCTTCACCTGGAAGGTGGCTGGGCACTGGAACAGGCTCCCCAGGGGAGTGGTCAAAGCACCAACCCTGGTAGAGTTCTAGAAATGTTTGGACAATTCTCTCAGGGACATGGTGTGACTCCTGAGGTGTCCTGTGTGGGACAAGGAGTTGGATTCAATGATCCTGATGGGCCCCTTCCAACTCAGCACACTCTGTGACTCTAGGGATCACTGTGCTAGCACAGTGGCAGGGATACACTGACCTTAAAGTTGTCACCTTTCCATAAAACATATTAAAAATTTAATTTGGAAGGTACCTTCCCATTGGCTCTGGGGCTGCAAGAACCCACTCTGTAATCCCTTTTCTGATTGCAGACATCCCTTAGTCTGCATTTGCTCTGCTTGGCAGTGATTTGCAATGTGATTATAATGTATATTTACACACACACCCTCTCAGCACTAACTGCCTGGCCACACTAGAAAACAATAAAAGCAGTCAATCCCCTTCCTTCTTGAAGTTTAATGCTGTGTGGTGAGTGAAAGACTCTTAAAAATTGTTTTATTAAGGGAGTAAATGGGAACCAGGAGGTGTCTAAATGTCACTCACTTCACAAAAACAAACAAACAAAACCCAAATAAACAAAAAAAACATAGCTGTTGTTTTATCTAGTTGTTGTCTTATTTTCTTATTTTTCTCCTTTTGAAAAAACTCCATGTTAAGAATAGTCCTCCTCACAGGAAAACAGAGAAATAAATCTTCTCTTGTCAGTGTTCAGCCAGTAACTTATTGGTAATCAAGAAAGGAAAGGAAAGAAAGAAAGAAAAGGGAAGGGAAGGGAAGGGAAGGGAAGGGAAGGGAAGGGAAGGGAAGGGAAGGGAAGGGAAGGGAAGGGAAGGGAAGGGAAGGGAAGGGAAGGGAAGGGAAGGGAAGGGAAGGGAAGGGAAGGGAAGGGAAGGGAAGGGAAGGGAAGGGAAGGGAAGGGAAGGGAAGGGAAGGGAAGGGAAGGGAAGGGAAGGGAAGGGAAGGGAAGGGAAGGGAAGGGAAGGGAAGGGAAGGGAAGGGAAGGGAAGGGAAGGGAAGGAAGAAAGGAAATGAAAGCAAAGAAAGGAAAGTAAAGAAAGGATATCAGGATATCAGATGGAGTTCAGTCAGGAAAGATGAAGAGGCAATGATAAAAGAGGAGGAGAGGAGAGGAGAGGAGAGGAGAGGAGAGGAGAGGAGAGGAGAGGAGAGGAGAGGAGAGGAGAGGAGAGGAGAGGAGAGGAGAGGAGAGGAGAGGAGAGGAGAGGAGAGGAGAGGAGAGGAGAGGAGAGGAGAGGAGAGGAGAGGAGAGGAGAGGAGAGGTTAAATGAAGCAGGCTATGTGGGAGTGGATGTATGTTTCTGGATATATGGGGCTTAGAAAGTCTTTGGTCCCTGGTTTAGAGAACTTTATCTTTTCCTTTGGTGATAAGATGTCATTTATATTAGTGGGGAAATGAACACCCAGAGCTTTTCCAATATTAATGCTCCTTGGCTCAGTAGGCAGCAGCTCAAATCTATGTCAGGACAGCTTCAGAAGACCTGGAGTGGAAAGGTCACCAAAGCCAGTGAGGTGCCAGACTGACTCAGGCTCAGGAAGGGCAGTTTTTGTCCCGTGGGGTTAATTCTAGGCCCAGCAGCAGTGGGAGCCACTGGTTGCCTTCTGTGATCATGCAAGGACAGGTCACTGGTGAGGGTGACATCCAGGGACCTCCCAGCATGCCAGAGACACCTCCATGACAGAGCCAGATTATAGGCAGGCAGCTCTGCAAAAGTGAGGAAATCATCACTGGGCTTTGAAACCTCACCCAAATGGGTTTGACTCAGTTTTCAGCAGGAATTAGTGCTTAAATCTTCCTCAAGAAATGCTTCACAGCCCTTAAAATACACCCACTGTGTTTCTGGGCTAGAGCCAGGCCATCTAAATTAAGGGACATAAATTAGCATAGTTGCTCTAGGTCACCTTCAGAAGGCAGTGAGGTCTTGGTGGCCTCCTTTCTGTGCTGACTGCAGGTCATGTCTGGTTCATTTAGACTCATCTGCCACCCAAGCTGCACATGCCAAGCGAGGCAGGAACAGCCTGGACCTCATTTTCTTTAAAATAACTACACCTTCCAAGGGTACAGTAATGATCTACAAGATGAAGTCCTGGGGTCCTGGAGTGGTGGAGACTGAACAAACACCAGAGCTGAAATCACTGTTTAGGACTGAGTTGGCTGAGCCCACTTTTCATCATCTCTGATATGCCCCTGAATCAGCACCCTCAAGGCCCTTTGACATGGATGGGGCCCTTGGTGCTCTGTGACATCCAAGGGGACTCTCTGTGGCACTTTGCACGACCCAGCTGCCAAGTCCTGCCTGTGGTGGGGACGAGGATTACGGATTTAATGCACCCTCATGCTTATCCCCGTATAAATCAGAAGCAACTCCACTGATTTCTTTGGCATCCAGCCCACCCAGCTCCTAATGGAGCCATTCATAAGAATCCCACTAACTTTCCATGGGGGAGTGTGGATATGGCCCTTGCCTTGGGAGGTCGCCGTCAGCCCAGTGGGGTTATCCTGTGAACGGGAGGGAAGAATCAGCCCTCAGGCTTTTCCTTTCTAATTCTGAGCATGCTGCCAGGCTTAACTGTGTTAATAATTAACCCGCAAGCCTGGAATTCCCTTCTCCTTCTATGCTGTGTGGCAGCCACCACCGAGAAAAAAAAGGCAGCAAAAATGCAGGAGACCTGAGCTGCTGCCCATGAGCACACCTCACAATCTGTGGGATCTAAACAAAGGGGGAGGCTAATTTCCTGTAGAAAACTGCAGGAAATCTTCTCCTCAGCACAAATCTTCTGTCACAGGTGAGAAAAATGGGAAGTTTGGAAAACAACTGCATATTTGGATTTTATACCATGCACACAAATTAACCTCTTTGAATAGGGTCACTCCATTATTATTATTATTTTTAGATACGTAGTTAAAGTTATGGTTAGCTTTATCCCCTCCTGTGTTATTGTTGTTATACCACATATTAATGTAGTGCTTCTGTAGCTGGGAGAAGTATGGTTGAATTACAGTAACATGCTACAAGCAGGAGGAAAGAGCTGTGGTTTGGCTGGTCCACTACTAGATATACACCAGCACATCTGGACAGGAGATCATGTGACAAGTAGGAAAGCCAGAAACATATCCTGGATACTATAAAAAATGGGTTCTGTTAAATTAAAAAGGCTTTAAATATTGGCTCAGCTGGTTTCTGTATAGCGTTTTTAGTAGTTTTGGAATGTGTTGCAAGATTTGTGATCATCAAGAATTTGATTAAATATTACAAATCCATTGTGCTGCTAGTTTGTTCTCATGGGCTCCATGTTTCTTGCCAGTTCTCCTGTACTCTTGTAACACAAGCCATGACTTCTGATTCTGGATGAGAACTTTGTGTCCTCAGAACAACTTCTGTGCAAAAAAAAAAAAGAAAAGAAAAAGAAAAGAGAAGAAATCAAACACACAGAGCTCCACCAAAAAAAGTCACTGCTTTTGCATAACGTTTTGGATACTTACAAGGCTACAGTAGGTTTTCAACTCCTACAGGATGCTAGACATGACTGCCTCTGGTTAAAAGCCAGTCTGTTGACTCATAGAAATTTGAATCCTCAGCCAGACCAGTTGCTAAATTTCACTCGTGTCTATTCATGACCTGCTATGCAGTGCTGTTCTGCAAACACAGCTTTGTGGCTGTATGTGCCATCCTACCTTCTTCCTAAATGACTTGAAAATCCTGGATAGTCTTTGGTTTCAGGTTTGGACAAAGGTCATGTTCTTCTTCCTTTCTTATGCATGGAAGCAACAGTCCTACTGGAACAGATTGTGGTTCTCCAAGGAGCAATGTTCCAGCAATATTAATAAGTTATTGCTATGGCATCACAAAGAAAAAAGTCATATCATCATGTAAATAGAGGGCTGGAAGGGATCACAGAATCATGAATCATGGAATGCCTTGGATTGGAAGGGATCTTTAAAGGTCATCTACTCCAATATCCCTGCCATGAAGGGCACACCTTCCACTAGATCAGTTTGCTCTGAGCCCTTTCCAACCTGACCTTGAAAGTTTCCAGGGATGGGGCATCCACCACCTCCAACACTGTGACAGTGTTTCCTAAATCTCTCTGTAAAAAAATTCTTCCTTATACCTAATCTAGATTGACCTTTATTCAGAGTAAAACCATTACCCTTCATCCCGTCACAATAGACCCTGATGAAAAGTTTGTCCCCAACTTTCTAAAAAGCCCACTTTAAGTACTGCAAGGTCACAAAAAGGCCTCCCTGCTCCAGGCTGATCAACCCCAGCTCTCTCAGCCTGTCCTCTCAGATCTTAAGGGGTCATTGTGTCCAAGCTTATGTTCTGACATTATCTCTTAACCTGTGCAAGGCAAAAACAGGAAGCACAGGAGGCTTCTTTGATAAATCATGAACCCTTGGAATCTCAAGCACAAGTGGGAGTGAACACAGGGGGCAGATTACCAGGATGAGTGTATGGGAAGAGCAGAAACACGTGAGGGAATAAACTCAGAGAAGCCAAAACACAAAATAGGATTAAAGTTTCAATAAACATACAGTGTATGAAGAAATCATTCCACAGATTCATCAGCAGTAAGAAGAGAACCAATGAGAGCTGGCCTATTACCAACAGAGGAAGAACTATTGTCAGACGAAGCTGACACAAGGATACATTTAAAACCGTTTTCAATAAGTTTTCGTTTAAAGAACTAAAATTATCAACATCACGAACAATGAATAGTTCCATGATTTATTTGCTCTCAGATTGGTTGAGACTGATGAACTCTGGTCTAGGGTGCTCCACATCCCTTGAGTTTGGTTGGGGAATGCACTTTTATAGAAGATCTCCTAATCAGCTCCATTTAATGTGCTCTGGTTTTCTTTACAGACAGGCTTAGACCTCAGAATGAAACTAAACAGGAAGGCACACTTTGGGAGTGTTAATTGGTTGCTGCTAACAGGCATGAAGTCCCTGGGACCAAACTACAGCCAGTCTGAGGAAAAAAACAAATAAGCAGAGTGTGGTCACTGAGAGTAAATGTTTCTTAGGACTGATCCACTGCCCTTGCAGCACAATGCTTGGACAAACAGACACAGCCTGGAAGAACGGGGCAAAGCAGACTTACAAGTGTTAGCAATTATCTTTGACAAGCCTTTGGCGGAAAGGTGAAAAACTGGAACTGGAAATAGTGCCCATTACAAAAAAAGGCAGATAAAGAAGCCAAGGAGCTGTAGGCCAGTAAGTTTATATTTTAGCCCCAGAAAAACTCTGGAATGAAGAAGTGAACAAATTATTACACCTGGAAAATACTAAGGACATGAGTAGCAGCCAATAAGAACTTGCCAAGAATAAACCAATCCAGTATTCTTTGAAAAGAGGAAAACAGGTCTTTCTGTTTGGGAAAAGTTGAAGGCTTTCACAATTGGTTTTTTCACTCACTATTCTCATAAGCAAACTAAGATACACAATTCAGGTGAAATTAGTTTAGGTGAAAAACTGACCAAATTATTATATTCATTGAGTAGGTAGAAATTTGCCAACATCAGAAGATACAACTTGTCAAGAAGTTTTCACAGAGGTCAGTCCATGAAGTGGAGAGTAGAAATATTAAATTTGCAGAGGGTACAAGGCTGGAAGAGACCACAGAAACTTATTGAAAGAACTGCCATTCAGCACTACTCTGACACTGTCCTTCTAGTCCTCAACTGGGAACTACCACTCCAGGAAACATTGGGGGACCAATTTTCTAGTTTGTCCCACTACTCCCATTTAGCACAGCATAGAGACTCAAGGAGTCTTGTTTTTCTCCAGCCTCAGGATGGTGCACAAAGATGACCTCACAGCCCACAGATAACTGCCAAGAGAGTCATGATTCAATCATCCTGAAACCTCAACTCCATCCAAACGAGCACTTATGTCACTTATGTTTATTAGTCAATAAACTTACATGGTTGGGGATTGTTCTGATTATGCCCTGCTCTCATTAATCAGTGACAGAACTCCTGAGGGCTGTGAACAACCAAGGTGGCAGCTGAACAAAACAAGGACTGGTGATGCTCTGCTTTATTTCTAGATGGTCTTGTTTGAAAAGCAATGAGTAGGGCAGGGAAGGACAGGTTGAGCAGCACATCTATCAAGAGATTCCTGCACGCGGTGTCTGAGACGTTACAGTTACATGCTCCTTTGGGGAACCATCTCACACAGTGTGTACGTTATGGTTTCTTTTAGGGAAGCTTATGGGAATCATTGAGCTTCATGTATTAGTCACAAAATGATTAATAAGGACCCAAAGGTTCACATGCACATACTTCCATGTTAATGAAGCCCTCATGCTTTATGCATGAAGCAGAACACAAAGCTCCGGAAATAGTTCTCTTCAACGTTCTTTCCAGTGTTCCCATTTTTTATGCTATAATAGACATTGATTTATTTGAAATCAGCATAAAATATGTACCAGCTCAATAAACCCCAAAGAGGTTCTCAGACTTTTTTGAGTGTCCTCATCGGGCAATAAATCACAGAAGCAATAAAGTATGTTAAATAGCTTAACCAATCATGAAGTGCAGAGCCATCAAATGACTCATTTAAATACTTGTAGGACATTAACCAAATAAGAGATACTGGAGTCTTTAAACATATATTTCTTTCTCACACTTTCACAATAAGTATGGAGATAGGACAGTGGAATTCTGAGCCATACATTAAAAAAACTTAAAACGAAAAAATCTTTTTCTTATCTTTGTAAATGAGAACTGCTATACACTCTATTTACTTAGCATACATCTAGTTAAATTATTTTGTGGTGAACTACAGTATGTGAAAGCTTAAAAACCTTTGCTATATTTATCTTTGCCATATCCTATAGAAAAAAGGAAGTAACCTTTTCACCTTCTTAAAATAGGGGAATTACAGAGAGACAGGGAGGACAGAGAGCATTAGACCTATAAATGAGCCACCATTGGCATTTTTTAGGGTCTACAAAACAAAATCTAGATTCTTGAGAGTCTTACTGTAAATCTAATGTCAGAAATATATATATTCCCTTCAGAAATGTAGATTCTCACTGTCACAGGAAGCCAGGATGGGAGGCAGTTTGCAGGTCAAGACATCCAAATCTGGTCAGCTGAATCAGTGTAGAGACCTTGCTAACTCTGCCCCCTAGAACTTCATGAACTACACCTGGAGCTCAGACAGCAATTTGCAGGTATTCATCCTCATTTACATGTCTTATTCTGAACATCCACCACATCCTGGCAGACATGCTACCTTCTAAAATCTTCTAGAACACCCCAAGGTCTTTGGGCAATGAATTGCATTCATGCGGTAGCCTAAGACTTGACTCTCACCAGCTGAGTGATTCCCTTCTTCTGGCTTTATGGGGGCCTTGAAGTTTGAGTCAGATCAGTGTGGGAGAAGGAAATAAGGCTGAAATTCTGTCTTGCATTGTGGCTGTTTAGGGTCTATTTTAGTTTTAGTGACATTTTACATAGTCTGTAATGAGAATCCAAAGCTGAGCCACCTCCTTTTGGTGCAGAAAAGGTCTACAGGATATTCAGACAGAATTTCCTTCTCTTGCCTTCCCTCAGGTTTATTACTCTTCTCATTAGACTTGTACTTAAGAAATAATATTTAACACAAATATTTCTCATGTTTATGTTATTTGAGTGTGTATTATAGGGAAATAAAACTATATCTATTCCTGTATATACATGGAGCAGAACTGGCAGTAGGTGTTTCAAATGCATGTGCTAACCACTAGACAAGATCATCTCCCACCACTTCTGGATTCCTGAATTTGCTCTGCCTGGAGATCCAGTTAGCTCAGTGAAGATGAGAGTCAGAAAATGAGCTTAACACTGGCACTGATGATCAGAGAGCTCAGGGTTCTGCACAGACTTGAGACGTGAGCCAACATGATGGTGCAGATGCACTCAGAGAAGAGGATGGGTCAGCAGATATGTAGCACTCTGCAGGAAGAAAAAGAGAAAAAGGTCTGGGTTGAAATCCAAGGAAGGGATTCAAATGTGGGGCTTTCCACACTAAACCCGAATGCACCAACCCAAGTATAATTATATTGAAGGAGGTCCTCCCTTGTAATTTCTGAGATGGAGTAATGGTAAAGTTCATGATAAGCAGGTGAAAATAGGGGGATTTTTTGTAGTGTTCCCACTCATTGTCCCACAGACTGTTCAGCAGAGGGTTGTTTTGGGGTTGGAGGCTGCAGTCTGTTCACCAGTACACCTATTATTATTCCTGGATTTTTGAGTCTCACCTTAAGCTTATTCACACTTCTGGCTTCTGTACAAGCCGGCAACAATGAGTTCATCTGCATAATTACATTTTTGATAAAAAAATACTTCTTTTTGTTCTAAACCTGGAGACTGATGATGGTGTTCTCCACGGCCTATCTTCTACAAAATGGAAAGCAGATGTTTCTGTTTACTTTCTCCATAACCCTCCATTTCTACAAGCCTCTGTCAGCTGTCTCTTTTCAACTTCCCTTTTTGCAGACACCATATTATACATACAGCTGATCATCATTGACCACTTCACCATTCCTGAATTGCTACTGCATGAAGATCTGCACAATTTTCAAGAAATGAGCTCAAGGGACATGAGTATAACTAAAATGTGATTTTTCTGATTTATAGTTTAGTTGTTAGCCTTCAGAAACACATAATCACATAAGCCATTATATGCAGGTGCTTTTATTAAGAGCTCTGGGTGTCAGGAGTATTCAACTCAAATCTGACTCCGACTATACATTCGAGATGATTGTGTTTTTATATTCTATCGTTATATAACTTTCATGTTAATTATTAAACTTATATTGTTCTATTGTATACATAAATTTCAGTCAAGCATGGCTTCTCATGGTTCCCCCTGAAATTTCTAACATAGTTTCTCATGATTCTTCTTATGATTATACAATAATTATATTTAGTTACTAAACAATCATCACATCTAACAATTATATCATTTATCATACTGCATACGCAGGTGCAATGATCTGAGAAAACACAAAGCCTAACATTTTCAAAGTCTATCTTTAACACTTTCCAGGGCTCCACTATCATAGTCTTTGCTAACTAATTGTCTATATCTATTTGCATTTTAGACCGCTGACACCTGTGCTCATATTTTCAAAGAGCGACTCCAGGAGCTTTCTCCTGAGTTGACGATAGCCTGTTTAGAGCCTCTTATTGCTTATGAACACTAAGAACTGCTTTATATTTCACCAGATACTTTACCAGTGAAAATCATACATTCAGATACAAAACTTAAGCCTCTTTATTAAAAACTATTTTTTTTTGCTTGTTGCAGAATCAGGGTGCATAGAAGCACACCTGAGCAGATGTGTCCACTTGCTGCACATTTCGTATCTTATGAGCATTGACAGGAGTTCTGTGTTGGCAGTAAGTGATCTGTGACACCTACCTGGAACTAACCTGTGTTAGAAACCTGCCTAGTGAGTACAGAGTGTGTTCAACTGACTCTAGGATATTCTGGGATGAGAGGGGGTAGTCATGTGTGAGAGGATGGAGACATGTTGAGGTAGAGTCAGAGAATCACAAAATATCTTGATTTGGAAGGGTCCTGTATGGATTAATTGCAGGAATAGCAGCAGCAGCATATCTTGAGTACAAATTCAAGTTGGATTAAAAATGCTCAGGAAGAAAAATGGAGGGAAGAAATGTGGTGAACCTCTGGTCTCTTCCTTACCTTGTACTTATCCCAGTTGCCTCATGAAACTCTGCTTCTTGTGTTTCTTTCCTCCCTTTTCAGAGCCCCCCACAGGCAGCTGTATCCTCACTCCCTGCCTAAATGACCCCTTGTCTAAACCCCTCACTTTCCCATCCTCTTTAAAATAGAGGAGGTGTTTTTCCATAGGATCTGATCAAAATTAAGTATAGCCATGCTTTTCTTGTGTGGGGTTGGTTGTCACACCCACTACAATCCACTGGCCCATCAACACTTTTCCATGAACCCTCTGGCCTCAGTCAGTTTCTTCCCAGCCTGCTGCTGATCTAGAACTGCTGCTGCACTTCTTGGTGGGTTTGAATTCATGTCCTCTACCCCCAAATTATCAATGTCCCTTTCTCCTCACCCCCAGGCCCTGAGGCACCATGACTGACAAAACCATACCTCTTGCCCTGGATCTCTCCATAGAAACAAAACCCCCTTCTGCTCATTGTGATAGCTTGGAAAGCCTGGTCATGACTGCTTTTATGAATAATCCTTCTGGAACAGATAGAGGTAGGAGGAGAAAAGGAATGTGTCTGAAATTAGGTCTACAGGAGCATCAGGACCAATCCCTTGGCTCCTTGTGCATCACCTGAGGAGACCAATGGTGAAGTCTCACAGTGCAACACAAAAAAAAAACAACTTGGGCCTGAGGCTCTGCTCATGACAACTTCCCAAATCACAGTAGACCTTGGGCCAAACACCAGCTCTTTGGGCTGTAGGTGGGCTGACTTAAAGTTAGGAGTAGGTACCTGCTACAGGTCTTTAGTGTTGGACTAAATTATCAGTGTATACCCCTTCCAAAAGAATCATTCTATTCGATTCTATTCTATTCTATTCCATTCCATTCATTTTGATTTGATTTGATTCTAAATGTTCCATTAAAGGCTTGCTTCAAATTCTCTGAAAATCAGTAGTCACTTCACCCTCAATTCCAGTCATGTTAGCAAACTTTACAGGTAAGGCAATGTTACTAATTCTTAGCTTGGGGAAAATTTTCTTGGCACTTGGCATTCTCCTGTCCTTCCAAATGTCTCTTAAATTTTGGCTGAAGAATTATTTTCTTCCAGACATGATTTTTTCCCTGAGTGTGTGAGTGTCCATGCTTGTGTGTGTAGGAAACAGGATGAGTTATTGTGGCTTGATTTCTTAGCCAGATCACCAGCTCCATTTGCACAATCACTGTACATGTTTCCACAGGATTATACAATGCACTGGCCATTCCAACTCGGCTGCAATATTTGGCACATTGATGGTTGACTCCTCCTTTTTCCCAAACATCACAGAGACTGGCTTCACTACACTGAAGCCAGTGGAATTACAATAAAATAAAAAACAGTGTTGTGGAGCAGAGGAATCAAGCCCATCTGATGATATTTCTTTAACAATCTGCTCACTTGGAAGAGTTCAGGTTCTGGCAAGTGACAACTTGTAGATGGCTCATTATTACCACAACAATGACAAGTCAATGCCCACTTCTCAATAGCAGCAACGGGACTTGGCACGTACCTGTGGGCTTTTTGGATTTGATTTATCTAGTTTTGTGTGATAACAAGCCCAGAAGAGAAAAAAAATCTAGTTAACATAAATATCATGTTACAGGTAAAATACAGTTTTACATGTGCACTCTAAACATAAAACCCAAAGCCTGTTCAAACCACCATGTTGCAGATGAGATTTACCACCAACTGAAACATCTGGACAAGAAAAGGAGACAGAATAACCCATTCCAAGCTGGGAGAGTGTTGGGCTCCTGCCTCCTCTCCACATAGTCTTCATCTGATGCAAAAATTATTCTAATAGTGCAGAGGGGGTTTAGCTGGGCAAACAAGCAACACTTCAACATGGCTTTGTTGTGTTTACCAGTGCCAAGGCAATTTTCAAAAGCACTTCAAAACAGTAGGATGAGCCTCGGGTCAATGCAGCTGATTTCTGATAGATAACTTTTATGTCTCTCTCCTTTCCAGGGGAGGAGCTGCAGAGGGAGCCAGTGACAAAGAGCCAAAGCCTGTAAGGTTTTCCCAAAAGCATGGAACAAATGTAGGAAAACATGAAGGGGGAGACTATAAATCAGGATCCAGAAGGATGCACTGTCCACAGCAGCAGCTCTGAACCTTCAACAAGACATTTTTCGAGCAAGGTTTTGGAATTTTGGTGGGCTCTGACCTGCAGTTTTCACTTCCAAAATAACTTGACTTTTCTAAAGTGGTAATTTCATTTTCATGATAATGCTAAACTCAAGCCACATGTGCTTTAATTTAAAGCAGGACTCAGGCAGTGGACCCTGCCAAGAAACAGTAGAGAAACATGCTTATTCTACTAGTTTGCTTGAGGCATTCAGCATTTTTGAATGCCTAAGCAGAAATATAGTTTTTAAATAAGCCAATCCCAGAGAGACAGAGAGAGAGAAGGAGAGTGAGAGCAGAAGAGGGAGGGATAGAAGAAGATTGCAATACATGTTTGCATTAAGTTTTTGTTGCATTGGCTGGTTAAATAAGAACTGATGAGCTGGTAACAGGAAATATTATTTATTACCTTCACTGGATTTTTTTTTTTTTTTTGACAGAGAAGGTGTTGCCCAGACCCTTTCTCTTTTTCAGACAAAAACTGGCTTGTTAAACTTCATCATAGCACTGGCTATTAGATTGATTTAAATACACTTTTGGTGGTTGCACAGCTCTTCGTACTAATTAAATCCTAGGGAGAAATATGTTTACAGTCCTTCTGGTGGCATTCTTAGGATTATTTTAAATCTCCTGTGAGGTTCAGGAAAGCAACCTTGTCTTTTGTTCAGTAAGAGGAAAAGAGAGAGACAAAAAAGAAGAAGAGAGACAAAAAAGAAGAAAAGAGACAAGAATGAATGAACAGGGAGTGAGAGAATTCCACCCCCCTCCTGAAAGACAGATGACTGAGCTCTTGGACTTGGGGGCACTATGTGTGAGTGAGAAGCCAGCTTCTTCCCCCTCACTAAAGTGACTTCTGACTCTTTTATTTGTCAGTAGAAAAAAAAAAATTGCCCAGATCTCAAACTGCATCACCAAGGCAAGAAAGTGTTAATTTTCTGGTAGAGAAAATTACACAGATCTGGGTGGATAAAGTCAAAGGTTGTCAGGTCAGATCTTGAATTTTAGTGACTTCTGCTGTATCCTTTTCCTTGTCAGGCTGCCCTATTTTTTTATGTTCACAAAAGAGGTGTAGGTGCTTGACATGAGGCACCAATGGTTGCAAAAAACCACCAATCCTATCCCCAAACAAATTGATTGACTACCGTGAAAACAGGTTTCATTTAATTGGCTTCCAGACACATACACTAGAGATGCTCTGGACTTGTGCCTCTTGGGGATTTTCTTCACTGAAATGTGCACAGTTACAGGAATTGGGAATGGCAATAACCACTCCTTTGTTACTGCCCCAGCTGTCTCAATCTACCCCATAGTGGCTTGGAACTGTGCAGATAACACAGAGCACACAACACAGGGGTGGTAATTGGACACCTGTGCTAGCAGATATTGGCCAAATATGCTCATTTTAAGCAGCCCCATTCTGGTGGCCTTGACCTGACCCTTCCCTTCTGTGACACAAGTAGGGCTTTAATCCTTCAGTGAGGGTTTCCTCCTCTGCTTCCCTCAGCCCTGTCCTCAAATGTCCTCAGTGGTTAAATCCTGAGCTTTCTGATCCGTGTCACAGTCCCTGTAGGTGTCCCTAAAATGGCACCCAGCTATTTCCAGCCAACAAATCTTCCCAGCATGCCAGCTTCAGTGCAGCATCAATTTTCTGTTCCCATAGTGTCCCACCACATCTGAAGTGGAAGGGGGGTCAGCATGACAGATGTGGCTGGGTTCAGGTAAAAGGCATGACAGACTCCAGGTGCCTGCTGTCATAATTAAAATAAACCCCACTCTCATAGGTCAAACCCCAGCGATGCACACTAGTCTACTCAGGACAAGTTTTTTAAATCCCTTGAAATAATAACTGATGTTCTCAAACAAAGTGTGGTTTTTATCGTAAAGAAAATAAAAGGTGTTCTAACAAAGAATTTCTAATTTTGAAAGGCTCAAAGTTGCTTTTCAAACAATTCTTCTCTGGCCTGGAACGGGCAGCCCTAAGACTGGTTGTTTTATGGTGAAATATCTTCAGTAAGAAGTATTTAGAAAAGGAACCACAATGCCTCAAGACAGACATGATTCAATGATTTCCCAAAACAAGGATTTTAAATAAATATTACATTACATCTTTCTGGTTTTGTTTTGTTTTTATAAGCCATCAGTAACATACATGTAGCAGCTTCCAGGAAGGATGTGCAGGTAGTGAATTATCCATGGAAATGACCAGGGGCTGAAAGCTCAAAGCTTCCCTCTTTCCTTGAATTACCTGGCTGGCAGGCTATAACAAACATACATGCCACCCACACACTGTTTTAAAAGAGCATTATTAAGGTTGCAAATCAATTCTTAACTCAAAAATGAACCTTAAATCATTTTCCTTGTGTGTATGAATGATATAATTCTTTAATTAAATGAACAGCTTGTATGTTTTCCACCACCTCATTCAGAGTGGATAGTGCTCTCCTAATTCAATATTTTGTTCTCTGCTTATTATCTGAGGTGTGACCCCAGGCCTTATTTACAGTAAAAATCTCATTCTGAAGACAGAATTATTAATTTCCTTGTGGCTTCTCCTGTGGGGCTCATCACCACAGAATCCAAGGGACTCACAAACATTCACTCATCTCTTCCCAAAAGAGAGGAGGGGATGCTGTAGTCCTTGCAGGTCTGTCAGAGAAGCAAAGCACAAGGGGATAGAAAATGGGGTTTAGGGGGACACAGCATGAGACACGTGCCCTGATCTTGGCTGCAGTTGGGAATGGCAGCTGCTGCTGCAAAGTCAGAGTCCACGATCTCATCAGATACCTGGAAGATGAGAAATGCAAAGTTAATGACTTGTTGGAAGAGTTTGGCTTCAGTGACCAAAGATGGGTTAAACAAACATCAGGATAAAAGTGAATCCAGCTCTACTAATTTAAACAAGAGACCATCCATTCTTGTCTTGCAGCCTTCATTTTCTAGTCTTCTCTCACCCTTTTTGTGCTTTGAAAGGACTGAGAGCAGGACTGGAAATGTCTCCTCATTCAGGATGCCAGGTCCCAGAGCAGACCCTCCTTGCACTGAGGCAGAGGGCAGTGAGAAATGCAGGAAATCCTTGAGCCAATAAAATCTGCATGAACACCACTTAGACACAAGAAACCAAACTGAAGTTGTGCAAACCTAATAAAATTCAGTGATTCCTAATCTGCATCATCCTGCAGTTAACATTTACTGTTTTATTTCCTAGGTTTTTAAGAAGCCTGTCTGAAAAAATCGACTCGTCCAAAGGGATTATGCTCCTGGCACCCACAAGAGCCATCAGCAGGGCTGTAGCCTCTCTAGCACCCTCTTGGACTTCTTCACTTGAGATAACAGAAGAATTGGGCAGAGGAAGACTTTGGAGCGGTTGCTTAATGTCTTTAAAACTGTGTGAATTGTGGTTTTCAAAAGCCTGAAACTTTGCCAGTTTTGGGCAGATTCTCAAAGGGAATGCAAAAGATTCATCTCAACCATAGCAGCCAGCCAACTGTAAAAGTTGAGATTCCCATTAGAAATCAAAGGCAATTGTGTCCAGAACTTACTGCCAAAAAATAATATAGTCTTCTTGCAAATGGCTATTCCACCCTAAATTTCTCCAAAAAAGAAAAAAAATCAAATACAAACTAGCACCAAAATGGAAGATTTTGGATCCAACAAAGAATCTTGGGCAAGACACAAATAATTGGAAATTAGAATGTTTTAACAGTATTTGTTGTGCAATTATAAAAGTTATTGTGACAGAGAATGTTTGTAAGTTTTTCTTTCATCTGGCAAGAAGACATAACCTGAGAGGTGATATGCCACATCTTTTACCTGTGCTTTGTTTGCTTGAAGCAATGCAGGTGAATCAGAAAATGTGATGCATTTATCAGGTGGTTCAGTATCTCTGCTTGACTTTGTAGTACTTCGACTTATCTGGTTAAAATGTTGAGAGGAGTACATGCAACAAAAACCTCAGGTCGTTACTATATCTACTCCCACTCCCACTCCCGGCTGAGACCTTGAGTCAGCCAATTCCTTTATGGTTTCTAGTAATTGGTTTAATTTTCAGAGGTGTGAAAAGATTACAATTCCCTCACATTTGACTAGCATAGCTAGAAAATTACACATCATTGCTGCTCAAATAGGAGCTGAGTTGCTGAACTGGAAACACTGTGACTATAAATGCTTGACCTGTTTTTGAGGTGTTCAAGGCATTATCTTGTCTACATTGTGCAAAAGCCAATTAGGAATTTAAGTACTTTTTGATGCCTGGCCAGGTAGCTCTATGGTAGGTCAGGGGCTCATTTATTGTTGGTTGTTGCCACTAGGAGTCCTTTAAAGAGCAAATGTCACCTGTAGGACACGGAGCAAGGATCAGTCCACGCACGCCCAGGTGCGGCACCTCCCTTACCCCACCAGCCGCCTGCCAAAATCACCGTACAAATGAGACCTACCCTGCACACAGCAGACACAGCAGGGAGTAGAGGAGTGCCAGGAGGTATGTGCAGGTGGAAAAGGATAACATCTTCCTGTGGGGTCCTGTTGCTTGTTTCTGAACACAGTGCTTAGTCCTAGCACAGGCTGGGGTGCCTCTGCCGGATTTCTCGGCAGCCAGAGGGGTGGCTTTCCCAAACCTGTGTGCAGTGCCAGCATGGAAGTCACCTGGGAATGGCTTTGGAGTGAGTAGCTGGAGAGCTCCAGCTTGACCATTTGGGTATTACTTTCATTTACATTGTTCTCATATGCCAGCTGATTATTATTGGATGTGTAAAGCATGTTGTTGGCTGCAGCTGGCTGGTAATTGGGTGTGGTTAGAGAGCATTTTTAAAAGAAATCTTTTTGGTATTTTGTGACAGAAATGAGAATTTGTTACAAAATCCCTTTTTTTTTATCTTGGTGAAAATAAAACACTCCCAAATTCAGATTAAACACATCAAGTGTTCTGAATATTTTCTCCATGATGCAGTTTGCCAAAGCATTTGAATTTTCAGCAGTAATGGTTTTTTTTCCTCCACGTTTTCAAGTTGAAGCCAAGCAAAAAAAAACAAAAATAAAAAAACACAAGAAAATTATTTTGCCCAGTACTAGCTGGGAGATCATTTAGATAGATACTCTGTCAACAACATCCATAGAATTTATCCCCTAGGGTGTTATATCTGTGTTTCTCAAGCTCTGCTATATCATAGCTTGCAATATCCTTTGGAAAAAACATAGGTAGACCGCTAAATTAATCAGGTTTACTTGATTTTTGCCCACTGGAACTGGAATAAACAAAACAAATACTAATGTCTAAACCAGAACAACTGCATGTCTCTCTGATGGATTAGGAAATCCAAGAAGTATGGTTTTTTAAAGCAGGAACAATGGAGAGCTGACATTGCAAAAGGCCTGATAAATGATACTATATTGTTTTCTTTTCAGTGCTTTCCACCACTGCCCACTTGCTTCAAGCCCCAAAGACCAGCTCCAGAAAAGGAAATCTTGATGTTAGTGAATGCAACATCTTCCAGTGGAGCTCAATGATTTATTTAGTTGGTCTGTAATTAAAACCCCTCAATCTGGACGCCACGTTCTGTGAAGAGTCTTACTAGAGTTAGATTATTTGTGAGGAGAATCATTCATGGTACTAAAGAGTAATCCTGTGCTAGCAGTGGAATATTTAAGTCATCTAGGCACCCAACAATTTTTTTCCCAGTCATCTGAATTGAATCTGCCAAGATGTGCTCTTGAAGAGTAATGGAATAAAATAAAAAAAGACCCCACTGTTTTAATACATGGTTATAAGCAACCAATAAGATAGTGCATTTTCCCTACCTCTAAAATGCTTGCAAGTTTAGCTCTGTAAAGGTTAAATAATTGGTTTAACCTGATCCCTCTATGACTCTCCTCTACCTTGTGGGAAAACTCCTGTAAGCTTATTGTAAACATAATTATGCTGTGTGGGCTTTTCATTAATCTACCAAAAAACCACAAGATGACATGCATCAGACTGTTTTTTTCTCTTTCTGGAACTTGCCTCTACTTGCAGTTGCAGCAAGATGCTTATTTGTATAGTCTGAGCTTTTTTGCAAATGTACAGTGAACTAAATCTTTGTTTCTTACATTCTGAGAATTAAACAAGAGTCATCCCAGGATTAATAATAATAAGTTTAATGCAGACCCACCTCTGCAGCCATTACACGATGGACACAAACCTCTCACCCTCCTGTTCTTGGGCTTTGCTGGCAAGTCAAGCAGTAATATATGAGGTGAGAATGTGAAATACAAAGAGTGGGAGTTACTTTCAGTAATAATACTGAGTGAAGAGACACATTGCACAGTGTCTTGGTGGCAGGCCAGCCTACTGATTTACATGCAGTTAGCAAGCTCCCAGGTGAGGATCCTTTACCTTGCATGTGGCAGGCAGTTGCCTTCATACACTGATGCCAAGAGACCCAAAATTACTACCCCAGAGCCATCTGAGCACCCAGTCGAGGTTATTCTGCAGGGAAGCAATTGGGACATCTGGGAGCCATTGGCTTTTCCACCTCCTAAGGACTTTTGGAAAGTACTTTCTGCTTTCTAAAGTATGTGATAAATATCTAGTGGCTCTTTGGGGATTTTGGGTCAAGCTATTTGGAAAGGAATGGCTTATTGTACTGGGCTTGTGGTGGGTAACGTGGACTTTTAGGGTGTGTTCATTAAATATAGGTTAAATCCAAGAATATCCCAATTTACACATATCTACAGCTAGTTGGGCTGTCTTCCTCTGCTTTCTCCTTTTCCTGTCAACCACACAGGGTTATTCCAGTAGCTCAATCTCCCCCACATTCCAACAGTTGCCTGTTGTAGAGTAGCTGCTGAAAGACCAGAGCTGGAAATCACCCTGCAATATAAGACATATCTCCCTTCACTGTCTTCATTTATTAGGGAAAAAAACCAAAAGTTTGGGTTTTGGTTGCCTAAAAGGATATTTGGAACACAAAAGGATACCATTAGAAAAAGAGTTTTCAATAGACCTGTTACGTATGGCTTTAAACTGAAAGAGTTCAAATTTGGATGGCTACTAGGAAGAAATTCTTTATTGTGAGAGTTGTGAGATACTGGCACAGGTTGGGCAGAGGAGCTGTGGGTGTCCCATCCCTGAGAGTGTTCAAGACCATGTTGGATGGAGCTTTGAGTGGCAGGTGTCTCTGCCCAGGACAAGTGATTGGAACACGATGAGCTTTAAGGTCCCTTCCATGTGAAACCATTCTAGGATTCTATGATTCCATAATGTACTGCAATAATGGGTACAGATCCCTTTTTGTCTCCAAAGAGAAGAATATGCATTACAAAGTGAGTTTGTCAGCATGGCCCTTCACATACAGCAGGACTCCAGAATGGTGGTGCCTGAAGCAGCTATGATGCCGAAGCAGCAAGGGGCTCTCTGAGGACAGCCCAGCACTTTCAGCACACGTAGGGATCTAACAAAGGCACTCATTTCAAATCTGGGCTGGCTCCTCTCCAGCTGAGCCACTGCAGCTCTGCCTGCAGAAGCCAGTGCAGAAAACCCCACAGCTGGTGCTGCTGGGGTAGGAGCAGGGACAGGAGCCACCTTGCTCACAGCATCCAAGGTGATGCATAATCCACATCACTGCTGGGGCTGCAACAGCACAGATGCTGCTTCCAGCCCTACATGACTGAGGTCTAGGTGAAAAGCAGGAAATAAACTCTTAAAAATACTCTTTTTTTTTTTTAATCCCACATTTGGGATTCAGAGGTTGGGCTGCAGTTGATATTGAAACAACATCCAAAGCATCATCTGTAGACAAATAAGGATAACACACAGGCTTCCAGTCTGCCCACACTGCTACAGCCCAGGTGGATAAGACAGGGACAGGAAACTGTGCACTTCAGGACCGTCCTCTGGAAATCAAGGTCTCCCATCACATCCTAAAACCAGGTAACTCTGTGGGCCAGAGTTGTTAAGTGGGAATTAGAGTGCCTGTGAAACAGCATGAGAGGAAAAATTGCTGTAGTGGATTTTTTTTAGAAGAAATCCTGCCAAACCAAACTAAACTTTTTCTGGCACAGCAACACACCTTTTGGATAAGGGAGAAGCATAGATGTTTTATCTTGCCTCTAATAAGCTTTTGATATTGTTTTAAACACTATTCTTTGGATCAAGTCAAAGGGATAATAAATTGGAGAGGAGAAATTGCTGAGAAACTAAAGGCTGCCAATACTACACTCTCTCCCAAGAAATATGTCAAGAGTAGTAGTCTCCTCTGGTAATATTCAATCCCCTCATGAATTAAATGGTGATAGAGGAGAGAGAAAACTCATTAAGTACAGGGCTGATAAATTATGCAGGCATCCAGAAGTGAATTCTGAAAGTATATTCAGGGACCAAAGAAGAATTAAAATAATGTTCACAAAATAAAGAAATGACTGGTAAAAAAAATAGGATGCTATCTGACAAGGACAGTAGGGAATCTTATTAATAAAATGTGATATAATCCTGCTCTACTTGGTTTGGCTAAATTTAAATTGAATTACTCTGTTCAGTTTTAGAGAGATGTAGTGCAGTGGCAGAAGACACACAAAAGTCCAAGAACAGTAAAAAGACTAGAAACTGTGACATGTAAGTGGAAGGAATGAGGATTATGTTGACTTTTCTTTAGAGAAAGATTGCAGGCAGATATGATACGGTTTTTCACATATATGAAATCAAGAGTAAAGAGGAAGGGAATAAAATATCCTCACAACCTAGTGCAGGTAGAACAAGAAGTAATAGGTTTAAATTGCAATAAGAAAGATTTAGGATAGCCTGTGGGGAAAAATGTAAACATAAATGTAATTAAGTACTGAGATGGATTGTTTTGCAAGGCTGTGGAATCTCCAGTACAGGAGGTGTTCAAGAACAGGTAAAACAAGCATTTGTTGGGAATAATGCAGCTATCACTTAGCTAAGGATGGTTTCCCACAATAGACTAGCTGACTTTCCAAGGTTCCTTCCATCTTTTTACAATTTTGAGAGGGGAATAAGCTGTAATGTGTTAACTACAGCACTATAAGTATGGAGCAGAACTCTAAGAATATCCTTACTGATACCCCTAACATGTGACTTGATTAAAATACTTCTTTTTCCACAATAGTCTTCCTTAACTTTTAATTGCTTATCCTCTAACTTATTGCATTGTACTTCTAAGTATCTTTGATTCAAAAATTTACTTTCAAAAATTTATTTCTTTTCTATGTGCAGGTTTTCATATAGCCAATTATATGGGTCAGTAATCAGCTAGGGTATAAAATAGCATGAGGGGGTTAGCAGAAGATGATCATCATTTCTTAAAATCCCCACTATCCTGAATAACAATTTTATATTAAGACTAAGGACTTCTGCATTTCCCTCCCCTTTTAGACAGCCCTTCCACTAAAATATTCCAGTTAAGAAGAATAACTTTAGCTCCTGGATAATACTGTTCGTGTCTTTAATTACATTGCTTAGTCCTTCAGTCTCTTCTTGAAAATTCAAGTTATTACATAGGGAAGATTTGAAAATTTCATTGTATTGGAGCAGCAAAGTCAATATAATAGGTTTCAGAAGAAAGAAGATTCAACCCACAAGCCAGGACAAAACCATGACAGAGTACCCCAGGATTTTTGAAGACCTTGGCAGAAGTACAGAATGCAAAAGGCAAAGCATTTTTATAATATTAAACAGGAAGTGACTTTAATACTGTACATATATATTTATATATATAAATATATATATATGTAGATATGCCTTAGTTGAACGTTGCTATCTGACCATGTTCCTTGGATGAGCTGAATATGGTCCTTCTCTGTGTGATCTGGAGCTCATGCCATAAATTAAATTCCTCTCCTCTTGAGGACTGCTTGCATATTTGAGTGACTGATTACTGTGCAAACAGAAAGACATGTCCTGCCCTGAGCAGTTATGAGGAGTGACTCTGAGGAGCAGGGTGGATGCCAAACACATTGCTCTGCAGATCTTTTCCCTGCTTTCTTTTCATTTTGGATGCAGTACTGGTAGATTATACAGAGCATGTATTCTGAAACTAATTAAATTTGACTGTTTATTATGTATCTAAAAAGGCAAATGTCTAATTTCCACTTTTTAATATTCTGATTTCATATTTTCCTTAGCAGATTGCTAGTGAAAGCACTTTAACTAGAAAAACTATGACACATCATCTCAAGAAATAAAGATAAGGGTGATTTTTTTCCCCCACGTTTGCAGAACTTTTTTCCATACACTTCTTTGGATTGAAAATTCTCATCTTTGGGACACATACCACAAAGCAGAAGGATAAACCAAAATCTTCCTTGGCTGCTATTGCAGCATGTTGCAGGAATCCCCTATATCCTTTGGGACAGAGCAGAAAGCATTGAAACAACATTTCAAAGAAAATAAATTGTGCAGAATGCTCTACCCCAAAATGAACCTCACCTAGAGTGGCTTCCTAGACCTTAGAGGTGTTCAGTTACTGTTTTTCATAAGCACCACTTTGATGCCCCCTGTTTTGCCTTGGGTATTGGCTGTAGATCCTGCTGGCTTTGGGATTGTACTTTTAAGTCAGCACAGGCATTTTCCACTGACTTTGCTGGTTATGGGATCAGGCCCTATAAGAACATATCCCCCTTTGTGAGTATTTCATTAAACCACTGCATGGGTCCAGACCATCTCCCTGGCTCTCAAGCCTGTGAAGGTGAGGTATGTGGGTAGTTAGATCAGGCTCCCTGATGCTGTCAGATTTTTCTCTTTTATAGATGATTTAGGAAACACTGAAGGAGAATACCTACATACAACACATCATAGAGGTAGGATGAACACACCTATGCAACACCTGTGCAACTGAAAACCCAACTAGGAGCTGAGACATGGAATCACAGAATGATTTGGGTTGGAAGGACCTTGCTCCAACACCTACCATGGGCAGGGACGCCTTCCACTAGGCCAGGCTGCTCAAAGGAGCATTCAGCCTGGCCTGGAACACTTCCAGGGATGGGACAGCAATCACTACAGATGCTACTGTCTCTCTGAAGTAGACTTAGAGGAATTCTCTGGAGGAACTTGAAATGCTTTTGCTAGTCATGCAATATTTTATCATAGAAAGAAATTTTTCCCTAGTGCTGAATGCTTTTAAGATATGACAGCCCCTGTGATTTGTTAATATTTACTATTTTGATTAGTTTAATACTTTAACAGATACAAGGAGGACCAAAGGGGAAAATGACATCCCACCGTGGCCAGAGATGAAAGAGGCTGTAATTTAAAATAAGAAATAACATCTCAGACCATTGTCTTTAGCTTCTGTATTGCCTCTAAAGGCTTATCCTTCTGCAAAACTCTTGCCATAAATTAAATACCTTCTCCACCAGCTGTAAGAAGGAAAAGATGATTTTGAAATCTGTTCTCCACTGGAAGAAAATGTGTATTCAAGCTGGACACAAGGTTGTGTAGGAGGGGACCAGGAGCCAGGTGCTTTGGGGCTGCAATATCTTGATGCTGATCTTGCCATCTCTGTAATACATTGAACATTTTTTTTTGCTTGAGAAAGGCAGCCACTCTCTTTTTTAAAATGCAAATTCTATAAAAATTAACTCTCATTTATAATACTGACACAGCACAGTTTTCTGATGAATAAAAAAGTCCTGTCTTCCTCCAATATATTGATTGCTCTCAAGAGTAAAATAATTGAATACTCCCTTATCATCAGGAGTGAAGTCATCTAAATTTTGCTTAAGGATGCTCATACTATTTGCCTCCAGATCCTTTGAACCAAAATTCTCCCTGGCTATGTATTCTTTGCCTAAAACAATGCCTCCTTCAATTCTTATGCTGATGTCATCTGAGGCATTCAGGATGTGCTTACAAAAACTGATGGATTAAACCTCACAATGACCCTGGAAAACAGAGAATTATTATATTTCTAACTTGGTAGAGTGGGGAATTGAGACAGAGCAAAAAAAATTCTCTTTACCCAAAAGACAGCTACATACAGTCTTAGCAGTGGAAGGCCTAAGCAAACAGAGCCATTTTTTGTTCTCTGCACTTCAAGTCCATTTTCTAGCAGTAATACAACACTTCCCCTCCCCTATGTAATACTTTCCCCTCTTCCTTCAAACATCTGTCCTTGAACCTCCTGCCTCGCTTAAATGCATTTTAATCCTTAGTTTCAATATTTCATTCAAGTCACCCCAATAACAGACACTTTCAAGAGTAAATAATTCCATTTTGAATCATCCCCTTTTGTATGTGAGTCATTCTTCCCATGTATCATATTTGCAGTCAGATGCTTTGTGCTTTCCAGCTGAAAAGTACCTCTTGTCTCAGTAATTATTTAGGAATCAGTATCAGCTTGCTATATATTAGTAAGGGAAAGCTTCCAAATATTCTCAGAAGCTTTCTTGCATTTTCATCACAGCAAATTCAATGGCAAATCTGATTTTTATTCATATAGAATAAGCATGTCAAATTTTGAATCCCAGTACAGTCTTTACAGCAACCCTATATTATGTGTTCAGTTTATCCCATGTTTCCATTGTCTTCAAAAAGCACTGGATCAGGGAGGGATAGAGCTGAGATTTTGGAACAGGTTTTCATTGGCAAAAATAGAGTGAGGTGCCTGACCCGAGGCAGTTTGCATGCACAAGTATCATGGCTGTTCAAAACCTCTGGGGATTTGAAAGTCTCTTCCCAATGCCCAGTGCAGTAAAACAACCAGATCCACACCTGCTTTGTGGAAAGTGTGTCTGGATGGGGTGGAAGTGCAAAAGGGAGTCTGTGCTGTAAACTCACACCTGAATTTGATTCATAGCTGCCCTGTGTAGAGAAGCCTCCAAATTTATAGCAAAGGCAAATAAATTGCATTCACCGCTCTGCTGTTTGCTGTGATCATATTCAATTGGACATTGGAGTTCAAAATTAAGGTCTTGCCATCCTGTTATACCCAAAGTCTGGGTATAAATATGACATTTCCAGTGTCTGTGTGAAATAATACATCATGGTCCTTGCAATATTCTGTGAAATTATTGTCCCATGTCACATCTGTGTCCTGTTTTCTGCCTTGTTTTGTTTTTAAACCCAGGAAGATAATTCACTTAAAACTTGAAGTTTTGGAAAAAGAATAAGAATTTATCAAATTCAGCAGAGGAACAGAATGCTTTTCCTGTAACCTGAAAGTTTATGTGGGATTTTGACAGCTAGAGGGAAAATTATTTCTCTTTTCTTTTAAGCCTGTCTCTCATCTCAGGAATTGAAGCTTCAAGGCTCTGGGCAGGCGAATGATGCCAGAGTCTATTCCAGGAGCACCCTGCAGTGACTGAAAGGACACTTGGCACACCCAGATCTCCTCCCCCATCCATGTTAATGGAGGATTCTCAGCTCGGGTTGGCCTTGGTCACTCAGGCCAGAAAATCCCCATCCATGCTGTCACATGTATAGGAAAGGCTGACTGATTAAATAATTCTTCTACACCATTTTCCAGGTCCTTATGGAACAAATGAGACAGAAAGAAGCCCCAAGAATGCCTGAAATAAGAACAGCAAGGTTCAGCATTTGGTACCCATTTGGGGGGCGGGGAAAGTGAAACAAGGCAGCAGAGGCAGATATGCAAAAAATTGCATTTGGCATCAGGGAGTCAACAGATAATGAAATGTAGCTCAGGAGAAATGTGGGCAGAGGGAATTTGCCTTAGCTTATAGCTGGAATTAATTTGTGCTGTTGTGGTGTTCACACATCAGAGCCCACCTGACAGAAGTCTGCGTGTCTCCATGCCTCAGTAGTAACTCAGTAGTTACTCACAGCAACTACTGAGTAGTAACTACACAGTGTAACTGTAAATGTAGATTTCTAAGAAAGGCTATAAGGATCTATTTGGTGTTTCTAGAGCCTGTTGTTATTTTGTCATGTGTTTGATACCTAGAGGTAATACCTGGAGTTGGTTCCACCTTGGTTCAGGTGAGACAAGCACGGTGTAGGCTGAATCAGGGAGTCAGTCCTTTCCCCACTGCCAAGCACAGGTCAAGGATTTGCTGATCAACAACGATTTTTGGTTGATCCATTTTCAGCAAGTATCTTTTGCATCAGCAAGTCCTGCCTCTTCAAAAACTAAAGTGCTTTGCAGAAGTGTGTCCTTTTGATCACAAATAGGTGAAGGCAGCTGATGTCTGTCCAGTGCTCACACCCAGGCTTGAGCTGTGCAAAAGCTGTGCTGAAATCCGTGCTCTGCCCACTTCACAATTAAGATTTGAACCTGCACTTTCCTATTTCTCTGGAAAGTTTCCTGGCTGTTTAATTGCTTTTTTTTTCACCAAAGAGTTGTATCTGCCTAGCTGGAGTTAGTGCCCTGCTGTTGAAGTACCTGTGTACGTGTTAGTCCTTCTACAACAACAGCTGCTCACATGGCCAGTAGGAAACAAAAAAAAAACCCTTAAGCACAAAAAAAACCACCAAAAAAGCAAAAAAAAAAAAAAAAAAAAAACAAAAACAAAAAACAAAAAATAAAATTGAAGGACTTAATTAAAATGACCAAGTGACCCAATGAACTGTAGCAATCCATGCAAGTTCTTGTCACTTCTTTAAGGTCTGGAGGGGAATTGAAATCTGCAAAATCTGCAGAAGAAACACTCTTCTGACAGCTGGGCGAAGGTGCAGGGTATGGATCTCATCAAAGACAGGCACGACCAGGAGCCTCTTTGGTTTGTGCTCATTCATGCCTTGCCAGGTCTGCTCACTTTGATGATAAAATTCCTTCTCGCTGCAATTTCAAGGAAATGGGGAGAAAACACACAAAATACTTCGGAAAATGTCACTAAGGCTTTTAGAACAATTTTCTGTTAAGGAGGCAATGTTTTGTCTCTAAGGGGGATTTGCAGTGTTTCAACCAATCCTAAATAGGAAGCTGAACCAACCTGTCACTAAAAGTGAAACATTGACTCGTGTTGAAGTTTGAGCCTAAACTCATAACAGGCCTTGGGAAGAACAGCTAAGATCTCCTGCATCTGCTTCCTATCTGGAGGTAGAGGTAATTAACTTTGCTTTACTTTTGACTATGATAAAAAAAAAGATGAATTAGCACCAAAAATATAAACTTGAGTTAAAAATAACAAGTCTCCTCGTATTTATAGTGCCTCTCACAGAGAAGCAAACTCTAGATAAAACTGTCAATACTTCCACAGAGTCACAATGCTCATTCTTTAAACCTTTATTAATCCCATTCAAAGAAAGAAAGAATTCAAAGTATTCCTATTGTTAAATGTGGTGAAGTGGGGAAATGCTAAGAATTCTGCTCCAGTAATATTCACTGTTTGTAACAGCTAAAATAACAACGCCCAAACTCATGGACAAATCTGACATGGAGACAACTTTCCTGGCCTGAAAGTTCTGAGAGCAGCAGATGATGCACATCAACTGTGTTGAGGAGACAGCCTAGGAATATTAAAACCTGAAATACACATAACAAGTGACAAGCTAATCAGTCTTCCATAAAACTTAACACAGCTCTCCAAGGAAGAGCTACAGCCCTTAGGAAAACATCTCTCTAAGATATCTGTCAGGAAAAAAGTAAAGAGCAGCTATTTCCATGAGATTTGTGATGGTTAGAAAATACAGCACATCGACTAAATCCTGGAATACATGACCACACAATGGTAATAAACTGTCTGTCTCAGAGCCTTAGTTTCCCAAACTCTGTTGGAGGTGACTGAGACTCATTTCTAAAGCTTTCAGCTGGGATGTTTTATTTAATAGGTTTTGTTGTGTGGGAACTGATCAACACCCATGATATGATAAGGTCTGCCACTTAATTGGGAAATGGTTTGACTTAATGAATTTGAGCTCAGCCACTGCCAAGTGCTATCAGAGGGTGAAATCAATGTACCAAAAAGCCCCACCAAATGTTGTGTTATGGAAATGGGTGTCAGGATCTGGCTGGATCAGATTCTGATGGACCTAATTTGAGAATCACATGGTGAGGTTTTGTGGTTGGAATTATGCAGAGAGCCAGTCTAGGTGATCTGAATGGTGCCTCCTGGCCCCAGCAGACATTAAACCAAGGGATGTTTTGATCTCTGTGTTGTTTAAAACTTATTTCTTGTGTCTGTTTTCACACTATGAGTGCAAGGCATCCACTTGCACTCATATTTGTGAGCTCTTAGCTGCTCTAATCAAGATCCTGCAAATGTTGTCTTTGGGAATGGGGCTAAATATATTCAAAAATGTTTGCAGGAGCAGGCATTAATCAGAGCAACCCTTTCTAAAAGGACTGCATTTAATTAAATTAATTATGTTTCTTTGTATTTAATTAATTCCATGCTTCAGGGTTTCCACTGGAGGCCTAGAGAAGCCAGGAAGATTTTTCTTCCCACCTTTGATGAACAACTTGGCTGCTGATTTTTGGTGTTTATTTTTTCCCTATTTTACTCAGATTCATCACAGATTGTCTGACATGGGACATGAGGTCAGGGGCACTGCTGCTTCCCTCTTGATTTCTTTTTGCTCCTGTACTCAGGTTTAAATTGCTCATCCATTATAGGGTCAGGAAAATCTTCTCCATATCAGATTTGCAACAATTCTCTGCATTGGGTGGATTCCTTGGGCATTTTCACCTGGCCAGTGTCCTGCAATTGAAAGTGCCAAAATCAATGGTGATGATTTCAGTCTGTTTTGGTCTCATCATGTTCAATATTACAGTTTTAAAGGTGTTTTCCTTTCTGGTGCTACAGATTTAATTTTTAACTTTTTTTTTTCCCCAGAGTGTTGGGCAATGTAGCTGATGATATTTGGATTTATGCAGAGAAAAGGCCCTTGGGGGACCTCCCAGGCTTAAGCATCTGCTACATCTGCTCACAGAGGAGTAGATTCTGTAACCCAGGTAATCTGACATCCCTGAAATAGCTGAGCCTGAAGTCAGAGCTTAAAATTGTTTTCATAATTCTTGGAGAAAATTATGCATCTAACAAAAGGCAAACTACACAAATGACAACAAACCACAAATTTAAAGAGATTCTAATGCTGGGCTCAAAAAAGATAAGTGATATATTTCAGAAATTATAGATTCCCATTACAGTTTATAGCAGCCACCACCCTGTTAAGGGCTCCAACATTGATCCATGGGGAAGACTGTCCCTTGCTGCAGAGGGAGAATGCAGAGCAGAGCCAAGGATGGAGGGTGGGATCTCCTCATGGCTGGCATGAAAACAAGGAGGAGACCATTTCTTGTTCTCCCTCCATGTGACAGGGCTGCATCTGCGTACTCAGCTTGAAAGAAAACCTTATGATGAGAGCTGGGACAGCAAGGTAGCCAGGAATAGATAGGGATTTGTGGTGACCATAATTAATTAGGGCTGTGACAAAATACTTTGCTCAGAAGGAACAAAGTTCATTGAACTTTGTTCAGTGTTGCAGTGGAATTAATATACTGATAACAAAACATGGCTTTATTTTATTTTTCTTTTTTAGAAATAAAGCATATTATCGATCATAGGGTTTAAATTGGGTTTTCTACTTTGCTTTTGATTTGGTTTTCTGTTTTGTTTTTTTTATTTGGTGTGCATCAACACAGAGACACATTCCTCAGAAAGTCCCAGAGGAAAGGTCAACATCCAAGACTACCTTCAATGTGAATAACACAGGGATGGAATTGCAGAAATGCCTTAAGATCATTCTGTGTCTGTAGAGGACAAAGCTTGGTTCCCACTGGGACAGCTGAGACTAAAACCAGTGCCCTTAGAGTGAGGAGCAGGGGTCTACTGGAGCCTTGGGGCTCAGGCCAATGCTCTGGTTGTCCATGTAAGAGATGTAAGGAGACAGCAGCATAGCTCCTCAGCAGTCCACCTTTCTGGGCTCTACCATGTGGAAACCTTAATTATCAGGCAGGTCTTGCTGTGAGCTAAGCCAGGACCAATGTCACTAGATCTTCTCAAAATCCTCCCACCCTCAGGTAGAGAGAGGATGACAGAAATGTTTTGATACAAGTACTCTGTGGTTCAGCTCACAAACTGGGCTGGGATTGCAAATGCTGTGATGAGGCTCAATGTAGAGTGTTCCAGGGCTTGCTTGAGATCAAAGGCTGTGTCATTTTTCTGCCAGAAATATTGGTCTGTGAGGGAAGGAAAATGATTGCTGTTAGTGCATCCTGTCAGGTGTGACTTGCGGGGGTTTTGTGCTCTTAGGGTTCCCTATCAAAAAAACCTGACTTTCCTGGCTCAAGTGAATTTTCTGCAGTAAGGGTAAGAAGAGAGATTTTTTTATTTCCTGGGCCTGATTGTGGAATGAATTTCCCCAGGAATTAATGAACACCACAAGACTCACTGTCCTCTGATAAAATGCAAGGCATCTACCTCTGTGGTACCTCCTCTGACATGGGACTTGAAAATATTCCTTGGGAAAGCAAAATCCCCTATGGCACACTGGTGTCTGCTGGGGAAGGAGTGACACAGAGCAGATGACAAAGGTCAGTCACATCTCTCAGTGGGCTCCTGGAAGGTGGTCATGCACTGTGGTTAGGAGCCCAACACAAAAAACATTCAAACATACCATCCCAGGGTCTGCCAGCCCAGCACGGCCCCAGATTTATAGTACAGCCACAAGTGGATTCTGCCTCAGTAACAGGATGCCTCTTACAGCCTCAGTATTTGTTGCTCTAAAACTCTAGAAGATTTTAGGTTGATTGTTGCATTTTACTTTTTCCAAAAGGTTTTAAAGGGAAAAAAAATATACAAGAAATTCCTTCCCTTTAACAAAGCTGTCTCCTTTTTTTAGATTTGCAGCTGAGGAAGGGTGTGTTCAAGGAAGAGAATGCCAGTTTGTTAGGAAAGCTTTTATTTAACAACAAAAGCAACCAAACACCAACCAAAACAAAAGTCAACAAGCTCACGGGTAAATAGTGCAACACAACAAATCAGAAACTAAATGTAATGTCAGTCAAAAAAAAAAATTATCACTTCTAAGTAAAAGCTACAGATAGAGCAAGCCAGATGCCAAACTGATTTTATTATTCCTCTATTTAGCATGAATAGGCAAATGTCAAAATGCAGCATCTTTTCATTCGACAAAGTGGAATTTTACTAAATTAAATCAAGTTGAACAGAGAGACAACTGTAGTTTAGACAGGCACTCCCTCCCCTTCTGACACTGTGGGCCTGCTTGGCAGAATGCTCAGGTTTCAAATGAAAGAAATGTGTTGGAATAGAGCAAGCGATGAAAAAAATGTCCTTAACAGGAACTTCATTAATTAAAACCCAAGAGGCTGACAAGCCTTGAGCTAATATCATGCAATGTTGGGGTAGAGGGTATATAGTACTCAGATCTACAAGCCAGGTTTATCCCCTGCCCCTATTATCAGGACTGGAATACTGTAATTTAAACAGTATTCACTGCTGGAAAAGAAAAGAAAAGAAACACAACATCAATAAAACTGAGCATGTTGTACTTCTGCTAACCTTAGGGCAGTGTGCAGCTCTCATCATTTATAAAACTCTGGCTATCAGTGTGAGGGTGTTATGCTGGGGCACATCACCAGAGTATCTCTCAAAGTACCTAAAGCAGATTAGCCCCTAAAGCAGATTAGCCCCAGACTGCCTTCACAGCAGTTGTCATGGACTTGTTGACTTCTGGCATTTGAAAATCCACCTTGGATAGGATTGTGGCTGATTGTCCATGAGTTTTGAGTTTCTCTTAGCTTTCTACAGCTGGATTGGACTCTAGGCTGGAGGGGCATCACCCGAGGGCCTTTTGAGAACTTTTTCTGGCAACAGCAGAAGAGATGTTAAGGAAGAAGGGGTACAGCATTTCCTGAAGATCACACAATCAACTAGGTTGGAAAAGACCTTTGAGATCATTGAGCCCAACCTATGACCAAATGCCACCTTGTCAACTACTGTCAGATGTACCTTGTCTTCCATAAGTCCTATAAAGCAGATTTTAACTTCTGGTTTGCAGGGTTGTTCTGCCTGCCATAATGCTGCAAGGTATTTTTCATCATAGGATCCCCTGTAATTATTCAGTTTGTCTCTGAATATTTATCAGAACTTTTTCCCTGCCACTCATTGCCCTTCAAGCTGGTTTTCTCTGGAAGTGTCATCAAAATATTTAATCCCCTTGCCAGTAAGAGCACAGAAAAAATATTTATTCCTGTCAAGTAAGACAAGGAGAGAGTGACTGGAGGGGAGTTTAGACCAGACAAGAACCTTGACAAGACTGATGAAAAATAAATCCAAGAACAATTAAAATAGGACCTCTGGGGTGAGATGGTTCAGCAGTGTCTTGACGGAACCTGAAAGCAAAGAGATAGAGAGACTGGTGGAAAGGCACGTTCCTGGACATTATGTAGTTGCATGAACCAGGCCTCATGTCTCCTTCTACAACCTTTGTCACTTTTAGCTTAATTTCAACATGTGGTGATAAGGAAATTTTGTGATAATGAAGCAGGAACAGCTGTCTTTTCAACTGGTGAGTATTTAGTCTTTTCACTGAGTTCCTGCCCTGCTCACTGACAGAAACAGTGATCCAAAAGCAGGGAAATACCACATCAGATTGGGAAATGTGAAATGGACATTTTTCACTGAGGACAATAGAAAGGAAAGGGCAGGAATTAGGGTTAGCACCTCGCTCATTGTACACTTCTTTGCAACAAGACAAATTAAAGGATCAGTAGACCTTATGAGTCTCCTGTTGCACTGAGCATCTGTGGGATTAACATGAGGCAGAGAAAGAAGAAAAAAAATTGCAATATTGCAAAGGATATCATAAAGGAAACTGGTTTGCTAGCTTTCCTTTTTGATTTGGTTTTAAATTTAATGTAAATTTCACACAGAGGAGGGAGCATATTTTTAAACAAAACCCACAGCCCTGTGAAATTTCATCTTTTCATCATGAAATAACAGGCCTTCTTTCCGTTCCTTCTGCTGGTCAGTCCCATCCCAAACCCAGAGTCCAAAACCCATGCTCAATAAAGTATATGGAATAAAAACAATACACGTTAGAGTACCAAACAACTGGTAATAATCAGGCTTTTGAAATCAGGGGAGCAAAAGAAAAGGAGTTGGGCCCATTTGCCAAAGAAAAAGGAAAACATAACCAAGGCTATTGTAAAAAGAAGAAAAAAAATGGCAATCAGAAAAATTTCTTTCTCTAAACAGAAGTTGCTTACTAATATAAAGGTCTCCTCAGGGCAGAGGAAGGCTAGCAGCAGTTAGACGTAATTATCTCATGGACTTTCACCTCCAGCTCTATGGCAGCCCCAGAAATCTCAGCGGAGGTGGACAAACCATCTGATGACTCCAAGTAAGTTCTCCATCCATTATTTTAGGCCATATGAATGTCTGCATCCAAATCTAAACACAGCTTATAGCCTATGCCTATTTCTAAATTTATCTTGACAGTGTCTAAAATTTATCTTGACAGTAGAGTATTTTTCTATTACTATTATTGGAAACAAGATAAGATTCCAGCTTTGACAAGTGAAGTTAAAGATTTCCACATGGGATTTGATCACAAAATTCTGGAATATTTCCTACGTAAGTTCCTAATGACTTCATGTTTAATGAAATTTTGAAAAATTGGACGGTAAATCTCAAATTACTAGAAATAGCTTTCAGTGAGAAATTCAATCTCAGTTAAAATTCTTCAGTTCATGGAGTTTATCATAAAGATAATTGAGCAGTGATGCAACTAGAAATTTTCACTAGAAAATCTGTGAAAATGCTCTTAAGGTGGGAAGCCTCAGCATGCAATCAGTCTTTACCCAATCAGAGAAAGGGATAAAAGGAATGGAAGCTCTAAAAATTATGAATAGAAATATGACAATGGAAGTGATTATTCATAATTACAAGCTACAAGGAAAGCAATGATATATTCACCTGAGGAACTTTTCAACAGACTATAAAATTGTCAAAGATATATTTTCACCAATTCAGTATTATGGCTTTATCAAACAAAAATTATTGGAGTATTTAGCCAGGCTAGTTTGGATAATCTGATAGATACATCTCCATATTAAATGTCTTTTCATCACTTTTCTGGCTTTAAATTTGATGACTAAATTAGTCTAGTGGTGATGTTCCAGCCTTGAACATCTATGAAGCCACAGACCAAATCCTTGCAGAATGAGCACATGGTTGTGGTGCTTTGGCACAGCTGAGGGTGGTGAGGCACTGGAACAGGTTTGTCATAGAAGTTGTGGAGATGCCCCATCCCTGAAGTATTCAAGGCCAGGTTGAAAAGGGCTTGGAGCAACCTGGTCTAGTGGAAGGTCCCTGCCCATGAAAAGGGACTGGAAATAAACAGTCTTTAACATGCCTTTTGACCCAAAACATCCTGTGATTCTGTGATTATGGTGTTAAAATTTGAAGTAAATTGCATGTTTCTATTTTAAAAGTCAATGCAGGATTCGTACAGCTCATGTATGTTAATTCCCAAATGAGGTGAAAGGGGTTTCGGCTGCTGGAGAAGACTCTTCATGTCAGCCTGTGCAGATCTTCCCTCTGAACAGAAATATGCAGAGCAAACTGCAATTTATCAGCATGAAAGAACTGCCAAGGGAGAAATTAAGATCTTCCAGTGTCTCACATGGAGCCTTTGAATTCAGGCTGTCTTCATAGTAGGCATATTAAGTGATCTGAGGAGACTGCCTTACAGTCATTCCCAGGCTTCTTTGTGGAGTAGCTGGCAGAAAAGATGGGAGGGAAACAGCAGAGAAAGGTGAAAGATAAAAGGAAAATTTTCAAGTGAAGTGTTCCACTTATTTAACTGACTAAAGTTCACCATCTGTGTAGAGCTGTGTTGAGAGCCAAGGAATTTGCATGTTACAGTGAACCATTTATGAAATACACAAATACACATATAAATATATTATAGTAAATTTTCTTGTAGCTGGGGTTTTTTTACCATTAAAAGACCCTGTTTACACTAATGTTCATAACTTTACATTGATCACTTGCTATAAGGAATCAACATTTTTCTAAAGATGCTAAGGATTTCACAGAAAGTTTCTCAGGAATACAGCTAAGGCACTCTTAAGCATTTACTTGAAGTTTTCATTTAACTTCCAAAATGGAAATTTTTTTTTTTTTCCTTCTAAGTGCTCCCACTACCACTTTTAGCTGCCTGATTCCTTATTTTGTTTTAATTGGATTTTACAGTGTGTATTAGGATCAAACCAGGAAGAATGTTGCAGGTGAAAATTTTTTCACTTCATTACACAAATTGACCTCCCTAATCCTTTCTGACACATAAATAAGAAAAATCCTCTCAAGGATGAAGTCACACGTGATATCTCTATGGGTTTGCATGAAGAAATTCAGTTTCCAGCTTAACTTTGTTTATGTGAAAGGCTGCAGATTTACAACAATGAAGAATCTGGAGGCTCAGCTGCTATATTCTAGTAGATCTTGGCATAAAATGAAGTTCTGGGCACACCTGGACACTTAGTGGCAGCGTGTATGGGTAGGGAGAGAACAAGAGAAGATGCACAGAGGTATCTTGCTCCTGTGCATTCTTTTGCAGTATTTGTCAGTCCAGCAGCATGTATAGCTCTAAATTATTCTGCACCTTCAATATCCAATCAGTCTTCAGCTAAACTCTCTGCATCTCTTTAAGGAAGTCGTGATGGGGGTTCGGTTCTATTGAACTCATTAATTCTTCTACCTTCTCCATGAAAATCGAGGTTTAAGTAGATAAAACCTACAGAGGGGTCTCCCCTGGTCTTGCACTTTCAGTATGGGATGGATTTGGATCAGGATGAACTGATCAGGATGAACTGATCATTTGTCCAAAGTGGACAAATGATCTGAAAGAACAAATAGCAGCACATACAAAATTCCAGACTGAAGGATGAATAATCAACTGTACATACACAAGTTGAGGAGTGAAAGTTTTAATAAAAGTGTCAGGGTGTTACAGTGGATCAGAGGCTGAGTGAAGGTCCATCAAAGCTATCATGCTGTTGAGAAAAAAAAAAAAAAGGCAAACACAAGACCATGAAGCCCCTCTTGCTCTCTTCAGGATCAGGATGTCCCCAGCAGATTACAGCATCCAGTTCTGACACATCTCTTAGGGAAGAGCATTCCCTGACCAGGACAGCAGAGAAATTCACCTGAGGTTGGGAGAAAGGCTAGAAAACCTGGTCTGGGAGAAAAAAATTAAAGAACTATTTTTAAGAAGACAATAAACCTGCAGCAGCTCCTGAAGGTATCTACCATATATTCCTGTTTACGTGCAATGTCCATTTGCTTTCCTACTTTAGCCACCATATATGGACACATTTCCCTCTGCTCCCATTACTGAAAACTCCCAGGGATCCATAGAGTCCTCCAAATTTGGCTTTGACCTCCTCATCTCAAGCCTTTAGACAGCTCCAAACCTGTCAGCCAGCAGGTCAGGGCTCTCCCCAGCCAGCTGCCTCGCAGCTTCTGGATGAGGACTTGGCTGGGCCCTGCCTGCTGTGTACAAAATAATCTGGGTTTAGGCATCAACATGTACTTGATTTCTTCGCCCTGTAGAGCAGTGTCTTCCCAGCTAAATTGCAGGAGTTGTTATTTTGTAAGATAGCAGGAAAGTAGTCAGGTATGAGCTATAAATGCAGATCCATTGCCTATTCAGCTCCACAAAATAGCAACTGCTCATCCTTAGGGCCATAAAATAAACTATAATAAAACACATACTTTCCTAAAAGAGGCTGTGATTCAGTGAAGCTGAAAAAGCTTCTTTCTGAATAGGCAATAGAACAGGTATTGGGATTCAGCTCTTCCACAGGTGCAGCATTTGAGCTACACCAGACTTCCATGCTCAATGGCTGTAGAGAAATTTGTGATTTATTGAATTTACTCTGCACTAGGGAGGGTAAAACAAGTAAAGGTTGCAGGAGCATGTGCATTGGCATTGCAACACTTACTGTTGTGCTAAGCAAAGGTACTAATCACAACACAAAAAAAAAGCCTAAACTGCTCAAAAAACCCTAAAGATGCATTTTCATAGCAGAATATCTGATGCAGGAAAAAGTGTACAAATGTATGCAAACAGATGTACTGTACTGGGTAAAGTGTGGACACTCCCATCGAAAAACCTGGCCATGACTGACCAGCAAGTTCAGAATAATTTGCAAAAATTGTTTAATAAGTAATCATTAATATGGAATAATTCCAGGGGAATCATGGAAGCTAAAAAAAATGAGATAGACTTATTAGTTACATATTTTTGTGAATTATTAGCCTGCAGTCTGCAAATAGCACATATATCTTATTAAAGAAACTAATTTTCTTAGAAAAGAAGTCTTAGGATAGGCCTGAACTATAGTCAATATTCCAGCTGTTCAAACTGATTTTATCTTCATGAAAATAATTCAAGCCTCTATTTATTTTTTCTGTTGCTACTGAATGAGAGAACTCTGACTCCATGTGTTGCATATTCACCCATTCAAATATCTGATTATTGGCATTCCAGTCCCCTTAGTCTTTAGGCAATATCTCCAATGAAAAACTTCCCTATGAGGTGATGGAATATTAGATCAGACCTTGTGGTCATGATCAATCCACGAAACGAAGCTAAACACAAGGGAATTGTTTTTAAACATACATTGAACAAATCATCTGAGGGCATTGCAAACACTGAACAAAGGTGCAATTTGGAGAAGAAAATATCTTGTTTTGCCTCAAATGTACCAAGCATCTCCAGGAGCCCACCTTATGGGTGGATGTGTGCACCTACACACACTTGCACACACGCACAGAGCCAGGCACATGCACACACACATCCATGTGCATATAAATAGTTTCATGGCAGGTGCCTCCAAATGGCAGTGTTCCCACAGAATCCCCAGCTCTGTTTCTTGGCATGGAAGCAGACTTCCCTGCCGTGTAAAGACATGCTGTTACGCTCTTATGAGTTTTAATTTTCTGGCTAATTGTTGACAGAAGATCATGAAATCTCAGGGCACCCAGTCAACCCTGAGACTGCAAGGGAAAGTGAGGAGCCCAGACACACTTAGCAGCTCTTAATAACTTGTTGAATCTGAACTTCTGTCAACTCTGGCCTTTATTCTTTCCCTAAATCTGCCCTTGGAGCTGTTTTCTGTGTTGAGACATCTTGGGAGCCAACAACCAGCATGAAAGGAAGGATTGCTCTGCCCATCCTTGTAATCCCCTCTCTACAGGAGATGTGCAGACATCTAAATAAAGAAAATTGCACTTTGTATGTCACCAGGCTCCTCATCCATCATGCTGCTCAGCCAAAATGTGTGCAAATATGCCCCCAGTGAGCTATCTATGGGGGAACAGAAGAGAGAGCAGGAGGGATTGCTATGTCTGCCTGGTTTCTAAGAAAGCAATGGACTCCCAGCCTAGGAAAAAAAAAAAGTGTTCTGATTAGAACACCACAGCCCTTTTTGATTCATTGCCTTGGAGAAGTGAGAGCAGCTTTGGCATATACCCCTGCTATTGTGTGCCAGCTCTGAGAGAAGCCACACTGAGAAGCCTGGGGCTGTACACCATGAGCAAAAAAAAATAATCCACCGCAGTAATTGCTTCTTGTTAGTGCAGCTCAAACCCACAGACTGCAAAAGGTCAAGCTTTCGGTATAAAACCTAAATGGAGTCTGTCATGTTGTTCCCTCATAAATACAGTACTGTACTGTTTAGTTTGTTGTTTAAATCCTAATCTTGCTGGTGCCTGGACCTTCTGCAGAAGTCTGAACATGAGAGAAGATTTCTGATGTCAAATTCATTTTGAGAGTAGACATTTATTTTGTTTTGTTGGGTTGTGGTTTTTTTGGTGGTGATGTAGTTCTGGTTTATTCCTGATTATTTTTTTAATTAATGTTCTTACTCTCTTCACTGGAGTCAGCCAGTGTGAGCATGTGACATGCAGAAACACACGTGTATGATCATGAAACAATATTGTGGCCACGTGCCAAGGAGAAGGTCAGGTCCTCAGGCCATGAGCCCGTGGGTCTACGTGTGAAGACCTTCACTGTGGGAGCACACCTGAAAGGGTTGGAACAGGGCTCCAGGCTCTCTCTAGGGAGGCTGTGGAGAAGCCACAACCCCCTTGCCTGGGCTCTGAAGAGAAAACAGATTTCTCAAGCATGGCTAACACTGTCCCAAAAGACTCTACACACAGTTAACCTGGGGAACTCACCACCACTAGACAGAATTGAAACCAAGGTAGAAGTGCTATTCAAAATATGGCTGCTGAAGAACACCACAGAAACATCCAGAAGTACCTTAGCTTGCATAAAAATATGTGCATATGGAAAGCAGCAGTGAATTTACATTCCTAACAGGCAAATTTCTGCAGTCTACACTCATTAACAAATTGCCTTAAAAGGCAGAGAAACAGTTAACCAAAGCGACATCTCCCTGCAGAAACACTGCATAAAAATGTACAAATGTTGTTTTCCTTCTCTGTATCAGCTTGTGTCCCAATGAACTCCTATAAATTATTCTGCAATACAGATTCTGAGTAGTACAGTTAAGCTCATCCCAGATAAGAAAGGTTTGTTGTTTGCAAAGATGTCATGGTTTTACCCACAGTAATAATGTATCCCTAGACACAGGAATCTCAGCCTGCTCGTGTGAATCCTCATGACTTGCTACAGTGGGAAAATATCAGAGTTAAAGATGGGTCAGAAGATGTCGAGTGAGGGATCAGCAATTCAGTCCCCTGAACTAACCTCTGGAAATGCTTTTACCAAACTCAGGGTGAAACAAAAGTTCATCTTGAGCCATTTCAGCATGACCTCAATTGTGCTGTTCAAGCTATACAGAAGGCAAGAAAGCATTTCATAGCAATTTCTCTAATTAAAAAGTATTTTCATTTAACAGATTTCAAACAGATTCCATTTTTCTATGACAATTTTTGTGAAGCAATTCATTTAAGCACTTATCAGTATGACAAACAGGATATAAAACCAACTTGAGAATGAATGAGATTTCTAAAAGCAATTATTTTGCTCTTGGTTAAGACAAGAATTTTCATAATACTTTTAATTAAACATGTCTTGTAAATAGTCAAATAAAACTAATAATATTGGCAATTGTGCACCCACAAAAATTTATCAGACAACTTCCCTTCTTTAAAGCAAGCAATTTAAAGACATTTGTTCACCTGCTCTACTCTTTTGCTTGAAGCTATTAAACATTCAGTTACACTGATCTGAGATTGCAATCATGTCTGGTGTGATGAAATGTGTTAGATTAGATTTACTGACTGGGGAGCCTGGATCACAACTGCTTCCTATTCACTTCAGAATGAATCTGAAATTACTCCTTTCAAAATCATTTTATGAACCTCAAACCTAATTCTAGTCTCATTTATAGGGTATTTTACGAAAACATAACTCAATTTCTATCCTCTGTCCTGACAACCCTTGTCAGATTCCTGCTCCACCAGCAGTTGCCCATTAGATTGGGTTCCTCAAGCATGGTCCATGCTCTCCTGATCACCTCTGTTGCTGGTCTCTGATTTGGGGGTGGTTGGTTCTGCCCCAACTTGCTCACTCCTACCCTTCCCTTTGGTGTCTGCTCTCTCTTTTCATGTCTATGCTGCCTCCCACAAATGGAACTCACCACCAGCTGCTTCTCTATCACCCCTGTTGGGTACAGAGACTCTTGGGGAGCCAGGGTTTGGCTGATTTCCCTCTTACCCAGTATATTTTCCTCTAATTTTGCTAGTCTTCTAACTAATTTTTTTAGTTGTTATTTCCAGATAACTCTACATCATAATTTTACCAAACCCTTCAGTGCAGTTTTCCTCAGCTCACTTTTCCCTCACCATCTCCACTTTGGAGCTCCTTTCTTCCTAAACTTTCACCACGTCGGATCTCACCAGTGCTTTCAAAGTTGCAGCATCACCTTCCTCTGGGTTTTGGTGCCATTTCTTTTGCTCCCTTTCTGTCTCAGAGCATTCTGCTTCCCTCTTTCTGATACAAACAGGGGCATATGTGTTCCTGCTTTAGCACTGGCAGCCCTACCTACATGATGCCTTGTCAGATCCTGTCATCCTTTCCTCTGAATTTCTCACTTTCTTTTCAATTTTACTGCATTTCATACCCCTCCTCCAATAATTGTTCTCTCACTGCACCTCCAGAGATACTGGTCAGGATTTAGGGTGCCAGCACACTTTGACTGCTGGTTGTCACACTGAGCAGCAGCTGTCACCTTACCCCACCCTTGCTGTCCACAGCCACCTCTTGTTCCCTGTCTCACACCTACAAGACCTTGTTACCAACACCTGGAGAGTCACCAGGACCCACTGAGTCACCAGGAGAGCCTGTGTGTGAGCCATTAGCCCTTGGCAAACACGGTGTAAGACATCTAAAGTGGGAACTTTATTAACACAGGGTCTGTATTTATACAGCTCCTAGTTGGGGACCTGACCCCAGAGTTCAGGTTCCCCAGGGGCTGAGGCACAATGACTAATAATAGTACTAATCCCACAGATATCCGCAAGGGAATGTTTTTCATTACAATACAGATGCTGATGTTTGAGCACAGGGTTTCAAAATCTGCTTGCATTGTAATTTAAAAGAAATGGTTATGCTGTGGAAGGCCCTTTGACCCGTCTATACCTGCTCCCAAAGTGATATGAAATTCATCCCCTGCAGAAAGGCAGAACAATGAGCCAATTAGACCCCCAAGACCCACAAAGGGTGAGTTATGTCCATAGAGCACCTACATGTTATGAAAGTACATTGTTGAAAAAAGTACCCTAGCTCTGGAACAGTCTCTTTGAACACAATATAAATGCTACTGTGGACCACAGGGGTTAATCCATTACAACAAGGCAATTAGATTTAGTGACTGTTTGGAAGATAAAAGCAGCGAGTCATAATCAATCCTGAGAACCCAGACATGATAAATTTCCATAATTTCCTCTTACTTCATAGATCTGAGCATGACAAAGCGAGTTAGGGTGGAGTGGTTACAGTCCCATGTCAGAAATGCAAGAGGAATTTTATTTTTATTAAACAAGTTACATGTGAAAAAGGAGTCTTTCTCTCACTCTCCTTCTGGCAGTCCCATTCCAGATGGTGATGTGTTTAGCCCTCAAATATTTTGACAATGCTTTTTCCTAAGCTTTGAATGTCAGTTTCTGGAGGAAGACAGGAACAAAAGGGGCTTCTTTCCTGCTACAGCCAGGGCACCTAAAATGGAAGGTCCTATTCACCATTTTCTGGTTAAATCCTGATCAGGATAGTTATACTCTGCTTGCAGCTTGTTTCACCCACCATGGTGGGTGGGAAAGCACAATTCCAGTCTTGTCTGGAGGTGGGACATAGTGTTATGCACACCCAGCTGCTTCCCAAGGCACACTTCAGCAGTGGACCTAACAATTTCTGCAGCTGAGAGTGGCAAATCCCCCAGCCATTAAGCAGTGTGCTGTCCACAGAGCCAACACCTCAGGCCAGTGTGAAAGGCTGGCTCAAAAGAAAACCACCCTGGTAGTTTGAGTTCTGCAGCACAGATCAGCCTGGCTGCAGGAGGATCCTGCCTCCCTGACCATGTCCTCCAACCGCTGTGTTGGCCTAAATTAGGTAGCTGAGGTTGGATGCCTGCTTGGTGTAACTCCACTGACCTCTCTGTGTTGTGATATGCCTACAGAGGAAAAGATTTTGTTCTCACTGGGCATTGAAATGTTGACGTGGGGAGTCACAGCTCAAACTTTTCTGGAGATTTGGGTTAGAGGAACAGGCACTGCCACCCTGCACAGCACAGCTCCTCCTGCCAATGCTGCCTGGGGCTGGGGAGCAGCTGGGGAGCTGGGATTTGATCACAGGCAATGGGATTCATCTCAGTTTTGGCTCCCCAGAAATTAGTGGCCTAACCTAGGCAAGCTATTGAGACTCCTTCTGAACTCAGGAGGAAAATATAAGAGAGGGATTAGAATGATAGAAGCATTAGGTTGGGAAAGACCTTTAAGATCAGGAGTAGGCAGAGGTTACTGAGGGATAAAATCCCTAAATAGGAGGGATTAGTATATTGTGAAGGTGCTAACCATACAACACAATAAGCAACTTGTTTAGGAAAGAAATTTAATGTTTAAAGAGCTAAAGCAACTCTTTTAATCTCTAGCAAGTTAAAAGCAAAAAAAATTAGATAAGATACCTGAAAATGTTTGATATGTCCAACAGCTAGTTAGCATCCTACTCACCTTTTCTCCTTTTCCTAAAAGAAAGCCCCAAATTAAGCAGATTGGTCTGGCACTTTGTAAAGATATAAGTTCAGAAAAACCACACAGGGATTCTCAGTAAGAAAAGCTGTCCCTAGTGGGACAACCCTATTTTTTCCTAGGAGAATATCAGAGTTGCCTTCTTCAGTGAACCCCCAGCTCAGCATCACAGGAGTTGCCAACCAAAAAGGTGACAGAGCTCTAAGAGCAAATAAACAGCATCCTTCTCCTCTCCCCATCCACCCATCAGACCCAGCACTGTGCATCTGCTGGCAACATTCGGGTCGGGAGAAGGGGGACGAGCTGCCTCTCTGGCTGTGCTGTTACTCAGTGACACATAATCCCCTGTTTGACAACTGGCCTGCATGTCTGTGGTGATGTGACCAGCTAACAGCAGTTCAAGCATTCCTCTACTGTGTGCAGCTTATTAGGCCTTTCAACATTTTTTCTTATTAATATGAGAATATGTGAGGAGGAAGAACATGGTACCAATTAAGTACAGCCATGAATTTTATGAACAGTATGCTGGAAACCACATTAATGACTTCATCAAGGCTAAGTGCACACATCAGCCCAGTGATATTTACTTCTTAAAATAAATGTAGAGCTCAGGAAAGACTCCCAGCTGACAGCCCTGAGGACCAAAGCACCCTCCCAGCCACAGAAAAGACACAGTGAAAGCAGCAATGGGATATACCTCACTGCATTGCCATGCACGTGTGGGCCCCAAGCCCATGCAAAAAGGTCACCTCTAGACTGGCAGAATAATTCAATATTCCATCCTTTGCTGCTTATCTGCACTTGGAAGAGGTTCCTGTTTACGCCAGCAGTAAGGGGATCTTTAGTGCTACAGTATCCAGAGCCTGGATTCTCCTCTGAACTGCAGCAAAACAAATCAAATTACAGTTCTCCAAGAGTCAGCATCATTTCAATGCACCTCTTTGCCTGGTAGGAAGCAGGGGCTCTGAGCTGCCTGTGAATTTAACCTTTGTTGTCTATTTGCTATTTTTTCCTAATATATTCACACCTTTTTTTCCCCTTGGGTTCGAAGAAGTTTACCATAAATATCCCTAAACCTTGCCTATTTTCATTACTGTGGTTCCCTTCTTCAACACATCCTTTGCCACACTGTCTAAAGATGACCAACATGAAAAAATATCTTATCCCATTCCTTATCATACTGACCAGCAATGCCTCAGTGACTTTACTCCGGGCATACCTGTTGGGTTATTCCCATCCAGCGGGTGGCCAGTGGTCAGCTCTATCCCACTGGATGATTTATTCCAGCTCCAGACATCAGACACTCCCACTGCATTGGTACACCTCAGGAGTGGACAGTCTCAGACTATTCTAATGAATGGCTGGCTTCTGAATGCAGAAAATTTGAGGTTTTTTAAAGACTTTGGGTTTTTTAATGGAAGAAGTCACTTAAAATGCAGTTTATGCAGCGAGAACAGTGAGGTCCAGATCTCCTGCAACAACAACAAATATTTCAGACAACCCCAACCACAAAATTCATATCCAGTTCAGGATTTGAACATCCATAAACTTTGTTCTTGGTTGTGAAATTCAGCTCAGATTCTCATGGCAAATAATTTCTAAGGCCAGTGTCAGAACTGGACCCAGGCCATTCTCTGCTAGGAACTGAATCACTGCACATAGAAAACGGGAAAATTGTCAAGTGAAGTGAAATATACTGAAAAAAATGCTAATGGACAACCCCTTCAACAATGGCTGTTACCTGGGCACTCCATGCATAACCCTGTGGGCTGCTTCACCCTATTTTCTTCAACTTTTATTCCAGTGCTAGTGAAATTTATCACATGCTGGTTTTGCACAGGTACTATTTCATGAGAGGATATTTGAGATAAAACACAAAATCAAGTTTTGCTATGTATTCTTCCTCATACTGAAGGAACTAAAAGAATAAAAGAAATGGAAACAAAGTTTTTCCAAACACATGACAGAAAAGAATTTTTTAACAAACTGAATGATGAACTTGTGAAATTCATTACTTTTACATAAGATTACCGAATACACCTGAGGAGCTAAAACAAATAATTGATTTTAAAGTAATCTTCTTTTGATTACTTTGAGCAATGAGCAGAGCAGATCTATCCTGGAAAAAAAGCCATAATTTAATCTCTCTATAAAGAAATTTCTGAGGTTTATTTTTATGGGTTTTAATGAAGTTAAGCAAGTGAGGAAATCATTCTTCAGATAAATCCAAGTAATTGTGTTCTCTTCAACAGAATTGCAAAATCACAGATCTTCTGGGTCTGGAAGGCATCTCTGAAGATTGCCCAATCCAAGCCCTTGCTCAGAGCAGGGTCACCTGCAGCAGGTTTCCCAAGACTCTTTCCAGGTGGGTTTTGGATATGCCCAAGGATGGAGATTCCACAACCTCCCTGGGAAACTTGTCCTTGTGCATAACCACTCTCCCAGTGGAAATGGTTGCTCTTATGTTTAAGTGGAATTTTGCTGTGTTTCACTGTCCTTTCTTCATTTACTGGGCTCCATGAGATGAGACTGGCTCTGCCTTTCCCCCTAGCCCCTTCAACCAAGCATCTATACACAGTGGTACTTTTATTTTTCTGATGTAAATTCTATATCACACAGTCCTGAAAACACATATGTGTGTATATATATCGATCTAAAAATATAAATAATCACAGTAATGTGGCTGGCTTTAAAACTGCACATGGTCCTGATCATTTTATAGTTACTCTTGTGTGCAAGCCTGCACAGGATCAGAACATTTAAAATAACCAATCTGGATCCCAACAAGAAATATGCATCTGACCTCAGGATGCCAGGCATCACACAACCATAGCTAAGAATTATGTGTGTCAGGAAACTTACGTGGAGAAAGATTAGAAATGGAAACTATGAATATTTAAGTGTCTCCTTGGGTTTTTTAATGTAAATTTCACTGAGGCCAATCTCTTCAGTCCATGTTTTTTTTTAAATATTTCCATACCTCTCGAAGTATCTAAGGTATGTTAATAGCCAGCTTTTATGCAACACAAGCAAAACGACACCATTTCAACTTATCAGAGTTCCTGCTTAGCAAAAATGTCACCTTTACACAGTTTTTCACTTATTTTTGTTGAGAAGTAAAGTCTCTTACTGCACCTTTTCTGAATTAAAAAAGGAAGGGCAAAGGTGGATGATGAAACGTGCTGTGAAACACAGTTATATATGAGGAACCAGGCATGTAATGTGTATTTTCATAACGTTCCCAGCAGCAGCCAAACTTCCACTTCAGAAGTGCTAGCCTTTCACATTTCTTTTTTTCTATGGGAGGGAAGATTTCCAGCACTGTGTTTAGTTTCCATATCACGCTTTTGCTGGAAATGTCCTCTTTCCATACAGTACCTCTGAGTCACGGCTCAACGGGAACGCTGACTATAATCTCCTCTTGACATTAAGATGTTGCTGAGAGACCAGAGGATATTTCAAGCAGTGGAATTCATGTTCAGCCACATGTTTGGGCTGAGGACCAGTTAAACCTTGCTAGAGCAATATTTTTCTATGCCGTTAGTTTTTATACCAAACAAGGTCTGTAGTAACTGGATGCCTCAATTGAGCAAAGCTGTTTACAAGAAATAAATCACTCCTGGCATTAAGAAAGCACAAGGCCCGTGACTCTCAAGCAGAGCATCATTTAGATCTTTATTTCTCATAAACCTAACCCCCAACCCTGTGCATTCTCCTACATGGTGACTTTGAGTTGTGGTCAGTGCATTTCCATAACCCTGTATTACCATGCTTACCTATTCTTGCAGCCTTACTTGGGTGCAAATGCATAAGCCACGATTTTACTGCTCAAAAAAGGTAAAAAAATGCAGGTGAAGACCTGACATGAGGTATAAATTTTATTTGCTTAGTAAACCAAACCTTAATTCTCATGCAAAAACCCCCAGTGATGCATGAGGACCAAAATTTGGCGCTGAAAACCGTGTGTGGCTGGTGCAAGCCCCTGAGTTTCAGGTCCTCTTTCCACCAGCCCACAGAGGATATGAGTTATTACAACTCCTGGTTCAGCTTTCCGCTCTGGAGGCTCCTGGGTTGCACCCTGACGTGTCAGGTAAGCAGGACCCATCTGAGACTTGTGAGCCTCAGGCCTCTGCTGCAGACAAGCTTCCTCCAAGCAGAGGGGGAGTGCAATCCCTGGTGATGAGGAACTCAGTTCTCAGACAGATTTCAGACCAGGAGGTGGTTGTTCTGTTCCATTTCTGGAGCAGCACCCTCAGTTTTACAAGCCCCAGGGAGCAGCTGCTGCCAGCAGGGAGCACCGAGCAAACGCTTGGAAGGAAAAAAGGAAACAGACCCCAGCAGGTTGCTTGCTTCCCTCTCCATCACAGGAAGGTGAGAGCAGAGTGCTGGACCAGAACTGGAAGTCAACCTCAAACCCACAAGATGTCAACCCTGCCCATGGCCATTTTTGCATCAAAGTGTCAGTGACTGGGCACAACCACAAGGTCATCTCCATCCCTCCGCCTTCCAGTGCAAGATCAGATCATACCCAAGAGGCTACAGAGCTTGGTGCTCCTTGGAATAGATTTCTTTCCAAGCTGGAAGTTTCTCATCTCAGATAAAACTGATATTCAAACCTCTGCGTGATGCATGTAGCTATTAGTTCCCCTTTTACAATGTCAGAAAAGGAGTACTTGCATTTTGGTGCCTGTAATCTCATCTCTCCAGACAGTTATCTTTCAGCATCAGAGCCTGCTTCTTCCTCTCTTTCTGTACAACATGTACCATAAGAAGACCTTGATTTTTGACTCAGACCTCTCATTTCCTCGCCATGGAACTGAAAAAAAGTTATTTTGAGACTTTAAACAAGTTCCCACGCAACAGAATTTCACTTTTTATTTCTCATATAGGTAGTAAAATGGTACCAAAAGCAGTTACTGCTCAAACATAAAGTGTTTTACCTAAATCATATATATTATATGATTCATTATTTTATGTGCACTGCCTTTGTCTTGAAACATTTTTTCAAATGTCCAAAGGGTTCTCAGCCCATTTTCCTCACCCTTTGAGATCATCAAGTCCAATCATTAACTCAGCACTCAAGTGCACCCCTAAATTATGTCCCTAAGAACAACATCTATAATAATAATTATAAGTTCTCATTTCTGCTGACAAATTAACAAAAATATTTGTCATTCAATCTCAAGAGTTTATGTGCAGAAATTTTGTTTACTGTAGGAAAGGTGATTGACTAGATATTAATGATGACACTTCTGGTTCTAAAAATATGGCTTACATCCACATGAGAGTCAATTCCCTGTATTGTTTTCAGGTACTCTGCTAATTTTAAACAATTTGCTAATTTTCCCATTCTGCAAATGGCTTTTTAAAGATGTACATTGCAAGACAGGCCAAAGGATCCTGCTCAGAACAGCTACATTTATTAAAATAAATTAAATGGGATCAAGCCCCTTTCTCTGGTCCTAAGAGCAGCTGGCAGAGCATAGATCATACCCATGTGTTCTACTTCATCCCCAAAAATTCCATGTCATTTCCTACAGTGCTTCTCAGGAACACCATGAAGCAGCCAGCACAGACCAGGTGAGTGACCAGGTGAGCGCCTGGCACAGGCTGAGTTTCAGTGCAGAGATTTAGCAAAGGTCACTTTTTCAGCTTTTTTGGGGATTTGTGCTTTTTTACATTATTGAATAAAACATAACCTTGACTGATAATCCAGAGAGCCTCCTTTTCCATACTTCAGCTATGGACAATCCCCTGCCCATCTCTGCACAGATGCAGAAAATTGCATTTTTGAGCAATTTTGAATTAATGGAAGCAGAGGTGAATGTTCCTGTCCCAGGCTCACTCCATGAATGCAGGAGCTGGGCTCCCTGTGTGGGCACAGGCTGAAGCTCTCCTGTGTGGGCAGATTTCCAGCCTCAGTGGCAAGAGCAGCAGGTAGATCTCCTGAGACTCACGACGGGAAACTCTATGGCTGTGAAGTGCCTTAAGATGCTTTGAAGTCTCAGCTGTGAATAATCATAACATTTCCACAAAACTGACATAAATTCTATGGTGATTATACTGAGTTCATGTTAACTGTGGAGCCAGAGGTATAAAGCTGTGGCACCGAGTGGCAAGTGTGCTCATGAAACTGGATAGCCCATGCTGTAATTTGTAAAACTGGAGCGTGTGTTTGGCCACTGGATAAAATTGGAACAGCTTAACTTTGTGTCATCAGTCCTAATAACATTAATAGCACTTTTTTCCTAGATGGTAATTTTGGCCAATATTCCTCAAAGTATTTTACAAAGTGACAAGTAAAATTAACTCTAGTTTATAGGATAATAATTCGAGGCACAGAGCGGTGAAATTTCTGGCATTAGGACTCACAGTCAAAGATCTGAACACCCTGCCCACCAGACTGCCTTCTTGGTGGTGCTAAATCCACATTTTGGACCAGCAGATACTAAACTCATGTCTTTATATACTCAAATGCCCTTTCAATGTTTCATGTATTTTGTAGGTATATTTGTAGGTATATATCTTCTATGTGTGATATAAAAGGTTCAGGCTAATTGTGCTAAAGAGAAAACAATTATTGGAATATTGTTTTGTGCCCAAAGCTGTGTGAGAGAAAAAAGCAGGAGAAAAGAAAGCAGGATAGATTTTTAAATGGAGCAGTATCACTCGTGAGTGCAATTCGCCTTTTTTAAACTGTTTAACCATCCCAAGAACTGTTGTTTTTCAGAGATAGTGAAATAGGGAACACATAGGCACAAACAATTTAGACAGATAAATTAAGAAAAGCAATTAGCAGGTAGGAAACACTCAGCCAGCTCTACTCATCTTATAAGCTCAAGTGTTGCCTTGACCCTCTCACACAGCAGTAAATAGGAATAGAGCCAGACACACTGGGTTTAAAGGTTCAAACACTTCCTCCTCCCCTGCCCAACAAAGAAGAGAGATGTCCAAAATATTTCCAAAGCAAATTACGATGGAGCCAACCACAAGAACGTCCTGCCATTTCACAGTGGCTTGTACCAAGCCAGTCCTGCTGTTTTCCCAGCGGAGTGGGGAGAAGAGTCGCAGCGTGTTCTTCAACCTCAGCCCCGTCAGCCTTTTCCAGCCTCAGGAATCTCTGCATAATTGATGACCAGCTGGCCTCTGTGGCCATCTAGGTGATTAGCAGTGTACTGGCAGAAGGGTGAGAGCCATGCACTTTGGATCACCCTCCATCAAAGATCTCTTGTGCTCAGTGACAAGGTTGAGGATGGACTTGTCATCTGCATGGTACTGCTCCACCATGAAACACACCACTGGAAATCCAGGAGGACAACACCAGTGTTTTTTCTTACTTTCTGACAGCTTGGTTTTCTCCAGAGTTTTTCAAGACCTTTCTCTTGGCTTTCTTAAGAGTGGCTTCAAGTTCAAATGCCCCATTTCTAAAGGGGACTTATTAAAAAGAGGGAAATAAGCTTTTTACAGAGGGTGATAGTGATAGGAAATGGGGAAATAGTTTTGAACTAAAAGAGAAGAGAATTAGATTAGATGTAAGGAAGAAATTCTTCCCTGTGAGGGTGGTGAGGCTCTTGCACAGGTTGCCCAGAGAAGCTGTGGATTCCCCATCCTTAGTAACGTCCAAGGCCAGGTTGGAAGGGGCTTGGAGCAACCTGGTCTAATGGAAGGTGCCCATGCCCATGGCAGGGAGATTGGAACTGAATGATTTTTAAGTTCCCTTCCAAACCCAAACCATTTTGTGATTTTGTGATTATTTATAATACTCTTCATTGCCCAGATGTTGGGGCTAAGAGCCACAAAAAGTCTTGGGTGCTTAACCTGTCCTAATTATCCTTCTAAGATCTAAATCCTTGAATTACCTCCCACCTAACTTTGGAGGTGCCTCCAAGGCACCATCAGCTGTACTCCCTGCATTTGCCACAAATCCTTCCTCCTGGCACTGCTAAAAAGCAAACAGTCTAACATGTGTGTCATTTCTAAATGCTGCCAATCCCCTTTTAAGGGTACAGCTGTATCTATCCAGGAAACTACTCAGCAGTGGGGAGGACAGGTGAATAAGGAAACTCTAGCTCTTCTTCACCACTTGATGTGGGATATCCCTCTGTGACAGCACTGGGAAGGAGCTGGCAGGAGCACAGCCCTCTGCAGAACAGCATGAGACCTTAACTCCATACTATTATTCAGACAACACTGTCCTATATGTGGCTTTCATACGATTATGACTCCTTTTATACATCTTCATAACTTTGTAAACTTAACCATTCAGGCTGAAATTTTACAATTGTGGTTCACCTGTTTACAAAACAGAGCCCAAGGAAAAATAAGTTCCATTGTCTCACAGTATAAAACTCAACAGAACACAAATAGGTGTTTCATTAAAAAATTCTCCTATCCCTCTTCTCCAGAGCAGGGATTTGGAATTCAGCAAGGGGCTTACCCTACTGTCAGAGACATGCCTTTTCCTGCAAAAACCTTCTCTGGTGAAATTACCCGGTGAAATTATCCTATGAAATGAGCCTTTGGGAACTCTGAGGTCGCACACACTCCACAGAGACTTTTTTTTTTTTCAAGTTTAACAGCTTTGGAGTTTCCTCCAGTCCTGAGCCAAATATGAGTTTCTAGATAATTTGCTGCTCTTGGCTGTGGAAGGGGTGCTGGTAATGCTGGGGGAGCACGGGGACGGGGGATGCTTCTCGTGTGCTCCCATTGCTCCTCCTGCTGGAGCTGAGCAGCATGAGGGAGGTTACTGGGGAGGGAGATGGGTAAAGCACCAGCTGTGTGGGTATAACTAGGGCAAGGAAAAAGGTTTGTCCATTAAGGCTTTTCCCACAATTACTGAAGTTGGCAATTTATATGATTTTTAAAGGATAAGTGTACTTTCTGTGCAAGCTTTTTATGCTGTCAGTTGAATAAAAATAAGTAATTCTAATTGCATGGGGAGATGTAAGCACAAGTGTTCCCAGCACCAAGAGCAGGGATCTTAACAAGAAAGCAGATGGGGCCTCTTACACCTCTCTTTTTTGTCCCTGTAGTCCCTTACTCTATTTCTCCACATCCTCTTGAGAGTTATGGGACTGCCACATGGCATCTCCTGGATCTCGAGACTTCTGATCCTGAGCACTGGATGAGACCAAGACAGTTTGGAAGAGACAGGATTTGATCCTTTCATTATAGAGCCACAGAATTGTAGAGGTTGTAAAAAACTTCCAAGAACCTTGAATTCAACAATTAACCCAGCAATGCCAAGCCCCCACTAAACCATGTCTACACATCTTTTAAATACCTGCATAGATCTTCTGCACATGGAAAGAAAACTGAGACTGCAAAAGCTCCCTAAACTATGGCTTTTCCTAATTTCTTGCTTGCCTTTGAGACCTAAAGCTTTTGAAGAATAGATAGATGTATTCATGTGTTTGTGTGTAATATCCATTTTCCCCAGCTCATTTTTGTCTGGAATAACACAGACACCAGACTATCCAGTGTGAAAATGTACAATATCCCAGGTAAAAATGCTGTCAGAAATTGGCATTTGGCTATGGGCTGCAAAGCTGAGAGAAACCCAAAAAGGAAATAAAGGAGAGTGTCATGAATCCAGTTGCTCAATAACCTAATGCAGTTTTTCAAAGCCTCAGTGGTGGATTCCTGTCTCCAGGCTCTCTTGTGGTCAAGGAAGTGTGAGGAGCCACAAATGACAGCATGTTCTTGGCAGCAGTGTGCCCGCCTTGCAAGTCCTGCAGGACTCTGGTTCTTCAGGTCTTCAGGTTTTCATTCAACACAGAAGTAAAAAGGGCATGCACATGATTTTCTAAATTTTCTTTCCATCTCCTGTACTTCATGCATATCCTCTGGTTCATACGTGTGTGAGTCTGAGAATGAAAGAGGAAACTGACGGATTTATCTATTTCACATCACTTTTCAGTAATGTTATTAGAAGGGAAATGAAAAAAAGAGAAGAAAACCTATCAAGCAATGAAAAAGCATTTTTAGAAATGGAGACAGTAGACAGAACTGAAAAAACCTGTCTGAAATGTCATAAAATTTTATATGGACATAATTGAAATTTCTCAGCAAATCCTGAAGGGAACAGATTTATTATACATAATTGTGACACAGGGTAGCAGATGGCTGGATTCACTTTGAATTTCACTATAGTGGTTTTCTAAGTATCTCTCACCACTAGAAGACACAATGTCTGAAGTCCTTCCTAATTGTAAAGGTAAAAGACTTTGTGTTGGACACCATGTGAGATAGACTTGCTTGTTGAGATTCCTAGTGAAAGGAGGTGTTCAAAAATCACTCCTGGCAACTGGGAGAGGAATAAAGAACCATTGCCTCACCTCAAGAGCAGCTCCTCACCAGGCTGCGCAGGGCTGCTTTTTGAGTTACTGAGTAAGACAAGCTCTTCCACAGCTGGAGAATACCAAAGCTTCCTCTAGAGCTTCAATGAAGAAAACCAGGTTAAACCCAAATAATACTCCATGGTGAAAGTGAAAATCCCATTCTTTTAAACCATGTCTTCTTAGACAGGGATACATAACTGAAGTTAAAACTTTCTTTGGAAGACAGAGAAATTGAAAACTCTGCTTTGGACAGTTCAGAAGTTTTATGAGCTTAGACACACAAGGTGCAGACAAGGAGCAAGGAAGGATAAACAAAAAGCGATAAGCTTGAAATTCAACAAGAACAATTTAGATTTGACTAGAGAAGAAACTTTTTAAAGCTAGGAAAGTATATTGCTTAGGAATTTGAGTTTGTCATTACAGGCTGCTTTTTAGAACATGCAAAAATGTCAAGAACAACATGGATCATGTTCAGGTCTTCTTCAAGACCTTCATGAAGTCTTTTCCAGACTTCCTGACTTAATACTCCTCAAATTCTGGTATGTCACATGCACACATGTAAAACTACATTAAAAAGACACCAGTAAGGTTACAAAGCAGGCTTCAAAACATTCATAGAAATTAGACTTTATGTTTTTCCTATCTTTTGCCCCTGCACACATGTGTGATGAGATGGCAGCATTATCATTGCCTGACTGCCATTTTCATTAGGAACAATGGCACTGGGGCTGGACTGGACAGGTATGGGGCCTAAATAACATGTGTCTTTCTATTCCAGACCTAAGTGATTATTGAAGGGTAAACTGACTTTTGCAGTGCATTACCAACAACTGTTCTGGATGTGCTCCCAAATCAGCTTTTTTTCTGCTGGATGTTACAGTGGGATGGATTGAAGACCAGTTTTGGAGCTGGTACAAGTGAAATTGTGCTGCACCTCCTTGCTGATGATGGTGAGACCAGAGGTGTTTAATGATATAAAGAGATTGAAGAGATGCTGTAGACCTTTTGCTTAGGTAGTTTTTGATTTGGGTCTCCCTCAGCAGAGCTTAGGCAGACATCACCAGTTCTACCATGAGTGTGCTTTGGGACAGGTCAAGAAGACCACTACATCCATAACTTGTATTTGTAAGAACACAAATTTGCTCGACTGTCTAAAATGCCTTCAAAAGTAGAACTTCTAATTTTTTTTTTCTACCAGCATGAGAGGAATTAATGAGATTACAGAATCTTGAAGGACTTACCAGTTTGCTGGGCAAAATCTTTGAAAGGTTTAATCATGTTTCAGTATTGTTTTGGTCAAAACAATAAAGGTGCAATAGCAATTCTGGTACATCTCTATAAATCTTCTAAATTTGAATGTGTGTGAAGATTGCATTTATGGTTTCACAAGCAGCTAGAATCTGTAATGCCTCAGAGGAACCACTTTGTCAAAGTGATGAGTGCTCAGATGGTTGGTTATAATCTGAGTCAACACTTCCCCAGTTACAGAGATGAAGAAGACATCATAATAATTGTCAAAAATTTATGATCTCAGAATTAGTGGTTTAATTCCCCTTCTGCAGCTATTAGCTCCTTTTTTTTTGCAACTCCACTTCTGCACTCTGCTCCATTTGATGCAAGCTTAATAAGCAAATCCTCCGTTTCTTTTTCTGCTCCTTAATGTTACATGGGCAGTACTAGACACAGGAGCCTTGAGGAAAAAAATGCATATGATTAGATAACTAAAGACTATCATAATTTACAGTGCCAGAAGGCAACATTTGGGACTTGATTGACACCCTTAATTCTGCCATTTATCAGCTTTTAAGTGCTTGATTCTACAACTATAAAATGTTCTTTCAGGTTGGTTGGATTATTTATTTATTTGTTTTGAAATATAATATCCTAGATCTCAAAAAAACCCCATTTTCCCTTCCCCTGCATGGCTCATCAGGTGCCACCATGCCAACATTCACGTGGGAAGGACTGGGCTCTATTGACCCAGACTGTGGACCAACCTCTATTAAAGATAAAAGAGAAACTTAGCACTGAGACTAAACTGTCCTCTCCTACCAGAGACTTGTGGAGGTGAGAAAACTTCACCAGCAATTTTCACAGACATTTACTGACTTCAAAGGAATAATGAGCAATAGAAATGCTGGGAGTCATCCAGACTGCAGTGAGCACAAAACCAGGGCTCATTCCTTCTTCCCCTTCCTCTCTTACTCCTCCCAGTCTCCTTCCTACTTCTGAGTATTCCTAATCCCATCCTTCTATGCTAGAAGACTCAAATACAGCTGTTCAACTCACAGCAGAAAAATATCAGGAGTCAAATTAAGCATGTGGACATTTAATGATTCCCTGGATGGACAGATTGAAGAACAGCAAGTCAGAAAAACAAATAGATAAAAGCTCCTAAATATGTAGCACAAGCAGAGGTATGATTTTGTCTGACCTGCAAAATACCTGATCTCAGATTTCATACTCTCACTGTGCTGAAAAACTGCATTAAAAATATTTAGGGATGCATTATACTAAATTTACAAAATCTGGAGTCAGCACTTGTTCACACACATCAAAGCCCCATATAAACATGGGCACATTTGACTCCGTTGTACAGATGTTAATGACTTTTTTTTCTGTAGAGGTTTACTTTTTGGTCACTCCTGTGGTGGGGAAGATAATTTTCAAGAAGCCCAGTAAGTAAATTCAGTAAGGCCCAAGGAAGTGGGTATTGTCATCTGTTAACTACCATGTTGAGCTTTGAAGTCAGGAGAAGCCACAGTGCTCACCACATGGCCATGGTTAATTTTGAGTGGTAATGTCTTCCTCCAGATGACATTATGTCAACCACTGTAATAATGTGCTCTCTCTAGCTTTGAAGGGTTTTTTTTTTTTTTTGATCAGTGTCTAGGATTTTATCGGAAGAGTCATGGACCTTAGGGGAACAATTGCCAAAAACTCATTGTGAAATTTTGCAGGATCAGATTACTGTGGTGGAGAGAGGGTGAGAGTCCAAGGCAACTTTAGACAAATCTGTCTAACTCAGTTTATTTGATACAGGTTGTACAATTGCACAAAGCCTTATTTCCCTGTCAATAAGAAAATAATGTTGCTTAATAACAAGAAAATTATATGATGTTATTTCAGCTCAACAGAATGAGCTGAAATCTTGTAGCAAAATCTTTTTTTGCCTTAAGATAGTATATTTCTATTAATATGAAAGAATAATGTAAAAAATGTTTGTGAGAAAGACGTTTTATGAATGACTAAACATTTGTCAACTCTTTATTACTCAGGTATTATGTACTGACAAGACTAGTGCTCTAATACTTTATATTCTTTACCTTTTTATCCTTTGAGTAACTCCTTTTCAGTAAAAAGAAATTATCTTTCAGATCTGTAACAGTTATTAAATTAAATTAGCTGAATCAGATCCTCATTATCTCAATTAAAATATGATCCAGAGCTAATCAGGCCCCCTGTGTATCATCCATTACTGTATTACTCTTACAGTACTACTTACCCATGATCAAACAGCAAAACCATGAGATGACCAGAAACTGAATTTATGTCTCCAATACCCAACTCCAATGCCTTGACCACAACATCATCATTCTCTTAAATTGGTTGCATTTGGTTTTGGTTATCCCGAACCTCATCAATGAGGTTTTGCACAAACAGAAAAGAATCAGCATTGGGCTAAAAGTAGCAGCCAGTGGTAGTTTTCCAATCCCAATGGCTTCTGTGGGCTTGAACTGGTATTAATGAGGGCAGGACTTGCCCTTCTGCTACTTGACCCACAAAAGAATTTCAGTATGCAGTGCTTGAGAGGTAGGGATAACAGGAAAAAGATGGTCAGGATATGGATTTGTGCATCTCAGCTAGTTGGTCTTTTTATGCATTTCTTTTTCTGGGGGAAATGATCAATCATTCCTCAAATGTACTCATCTCACATCACCTTCACTACTATAAGAAGTGTTGCATATTGTTAAGAGTAATTCATGTGTCTCATCTTAGAGTCACGTGTTTCAGCCAAGGCCTGCATGAGACCCACATACAGAGGTTCTCCTCAAGCTCAGGCGGTTTGTGAGTGGGGAGAGTTTGGATTCCAGCCTAACTGCCTTCAAGACACATGCTCTGGCAATCTGAGGAGTTAACAAATTTTAATTTAACAGATCTTGGTAATTTGCACCTAAAAACTACCCGAGAGAGATTTTGCTGGGTTCATGCTTATTTTTAATAACCACAGAAGCTCATAATTCCTGAAGACCAAAATTCATGTTCAAGTTTTCCAAGGCAGAAAAGTGAGATGATGCAGATAGCTGACTGAGGTGACTTAATTAATGGTAAAATTAAAGGAATGTAGTAAAGTGATTCAATAAGCAAAGAATTTAGAACTAACATGTAATTGAGGCCACGCAGTAAGTTCAAATTCAGATCCTTTTCTGAACCAACACATTTGGTCTATAAAAATATCTTCTGAGACATATGAGGTACATAGGCTTTTGCAAGGTCAGCTGGGTGTGTTGTCATTCTCCTGCAACCATGAACTTTGCACAGTCTCAATAGCACAGAAGTAAAATTAATTAAGAAATTATTAGCTAGGAGATGTCAGAAATAGGAATGTCAACAGGAAATTAGTATTTAATAGGGTACACCCCCCGGGCTCCTACAGGGGTTAGTATTGTGTCATGTCATCCAGTGCTTTGATCATTGTTCTGTGAACAAGTATAAATATTACTGTTCATAAAGTTTTCAGATTGCACAGTTTTCCAGGTGGCTAAATAACAAATGAAGACTAAGCCTCAGTACTGAATGAATTGGATCAGTCAGTAACCTCATCCCAATCAAGCAAGAGATGTTTTGGCAGGTACAAATGGAAGTATAGCTCCATAAATAAGTGGTTTAAACAGTGCAAAAGATCTCCAGACCAGCAATGGATGCTTTTCTAGAAAACACAGATAGTTGCATTAAAGTTATGATTTGTCCAGGCAAGATGTAGGTCAGATCACATTATTTCTAAATGTTCAGTTTTGGATCACAAGAACCAAGTTAATCTGACAACAGGTGTACACTTCTGCACAGAAGTAGTCACTCTGGACTCTATAACCACAGAGCCATAGTACCATGGAGTGGTTTGGGTTGGAAAAGGCACTCAAAGATCATCCAGACCAACACCCTTTCCCTGGGCTGGGATATCTTCTACTAGAATAGATTGCTCAAAGCCCCATCCAGTCTGGCCTTGAATACCTCCAATGACAGAACATCCACAGCTTCTCTGGGCAAGTCATTTCAGGGTCTCACCACCTTCATCACAAAAAAATTCTTCCTTATGTCCAATCTAAATCTCCCTTCTTTCAATTTAAAACCATTGCCCCTTGTAGACACAATACAGACAGTGGTAATAAATCTTTCTCCACTATTCCTATAAACCCTCTTCAGATACTGAAAGGACACAATAATTTGGAGCCTTCTCTTCCCCCAGCTGAACCACCCCAGCTCTCTCAGGGGGAGATGCATTTTAAACCCATGATGATCTCTTCCAAATATAGATAACAAAACCAGACTAGATTAAGCAATCCCCAAGGGATCTTATTTCTTTCCTTTGTTTATAGTAGATGCCTGGGTTAGCATCCTCAGTGTTGCTTTCTAAAGTTATACAAGGTAAATCCCACCTCAGGTGAGAACAAAGGAAACAATTCCCTCTAAGTCATGAGATACTAAATATCTTTTACCAAATTATACCTTCAGAACAGCATAAATCAGGAATAGCTCAATTCACTGTTAAAAAATGACAACTTATATTGGAAGATAGTTTAAGAAATGATAAAAGAGTCCAGTTTTCAAAAACAGTTTCCCAGTTTCACAGCGTGCTTTTTGAATCACAGACTGTGTACCCCTCATATTTCATTTGTATCATGATATTGCAGATTGAGTGAAACAGTGTTTTTGTGGTAGTAATGCCATCAGTTTTCTCTTAGAATCAATTCATCAAAGTAAATTTCAACAATAACATCAATGTTTTCTGATTGGTGGAGAGTTCAGTGTGTCTTTATCACAAACTCAACCACATCTGTCCTTCAAGCAAGTCTCCTGACATTTCCAATGACGAGGAAGGGAGAATGGCAGGCCTGCTCACCCCTACGTGTCTGGCTTGCCTCCCTGACGTGACATCATTGCTCATGCCCTACTCCAGCATAATCGAGCAGGTCAGTGGTTATTCCAACTTCACCCATTCCAGATTCCACCCTTAACCCTCCAAAACGAGTCTTTTATAGTTAAATGATTCACTTATTAGGTAAAATAAACACGAAAATAATGTCAAATTAAAATAAAGCAAAGTAGCATGAAGTTAAATTCAGGCTGACACTGAGCAAACAGTCTGGCTGGAATCATTATACCCTTTTGGAAACAGGCACGGATATCGGAGCATGGATCCAATTAGTTTCAATTGGGAGGACCCTTCCTGTTCCTGTCTCCCTGAGCTTAAATCTCACCATTTAGATGTTATTTTAGAGCCAGGGACAACTGTCCTGCAGTTGCCATCTACAGGAACTCAAGAAACCTGCAAACTTTCTTCTGGGCTCAAGACAACAAGGTACTGAAACAAAGCAAGTCATTTATCCTTTGAAAAGATCTTTAAGACCTTCAAGAGGCCTTGGCTTCTATGAAAACCTGGAGAGAGAGCAAACCCAAGCCAGGTTCACCAAGTGCAAGCACTGGTCTTCGTGTCTGGAGCCAACAGAGGGGCCAACATACACAGACAAAAAACGAGGGGAAAGGGATGTGCAAGGGCTGCTCTGCAGCTGCCTCAGAGAAGTGATGTACCACTCTTTCAGGCTGACTTTTATTAATTGTGATCCACAAGGGATTTATTTAGAGGCACTACCAGACCACCTACAGCTGCTTCTTGGCTTTTCTGGTACCACCCCTTACCTCAGCCCAGCAGAGGCACAATGACACACAAAGTGATGTGAAAGAGCAAGTCAGCAGCACTGGTCAGACAGCTCTCCCTTGTTGAAGTTGTGGTATCATATAGGGAAAACACAAAACCACAAAATTAACTTGGTGGTGCCAAGCGAAAGTCAGAGAGGAACTTTTTACAAGGATAGGTAGTGATAGGACAAGGGGGAATGGCTTTAAACTGAAAGTGGTCAGGGTTAGATTGGATATTAAGAGGAAATTCTTTATATGAGGGTGGTGAGGGCCTGGCACAGGTTGCCCAGGCAAGCTGTGGCTGTGCCATCCCTGGAAGTGTTCAAAGCTGGGTTGGATGTCACTTGGAGCAACCTGGTCTAGTAGAAAGTGTCCCTGTCCATGGCAGGAGGGTTGGAATGACGTGATCTTTAAGGTCCTTTTTGACCCAAACCATTCTGTGATTCTGATTCCATGCCAGATCAGGCTATGTTGGACACAGGATTCTTTACTGAGTATGGCTGCTGTTGGTACCACTCAAACACAAATCCCAGAAGAGGAAGGAAGTGCGTTTCCCCAAACTGAGCTTCCTTGAGCTCAGTGAAACAACATTTTTCATGCCCACATGGGAGAACAATTCCTAGCAGCACTTGTAGATTTTACACCACTATGGAAACCATGCCCAGGGTGTGTATAGTGCAAGGTTCATCCCCACTTGTTTGCAAACATTCCACCACTCTGAGAACTGGCAGTTCCTGCCAGCTATGTCACAAGAGGCAACATTTTAATATCCTGACCCAACAGAACCCAGGAACATCTCAGCAGCTACCTGTCATGAGGCAGCTGTGAGCACCACAGATATGAGCAGCTCCTGATTTTGTATGCAGTGAGAATCAAAAAGAGTGTCAGGATGTAATTTCAATAACTAGGTCTTTATTTATATTTTATGAGGAAATGTGGACATTGAATACTTTTTATTTTATTCAAATTATTTGTAAAATCTGAAAGCAAATCGAGACACAGTATTTCTGCTGTGGGTATTTTTCTTCTGATTTCTGTGTATTTTGTGGCAAGCAGTTTTCATCTCTCTCTCTCTGCTACACCTGGAATTAACAATGCACATAAGTGTGTTATCTACATACTTAAATTCCCTTTCAGCCCAACAAAAACCATACATGTATTTCTTATTAATGCACTCTTGAATTTGAAAATTGGGTAACAGTGATTAAAAATAAAAATCAAAGCTGATATCACCATTTCTGCCAAGTCAGAGTGATCCAATCAAAACTTGGCATAATCAAGGGGTATGAATTCTTCCAAACATTCATTACAATCTTTAAAACAATCCCTCATCCAAAATCTGATACAGCATCAGTCATCACTCGCACAAAGCATTAACAAAAGAGGTATAAGAAAAGGCAAAAGCAAGAAGTTCTTATTAAAAATCACGCAAATGGGGCAAGAAAAAGCCTAACTTTATTTTTGCTATACTTGCCCTTCAAATATGACAGCTGATGTTGTTTACTTAGGCTTGTGTAGGTTCAGTATTCTCTGGATGGGGTCATCAGCTTTTCAGCAGGACACTTCACATCCTGGCAGTGTGTCACAGGGTTCTGGCCATACAAATAAAAGCCATGTCTAGACAATTCTTGAGAAATAAAACCAGTAAGATGGCATTGCTGTAGAATTGCTCCCTTTCTGTCCCTAGAGAAGCTGATGATCTGTCTCAGCATTTGGCAGCTGCAGGCCAAAACTACAAGCATGAATGAAAAAAGCTGGGACATAAGTTTGGCTGGGGAAAGAAAAAAGACATGAAGATATTACAATTTGTAGATGTCTCCATTTACTATTTCACGTAATACAGCATTTCATCTCTTAGTACTAAGAATGTCTTAGAAAGAAACATTTAAGACCTGTTTTCATTGTCATCACACTGTGAGCAAGCTTAGCGGACACTATGGCAGGGTAAATGTGTTCCCATTGACCCCACAGAAATCAGAAACTAATAAGAAAGGCTTCTGGAAACACCACCTTGAAGACATCCATGAAGAAAAACACTGCTAATCTCATTCCCAGTAATGCATTTTTTACATTTGTTGCCCAGGGAACCTGTGGATGCTCCATCCATGGAAGTGTCAAGGCCAGGTTGGATGGGGCTTGGAGCAACCTGGTCTAGTGGAAAATGGCCTGCCCATGGCAGGGAATTGGAACAAGATGATCTTTAAAGTCCTCTCCAATCCAAAGCATTATGTGATTCCATGACTCTATGATTTCCACAGTCTTCCCTGGCACAAGGTAAAGTGCACAAATTGGAATCCCTCCCGTATCTACTTTGCGGCAACAGATTGCGCCCATTCTGGCCCCTTGAATTTTGTAAACTGTGCAGTCTCAGCACGCTGGCTACTGTTTTGTATATTAAATTGTTTGGGGGGGGTGATATCAATAAACAGCTGCATGGTCAAATTAGTACTGTTTACTGTCAAATTAACAAGGAAAGTGATACTTTCTGCTCTTTGTTTATAACCCTGCACAGTTGGCCCTGGCATCAGAAAGACTAAATGGAAATGGACAGCTCCTGATGGTAGATGGTCTCTGAGATCAAGCAGAAGGGAAATTTTGTTTGTCTTATAAGCTAAACAGTATCTTTTCAGGTTCATGTGTTCAGAATAACAGCTATTCAGCTGCACCAGCTGTTTTGTATTTCACTGCTAATTGTGTGTCTCATTCCTTGCAGGTCATTGTTTGATTGTTGATGTTCACTCAGGATAAAGGAACAGGAGTCCAGAGCACATATGTGTGCATGAGGTAGAAGAGTGGGGAGATGTTTAAATTCCTGGATGAAAGTTGTATACAGCTGTAGGGTTTTTTGTTGCTGTTGTCGTACTGAGCTTTGGAAGATAGACCCTGGCCTTTCAGCACAGTCTCCTAGCTCTGCTTTTGGAAAGATGATGTAAAAGCAATGTCAAACACTTGTTTGCAACAGTTATGTGATACTGCACCCACACCGAGGGTGTTTTACTCCAAAAAATGCCTCAAAAAATCTACAAACAGACTTTGAGTCTAAAGAAATCTGAGCTTTTCAGTCAAAATATAAATTTTGAACAGAACAGAATAATTGCTTTCATTAAAATATCTACTTTAATAAGGAAACTTAATTTATTCCAGCTGACCCTTTCTTTAGGTGTGGTCTATACTATTTGAATCATGAACATGTTACCTCTTCACCCTGTTTCTTGCCATTCACTCACTCTTCTGCCTTTTTTTTCCTTCACCTCGCCAGTTACTAAAATTTCTCTTATAATAGTTTATTTTCTATGCTCCTTTCACTCAGACAGAAATATAGAAAGGCTGTCATCACATAGCAAAATAAAAATAAATGGCCATAAAAAACAAGTACAACATTTGTTTGATAGTTTTCCCGCTAATTTTACATTATTTGCCTTATTGTCACTTCAAGACAGGTTTTTGCAAGACACATTGCTGTTGGTGTACCCTTGTCTTTAATCCAATAATAATTCTACCATGTATTTACAAAAGTATAGTTATGAGAGCTGTGTGGACAGCTTCCTCGAGCTGTATTTCTTGTCAGAGGAGACAAAACTTGGAGACAGTAAATACACAGACTGTTTGCATCCTTCTGTTAAATGCTCTGAAACTATGTGAATGAGTGTGGCATAAATGCTTGGATGCATTAAACCCAAAATGCAGCTCTTCTCTGTCTCCAGTTAAAAGGCTTTTGTGGTGATATCATGTTGATAAGAACTTTGAAATGCTATAAATAGGTAGATAGGATCTCTAAAGAATGTGTTTGAGGTCATTCTAACTCATCTATCTCAAGAAAAAATTCACTGCAGGCAACATTTGCAGACCACATAATGTTTGGCAAACAGCTAAAACAGTAAGAGGGGTCATTGTTCCAGAGGGGCAGATCAGTACCCGAGTTAGGCATGAAGGGTGGGATGAATCACATCCAAAGTGCTTTCAGGACACAGTTAGACATGTGCTGGGCATCTGACCTGTGTTTTAGTCACTGCAGGTTTCATCCCAACAGTCAGTGAGGTTCATCTGGCTGTAGGCACCCACATCTGGCCGGAAGTTCTTTGCCCAAGGTTCTACTAACCAGAGCAATAAGGTTTTGACTATAGTGGGAGTCAAGACAAATAGTTCACTGGTGGATATTGGCATCTGTAGACACCTGAAATGGTGAGTTAAGGTGGCATCTAAGTAACTTCCCTATGTTCCCTGTGTAAGAGATGGAGGTTAGAGAAGAGTGTTCCTCATTCCACCCTAAAGGGGTAACTGTAAAGTAACAGGTAGGATGCCATACTCTGCTAAATTCTGAAAAAACCTCCTTGAGTGATTTACACAATCCACACAGCTTTAGACAACTCAAATTCAATGAGATGAGAGAGAGGGGATGGGGAAAAGGCATGGGGGGAGAGAGGGGGGGAAAAAAAAAAGGAAGGAAGGAAGGAAGGAAGGAAGGAAGGAAGGAAGGAAGGAAGGAAGGAAGGAAGGAAGGAAGGAAGGAAGGAAGGAAGGAAGGAAGGAAGGAAGGAAGGAAGGAAGGAAGGAAGGAAGGAAGGAAGGAAGGAAGGAAGGAAGGAAGGAAGGAAGGAAGGAAGGAAGGAAGGAAGGAAGGAAGGAAGGAAGGAAGGAAGGAAGGAAGGAAGGAAGGAAGGAAGGAAGGAAGGAAGGAAGGAAGGAAGGAAGGAAGGAAGGAAGGAAGGAAGGAAGGAAGGAAGGAAGGAAGGAAGGAAGGAAGGAAGGAAGGAAGGAAGGAAGGAAGGAAGGATAAAATTGATTTTTCTTTTTTATTAGAAAACAGCATGATGTATTAAGAAACTATATGGTGATCTTTACTGGCATTCTTAGAGAACAAATGATAATGTGCTATAAAGCAAGATATCAAATCAGGATCCTATAAATTGAATTTTTTCCTGTACTTTCATCTGGATGTTTAATGATATACTTCTGAACCAAAAGCCTCTGTAATATTATTCCTTCAGTATAACACTTCACAAAGGACTAAACTTCAGAGATAACTGAAGCTATTTCTGAATGTTTCTGGACATTTTTAGGTTGATGAAAATGTGGAAACACAGCAGCAAAAGGTGCCCAAATAATATACAACATACCTCTGTTAAACTTTGAACATGGTGTCTACTTTATTTTACTCTAACAGCATTTCTGTTATGTGATGCCAACTAATGCAGGGCAACTGTAAAGTCAAAGAGGATAAAGGAAATCACTTTTTCAAATTTGTGCCAGACTCTTTCAAAAGACAACTAGGAATGTAGCAAAAAGTGATCAAAGGCAAAAGAGCCTGCCAGGCTTTATTTACTCTCTACTCTCTGTCTGTTGGGGATTGACATTTTTTATATTTTTGTTTCTTTTTTAAAAACAATAGTTTAGACAAATGTGTCTAGACTGATGGTAGAGCAAATGTGACATTAATTATGGATTCTTACACAGTGGCTCAGCTTATGCGGGCAGTTGCCAGTTCCCAGGGAAACAAGAACTGCCAGGCTGCCAAACTGGAAATAGCTGCTCATCTTACCATGGCCCCATCTCAGAGTGTGACTGGTATCAGATGTTTCAGCAGAGGCTGCTGGCACAGGGACCTGGGCAGCTGCAGGGCAGCAGAACCAGAAATGTGCTGCCATATGTCCAGGTGTTAATGGAGAGGAGCCTGCAAGGAGATTGATTTGTTCTCACAGCTCTGCAGGAGGTACTTCAGATCCCATCATGTGCCAGGTAAAAGCCAGTTTGGCTTGGAGAAGATTTTTCTGCAAATATGGTGAGGCTTTGTTAGCACCCAACCAGGCCCATTTAGTGAAATCCCTGAGTCTGATCCCACAGGATTGGTTTGCTCAGGCTTGACCACACAACAGCAGGGACCCAGGCATTAGGCAATATTGCAGATCTTTTGCAACAGTGGAAAACATCTTCCTTGCTGGGGACATCTTCCATTTTGGGAAGGCTTTTGTGCTATTCTGATTCCATTCCATTGGTGGCTCTGAATAAATGTGCTGTCAGCTAATAAACTAATGTCTTTCATGTCTCAGTTGCTTCAAAGTAATGGGTCTGATATTAAAACATATAATAATAATAATAATAATAATAATAATAATAATAATAATAATAATAATAATAATAATAATTTTGAAGTTAAATCCTTGTGTTTCGCTCTGCTGAAAATTGTGTCAGGACATCAGATCTCCCTGCATGATAACCCTTCTCTTTGTGACATCAGCAAAATATAGAATTATGGAATCACAGAAGGATTTGGGCTGGAAGGGAACTTAGAGACCATTCAGTTCTGAGCCCCTGCCATGGACAGGAGCACATTCCACTGGACCAGGTTGCTCCAAGCCCCTTTCAACCTGGCCTTGAACACTTCCAGGGATGGGGCATTTATAGCCTCCCTTGGAAGCTCTTCCAGAGCCTCATCAAACTCATAATTTCTTCCTAATATCTAATCTAAACATACCCTTCTTCAGTTTAAAGACATTTTCCCTTGTTCTATCACTCCATGCCCTTGTGAAAAGTCCCTCTCCAGCTCTCTTGGAGGCTCCTTCAGGTACTGGAAGAGGCTCTAATGTTTCTGTGGAGCTTTCCCTTCTCCAGGGTGAACAGCCCCAAGCTCTCTCAGTCTCCATAGAAGAGGAGCTCCAGCCCTTTGATCAGCTTAATGGCATCTTCTGGACTCATTCCAAGAGGTCCCTGTTCCCCTTGTGTTAAGGGCTCCAGAACTGAATGCAGCACTCCAGGTGGAGTCTCACAAGAGCAGACTGGGTGATCAACAGGCTTTTATGCCAAGATGACCAATGGCCATATTAAATGTGCTCATTCTTAAGAAATGGTTTGTGACAAGCATAATTCATGAAAAAAAATCTGATCCAGTAGCCTCCTTCCAGCCAAAGACATAACTTTTCTCATGGCATTCATTATTTCTTTCTGTTGAGCTGATTCCTTACAGATCTTCCAGCTGATTCATATTTGGTCACTGATGAGCCACCACATATATTCTGAATTCTTGTGGCGTTTTAGGAGCACACAGCAAGATACAAACACATTGTAATAACAGGACAATCTCATTTAGTGTGGAACATATTGCTGACCATACTCAGTTTAGGCATAAAAGCCTGAGTTGTATTAGTGTCCCAGACCAGGTTCTCAGCTTCTACACAAGTTTATAGGTTTTGTGTTATCAAGAAAGGCATTTTTTGATATTTGAGCTTATTTAATAATCTAAAAAAACAATATGAGATAAGAAAGAAAGAGAAAGAAAGAAAGAGAGAGAGAGAGAAAGAAAGAGAGAAAGAGAGAGAGAGAAAGAAAGAGAGAAAGAGAGAGAGAGAGAAAGAAAGAGAGAAAAGAAAGAAAGAAAGAAAGAAAGAAAGAAAGAAAGAAAGAAAGAAAGAAAGAAAGAAAGAAAGAAAGAAAGAAAGAAAGAAAGAAAGAAAGAAAGAAAGAAAGAAAGAAAGAAAGAAAGAAAAAGAAAACTATAGGCAAATTGTTCTGTCTTCTTTTAACAAAGACTCAGCATAATAATTTTTAGAACTTGCCAGTGACACAACCCATTATTGGTTTGCCCATATTAAAAACTTCCTGGCTTTATATTTAATCAAAAATAGCTCTGACTGGCAGAAGTGCTGAAGGCTGTAACCTTCTGGTTATCCACAGAACTAGAATAACAAGGGCAGCAGGGCAACCTCTCCTCACCCTGCCTCTTCACACTGTCTCTGTTCCCCCAGAGGGTCCAACTCTTCCCACTCAGTCCAGGGCTGTTTTGCTGAGTCTGACACCAAAACTGTGCGACTGAGTTTCCTGTAGGGATGCCAGGGATGAAACCAGAGTCAATGTGCAGCCACAAAGAATCCCTTAAAACTTAAGACTCAGAAAAATGACTCAGACTGGCTGAGGAAGCCAATTCATACAGATAACTACTCTCTGCAGCACTCAGGCTAGGGTGAAAGAGGTGGGTGAAAACTCCTGCCCTGTTATTAAAAAAGCAATTTCCCTGAATTCTCCCTGAATTGAATTCTCCATTGCCTTAAGTGATCTGCTGGTAAAAGTGCAGCAGTCAGCTACCCTGGTGCCAGAACCACAGGCGCTGGGCACGGCCGAGTACCGCGCATTCTCTGCAGTCAGCGCGCTTCCCAAAACTTCTAATTCCACGCTTTTTGAGAGGTGTAAATACAAGGCCACTGAAATCAGGTTGGGTGGGGATGGACCTTACTCTTCCCTCCTGTGTGTATTTAACATGGAGAGGCAAAGGTTATGGGGAGATCCCATTGGAGCTTTTCTGTCCTTAAAGGGGGCCTAAAAAAAGAGGGAGACTGGCTTTTTTTAGGAAAGATAGAGAGAGGAGAAAGGGGGAATGGCTTTAAAAGAGATTTAGTTTAGATGTTAAGCAGATAATCTTCACTGTGAGGGTGGTGAGGCCCTGGCACAGGTTGCCCAGAGAAGCTGTGGCTGCCCCATCCCTGGAAGAATTCAAGGCCAGTTTGGACAGGGCTTGAGGCAACCTGATCTGTTGGAAGGTGTCCCTGCTACCTCATCTTTAATATCTGTTGATGTTCATGCTGAACATCAATTCATGGTTCTTTTTTCCCTAACGCACACAGAAAATCCAGATGCACAACCTCCTATTGGAGGATCCATAGTGCAAAGGCACTAAGCCCATTAAAAGCGTTTATTTCATTAAAAGACCAGGCTAGTGCCTGGTGTGAAAGGAACTATCAAGAAGGATAAGAAGAAGGTAGGACCCCCTGGGTAAAGCAAGATCTACCAAATGGCAGTAAAAGACACTGAATGACATGTTGAGCTTCCTGAGTAGCCAAATTCCCTTAAGTGACCAAATTCTCCTAGGTCCACATTTGGACTGACATTGTCCACCTTCCAATTTTATTTTTTTTTTAATTTCTAGGAGAATATTAATTTTCCATTACATCTTGGGCAAAGAAAAATTCCTCTTTTTCAGTTGAATGTATAAGTAACATCATCACATGGATTACAGAAATGAAATATCTGCCATGCTGTTCCCACTGTGCACAGTTTTATTCATTTGCTTAAACTTGTTCAGCTTCTGCCAGTAGTCAAATACTTACCTTGAGTGCACAAGAGGAGAACAGTGACTTTCCATCTACCTCCATTTACAAGATGTTTCCTTAACCATGTAAATTTAAGAAAGTGGTATTGTCCCATAGAGATTTCATCAGTGAAGAAGCTGGAGATATATTCTAGATATTCTGTGTTTAAGTACTTTTTTCATTAATGTTTCTCTGTGCCTCAGGTCCCTTGTTCTTAAGCATTAATGCATCCTAATGCAAGTAAAGTAAAATTAATCAGCTCTGTTTATTTAGCAAATTCCAAAACAGAAGTGATATTTAACATTAGTAAATAATGTAAATAATAAATGTGCATGTAAGTCTAATCTGAATTCATTTCCAAGAATGCCCTAAAGGACTAAAACACTGCAAAACAGTTGACTAGGTGTTTTTTGAAAGGGAATTAAGAAATACTTTTTTTATTTTCCCTTTGATTTTAAACTATATTTTTATAGGCTTTTGTAAGTTTCTGGTAATTTCCCTGGTTTTGTTCATTCCTAGTTTTTTATATTGAATAATGTCTATGTTTTGGATTAACTTATTTTGCTTTTCCCTTTCCAGTATTTTTTCATTTAATTGGTCACTTGTCATGAAAAGTGCTTATCTTTCCCCATCCTTACTGTGATGAGAAATGTCTATGAGACAGCAGACAACAGGCATTTTTTCATAACTTTGTTTTTTATATAATTGGTCTTCTGGAACAGAAAATCCCTTAAATACATAGGATGCAATCTCAGAATAGGGTTTTTTATTTTATGAAAACTTGGTTTCTTCATGGGGGTGAGTCTGAGGCTGTTGCTATGAATTATATGCTCCCAGCATCCAAAGATTTTGAACACTCACTGCCAAATGCCAGAATTTACTATTAATTTATTTTGACTTCTTCCTGCCCCATAAATGACAGCTCCTGATACAGAATGGCTCATGCTTAGCATGAACAACACATGTGCAAGACTGAACACTCATGGAATACACACATTCCCTGTGAAAACACGGGCAAAGGCACAGCAGAGAACAGCAGGGGGAAGGGAATATTATCTAAGTTGTGAGAGGGAAAAGAAGAGCCAAAACACAACAAAAGGAACCTCTTGGATGGTGAGTGCCAGGGGAGGAAGCTGTGCAAGCCTCTGTGTGGGATCTCACCAGCATCAATGGGGTACTGATGGCCCTGGCTCAAGGCCCGCTGAGACCCTTGGAAATCCCTCCTGTGCTGCATCCCTGCCCTTTCTCCTTGACCCCCAGCCCTGTAGTTCTTGTCCCAGGCCTTCTTTGCTGACTTTTTGCTCAGCTAGCTCAGCTCATTAAAGTACCAAAAGATATATCCAACAAAAATGTGTGGAAATTAGCTGTTTCCTTCCATTTTCCAGTGGTAGCTCAGCTCACATAGACATTGGATATGCAGAGGAGCCACTCAAGGGAAGGTGCAGGACTGCAGGACGCTGGTCCTTGGCTGTCCCATGGATTCTACCCCACTGCCTACAAAAATCTGCCAACAGTTGTTTGTGATGGATAAATATTGATGGATAATAGGGTTACATACTTTATTTTGAATTCAAACACACTGATGGCACCTATACTAGTACATAAACATAGGAGCAATGCTTCCCTGAATGTCCATGTCCACACTGCTAAATTCTCCCCGAAAGTGAGAAGCTGCATCTGAACAGCTGCTGGGAACAGTCTGAGCTCTCTGTTAGCTCCCAGCTCACAACTGGGTCCTGCTGGGTTCAGGCCAGAAACATGTTGGGGAAAAGTCAGGCAATTCAACAGCAGAGACAACAAAGGGGCTGCACATGAAATGCTCCTTGGCACTGGTTAATCTGTCAAAAGAGGTGAAGATACTGTGTCTCTTATTTTAAAAAATTAAACAAATAAACAAAACAAACAAAAAACCAAGAAACAAACAAACAAAAACCCCACCAATAGCACCAGCAACATAAAAATCTGGATCGACCAAACCCACTACTGCTTCCCAAGACACTGTGGGCTCCATCCACATTTTGCTTCCTGAACCCCTCCTAACAGGATGCCTTGAGTCAACAAGTATTTTCTCACTAATTTGTTCTATATTTATCCCAAGGTTGAGTGACCAATCTTTATTGATTTCTTGCCCTCCATGAGAGTTTTGTTACATCTCCCCATCTCCTCTTTGTATCAGATGACCGTGCCATATATACATTTCCCAAATACTCCCAGTATGTGCACTGTTGTCATTTCTTGAGTTCAGAGCTCAGGACTTATTTTCAATGCATATTCAGGATGTGGGGGAAGGAGAGAAAAGGGAAATTTTACAGAGTGAATTTATTTCTTTTTTTTTGCACTAGAACTAGTCCATATTAATTCCAGTTGTGCTGATGAAAGAAAAATTGTTCTTGGTGTTGCCCAGGAGGCTCTTGTAGACTACAGAGTATTCCACTTCTTGGTTGTAGACCAACACAACCTCACAGAACACAGAGCTCTCTCTTCACAGCTTTCATCTGGCTCAGCCCTGATTTGCAGAGATATCAATAAGAGCTTTTCTCCAGGCTCCACTGGGAGATGTCTACAGCTCTTGCCCAGTTTGCTTCCTACTCTTCACGTTTTGCTGGCAGCTCTCTCTGCCACTGGAGGGACAAATGTGTTCTCAGTATCTCCTAATCACTAGCCTATGGCACTGCAATGAGAGGAGGTTTTTGAGGGACTGGAGCAGAATTTGTGCCTTTCAGAGGGGTGTTTCAGTCAGTGGAAGCACAGATACTCCTGGGGGTTGGCTGTAACAGCAGCTGACAGCCCAATCCAGCAAAGTGTGAGAGCCCAGTACTTCAGCTCAGGCCACCCCAATCCCCATTTGTGTGCACCTGAGATAATTCTCACTTGACTCCATCCATCATAAAGCTAAATGTCTAGTCTGAGATGGTCCTGAGATGGTCTTCTGGAAAAGAACAGAGCCTCCCTTCCTAGGGGGGTGTATCTACAACAAGAAAGGCAAACAGCTTTGTGGGGGTGCTCATGTCACATCACTGATGGCAGATACACCTTGGTCTGAGGCAGCCAATGTTAGATGAGGACAAGCCCATCCCAGGGTTTTGGTGTGAGCCCTCATCTCAACAGGGTCACACCAAGGTGCTCTGGCCTCTGCAGAGGCCACACACAGCCCTTACTGATCGGGTAGTTCCTAAAGATAAATGAAACCCTCAGTTGCCCTCCCATTCCACCTCTGCCTTAAGTAAGTGATTCTCATGATTCATAGAATCATAGAAACATTCAGGTTGGAAGAGACCTCTAAGATCATTAAATCCAACCATTAACCCAGCACTGGCAAGCCACCTCTATCAGCACCACATGTCTTTTAAACCCCTCCAAGGCTGGTGACTCCACCACTTCCCTAGCCAGGCTGTTCCAGGGCTTGATAACAAAGTACTACAAATAAATTAGCAGACTGGTGATTCACAGGTGCAAAGTTTCTAAGACAGTTTAACATTTTTCTGATTGAAGTTTTTTGCAGAGTGGGATATCACTGTCCTGGTGGGAGACATCCAGTGCTGCTGCCTGTATTAATTGGAAAATCTGTCCCAGCCTGTAGATACCAAATGGCATGAAAATCAGCTCCTGGATTTTTAGAAAACCCAGGCCCTTGCATTTCCATCAATTTCTTTTTTATCTCCTCCACAGCTGTCACCTCTTGCAGTCCACAGGGAGTCAGAAGCAATTCAGTGCTAGAAAGTAGTAAATAAAGAAATATAGAGAATTGCAAAGAAAGGACCAGCAGGCCTTATTTTCAGAGCTCATCTTCACTGGTACTGCAGACATGGCATCAATTTGCAGCTCTCTGAGACCCAACACTTGCTATTCACAAAGTTGGGTAACCACCTGCTCCTCTCAGCCACTGCATGTGCGTAACCTACATGGCCAAGAGGTTTTTACTACAAAACGCAGCAGCTCCTGGTTTGTACCACTCCAGGCTGCCCTTCTGTGAGAAGCCACACAGCTCCTCAGGATGCTGCTGATGGCAAACACCAGGAAGGGGTTGACCACTGGGTGCCACCACCAAGCCACGGCCCAGCTGGAGAGGCAGCTGCAGGAACCCAGCGGGGATGGACGCGCGGGGTCAGACGTCCGGTCTGAGCCAGGAGCTGGTTTCTCCCTGCCTAGAGAGCATGTGGGCATGCAACACATGCTTAAAACAAGGAGAGGATGCTTTGGAACTGGCATCTCCACCACTGCCTTCAGTGCCCACAACTATGTTTGCACAAATATATGAGGGGTATCAAGAATTTTATAATGATACTCCCTCGCCCATGGTTCCAGTTAAAACCGCTGTAATAAACAAAACACACAGAGCACATCACTGGCACCAGAGGCTATAATTTTCTCTGAGCAGAAATATTACCAAAAAGAAAAAGAAAAAAGAAAAAATGCAGGATTTCATCCAATTTAGGAAGAAATCTCTGCAGACCTTTCATTAAACTTCTCAACCATTATTAAAGGAAAGTCAGTAGCCAAAAATTCTTTGATGATGACATTGAATCATTTGATGACAGAGTATTTTGGGAAAGGCTACAGATGGAGATCACTGGTAAAAACTTTGAGTCCCAGGAAGAATAATCTTTCAAATGTCACAATACTTTCTCTTTTGTGGGGGAACATTTTAACCCTCTTTTAAAGCGAGCTCCACCTTTTCTCTGAAATCCTTTGGTCTTGTAGCTATGAGGAAAACAAAATGTGACATCTTTCCTTCTGAAACTGCAAATATCTTGAGTGATGGCAAAGAGAAAGCAAGTACCAAACAAGGAATCTTGGTACTGCAGGATATGAAACACGCAACTCTCAAGCATACTGGGAGCAGAGGTGTTTACTTTCTTATTTTCCTGCTAAAGACATTTCATAAAACCACAATGAAAACATGGGCTACATAATGAACAATTCATCACCACGTGACTCCTCATTACTCAAAATTCTGTTGTCTACATATCTTTATGTTTCAAATATCCCAGATTATTTATTTTTCACTAATTTTTAGGCACCCAGCTGTGGACACCTTAAAGAAACTGCTTTTGAAGGTGCTGGTCAGTGCTGGTCAGAGGATGGAGTTATCTGAAGGTGCTTCTCTTGCTGTGTCACACCTGTCCAGTGACACTGACCTTTTATATGATCTTGTTTGGGTTTTTTTCATTTATATGAACGTCTCTCTAAATTCTGTGGAAATGCTCCTACTCAGTAAACCAAATGAGCACCTCTTCAAGCCCATGTTAAACTCTATCCCAGCTCAACAGACCATGTAACCCCTTGACTTCAATCATGGATTTAAGGATAAGTATGTGCTCATGCATTTTTCCAGGTGGCAGTCAAAGAAAGGATGTGATCAGAGCTGCATCTGGCCAGCTTTGATCACCTGCAAAACAAAACTAAGGGCTACCTGTGCCCACCCCTCTGAGACCAAAACAGTGATCATTTACCACAGAGTCATAGAATAAGTGTTTGTGTTAGAAAAGACCTCACAGGTCATTGAGTCCAACCACTAACCCAGCACTGCCAAGGCCACCACTAAACCATGTCTCCAAGTGACACATCCATACAACTTTTAAATACCTCCAGGAATGGCTATTCCACCACTGCCCTGGGCAGCCTGTTCCAATGTTTCACAACCCTTTCTGTGAAAAATATTTTCCTAATATGCAATCTAAACTGCCCCTGAAACAACTTTCCATTTCCCCTTATCTTTTTGCTTGTTATTTGGGTGAAGAGACCAACACCCACCTCCACAATATCTTTTCACATGGCTATAGGAGCAAGAAGGTTCCCCCTGAGCCTCCTTTTCTCCAGGCTGAACCCCTTTCCCAGCTCCCTCAGCTGATCTCCTCAGGCCTGCGCTCCAGACCCTTCCCCAGCTCTGTTCCCTTCTCTGGACACACTCCAGCCCCTCAATGTCTGTCTTGTCATGAGTTGCCCCAAACTGAACCCAGGATTCAAGGTGTGGTCTCACAGCACAGGGGACAGTTATTTTCCTGGTCCTGCTGGACATTCTATTGCTGAGACACAAATGAAGGTGTTCACCCAGTCCCCAGAGAACAGCAAATGAGTAGAGCAAGCAGGTGGCAATGACTATCAGCCAAACATAGCCCATTTTGGTGCTCTGGAAGGAACAATTCCTTTTGAGATGCTATTTCACTTAAAAATGCAATTTAATTTCTAAATGCTGAATTACAATGAGATATTTAACTTTGGTAAATGAAGATTAAATGTTTTGGTGGGGTTTTGCATGTGCATCCAAACCAGAAATTTTATTTGGAAAATTTTGACAGGATTACATTTTTAGTGAGAATTTCCTATGGGCTGAAAAATATTTTTCATCTGGGATACACATTGCTCAGAAGATCCTTTAACTCTCATGAGGTCTATGAGATGTGCATTCAAATTTTTGGGAGGTGATGACAGCATTTAGCTGTTCCCCTGGGAGCTCAAGACACCTGTGCAGCAAGAGGTTCCTGACTAGGTCTCTGCAGGTGATGAACCACACTCAGGGAGAACATCAGGATTTCCCTGGCCTTGTTCAGAGTGGACAAAAGCAGGAGAGGAGCAGGCCTGTGATGTCCATCCCTTTGGCTGTGTTTTAGTTTGGGCTGGAATATAGTTAATTTTCTTCACAGTAGCTGGGATGGGGCTGTGTTTTGGGTTTGTGCTGGAACAGTGCTGACAACATGGGGTTGTTTTTATTATTGCTGGGCAGGGCTTGCATAACACCAAGGCCTTTTCTGCTCCTCACCCCATCCCACCAGTGAGGAGACTGAGGGTGCACAAGGAATTGTGAGGGGACACAGCTGGGACAGCTGACCCCAGCTGACCCAGGGGATATCCCAGATGATAATGTATCCTGTTTCAGAAGAAGGAGGGACGGGAGGATGTTTGGAATGACAGCATTTGTCTTCTCAAGTCACTGTTACATGTGAAGGAGGCCTGCTTTCCTGGGGTGGCTGAACACCTGCCTGCCCATGGGAAGTGGTTAATGAATTCCTTGGTTTGTTTTGTTTGTGTGCCTGGGTTTTGCTATACCAATTAAATTGTCTTTTTCTTAGCCCACAAGTTTTCTCACTTTTACCCTTCCGATTCTCTCTCCCACCCCACTGGGGGATTGAGCAAATGCCTGCGTGGTGCTCAGGGGCTGGCTGGGAAACCACCACAGGCTGATGCAGGACTGGTGGCACTGAAGGGATAAGGGCTTCTTAGTCAGTATTATTTATCAATTGCATTATTTAGCCCCAATGCATGGTGGACCTCAACCCTCTGCATGAGATGGGAGGTGAAGAGCTAAAAGGGAACATGGCACAGGGAGATGTGGCAAACAGCAGGAAGGAAGAAATGGTAATGAGATTATCATGTTTATTCAGTGTCTGGTGTCCTACATGTTCCCAGAAATAATGGAGCACTTGGAGCCTCAGAGGAGAGGGCTTCAGAGCATGATCTGTCTATTTTTTTCCTGTAGGACCAGCAGATGGAAAAAAGGCCCTAAGGAAACATCAATCCCTTTGCCTCTCACTCTGTCTTCCTAACCCACTGCCCCTGGGTTTGCCTTGCCACAGCCACCACTCGCTCCTCTCCTCTTCCTTTCTGTGGAGGAGAAAACCCTCCTGTGAGTCAGGAAAGGGAAGGGATTGTCTTGTTCTTCACATGGTATCAAATAATTGATACCTGATAATTGAGACAAATAATTAACCTGACTGTTTGAGTGATGAGTGAACATCTCTGGACAATCCTCTCTGTAAGTGGAGGCTCCAGTATGAAATCTTCCTTTCATTTGGAATAAAATCTTAATTTCATTTTGATTGCAAATTCATGGGAGTAGCACAATGGCTAAAGAACTTACTGTATTATTTGCATATAGTGTCAGATATCTTCATTATTTTATTGCTATTACTATGACAGGATGTCAGGCTGGGTGGACAATCTCTTTCAAAGCTTGCTGGCATTACCTATTGATGATTTGTCACCATCCCTTATGCTTCCCTGTAGTTTTTTTCAGAGGAAGGGATTAACCAAATGCTCTGCCCTCACCTCGTGACAGAGCCAGGCAGGTTCTGCTCATCTAAACTACTCTGGATAAACACCATCACTGAATTAAGGAGTGCTCAGGCAACCCCTTAACCGTGGAGAGAGTTGTGAATGTTGTAGCAAATACATGGGACAAGGACATTTTCCAGCAGCTCAGTACTTGCTTAGCAAACCAACCTCCACAGTGTTGGTTACAGCCCCCAGGGGCTCTGTAGGTAAAACAAGACCAAAGCACTGGGCAGAGAGAGGAGTGTTTGTGAAGGAGGATCTCTGCCCTCTGCACTGCCCAGGGCTGTTGGTGCCACCAAGGTCCCACCTGGCCACTGTGACTTGTGGCACTGGGAAATGCAGTAAATTTCATTCAGGTCTCTCCCAAAAAAGCAAATCATAAAAGTACATTAAAATGTGATTTGTTGAATGGCGACCAACATAACAAGCCACCCCAGACAGCTGATTTCCCCAGGCCTTCCCTTCCTGACAGGCAGCTGGAACTGATAAAGCCATAATTGCCCCTTCCCCTTCAGAGAGCATCATGGGGAGGGGTGGAGAGAAAGCAGCCTCTGTTCTACTTGGGCACAGGACTCTCGTGCAAAGCAGATCTTTGGGTGGAACTGGTGCAAGGGTGTAGAGAAAACTTGTATTTTAATCAACAAGTATCACATATATTTATAATACCTGTAAATACTGTTGTCCCTCTACGTTTCCCAGCCCTGGTGCTGCTGGTCTGTCAGGTGCTGGTGGAGAGGATGGATCAGAGCTCCATGCTGCTCCTCCATGGCACAGATGAGCCATCAGCAGTTTGGCTGCCAGAGGAGCTGTGGAATCAGGCTGGTCTCCCAGGAAACAATGGCATTGTTGCCACTGGAACAAACATCCTGGTGGGCCATTTGTGTTTATCTGGTATTTCCATTCTCTGCTGATTAACCCAGCCAAGTGAGGTCTTCATGTGGTAATTACAGCACAGCTCATTTGTGTGTGTTTTACAATGGTGTTGATATAATCCCACTAGAGCACCCCAAGCATGTGCAAGGAGTTCCCACCAGAAATCCAAATAACGCCCCAGCACTGCTGACAGCTTAATAACATGACAAAGTTCAGTCTTGCTGGATGTCAGGGACAGGAATGCAGCTCAGGCTGCTCTGACCTGGAGCTTTCAAAATACTGTACAGTTGAGGCTGAGTGTTTGACAAATAACCTTTTCTTTGCCTGCTCAAATCCATCAGACGCTACCAGGTGCCATGGAGAGGCCACATGCCACTGTTAAAATGTTAAATTGAGTGGCACAGCCATCGAAAGCTCTGAGGAGGGACATTTATCTTTATTATTATTGTTATTAATAATGCAGATATTGCTGTGCATTGCATTCCAAGGTATTTTTGCAGCACTAAATCATCCAAACGCCCATTGACGGCCCTGATAAATCACACAATAAACCAAAATTCAATACAGCTGTCAGCCCAGACCCTAAGCAAAATCTCAGTGAGCTTAATTATAAAGTTCAGGCAGAGACTGAGCCTGCTTCTGAGGGGACAAGGGGCAGCCTGGCACTGGGATGAGGAGCAGGCTGGCACTGCCACTCCAGGAGCTCAGGAAAGGCTGCATCAGCCCTGTCCTCCCATCCACAGCATCCCAGCCCTGCCACAAGCAGCAAGGTGGGGATAGCTGCTCATGGCAACACCTCTCATTGCTTTCTTCTTTCTGCTCTTTCCACTCTGCTTTACTTCCCATTTATTTTAAGGTATTTCTCTCTCTTTGTATTATTTTTGCTTTTCCTTTTGTTCCTCTCCTTTCCTTCCATCCCTTCTCTTTCCACCATCACTTGCTTTCTGTCTCACCATCCCTTTCTTGCATCCCTTTCTTGCTCTCTCCTTCTTCTTCCCCCCCTGACCCCCCCCTCAAATCAAAGCAAGGAAACCATAACCCAAAGGAAGAACAAGAGTTGAACCTGTGCCAACACAATGGGCCAAGAGGCTACATATGGAACCAGCAAATCACAGAGCCATGAAGGATGTTAGTGATTTAAAGTTATGTATATTGAAGTCTGGATCTTAAAATGAATCCATAATAGTAGAGGTAACTAATGGAGAGACTTAACTGACAGCAAGCAGAATTTTTTTCTCTAACATTGTTATGTTCCCACAAACTCCTCTTTTCCTGTCCCCACCCTTCCCCTGCTCCCCTTTCTGATTAGTTCAACATCCATGCTGACAATGAAAGGCTAAATCTGCTGCTTTATGAATAAAGATTTTACCCTATACACCATAAATATGAGTGCTGGTTGCAGAGCAAAGCATCCAACTGGCTCCAACATCTGTGGGGCTCTCCCTGGGGAATCATGCCAGTGGCAAGGGATGGGGAATATTCCCAGCAGAGCAGGCAGGCAGCACAACTCTGGCTGTGGTGTGATAGATAACCTTCTGAGGATTTGGGATTCGGCAGAGATGTGGTGCCAAAGCCAGCTGGCCCTGTGGTGGCTCAAATCCCAGCTGCACTGATTTTCTGCCATCATTAAGGATGACAAGGGAAAACCAGACTAAAATGCTGCTCAAAGGGAAGGATGTCACTGCACATGTGTGCATGTATGGATAGGTGTGCATATGTGTACAAAACATTTTACAAAGCACAACTACAGCAAAGCATTGCTATAATTGCAAAGTCACTCCAGAGTCAGGAAAGATCAAATATTGTTCATTTGCCCCAAATTTGCTACGTTTTATATGCAAGCTTCATGGTGGCACTGGGACCTGAGGCAACAGCTGAGGGGCAGGAGCTTCTGAGCAGGCACAGCTGCACGTGGAACCTAACCCAAATACCTGCCTTTACTCCTTGGTGGATATATGTATAAAAATTTATAAGTTTTTATTTATAAATACATAAATATGCATGTGTATCTTGGCTCAGGCCATCTAGTACCCTCCCAAACTAACCTTTGAAATCAGCTGGAAGCTCATTTGTCCAGGGGGTGTTTCTAACAAGCCATTTGCAGGCAGCTATTCAGTTGAGGAGAGTAAACCAGTATGGACAGGAGCCAGTTCGTGCCAGTTTGTCCCAAAGGTTGGGAGTGATCCCAGTACATTGAGTTTATTGGTACAGCAGTCCCCTGAAATCACAGCACAGTGTGAAAATCACATCTTTAATAGGTGAAATGTAGCATCTAAAGCGAAAACTCATCTCTGAAGTTTTCAGTCTTGGTTCCCCACACTGTGAAACATCATCCTCTGCCCCTTGGGGACACAAGAAGTGATCTGGTGAATGTTTGTGAAGCAGTCACAAACAACGCTGCGCAGAGAGCACATGATATTGTGACTGTTTTAAAGAGTTTCAAACAGGCTGAGCAATAAGGAATAAAGAAGGCCCAGCACGACTCTGTGCCAAGAAAACAAATTGCATCACCCATTGAGGGCACTGATAGGCCAGGAGCTGTGCAGGATGTGGTGCATGAGCTGATGAAAGCTGGTACCACAACCCGTCCACACCAGGAGTTGGATGAGGATTACACAGGTGACCTGAACTCCAGCAGGTTCTTCAAAGTCCTTCCCTTGGCACCAATAATGTTCTTTAATGTTTTTTTAACAAAGGATTGAGGGAAGGGGGGCTTCTTGCAGTAAGTTCTTTCTCACAATTCCCAATGAATGCAGTTTCTGTCCAGCTTTTCCCAAAACTTGTGGCTTTCAGTGCAAGGGAACAAGAAGAATTCCCCTCTGTTATCTCTGCTTGAAAATTCAGGAGCATAAGGGTTACAAGGCTTACGTGTATGCTAAAGAAAACACCCTTTCTTCTTGTTTTTGGCAGGTTAGACTATTCAAACTGCTGCACCTTCTTCCCTATGGCATTAAATTTCCCTTTTGCATTCTGCAATGCTGATTTAGGGAAAAACTCAAAGAGATTAAAGTCCCTGGGGTGTACACACAACACCCAAGAGAGAAGAGTTTTGTTTCCCTCTAGCTAGTGAACAACAGGGTGGGTTGGAAATTGGCCACCAGCCACTGGCATGGCCATGCTGGGCTCTGGAATGGTGGAGGAGCCAGTTCCAGTCCTGCTGAGGAGTGACCAGACTGTGGGTTTTCCTTTTCCTCCAGGCTCCTCCACAGAAAGGCTAGATCCTGTCAGCGGTGGCTGAATATTGGCCAGATTGTGGGGCATGTGGGTATAGCCTATATTTATTTTTTTAAAGTATATATTTGTTTGATGTTTTGCAAGCATCTGCTTAAGATTTCTGTGCTTATCTAACGGGAGGAAAGAGGCCATTCTTCCCAAAGCCAATTCAGTGCAAGAAAATGTCATAACACTGCTGGGCCCCTTCGTTTCATCCTTCGCCAGAGGGACTCCATAGTTCCTCTGCTGCTCCTTGGAAAGCCAGGAACCGAAGGCTGGCAATTAAAGGCATCTGCTGGGCTCATGAAAGGAAAGGCATGCATGAGATATGAAGGATGGATGACACCTGAAATGTCTAAACTCTTGTCTGGCACAGACTGGACTGATTGCAGCATGTGGAGCAGGATGTGTGGAGTGTTACGTCAGGTAGTCAGATAAAAAAGAAAACCCAAACTAAACCCTCCTTGACAAAGCTTCCCCACACCCCATTGCTGAAGGAAGAGGTGCCAGCAGCTCCGTGGAGCCCATCGAGGGCTTTATTTTTTACATAGCAAGCAGGGAGAGACAGCAGTACAAATCCCCATCAGAGAGAGCGATTACCTGGGTAGAAGTGAATTTTCAGAGACTGAATGACCAAAAAAATGACCAGCAGCAGTGAGACATTGCTGTGGAAAGGGGAAGCTTTGGCTTTGCTCAGAGCAAATGCATAAGGAATGATAAAATGAAGACAGGAAAAGTCACAAGTGATCTAGGTTGTTACTCACCCCATTTTTCATCATTCAGATCCGCAATCACAATCACTTATGCGCAGAAACCACTTATTTTACACAGTGCCTAACAGATCTGATGCACTCAGTTTTACTACTGTCAAACATCACCCAGACCAGTGTCCAGAGAGCCTGAGATCTGTGTTAGGTTTGTTTGTACAACAAGAGGGGACAGAGCTGTAGGGAATAATTTTTAATGAAATAAACTACAAAACCACCAGTGTCAAACATTTTTTGTGTATGGTCAGTAGGTCAAACCTCGAGGGCTGGGGCTCTTGGCAGCCCTCTGTGAATTATTCAGTACTGACCACTCTGTCAGAGATACTCATCAGGATGGAGCAGTCTCATATCTGTGGTTCTGGCATGACAGTGACATGATGGAGCTGTGCAAGGTGTGTTTTTTCACAGCAGTGTCCCCATCAGCCACAGCAGTGCACAGCAACCCTCAGCAGCTGAGTGACTGAACAGCAGAGCTGAACTTCCATTCAGGACTGGCTACAAATTGAGCAAAACAAGTATTTATTAATTCTTTGATGTGTCCTATGGTGAGTTTTTCAGATTCCCTGGATTTCTTTCATGCTTCCATGACTGGAGAGAAAGGGAAAGATCATCTGCTATGAAGGTGCACCTGGGTGTTTGCACATTTAGGGCTCAGTCCAAAAGCAATCAGTCAAGGCTCTGGATTTGTACAGTGCTGGACAAGTGAAATGGCATTTCAGTACTAGTCTGAGCAGAAACATTAGGCTGGCACTTACCATCTTGGGTCTGGAGAATTTGAAACAGATGCCCATTTTTATATCATGCACAACATCAAAAGAGATGTGGTACCAGAGCAGTGCAGCACTAGAGAGATGTGACCCATTGGGTACAATGTTTGGGAGCAGAAGAGGAGTCGATATGTAAATTCAGAGAAATCCTGCTTGTTCCTCTCCAGCTGCAGCTGTTGGATGATGAACTCTTGTTGTTTCAGATGGAATGTGATTCCCTGTCATTTGCTATGAGAGGGATTCTGAGCTTCTGTATCTAAAGCACCTCTGGAACTGGCTTGCTTTGGGGAAGCTATATTCAAAGTTCTGTGCTGGAATTCAATTTACAATACTTCACATTTGTGTATTGTAATCCCAGGAAGAACATCCTGGAGCCAAGGCACCCAGCCCTCCTGTGGCTGTGTCTAATCTCTCACAGCAGAAACAACATAAGAAATGAGGCAAATGGAAACCTACTTCCTCATGGATTTTCTCTCAGCCCTGGTGTTTGGGGACTTCTTAACTTGGATATTGCTTCCAAAGTTTCATGTTTAGCAACACCTATGGATCTATTCTTCAGGAAGTTGAACCCCATACTCATTTTGATCTGCACAGTATCATCCAGTAAAGGGCTCCAAAGTTCTATTACACATTGTGTAAAAAGACTTTTCTTTCTGATTGCTTTAAACTTGCTGCTTGATTATTTCATTAGGAGCATATACCATCTGATATGAGAAATAGTGAATAGTCACACCCCATTTCACCCCTCCATTATTTTATATTATAATCACACCAGTTCTCATATCCCAATCTTAGAGTAAGGGATAAATATAGCTGTACTCAAGCTCTGAGCTCACATTTGGTTTTTTTGCAGGCAAAGAAAAGTTGCCTGTTTAAAAAAAATTTACAAAATTAAACAAAGTTCCACAATAACCCAATGAGAAAATAAACCACTTTTATTCAAATTATAAGGCGTTAATCACTCTTGGAATATAATTATAAACAGCTCCAATTCAGGAAGGTGGGTTTCTTCATTTAACACATACTCATTTGAAGGATACAAAAGAAGTATTTGCTTCTATATTCAAAAGCTTAAAATGAAACAATGAGCAGATACTTTTTTGTGTTTAAAACTTAAATTTAACTCTTCAATAATAAAATATACTACCTATTATACAAAAAGGACAGTATTTTATTCACAGTTGACAGAGTCTCACAATCATCATATTAAACGTGAACTGCAATGACATTTTAAATAGATTTTTCCTATTATTACAGATTATGAGGGTCAGAGCAGCACACAAAGGCCCTAATCAGGGTCCTGTCATGTAAAGAGCTGCACATGCAGAGAACAAATATAGAGTTCCTACCCGAAGAGGTTGCACTCTAATCTAAAATTGCACATTAAGAGAGGATGTTCCTTGACTGAAAAACACAAGTACACAAAGGGATCCTGGCTTGCTTTCTTATCTGATGGAGGCCTCTGGATACACAGTTACTTTTCACTGTCAGACACTATAAAATAGTTGTTTACAAATAAATTACTTTCCTTTGAAACTTATCTGGTCTGAGTTTAAAGGTAATTCCTGATTTCTCCACATGAATTTCAGATCTTGCTTTTAGCCCAGCACTTCAGGTGGGAGCCCTGAAGAAACCATTAGACATTTCTGTGATTAATGACATTTTGGAGGAGGAAATCCAGTCATGTGAACTCAGGTCTTGACCAGTAGCTAAAAATTTAAGTGTGCTTTCAAATGAGCTCTTTTTTGCCTGTATGATGCCCTGAAGAGGTATCAATGTCTGACCATCATGTCATGGTTCACTGCCCAAATTTTGCCTTTCAATATCAGTGCAGGTCTAAGCAACTGTGGGTCTGTTGGGGCACAGGTTGCTCACACACTGATAGGAAACTTGTCCACATATCTATTAAGACTTCCAGACTGGTTCCTGCTGTCCTCTCTCAGTGGGCTCCCCTTCCTCTCCTTCAACCTCAGACCTCCTCAAAGTAACCAGAACTGTGCTCCAGATGAGTCAGGATTTGAAAACTAGGTTTTGGAGGGGAAAAAAGCACTTCTGCTCACCCCCAAATCTTATTCTGCAACTTGGTTTTGATCTTCAGGCTTTAGAACTGAAAACGGGTCACAAAAAGAAATCTATTGATAACAAAATCATAATTTTCTAGGAAATACACAGCAGGACCCTTTATTAAAAAAAAATAAAAAAGAAAGGATAAAAAGGAGCAAAGGGGAGTTACCATCATAGCTCTGAGGGTTTGCAGTGATGAGGACCTGTTCTCCAGGAACCAAACCAAGCAGCTGTTGGGAATTTGTTCATTGCCTCTGAAAACACAGTCAGGAGTAAAAACTGTCAGGTTTGCACCAGGAAAGAGGGTTGGGTTGGGGAGTGGGGTTTTTCATCCCAATTTCTTACAGTCGATAATGCCCAGCAATTTCCATCACTAAACAACACAACATACTCCTGGTTTCTTTGAAACACAAGGCTGGGAAACACAGCAGCACTGGAAATGAGAAGTGAGGCAGCAGCAGAGCAGCTCGGTGCACTTAAGGGAACATTTTTAAGCCATTTAGCAGGAGTTTATTGCTCCAGCACTGGAGGCTTTGAGCATTCAAGCACGACAGGGTGTGCATTGTTGTGCCAGAACTGCCCGCCCTGGGTGTGTGTGGTGTGGGGCAAGGGGCCAAGGGCTGTGTTTAAACGCACCCACACGAGAAATGCGATTTAGGCAGAACAAAGCACACTCCTGTTGTGCCTCCCCGTGATTATAAAATAGATCTGTGTCATTATAAATAGAAAATGACTGGTGACAAAGATGCTGCTTTGACTCACTTCTGAGGCCAAGCTCCTTCGCTGCGGTTCCTGATGTCAGACCAATTTAGCGGCTGCGCTGCAGGCGAACGTGTCTGGTTTGGGGTTAGCCAGTCCACATCTCATGATGGCTTAATCTCATTTTAAAACAGCAGGGGATTCGCTGGGGTCCTTTGCAAGCATCGCTCCCTCACCCAAGGACGGCTCCGAATGCCTTCAAAACTCGCTGTGCCCACTGCAAGGCTCGGATTGCTAAATACCAAATTACCCTGCCCTCCAAGGGACTGCCAAAGTTTCGGGGTCTGTGAAGTTGAGGTCCTGCTTCCACACAGCTAATGGTGTGGTTCTTGTTTATTCCAGTGGGAACTAAATCAAAGACACAGAAATAATAGCGCTGTTTCAAAAGTGTAAGTTTTCCTCCTTATGCCACTTTCCATCCCAACAAACTTCACAGCATTATTAAATTAAATAATGCAGATAAATACTCTGAATATATAAATATATGTATATGTGTATATATAGTTTTTATGTTGTACAATAAGTAATTAAAAAAAAAAAAAAAACCAAACAAAAAAACCAAACACAAGCCCCAAAAACCCAAACCAGAAACTAGAACTGAAGCCTCTATTGCAGTATCTGGAATATTCTGTTCATTTACTCCTAAACATGCTCCTTAAAAATACCTGCAATCTTTCTGCTTCAATAATTTAATCAGAATCCCACTTACATTTGTATTTTATACCACAGGTTATTCCCAAAACTGGAGATAACCTCTCATTTCCTGAAAGCTCTTAAAAACTTTCTTAATGAAAGAGTAGAGAAATCTGCTGTTTGCAAATTCTACTTACTTATTGCTAACTTCCAAACTGAAGTAGTTAATTTAATGAAGGAGGAAAAAAAAGGAGTGAAAAAGAAAAAGACTAATTTGGTGCCTGTAGCCATTTCCCAAATTCTTCAGAGTTTATGGACCTAGAGAGACAGGGAAAGAGCAACTTCTCAGCAGTGCAGCAGAAATGGCCAAAATGACCCTGTGAAACCCAAGCAATTCTGGGAATTAAAAGATGTTCACTCCTGTTATGGTTCTACACTGCAAACTGCTTTTAGGGCTCCCAGTAGTACCCATTAGCAACAGCCAAGCTTTTCTGTTTTAATTTAATTTAATTTAATTTCCACCAACAAATTCCACCCTGTGGTGAGAATTGACAGTATCATGTTGAGAACCATTAAAGCATATTTGGATTGTTTTTACTCCATGTATACATAAAAAAAAAAAAAAATCCCCCACCCTTCTTAGTTTTCTTTGGAGAAGCCACTTCATAATAAGAGTGAGGCAGACACAATGGAGGCATCGTTGTGCTGTGGGATCCCACCGCAGGGAGTGTGGCTGGAGATACAGCAGAACATGCCTTGGCATTGCACTGCCAGCACAGCCTGGGCCCTGCTCCACTCTGAACCCCCCATGGGACCAGAGCAGAGCCTGGCAGCCCTGCTCATGTCCCTGCAGTCACCACCTGGTGTCCTTCCTCTGCACTAAGAACCTTTATACCACTCAGCCTCCTCCCTGAGTGCTCTCTGTTCTCTCTGTACCCGAAACATCTTCATGCTTATACCACCTTTGGCTTTACTGGGAATTCCTATTGGGAATTCCCCCACTGGGAATTCTGCCACCAGATTTCAAAGGGAAGAGAATAATAATGCCCTTCATTAATACAGACTTTTCTGTCATGGCTTTTAGGCCCCTCTCCAGGCAGGCAGGCAGGCAGGCAGGCAAGCAAGCACATGTTTAACACATCAGTAGTCCCTGTTCACATGCTGCAAGCTAGAAATGCTCATTAGTGCTGGATCTTGGCTCCAGCTGAGCTCCAACACTTCAGCCAGGGAGGCAGGCTGGAGGAAAGGTGGCCCTCAAACCTTTCATCAGGGCTGCATCATCACTGGTGGAGCAGTTTTGGCTCCTCCAGAGGGTGGTGGGTCCCCTTGGCAGCAGAGGCACAACCTGCTGAGCTGTGACAATGCCACCATTCAGAGCTGCTCAGCTGATGAGCACAGCTCAAATCCACCACATTCAAACGCATCCTTGGGAGTGTTTTCAGGATTAGCATCCCTCCAGTGAATGGTGAAAGGGGAATGAGCTGGGGCAACAGGGGAATAAGATGATTGCTGTGGTCTCTGAGAGGCTGCTGAGTCCTGAGTGAGGACTGCTTGAGGGGTTACACGGGACTATTCGGGCTTTTACGTCACATGTTAAAAAATGGACATATCAAGCTTTGGAAAACAGAACTGGATGGGGTTTCTGGGCTTCTCTGGGGCTGAGTGTTGTTGGAATGTGGGACAAGGGAATAAAACATCTTAAGGCTCTCTGCTTTCCCTGCACATGAGCTGGAAGGGGAGAAAAGGGAGCGGGACTCCTCATTTCACTGCTGAGCACTGAGTGGGCTGTCCTAGCTCAGTGTCCAAGCCAGCAGAGCCCTCCTGAAAGGAGGAAATGGGAAATCTGTGACTCAGAGGGAACATGTCTACTACCTGAGAGAAACCCCCAGGCAAAGCCGCCTTCAACATGCTCCCTTGCTCATGTCTGTGCTGAAATTCAGAGTCCAGACTAAACAGTTACTTAACTCTTGGTTAAAGGGTCCCAGATGAAAAGACACAATTTTAGAAATTATTTTAATGCTGTTTTCTCCAAAAAAAAAATCATTACCTCCTTCAACTTCTCAACAAGTATAAACCTCCCAGCTTTCCTGCCTCCTCTGGAATTACTAAGTCATTGCAGACATCAAAATTAATGAAGAGACGAAAGATTCAGCAGAGAGACAAAATCTTACTGGAAAAATAGTTCTTAATATAAAAAACAATTCAAGAATAATGGATATGTTTAGAAAAGTAATAAACAAAGACAAATTTCCTGATGCTTAAAAGAATACACATTAAGGAGGACACAAGACCTAGGGGTTATTTTTTCTTTAAAACACCAATTCTTTTTTTTTTAAATAATGCTTCCATGTGCTTCTGGTTTTACAGGAGTGTGATTTCCACTGGCTAAATTTGTGCAGTACTTTCAACTCAGTTTATTAGCCAAACTCAGGTGATGCAGACAGGGGGCTTCATCCCACCAGATGGAAGGGCTACACTAAAACAGTTTCTCCTGTGCCCATCCACAAGAATCCTGCTACTTATCACTGAGGAAATGGTTATGGCTAACTTGGAACTGAATTTGAGCACAGACAAGAGAGGGAGAAAGGTGTTTAGGGGTTAAAATAAAATAAATATATATCTAAAATAAATAGCATGTGCAATTCAGGTGAACTTTCTTGTAAGAAACAAAATTGTCTATTTTCTTTGTGCTATAGACTGTCACTTGCCCTGGCAGTGACTTTTCAGCTGATGCAACCAGAGGAGTAACCAGTAGTTCCATATTCCACACTAGACCTGATAAAGTAATATCATTATATGATTTCTATAGGAAAAAATGTTTCTTAGAACCCCTGGTTTAAACAGACTTTAAAGAGATACTCTTTAGTCCTACCTGTGCTGCAAAATGACCTCTTGGCAATTCAAAGAGTTCTAACAGAGAATAAGGGTAACTAATCTATGGGAGCCTCAAGAACTCCCATACCACTGCTAATAGAAGAAAAATCAATATTCCTTCCAATATGAATGGAGTGTTGGATTGACTGAGCAGGGAGCTTTGAAATAAATATCTAAGAAATGTTTGGATGAAATGGACATCTTCACAGACATTTGGTCTGCATTTCTGAAATGTAGATGATTAAATCCACATTGTTGGCTTCTTCCCTCTCTGCACTATGTCTTTCTTTACATCTTACAAAAAATTTATGAACAAAGTTATTGTAAATCTGCAATGTCTGTCTTGTCACTTAGATTATTTTCAGAAATGCTGCCTTGCCAATGTAGATATACAATTCTGCATGATTAATATTTATTACTTATAATTCTAAATACAATGGAAGGTCACCAAAAATGCTCTGCCTAAAAGAGTCTGGAGCCCTTTACAATCTCGTTGGTGATGGATCCTGAGCCTTGAGAACTGAGCTCAAAATCTTAGCAAAACACTTTTCTATGTAGGATTTCCAGTATTTCCTGCTTCTGGCAATGGATAAAGCCAAGAAGCACAAAGGTGAGTGAAAGTTACAGATCTGAAAACATGAGCTTGGATTTCAAACCCAAACAAAGGTCAGGGAATGCCTGAACCTGTCCATGATCTTGGATCAGCCTATAATAGAGTTATGAGTAAAATGCAAAGTTAGGATGCAGAGTGAGACTTTAATTCAGACAGAACTGGCACTGTAGTTGAAAACTGCTCCATTTCCCTCTAATTTCTCATATACATCATTATATTTTATCTAGATATTTTGGAATACTCTGTGAAAAATTAATATATTTAAGGATTTTTTTGCAGTTTATTGAAAGGAAATTAGCCTGGGGACTTTTAGATTTTATTATGAAATCTTAAAAAGTTTTTAAGAACATGCAAATCATCTCAGAAAAAGTTCATTTCATTTATAGATAATTTTCTTTTTGATATAAGCCCAACCATTTTTAAACATATTTTTTTTAAAAAACAGATGCAATTTGAGGTCACTGAAATCAACTGATTGTGATTTGGCCCTCTTCTATGAAAAACAGAGACAAACTTATAAGAGAATTTGAGAACTATGAGATTCAGCAAAATGGTGAAGATTCTGAGATGGAAATCAGGGCAGACCTTGGTTCACCTGCCTGAGATCTGCTGCATGTTTGGACAGTCTTCTTTTAGGACACAAATATAATAAGCAGAGAGTAAGAATCTGCATCTGCATCTTTTTATTCAAAAGTTCAAAGCAACTGTGACTAAGAAAAGCTACTGACTGAAGTGCAAACTTGGGAAAAGGCAAATGAGAAAAATGTAGTTTCTTGATTGACAGGATCATACTGAGAGTAAAAAATCCCCTGGACCATTGATCAGATAGAAGACTTTTCTCTAGGAACAAACTTGCAGAGCTTTGCTAATAACGCTTTTCTAAACTGACCAAGCCATCCTGACCCAAGTGTTGAGTGAAAACAAAAACCAGAATGACAGAAAGAAAGGATCAAGTCAATTAAGATAAATAAATAAATAATTGCCAGAATTTTAAAAAAGAAAAAATAAGAAAATAAAATCACAGTAATTTCAATCTCATGAAGAAATGTTTTTAACAAGCCACATCTGCTTGTGCAGATACTTCTAATCTCATCTGATTTTTCTGGCTGCTATTAGTGTTCTCTGAGCCAGCTGATTTCTCAGCAATATTTTAAGGAGTGCCAGCCTTCGCCCTCCAGTCTAGCCACTGCTAAAATAGCCCATTCTAGGAGAAGACTTGGGAGTTCATGGATTTTCTTCCAAGGTTTTGAAAGTTCAGAACAAATTGACCATTGCATGTGAAACAATAGTCAACCACAAACTCTCTTCAGTCAATGAGCAACATTCTGCTCCCAGCTGGGTTAGTGTGAAAAGAGGAATTATCCCACTAAAGCAAAAGGATGGTTTCAGATTGTCATCAGCATCATAGGGCAGAGCCTGACTTTCGATGTTGTTCCACTTTCCCAGCTCTCTCACTGCAAACATTTCTGCTGTGAGGTTCCCCTTGGTCACAGCTCACCAGCTTAGGGTTTCCCTCAAATCACTGCAGCTTTAGCAGCTCTGATTAGAAGGGGAGCCACATCAAGTTACAGTTCAGCTTTATTTTATCTTTTAAAACAGCAATAAATCCCTTCACAAACTGAAACCCATGAACCATGTGCTCTCCTGTAGTACTGGAGCACATGAGTTTCAAGTGAAAGAGCTGTCATTCTGAATCTGCTGAAGAAATGTGCAAATAATCACCAGTGTAAAGCAGATGTGCCAGGCAGGCACTGCAGACAGAGGAAAATAATCTCTTTAGGAAAAAATGCCTAATTCAGAATTGCAGAACCTGGCTGGGCAAGGCCTGGATGAGTGGGATTGAGGCACCATGCACGGATTTCTGCTAGCACACTTGCTGAATTCCTGGCTGGAAACTTGCCTCTCACTGTGCCAGCCTGCCCTCTCTGAGGCTCTCACAGCAAACTCCTCCTGGGGTGAGATGCTGAGCACTTGCAAGTGACCCATCTGGAGCCCAAGGCGACAAAAGCGCTTCCCCTGCCTGGAATCCATGTGCAGCGACAGCTTCCCACTGCTGATCCAAGTTTCCCAAGATAGCAATTACAGAGGAACTGGCAACCAGGCAGTCAAGATGACAATATCCTGCGTGGTTTGGTTTGCTGTGCCAATTCCCTCTGTGGGTGCTGGAGTCAATCTGCTGCCCCTGTTATTGCTGTGTCTGTCTGTCTCTACCAACCAGCAGATCCACTGGGCATTTTGGCACAGGCCCTGCTCTTCCAAGGGCTGCCTGCTCAATTGCTCTTTCACCCTCTTGCTTTAAACATTCGGATCCAACAACACGATGCAAATTTTATGCAGAGTAGCATCTGCAAGTCTGACATATTCACTCAGGCTTCCCCCTCTTGCGCCAAGTTAAAAATTAATACCCTATAAACTCCTGGGCCTGCTAAGACAGAAGATGCATTCAGAGAGTTTAAATATAACTGCTAAGAGCATTTCTGCTTTAGGGTCAAACTCCTATTTTTCTCCTCTCTCTCTCCTAAATTTTGTTCTTGCCTCAAGGATCTTAATAGAACTGAAGGAAAAAGCGTCCTTGAAATAATCTAGAGAAGAACCATAATCTAGAGAAACCACCAAGTTCTATGTGTTCCTAAGTCTCTTACCTGAAATTTCAGCTGTTTTTAAAACTCTAAAGGATGCAGGTCATGATGTACCCCCAACACAGAACAAGAAACTAGTCAAGTGGACTCATTTCCAATACTGATTGCAAATAATACTATTTGAGCCAGATCTTGGGTTAGACTTCAAAGGGTGTCCACCCCTACCCCCCACCTCCATTCCCCCACCCCCCACCCCACTACAGCTGCCTTCCCTTTTCTCCAGGGAGAGGCAGATTTGTTGCTGCCCAATACACTTGGAACAGGTGAAGTCACAAAGATGCCAACCAGACAGCATAATGATAAAGTACATGTTAAGGCAACAAGGAGCAGAGTCTGTAAGAGGGGATACTGTGCCATGGCTGGGGGCAGTTAGGACTTGCTGAGCCTCTTGGCCACATCTGCGTAGGCTTGCTCGATTTCTTTGTCTGCTGCACAGGTGTTGGTGAACTCATCCCTGCTGTACGCGTTCTTCAGGTACCGCCACAGCCCCGTCATCTCCGCCGGGAACTCGAAGTTGCGGTATTTCTTTGCAACAATCTAAAGCAAAGATAAAACACCTGAAAAAAACCCATCTCACAGGGGATGCATCTCCTTCTCAGGGAGCTTCTTGCTCTCTTCTGTCATATAATTAATAGCAAATGAGAGGAATGTTTGGAGAATCAGGGTTTTATCATAGAAAAGCCGTAGAAGTGCTGCTGGTTGTCCCATATCATGCAAGGCTGCTGCTTGGCCTAAGGATACTCTAAAGCTACGACCCTGGCTACTGTCACCAAATTTCAACTTTTATGGTACTTGAAGTTAATTGATTTTACCATATTGGGGTTTTGGGGGGTTTTTTTACGAGTCTTAAGTACATTACTTAAAGCTGAGACACCACATAAGAAGGGGCTGAATCATCAAGAGCAAGACAGATTTAAGAGAAAGGCATTAGTAATGATTATAACATATTTTCATATTAATTATTATATTTAACTTTTTTATATTATGGTATTATATTTTTAATATATGTAATATATTTTGCCTGGTAAATGGTGTCAGAGGATATAACCACCTACAGCTGTTGGAAGGCTGTTGGAAGGCTGTTCATGAAAAGGAAAAATTCAGGGTGGTATGGGTACCATGATTAGGAAACCAAGATGATTTAGCATATATTAGAAACAGGAGCATTGGGATAAACTGAGGGAGAAAATGGTTATTTCAAGACTTGTTAGACTAGGAAATTGTCTATCAAGGCAAATTTTCGATTTCTAAAAACACTTAGGCCCTTATTCAGGAAAATAGTTAAGTGCATACTTAATTTTAAGCACCTGTACAGTCCCATTGAAGTCAATGGGATTAATCTGCACTTAAAGCTAGTTGGTTGGTTAAGTACCTTGCTGGATTGGGATATTTCAGTTTCTCTGTAGGAATATACCATATAGAATAAGCTTGTGGTGACAGAGTGAACTATCTGATAGGAAAGGATGGATTAGCTAATTTAATGAGTGCTTCTCTAATTTTTCTGACAGTATAAAATTGTTCCTGGGCATAAATTACACACATATGTGCCACAGAGCTCCCCTTTATTTTTAAAGCACATGGTAGAGCTGTTTTCCATCTCAGATTTCTTAGGACAGTCATGTTCTCAGAAACGACTATGATTTGTTTCTATTACCAGGATCCACTTGGAATAAGCAAGTCCAAATCCTGTCCTAAACTGCATTTAATTAAGCATTCTTGCCTTCCCTGATGCTTCACACGCATATGGGGGAGATAAAACCTGCTGGGCAACTTAAATCAACATTTTCAAAATTTCCAGCACACATCTTCCATCAAATGAAAAAATAATTCACCCTTTTCTTCTATCTGTTAAATGCTTTTCAGGCAATAACCTATGGCTACACTTGTCTGAGAAAAATTTAATTCTCTTTTTACATCTTTCATTTCATCCCTAGGAGACAAGAACCAGTGAGGGGCCACACATTCATTTTGCATTGTCTGACTCCAACGTTGCCAATGAAGGCAAGCCAGAATAAGCACTAAACCTGTGAGGATATTATCACATTTCTCACCTGGTGACTTATGTGCTTTTTTAATTTTTTTTTTTCTTTTTGCATGTGTGCAGTCAGCTCCCAGGCTCGGTTTACGTTTTGGCTCACAGAGCCAAATTAGATGCATGACTTGGCTTTAATTCCTAGCTCACTCACTTGCCAAGGTCTGCCAGGTACTTGCGTTATTCTAAAGCAACATGTCATCTGATAAATTAAATAAATGCAACATTTAGAAGTCAAGATGATGTACATGATTTGCTCTTTACCAGCAACCATAGTAATCTGAAATCCTGACCTTGGCAATGACTTTGATTTGTTAACTTCTCTGTGTGAAATACCAGATGGAATAAAAATTCCCCCAAGAGATGGACTGCTGATCTTAAGTTACAAATGGGTGGGAACTGACTAAAGTTTTGACATGTTTCTTAAGGGCATTAGGAACTAATTAATACAAAAGACTGCTGCTACTTACAGCTGGGTAAAAATAAAGAGACAGACATCTAGAACTTAGTACTGTCTTCACCACTAATAAGTGATGGGACAATTTTCCCATGAACTAAGCATAAAGTTCCTTTATTTAGCCTGTAGAAAACACTGAAGAGCAAAACTGTGTTTCAAACTGCTCTTCTAGGCCTTAAGAACTCTCTGCTGAAATCCACTTTGGCTTTGGCACTCAGCTGTCAGAGCAAGGCACATCATATAACCATCTTTGACCAGCTCACGACATTTTTTACCTTCACAACGTGGAGCTTGGGCAGAAGGTTGCAGTCAGCAAGTGTCAGGTCATCTCCATCCAGAAACTTGCGTTTAGACACTTTTTCCTCTTCAGTGCTGTCTGCATCAATCTCCTCGGGAAGGGAGTTCTCAGGTAGTCATCCAGCTTCTTCAGAGCCTTCACTAAACCCCTTTCAAGTGCTTTGCCAAAAAAAGTAAAGAATAAGTGATTAGGGTAGAATAAGAATTGTTTAGAAATGCTCATCATCAATGGCTATGGTAGTGTCAAGAAAAAAAAGCCAAGAAACAATTTATTCGCTGTTAATTTGTGCTCCAAAGCTGACACAATCCAATGGCAAAGTAGCCCAGCAAAGTACATCTGCATAAAACTCATCCTGCAGTGGGAAAAGGGACACAGGGACCTTGCTGTACCATGTCTTCTCCTGACAAACAACAAAAAGCAGTGGAAGAGATCACAGAAGGAAAAAACAGCTTGTCAAGATGAGACACCAAAAAACCACATATTGCCTATGATACTCTTCTGGTCTGTTGAAAGCCATCACACAGGAACTGGGACCCTGTACACTGCTCCTTCATTTTTCTAACCAGCTGCATAGGACTGCAATGAAGCAGAATTTTCTAGCATTACTTCAGCTCTATCAAGTCTTAATTTTACTTCTTTCAACACCCTTGCAGAGTAATTAAAGGCAATAGCAGTAATTCCAAAGATGCTAACCAGAGCCCCATAGAGCTGAAAGATATGCTACAAATGAGATGAGATATTAGCCAGTGTTAAAATTCCCATTTAACTCCAGTTCAACTTGGGTGCAAATGCTCTTTTTGAGAGATCTCAAATAGTCTTGCAACGGAGAGGAGACTCCAGACCTCTTAGTTCAGTTACTGAAGATCATGTCCCACACTGTTGCTGGATCCCACAAATTCCAATGTTCAAATGCCACCTAGACCTTTACAGCAGAGTGCAAATTTTTCACTCAGGCAAGGAATTTGTGTTTTTATGCTTCACTGTCAGGACAATAGAAAAGCTTGCTTGCAATTGCAAGTGCAATTTGCACTTACAAACAGCTGGATAACTCTGTGCAGGCTTGTGCATTACTCAAACTGCAAACATTTGGGGCAAAGAAGGGTCTTTCGTGTTTCTGTCTGAAGGGTGAAAAGTATGATGGAGTCCTGGTCCCCCACAAGTGCCCCAAAGTGCTAAAGCAACATAAATAAGAAACAGCAAGAATTTACAATGTGCAAAAATAACAACATGACTCATGGGCTTAAGGCCAGAATTTTAGCTGGTGAAAATTACCTGTGGTGATTTATACTTGCTGCAGATGTGGCCTAGAGTCATTATTAATGGCCTAATACTGTAAAATCTTATATCTCTGAGTAACTTACTGCCACTGAACTTAGGGGAGAGTTACTCAGGTGGTATAGCACCACAAGGCCTATGGAGATAAGTACAAGGACCAATGGGTTCAAACTGAAAGAGAGGAAACTTGGTTAATTACATGCAAGAAATTATTTATGGTTGCCCAGTGAAGCTGTGGCCCCATCCCTGGCAGTGTTCAAGGCCAGGGTGGACAGGGCTTGTAGCAACCTGGGATTAGTGGGAGGTGTCCACAGCAGGGGTTTGCAACTAGATGATCTTTAAGGTCTTTTCCAACCCAAACCTTCTACAATTATATGGTCCTAAATATATTTATGGACCACAACAGGCACTCGAAAGGGCTGCAGCAATCACCCTTCACAGAGAGCCTTGCTGGCACAGGTAACCACAGGCTCTGCTGTCAGCTGCCCCTGTGCTTTTGGCACTGGGAGAAAGGCAGCACATCCAGGGCCACTGAGAGAGTAGGAGCTGAACACCACAGAACATGATTTCCCTGCTGCCCTAACATCCATTAAACCTGTGCCAGCAGTGGAAGTCTGATTAAGCCACTTGATGCCTTGCTCCCACTGAAGTCTCTTGGCCCAGCACCAGGGAACCATACCAGCTCTTTTGTGGCTGACTCTGAGACACAGTGGCAAACCCTGGCTTAATTGATTGACTGGAGAAATGACTGCAATCCAACTGAAAACACCCCCACAAACATAGCAGGGAGGGAAGGAATTTTATTTCTGAAAGCAGAGCATCTAAAGCGACTGAAGTGCTGCCATGCATAAAACAAAAGTGTTGCCATCCTTCATTTAATCAATTCAAATTGAATTTTGACACTGACATTCTGCTGTCAGATGCTGGCAGTGGTGCCTTTAATTTCCTGCAGCTGTCCTGCCTCACAACTTCCACGGGAGGGTAGGAACTGTGGAGTGTGGCAGCACTCAGAGGATTTAGCAATGTCTTTTTGGTTTGACCTGTAACACCTGTTGAATAGACAGTTCTGCTTCTCTTGGTCAGCCTCAGACTACGTCTTACAGTGTGTTCATGCAGAGAGAGTGGACTCCAATTACTGTGATTTCATTAGTTTTGTTCATCTGGGTTTTAGAGATGGCTCAACACTGACCACTTTCCAGTATTCCCTTCACCCAGTAGGATTGTTGGTTCTCCAAGTCATCTGAGCAATATTCCAGTGTCAGGAGGATGTTTGATGCTTTGTGCTAGTCCATGGGATCAGTCAGGTGTGTGCACAGAGACAGCAGCAACAGCAGGTGAGGTGTGCTTATGTAACTCTTCTGGAACTTATTAGGTTTTGGGGGATTTTTTTGCTCTCATTGCTCTATCAAAGTGCGTCATGGCTGTCCCAAAAACAATGCCTGGAGTGCAGCCTGTTTGTGACAGCAAGAAAAACAACTGTCTGAATTCATAGCTGGCTCTTGCATGCAGCAGCTTTAGGCCAGAAATAAGTGTGTATGTTCAGGGCTCAATACATCTGTGACCTAATTCACAGCGTTTGCTGGAGCCCACAGGATGCTGACACCTCACATTGAAATCACCACAGAGTCAGGACCATCTTATATCCTGACAGGCAAGAGCTGAACAACTACTTGTGACACCAATGACCCCATTTTTTTAATCAAAACTCTTCTTAGTAAACTAGATCTTAGATCCTAGTAAAGTTCTCAGGACAGCCTGGAAAATAGGAAAATAGTGAATAAGAGAGAACTGCTCTCCTCCCAATTAAATTGTGACAAAAAATTGAAAAACTAAGAGAATTAAAATCCATAAATTGCCACATGAAATGGATTTTAGGTGCACAGGGTCAGATTTTTAAAGCCTGCTGATGATTACCAAGGCATTTTTTGAAATCCATATCCAAATATCCATGTTGCAAATCCTACTTTCTAGGTGCCCTAACACACTCAGATCTATCTGTAGGATTTGAAATCTTATGTTCCTTGAGAAGGTACTCAGGGAAATCCCCACTCAAAGTAGGAGGATGCGTAAAAGAATCTCATTTTCTCTCTTACCTGGTAGATACTTATGCATTATTTGAAAGGTGAAAAATTGTGAATGGAGACCAGGAAATGACCTCTTCAGAATAGCCTACAGCTCTGGAACTCTTCCTCTTCAGAATAGCCTACAGCTCTGGAACTCTTTCCTGAAGAAAGAACTGTCTGGGTTCACATTACTGACCAAACTCATCTTGGATTAATTCCTTAAACTTGGACTTAATCCCAAATTTCCCATACTGTGGCTATTTCATTAAAAGCTGGGTGACTCTCTACATTGTCTCCACTGAGAACACAGGGGAGAGGATGCACTCACCAAGGTAGGGGCCATGTGAACACCAGTCAGCACCAGACTGGATGAAGACATTTAAAAAGATGTGAAGATCTAAAAGGTTCCTAATGCCCTATTTGTGAGAGTACCACCCACAGTGAATTTCAGAAGTGGCTGAGCACCTAATTCCCTTGGCAACTTGTCCTCTGGGAAACATCATTAAAGAACTAAATAGCTTTGCTGATAACAGCCAATGGGTGGGATTAATCTTCCCCAAAGTGAGTAAAATTAAAAGAATAGGTTTGAATTAAACACCCTGGGAGCTTCCTCTCTGTTCAGTGGAGTTTTCTCTTCTACACTTGGTTTTGGTGACCCCTAAATGAGCTCTGGGGAGAACTTCTCCTGAAGTGTCTAATCACACCCTCGCATTGTCTTGGTAACGTCAGGGTGGAGAATTCAACATTACAACACCAAGTAGAGCCAGGCCTGAGTATGTAGCTCTGTGCTGCTTTTGAAACTTCTACCTCCAACTGCTTCTCCACCCTGCAGACTTTCAATAGGAACTTAGAGATCCCAAATATGATCAGCTCTGAGAGAGGAGCCCTGTCATCAGCTTATCCATGCTACAGCTGAAATGTCTGAACTCCTGGAAACCATTTTTCTGGACAGTGGAATCACCAAGCACAAAGGCACCAGCATCATATAGCCTTCACTGGGATATATTTAATATAACCTTGAATTCCAAGAAATTCTACCCATGTATAGACAAAATCCATGGTGGAACCATCTCTCTCAACCTGCTCTACTTCATTCTGGGCTACTTATGCAGCCAAAGACAACTTCTAGCAATGACAGTCATACCCTGTCGTCCCACCAATAATAAACAATAATATTAGTAAAAAAACCCTCATGCGCTTTTTGTGATTTTTCTTCTCCCTTCAAAACTAGGATTTTAAACAACTTTACTTAAGAATTCTGAGTTAGAAGCCAGAAAAATAGCACTTTCCAACCTCAAAGCAACCACAGAACACTTAATGAATGTATTACCATCTGTCAAATGCACAGGGTGAGGTTCAATTTAGCTGATGATACCTAATTCACATTGACATTCTGTTTTCAGCAGAAGGTTACTTGATGTTGAACAATGAGATTAACAAATTCTGACATGCACAGAAATACAAATAATGTAACAAAAGTTAATAATGGGCAAAACTCTGCTCTCAGTTACACTGACATAAAAGAGGAGTAACTGCATTGTCAACAAGCTATTCCATATTTACTCCAGTTCAACCAAGAACAGACTTTGGCTCTGTTACTCAACTCTTCAAGCAAAAACTTCCTTAAACTCTTAGTCTGTGCAACTATTTCCAGGGGATGGAGAGAAACCCTTGTGCCTTGAAGTACTTATACTACATCTGAACAAAACATTGGAAAATGTAATGCATGGAGCAATCCTGCAAGTCTAGGAGAGGGCCAGATGACAAAGATACATTAATAGGTACTCAGGGTGAAATTTTGGCCATCCTGGAGCTCATGGAAGTTTTGCTGTTGACTTCAGTGGGATTAGGATTTCTCCAGAAGCTTTTAAAGCCAAAAGAGACTATTTTAATCAGTTAATCTGACCCCTGAAATAATACCAGCCATAAAACTTCCAGCGTCATCAGTCGTTTCCATCTCTGTTTTCTGTGGGTCAAATAAGGCTGAAGCAAAATGGAAAGTAACTCGAAAGTAGTAAAAGAAAAATGGTTTGGAAAAAGTAGAACTGATTCAGACTGCTCACACCCACAGCATTTGCAGAGGTCAGGCAAGGACTCTTTTTCCCCTTCCTTGAACTCCAAATATTTCCTTCCTTGTTTAATGTTGGGACAAGGAGAAATAGCAAAGCAGACAAAGCACATAAACACCAATCTCTGTGGCCTGAACGAGCCACTGGAAGGCAAATCATTCCATCTTAAAATAGTACCCAAGGAAAAACTGAATTACCACCAGAGAAGCCTCAATCTCACTTTCTCTATCTCTCTCACTCCCTGTCATAGGCAGACTGGCTGCCTAAATTTGAAATAGCTAAAATGAGGTGAGATGACTCATTTTTTATGTGCTTGTGTGGAACCTCTTGCAGGTAAGGATTTCACGTGATAGTTATTATGGAAAAAGATTCAAAGCATAGAGGGCACAATCAGAGTATGAAGAACAATAGATTTTTAAGCTAACTGAACATAAAAACTATTTGATGTATGTGAAAAGAGATCAAAAATAGTTTTTTAAACAAACTTTAAGCAAAAAAAAGAGCAAGATTTCTAAACAAACATAAAAACAAGGAAGTCATGTTTGGGAATGGTTGGTTAAGTCAGTCTTGCCTAGACATCCAATAATTTTTGCATCACTTTTTAAATGGTGACAATCTTCAAAATTAACATATCATTTCCAAATTAAAAGGAGAACAACCTTCTGCTTCAAACAGTTTAACAGAAAACACTTTTACTTTCCAAAGCAAGTTATTATTCACAAAATTCCACCCACATTTGCCAATAAATCAGGTTACTCACACCACCCATGGCATTTGCATTAAATAAACCTTTTGTCACAAAATATTTTCTCCAAGTCAAGGACAAATATATGCGGCCCTCTTTCTAAGTGATTATCCCTGTGACAACAAGGCTTCAAAGTGATTGAAGCCCAGCAACATCTTGTCTTTTGTAGCCAACATCTGAAACTACCTGAGGCTGATCTTGGTACAACTGCAAGGTTCTTAATTGTCAAGCCCAGGCAAGTACAACAAACCATGATCCATGTACAAAAATGAACAATTCCTGCTGCTACCCTGGATCACTGATTGATGTTTTCCCTTTTTACTGCTTTCTTCCACTGCCCTCCTGTAAGATTTATCCTGTAACACACGCAAATGAACTTGGTGAAATACCAATGAGGGAAAAGGGGGAACAGTACATAAATATTCACAGTCTCAATCAAACCATCTGAGATTTATTTTTCCTTTAAAAAAACAAACCACCTTTCCTGATCACTTCCAGATTCACAGTTTGATATTATATGAGACCCAATACTGTTTTCTGGTAGGAGAAAGGAACAGGCTAAGAAACAGCAATTTAAGGTAAGAAAATAATATCATTCCACTAGTCTGACAGTCTGATTAAAAATCAAGGATTCATATTTTCACTCTATTTTTTCTCCATCCTGCCCTCTTTTGGTTTTTTTTATTCAGGCTGGCTCAACAGAGTATTGTAACTTTAATCTGTATAGATTAATTCTTCTCCATGGAGGAGCTGTGACTGCAATACACGTGACTCTGTACTCCATATTGAACAGTTTACCTTCCCCCCTGTGATTTCAATAAAACCCATGAGATCTGAGTGCTGCCTTGACTTCTTCTGTTCAGCCATTTAAGAGTTGGGTGCCTTGTCTAAGCTGATTCTGTAGGTTCCCTCTCTGCTCAGAGGGACTGAGCATCTCCAGAGGGTAATTCCTCCCAGCTGCCTAAGACACCTGATTCAGAGCAGTGTGACTCACTGCACACATGCCCTTCTTGCTGCATCAATTACAGATGAAACCTAAAGGACTAGCTCAGACTAGACACCTCACTTTCAGGGAGGTGAAGTCAGGCAAGATGAATCCTACCCTTTGAATGTAATTTCACAGTTCACCCAAGTGATCTAGGATAATGCCTCCAATTTTTTTTAAAGTTACTTAAATATTAGGGTTTACACCCCACAGGGCAAATAGATTGCCCATTTGAGCATTGCAGCATCCTTTCCAGGCATGTTTCTGCCTCATAAAATCCCCAGCTCTGAGCAGCAAATGAGTGGGAGGTCACTGAGAGAGCCATTGGAAATGCAGAGGAGGATGAAGGTTGTGTGCTCCCATGCATCCAAGGCATTTAGATGCCTAAGTCTGGGCCAAAGGGAGTTTCTGGGGTGATTCAGCTCTACTATTAAAGATGTTCCACTCCAGATAAATAATTCAATATTCACTGGAAAAGAGACTTGTGCATGTTCCCACAATAAAGGTGAATGCCCACGCAGCCTTGTGAAAAAGCCGTGATCTCTCTGTCTCTGCCCACTTAATGAATCAACAAATACCTCGTGCACACAGAAGAGAAATAAATTAGTGTCTCTTACTCCTCAAATCCACTTTTACCTGGTTTGGGGTTGTTTTAGGGGACAGGGGCTCATGTTCATCCTCCAGACAAGTCAGAGCTGGGACTTGAAAAGGGGTTTTTTACTCCCAGTCAGTGCTGGGGTGAGCAAACACCAGGAATGGGGTGAGTCACAAAAACACAGGGGCACACATGGAAATAGCCACACAACTCTGGTCCTAAATCACCTTTCAGACACTGTCTGAGCCAGGCATAAACAGGGACACATTTTCCATACATGTAGACACATATATGTTGTTCTGTGTATTTGCAGTGACAGAAATGGAGGTGCTAAGCAGCAGAAACTCTTCCTCCAGAACTCAGAGGAACATGAAGCTGACACAACTGAGCGATACCCCAAGCGCTCTCAGAAACCTGGACACATCAAAGATCTGTTGATTTGCTTATGCGTAAAATTCCCCTTGCCTGACTTCTAATTGTTAAGTAATTAGTCTGATCTAATTGGTCAAGTATCCCTTATAGGTAGCAACAAGAGAAAAGCACCTCCAAAGGAAATTCTCCCAACTTTAGACTCATATTTTAAGAAAAATCAAAATGCCCTTTAGAAACATCTCTCTCCATTGATCAGAAATAAACCAGAACTTTTGAATGACTAATATATAACTTTTAGACAGATTTAGGTGAGATGATCCCACCCTTATCATCTCTCCTCCCTTCTCACCCCATCTACAGACTGATGATGTGGATTGATTGATTGATTGATTGATTGATTAGAGCTTCACTCAAAAAGTTTGGGATATTTTGACAGATGTGTCTCAAAACCTCCATAGAAGGAATGAGAAAGACTGAAAACTCAACTCCCAGCTACCTTTTCTTAAGAGAGAGAACAATGATCCAAGGATTAAGAGGCTACCTGGATTTAGGAGACTTTAGTCTCTTCTTAAGTTTTCTATATTCTCTTGTAAAAATAATTTAAATCATTTGCTTTGCCACCTCCTATATACAATATAAAAATAAAAAAACTCTTTGGCCACAAACTTTACATGAGTAAAGCAGTAATGCACCAGCTGTGGAAATATGTTTCAGGTTTTATGTGATAAACAGTAAATATAACAAACAGAAGAGGCATCTTAGCATCTTTCTATTCTTGTGATACCATTTGTCCTATCCCCAAATTAAACCTAGCAAAGCAAGTGAATCAATAATACCTTAAATAGTAAATTAGACATGTTTTTCAAGCATCTAGAAAGATTGTTTTCACGTGTTTCTATTTTTTTACTGAAAACTCAGGTTTTCTCCCTCTCTTTTCTTATCCATTGTTACAATGGAGGCAAGAAATAAATGCAATACTTGTAACATTATCGTGAAGAATGCTGTCAGAGCACCTTCAAATGCTGTTTTTTAAGAAGAAAAGCCAGGTGTTCAAATGACACCAAAGGAAAGCTTCATTCTCAAGTCTCTTAGGAGTCCCAGTGACCCTGAGGGCAGGAAGCAAGTGAATGTAAAACTACTGGCCTACAAGTGCCCCAGGAAGAACAGCACCAAACTTGCCTTTCACAAATCATCGTGACCCTGTAGCAGCACATAAGTGACAAGAATCATTTCTAGGGCATGTCCCCAAGGGCCTAATCCTGACCTCTGCCATGTTAGTCTTGTGCAGGTGTCCCTAAAGCAACTGCAGACAGCAGCAGCTGATTTGAATCAGGAATTTGGAAAAATAAAATAAAATAAAATAAAATAAAATAAAATAAAATAAAATAAAATAAAATAAAATAAAATAAAATAAAATAAAATAAAATAAAATAAAATAAAATCAAGCCCTGCAGATTTTAAACACACATTATTTTATAGTATGAGATTATCCTACCACTATCTCAATTTTTAAGTGTGTTCACTCAGAGTTTAAACTTTTGTTTTGCTACTGAAGAGCAAATAAGACGATTCTGGGACTAACAAAGGAAAAGTAACTTCATGTGTCTGTGTTCAAGTAAGAGAAAAGTGAGATTCTGGTAGCGAGTGTAGCTGGGCTTCAGCAGCAGTGCTCTGGGGACCCCTTGTGTTCCAAGACTTAAGTGAAGAAATGTGTTCCTGTACAGGCTGTTGGTGCTTGAGTCTTTGATACTAATTTCTTCCAATTCCACGCATGTAGAAGAATAAAGTTTTCTTCTGCTTACACCAGGATAATCCCAATTGCATTCCACTGTTTTCAACTATGTAATTTAATTCTAGAATCAGTGAAGACATGAGAGGGAGACAAAGCAATGCCTAGCTAGCAGCACCTGAGGATGAAATTTTAAGTTCAATTTTAAGTTAAAGCTATTAAGTTTCCAAATCCCTTACTTCACTTGGGAAAATCTCAAATAGATTTATTATTTCCAGAATTTTCTGTGTTCAATTTTCCAGAATTTTTGTGTTCAAAAATTGTTACTGAGACAGAAAAAGCCATGAGGCTATGAGATTTACAAATGAGTCACATCTTAATTCTTTCCCATTGTTTCTCTGATTTTGAGATTATTTTGTTTCAAGCCCCTTGAAATTACTTAGGGATCATCATGATTATGCCTCAACCTCCCTGAAAGGAGCAGAAGCAAAATCAGTTATAATTAAGTCTGGATGTATGAAAACAATCCAAGAATTAGTAGGGAGGTCACATTGCCTCTGTTGCAACTGAGCTGCTGTGGCAAGTATTAAAAACATTTTTCCCAGTTCTGGTGTCCACAATATAAAAAAAGGAAAAAGGCACTCTGAATTCCAGCAAGAGGTCAAAGGAAAACAGTAAGACAGTGTTCAAGGACTGGAAAAAAGCCTCAAAGACAAAAGAAACTTCAATGCACCAAGGACACTTCAGTTTCTCCTGTTGTCCGCTCAATCAAACCAAATCCTTCTAAGGATGGAACATTAACATGTTTGCTCCGTGGGCAAAACTCACTGGGATGTGATTTGTGGGAGATAATAACACAAAGATTCTTCTGACCTCAAAGTCCATGAAATTCAGATTACCTTTTTCTGCAATCACAAAAACCAGGATACTTTTACAAGAATTATTTCTCTAATTCCCATTTTGTGACCTCATATCTAGCAGTATTTTCAAGCTGAAAGTCAATGACTTAAGATACATCTAATAAAGAAACTTAGCAACATTGATTTTCATTCACATCTCATTCTTCTTTTCCCTGTTATTTTATGAAGAACGTTTTCATTCTTTAAAAAAATAATAATTGAAAATATTCTTTAAAAATCTGTTTAGGGAAAAATAGACCTGGGCCAATTCTTTTCCCATTGAAGTCATCAGTGGTTTGGCAAACTGATTTCCAGGAGCCAGTCACTTGTCTATCTACCATGTGATAGCTTGCAATGGCTAAATGGAAACCTGTGAACAATCCTGTCGGGACATCAAGGCCAGTTGGGTGTTTAAACCCAAATATTTGGTTATATAAGACTTGGACACTGAACTGAGCAAGGCCATAACTTCATTTATGCCTTTGCTGTGGGGAACACACTTAAGATACACCAAGTCTGTCACAACAAAGGGAGTTACCCACCAGGGCAAAACCATAGAGCAATGAAGTTAAAACTGAATTCTAAATAATAATGCAATTTAGGCCTCCCATTCCAGCAGCAAGGCGCTTAATTCCTCCCAGGACTGCTGCTGCCAGATTGCTCTAATCCACCTCCAGCTGTGCTACTGCTCCTGTGTGCGAGCATGGGAGCTCGGCTGGGAAACAGAACAAAGCATCCCAGCAAAGCCAGCAGCACTTGGAGGAATATTCCAACACACAGGGGAAATAATTCCCTCTTAAAGGAGAGTGTCTGCCAACTGCTGCTCCCATTGCAAGTGTTTCACTCTAGGCCTGGCCATGCATACAGGCCCTGACTCAGCAAAGGCTTGAGAAAGTGCCTTAATTTCATCATGTCATTAACCTTGTTGACTTCAGCATGTTCTATAACTTTAAATTATATAAATAAATATCTTCTTTTTTTTTCTCTCTCTCTCTCTCTCTTCCTCCTTATGGTATGCTATGTCTTCAAAGTTGCTTCAGCACAGATATGTCAGAAAATTTTGTCTGTTAGTAAATTTATTGCAAATATTTACTATTCCCAAAATGGCTGCATCTAAGACTGTTAACCAGGCATATCAAGTCCCTGCCTTGGAGAGCCTGCTGTCTGATCACATCTGGACTTACAGAAAATGTTCCTTTTGTGTTGTTTTTAAATAATGGTTTTCACATTTCCACCAGGAAATCTTTGTTCCTCAATTAGCAAGGTATTAGAAGATGGAAAGTTCAGAAATATTCCCATGTAAGGTACAGATTTCTCAGATTAAGGGGATGGTGTGTTATCATTTTAGAAAACTGAAAACCTCTTCCTTTTAATGACATAACATTTCAGTTCTCAGTTTTGGCAGGTCAAAAGATATTGGTCCTTAAAGCTGTCACTGGTACCAGACAGAATATTGATGGCTCTGGGCCTCCAGCCAGCACCATTTTGAGAACTTTCAAAGAAGTTATTTCTCAAGAAAACTTATTTTGCAAACTGCTGTTCCTGGGCATTTTAGACTTTGATTACTGGGCAGAAAGTAGATAAAGCAATTTGGGACAGGTGATAAATGCAACTTGCAGCACTTCTTAAGAAGTTAGCACAAAGCTACACCACAGTTTAGTGATCTTTATATGTGTGTTTTTATAAGGAGACAGAGTGAACAGTTTTATTAGCATATCATGAGTGAGTTATGTGGGTCATCCCAAATGAATGGCAATAAAAGCTTTATATCACACTCACCAATATGTATTTGGTACTTTATGTGCCACAAATGTTGCAGAAAAGCTATTTTACATATGTTTTAAAGACTGGGTATTTTTTATATTAGGGCTGGTTTTGTAAAGCTGCCAAGCACTTTAGCTACCATGAGCCCAACATTATTCAGCTCAGGGGGAGTAATAAAAACTTGTTTAAAACGTTCTGAAATAGCTTCTTTTTTTTTTTTTTTTTTGTGCTTCAATAGGCCAAAATTAAAGAATCATGGAATCAGCATGGAATAGTGGAATGGCCAGGGTTGGAAGGGACCTTAAAAGTCATCTATTTCCAACCTCCCTGACAGGGACAGGGACACCTTCCACTAGAAGAACTGTCATCCTTACATATTCCATCACTAAGCAAGTCCTTTTCTCTAAAACAATTATAACAGCTCTTTTTAGTCCTTCCTGGTTGTATGACAGAGAAAACTTGGTACTGTCACACCACAGGGCAAATTGTGGCCTGTTCTGGGCCTTGGACTGATGTGGGGTTTGTAGTGGAAAATGGAAATTCTTCAACTAAAGAGAAGGGATAAAAAAAATGTAATGGCAAGTTGACAAACAGACATCACACACATATTTATATTTTCACCTATATATTTCTATGGCACCTTGAAAATCTGTTCAAAAATCATAAAGCGTAATGTTGGTCCCAAATTAGAGTCTGATCCAAGATCCCTGTCACAGGAAACTTTCCATCAATACAAGAGCATTCAAACAGATTTTTAAACTTGCTCTGGCAAACTCAAGAGCAGCTTTGCCAGGAACTTTTCTGGGCACAGGGTGAAGCCTTCAGGCATGGAACAGGTCAGAAGGACCAAAGACTCAGGAGAAGCCATATCACAGCTACAGCAGTATTATGTCTCCTTTGGCTGAGAGAAGCCAGGCTGGAAGGAAGAGGGGTGATTCCCTGTCCTTCCCCACCACGGGTGGAGATGCCCTGGGGACAGATGTTTTGCTCTCCTGCTGCTGGAGCCAGATCACACCACACATGTCAGGATGTCCCAGGCTGCCCCATCACACATCAAGAAGCTCCTACCCCTGGCTCAGGTGCCACAGAGGGTCTGACCATGCAGCTGGTATTACTGTGAATAGTCTAAGCTGGGCTTGGAGTGAACAGATTTTCTGCTTAAGACAAGAGGCACACGATGGCTTCTAGGAAGGATCAGTGTGCACAGTTCAGCCTGTGCACATCCCTGTGCTATGGGTCTGACCCTCTGCTTAGTAGGAGTAACTCCACAGTGTAAAACTGATGTAGGGCAGTGTTAATTGCAGGCCTGTATGTGTGTGTGCATTTCTACTGCATGTGTGCATACACAGAGCACTGAGAGAGACATTTCCCACCTCACGCACCAAACCACAAAGTGTGATGGAGCTACTGAAAGAGGTGAACAGCACTTAATCACATGTGAGTTAATTATTTAAATGCGCTTTTATTTTTGGCCTCTTGATGTAAATCCAAACCAGACAAGCAGAGTCCTCTGGTCAGACTGCTGGAAATTCCTCTGCACAAAATCATGTTGGTGGTCTCCCAGCTCAGCGCCTTCTGAGGAGCCCTACAGTGAAATATCCTTCCGTACCACTAATGAATGCGCCCACCCACACTGGAGCTGGTGCCCCCTAAGAACTCAATTCAAGAACAACTTTTTAAACTCCTACATGAAATCAAAGGGCTCATTCTGTGAGCCAAAGAACTCACAATTTTGGGCGGGACGGTTAATGGGTGGTTACCCCAGGTTGTCCCCTTGGTTTGCAGCACACAGTCTCGCAAGTAAAAATAATAAGCAGGATACTGACTGTGTACACAGCATTCCAATTAATTAGATTTCATCCTCCTCCAATGAATACATAAATTGTTGCTTCCCTGGTGACCATACAGAGCATGAGTGACTTGCTCAGCATCAACCAGAGGAACGAAAGTAAACACACAAGACCTCAGTTTACTTTCCTATGCTCAGACAAGACATCCTTCTTGATATTAAACAATCACTAAGCAATCAAAAACTCTCAAATCGGCCATGAAAACTTGAGCAAGAGCATCCAGGAAATAATTTTCAAGACTACTGCACTGAACCCTCCCAAGGGCTCTTGTCCATGTGTGAATGAGCCCTTGCCATTTCAGGCACAAGGGGTGAAGCCTGGTGACAACAGCCAGAGAACTGAATAATCCAGTGGTGCTACTGAAACACAGATCTAATCCCACAATGAGGAGAAGACTCCTTCAAACAGGCCTGTTATAAAATTATCAAGTGGCACAGGGGGTGGAAGGAATCGAGTTCTGATTGAACTGACTTGAAATAATAAATGCACACACTTTCTTTAAACACAGCTTGCCACATCCTGAGAATCTGGAATCAATTCCTTCCCTTTCAAGAAGCTTAAAAGTGGTAGGACTTTGATATGGCATGAGCATGTTTGCTTCTGGGCTTACAGCCCTCACCAGCCTGTTCCAAAACTTTCAACGTTTTTATATTATAAGACAGAAAAGTTAGGAAAACAAAGATGGAAAAAAAGAATCAGAAATTCAGGGAACTATTAAATCAGGGCAGCCTTGCTGCCAAATACCTTTGGTAAGTAAATGAATCATGATCAATAACATATTGCCATGAAGACTTGCAGGAGAAGGTTATCACCTGCTTCTGTGCCAGGCAAAAAACATAACTGTGTGTGGCTAATGAAGTACTGCATGAATCCAGAAAAAAAAAAATCACAATTTTTCTCTGTAATGCTAAAGTATTTTGACTTCAAAGTAAATTTAACTCATGCAGAAAAAACATAATTTTTTTCCATGAAAACTTTGTCAAAATTGATAGGTTACTATGAAACACTTCTCTTTTGACAATGTTACATTTGTAAGAGGAAACTGTCTTGACAGAAAGAACCCTGTTTTGGTAAGGGGATGTTTCCGCCCTGATTGTAAAGCTGCTTGTGCAGAGCTGCTTTATACATTCATATATTTGCCAGCAGAGGGTGTCAGAATCTCAGGAACAGACCTACAAATGTGTCCTTGCATCTGTTCACTCAGCTACAAGGACTCAGACGCACACTAAAACAAGGATTTACCAATCTCTTGTCCTCACTGACTTTTCCACTATCAGGGGGAAAAAAAAAGCATTTAGCTATGTAAAGGCTGTGCTAGCAATGCCATCTTGCCAGTGCTCCCAGGCCAGGAAATACCACAGTGACACAGCCAGCAGTGGCATCACCTGAAGTGTGACACTTCTCCATGGCCTTGGCTGCAAACTCTGCTACGAGTGATAGCAGCTTGTTCTTCTCTTTGGTGTGCATCAGATTCCCATCAGTTCTCACATCCAGTACCCTCACACTGCACAAATATCATTAATTATCCCAACCACTTCATGAAACTTTTCCACAGAGCTGTAATTGCCCCAGGCTGGGGTGAGAGCTCACGTTGCACACACCACGAGACCTGTCCTAAACCAGTACCCTACAAGGAATGGTCACACATAATGACACCTAACCCACACTTCTCACAGCCAGAGACAGGCTGATGCCACAAATGCCCAGCCTGATATCCCACACATTATTGAATTCACTTCCCTGACTCCTGAGTTAAGAGAACATAATTTAAACAACTTGATGTTTGGTGCTTTAACCACCTTGCTGTCCTGCCCCCCATCCCCTAGCCTCTATTGCCAATTAAAAGAAATGAAAACTATTGTTTATATAGCAATGTGGGTTCTATAATCTATTTTTAATTCACTAACAACTCTTCTTCTATTTGTGTTTTGATCATGTGCAACTGATGTTCCAGTCACTGGTGTGGCTTTCCAAATTAACACAAGCACTGGAATCAGCTGGAGCTAGGAACAGATACAGAGGATGACTATGAGACACATATAACCTTTATCTCAGAGCTGGGAGCTACAAAAAACATTTATGATAACCACAAGCAGCAATCTCTGTTCTTTTTGGATCTCACCTGCTCATGTGGAGACAGGGAAAAGAACTTCACCTAATTATATTTTATGTTTATAAAATGTGGGGTTTTTTGTCACAGAACTATATACAACTACTTCTGCTGTTATATAGGATAAATAAAAATATAATATAATAATATTAAGAGAAATAGAAGATATAATACAATACCAATATAATGTTACAATACATTAAAATGAATGTATAAAATTTATTTAACATATAAATAGAATAGACTATAATATTAATACAATATAAAAACTATTTACTTCAATAGAAAGCCTCAAGCTGTACTAGGGGAAGGCCTGGCTGGACATCAAGAAGAATTTGGTCAGTGAGAGAGCTGTTAAGCATTGGAATGGGCTTTCCAGGCAGGTGCTGGAGTCACCATCCCTGGAAGAATTCAAGAAGTGACTGGATGTGGCATTCAGTGCTATGGTTTAATTGACAGGGTCATGATCAAAGGCTGGACTTGATGATTTCAGGGTCTTTTCCAGATTTCCAGACTCCAGGTCTTTTGGGATTCTGTGATTCTATCCTATTATTTTAAATAATGCTGTAAAATGATGCACACCAGATGAGAACTAGAGCCCCAGATCCCTTTTGAATCAGTGTTGCAATTTTACAAAAAAATTATTAAATACAAATCAAAAATAAATAGGTTCATTAGGAAATATGTACACAGTGTTGCTCTCCTTTCCTCTTTGCACAGTCTTTTTACTGCTCAAGAAATGTAAGACAGCTACTTTATGACTAACTCATTCTCCTCCATCCAAACCAGCCTTCAGAAAAACTGCTGTTGTTCAGATGAACCAGGCAGAAGGTGAATAAAACATCCCTGGGATTAGGGAGAAACTATTCTTCCTTAGCCCTTGAAAACTGACAGTCAATTACTCAGCTGAAATTGAGGTCTGCACTGACAGTCACAGGGACCTTACTTCATTGACAGAAAGAACATAGTTATAGATAGAAAGATCCAGCTCCACTCTGCCCATGTCTGCTTTATTCTCCTTGCAGTGCAGCACTCCAGCTGTAATAAAATTAGGCTAAAAGCTTTTCTCTACTTTGAAGAGGAAAGTTGAGCATCAGTACATGCAGAGACTGCAGTGTCTGGATAGGACAGGAGCAGGAACCAGCTAACAAAAATGGAGTGAGGATGTTTGCAGGGAGCAAAGATTGTGTCTCTCCTGCAGCTTAAAAGCTCTAGTCTCTAAAACTTTGGTGTGCTCAATTGTCATTTACAAGAGTACCTAAACCAAGAGTTTGTTATGCAGAACTAGGGAAAGCTCTCTTTAATCATAATGCAGCTTCTGAAAATGTGGAGTGCCTTGTGGGGTTAGCGTCCTTATCTCACCATAGTGGGTATCAGACCTTGAATTGCAGCTTTGCTTATGGACAGATGCAGACACCTCTAGGACAACCATTTATTCCTGGCTGGAGATGCCAGCCCTTGTGAGCCCAGGGATTTGAATATTGCAGCCACTGGAAGCAAGAGTTGGGACTGTGCATGTGGGGTAGCACAGCTGAAGATTTACAGTTGCACAGCAGACCATAAAACTTCCTTGTAAATGGCCAGAATATTTTACTTTCATTGTTACATCCATTTAGTCTAACTCTTAATTTATCTTCCTTTTACAACTTCCTATAAAGGTTAGCTGAGCATCCCATTAGCATTAGACAAAAAAGTTTTTAGCATCACTGAGAAGCGAAGCACTATAATTATTTCCTTCTGTTAACAACACAAATATATTACAGAAGAGATAGTTATCTTACATAAATCATCATTTACCCACTTTTATCTCATAGGTCAGCCCCAGGCAATGAAATATAATTGCACAGATGAAATGTGTGGCAGAGCTGGAACCTGCAAAATTTGGTGTTTTCTGAATGATATGATATAAGCCCATGGTATTCAACATGCCTTATGTCTCTGAGAAAGCAATAATACAAGGGAGGAGGTACATCAGTGAATGAGTGCAAATATTGTACTAGATCATCTCAAGGGATAGGATGTGTAAATCCACAGCTTTATGGAGCAACAGGAGCTCAGACTCGCTGGAGTTTTGCCTCTCTGAGGGGAAAGGAATGCGGAGGAGAACAGCAATTTCATTAAGAAGACAGTGTGGGATGCATATAAATATGAATGGCATCTGGCTTTTGGGGGACTCTTTCTTTTCATAAACAAATGTGAGGGAAAATCTGGAGCTTACAGAGTGCAATACACACTCCTCTAAGCAGTGCTGGGGCAGAGGAGGAAGTAGCACAGGCCAGTCTGTTCAGTAAGCAGTTAGGGAGCCTGTTCTGGTGAGGGAGCTGGGCTGTATGGACAGGAGTCATGCCATAGCTGTTGGTAAAGAGCCTACCAAACACTCTGAGGCTCTTTTATTTACTACTACAGATGTAGTTAATTCAACTGTGGACATGTGAGTTGAGTCCAGCTAACCAACCACCTCAAGCTGTTCAGCAGCAGTGCCTGATGTCATCTGAACACAGTTTACAAAAAAAAAAAAAAGATGAGAGAATGGCAAAATTCTTCCATTTCTAAGCACACAAACTCCCTGGCACATTTGGCAATGGTAATACTCACCAGCATTATCCTGCTGCTTGGTGTTTTTGATGTATGCAGAAAATTTGGAAAAGATATCGATTCCAGCAGTGTTTGATTCCCGGTGCTTAGCAGCCAGCTTGGGGTACCTGGACAGGAAAAAGCAGTGGGGAGAGCAACATCCTGTTACCAGCATCACAGCCATGGCTACAAATATAATTTACAAGAAGAGAGAAAACCCTCCAGTGTGAAGAACTGTAATTAACACTCATTATCTCAAAACAACAGCTTGGCAAGACCCTCTCAACCCTATCTGTTATCTGTCTGTGGAGGCAGGCATGTGGGGAGCTACACAGGGATGGTGTCAAGACAAAGGTAATTGCACTCGCGCTTTAGGTAACCACAATCCAAAATCAGCCTGAAATCAGAAGGAAACATAAATTTCCAGAAAGGTGCAGGGGAGTTTGGCAGCCAGATCTCTCCATTATGAATGGCAGCCATGTCTAATCCTCTACTCTGAAAATGTACTCCAGGATGCAATAGCAAAGGGTGTTAGGATTAACCATGTGAAGGAACATAAATGTTCCAGTCTCCACATCGCTTTTTACAGACATTTAGTGAGAAGGAATATATTGATTTGAAAGATAAACACAAATTAATGACTCCTACTGACTTCAGTGGTCTTGGAGCAGAGTATAGAAAATTTAAATGCCGGATCTCTTGCCTCAGGACTGGCCTATAGCTGCTGATTCACTTGGAGGTAAAATGCTCCTTAAGGAACCAAGCCAAATTTGATGGATTCATAGATTCTAAGGTCCAACTCACAAGCCAACTATTTATTTTTTCCATTATCCTTGTATTAAGTCCAAAATGTTTGACTTAGTAAGGCATATCTGGTAAATCTAAACCTTTCATTGGTACCTTTTTCATACTGAAAAAATCTGGGCCTTATTCCTGACCTGAATTAGTTTAGTTATAGTTTCCAGTTATGGGCTCTTGTCATTTCTTGACTAGAATAATGAGCACTTTTCTGCCTCCCGAGCCTGTCGTCCTCTGTAATCAGTTGCCCTTCCAACCTTCCTAACACACCATACAGCTCAGAAACCTCTAGTTGTTCACTGTAAAATGCTTTTCCTGGCACAGATATTTTGTGTGGCAATTCTCAGCATCTATTCCAAGTTATTTTTAGCTTTGCAAAATGTGGCCACCAGACCCCTACAATTTTTTTCTAGTACTGATCTCCTTAATTCTGCATACAAGGGCATCCTGAAATGTGTACAGAGAAAACATTCTGCAGTTATTAGTCACATAAGTAACCTTCACACATGGAAGTCATCTCACTGAAGCCAGCAAGTTTCATAAATAAATATTACTCCTGTAAGTAAAGGTTGTAGGAAGGAGTGCTTTTTAGGAACTCTTCTTAGGACATCTTTCATTCCTAGGAAATGGAATATTGACTGAAAAAAATATCTGAAGGTCTTACTTTGGAGGTGCAAGAATCTCTTCCAAGAATTCCTCAATCTTGTTAACATCTGTCTTGACTTCTCCATTAAATGTCAGGAAAGGTGGGTGGGTCCCAGGAGCCAGATTGTGCAGGTCAGCTGGCTTTCTGCAAGCAGAGAAAAAGTCATGAAATCACTAATCTTTATGGTCGGGTAGTTGCACAGATATTTATAGTTCCTACAAAATCAGTCTGCCTTTTTTTTTTCCTCTCCAGTAATTTGTGGTTGGAAGACTTTGAAACTACCCCAAGCACCCTGTTTAATATAAAAACATTCCACAAGTGAGAAAAAAAATAAAAACAACAGCCAAACCTGAATCCCAACTATTTTGTTGTGCACCACAGGCTCTCTAGGCCAGATAAAAATCTGATTTAACTTGGAGGGGTCTTTCTATAGTGGAAACACTAGGTCATACACCTATTTTCAATTAAACAGAACAATTTTTACCTTTTCAGATCAACAGTGGTGACATTGAACACAACTCCTTTGAGCCACAGGATCATGAAGAGACGCTGGGAGAATGGGCAGTTCCCAATGCTTTCTCCATCTATACCAGCCTGGGAAGGGGAAAGGAAAAATGGATTTCAGATTTGTTACTCCTTTACCTCCCTCAAGACCGAAAATTGAATGGTGAAAGAAAAATGAGCATTTTAAAAATAACCAGCAGTGCCTGTTATTTAATACAGTTTATCATCAACACAAGAATGGAGTTATTGCAGGATTCCGCCCTTGTCAGGAGCTCAAGGATGCAACATGGAGCCTCTCCTGAGGACATCCCTAAGGAGATGCGCCCCTTGCTGATGGCAAGCAACATCCAGGGTGCTCTTTCAACTACTCTCATCCCTACAGGACTGCCTGTCTCATGGACAGGATGGACACACATTTCTGCTTTATTTAAGTCTGTAGACCACAGTTTATATCAGCTCAGTATCTGCTTCACTGTTTTACTATCTAAAACGTGTACTTTAGAGTTAAACCTAAAAACTCTGGACATTGAGTTCACTCTTGTTCATGGAGTTCATTCTTGTTCACATCAACAACTGCCTCAGACACAAACAGCAAGGTCCAGACAGAAATGTCCATCTGAATCCTTCTGAGGTTCAAGGCAGGCTTCAGCCACCACATTCAGTCTGTTCCTATCTCTAGTATCTAATGAATTGCCTACAAACCACTACACAACACAAAACTGCTAGTGTTAGCATTGAGGAACAGCCTATTTTTTCCTCTAAAAATTTATGGTCCTTAGCCATGCAAATTCTAACTTTGAGCCACGGAGGGATACAAATAACAGCAGCTGAACTGAGCCAAAGCTGTGGCCAAGGACAACATCCTTCTACAATAATCATGCTTGTGGCCAAAGCTTTCAGGACGATAATTGTTTTGATAGATTTCCATTTTAATTTGTGGTACCATTGTGTTTAAAAGATTCTTATAATCCTGGTGAAGCAACCAGCCTTCCGTTGTTGACTCACATGGATTGCATAAGTGCATTTTAAGCACAGTGTGTGTCTGAAAATGGCTGATGAAAGAGCTAAGCAGATAAATGGCCTTTTCCTTTGGAGACAATATTACTTATTATAATTATAATCATTACATTACTTGGTTGGCTGTCATAAATTTTCTTTTATTAATATTCAAGCTGTGAGGTAGCATTTCTCTGTCTTAAAGAATGAACCCCTTCTAATTATTGCAGCTCTGTGAAACATCTTGAGACATGTCCACTTGGTACAAATTCAGGCCTTGCTTGTGAAATGTTCAGCCAAAAGATTTTCTTGTGAACATCAAGAGTCTTTCTCATGTTTGAATGCAACTTTTTACAGTTCTGGATTTAAAAACAAATTCCACATTTCCTGTCACCAAACTATGTGGAGAGTGTGAATTCAAGGCTTGGAGAGAACCTGACATGAATTCAGAGCTATGTAAAGAGATTTGATCTGGGTTCAGATTCAGTTTCAAGCACTCAGAATCTAGAGGTACTTGATTATAGGGGGGAACAGTCTGGCTTCAGTTTTACTTGGAAAATTATGGATCTGCAATATGTCTGGTACATGGCATATGCAAGGATCAACAATGTGGGTGAAAGAGTGGTAAAGCATGAGAATGAGTAAGAAAGGATGCATTTCCCATCTATCTGAGGTGAGAGTAGTCCGGTTTTGCAAAATGTCATGGATTTAATCATTAGGTCTGTTCTGGAAATTTCATGGCAACAGCAACAATGTCACCGTGGGAATACCAGGGACCACCATAGTGCATGCCATACTTACTACAAAATCACATTTTCTGATTTGGATTTTGGTTGTTAAACCTTTGCCAGGAGCTTTTGACTTCTTACCCTTCCGGAAAAGAGGCAAACGCCTGGGAGAAAACAGCAATATGACACCAAAATTCCCCTTGATTTTTTCACCATCTTATTCATAAATCACAATTTCATCTTCTTCAGGAAAGACACAGGAACACAATTTCCCTGGTCTGCATTTGTTTATTCTCATGCAAAGATAAAGGATTATCCAGACTTGCATCTTATATGTTCTCTGTCCTTCAAGGGAATGGTGAAAACCATCTCCAGACCAGAGGACTGAAGGAGGGACAAAGCAGCTGAATGACACAATCATAGAATCAGCTGAGTCACAGAATCAGCTGAATCACAGAATCACACAATCTGCTGAGTTGAAAGGGACCCACAAGGATCACTGAGTCCAACTCTTAGCAAAGGACATCCCCAAGAGTTACACCATGTGCCTGGAAGAATGATAATGACAGGGGAGAAACAGAAATGATGTGTTGTGTGGGGCTAAGGGATGTAGAAGTCATAGAAAAAAAGTCATAGAAAAAGTTGTGAAATCTGGAAGAAATAAGATTGATTTGGTGATCAAAAATAAAATCATTTGTGTAGGTCAAATGAGGCCTCCAACAGTCCCAATGGTCAAAATTCCTTCTCAACACTTCCAAAGCAATGGGAAACATTTATTGCCAGAGACAGATTGGGAATAGGCAGAGGAAATTTCAAAAACAAAAGATAAACTAAAGAAAAAGTACAGTATGATCTCTGTTCAAAGCTCTGGGATCTGGAAGCCCGGCTCATGATTTGGGTGGAGACTGACTCATGGGTTTTGATCTCATGTGACTGGCATAACTGAAAATGCTACCACAAATCACAAGGCAAACTGGTGACAGAGGAGGGAACAGAATCAAAATCTCCCTAGCAACACAACTTATCTATTATATTCAGCTCTTTTTCTGTGGAAATTATAGGCAAGGCACTCTTGGTTTTGTGAATCCTTTCTCATTGCCTCTAACAGCAGTCAGTAATTCAACGTTCAGCACTCATAAAGAGCAAAACCTTAGTAGGTAACAACTTCAAAGGCTTATCAGAGTGTTTTGAGATCCCTTGTGAAGTCTATTAACTACCAGGAGGAGATGAGAAAGAAAACTTGCCAGGCTTAGTCACTCTGAGGTTCAAAGAAAAAAAGCTTTCTTAAAGCACTCCAGTAGTGCCTAAATGAAAATCTGTTACATATTTGTCCAAGAGTAAGGGCTCAGAAAGGCAGGAATTAAATAATACCATCATCAAGATCAAGAACTCAAGCAGTGGATGGAAAGAAAGGAACATATAATTGACAAGCTGGAGAACCACCATTAATCCCGCTGTTTTTCACAAAAGCTTTCTCATGCAGCTTCCCTGAAACACAGTAAAAGTGATGAAGCACTTATAAAATGGAGCAAGTTGGTGACATATGCACTCTCCCTGCCAGTAATATTGGATATTTCTGATACAATGATTGCAACTAAGGACAGGCTGACAATTCTGAATAAAAGACTGCAGCTAGGGACAGATTTGAGGCTTTGTGGGCACTAGGATAAAGAAGATAGAGTTGTTAAAGTGCACTCCCAACTGAGAAGAGCCTCACCTGAAAAGGCAAATTCCCATAGTGACCATGGAAAAGTAAAATAGATTTGAGGATTTGCTGGGTGAGACTCTTTGGCCAACCACTACTCACTCCACTGAAGTTTAACTGAGGTGCCCAAGGGAAGGTCTCCTGTGAGAGCAAGGCCAAGATGCACATCTGAAAGATGAATCTGTCCACCTTTCACTTTGACTGCATCCACTGAGTGCCTTAGTTTTAAGTGAGATGAATGTGGACCCCAGCAACAGAAAAGTCTGGAGTTTGCGGAGAGAGAATTTCTAGAGATTTATGTTTCTCCATCTTGGAAACAGCACTTTCTGCTCCCATTGCTTTCCACAAACACAATTTTATTAGTTTACCTACTCAAAAAGTATGCTTTTCTACTTAGTCTCCAGCTGTTTCTGTCCTTCACACTAAGCAATGCAAGGTCCTGCCCTGGAACTCAGTACAACCACATCAGGAAAAGCCTCCTGTCAGACCAGCTGCTTCCCTCTATCTGAGTAATGGCAAGAATGAACAACATGTTCTCCTTTATTAATTATAAGGGGCTCCCCCTTAAACAGTTCAGCTATTTTTAGTGAATTACTTAAACCTTAAAAACATTTGTGTGCATGCGTGGGGGCTGCATGAACTCATTATCAATTAACAAAATTTAGGTGGTTTCAGGAGGGAGAAAAAAATAGTCTTAGTGATTTTATGAACTTGTGTCAAGTATTTCTGTGAAGTCATGGCAGTATCAAAAGCCTCCAACCACTGCACAGCACAGCTGATCAATGTGAACAAGGAGCTCTTCTCAAGTTCAAGCTAATACTTTGCTATAAATGAAATAACTGGAATAAATTTCCTCACATATTCCAAAAAATACACCAACTGGTACATGCAATACACAGAGACAACTGTATATTATTTAACTAACCTTAAGGGAGGAAAAAAAGACAAGTTCCAGTTTTTCCCAAAATACAGAACTTCAAAGAAATACACCATCATTAATAATGACTAAGCATCTAGCTTAAAAATGGCAGCACTGGAAAGAATTGCATATGGCAAAGCACTGTGGTTTTTCCAGGCAAATAATGTATTTGGGTTTATCTATCCCCCTTCTCCTTTCATTTTTCACTGCATTGAGGTCACTCTACACGTGGTCCAGGGGCCTGTTAGACTGTGGGGTAAAGCAAGGAGATATTTTTGATTGCATTAAAACACTTTTTTTTTTTTAAAGGATTTTAACAAGTTAACAAAAACAAGCAGGCTAATTCACCTAAATGTTTCCCAGTAAAGATTAAGGAGGGATTTGATTTCATCATCCCTACAATCAAACTCAAGGCTCACATTACACATGGTTACATCCTCTCTGTTTTAAAACTGGGAAAGCTCCTGCCTTTTGACACTTACTCTCCTTACACCCAGAATCCAAATGGGAAGTGAAAATCCTAATGGAAACGCAAAGCTGGCCAGGAAATATCCTATTTATTGTGCAATTAAGGAAAAAAAATCTGTCTTAGTAATTATACCACACACAGAATAGCACAAATCTCCATTGTAGGGAAAAAAACATGGGTTGCAACATGAGATCAGACATGCCAAGGTATTGCTTTAGTAAGAGGTTTTGTTTTTTTTTTTCCATTTTCTTGTCTTTTTTTTCCTCCCCATCCAAATGCAAAAGCCAGTGAGCTTTTTGGAGTGCCACCAACCAAGAGGCAAGCTAAGAACTGTACATTCATAGAGCAGCACTGGTAGGTCTTAGGTAAGAAGTAAATCTTGTCTCACAAGCCCTGTGTATCACAGGACACTCTTGTTGACTGTGGCTCTGATTCAGGAAGGCATTTAAGCATGTGCTGAAATACATCCCAATTCAGAGGAAGTATATGTTTGACTTTAAGCATGTTCTTAAGTCCTGTTGATTTCAATAGGACTTAAGCACATACTTAAGTACTTTCCTGAACAGGGGCCTATAAAAACAAGACTAAATTTGCTGTACAGCATTTCAACTTCATTGGACTTTTCCCGAGATTTCGTTTTGCTAGGAGAAGCTGTGGGCAGCAGCCTTCCAAAGGAGGGCAAGATAGAGCAGGAATATGTCCCTAAGCACACACACATGGAAATGGACCATGTGCATATATGTCAAACAAAAATAGAGCCTTGCCTGAAGGGCTGTCAGGGTAGTAAGAAAACAAAAATGAAGTGGTGAGACTCTAGCCAGCTCCCCAAAAGCCAGCCAAAATGCTGTCCAAGCTTGGCATTACATACAGGCATATATTTCAGATGCACATAAGCTGAACTGGTCTGTGCTGCTGGCCAATTTGAGGGGAGCTGGCTTCTCACACTGGGTTCCAAGCAGCTGAGCAGGGCTGAGCATCTCCAAGGAGCTGCCACTGCTCTCTCAGATCCCTGCAGCTTTGGAAGAGATGCATTTGTACTCTTGAGATGTTCAGGACTTTCAGGAGATGGAATTGCAGGTTGGAGACCCCATGGACATCATGCAGTTAGGACATGACAAATACTATCTATAGGTTTGGTAAATCATGATTTTTTCAACTTTTTATATCCACATGAGGGGCAGCATGGACAGGAAGGGATCAGTCCTATAGGTTGGCTTCTTCTAGAGAATCTTTTCGTTATGGTTTAGGATATTCACAGTTAAAGATTAGATTCATCTGCCACATCAGGTGAGGTCCTGCTAGCAGAGCAGCTGCATGCACAGGGATTAACCTGCACAAATAGGTCCCAGTTGCCTCAAGGGCTTTGTTGGAGTCACTGGCCACTGTATTTGCTCTTGCATGAAATAATTTTTGCTCTGAAATAAAGCTTGTGATGTCTGAGAACTCCAATCAGTCATGCGCAGTTTAGACTTGGAAAACTACAGACTAGACATGGGTGAATGGTCTGATCACATGGAAAGAATTCCGTGCTATTCCATCACCTCTTCTGCTTGCTTTTAAAGTTCCATGACTTGACAAATATCAGTGGAGTAGAAGAGCACAGTCTGACACCCTAGAACATGATATTATTTTCATTTCATTTATATTTGTAGAGTTGTTACTTAGCTTTGCATATGGTCAACCTAATGAGAATTTAATATTAGATAATCAGAAGTAGTGGGAACTATAACAAAACTTCCTACACCAAATATAATATATATATATATATATGCAAGAAGTTTGGTACCAATTTTTTTTTTCTAAGAGAACATATTCCAGCCTGCTCTGCTGTGAGGAACTGCTGAACACCAAGACTGACTTTCAGAGGGTGACATATAAAGGAAAAGCCCCCAGAAGAGTGAGAGTCATTAAGTAACACCAGCAGTACTGTAGAAAGAAATCACATAGAGCCTGTATTTATATTCTTTTAATGTCAGCAAAATACAAGCTAAAGGATGGGTGCTAAATGCAGGCTGACATTTTCAGAGTGGCTAACAGTTTAAGAACTTGTGAGACAATTTGAAGGCAGCTGACTTCTCACAAGTATCAACTCTCTACACTTGGCAAATCATGCCACAAGCAACCCAAAATGAAAAGCTGATTTTAAAAGCCTCAGTAAGAGGAAAGTATCACTGACTGTGAGTTTCTTGAGCAACTACACAAAAAATTCAGAGTGTTCAAAAATAAAATCTCCATTGGAAGAATATTCTTTGAGGAACTCACTTGGAATTTGACAAATACTGATGGAGATGCATGAAAGCTTTGGCCATATCACCTTGAGGAATATACCTGGAGTTGTGGTCTTTGGCCAGCCCCCAGGGATGGGAAAGGTGCTGGGACCACACAAACCTGGGAGGTCACAACATGCAGGACTCTCAGGGCTCCTGGCTGCCCAGCAGCCCACCCAGCAGACAAAATTTCCTTCTAAAATTCCTATTGCAGTTTCCCTCCCCACAGAAAACTCACCACAGCCTCTGTTCAGTAATGCTGTGAATGTTTTAAAATGGGGTTTTTAGACTTAGCACAATTTAGAGCAAAATCTTGAAATTCTTCATAACCAAAAATGGCCATTCTTGTCATTGCAGATTGTACACAAAGTTCCTGTGTTTCAGAACTTACTGGACTGAAAATACAGGTGTTTCATTCTTGGCTTGATGGACAAACAACAATCATCCTTTACACTTCTTCCTGAGCCTTTTCCAACTTAATAAAGCAACTGTGCTCCCATCACTCACAAGGATCCTGGCACAGGATCCTGGGTACCCACACCAGCCAGTGGATGCAACCTCAGGAAACAGCTTTTAAAAGCTTTGCTTTTTGGGAACCCATCAATAATTCACTGTGCATGAGACATCACAGGAACAAGAAAATAACTCAAGAAATGTCAGCTATATAAGTTTAACATATAGAAAGATACTGGGAAAATGAGTAACAGTAACTCACAAGGGAATGTGGAAATCTAAAGTTGCTAAGAAAAGACAATATGGACATATCAGGAACAAATAACATTAATTAACCCAAGTACATTTTGTTCTCTGCCAGGTTTCCCAGCACATTGGGTAGGAAAGAAGAAGCAGGTACCTAGAGCTGACCTCTGTAAGGTTTATGACATCAAATCCAGACCATATTTTCATTAACAAAATAGAAAAACAAGACCTGTATGAAACCTCTGCAAAGTGCTTGTACGAGTAGTTGAAAAGATACTTATAGAGCAGCAATAATCAAGTTTTCTGTTAGCACATAAACATGTAACAAATAGAGGTACCATAAAGGTCTGTGACAAGATGAGTCATATTTAATGTTTCCATTAGCAAAATGGAGGAAGGAACAGACAGAACCTTACAAAATTTCCTGGCAACAACAAGCACAGAGAGGTTACTGGGATTTCCCAGGAGAGGAGTAGACTCAAAGTGATGCTAAAAAGTTGGAACAAAGTGTCTGAAATCTCTTAAATGAAATTCAGCAAAATAAGCTTCAAGGTGTAAGATGTCAGAAAAACAAACTGTGATGTACAAAATGCAGGATGGGGAATACTGGTGAGGGAAAAGTGAAGGAGGTTTTACGTAAATCACAACGTGAATCATCTCTCTGTGCCTCTGCAGGAAACAGCAACAAGTTAATGAGAAGTACACGTGTTGCTCTACTACAACATAACAGTCTCCTCAAGCATGCATAAGACTGCTTCACAAAGAGCATGATGATCCATTGTTGTTCATGCCCACAGAGGATGGGATTAAGTATTTTGCTCAATTTGCAACACCAAAGATTTAGGAGGGGAAAAAAACTAGTGTAATTATAGCACTAATGAAACACAAAGCAGGCTTTCTAAGGAGATTGTGTAATCTGCATCACACTAGTAGAGGCTTTGAAGAAAACCAAAAGAAGCTGGTAAAACTGGTCTTGATTTATTTCATCTTGCTGCAGAGCAAAGAGGGGGCATAGAATGTTTTAAAAATCCTTTTTAACAGTATATATTAGTGACTCTGACAATAAAGCTGCTCCTGCTGCCAGTGCTGGATGCTTGGTGGCACAGACTTTTGCCTCCCTCTGACCTGCACAGGATGAAGTCTGGCCCCAGTGAAATCAATTGCCCACGACTTTGACAGTACCAGAACTTCACTCAGAGGTTTCATGGCCAGAGGGGACAATTATCATAATCTTTCCTGACCTTTTTGCATCATACAAACACTGATTTTGCTCAGCCTGTAGCCAACATTCTGTGGCTGAACTATAACATATGTTTTGGAAGGGTTTCTGGGAGAGGCACAGACCTGACATAGAGTGGTAGTAAAATCCCCTCTAGCGTTGCCTGTTTGCATTGCAGGGAGCAGCTCCTGCTCCCAAGGAAGCCAACATCCCTTTTCTGGGGTTTTCCAAAAGGTACCTAACTTGTCACATCAGTTCTACATGCAATCTTTTTTCCTTATCTATCAGTTCCATTTATGCACCTGGGTTCAAGTACTGGAAGGAACCTTAGTGACAGGATTTGGGCAGTCAGGACACAGCAGCATTCAGAAAATTCTCACGATTTTGTAAAAGTCAATAGAGATGCTGAAGCACCAGCTACTGTTGGTTGTTTTGGATACAATGGTGTATCTCCCAGGAAGAAGTAAGGGCTTTGAACAAGGAAGTCACAAATCCGTTTTATTAAGATAAATACTTAGAATCATAGTGGTTTGGGTTGGAAGGAACCTTAAAGATCATCTATTCCCAAGCCCTCTGCCATGGGCAGGGATACCTTCCACCAGACCGGGCTGCTCCAAGTCCCACCCACCCTGGACACTTTCAGAGATGGGGCAGCCACAGCTTCTCTGGGCACCCCGTGCCAGAGCCTCACCACCCTCACTGGGAAGAATTTCTTCCTAATATCCAATCTAAATCTCCTCTCTTTCAGTTTGATGCCATTTCCCCTTGTCCTGTTACTCCAGGCTCTTGTATATGTGTTCTCTCCATCTTTCTCGTTGGCTCCCTTCAGGCACTGGAAGGATCTTGTCCTGCAAGATTTTGATACCAGTGCCTGTTCAGCTCTGCATATCCATAATGCAGCTCCTTCATTTTGGAAGCTCAAGCCTGCAGGATCTTGTTGGGGTTTTTGCCTTTAGGTGCCACACCCACTGATGGGTTATATTCTAATGGAGTAGGTGGTGGATGCCCCATCCCTGGAAATGTTCAAGGTCAGGCTGGACAAGGCTCTCAGCAAACTGATCTAGTTAAAGGTGTTCCTAATTACTGGAGGAGAATCAAACTAGATGACCTTTAAAATGTCCCTTCCAACTCATAAAATTACTTGATTCAGTGATAATGTACCATATCTAATTCCATAACAGTCAGTATTCACACAAAATATTCCCACTACATTTTCCACTGACTTCAGTGAAAGCAGAGTCATACTTTGGATTCACTAGTTTCTTCCTAATAAATGATTAAAACCACAAGTGCTCTGAGGAAAGAATTTGTGAATAACTCTTATTTAGCTATTCACAAAGCACCAATTTTAATATTTTCAGATATTGATGATTCTATATCCTGAGAGCTAATTAGATACCAAAAAAATCATTTCCCCCTGGGGAAGCTGCTGAAAATAAAATGAGAGATAGATCAGTGCCAAAAGGTGTCATAGGCAATGCAAATTCTAGCCAAATTATTCCTGTTTCTAGTGGAGATCAGGTGCAAATCAGGTGTTTCTCCAAAACAAGACTTGTGCAGAGTTCCCATTACAGTACCAGAATCCTACATGCATTTTTTCTTGTAAGAATTAAATCTGGCACATCTGGAATTTGGATGTCTGTTAAAAATGTCTGAGCCAGGGGTAGTAATCTGGCCACACAGCATATTCTGCAAATGTTGGTGAATAGCAGCCAAATTTCCATGCCTCTAAGCAGCATATCAGACTAACAAATAATAACAGCAGCCAGGTGCTGAAAGTCAATGCTGAACCTGAAATAAGATCCAGGGCTGAATTATTTATTGAAATTCCATGACTTTATTTGCAGTCTTAGGAAAGAGAGTCACTTGCAGGCACTGCAAATAAAGGTCTGGATGGTGGGTGTTGCTGATAAGTGCATTTACCGTACCAGCTGATCCCATAAAGTGTCCTGGGGGTCTTGTTCTGTACCTTATTAACATCATAAAAATACTGAATGGGTTAAAAGAGCAATTGGCAGCCCTCAGGAGGTGTCCCAGAGTGGGCAGGACCCGGCCTTCCTCTCTCCTTTTGCATCTCCAAAGTTCACAGCCCTGCAGAGGGCAGGGGGAAGCTCCATCCTAGGATGTGATGGGTGTTTCTGACTTCCCCTGAAAGCAGATCAAACTGCAAAGGACCAGCAAACCACAGGCCCAAAGCAGTCTAATGTTTGATGTTTGCACCACGTGTGACTTCCAAGCACAACCCACAATCACTCCAATAAACTAATTGTCAATACAATATTACTGGTATTTGGACCAAGCCTTAATGCCCTGAGAATAAAAATGCCTTATAAATAAATTTTCTGGTTTCCAGCTATTCACAGAGAAAAAATTACAGAGTTCAGTATCGAGGGGATACTTTTTTTTTTACTTTTCATATTTTGTTCCTTGCTGTATTTCATCTGATCATCTACACAGACATGCAGTCATATTTAGCCATTAGAGGGACATTGAACTACAAGGCAGTCTTTTCTGATGGCACTCCCTCTGAATATTTCCTTAAACAAGAAACAGAGAGCAAGTTCTGAGTTTATAAGTAGAAATACCTGCAGTGAAAGCAAGAATCTAAGATATACACACAAACAGCAAGTAAATGTTCCTTGGGATCCACCTAAAAGCAAAACAATTTGTGTGTTCAATATCAAATGATGGAGAAAATAAACAGTGGTGCTTTCCAAAAGCTACCGAGAAATTCTGAATAAGTGTGTGCATTAGTAAAAGTAGAATTCACAAGTATTTTTTTGTACAATGGGCTTCTGAATTTAATGTATGATAAATATTGTAAACATAAAAGAACAGATCAAAGAGAGAAGTCTGGAACACATTTCTTGTTTGCTCAGTATCCCAGTGCAGGATGATTTCTTAAATTCCTTTGTCTGTAATGTTTGGGCCAGTTCGAAATGCTTTAAAAAGAAATGGTTTTGATAATTTTCTCAAAACAAATTTTTACCTGATGCTCAGAGTGAATTTCCTCTGACTTCATTTTATCCTATTATACAGCATGAAAAACAAAAACAACCAAACCCAAAACCAAAGCTTAATTAAGTTTAATTCAATGCTATTCATCAAAATAATCAACTGCACTTTCCCTAGCACCTCTTCCCCTCTTACTGTCCTTTTGTTTCTGGGATCTTTGATGATGCTGTTAATTCCAAATATCATCTTTTTTTTTTTTTATTCTCATCACTCCCAAATTCCTCGTGCTCCAAGTGGAGCAGCCTCCAAAAGGCCCAGCAGTGACTCCAGCATGGCTGTACAGCAGAACTCTTCTCCAGCCTGTTCTCTCCTCCCACAGCTTCCTCAGAAGCAAGCAGTAGCCTTCTTCCCCAAATGTCTCCTGCTTGCATTCTTCCCCTCACAAGAAAATAATCACTATGTTGATTTCATTTCATTTCATGCCCCTCACCTTCCAGCCATATTCTCCATTCCCTGGCTTCACCACTGATTTGGTGACAGCAGCCAAGGATCTGTCCCCAGCTCCCATCCCTTTCTCTGGCTCTCCACTCTGCTTCTCTGCCATTGTTACCCAGCTGCTTTATTCAAATTAAGCAAATCCTTTTTGATATGGTGGAAATGTATGGTAGAAATGGAGTGTGACACAAGGGTCATGCTCTCTAAATCTCCTCATCCATTTATTGTTAAGTTCATCAGAAGGTGCCACCTTCTCTGGAGACAATCCAGGTTAATCAGGTAATTGAGAAACCAGGATTTGGCAAGAGAATTTCTGAACATTTTCTATACATTTGTGTACAGCCAGGCCTAATTCCTCAAATACCTGGATAAGGTCTGAAAAATAAGCTGTTTTTTAAATCTTTACCTACAATTCTCTCTAAAATGGAGAGTTTTTTTCCCCTATTATTGTAAAATCTCAAGCACACGCAGCAGGTCTTCAAAAAATAACAAGTAAGAGAAATCCTATAATTTCACACTTCCAATGCAAAGCTAAGCATCTGTTAGTACAAAATCACTCTTTCTGGCAGAATGGCACAAGGTGATTAGTACTACTGCTGCACTCACTTTCAAAGATCCTGCATATGGCTTAAAAGAAATGTTAAATAAATATTCAAATAGTTTTAATAAGCTAAAAAATTATTAATCCTTGGTGCCTAGAGTGAAAGAGATGTCATGGGACTAAGTATAACTTTATAAAGATTATAATATTTATATAACTTTATAAAATATATATAACTTTCTATAAAAGTTACATAACTTCTTCACAGCTCCCATCTTGGCCACAGCCTTCCCCAGCTCTTCAAGGCTGGACATGAGGAGCTGTCTACAGTCAGCATTTCTGAGATTTACTATTATTGTTGAATCATCTGTTTTGAGATAAACTCTGAATCATGAGGGCATCGAGCAGAGATCCTGCTCAGTCAGAGAACAAGGTGTTCCCACAAGCACAGGTCATAGGGCTGCTGGTGCCAACGGGCCAGGATGGGCAGGGGATGCTTCCCACTCTGAAACAAGTCTTCCCACATCCATGTTCACCTGCCTTTAGTAGAGACTGAATAGCAAGAGGACTCATGGAGTGTTTAGAGAAAGATGTAATGGAAGATTTGTAAATATGGAATTGAAGTATGTAATAGAAGATCACATTTGTGCACTCTGAGGAGCTCCTTGTGGCTCCATCTTGGACCAGGCTGAGTACAGAGTGCTTAATGCAGTGGAAACATCATTTTTGAACCTCAAGCAAGACCCAGTCCTAGGACTGGATCTAGAGCTTAACTGTGAGATTCAGAGATATTGTTATAAAAAAGAAAACAAAAACAAAAATTCAAATTTAGCACAAATCAGTACAAGAAAGGACAAAACACAATTCCTTGTCAAACTGCAGGAGTGAGTTAACAATCAGAATGAAAAGTGAATTAAAATGAACCAAATTCTAATGGAAGACTGAAAATAAGCTTAATAATTAAGGGCATTGTTGCACTGAATCCTCTTGGCATGTCCTGGGCATTTAAAAGAACTACGCACAGAAAAACAACTAAAACTGCCATTCTGAGAGAACCTAGAACCTGCAAGAATATTCCATGATTCAATCCCTCTTCATTCAGGAAGAGCTTTTTAAAAAAACACTATAAATAAAATAAACAAGCAAAACAGGTCTCCAGTTGCACACTGAATCAGCAGCAATGGCTCATTACAAAACACAGAGCAGTGAAAGAAAATAATTTCCCCCCATGATATGCATTTGCATCTGTTTGAAGTTGCCCATTCAGCAGCTAAAAGCAAAAGGAAAGCAGTAACACAACGTGCCTGTTGACCCACACAAATTGAATCACAATCTAGAAAAACACCAGCAACAATAGCAATGATCCATCGGGGCTGGTTTCTCTGATTTCCACTTGTTTGGGACAATACACAGGTACAGGCACGCACCAGCAGGCAGAACAACAATAGCTACGTGCCCTGGATGTCAGGGTTCAGGGTGGTTTTTTTGGGTGTTAAAATGTCATGAAGAGGACAAGCTTGGCAATCCATACACAGCCAGCTGTACAGATACCAGCCCAACCTGAAAATTAATTCAGTATTTTGTCAGGAGTTAATCCACGATGATTGGGTAGCTTTTGCAGTCACTCATCTGTGTAAAGGGAAAAGAGGGGAAATTTTACCTGGACATGCTACTGGACTACACTGATACGAAAATGGATGTTGGGGCAAACGTTTCAAAGGGAATGAAGCCAAGGCACGGGGCTGTGGCATGACTGAGGCAATGACAGACAGAAAGGGCATTCCACTCTTGTATCTCCCAGTTTAGCTCTTCCTCATCTCATCTTCAAGGTCTGACCTGTACTGGAACAGCAATCATCAGCTCAGCCTTTGGAGGCCCTTCCAAAGTCTGGCCCTGGCATAACCAGGTTTGATAAGCACATAAGATAACCAATCCCATATTTAACCAGCACCTGAATTAATCACATTCCATTATCACACCCAGGACACGTAAGCAACCTCTCAGCATCATTTCTGTCAGACTAGCCTCAACCAAATTTGTGCTGCCATTCAGAGACACAGAAAGCAAAGATTCCTTCTCTGCTTCAACCAAGCCCTGTTCTTTTTTGTCAACACCTCCTCCATAGCAGTGCCCTGCTGGTTTGCAGATTTTCTGGTGTGTTTATTCCTTTCTTGTCCCTTGCTATGTGTGCTTCATTACAGCATATCTAGTCTTGGTCTGAAGCAGAGGCAGACAGGGCATGACTTCTTTGGTGGTTCATTCCAACAGGTAATCACCTTTACAATTACTATTAAGCCTACTCCTACTCTGACTACATTTGACCTTAACTATTAATATGTTGCACAGAGAAGTTGTGAATTTCCCATCCCTGGAAGGGATCAAGGCCAGGCTGGATGGGGCTTTGAGCTACCTGGTCTAGTGGAAGGTGTCCCTGTCCATGGCAGAGGGATTAGAAATAGACAGTCTGTAAGTCCATTCCAACTCAAACCATTCTGTGATTCTCTGTCTTGTTACACCTCTTACCACTGTACTAAAAAGATCCCTCAGATACATTTAATATTGCAGTCAAGTGATGCTTGCTCTTTTAGTTAAAGGAGAAATCTTAAGCAATATTTAACCTTAAAATTATTCTTCTCTACTTCTTTTTCAATGTCCTAACACACATAAGCTCTGTGTGTTATTTATAACACCCAGTCAAAAGATAATCTCCACCTTGATCCCTCCCTACTAACAGCAGTGGCAAAAAGAGAAAGTAAAAATGCATAGCTGTGATTAGCATGATTTGTGTGTTTGTTATTGGGCTATTTACTGTGAATTACCGAGCCTGAATCAGTCATGCTAAGTGCTGAACAAAACCCAAAGGACACAAGAGCTATTGACTAGAGGACAGAGCACAGGACCAAGGCGAGTTCTTGCTGGCCCTCCTTGCACAAGGCAATGATTCCTCAGCTTCTGCACCTGCAAAGTACTGACCAGGACTGTACAATGCTTTGGAAATACTATAAAAAGGCACCTGTATTTATTTTTTACCTCAGGGAATGGGTTTTGCAAAGAGAGTCATGTTCAGAGGTGGCTGCCAAAGCACAGAGCAGTCTGCACAGCCTCCTTTGCAGAACTGGGATCTAAGGATGCTTAATTGCTATCAACATCTAGGAAGTATGGAGAATTTCTAGTATCACCCTGCGTTTTACTAGCAAGAATTAAAAAAACCCAGCACTCACAAAAAAATCCATCTTCTGAACATTTAAAACTGAGGCCAAACAGTATTTTCTGAATAGAGACAGTTGTTGAACTCAGCTGTCAGATTTCTGAGATGGAGAACACAAGGATTAGCTCCTCATACTTTGAACTCCACTGTGAGCCTGCAGCAGCACAGTCTCTTCAGAGGTGATAAGCCCCTCTCCAAGAAGTAGAGCATTACACTTATGTCCTTACCAGCAGCAGAAGTTAAAAGTCTTCTTCGGCATCTTCTTGGTTAAGAGAAACAGAAAATAAAGCCACAACTAAATCAGGCAAATTCCTCTGTCCACAAACCCCATTCCCAGAATCATGAACAGGTTTTAACACCTGAGATATTGGTGAACAGTGACCTGAGTCAGATGTTTTTCTTAGACCAGAAGAAACAAAAAAATTGGCCAGAGAAGCTGTGGATGCTTCATTTCTGAAAGTATTAAAGGTTAGGCTGGATGAGGCTCTGAGCAACCTGGTATTACAGAAGGTGTACTTGCCCATGACAGGGGAGTAGGAATCACATGATCTGTAAGGTCCCTTCCAACTCAAACCATTCTATGATTCTATGAAATGCAAGAGAAGCAACAGAAATAGTTAAGAAATGGCTTCTTTACAGCAGGATTTACATAATAAAGGGGGGGGAGAAATTTACTACTCCTATATAATATCCTTGCAAGTTTTATAGAATTTAAAGGAAATGAAAATCAGTGTCAGCCTTGAATATAAGGCCTTGAACATTTTAATTAACTTTTGCAGCAAGCACATACAGGTGAACGCCATGGGCTTCTGTCATCTGCACTGCACACAAAATTAGCATCTGCCAAGATGAGGATTTAGAAGAGCAAATTGTCACTATCTGAGCATCTTTATCCTCCTTAATAGAATGTCCTTACACCAGAGTAGCTATAGCAGGGGCAGTTTCAACTCCTACTGTCCTACAGATGCATTAATACAACACAGCCCTCCTGAAATGCATTTCAATTAGTGCTTTATTTCAGTTTTATGAAGGGTTGCCAGAAATACATAAAAAGGAGTTTTTTTAATGTGTTTTGGAAATCAGGTGCACAGGGGAAAAATTGGAGAAGCCCTTGAGCTCCAGATATAGAATACCTCTTAAGAAGTAACCAGGCTGCTTTGGGGACCAGCACAGTAATCATGGGGATTACAAGACTGGTATAAATTTAGGAGTCTGCTTGTGTGTGAGAACACGCAGGAAAAGCAGAGAAGATGCAACACATGTGCACAAACTTGGCACCAGAGAAGGACTGGTTATCAGCATTTTATCAAGGTAAGGAGAGCCTGAAACACCTGTCTTGGGTCACCGAAGGAAGCAGAAAGCACAAAAATAAAGAAATCCTGCAGAGAATTTGGGTCAAAACCTGGAAATATTACTGAGCTTAACATGTAAAATTCACATTGCAGGACCTTTTCACAGATTATAAAAACTAATAAAAATCAGAGGGCTTGAATGATGGCAGCTGTGCTGTTGCTTTCTATTAAGATAAAGTGCTGAAGTGCTCATTTGCTCATAGACTGGAAAGTAAAAAAAAAGATGTTGATTTGGATTTTGACAACACTAGGGGCCATTTTAAGATGGCAAAGCTTTGCTAAGGTCTATTAGAGAACTGCATCTCAGGGAGCTTTGTGATCAAATTTCTTTTCTGAACACATCTCCTCTCATGACACTGTACCCGTGACATTTCTGTGATGCATCAGAGTCACTGAATCAAAGAAGATTATGTGTTAAATCATGGAAGATGACTTCAGCCAGTGAACACCGTCATTAATAAAATATAGATACATACAGAAGAGTAAAATCATAAACACTTCAAAAAATAAGTCATGAAATTATTCTTGAGAGGGACTCTCAATGATACTCATTTACAAAGAATCTTTAAATTTAAAAGAGTCAGAGAAAAAAATCCTATCAACTCATCATTCTACATTTATGTGTGTAGTGGCAATCAAGTTATGCAACAAACAGCAATGACATGTTGTAAATGCAATCAGTTTGATTAAGTTCTACCCTTAGGTATTATTAGACAAAATTACTGGCTTTGGAACTGCAAAACACAGCTGGATACACTTTGAATTACTTCTGTTCCAGTGTAATAATTTCCAAGTCTTAAGTTTAATATAAAAATCATGCCAGGAATACATGATACTGATTAAATTCCTCAGATATACAAAACCCAGATTTTTTAAACTCATAGCTCCAGATGTACATATATGTCCCTGCTACCACATCTAGATGAATTTTACTTCATGTCAGCAACACAGATGAGCAAAAAAATGGAGAGAACAAGAGACAAGGAAGGAAAGGGAATAAGGAAATTACCACATGAAATTTTACTGTGCCAAACAAATCACTTCAAGCTATTCACAAAGTACCTACTACAGCACTTCAGGTACTGGCTCTCATTTCCTACATCATGTAAGATTTATAGACTGAATCCAGTACAAAACAAAACCCTTCCTTATCCCAACTGATTCTTCCTGACTTTAAGTCAACCTTAGCTTAAAAAAAAGTTTATCACTGAAACCTTCTATTATTCATGTACAAAACTAACACATAAAGTCACAGCCCTTTAACATGTGCCCAAATCTGTTAAAAAGGAGTAATTTCAAAAATCTACCAGAGCTCCCAGCTGAACAATGGAAATACTACTAACAAAATAATATTTCTGTTACCCCTGCAGCACTGCTGGGATTATTTCGCTCTTATCTGCCACATTTTGAAGAATTATGTGCCACACAAGAACTACATGATATTGTTGCTGTGATGATCAATGTGCTCTCCTACACAATCCTTACACAACCTTCCATTAAAGCCTATTTGCCACAGGCAGGAGGATTTGATACCAACATGAACTCCTGGAGCAGGGGCAGACGTACTTCCTGCGGGCTCTCCTGGAAAGGCTCCCTGTGTATTTTTGGGATGTTATGTCAAACGATCCCAGCAACATTTGCTGTTCTGGATTAGCCTCAGCAGAGCCATGTATTGCCAATAAAAGTTTCCTGAGGACAGTGGAGCTTCACTGTCATTGCTGAACCACGACACAGCAACCTGTGAGCCTGACTGGATGGGAGCTGCTAGAGTTGGAAAAAAAGCAACCTGCAGCTAAACATAGAAGCACCCAGGGCACACTGGGGGCTAATTCTAAGTACCAGCAATAATAATTACAAGTATCACCAGTTCTTCATGGTTAAATTAAAACATAGGATTTACCCAATTTGACTGTGTGGCTCAAAAGAGCCAGAAAAAAGGAAGGAGCTAGCAAGTGGAGTTTGAACAAGATCTCAAATACACTTAGGCAGGCCTAATTCTGCTGCCACTGAACTCAGCAGTACAAAACTGACTTGCTTTTGTGGCCATGACCCAAGTTGAATGTTTCTGAATTCCTATTTATTCAAATGGATCCCATTTATAGAAAGTAGGCATGCTCAACAAAGCATTGAAATATGTTTCATTTTAATCAGATGTTTTGATCACAAGTGACATGTATATCAATACCATCAAGTTTAATAAAAAGCAAGTAGTCACAGCTGTTTATAGAGGAAAGCCCCCCAAACCATGGCAGATCAGGGTATCAATCACCTTTAATCATAAAAAAAGGATGAGACTGTGAACTTAGGCAGGAGACACAGCTGGAAATCCCTTCTTAAATTGAGAAGCAGTTTCCCAGGCAATCCTAACAACATCCCAGACTAGCTTCAAGGTGGCTGGGATAGTGAATATATCCCTGCCAAGTCACTTTATAAACTTGGCCTGCTTAAACAATTTACTGCCTGTCTCTAATATTCCCACCAACGAAGCCCTTGTCCTGACGCAAAACAAAACCTCCAAAAGCTCAGAGACAAAACAGACACACAGACACACAGACGCTGGGTTGTATAACTCAGGCTAAAGCTTCTTTAAAGTATTGTTTCTCTTATCACAAGGAAAAACAAGCAACTTGTAATTTTAAAACATTTGCTAGGTGGTTAAATGGCAATTTATTGAATTATTTTTTAAATATGTCATTTTAAAGCAAAGATAATTCTTGCCAAGATGGATGTTTTTCCTCTATTTTTAATTATTTTATTGAAAATGCTTAATTAAAAAAAAAATCAGAGGAGCAATGGTCCCTCCAGATAGCATTTCCCTGATTTAAGCAGGTCAGAAGTGGAGTTTTTACTGATTTGTCACTCTGGTCACTCCTGATTTGACAAGATCTTAGCAGAACCACTACACTGAAATACTCGAGTCCCCCTGCATGGAACTTTCTAAACTCATTTACAGATGTTTAAACAAACCTAGTAAAATTATTTTCCTCCCTGGTGTCCAGACTACTGGTAGACCCTGTAAATGTTGTAACCTTAATACCAAAGCACAAGGCCAGGATGCTGGAGGAGGAGACTCAGGCTGCTGATCATGCACTGCCTCATCCAGAGCAGTTTGAAGAGACACAAATCATGGTGCCCATCACCTGCTTGGCAGCTCCAGAAGGTAAAAATTCAAGATACACAGTAAACTGTGTTCCCACCTAGACTCCCACCACTTCCAGGGTGACAGCTGAGAAGTGTCAGAGACTGCACCCACTGTACACATCTGCTTTGTAGGGTGGTTGTGGCTTTTTCAAAATGTGAAAGGCTTGGCAACAAAAAAATGTTATGGTCAGTCTTGGAGCACCAGACAGGTTGGACCAGATGTTTCAGTGTCATTATTCTTCCTTGTGCTTTTTTTATCTTTGTTATTTCCTTTTTATCTAGAAAGTTTAGCTAAACATAGGAATGATTTTGTATGAAAGCCAAGCTGAGCTCAGGAAATACCCACACTTCTCAGGAAACAGAAATTAACTTAGAGACCTCCAGATCTGATTCTGATTTCTAATCATGAGCAAAACCAACTTTTTGAGGGCAGTCTGTGAATCAAATACACTGCAGAGCCTGTCTTGTTATAAAGGGTTAAAAGGTTCCTAGCAAGTTATCTTTCCCTGTTTGCAAAGCCAGTACTGCTTGTGATAACCCTGAAATTCTGAAACTGAAATCAGTTTTCTTATCAGAGTGACTCTCTCATATTAAAACCACAAAAGCCTTAACAGTAGGGAATTATTGCTTGCAACAGGTGTAACACTTTTATTTATATCTCCTTTTAAGGCTATGTGACAACACTTCACCAAAATCCAAACCAAGGCTGGTTTGAAATCACCTTTCAAGAAGAAATAACTTAAAAAATCCAGAAAATGCATCCAAAAAAGCCAGAACAAAAAAAAAAAAAAAAAAAAGAGCAAAAACAAAACCCCGCCTAACTTGCTCCTCCCTGAGATAATTTCTGGGATAATTGTGTCCACAAGAAGGGCAGCAGCACCTTCCTGAGAGCAGCAGCTCCTGGGGCTTTGCTGGAGCACACTGCTGGGGATGACTGCTCTGTCCTGGCAGCCAGGCTCCCTGACTGACCCATTCACTCAGAGCAGTAAGCTTGGTACTAAATCCTGCCATCACTTTTAGACATAATCCTAACAGGTCCAGTCAGCTGGAAGATGGGGACATGTCAAATGTCTGAAGTAGAGACTGTGGAAGTTCAAGGCCTCTGAGGTCTCTTGATTTCTACACTTGCAGCACCTTCACATTTTCCTAGAAGGGCTCTCAGTGTGACTGGGGGAACACTGAAAAGTAAAGCCTTACACATTTTAAGCAAAAGCTCTTGCTCACCTAATCCTAGAAAGGTTTGGGTTGCAAGGGACCTTAAAGGTGATGTCATTCCAACTCCCCTGCCAAGGGCAGGGACACTCTACAATGCCAGGTTGCTCAGAGCTCCAGCCAGCCTGGTCTTGAACACTGTCAGGGATTCATAACTTCAGGCAGCCTGTCCCAGGACCTCACCACCCTTATATACAGAACTTCTTCCTAAAGTCTAATATAAACCTAGCCTCCTTTAGCTTACAGCCATCCCCCTTTATCCTGTTTGCCCTTGTGGAAGGTCTCTCTCTAGCCCCTTTGGGTACTGGAATGTTCTGTAAGGTTTTCCCAGAGCTTTCTCTTCTCCAAGCTGTTTTCATAGCAGAGGTGTTCCAGCCCTCTGATCCAATTGGTGGCCTCATTCCTGTGGGTTCACATCTTCCTTCTGCTGGAGGAGCCCAGAGCTGGATGCAGCAGTGCAGGTAGGGTCTCAAAAGAGTGGAGTAGAGGGAAGAATCACTTCCCTCAACCAAGGACCTTCTGATTTGAGCTCAGCCCAGGACACCAATGAACATACTCCTAATATTAATCCATCAGTGTCACAGCAATGACTCCTTCTAGAAGCAGCTGCCTGCTAGCCTACCACACATTCTCCTACCACCATGATATCACCATCTTTCTATCATAAATAGGGGTTAGGATATATCTTGTTACAGAACGTTTCGAAAGCAGGAAGGTTTTTAAAATTAAATTTACTTTGGTTCACTTGTGGGTCTGTTTGCTTTCTAGACTGCATTCTGAGCAACGCAGTCCTCTTTGCATCGTGTTTTGCTTTCCATGGGTACTATGTATCTCCCTTCAAATTAGCCTTTGATATTAGGTACTACTCTAATCCTGAAAGGCAAGGAATGTACATCCAAACACCTGTTTCCATCGCAAACAAAAAGAAGCCACAAAGTCCTGTGGTCCTCCCTCATGGGTTTTAATTGTATTACTTCACATAATAGGAGCGCTATTTCAATTCTGTCATTATGTTCACGCATACAGGTGCAAGACTGCCAGGAAAAGCTAAATACACCTTCCAGCAGGGTGTCATTGTCGTTTATACAGAAGCACTTTGCTTCTCCAGCACACAGAGGACTGAAATCAGCCTGAGTTACAACAAGCTGGGTTAAGCACAGAGCAGCACAACCTCCCGAGGTTCCCTTCCCCACGCCGCTGCTGCCAGCGTCTCACGGCAGCACGCATCAAGCCCTTCTCTGGGGCAGCCTCCCCCAGTTCCCTGTCAAACGAGTTTAGAGAGGGAATGGCTGCTGCAGAGTTTCAGTGCTCAGCAAGGGCCTGCTCACACAAGCTGCACATCTGATCAAGGCAGCACCACCTCCCTGGCAGACCTCACCGCTCCCACCATCGCTCTCGTCGTGTCCTGCCCCAGATTTGGGGGGGGTTTGCTCTCAAACACTCGTTCACAAAAAAATACCTCGCAGATCCAGGCTGGGGCACCGTTAGAAAACAAGTGAAATCAATGGGGATGATAACAAATAGGTGTGATAACCACTTAACCTGTCCCTGCCACAGCAGCTCAGCTGTGTCCTGGTGGTGCCCAGCCTGTCTGTGCAGCTCAGGAGCTCCTGAGCCAGCCTGCATTAGGTTACAGAGCAGCTCTTTTGGTTACAGCCCCGCTCCCTGCTTGTCTGTCGAGGCTCCTGCACTCCTGCTTGACAAACAGCAAAGGGAAATAGAGCAATTGTGTAACACCTTTCTTTTTTTAACCTGAGACAGAAAATGCTTTTACTGGGGACACTGTGGCTGGTGAAAAACAGCCCTTTCTGGTTTTTTTGGGCTTGTGGAAGATACAGTTTCCAGCAGGACACATCTACTGCCCTACATTTTCTCACTTGTTGCTGCTTCTTCTGTGTGTTCCTTCAGGAAGCAGGACAGAACTCTTTTAATGGGTGAAGTATCACCTCTATAAAACTCAAAAGTTAGGAATTGCTCATTGATCCAAACATCCTCTCTGTTAGAACTTGCCTAAAGTGTGGTCCTGTATATTTACATTTGCCACTTGGCCCAGTATCTCATGGTCCTCCAGAAGTGACCACTTTTCTGTTCTTTCCTGCCTTAAAACAGGCAGAATAAGTCTCTTCTCCTTTGCAGAGTTTCTCCTGGATCAGCATTCCTGTTTACCTCCCCCTACTAATATTCTAATCTTTGCAGTCACCCTCCAGAAAAGTTTTCACCTGTTCATGATTCTCATATTCTCCTATTTTTCAGCTTTCAGCTTGTCTTTCCTTTGGATGGTCTCTTTTTATTTGAACTTCTGAGGTGTATAATTTAATACTCTGGTCACATGCTTTACTATAAAACCTTTTAAACTTTTAATTAAATAAATGGCACCTTTCCAAATCATCAAGAATTGCAATTTTTCAACCTAAATGGAAAGTCTCCAGGAAGATACCAATTAATTCTTCTGTTCCAGCTCTGAGTTTTATGTGAGTCTGTATGCAATTCTGTAATATGCATTATGCAGGAAGTCACATTACTAAAAATGTTCTTTCTGGAGTTATAAATCTTCAGGTGGTGGCATGGCTTGGTTTAATGCAGTGCTCATTTTCCCCCAGTATCTTATGGATCCAGAGCTTCACACAATGAATCTGGGCAATGACCTTCACTTTAACAGCTGATGCAGTCAAAGAACCACATATCACAAACATCCATGTCAGCCTCAGTGAAATAGTGTGAGCACTAAAACAAATCAGTAGCTGCACATTTCCATTCCAGCACACATTTGACTGATGACAGAGTACCAAACAACATCACAAACCTATTTTTTAGCCCATAAACATCTCCATTAAAGACATTTTGGTAGAAACATCTTGTAAGAGATGAGGTGTCTGGTTGTATGGAGTCATGCTGGTCATTTTATTACATTAAGCTCTATGTAAAAAGTATCTATGGGGCTCTTATGAACCTGAAATTCTCGTCAAATCTGTTTGCTACGGAAAGAGACCTCACTGCTGGCTCAGTCACAGCACCTGCACCTGAACTGACTGGTTTTGGAAGATGTGTGAAGAGACTGTGTATACACATCATGGATGTGGCTGACATTTCAACTTACAGCCCAAAATATCCATCAGGGAGTACAAAGCAATTACATACTCTCATCTTGACAGAAGGGAGGGGTTGGAATTTGCTTTCCTAATCATTCAGGGCTCTGTTTGCTAAGGGTCTGAGGTAACTCCCACATATTTATAATAATGAAATGGATTTACAGGAATGGATTAGGCTCAGAGAGACCAAACACCTGCAAGTGTTCCAGGCCAGACTGGACAGATTTTAAGCAACCTGTTCTAGTGGAAGATGCCCCTACCCGTGGCAGGGGGATTGGAACAAGATGATCTTTGAGGTCCCTGCCAAACCAAGCCATTCCATGATTTTACATAGGCATAGGGGATCTCAGCCTCAATTTGTGTAGAGGCCTTAAAACATCAAAAAATCTGAGCTCTTCACTGAGACAAGGTTTGCATGAAGTTTGCTATTAATAAGGTTGTATGTGTCACGGGTTTCAACCATGCCACTGATTTTAATGGTAAGGTTTTCACAGCCCAAGACCAACAATCATACATAACTTGAAACATTCTGAAACCCTACCACATAAAAGGTGTGGTAATTTTTCTATATTTTCATTAAATTGCTTTCTGTTCTCAGTTACTCTTCTATAAAATCAGAATAAGCTTCAGTCTGAGGAAACTGACAGTAAAAACTGATGAAGTTTTTATTGGTTGAGAAAAAAAAAGGGAAGTATTACAGCAAATAATCAGAAGACTGACAGCTTATCTCAATCCTCATTGTTTTATGGTACATCAGCATTTCAGACCTGACAGCCTCTGCTGAGGTACCAAATCCTCGTACCCCCCAGCTCTTCCCAAAAATGGAAAAGAAAGCCAGGATCCATAGAGCAAAACCTGAAGCCTACAGCCTCAAGTCTAAAGTTAGGACACAGTACATTGCAGGCAGCAGGCTAAGAATAACAGAACAAACTCAGGAGGAGAGAATTAACAATAAAGCACAGGAACTCTGACTCTCCCTCCACAACATTACCTAATTCTAATGTCACGAAGAAGAAAGCAGAGTGAGTGTGTGTGCAGGAGATAACAGGCTGCCACAGCACCGCTTCCGCTCAGCGCCAGAAAATTAAAGTTTGATTATTCAGTAGAAGCTGAGCCGATCTGAGAGTCACACCAGTGTCCAGTTCACAGTGCAACTTACCTTCACAAAGAGCTCAATTTCAGGGTCCTTTCCTTCCCCATTAGCAGCAATAGAGTCTGTCATTTTTCACCCCCAAGGCTACCAGCTGATCTCTTGATATTAAGTGGCAAAAGGAGGTTTCAACTGCACGGCGGGGCGAGTTTCCCTTCTGAACCGCTCCCACAAAGCTGTTAAAACATCACTTGTAATGATAAAGCTCGAAAGCACTGGAGTAAACAAGTTTGCAGGCAGTTAAATTAATAATAATTAAGAAAAGGCAGGCAGCAGAGGAGCAGTCCCTGTTACGGTAGTTCTGAGCAACAAGTGCTGCTGTGCTCTGGTACAGTATCCTCATCTGTCAGAGCTGCAGCCCTCGCTGCCTCCCAAAATAGCCCCGAGCATAAAAAAACAGAGGGTGGGGTTAAACTCATAGGGGAGGAGACAACCTCCTGGTACCTACGACAGGATCAGTCTCTGAACAAATAATTCTGCTCTTCCCTGTTTTCTGCGTTTCTGTTGTTCCCTCCCTCATTCTACAGCGGGGAGCACCAGGGACAGGGAAGAAGGAAGTCCTGCAGCCGGGCTGGTTTCGTTGCTTTGAGCAACCGTGATGTGTTTTGCTGCTTTTCTGAAGGGTGTTTGTCCTGCCTGTAGCTGTTCAAAGTCCTAACATTGTTATTCCTAAGAAAGGTAAGAGAAAAAGAGCCTGTGCAGTGGCTGTTGCATCAGTCAAGGAATGGGAAGAAAAGCAGAGCTTTGCCCCAGCAGCCCCCGCCATGTGTGGGGTACAAAGGGGTACAGGAGCCAAAACTGAGTACTCAGGTAAGAGAAGCACCCGTGATGTGACCACTGCTGATGGAGCTCAGGAGCAGAGGAATGGCAATGTTTGGGTCCCATAACTGTTTCTCAGCATGTCCCCCGGGGTGCTGGTTGTAGAGGGGGGACAGGAGGGCAATGATTTGCTGGGTGGAGCATGGGAGGACAGTTCCAATGGCCTCAGCCTGCTGCTGACATGCTGCTGTCATCCCTACTCCCTTTCCTTCACCCTGCATTCCTGGCGTGACTCACAGGGCACTGCACAGCAGCCCTGAGCATGAGGTGGCACCTATTGAAAGTCCTGACACAGCCAAAAGGCACGAAGGGAGGGAGTGCTGGCACAGGAGGGGACAGCAGGCAGAGGTGAAGGGGTCACTGGCACCTCCTCCTCATCCCCATCCCTGCCTGGAGGGACTTTGTGTCTTCCTGCCCTCGGGAAGTCTCTTGCTACACTTCTGCCCCGATCCTGCTTCAGGACTGCCAAAGCTCTGGCTCACAGGGTGTTGGCAGCTCGAGCTGCCAGACATGAGCAGTTTTATCTTCCCCTTCTGACCCAGCCATGCCTTTTGGGGAGGGTTTGGACATGATCAAACACTCGCCTTCCCTGAAGGTGCTCTTAGCTGTGTGCTTCTGTGGTGACCTCCAGTTCTCTCTGTAGGCATTTGACACAGCTCCAGAGCAGTCACAGCCAGCACCTCCACGGCCCTTTGGGTACGTTCTATGGGAATTTTCCCACAACAGCTGCTTCATGTGCACTACATGAAGGACTGAAATGGTTAACAAGTAAATCTCATTATGCTGTTGCAACTGTAATTACAACATAATCATCATTATAATTACTGTAAAAGTATGCTTATGGTTTTTAGATCTAATTAGCACTCATTCAAATAACTGGAAGGTTAACTATAAGAAAATTAAGTGTTATTACTCCTTTGATTTCAAATTTTTACATGTAATTTTTGGACTAGGCACATTAATTACCAAACATTTAGAGTACAATTATTCTTAAGCCTACTGGCAACTTTCCAAGGACATGGGCTAAGTGTACTTACATGTGGCAGAAAGAATCATTGCATTGTAATTATGCATTACAGTTATAAAAGTCTGCCAAAAACTTGAGAATAATCACTATATCTCTAAAATGCATCCCTAAATAATGCATTATTAACTATACAATTATAAGCTTTTGGGATTTGCAGAAAAACTGTTTTGCTCTAGCACCTCGTGGCGACGTAATTTCCCTTTAATAAGGGTTCTTGGGAACAATAGGAAATGGATCATCTTGACTGAGGTTACCTTTAGCTCACTGAAAACATTGTTTTTCAGCCTCACTGAAAGAATTGTTTTGATCTAGGCAGGTGGTTTGAACAAGTTATATCCCAGGACCATTGGCTCTGGAAGAGAAGATACTGCCAGCTATGAGCACAGTAATGAGGTAATGCTGCTAATGCTAAACCAAGGGGTAGAAATAAAATCAGCTTTCCAAACATCAGCACTTACAAGTTGTGATGCATGTGACCTATTTAGATGTCTATTTTAGAATGAAAAAATATGCCCTAGAAGTGTCTAATTTTTTCCACTGAGCCCAGGGTAATGAGATAAACATGTAATGGTCAGACAAATCCTGCAGTAATTTTTAAGTAGAAGAAATCTATGGCTTTAGAGCCTGATTCCTGTGCCTGTGCCATCCCTCACTCCAGAAGTTGTGTGTGCCTTGTGCTTCTGAAAGTCAAACTCTAGATGTAGCAATTTCAGTAGAGCCTCAACATGTTAAAGCATTCAAATCCTTCCCTCCCAATTACTGTCTGGGTTTAGTGGTGCGTTATAATTACTAATTAGTTTGCAGATGAAGATTGTTGTGCTGAGGCTCAGCAAAGCAGAAGGGAAACTTTGCAATAAAAGGGAGCAAAGGTGTCCTGCAGCCATTTCCATCCTAACCCAGATATAAACTGCTGCAGGGATGGGCCAGATCCCACCTGGCTCAGGGTGCTCTGGGCAGTGCTGCCTCTGGGAGGTGCCTTCCCCATCTGCTCCCACCTCACCCCCTGCCCCAGGACCTGATATGGGTGCTCAGAGGCTACAGAAGTTGAGGAGTAAATACCACACATCTGGTGTTCCAGCTCTGCTTTTAGGTATCCATGGAAAGAATAAGCTAGCCCACCTCAAAAAAAAAAAAAAAAAAATAAATCCCTCTGCTTTACAAAACTACCCCCATGGAATCCCTAGAAGAGACCAAACATAACAGACAACATAACTTGTTCATATAATGCTGGTTTTTTTTAAAAAAAGAGATTCTGGAAGCTGAATTTAGGATAAACATTGTAGAAGGCAGTGAGTAGGAGGAAATATATATAGATATATGGATACATATATATATATATTTATATATGCACTGCTTTAGGAATCTATTCATGCATTTACTGCTTTTCTGTCATATAAAACTGACTTATCACTTACATCTGGGTGGAACCTTTCTGACTATAATGGTTTTTAGTGTCTACACAGCTCTTTTGTGTATTATGAAATCAGCTCTTTCTTCAGCCAAATTAAGGGTAAGATACTGATAAATAATTAGTACACTCTCATTTTACTGCAAAGAATGAGTCACTTCGTTTGGCCTATCATTTTCTCACAAGTCAGAAGTAGCAGAGGCTTTGAGTTACACAGAAGAACATTAGACACTGAATTATGAACTCCTCATAAGCCAAGTCATTATAGTTTGAGGTTTATGAGATATAGAAATGAATATGAGCACATCATCCCATTAATAAAAGAAGAGGACGGCTTCAGAAAGGGAACAGCCATGTCCCTACGTAAGACTCTATTGTAGGTGAGCCCTGGTGCACTATCAGCTTTCACAGGCCTGATCCAAGCTTCACTTCCAGCAAAGATTTGTCCCGAGGGGGTGAAGCAGAGGCCAAGCATCCAGAATGTAACTCTATCAGTTCTCCAGCACACTGCTACGTTACCAAGAAGGATCAGAGCACAAAGCACATCCATCCTCCAGTGCTTCCATCCAGCTCCTTCCATCAGAGCAGGTACTGCAAGTTTTATACGACACAGGCAACGTTTTTCATTGTTGGGATGAAAAGATGTAAAAGCTTGGTGCAGCTGCAGTAAATGCAGTAAATGGTATTCAGGGCTATGATTTTACCAGGAATTATTTATCTGCTTAATTGTCAAAAAACCCCCACACACCTAAGCAGCAGCCAGGGTTTTAATGGGTTATGGAAACATCTCTTCCAGAGGCAGTTCTGAATTACTGGCAATTTCCAATTGGATGCTGGTAGTTTTGATATGCAACACACTTAACAAGTTAACAACTGCAAGGAATCAATCCAGGGTTTTTTTGGTTTTGTTTTTGTTTCTTTTTTTAGTTACAATGTGTCATTATTGATTTCTTGTCTGAATTTCAGAAAAATCAGAAGATTTGTCTCAGATATTTGGGGCTAGACAGCAGGTCTGTTCCCATTCCCAAATGTACAAGACATGCAAGGACATACAAAGCTCTTTTCATCAGCCTCATGCCAGCACTCGGTGACCAGATACTTTCCCTTGACTCTAAAGATGTGCAGTACCTCAAAATGTGTTGGTTTGATGGAAGAACTTTGATTTTGTTCCTTTTTGTAAATTTTCCGACACTCTAGGTAATGGAAGAAAAGACATCAAGAGATACAAAAACAGCTGTGCAGCCTGAATGTTCCAATAAATGGGATGGGATGGAAAAGCCTAGAGCAGAAAACTTTGCACTTCATTAACTGGCCAGTTTGAGGTAACCCACTCTATACCCACCCCCAGATATTATGAATCCATCACAGCCATGAGCTACAGCAGATCTCCTTTATCTTTTTATTAAAAAGCATTTTAGCTCTAAAATGATCTGGCTGAAACTCTTCTGTTTAGCAGAATGAAACAATTCAGACTGGAGTTTTGCAAAGTTCTAGTCCAAAACCGTGGAATTATTTTAATACATAATTATGTTTTCATGTGGATGCAGCATCAAACTTTGTTGTAACATTAATAAGCATTAACACCTTCAAGAGAAAACCTGAAGAGAAAAACTGAACCTGCTGTTCAGTGTGAAGAGGGATTGCATTATGGATTATGATCTCAGTGCTCACATAGAGACAGTCTCAGGTATCCATTTGTAAGGAAGTAGCTCTGAGAAGGTACAAAATCATCTCCTAATGCTGCATTCAGTACAGAGGCTTCTAGAGGGCAGTGGTTTATTTCACTATCATTCCAAAACTGACATTTCAATTAAAAACAAAAGATACTTCCAACCAGGACTGAGACTGCTCTGGAAAGTGGTATTGTAGGAGATACAATGGAGAGCATGACAGATTGTCCCAAACTGTGGGCCCTATGGATAATGCAGCTGATAAAAGGAGAAATGCAGAAATCCTCAGCCCTTGCTTTTCAAAATGAATCCTCCATGCTTTCAAGTGTGGTGGAGAAAAACAGAACCAGGTAATTGTGATGTACCCATTGTTGTTGACTCACTACTGTCATAGAAGTAAAATTACATTATTTTACTTCCAAGTCTGCAACCCAGTAAGTAATGCCTATTCCTGTCTTGTTTTACAGGAGTTCATCATGCAAGTCCCTTTTTAGATTATTTCTGTTCACTTCTTTGTATACTTCTTATAATAAATTAAGTCTAAATTAATTAAGATTTGAAGTATGAACATGCAAACTAGGATTAAATCCCTTCCCAAACAAAAGACCAGCACACAACACACTACTTTAATCCTGATTTATGAATTATTATTTGCAGAAAGTGTTCAAAATGGCATGTACAACTCTTGCATATCTCAGGCTAGGCTTCAGTTGCTCCCAGAATTAAGGCTCAAAGAATGCACAGTTGCTGCTGATTTCATTGGACACATTAGTGTTTCACACTGTTGTTTAGAAAACAATTTGGCTGAGAGCTGAAATTACTTTCTATGTTCTGATGCACATTATTTCTAAAAGTTGAAGCCTTCAGCAGCTCACTTTGAAATTACTTATGACTCAGGCTAGTCCTCATGGGTTTACACACTGGCATCAGTACCTGCAGGGCAGGTAATGTGCATGGATCTGCACCATGGATTTTAGAATCCTTTGCTGTGTAGGTCCTGTTTGGCTTAAGAAAAGGGCCTCTGGATTTTTGCTCCCTGATAAACTCACACTGGATCAGTGTGAAATAGCAGGGCTCAACATCCTTACATCCCTCTGTGGCAGCAAAGTTTAACCTCTGGTGATGCCTCTGGTCAATGGCAGTGCTGCTAGCCTGGGTTAACGGAGCTGGCTGACCTTGAGCCTCTCAGTGAACTGAAGAACTCTTCCATACTCCTTAATAAATTGCCTTCATTCATTTTTCATTTCACCTTCTGGTACTTCTGTGATAAACTTTCCACAAAGTTTGCCAGCTCACTTGCCTTAGTGCATCACCTCAAGCTGTTATGAACTGCGAGTTCTTTGTTCTTTTTTTCCTTCCTAAGAACTTCAAAGTAAGAGTTCAACATCTTGCAGCACCTGAAGTTGACTTGGTGATACTCCATTTTAGGTTTGGTTGGGTTTTTTTGCTTGAGGACCCTTTTCACTGCAGAGTTAATGCAAACAACCAGGATGGGTTGAAGCAAGGTGGTGAGTTCAGCCCACATGTGTACTTTTCTTCTGCAAATGCTCTTTTACATTAGCAGATTTTTGCTGGTAACCATCACATTAACAGATTTTTGCTGGTGATCAGCAAACCTAGCTCATTAGGACTTCAAAGAATATGTTCCACATCCTTAAGTGAAAGATGGTTGTGGTAATTCTTGAAAAGGTGGTTGGCTTAAGACCAACAGTACATTTTTAGTGAAATTCATCACTGAGCACAGTCTAAATAACAGTAGTGCCTTATTTAAGTCTGTCAGAACTGGGAATACTGGGTGATCTAACCAGAAGGACATAAGGGGGTTTTTTGCCTCTTAAATGGAAGATTTTCCAAAAAAAATTCCATCTTTTGCCAAATCACAAATTTTGACAAAGCATGTAGCACGTATCACTTTCATAAGAAAAGTGTGGACCCTTGGCCACTGGCTGCAGTACCTGGGAGCAACCTCACAGACCACCAAAATGTCAAAGCCCAGTTTGTCTTTGCAGTGTCACTGCTCTGACACAACTCTGCTGCAATTCTGTAGAAAATGGACTAGGCTTTCCTGTGAGACCTACATCAGCTGGAAAAGTTCTAATGAGATATGGACCCCTTTACTCATTATTAGCAACTTCTACCCATTTCTAGCCAAGCAGCAAGTCAGAGTTGATACCAGACTAATTAATAAATATATATAAAGGTATCTCATGATGTTGAGAGAAAACTAAATTCCCCTGCTGAGGGTGGCAACAAACAGAGATTCTCCAGTTAAGCCTTGCCTACAGGTTCATACAGAAAATTGACCTTCAGAGAGGAAAAGCAGAGTTCAGAAGGGTGAAGTTGTGTGTGCTGTGAGGTTTAACTCCTCTCAGCTCTGGATCTCGACTAGGTGGAAGTCACTATGAGGGAGTTTCTGTCATCTCTGACCATGCTGGGTCTCCTGAGCAGAAAAAGATGACTTTGGGGTACAGAATTATCAAACTAACAAGCTCTGCAATTCTCTCATATGCCACAAGAGATCTAGCAATTAAACAACAAATTCAAAGGTAATTGAAAGGTAATTAAAAGGTAAAGCCCTTTTTAGAGAACTAAGTATATAGAATAAAAAGTGAAAGTAAGTTAGCCAGGTCATCTATCACTCTCCCAAGATACAAACCCTGCACTTTATTATTGTAAACCAGAAAAAAAAAAAAAAAAAAAGCTGTAATGAAAATGAAGGGGAATCCACACATAAAAACTTCATAGTGCAAAGCTTCATAAAATCAAAGAGGAGGACTCAGAGCCACTGGAAGTAATACATGTGGGAATAGTTTACAATTGATAGGGCTGATAGTGCCACTGTTTTTTAATGCTTCCTAATTCTTTCCCCATTTACACCCTGTTTTCAAGTCAGTGTAACTTTTGCCAGACTTTAAAAAGGGAGCTTTTCAACACTGGTGTTTTCTTTATTCATCCAAAGGACTTCAGACACCCAAAGATTTATCTTGCAATGCACTCAGCCACTGAACTCTGATTCCCCAGGCTACATCTTAAAACAAAAGCTCGAAAGTGAACAAAAATTCAAGGAAATGACCGAATTTCCCCAGAATCAACAGCAAGCTAAGAATAGACTCCTGAACTCCTCAATGCCAGCTTAGTCAAACCATTGTCAAATGAAAATACATTGGTTTTCCCAAGTGTTCAGAACTCCATAGTCATGGAGTACACTCTCCATCCAGGTAATTATGTGAATATATATACAAGTACAACATTCTTGTACACAGTATTTTATGGGCACGTTTCCAAAGACATTCCACCAGCCCACCTGTCACGCTCTGCTTGGAAAAATCTGCTTGGAAAATGTGGCCTTCAGTCTGTTTCTTTTTTTTTTTTTTTTTTTTATTAACATAAGATGTACTTGGTTACCATCCCCATGAGTCACACAGTCTAGTCCTGACAAGTTAATTGTTAAGTGGAATTAGGCAGCAGAGCGTTCTTTGGTCACATCCTTGCAGGGACTTGGTGAGTGCGGTCTCCTCCCTGGCTGGCGGTCGGGAGGGAATGCCAGGCTGGCTGAGCTGCTGGCTGGGCTTTTATAGCCGGCCTATTTTTAGCTGTTATCAGCCCCTGGTGCGGGGCCAATCCGCGCCCGGGGCCGCACAGAAACTCTGCCCTGGCCAAACTTCACTGGCAGCAATCTCCCAGGGAGGGGCCAAGTGACTCTGAATTTGCTGCTCTGAACTTGGGCTGTTCTGTATTCGGGCTCCTGCAAGGCGCCAGCGCACCAAGGACGCGCGTTAGGACCGTGAGCAAGTTACTGATTCAACAGATAAGCATCCTGCCTATATTTGGTGAAAATGAGTGAATTTAAGGGGCCTCATGAAGTCCAATAAGTGATGCAATCATTCAGTATGATATACATATAAATCAATCTCTGGTGTTTTTACAAAGGGGGTGATTTTTATGTCACCGTGTAAGTATGTACTGTGTAACTGGAAACTACTTACTGTGATTATTTACAAATCCATGTGCTCACCAAAGAAAGGGAAGACAGATTGGTGCCTCTTCAAAACAGGCCACATGGTGTATAATAGACTCTTGACACTGGACCTTTGTCCAACATATTCTTTTAGTAAGTTTTCGGAGAAATAAGACCTTGTAGTAGCATTAGGCTTTGTTTGAGGAATTAATTTGAAATAGTGAGAAAATGTGCATTAAAATTAGGAAGAATTTCTGATGATATTAAGAAAAATAAAAATTTTATAAGTTCAAATTAGTTCTCCTAGTATTTCTGTTTACTGAGGACTTGCCAGTATTATTTGGGCACCTCACTGGCCATTTCTGGCTAACAGAGACCCTCTTGCAATGAGGGGCCACCCAAAGTACCAATGTTACAGCTAAGGATGAACATTTTTATAGAACAAGTATAAACGTGGGCAAATATAAAACACTTCTGCCGATCAGATTTTTAATCAAATAGATTTTAAATTAATCCAAAAGTGGTACAAATACATGTGAGCAGAGGTCTGAAGAGTGATTAAATATCTATATTTCCGATGCAAAGCTTCCACTCTTTCCATTTGCTCCTCAACCAGGCTTCAAGTTACAGGGACACAGTGCTGAGGTCTCCCAAAGCACAGCAACATAGACATTTCACCTCAAATAGAATTTGTTTACTCAAACAATCACAGGTATCTTAAAACAGGAGGTTATTAAAAGAATCTTTTTGCTGCTTGTTTAGTTTAGCTATAAAAGCAGAAGCAACCTGAGACAAGATGCAGCTGTGAAAAAAAAAAGGCACCTTTGTGTAAAGAAAATATGTGCAGAAGGGGATTACTATGACAACTGGCAGAAACAGAGACAAAAAGGATTGGCTGGTTTAGCCCCAAAACATCTGAGGTTGTCTAAGCCTAAACTGATTTTTAAAAGAGCTAAATGCATGAATGACTACTAATGGACCATGCTGGCACAAGAGCAAAGATGTTTTAACTGCACATAAATAAAGGTAATTTTGAAATTAAAGTGTCAAACCTTTATAGCAGTGACATTCTGAAACAGATTTCCAAAATTAATGATAATAGTAATAGTTTCTAAATAGACTTTGATCACTTTATGAATGAAGTATTGCATGATGAGGCTGTCTGTAACAGAATACTTGATTTCATGTCCCAAAAAGTCACATCCAGTCCTATGAATTTATTTTTCAGATTACCTAGAATCCTCAAGGAAACCATCTTAGTCAGTGTGCAGATTATTTCTACCTTTCTGTGCCTCATCTTTTATAAACCTATAAGCAGGAAGATAATGGTTTTCTCTCAGAAGATGTGTTCTCGAGTTTTACTTCTTTAACACCTGCATGGAGCCTGCAACAGAAAATCAATTAACTTGTAAATCAAAATCCTGGTTTTGAACACTGCTGGATGTACTGAAACCAGACCTGTGCACTGACAAATTCACCTCCCAGCTATCCCTGAGCACGTCATTGTAACGTCATGAACTGTCACTGACGTCTTGCATTACCAGAGACGAACAAATTCACCTACAAACAGTACAAATTCACCTACAATTGTTTCACTAATTGATGTGAAAAAGATCATCTAGAGATCTAAATATAAAAATCATACCTGCAGATGACAAATAAATGACTCATTTTAGAATGACACACTTCCTCCTTTTCTTCTGCTACACAAGTCAGTTTCATACAGGTTCATAACATTTTCCACAAAGAAGTAAATATTTTTTATGTGGCCACAAATACATAAAAATATTTATATGTCTCGTTTCAGCCACAAACAAAGTTATGAGAGGACATCGAGTAATTCTAAATGAACTAGTAAATACAGTGGCACAACAGTGGAAAATTTGCCTCCAATGCAGGGTCTTATGACCCAAAGAAACAAAGAATTTTTCTTTTCCCAATTAAAATCTTAAGCTGTGTTTGAAGCAGTATCTAGGAATTCAAACTCAGTATGTTCAGTTAACTTTTCTCTTCTACTGTGGTGTCTGAAATAAAATGTAATTCTAAAACAAATACAGTTGAAAGACACATATATGGGGATTGCTGTTTAAAAAAAGATAAGATTTGACTGAAGTTAAAGGAAGAGTGCTGGATCTCAGTCTTGGAAAAATGATAAAATGTATTAGATAATTTTATCTGGTTAATTTAGACAGTAAGGGAACAGCAGAAGTGTCCAACATCACACTGATCACTATTGCACTTCAGTTGTTGCTGAGTGGGGACACTGAAACAAAAAGGGAAATTAAATAGCCTGAAAAAAGAAATTCATCAATCCAAAGTTTGTTTCCAGATGTCCATTACTAGAATTCACTTAAGTCCAAGATTTGTATTTAAACTGTCACTGGTAGTATTCCATTTATTTAACTTCAGGTGACCATTGTTTTCAGTGAAAGTTTATGGCTTGATGCAGTTGCCTAAGCCTAGATATCCAGCAGCATTTGGAAGGATAGCTGAGGAAATCCATAAACATATATGAGACAGGATATATGGGCCAGGAAAGAAGCCTTTAGACATCTAAACCAGCAGGGGATGCCCGTGGTTGGAAAACTGAATTAGGCCCTGCTCCATACAATGAACAGAGTCGACCTAACAAGTAACCTTCCTCTACAGGTGGTGCTTGCACTTGGCCACAAGAATTAACATCCCATCATGCTATTTCAGATAGCTTTTTGTTGCAGAAAGAGCCTAGATATCCTGCAGAGGTCTAGTTAATGGCTTACAGACACACCTTCAGTTGGATGAGCCAAATCCAACCCTTGATATCTAAAGAAAACAAAGAGCAGAGCAGAAATGCTGCTTTCCTTTTGCAGACTCCAAAATAGTTGACATATTATCATCACTTGTTGCTCTGCAGGGATTATGCATTATTTTGCATTTGTAAAATCTTTGTCTCAGTAGAGCTGCTCTCTAGGTACTTCTAAAATAAGCAATTCAAAATAATACAAATTTCTCTGTTTTGGACAGGATTCATTTAACAGTTGACAATACTGCTACACAGATAAGTTTTCAAGGCCAGCAAAAAATCAATCCACAAATCCAAACATTTTTCACTCCAAAAATGTAGGTGCTGAGATGTTTCAAAAAAAAACCAAACCAGTCCATGCTGGGATAAGAGCCTTGTTTTCAGAACATCAAAGAGAGTATCACAAGATTAAATATATATAAGGAAAACAAACGAGTAAATAAATCCTGGTTTAATTTTCTTTCGGTGTGACCTCCATTACTTACATTGTGTTTGCCATTGCTGCAATCACTGTGCAGGGACAATTTCCTAGATAATCCAGGTCTGTATTTTGAAGCTGTTGCTACGCTGCTGCTCTATGCCCGGACACCGCTGTGGCTGGAGCCGTGCACTGAGGGGGGCACGGAGCACCAGCTCAAAACGGACTCATGGACCTTTCCACAGGTGCCTGAGTGAGGCACAGACTCAGCAAGGGTTGGAAGCAAGACCTTTTCCCCTTTGTATCCAAAAGATTAGGCAAACTGCTCTGCCCTGCTGCTGAAACACATTCTGCTTGTGTCTGATAGTTGGGGGAGTGGGTGTTATCTGCAGCAGAACGGCTGTCACTAATCTTTTCACACACACACACACACACACACACACACACACACACACAGAGTAATTTGGATAGGCATAAATCCAGCTGTGAAGAGACCCACAGCATGGTTTTCCTCCTCAGAAAGAAGGGTTAGTAGCTATTTGGTTTATATATGAAGACTTCAGAGATTACCAGTCTGCTGTACATGACAGAGTGGAGGAGGGAGACATAAAGCCACGCTGGGTCTGCACAGTGATGTGGAAGTGTTAAGGGTGTATCTTATTTTCTGAGTTAGCAGAGCAAAAGCTCTGGTGAGGTGTCCTTCACACTGGATTTATGTCAGAGCAGCTCTCTGACTCCAAAACCATGCTGTTTTCAGTGAGGGGTGATCAGAGTCTGATCACACCACTAAGAGAAACCTAAATTCTCACAGAAGAGAAACCTAACGCTCTACAAGTCAAATGGCAGCCACAAACTGTGCAGTACTACTGGTTACACCTGCTTGCAAATGGGCAAGACTGTTACTGAAGCATTTATTGGGAAAACATCAGGGCTGGAGGAACCATACAAATGTTAAAGGATTCAAAAATACATTAAAATAGAGCAGATAAAGTGTTCTGACTAGAGAGTTGGATAAATGATGAATTAAAGAGGTGCTTGCTGTAGTAATTTTTATTAGCATTGCTATGTGCACTATCTGTACCTCCAAATTGGAGCTTAAGAATTATATAAATTAACTGGAGAAAGACTGGAAAAGGTCATAAAAATGACCCCTAAAAAAAAAAAAAAGACCAAACCACAAACATTAAACCACTCAATATTTAGAAATGATGACTCAATCTTGAAGGCAAGCTGAAGGACTTGTTTAGTTCAAGAAAGCAAAGACTGAAGGAAATTTGGTCTGTGTCTTCTATATACATAAAGGTATTGTATATTAAAAAGAAAAATAGCATAATTCAGAGCAATAGAATTTTACTAAAGGAAAATATTGTCTCAGGACAATAATTAAGCATTGACAGAGACTAATTGTTTTAGGTGCTGAATGGGCATCACTGAATGTTCCCAAAGAAGCATCTGTTAGGGATAGTCTAGATAAGACTGAGAGCAGAAGGACACATTACTTGGTATTCCAGACTTGTATTTCTATACTTAATTGTACTTGTAAGGTATCTCAAGCTATTTGCAGGAATAAACAACCATTAATTTCATTTTAATTATCAAAACAGGCATCACATTAGGATATTGGCTCCCCATGAGTCATTTCCCGCTGTGTACATGTTAACTTCAGCATCTTGGTCTGTAAATCTGCCAAGACTGGAAGATTCTGAAAATAGTTCTTGGATCATTTCTTTGCTCAGATTGCTCAGTTAACGCTGTTTAAAAGGTGGATTATGAATCACTCAACCTTTTTCTAAGCTTATTATTAACCAAATAATAGTTGCTTACTTCTGTTAGATTCATTATTTATAGTATTTTTAAAGGCCAAAATGTTATAAAAAGACAAACTATAATTTTATGTACATATGGAGAGTTACAGCTGCCACCTGGCTTCAGCCTGAATTTACCTTTCTACCTGCAAACCTGGTGGAGAAGATATAGCTAAACACCAGCCTCATGTGCTGTATTGGAGTCAATCAGAAGACTAACTGGTTTCCATTGCTAGGAGGAATCTGGACACCCAGTTATGCTTACAAATATCTAACAGCCCACAACTCCCAATACAGCTGTTTTCCTCTGTAGATTTTGAGTATAGTAAGAAATGCTCAGTTCTGCTAAGCAAAACACCAGTTTAACCACTAACTTCTGACTGGACATCCATGTGGTTCTGATCTCTTCAAATTATACGTGCTTAAAATTAGATTTGTCCAGTGACTTCAAGTTCTGAACCATTAATACACATTCCTAAACAGAATTTTCTCAACAGATTCCAGAATGCTTCATAAAACAAGAGAAAAGCCAACTCATTAGGAAGAAGTGTGATTTCCCCAGTGACACAATGAGTCTCACTGTCCCCATGAGGAACATGGTCTGTCATTCTCAACAGTTCAGCTCAACCTGGGGAGTCAGTAGGGAAAAGCACAGAGTTAGGTGAGCCACCAAGTTGGAGTCCTCAGGTAATCCTGGCTTAGAAATCAAAGAACCACAGAATCATAGAATTGGTAAGGTTTGAAATAACACCAAGTCCAACTGTCAACCAGCACCACCACCATGTTCAGCATTAAACCAAGTCCTCAAGTACCACATCCACATGTTTTTGAATGCCCAGGGATGGTGACTCCACTTCCCTGAGTGGCCTGTTCTAGTGCCTGACAACCCTCTCCATGAAAAAAAATAAATTCCAAATATCCAACCTAAACCTCCGCTGGCACAACTTGAGGAATTTTCTCTCATCGTGTCACTTGTTATGTGGGAGCAGAACCTGACCCCCACTGGCTCTGCGCTCCTTTCAGAGGGTTTGGAAAGCAAGAGCTCCCCGCTCCCTCAGCTGCTCCTCATCAGACCTGTGCTCCAGCCCCTTCCTCAGCTCCATTCCCTTCTCTGGACATGCTCCAGGCCCTCAATTTCTTTTTTGCCATGAGGGGCCCAGAACTGAGCCCTGGATTTGAGGTGTGGCCTCAGCAGTGCCCAGCACAGGGGACAGTCACTGCCCTGGCCCCGCTGCCACACCATGGCTGGTGCAAGCCAGGTGCCTTTGGTCTTCTTGCCCACCTGGGCACACCTGGCTCATGCTCAGCTGCTGTCACCAGCACCCCCAGGTCCTTTTCCAGCTTTCCAGCCACTCTTCTCACAGCCTGCAGCACTGCAGGTGTTGTTGTGACCCAAGTGCAGGACTCAGCACTTCAAATGAGGGAGTGGGAAACATCTTGTTGGAAAAAAAAAAATGTCCTTTATTTTCCAGCTCCTGACTTAATTAAATTTTACAGAAGGATACCATAATTCCAAACAGCTAAATGTGTAGGTTCTGATTCTTAAATATAAGCATTGGTATCTACTAAAAGGACAGGAGGCAACAAGCACAAATTTAGATACACAAAATTCCATTTAAAACAGTTTTCCCATGATGGTAGGACATTAGAATGGTTGCACAGAGAAGTTGTGGTTTCTTCATCTTTGGAAACATTGAAAACCAAACATGACCCTCAGCAAGCTGTTGTAGGTGATCCTGCTCTGAGCAAGGATTGGACAAAGTGATCTCCAGAGATGCTCTCCAGCATCCATAACTCTGTTACTCCAGTGCAGTGATCCAACAGGTGCAGGCTGATGATGCTAAACCACAGCACAGCATTGGCATTTTTGCCTAACACAAGGTGTTTATTGCTTAGGGTAAAGAATTGCCTCCCTTCTTTTGGGAACTGTATTCCTATGGCACAAATGAGTACAGAGAGACTATAATCTGCAGTCAGTCTCAGGTCATCAAAAAAAACAGAAAGGCAATAATTTTCTTCTGAAAGAAAATTGGAGGACTGCTTTTTAAATAACCACTTAAGCTTCAGGAAACAAAAAAGTTAATATTTTCAAAGAAACCTAAATCTTCAGAACAAACATCATGCTCAATAGGAAACTACAGTGTACAGGGGAGAAGGCTGGACCTTGGAGCTATGATTGGGTCAGGCTCTCCTGTGCACTCACTAACACAGCTTGTGTGCCAGTCATATTTCTGTTCAAATTGCAAAGGCTTTTGCTTGAATAAATTACAGAGTTATTGAAAAGGCATTAAGGTGGCTGTGACAAGCCTGGACGTGCTGGAGTCACACAAACAGATTCATGTTGTTACATGCTGCATTCTGCTGTTAAAGGCACAGGGAATTCCTTTTTTACCTTGTGGCACATTCTGAAATAGCCCACTGACATGACATAGTTACCAAGCACTGATAATCAGTGAAAAACAGAGTTAAAGTGATGTAAACATTTTCTTGGTGTCTAATGAATGGACTACTGTAAACATTATCCATCCAGCTGCACTGTGAGTTAGATACCATTTAATCTTCCCACTGTTTCTGGTTTTTAGTTCTCTGACACTCACGTTTCCAGTCTTTCACAGAGATTTATTAGGTCTACAAGCAAAGGGAGGAATAAATAGGGGCAGAATTGTCATGATCACTATTGTCCTACAGCACCAGGTCCTGCTGTCACTGTTAGTGTCTGCAGAAAAGTGCAAACCCAGATGAACCCAATTTCAGAGCAACACTGGCCTCAGGTGGACTAGAGACCATGTGAGAAGGGAACCATCTATGAGTAATATTTATTGACACAACTGAGATATTAACCCCATGTGCAAGACGTCACAGACCTCAGGGATTTCACTACTCTTGTTATATATTATTCTGTGACCTTCCATTTTACAGGCTGACTTTTGCTATCTAGATAATTAAAGAGAGCAATGCTGGATCTGCACTCCATGGAGTTACTGCTTTATTACCTTGACACCAGAAAGATAAAAAACCAAAAAGCCAAAAACTAAACATCAGCACGTTCTCAAGGAGTAAAACACTGTAACAGGAGCTCAGTTCAGTCACCCACCCAGCAGTACCCAGTGCCCTGCCCACTGGGCACAGCATGGATCACCGGAGAGCCTCATGTCTCAGCCTTTCAGCCAGGTGGGGATCTCTTGGGGCTCAAGGACATCTCAAAGACACCAGGCAGTCACGTTTCCAAAGTGAAGAGAGCACAGTTTGCCTTTCTCTCTGGAGTAGCTGATAAGGACCTTTATGGGATAATCAACTACTCTGCACAACAAAAGCAAGGAAAAGGACTTCCTCAGACCTTGTCCCTGACAGTTTTATTCAAAATGCCTCTCTTCTCACTTTTTCAAATTAACCCAAACTACTCTGCTTGAATGGGAACATCTGCACACATTTCTTTTTTTATCCATAGAAAAATAAGACGTTGTTATTTTGAAATAAGAGCAATGTAAAAGAATAAGAAAAATAAAGAGATGATTTTAAAGCCCAAATACAAGTTGCTAACACCATGTAGTTGCTAACCAACAAAATGTAATCAATTGCTGCAACTTTAAACACATACACAGGACTACATGCAGAAATATAAAATAGAATTAATGTCACAGCTCTTACTTTGACCATATAACCAATATATTTTAGTAATGACCATGATCCAGTAACAGAAATAGGACAGGTGCTGTTTCAAGGAGTTATTTAACCAAATAATGACTGCTGAAAATACTTCTCATTATGTGTTGTGAAAAAATCTCTTCTCCAGCTTCCAAAACACCCATGGAACTGAGAAACAGATTTTGATAATATTATTTATGTTGAAAAGTGACAAACTTCATGAGGCTTCTCTTGAAATGACAGAATATTATAATAATGGTGTATTGTTCAATTCAAGGTACACAAGATCTTGAACATTTTTATATAGTTAAAAAGAAGGAATTGTCAGGCTTGTGTTTCAGCCCAATGAATGATGAGAAAGATTAAATACAAGTGTGTTTCTGAAAGGAATCATAGTGTTTATTCAAGAACACAGGTGTTTACAGTTTTGAGACCTAAGTAATCCTTTATAAGGTGAGAGAAGGTGTGAAAGCCCTCTCAGTAATTTATACCTAACTGGAAATTAATGAAAATACATATTGAAATTGTTACAGAAATACCTACATCTAAATATTGAAAGAAAGGAAAGAAAAACTTCTTTCAGGGATGAGCATTATTAAAACTATATATTCAGTTTTCTTCATAGCATTCACAGTTATTAATTTTGAGCTCTCAGTTACTAGATAGTGAAGTGCAGGGATAGCTGAACTAGCTCAACTAAGTAGTAGCAGCCTAGCTGTAACAGCAGACAGATTTCCCAGAATAAATGAATTGCAGCAACAATCAGAATACCTGCACCATACTGCCATTTGAATGAATAAATCCCAGGCATTTCCACACAACACAAATCACCTCTTTCTCTGCTTACAGATGCAAGAGGTAAGTGAAGAGATTGGCTCCCTGCAGCAGAGTTGAGAACAAAGCAGTGGGTAGCTGTATTTCACTGATTTGGAGGACACACATATTGATTTGGGTTTAAAAGTAGAGTATGCTTAGGAGCACCCAGGTTCTTACCTTTACAAAAACAGAAATCTCAAAATCTTCCTGAAAGTTGTTTGTTTCTCCAGAGTTATTGTTAAGGGGAAACTTGAGGGAAGTTGAAGAGTTGATAAAAGTGCTCTGTCTCTGACGAAACTGGAAATCCAGAGGAAAATGCAGGTTGCTCTCAAACGCTGAGCCCTCTTCATCTTTATCTTCCAGAATTGGGCTCATTAGATCCATCTGCTGCTGTGGGTAGTCTTCTTCAGCACCATGGTGAGATGAAGAATCATCTTCTCCATCACTTCCATGCTGAGAGGCCACAGAATTATTACAGCTATCTTCTGAGTTCTTACTACCATCCATGTTTTCTGGGGTATTAGTGATGGAAAAAGGGGATGCTGAATCTTCATGGACATGATCAAAAAGATCAGCCCCTTTACTTTCCTCAGAATCTGAAACCTCAGAGACACTGCTGTTGTTAGCATTTTCATTGATTTCAGTGAAGACTGGATCTTCCATGGCTGCTGGCTGGTGAGCTTTGCCTGCCTGCTGGTACCTTACAGACTACAATTAAAGTGAGATGTTGACAGACAAGGCTCCTCAGGAGGAAACAGAGTCTGTGGTGTACTTTCTGAATGCTCAGCTACACATGGCAGATCTCCAACAATCATTTACTGAGAGCCTTGAATCAACAACTGCACTTCCACCAAGTAAAAGGCTGTCTCACTTTTAACCCCTTTGTCGATCTGACTCCTGGAAACTGTATCTCAAGAGCTGTAATCAGCTGTTCCTCCAGATGTTGCCTGGATAAGTATAGCAAAAACCAGCTAAAGAACCTATCAATACTAGAAAGCTACAGTTAAAAAAATAAGTATTCTTACATAGGAAGTTGAAAATAGTTCTACTGGAAATCTTATTTATGTAAAGAGGTATAAATGCGGACTTCACCCACTCACTCATATTTTCACAAAATAGGAGTGAGTTTTTTCACAAAAACTTCAAGGAAAAGCAAGGCAAAACTGCCTCAATAATACAAGCAATCATCTACAACATTTTAGTGGTTACTTACAAAATCATCAACAACTGAAGAATATTTATGAAAAAACTACCCAAAAAATTGTAAAGAGATAAATTTTATCTCTTTCCAACATTGCCACTTGTTCACTTTGGGGGCCACACATTTCACATTTGGCATTGTCTTCCTCTGAACTATAAACTAGGGCCAAAAACTGTAAAAGCTCTCATGAGCTACCCTGGGAATATAGGAAAATAAAGCAATGAAGAAGTATTAATCATGATTACATATACATAATGCATCAATTATAATCATGTTTTGGTTATGTATCTCCATGTTGTAAAACATACACTGTAGAAATCTTGTTTGCCACCTTGTGTATACAGTACCTTCTCTCTAATGAATGGAGAGACACACCAAACTGCACAGAACCTAAAGTGGTGAATACTGCCAGCTTTAGCAAAGAATTAACTGCCCTTATAGAGACAGATACACATTCCAGAGCAACTGAATTCAACAGACCTGAAACTTCTGGAATATCCAAACCTGCAGTTATCAGATTATTATAAAGTTACCAATCTATTAAAGTCATGAGAACTTCAAGCCTTATTGACTAAAGCCTTTTGATCTCCGTGTTTACTGCATCTGGATTACATAGATTATTACATGAATTCTTATAAACGAATATTTAATCTTTTGGAGTTGAGTCAAAAGGAAAATGAAGGTGTACTCCTGGCCCAGCCTTGTAACTTCCTGAGTGGTAACTGCCACAGCCAGGTTAGATTTCTTAAAGAAATAAAGAAAAGAAGTGAAAGAGAAAGATGGTAATTCAAGCCATTCCAGGCAGAACAAGAAGGGAACACAAGATGTTTCACAGTGTAGGACAGCAGGTGCAGCCTGCCTGGGATTTATGACTGTAGTTAACTGCCATTACCCTTATATTAAGAAGTTTAGAGTAATAATAATAGTTAAATATCAAAAGCAAAGCAATATTTCATCGTATTTAAACATAGGGCTCCTAGATAAGCAGAAAAGTGCCAAGATCATGGTCACAAACAAGTTTAATCACTGTGATTGTACAGTACAAATATGCAGGTAAGTATCAGAGATCAATGAGATCTCTCAGTTCTCGAGGGCATTTCTGGTCTGCTGCAACTCAAGGACTGCAAGGATACATTACTCATTACCAAGGCCTAATTTCAACTCTTACTACCCCCTCATTCCTGCCTGGCACAAGTGGTCCATCACCAAACAGGACAAAGCACATCTCTTTAAATTAGCTGTATGTAACTCAGCCACAATTCCTCACTAAATCCTGGAAATCCTAACTCAGAGATTCTGAAATGGGTGCTGTGTAATCTGTCTTGCAAACTTCTAACACTCAAGACCAAGGCTAATGATAAGACAGATTTAAAATCATGAACTTAAATTACTGAAGTTCCAGAAACTTCACAAAAGCAATAAAACAGCAGGTAAGTTTTATAAATTCAACTTCTTTTAGGACTACTTTTCACTTCTAAGAAAACACTTGGATTTCTTCATATGTTGTAGAAAGACAAATGTATTTCTGCCTGGGTCTGTTCAGCTTGCTCTCAGCATGACTTTGATCAGCAACTCCCACTGATCTTCAACCCCTTCTTACAGAGTGCTTGCAGGATTAAACTCCTGGGATCATAAAAACTCTCTCCTTAATAACTCACCTTTGAGTTATTAAGGAGAGTTTGAGGGGAAAAAAGAACACAGAAATATGCACGACACAAAACAAAGAACAAAGTCCAGTTGTAGTCCAGTCCGTGACATTTTTTTTTCCCTCCATGAAGACATTTGCAGGATGCAGCAGCACCTGCTGGAGGGTTTAAAATATCAGAAGTAAAACAAGGAGTAAGAGCATAAGGTGAGTATTATTTAAAAATAAATACAGTTCATGTGGGTTTCTTTACTGTGAGTTATCCAAGTTCTTCTTTCCTCTGCCACCCTCCAAGAGCAACGAAAGTGATCATTAGGTGTCCAGTGAAATGGGAATTCTCTCCTGCACAGAAGTGAGAGGGAAGAGGTTGTATGAGGCAGGAGAGCAAAAAAAAGGTCTCAGCACAACTAAAGCCCTCTGAGTAACAGTCCCACCCTAAAGCCATGAGAATGCAAGATTACAAAACAGAGATCACCAATCTGATCCATTCCCTAAATTCCTCTGCTCCCAAATCTATAAGGTGTTGAGTTAATGTGGGAGTTAGTAACATAATACTTTCTGCTGCTAATTCTGTAATCCAGGTTGTGTCACTGACCATCTGGACCCACGTGAGCCATTGGTAATCCTGGTCACCAGCTCTGCAGAAACACAAAAACCACAAGCAGTAAAGTTCATAAAAGGACAAAGAACATGAGCAATAGAACTCCTCACTTTCAAGAGAAGCTTGGTTTTTACTTTATGACTGAATTTCTGATTTTACTTCAACTTTATTATTTTTAAAGGAAGACATACCAGAATCAACAAGTCCAGTTAGCATACTTAGACACAAGTTAAAATTTTGTTAGTGTTCAGCACCTGGAATAAGCAGATCACTGATTCTTTCTACAGTCCAGTGGACACCAACAAGCACCTCAAAGTACATCATAGAAAATGATGGAAATAATTACATCAAAAGGAGATGAAGATGGTCTTTTATACAGTCCAGTTATCAGAGCTCCCCACAATAGATTTGTCTGTTTAGACAGCAAGGCTGATATTTAACTACATTTAGAAGCCCACAAATGGACATCAAAACTGAGCCTAGGAACCCAGATCACTGCCTGGTTCACTCTGCAGAGACACATTGAGCTCAGTTCAGCAGCCCAAACACACAGAGACATTTACTGGTATTTAAGTTGTTTGCTTAGAGCAACTTGATTTATCTGAAGGATAAGGGCAATGACACACTCAGACTGCTGAAGCTACTACTGAAACTTCAGCAGTTTACCCTGAAACCCCAACAGAAATCAGCTCCTCCACCTTGCACTTATTTTAAAAATGACAAGCAGAAGACTGACTGACTTGTAAAGAAATTCCTGCATTGCTAGAGTCAGTTATCCCTCTCCTCCAGAATAGAAGAGAAGGGTGGAAAGAACAAAGAGTGACAAGAATATCAGATCCCTAAAGAGAGCACCTCACATATTCTCAGAGATTAAGAATCAGAGGCAAAACCCCACATGACACTATTTAGTACAGATTCTGAAGACTTCTACCTGGGTACACCTTTATTGAAGCAATAAATTGCACATACTCTAGACATTCCATAATATTGTAAACTTCAACTCATCCATCAGTGCCACAAGTAGCTTCAGTGGTTCCCTGTTTAGAAATAGCAACCTGCTTTTATAGGAATTTCTCTGGTCATTTCCAGTTGGATATTCCTCTAGTTTTAATGGTTTAATAAAAGAGTCCTTCAGTTTTATTTTTCTCAATGAAGATACTTGCACAATTGAAGCAAAGAGCCTGTAAATCATTCCTCATAACCTGAAGAAATTAAGGCCCTTCAGTTGCTTGCTCTAAAGTATCTTTTTCCAGACAAAGAGATGCAAAAAAAATCTTGAATGGTTAAAACACTCAGAGTTCTTGGAAACAGCTGAACTTGAAACTGAATGATGGTAAACAAAGTTTACTGTCCCTCAGTTTCTGAGGGATCTTTGCATCCCAGAGGATCAGACCCTTCATTTACACTGAAGCGCACTCAATGCAAAATCATGAAGGTTCCTGGCCATTCAGGATGTTGGTTTTACAAAAAACAAAAAACAAAAAAAAATCCAAACCCTCACAAAAAACAAAAAAACCAAAAAACAACAACAACAAAAAAAAAAAAACCAAAAAAACAGAAAACCAACAACAACAACAAAAATAAAACCAAAAAACCAAGTTTTTTCCTTCATAAATATTCAAAATTTTCAAAGCTTTGCGACATGTAGTTCAAGGACATCATCAAAACTACACTGCGGACTCTAGGAGACAGACTGGTCATGGTTTACAGATATACTACAAGGGACTTGCAATAAATTCATACCACTTTGTTTTCACTCCTGGCTGCACTCAACACCTGGAGGAAATCAACCACAAACTCCTGCACCATTTCCAGCCTCAGCTTTTGGCAGCACCTCATCTCTACACAGTTCATCAACATCCATCTAATCCTCTATCCACTGCCAATCTTGCACTAAACAGCGCGAGGACAAGACTTTATCCCACATTATGTTCCTTTATCTGTATTCTATTTGTACTGCAGTAAGAAAAACAAACACACCAAAGAATTATTTCAGAAGACAGTGGTTTGGAAAATGTTCAGGATGACACATTTTACACAGGAGTCAGCACACCCTTGAAGCAGGCATCCAGAAATCCATCTGTTGTTCTGCTGAACTGACCTGGATTCTGCAGTCTTGAGGGGCTGGTTCACGAATCCAGGACCCCACTGTAGTAAGGGTGATTCACATTCACCCAGATTTCCTTGCCTGCTGGCTGCATAAAAGGCATATTTAAAGCCAACACACCCATAAATTTCACTCTGCATATGACAGACATTTCTCCACTTGGAACCAGCCAAACAATAGAAAACCACTTTGCACAGGACACTTAATTCTCATGTTATCAACAGCTTTTAGTTGTTAAAAATACCAGGAGTCACTGTCAACATACATTTGAAAAACTGCTTTACCTGCTGCAGCACCTAATTGTTCCCAATTTTGATGTTTCAAAGCCCTTTATTTTTGGTATTCTACAGTTCATTTTGTAAAACTTTACTTGATTTGGTCTTTAAGTCCATGTTTAGAAATTGCATTGGAATACCTAAGAGCCTAAGAAATACCAACATTTTATCTGCCTAACTGCTCCAAGAAAAACATTTTTGTTTGCCTTTAAAATCTGGCATAATTTCAACAGCCTTGTTTACCTCTGAAACTAAGTACCCTTGAAAAGCTCAGCAACCCAGCTTCAAGCCTGTTTGCAGTGGAGGCTCTGGTAACTGAAATAAAGAAGGCAGAGACACTACAGTCCTCTGTATCACCCTGTCATACAGCCTTAGGGATCTCCTTCCACATATTTTGAGAAACAGAAAGGTTAAGAGCCCTTTTTCTTTATAGCCTCCATACACAAGCAATACTTTGGATAAAATGGGCACTAAAAGCTTAAGGTCTAATAAAGTTTAACAGCTGTTACTTACCCAGCTCTTTTTATGGTTTCATGAAACGTCTATTTTTTTTCATCTCAATTTTATGAAGATGCATCAAAACACAGTAAATTACAAGTTAAATGACAGATTAAAAAAACTACTGAGCAAAAATGGAAAAATGGTGGCAGAGGTCTCCATCACATGGATAAAATTGAGAATAAAACTGGACATACAGGAAATAGTTCTTGTTCAGGAAAATATGCAATACAGGGCAGGTACATTTTCCACTATGCCCATGTTGCTCCAAGCCCCTTCTAACCTGACCTTGAACACCTCCAGGGATGGGGCACCCACAACTTCTCTGGACAACCTGTGCCAGGGCCTCACCACCCTCACAGGGAAGACTTTTTTTCCTGATATCCAATTAAACTTGCTCTCTTTCAGTTTGAAGCCATTCCCCCTTGTCTTGTCACTCCGTGGTCTTGTAAAAAGTCCCTCTCCATCTTTCTTGTAGGCACCCTTCAGGTGATGGAAGGCCAGAGTTAGGTCACCCCTAAGCCTTCTCTTCTCCAGGTTAAACAATCCAAATTAAATTAGTCCAAGTTTAACCGCAAATTTAATTAATCCATATAAATTCAGTTGCCTCACCTCTACAACACTGCCAACTAGAGGGCATGGTTTCTCATCTAAGTGTTGTACTAAACCTAGCAACCCCTGAGAATATTTTGAAGTTGCCTGCTCTTTTCTTCTGGCATTGACCAATGTTTTTTGAGCTGCAAATGCTCAACTGTACTCCAGCACTAAATCTGGACAGCTCTGGCAGCATCCAGTGCTTAGAACTGCCTCCTCTAAAGGCAAACATGGGCTAAAATACAACAGAGAAATCAAGGTGAAGAAAGGCAAACATCTCAGTAGTGCTCAGTTTTACTCCTCTTAATGTCAGTATACATGTAACTCAGCCATTTCTTGTAGGCAAACACTGTAAATGGAACCAAGAGCTGTATTAAACACATTAGATAGATATTGGCCAGACCAGCTCAGAGTTCAGAGCTGCTGTGGTGTGCTGCCTGTATGATGTGTCAAACTGGGCACAACACATTAGGCTGGGCTTGTGAATAAGTGAACACTGCAAATGGTTTTCAAAGCATGTGGGCAAGGGTAAACAAGAGATTACTCACACCTTTCAGGACTGAATAGCTGAGTGAGTATGCTACAAAAGTAGGCTGGCAAAAGAGCCTCAGTGCTTAAAAGTTGCCTGCAACTGCACATAAAGTTTTTAAAAAGAACTCAATTGTAACTTAATGAAATTGGTCAAAATATTGCACCTTGTCTGTTATACATTCCCTGGAGCTCTAGTTCACTCTGTGTAAAAAATATTTTTAAGGCAATACAACAAAGTCATTTATAAAGGACGTATCCCTCCTCCACATGATCAGCTGCCATGTGCATATTCACAAAGCTGAATTTGTGTAATCAAAAAGAGACTCAGAGGAAAAAAAACCCAGAAGGACCTTGACTTGAACTTGACACATAACCCCTGAGTAGCTGGAGATGTTTTTTTCCTTCTTTTACAGGCCTGTGTTTTGCCACACCTGCTACATTCCATAAATCAAGGTGAATCAGGGGTGTGTCACTTTATTCAGCCTATTGTACCACATTTTAGAGCCACTCCACAGCTGGCACACACACGTAGCAAAACCTGCTTAACTCATACATATGTGAAAGCCATCAGGAAGAAACAAGCTGAAATCTACACTGCAGAATAAACATCTAGCAGGGTATACAGAATGAAATTCAGATCCACTTCAATCAGTTATGAAGCTATAAGCATGTCTTTTTCTCAGTTTTTAGGATGAAATTTAAAATAGTGATGATTTGTGCTCTGTGCTATTAAAGGATGCTTCATTCCTCTATTTACATAGAGCTGGTCTCATGGTTTGTCAGCCCCAGTAACTTAACAGGTTTTGCAGAATTACTAATCCCTTCTCATAATAAAAGGAAACCATGGGAATGTAAACTATTTGCCTTAATTTATGTAGCAAACTTACACCAGGACCCAAAATAAATCTCAACTCATTGTAGTACACTCTGCTGCAGTGGCACTCAGAGTACATTCAGCAACACCTGACTATTTCCTGACTGTATTCTGAGTTTTAGGGTAAACAATTTTTTTTTTTTTTTTTCCCACAAGAGACCACAAAAAGGCAATGTGCGTGAAAGAATACGAACATCCAATTTACAGAGCTGTGTGACCAAAAGGGAGACGGAGTCATGGAGGAGTCATGGTGACAAGCAGCACGGCCTCGAAAAGGTGACAGCCTGGGGCTGCCGGGCACCTGCAAAGGAGGCAGGAGGCAAATTATGGGCGTGCTGGGAAAACACCGGGGCACTCCCAAGGACGTGTCCCATCGCAGCCTCACCTCACGGTGCCCTTCTACAGCAATGGGAAGCGCAGCAAACAGCCCCAAAGTGAGCTGTGCATCCCGCGCCGGGGGTACAACACATCCCTGACAAACCCCTGAGCTCCCTGGAAACACCGCGTTGCTCTCCTTGGGAGGGTTCATGCCACAGCCCCCATGGCTCCCCTCAGCTCTGCCCCTTCATCCCGGTGGGTGGCAGCAGGAGCAGGGCAGTGACTGTCCCCTGTGCTGGGCACTGCTGGGGTCACCTCCAGGGCTGTGCCCAGTTCTGGGCCCCTCAGTTCAGGAAGGACATTGAGGGGCTGGAGCGTGTGCAGGGAAGGGAACGGAGCTGGGGAAGGCTCTGGAGCACAGGCCTGAGGAGGAGCAGCTGAGGGAGCTGGGAAAGGGGCTCAGCCTGGAGAAAAGGAGGCTCGGGGGATATTCTGGCTCTGCACAACTCCTGACAGGAGGAGACAGCCAGGTGGGGGTCGGGCTCTGCTCCCAGGGAACAGGGACAGGACGGTCATAGTGTCAAGCTGCACCACGGGAGGTTTTTAGTTGGACCTTAAGAATAATTTCTTCACAAAAAGGGTACTCCAACAGTTAGACATTAGAATGGGCTGCCGGGCAAGCGGTGGAGTCACTGTCCCTGGAGGTGTTCAAGGAAAGACTGGACGCGGCACTGAGAGGCATGGTCTAGTTGACAAAGTGGTCGCCGGCCATAGGTTGAGGTCGACAATCTCAGAGCTCTTTTCCATCTAATTGACTCTGTGACACTTCAGTCACAGAAATTCCCCGCTGCTCCCATAGCGCGCGTACTTCCCCCCCCCCCCCCCCCGGCCCCTCTCACTTCCCGCTCCCCCCCCCCGCCGTTCATCCCAGCGCCACGCCCCTCACGCCGCAGCCAATCGGATCTCCCGCCAGCGGGCCCTCAGCCAATCACAGCGGGCGGAGGCCGCGCTCACCGACGGGCTCCCGCGCCCCCCCTCAAGGCCCGTCAGTTGCCGGTTGGGGCTGTGCGGGCGGCGGGTGCGCAGGCGCTGAACCCCCGTCCCCGCTGCCCCCGGTCACCTCCGGTACCGCCCGCGCGTCCCGGCCCGAGCAGAGCCAGAGCTCTGCGGGACCTCACGGCGGGGCCCCGGCGGGGACCGGGGTGTCCCGCGGCGGGAGGCTGTGGGGACGGTGAGCCCGGTCCGAGTGCGGATGAGGGACAGGCGCGGGGGAACCCGACCCGGAGCGCCCGGTTGGTCGGCGGTGCTGCGTGTGCGCGCTTTGCAGGCAGAATAACCTCCGTTCTGACCCAGCCGAGCCACTCCAAAACCTGGTCGGGAGGTCCGGGAGCAGGTGGACTGGTGTTGGTGGTATTTCACAGCTGGCTTGCTTTGCTGGGTTTGCCTGGGGCAGAGTTAATTTTTGGTTAGAACGTGCCACTCGTGTATAAAAACAGCAGTGCTGAGCAGCTGCGGAGCATTTCCAAGGGAACGCCGCGGGTTTGCCTCTTACTGCGCTGTGGAAAACTCTGGTTCTGCTTTCTAAAGCACCTGACAACATCGAAGGGGTGATCTCGCCGCTGCGTTGCGCTTCCCATTTCTTTTCTCCTTTTCTTCTTTAAAAGGCGTGTGTCCTCCAAGTCCTCGGTGCTAAGAGCTGCCTTAGTGCTGTTTTTTGACAATCCTTGTAACTTTTGTATCTTCTGCAGACAATTTAACTGTTGGAGACCGGGGCAGGGGGTGGCTTCCCGTGCTTTGAATTCCCGTCACTGCTAAAGCTACAGCTAACATTAAAGCTCCTTACGCCTTTAAAATAACCCTGCTGTTTTAAGGAGCTTGCGGGAAGGACTGATGTTAAAAATGTTGGGAAGGCAGCTGCTGTGCCTCCTAGAATCACAGTTTGTCTGCACATAAAGGAAGATAAAGGATAAAAGAAATAGAAAGGGAAAAATTGCTGGAATGGGGCTCTTCTTGAGAAGCAAATAAACTGCCTAACAACATTGCAGAAGGTTTTGTGAAACCTGGAGCTTCGTTTCCTCTTTTAAAGACAGAGCATCGTTCTGTAGCTTCCTAAATAAAGTGCTTAAGTCACACATAATACATTAAGAGAGGGTCAAAGCTTACAGATTGTACCTGGCACTCATAACCATTAATTCCTTGCTGAGAAATACTTACCTCATAGCTAAGGTTATTAATTTTGGGTTTTTTTATAGAGAGAAAAGTGTGGTGTAAGAAGGACAGGTTTAAATGCTGTTATGGTAGATGTAGAGCAGCTTAGAAGGAAAGGAGAAGTTACTCCTGACAGTTCTGTGTATGGAATGAGCAATGAGTAAATGTGACTGTTGAAAGGCTGAAAAGTCTTCCAGCAACTCTAGAGGGTGGAAACTGTAAGGAAAAGTGAGATGAAAAAGGAAAACTACAATTATAGTAGGAAAAAGGCTTCTGACATTAACAGTGATGTGTAATAAGAATTTAGGGCTGCAGAGGACTCTTAAATGTGGGTCTGGAGCTGTTCAAGTCCTTGTGCCTGTGCTTGGAAAAATACTGATTTTCTGTCTTGGAATGTAGAATTGGAATAGGACACACACAACAATGGAGTAACTGATCAAAAGAAAACAATTCTTCCTTTCATTTAGTCTTCAGTGGAAAAAAATCTCGCTGCACATTTATTTTAATATATGAAAAACTGATAATTTGTGAGAAACCTCTGCAGTCAGTAGGGAAATCCACTGCTGAATCGAGTGGTTGTTTAGACTGGGTGTTTTGAAATTACCCTCTGGAAGGAAGATGTCTATAATGTATAGCTAGTTAAACTGGTCACAGTAGAATTGTTTTGGTTACATCCTTGTCTGTTTAAATTTTTCAGGTGCATCTGATTACCTGCTGGAAGCACTTCAAAGTCTCCACAATGAGCTCGATGTTGATGTTGTTTTTTGCTGGAATCCTCCTCTGTTGCGCTCGCTCAGCTGGTGACTCGGTACCCAAGTTGCTCCTCGTGTCCTTTGATGGCTTCAGGGCTGACTACTTGGAAACCTACAAACTTCCTCACCTCCAGGAATTCATTGAGGATGGTGTGCTTGTAAAAGAAGTCAAGAATGCTTTCATCACCAAGACCTTCCCAAACCATTACACCATAGTGACAGGTTTATATGAGGAAAGCCATGGCATTGTGGCTAATGACATGTACGATGCTGATGCCAAGAAATATTTTTCACAGTTCAACGATTCAGATCCCTTCTGGTGGAATGATGCAGTTCCAATTTGGGTAACAAACCAACAGCAGGGAAAGGGAGCAAGTGCTGCTGCAATGTGGCCCGGTAGTGATGTAAAAATCAACAACACAACCCCTCATTTCTTTATGAAGTACAACTTCTCTGTGAAGTTTGAGGAGCGAGTGGAGAGAATTGTGGAGTGGCTGAACAGCTCTGACCCAGTGGTCAATTTTGCTGTGCTCTACTGGGAAGAACCAGATGCGAGTGGGCACAAGTATGGCCCAAGCGACACCCAGAACATGCACAGAGTGTTGGAAGAAGTGGATAAACACGTTGGTTTCCTTATGAACAAGCTGAAGGCATCGGGCCTGTGGGACACTGTAAATGTCATAATAACAAGTGACCATGGAATGGCCTCCTGCTCTGCAGAGAGGCTGATTGTCCTGGACAAATGCCTCGGGCGCAATAACTACACCCTGATAGACAGGACTCCTGTTGCTGCAGTGCTGCCAAGGCAGAGTATGTTTGGGTTTGGCTATTTTTTAAGGCATATACTGAGAATTAAACCTTGATCTTGCCTCTAAAAAGTACACAGTATGCTAGGCTGTTCTCATCTTTTGCAAAACCTATGGAGTTCATGTTGCAAAACTTTTGCATAAGGAGTAAGCTAAAGAATGATGGCTTATTTTTATTTGGAAGTTTGTTTTGACAATCAGTGGGACAAGGAGAGTTTTTTGTCAAATTGCTGTGGCTGATAAGGATAACCCTGGTACAGGTGGTTGAGAAAGTAGGTAGGTACTTAGTTTGCCTGCTCTGTTGATGCTCACTTCAGTCTGTGCAGCTGTGATTCACAGTGAGCATGAAATAAACCCATGTGTTTATTCAGAATAAAAAATGTCATTGTGTAAGTTTCCAAGTAAAAATCTAGTCTCCCAACTTTGATTGTTTTACCACTTCTGTTTTTGGGAGTGAAACCTAAGATTTTGTACCATGAATTCCATTTTTGTGTCTTGGAGTTGTCCCCAGCAGGCATGTCTGAAATCATGACATTGCTGGCCTCTCTGTGGTCAGACTAATGAACAAAGTGATTCCTACAGTAAAAACAAAACAAAAAAAAATTACTGCATTGGGTAAAATATTGTCTACTTGAGGGGGTGATTGCTTTCTCTTGATTTCTCTGCTTGAATTTTGCCCTTCAAGCCCAGATGGTAAGTTGAGTTGTAGGTCCAAACCCACATCTGGGAGGAGTCTGATTTAAAATGAAAGCAAATTTTGAAATTCACGTCAACCGTTGCAGCATTTCATAAGGGACACCGAAAAATTCCTTTTCTATGTGTTTTTTAAAAATTATTAATTATTTTGAAGTAATGGATCTTAGGTTTAATGACAGATTAATTGTAGTAAACAGGAGTTAATTTCCATCTGTTTCACACGCAATATTTTCCTTGGCAGACAAAGAAGATGTGTATAACTTACTCAAAAATTGCAACAGTCACATGAAGGTTTACCTGAAAGAAGAAATTCCAGACAGATTCCATTATCGCCATCACAAGAGAATCCAGCCCATAATCCTGGTTGCAGATGAAGGCTGGACAATCGTACAGAACGAGTCCCTTTCCAAGTGTAAGTGTGTGTTCCTCTGTGGTTTGTGTGGGTAAACTGCCTTGTTTTACTCCAGCCAGCTGCAGGGTGGTTCTCATTTAGTGAGGGGAGTCCTGACACTGTGCAGGTTTAGGAATAATGCAGCATTTTCTAGAACGTTCTCAGCCTGAGCCTGGAGTGTTTAACAGATGGGGAGGAGATGGGGAACATTCTGTTGGCTGAAACACTTTGACATGTTCGACTTAATAGCCTGAGTTATCTTAGGCAGGTTAGCAGTCTGTCTCAAGCTTTCCCTGGAGTGTGGTTTGACTTTTTATTGTATATAAAATACATATGTAGGGGTGCACAAATCAAAGCATGCAACACACAACATTTAATATTACAGTACATGTTCTAGGGAATGAAAATAAATGGCAGGAAATACTAAAAATAGTAGGAACCCAGCAGCATGTTTGAAAGACAAAACTCAACAGGTGTCAGTTCTCAGTGTCTTGCTATGCTGTGCACTTTCTTCCTGCTAGAATGTCAAATTACACACACATATATATGGTTTTTTGTGTGTGTGTATATGTAGGTGTATATATTTCCAGGTGTTCCATATGCAGGGTTTTTTTTGGCAGACAACAGGCATGGATAATTTATAGAAAAAAATGCAACAGTCACATGAAAGTGTATCTCAAAGAAGAAATTCCAGATAGATTTCCTTGTTTTAATAGTATGAAAATTCAACCTGTAATTCTGGTTGCAGAAGAAGGCTCAGAGTGTGTGTGTGTGTATATGTGTGTTCAGAAAGTGATTAGACAGATTCTTGGTAGGAAAATCCATTAACAGAAATTAAATACAGAAGTACCAACTTCTGGGAAGTTTCTGAGCAGCCAACAGCTCACCTGGTTCGTAAGGTCAGGGATATCCCTCCTGGATACTTCCCTGTATGACTGCTGTTAGGCACAGGGTGTTGAGTGGTGTGAAATCCTGGTTGCACTCAGTTTAGCTGATTTTACTGTCTGCCCTTTGCAGAATTAAGTTCAGGTTTTTTCAGTATTTGTACAGAAGTACTACTGTTTAATACAGGATGCGTTTATATTTTAATTTCCCCACGGATTTGCTACAATTATCTTCAATTTGGCAACATGTAGCACAGGTGTTCTCTGATCAGAGTTCTCTTTTTCTTGTTTCTGCTTAGATTCAATTCATGTACTTAAAAATAGTTAGTAAGTGAATATTTATAAGGAACAACATTGTATCAGTTGAAGTAAATCTCTTTTCAAATCAGTTTTATTTGTGAAGGCTTCCCAGAATCAGGCAGGGGAGGTTTTAGCCTAAAAGCCTGTTTAAGGTTGTCTTCATGGACAAAGTGGCAGCCATGAGTCAAAACAAACAAGATGTGGTAACAAACAGAATGGTGGAAAACATTAAAAAGGGCTAGAGAGGAAGCTCAGTGAAGCGGTGAGTGTGACATAATAGTTGGAATCTGGATGTTTTGCATCAGAAGCTTCAGGGATGCACCCAAGGAAACAGTTCTCAGGGATATCCCTCCACTGTTACTAAGAAATGGACTCAAATGCAGTCACTCAAATACTGTGCTGTGAGAGACTTCTGGCACCTTGGACAGGTTTTTCAGGAATGCTGTTAGGAAATTTGACAATGGCTGCTCTTCAGCTGCTTATAGTCTTCAAAACCTACCAGATGTCCAAGTTCTCCTGACCTTATAGCCACAAAGGTTTTGCTGTGTGCCTGCCAGAGGCACAGTGATCCTTTGTCTTTTGATTTTGACTCTCTGGGTGTCCCTTCAGCTGAAGTACTTTATCTGATAAGCATGAATTGAGGGTATTTCATATGCTCAAACTGAGCACTATCAAGGGAAAGGTGCCTGATTTTTAATAAGTAATTAAAATGTCCACTCTGCAAGGAGAGATGACTTTCCAAAATCTGAGGAGTAAAAAATTTGCATTCTATCTACTGACTCATTGTGGAATGGCAACCTCCCTTTCAACTTTGGCATGAAGAATAGCAAGGGGAACACTGGAAGTGTTAAGCACTGAAAGGAAAAGAGATTAATAGGAGTGAGAACCATGTAGAAAGGCCAGTATGGGAAAAGACTTGTGGGGTTTGGGAGAAGAGGGAAGAAACTCTGCCTTCCTTCTGCGGTTGATCCAACAGCTGCTTTTCTGTTGAGCATTAACCTTTGGTGAGCACGCGTGCTTTGGGGGTGGGGGAGATGGGGCAGGGGAGCAGTGGCTGTGACAGTGACTGTGTGCTCTGCCCCCCTGCAGTGGGGGACCACGGCTATGACAACGCCCTGCCCAGCATGCACCCGTTCCTGGCCGCGCGCGGTCCGGCCTTCCGGCGCGGCTCCAGCCACGGCAGCCTGGCCAACGTGGACATCTACCCCATGATGTGCCACGTGCTGGGGCTGGCCCCGCGGCCCCACAACGGCACCTTCGCCAACACCAAGTGCCTGCTGGCTGACCAGTGGTGCATCAGCGTGCCCGAGGCCATTGGGATCATCATCGGGGTTTTCATGGTACTGAGCACTTTCACCTGCATCATCATCATCTCCAAGAACAGAGTGGCTCCCTCCCGGCCCTTTGCCCGGCTCCAGTTACAGAGCGATGACGACGATCCTTTGATTGGATAGCGCAGAGGGAGCCTCCCCTCACTTCCTGCCTTGGGATTTCAGGAGAACAGTTTCAATTTGCACTGGATGGCATTCTTTGTTTATGCACTTTATCTGTGTAAAATACTGTACAGCCAGACCCTGCTGATTTGTGTGACTAGTGTAATATAAAAATATTTTCACAACCAGACGGTGAACAGGTGGCTTTTTACTGGAAGAGATGCTTAACAAAATAAGGATGCTTAGTTTTTCATTCAAGTCTCTGAACACTTTCAGAAGGAGACTCCAGAGTGTGACTAGCCAGAATAGACAAAGTGAATTTTAATATTTGTAAATGATAATTGCTTTTTTGTATTAAATTAATATTGACTACTTTTAGTGTTCTTGCAGCTGTGTTGGAAAGAAAAACTTTATTGAGAGTTAGGAGTTAGTTTTGTTTAGAGAGTATATGCTGATGTGTCCTTAAATTTGGGGAAAGAGAAGATCTGAGACTTCTGTTTCTACCCTAAGTCAGCAATGTAGTAAGAAATTTCTGAGAAAGAAAATAGAAGTAAGTGATTAAAGAACTGGTGCATATCTCTTGTATTTGAGCAATAAACTATGTGGTTCAGCACTTACAAGCCTGGACACATGGCTCTGGCATTCCTGGATATGTGTCTCTGGATGACTTCGATCCACAGGTCCAGCTGGTATGGCACCACTGCCTTATCTCAAGAAAGTCAGTTTAACCTGGGACTCAGTTACATCAGCTGTAGTGTAAAATCACTGCTCCTGCACCCTATCAGAAATTTCTCAGGAGTAAATTCTGCTGAAGGTCGTCTTGAGATAAAGGTGGTTCTGCCCTGGGTACCAGCTCATAATTGTCTCTTGAAGGCTGTTGTGCCAAAAAGCAACAACTGAAAGTTTGATATGCATGTCATCAAGCAAGGATTTCAAACTTGTATTTTAAACCCAGGAAATTAAGAGGAGGAAGTTAGCAGATCTTAATTTAAAAATAAATTCTCTATAATGCTTGAGGTACATAGATGCAAATTCCTGCTGAAGACCAGAGCTAACTGTTCTCTTAATTGAAACTCTTGATTCTTTGCTAATGGTCATCTAGTAACCTGCTATAAAAAAATAGTTTGATTGAGAAAGCCTTAAATGATACCTTATCTTTCAGTGAGATAATATTGTTATTGCTAACCCAAAAAGAGAACTACAGTTATCAGGTCCTTCTCCTACAAGTCTGATGGCTTTAAAAAACAAAGTGACAGAGATACCTGGTAGCAAGGGGGTTTCTCTTTCACAACTTCAGATTCATTGCAGTTTGGTGTTGGCCACAGCCTTTTAGTGATCCAACAGGGAGGGAGCAAGAACTTTGGAGGGAAGGAGTTACTTTGAACTGCCCACTGGAAAAAATAAACTTGAGTTTTACAAATATGTGGAAGTTGTAGTAATGTGTGTCTTCCTCTCTAGGGATTCCATTGTACTTGATTAAAAACACAATCTAAAATCTAACCACTTCTGCCTTTTTTTTTTATATAACTACTAATTATTACTTACTAATGCTTTACTCTGAATTGATCTGAATTTGAAAGAGTTCAGCTGAATTGGAAAAGGCTCAGGCCCCTTGAAATATCTGTGCTGTTACTGACAGGGTACTGGATTTTAGCCTGTTGATATTCTAGAGCAGTAGCTGGACTGAACACAGAGTCACTTCCTCATCCTGTCATATTTAAATTAATTAATTACATGCACCAAGAGGTCAGGTTAATGAGTAACTACAAAGGGAATGTGCTGCAGGGAATGTGTCTAAGCCTAGAACCTAGGCTTAGACATGCTGTAAAAGGGAGGATGCTTGAATTCCTGTGTTGGAGAGAGTTTTGTTACGTTCTGGTAATTCTGCTAATCCTAATTGGGATCCTCAGAGGGTCACTCAGAGAATTACTGGAGATGCTTTGCATTACCTGCGTTTGGAAAGGTTTGACTGACTTTACCTTTCTGGCAAACATCCTCTCCTCTACCTGTGAGTTTGGGGTTCTTTTCTAGAAGCTAAAACTGATTAGGACAGTATTTTCTCCACTGTGTTCCTTCCCCCCAGCAGCTGTCACACAGAGAGTGGCTGATGTGCTCTCAGTTCCTCTGTGCATCCAGGCAGGTGGCAAAGCTACCAGCAAGGCTTTGGTGACCAGAGCTGTAAATGCTGACTGAAGGAGGATGGCAGAACTCTGACCTGAAATAGGAATGTTGTTGCAGCTGGGGAAATCAAGGTCTAAATGCATTTCTACTCCTGGCACTAAGGCAGCCCCTTCTGATGAGAACTGCTACAGGCACTGAGCTGCTGTGAAACCAGCAAGTGGCTGTGTCTAGTAGAAATCCTGATCACCCTCTGGCCTTCCTCCCTTTAGCAGGAAGATGAGACAGTGCTCCTGTGGAAAGGGTTTAAAGAGGAAGTTTCAGTGTGAAGTAAGATAAACTATATTCCAGTTGCACTGTTGATTATTTTCATTTTCAAAGATGTGGTGTGGTCTGTAAAGGTGCTGAGTGTTCTTCCTGGCACAAAGGGTTTCACAGTAGCTCTTGTACATCCACTTTCATACAGATCATGAACAAATCTAGAAAAAGCATCTTTCTGTCTTTAAGACATGCAATTGATTATTTAAGGATGATTATTTTTAACAACAGAGACTTAAACATGACAAAACATTTCCACTGCCTCATTCTGGCTTGTGTGAAGTATTTCTCATGAAAGCCAGTGGCTGATTTCCTTCTGGGCAGCCGTTCAGAGCAAGTACAGCACAGCTGTGGCTTGTGCTTCCTCAAGGCTGTGGTAAAGGGAGAGTAGTGTGTGACAGCATTTCATGACTTGCTAAATGGACACAACTCAGCAATGGTCACATAGGGCAGGTTAATTCAAGGGAAGTTCCTACCCTTAACTGGCTTTGCAGTTTAGAGGGGAATAGGGGATATTTAGTGACACTTCCAGCACTGAAAGCAGATGTTTCATTACACTGACTGCCTCCACACAGGGACACTCCACACTGGGTACAGCAGCCCTAAAACAAACCCCTCTGGGGTTCTGTGCTTTTTGGGCATTGGCATCATAGAAACAGTTCCAGAATTGAGCTGATTTCACCTGACTACAGCTCTGAAACACTGCTTTCAGTAACTTGCTGCCTACACACTGCCTGTGAAAATAAAGCAACTTTGTGTACCTCCAAGGACCAGACCACAGGGACAGATATTTGCTGTAACATGCATGGTAGCATCTTTTATTGCAAAAAACAGTAATAGAGATTTGTTAATAGGATTCAGATTAGGATTTCATTATGGAAAGGCTGGTACCCCTATTGAATTTATAATTTTCATGTGCTTGCAACAATTTTTGTAGTTTACTATCTAATAATGCTCTGTCACCTTTACTGTAGAGCAAACATGCCATGAAAGGTTTAAACAGCAGCACAGGTATGGCCAACACAGCATCCATGGCATTATTTAAGCAGGGAAGGAGACTGGGAAGTAAGTCTGTTGGATTTCCATTTTACAAAACAACAGGACCCAAGCACTGCACATTTGTCCTTCTCCCACATGCAGGTCAAGATTGTGCTGTTTACACTTCTGACAGAGGTCAGGGGAGCAGGGGGGTTGAAATGAGCTGATCTTTAAGGTCCCCTCCAACCAAACTATTCTATGATTGTGTGAAAAGTCAGTTTGTACAACATTTCATCTTACAGCAGACTTGGCAGTTCTGGGTTACTGGTTGGACTTTTCCAACCTAAGTGATTTAATGAATCTGATTTTTCTGCTTTTAATTTTTTTTTTTTTATTTTGAGACTGCATTTCTTGTAGCAGTATTACTGCAGCTCTTGACCAAGAAAGTCTGGAAGATTTTTTTTTTTTGTAAAAGAAATTGGATTCCCATTATTGGTAAGCAATAGCTGTCTTTTCCATATATGGCAGCAAGGTGGGAAATAAGAAGTCTGTTACATAAGAACTGTGACCTAAAATTCCAAACTTCTATCACACTTCCAGTTATTTTTAACAAAGCCATACACTCTGCAGAGTCCAAGGAATATTTGGGATTCATACAAGTTGAAACCATTCTTCCCCAGTCATCTCTCCCCAGTTCAAGTTTGTTTTCCACAAGTGTTTTCAATGAAGCCAGCACTCCATCCTTGACAGCATTATAGCAAAGATGTATTTTAACTTCAGCATTTCCAAACAAGAAGAAACAAAGAAAACATTTGACATCTGTATGCTCCACAGGTCAGTAATGAAACACATCATGCATCATTCTTGGTTTCCAAGTTTTAAGTTACAAGCAGTACACAGTGTACTCAAATTCTCTTTCCAATAAACTTGTTTATACATCATAGAAAGTATCATATACACAGAAACCAAATCCCACATCCCCCCCACACAAAAAGGTGTCTGAAAAAATGTCACATCAGAGAAAAAGCCGCAACTTTTCTCCAGTGGCATCATCTGTGCTTTCAATTTCATTGAGCTCACACCCAGCAACTTAAAACAGTTGGGCAAATGTCCTAACAAGGAACTACCCAAGAGGTACCTGCAAATACACCTAAGACAAAAGGTATTGTTTGATCCTAATCTGAAATACCCAAATGCCACAAGATTCCCTTCATTTTTTACAAAGTTTTATTTTGCCCTCCTCAAAGAAGGGCCTCACAGTGCAATACAGAACAATGACATCAACAATTCTCACATTTGTGTCCCCAGCCCATTCTGGTATTATTGTTACCAAACCCTTTGTTGGGGGAAACCTACTGCTCTGTCCTTGCTGCATATTTGGGCAGGTAAATCTAAGTCCCAAATGACTGATCAACACTGACAAACTTTGCCCCCTCCTTAAAATCAAGGCTCACTTTGGCTGATGATAGAACTACACTTGCCACCATTAAAAGTGGGGTTTAAGGAAAAGCTCTGAGATTACAACCCAGTTATTGTTACATCTGCCATGATCACTGCTATGAAATTATTGCAATAAGAAGAATTTCTACTAAAGCAACATGTTCCAAAGTGCAGAAGCAAGAGGTGAGGGTTATGGCATTGTTATGACAATTGTTACTGTTATTGCCTTATCAAACTCTGCAGATCTTCCTTTAAACACACAATACCATTGTGCTATTCATTTTTAAGCTGCAAATAAGCAAGAAAAGGTGGACTCAGTGCATCAGTTTGCTGTGTGCCATCCACTTTTTGGAAGGTGGGTAGGGAAGGGATTAGTAACAACTCAGAGGTTTGGGTTTTGTGCTCAGACTTCTCTGGTCTCTGAAAACTGCTGTGAACATGTTACAGATGGTGTGGTTCAGCTGGAGCCCCTGCAGCACTCGTTTTACCTGTGCCAGCAAATTCAACTTCAGGCACAGCTAAGGGCCAGCTTCACTAAGAATCAGCCTTACAGACCTTTTCCTTCAGTGTTTTCTTAAGAAAATGGCAATGCAGGAAAACAAGGCAGTTCACAGCACAGTAACAGCACTGAGTCAGCTGGAGTTCACAGGATTTCATACACATCCCACAAATCAAGGGCTGTCTTCTAACAGACCTGCATTTTTCCTGCCTTCCTAAAGTTACTATTACAGCTGAACTTTCAGCATAACCCTTAAGTTGGGCTATTTCATTGCCTTCCCTCTGAAGCACTCCCTGTATCCAAATGTGGCCTCTGGAAATGTCCACATCTGTCTGCAGGACAGCTTGGTGCTAAGCAAGTGTCCCTGCCATCACAGAGGAACACAGCCGATCTTCATTAAGTCTGGAATTTAGCCCAGCAAAAAGAGTTTTGTACCCCAGCCCTCCCCTTGCAGTACTGACTGTCAAGCCCTTGGTTTGGCAGAGCACATCCAAAGCTGAGGTGTTCCCATCCTTGCCTTCTGCTGGGGGCTGTGGATACAGACATGAACTGCATTTAAAAATACCCAGTCTGCTACTTCTGCACTAATTTTGAAAGTTTCTTTCTCCTTCAGGCATTGTACTCAGCAACAAAGTGCAGAGAAACACTCTCTCATCTCACAGGGAGAAGAGGAGGAGTCTGACAAAAAGACAACTTTTCTCACTTCAGAATGTTTTTCATACAAAATTTAGTCAGCAGATTCTCACCATTTAATTGAGCTCACAAAAAACTTCACAGCTACACTAGCAAGAAGATTTATTGCCACACACAATCAGAATATGTACCTTTGATGACTCAGAATTAATATTTTTCCCTGACAGAGGTTTTCCTCTGGAAAATTAAACTCCGGTCTTACACCTTTTTTTTGATTATTATTAAAATGTGCTTTTTCAGATTTAAGAACATTTATGGCTTAAGATTTATACAGCTGCCCCTTAAACTGCATGTGTAATCCTGATCATGCCATTCCAAGGCCTACCCAGACAGAGCAGATAAAACACAAGTCACAGGTCAAACTCAGAATCTCCAGAAGCAGACCAGGGACAAGCCTGACAACACTCTGAAACCAGCCTGAGCAACCTTGCTCCTTAACTTATTCACCTCCCTTACTACCACAGAAATACAAAAGACTCCATTTGGATATACAGGTGTGGTGCTTGTACATGTCTTTATCCTGCCAGCTGCATGGAACTCCTAGAAAATTTAGTGCAGTGTACAGGAAATTAAAAAAAGTAAAGACCTACATTTACCTGAAATCATATCTAAAGTGGTAAAAACCTTTATTTACTTAAACAAATTTTTAAAACATTAAGCATCAAGCAGTTTAATGCTGATTGCTAAAGGCAATACCACTTAAGATTTGTATTTTGGGGCTACAGTTAATACAGTAATTTGAAGAAATATATGTAACTCTAAACTTAGACACCTAGCACTGCATGACCTAGCTGAATAATAATGTTCTTTCCTGCAGGATTTAACCCACCAAGTTATGTGTCATGGTGATCCATGCAAAAGCTTCCTTGGGCAGGGAAGGAAAATACTAACAAAGAAGTTTAGTACCATTCAGTGACTTGTTAAAATCAAAGAGACTCAAAAAAAAGCCTCAAAGAAAAAAACAAAAAAGAGGGTGAGAAATGAAATCACCTTTAATAGTCTGTGAGGTGCACCCCAGTTGATGTTACCTCCCTAAAAATAGCCATAAGGTATTTGAGGTCTATTGTCACTACAGGTCTACATACACACAGAGCTCCCCAGGTTTACCTAGGATATCTTCAAGCCCTGGAAGCTGAAGTGGCTGCAGTGTGAAACAGGAACATGCTCTCTCTCCATCCCTGGTTGCAAGGGATCAGCATCCATCTCCTTTCACTCCACGTATTCATGCTAATCCACCTCCACTGTTTATTTTCTTTGTATAGGCTTATTTTAAGCCCCAAACAGGAAATAATCCCGGCTGTTATTAATCTTGCAGCAGCGGCTGGGCAGCTTCAGTGTGTCGGATTTGCATGGAATTTGCTTGGGCAAGGACAAAATGCTTAACAAAAACTGCAGTAAAAACAAAAACAAGCAAGCTGCCCAGGAAGACTCCTACCACAGTGGAGTAGGAATCTGCACTACGGGCTCCAGGAACTTTCTCAGCAAGTATATCCTTCACAGCATTGAAGGAACCATTGTTGGGCAGTGGGCTGATGCCAAGCAGATGGCACAGTAAGGGGTACAAGTCCGTAGCATTCATGAATTGTTTGGTGGCATTCTTTCTGAAAGCAGGCCCAACTGCCAAAAAAATGGGATGCATTTCTGGTACAGTGTTGTCATATCCATGATTACCAACTAGAAATAAAAGATAGATAAAGGTCAATATTCCAAAGTTGCAAAACAAGCATTGAACATTTTCCTAGAATTAGCAGAATGCAGAAAAGGCACAGCATCCTTAGAGAGGGTTGTTTTGACAGCACAAATGTCTCCTAGCAAATACCAAGGCTCAGAACTACAAAAAGAAAATACCTAAAAACCCACAACAGAGAGCACTATTTAACAAAGAGGGGGGGAAAAGTGAGCTCATTGTCAATGGCACACTGTGTACACCCACACTTCCTTGATTTTCCTCAAGGAAAAATACCAACTTTGCAACTGGCCCAGATCTCTTAGAGAAAATTAAAAAAAAAACCAAACATGTAGAGTCAGACTGTCCATGTGACTCCAAGGAGACACTTTGAAATTTTGTCCAGTTTTGTGCACCATCAACTCCTCAACAAGGAAGAAGAACTCACTGGTGGATGTCCAGTGCCCACTCCTGACAGGGGCATTAGAAACTGGGAATGTGTCAAACACACAGGCACTAGAAGGTGCTTTCAGCAGCCACTGAAAATCTTGTTAAGTCTTGCTGATAACACACTTCAAGTTCACAACCAGCAGCAAAGTTCAAAAGGTTCTCAATTAGAAATGCAAGAACTGACCATGTAACACCTGTATTTTAGGTTACCAAGAAGTTAGACTTCACTGCCTCCATGCTACCTATAATAAATCTCAAAACTGGAAGGTGAGGAACTTCAAAGTGTTGGGGGTTTTATTCCTCCAAATCACCTAGAATGCATTTTTTCCTCCAAGGCAAATGAAAATCACCGGTGTGCAGTAACACAATATCCAAAGACTCTTGGTAGCAATAGAATGAGGTTACTCCAAGTGTAGCATCGAGACAAGGTGAGAACTTTCAGAAAATGTTCTTGTATCTTCCAACCCAACCCTTCTCCAGTAAATAAGAAAAACATGATAAAACAACCCTATTCACTCTCTACTCAACGCATTCAGTTGCAACTTTCTTTTTTCATTTCTCAGGAAGTGCTTGTTGCTTTGCTACATCCTGAAAGACCTCAAGTATGGGGCCACTAAAACATGTGATCAATCTTATCTCAGCAAGTTTAATGTTTAAAGAAACAGTAAGTGCAGATCCTCCTCCCCTAACAGCAGGGTGCTTCCCATCCCATCAGGGGAAAAAATTATAAATTTCACTAACTTTAGTTTCCTTCCCAGCCTTAAAAAAAAAAAAAATGAACTTTGGTTGCTGATACTAGGAGATAAAGTACCACATAAGGTCCCTGCCTTGGAAGATACAGCAAAACACTATAAAGACAGAATACTCACGTAGAAAACCATCAGTCTTGTTCTGTACAATTTCCCATCCTTTATCAGCCACTGCTAAGATGGGCTGGATTTTACGGTTGTGTTTGTAATGAAATCTATCTGGAATCTGCTCCTTTTTATACACAGTCATGTTGGGATGAGCGTTGGCCAGAGCTTCATATACTTCATCCAGTTTGCCTTCAAACAAACAAAAGAGACAAAAGACAAAAATGAAACATATCAGTGTGATTGCTGAACTCATCAGTAGTTGAAATAAGAGGGCAAAATGTACTTTCCCACAAGTGAATTATAACTGTAAGAGACAACAGTGTGTGCACAGAAGTTCCTGTGAGAAACCCAGAGCCTCAGTCACAGTAAGGTTCCCCTCAGCACCAGAATTCACAGCCTGTTCCCAAGCAATTACTGCCTTGCTAATTTTAGAAAAATCCCTAATTTCACAGTTATCAGAATGTAAGCTTCTCACAGGAATGAGTTAGGAAGCATTCAGCTGACTCCTGGAAAAGCAACCAAACCCTTCTAGCTTTGTGCAATGCCTGAAAACAAGAAGACACCTCCTAAACCTGTTTGTGAGGTAATGGCTGCATTCAGGCCAAATTCTGTCACCTAGTGACAGCAAGTGACACTTTTAATCTATTTTAAAGCACTTTGTTGCTTTCCTTTATTATTCAGTAAAAGCCAACAGCATGAGCTACTCCTCTGCATTCCTAGTGCCTGCTCCTTTCCTTTCCTAGTCACAGTGAGCACAAACCCTCAGGAGCTCTACTGACACTGAATAAATAGGCATTTTCCACCCCCAGTCCTTTATTTGCTTATTTCCAGTTTCTGAGCTTGCCTTTCCAGTAAAAGCCACTGAAGAGCCACAACCAGTTGTTCAAGCTGGCTGGAACACCAGTGCACAGAATGGAGGAACCAGAACAAACAGCCAGGAACACCAAAGCAAGTGCAGGAATTGACATCTGACCAAATTTCTTCATTCCCCACCTCCACTTAAGGCCAGATTCCTATTGAGAGCCGTGGAGTGCACACAAGAGACTCCTGTGACACAACAAATCCTCAGCTCTCTTGACTTAGGTAAGTATTTGTGTGACACATGCAGCTGAATGTGTCTGTGTGTCTGCAGGCCCCTTTGAGACTGCCATTTCCAGTATCCATGGAGTTTTGAATGGGTATCAGTGGAAAAAATCTGGGAGAAAGTAGCCAATGTTTCTAAAGAAACCATTTTCCTTTTCCCCCTCAGTTCCTCGAATCCAATATAGAAAATCTGAAGGAATAGACATTAATTTATACATTCTGAAGGAAACACATTATTGTTTCTTATGTCAAACTGGCACAAAAAAAAAAAAATCACTAAATTAAGAAACAAAACAAAGGTCAAGATGAGACAGCAAAAGTGAAGGTATCAGAGATAGTTACAGCAACAAGAAGAGGGGCTCTAATGTAGCATTTCTAGGACTATATTAGTAATAAAGTGAATTTTGCTATGCCAGCTTTCTATTTGGGCTAGCAGGGAGGAGAAGTCCCAGATATAGCAAATTTGGTTTTACCCTAATGATTTGAATGAATATATTTATATTAAATGCAAGAAAAAGGCCAGCATCACCAGCTGTGGTACAGGTACAGCTTCTTTGTGAACAGCTAGTTCTCCACACACAGTAATGCACCAGCATGGGTAAATAATGGCTTTAATCCATCTCTTGGGGAAGCAATAGATAGTCAAACAGTTAAAAGAAATTGCAGCGTTTTTAAGCATTCAAACTTTTCCTCAATCTCACAAAGTTTTACCATCCCTTTGGTTTAAGAAAGACAAATTGAATAGCAGGTGAAGAATCAGTGTTATGTACTTAATTAGCTTACTTATTAGCTCATACCTGAACTGACAGTGACACTCATTGTTTTATAATAAAAATCACATCTGGTACCACTGAAGGAAAGAATTTTAGCTGTGCTCAAAACTGATTCTTGTTTATTGGTAGTGTAATAAATACCTGAATCTCTGGGCAAAATCAAATCCAAGCTGTTCCTGAAATCCACTGAAATGGCTTTTTTATTGTTCTGTCATCTAATTGCAGCAGAGACACTGTTTCTTTTCAGCATTTAGCAGACAGGAGAATCAAGTTACACATCTTAAAGTTCTCCTTTACTGCATTAGGGAGGTGTCAGCACTGAAGTTTACTTTTACAGCTTCTTTATTTGTTAATGAGAACATCTTGGACAACCTCTGTGGGGACGAAGCTTCCAAACTTGGCTCTTTTATCACCACAGAGAGAAACAGCACCCAGCTACAGGGCCTGACTGCTCAGGCAGCAGAGACCTCAGTTTGGACATACTCACATTTGAATCTGGAGTATTCTTCAAATTAAAAATGACAAGACACATTTGTTCAGGCTTTAATTAAGTGACTTACAGGTCACTTAATTCTGCAAAATACTCTCCCTGCTTAGGCACTAAATACAGAGTACTATCTATCCACTACTCATGCAAATGTTACAGAATTCTTTAAAAACACCTTTCCAGAGGGTCACCTTGAAATTCAACTTCCATATTAGCACTTTTTTTGTGTGGGCAGGGGTGTTATTTTCCAGGTTTACATTTTTGCACCAAGTAGTTTACAGTACTTGATCATCAAAATAAAAAGCAGATGCATTAGTGACACTAAACATACACCTGACACCTCAGCAACTCTTAGGTGACTGCAACCAGATTTCAGATTTTGATTCCAACATTGTTCTTGCCCACCTTTATCTAAATAAAAATGGTATAAATGTAACTGCCTGGCTGTTCAGCAGGACGGGGGGAAAAACCTCAGCGAACTACAATAGCTGGCAGCCAATCAAATAGACAACACAGGCTTTCTTTTTATCAAAGATCCCCATCTGTTCTCAGTTTACTGTTTGAGTTAGAAATATAATTCTTCCACTATGGCTTCAGCATCTTGATGAAAGGCAAGATATGTAACGTTCAGGTGTTATCTATCTAGAGCACCATTCAGCCTTGATAATGCCATTAGATTATCTTACTTCTCACAAGGACTAAAGGATCCTTGGCAATATTAGCACACAGCAAACAGATTTGCTCCCTTTTACTTTCTGAAAGTTCATCCAGGCTTTTGGCAGAGCCCACAAAAAGAACAAAGGGATCCTGCAAGTACTCCTTGTTCAAGGCTGATGTCCTACTGCCATCAGTGCTGCTACCATCAACTCAGTCTATGAAGTTTGGATACTCAAGTACCTCCTCAGGAACGTTACTGCTGCAGCTCCTACCTTCTTTTGGCAAAATGGCTACTGCAGGGGAGTGGTCGATGACTGTATAGAGCTCTCTGCTCACGTACTGATCGAGCTCAATGAGCCTTTCTGAGGACGACTGTGACATTCCGTGATCACTCGTGACTATGACATTTATCACATCCCACAGCTTCGCTGTCTTCAGTTCAGAAATGAGATAGCCCAGTTTTCTGTCAATGTCACTGATTATCGCTCCCATAAGTGGGTTTTCTGGGCCCAGAAAGTGTCCAGACTCATCAGGCTGTTCCCAGTACAAGAGACCGAAGTTGATGGGTTCTTCTGATGTAAACCACTCGATGAGCTTTGCTACCCTGTCTTCAAAGGGAACAGATTCATTGTAGGGCATGTAATGTGTAGGCAAGACTCCATGTATCTTCACATCTGTTCCAGGCCACATAGCAGCACCAGATTTATGTCCTTCCCTCTGGTTCGTCACCCATATTGGACTGGCCTCTTCCCAGAACTTGGAATTGTGGGTGTTCATTTTGTTCAGGGAGAAGGTTTCGTTCAGGACAGGGTCATACATCTCGTTAGCCACGATGCCGTGGCTCTCAGCATAGAGCCCTGTCACCAGGGTGTAGTGGTTGGGGTAGGTCTTGGTGATGAACACGTTTGTCACCTGCCTGACGTGCACCCCGCTCTCCATGGCATAGTGGAAGTTGGGAGTGGACACCCTGTAGATGTAATCCCAGCGAAACCCATCAAATGACACCAGCAGCACCCCGGGCTGGGCTGCCTGGAGACACGGCGCACTTGGAAGAGAGAGTAAGAAAATTCCCAGGACTTTCCAGTAACTGCTCATGGCTATTCTGGAAGACATCTGTCCTCTCTTCTGAGGCAACATGGCATCTGTTGAGCAGAGGCAGAAGTTGTCAGTCATAACTTAAGTTTTAAGAATGAGTGGCTAAAATATTCCTTATGTATTTATATCCTCTAAGATATATTTTACAAAAGCATGCAGTGACAGGACAAGGGGGAATGGCTTCAAACTGCCAGAAGGCAGGGTTAGATTAGATATTAGGAAGAGATTATTTACTGTGTGGGGGGTGAGGCCCTGGAACAGGTCCAGAGAAGCTGTGGCTGCCCCATCCATGGAAGTGTGAGAGGCCAGGCTGGACAGAGCTCTGAGCAACCTGGTCTGGTGGAAGGTATCCCTGTCCATGCCAGGGGCTTGGGACAAGATGACATTTAAGGTTCCTTCCAACACAAACCATTCTGTGATTCGAATTCTGATCATAAGACTCAAGGATTTTGACTCCTCCTAGCTATGACAGGCATTCCTCATCTAACAGTCTTTATTATGTCCTTATCTGACAAAATATGACACATAATTTCACTTTGCACTGGCTTGTGCTCCCCTGCCCCAGTTTCCTCCTGTTCTTCCCAAACAATTTCTTGTTTAAAACTCAGATAACTACTCAAAGCAAGATCCCTGTAAGAACCCTCACACAGAACTTCTCTGTCTGTAACTGACCTAAAATTTCATGCTAATATTCCTCACTTTTTGTTCAACAGGCATCATTTAACCACAGGACCAGATATTGCTCAATCCAATCCTGCATATGGGTGATACCAATATTCCTTAGAGTTCCCTTTAGGTTCCCATTTTTCAGCAATCCTCTGGGACTAAATCACCACTGAAATTCAGCTGGAAAACAGTGAATTTGCAACCAATAAACCCATCTTAATACTCAGAGTACATAAATAACCTAGTGAATAAAAGAAGTTACGGTATGACAAGCATCTGAATACCACTGCAACAATGGAATGGGATCTGTGGCTGCCCCTTCCCTGGAAGTGTCCAAGGCCAGGCTGGACAGCGCTTGGAACAACCTGGGCTGGTGAAAGGTGTCCCGGTCTATGGCATGGGGGTTGGAATGAGATGAGCTTTAAGGTCCCTTCCAACCCAAACCACTCTGTGATTATAGGATTCTGCGACTTGCAGGCAGTCAAACATTACACCAAAATTGTGTCTCTCCCAAAATTAAAATCCAGGCCTTGAATTCTGCTAAGAACAAACTGACATTCCAGAAATTCCCCTTTCAGCAAGCAACACAGACCCAAAGGCTGTGGATTACCTCAGATCCACCTGATGGGGGATTTCTTCCAGCTGAACCTGAAGGACGAAGGGACAACACAATGTTGTGTTCATCGGAATCCCAGCTGCCAAATTAGACATAGCCCATAAATCCCCTTTCTGGGGAGGGATGAGTATGGACTGAAGCCCTCTCAAGTGTAATCAAGTCTCTGCTTCTGAATTTTACACTACTAATGATCTCATAATGATCTATAATTCTTTTATTCTAATTCCTTAACTGCATGCTCTCAATAAATAATAAATGACGGCTGGTTTGGTTTTTTTCCAAGGCCTTCTCACACTGCTCTTCTGCGGATACAGCCTAAGCACATCTACTGACTTGGGTCTCTGCAGAACTCGGCCCCACAAAACTCTGGGGACCCGAGGGGCTCCAGGGGGACGAACCCACCGCACTGCCAAGGGCAGGAGCTGCCACACGGACACACAGACGGACAAGACAGACAGAGAAGCGCCCCTGGCCCCGCTCGGCGGCCGCCGGAGCCCAGCACACACGGATGCCGAGCCCAGGCCGCCATTCCCCACACGCAGCGCCCACGCCCCCACCAGCCCCGGGCCGGAGGAGGCCGAGCACCCCCCGAGCTCCGGAGCCGCCGCCGTTACCTGAGGGGCCGCGGAGCAGCCGGTCCGGCCCGGCCCCGCCCGGGAGCGGCCCCGGCGCCGTCACTCAGAGCGTGCGGGGCGGGACGGCGCGGGGCGGGCCCGGCGGGAGGGGGACACGGAATTAATTACGGAATTACGGAGGCACGGCGTCTGTTGGGTCGGGAGAGAGCTCTGAGAGCACAGATCCAGCCTGTGGCCGAGCACCACTGCGCCAGCTGTACCGCAGCCCTCAGTGCCATGTCCAGTCTTTCCTTGAACACCTCCAGGGACGGTGTCTCCACGGCCTTCCTCGGCAGCCTATTCCAGTGCCTCATCATCATTTCTGTGAAGACATTGTTCCTAATGTCCAGCCGAAACCTCCCCTGGCTCAGCTTGAGCCATGTCCTCTTGTCCTGTCCCAGCTTGAGCCATGTCCTCTTGTCCTGTCCCTGTTCCCTGGGAGCAGAGCCCGACCCCCACCTGGCTGCCCCCTCCTGTCAGGAGTTGTGCAGAGCCAGAATATCCCCCCGAGCCTCCTTTTCTCCAGGCTGAGCCCCTTTCCCAGCTCCCTCAGCAGCTCCTCCTCAGGCCTGTGCTCCAGAGCCTTCCCCAGCTCCGTTCCCTTCCCTGCACACGCTCCAGCCCCTCAATGTCCTTCCTGAACTGAGGGGCCCAGAACTGGGCACAGCCCTGGAGGTGACCCCAGCAGTGCCCAGCACAGGGGGCAGTCACTGCCCTGGCCCTGTGCCACACCATGGCTGCTACAGCCCAGGTGCCTTTGGTCTTCTTGCCCACCTGGGCACAGCTGGCTCATGCTCAGCTGCTGTCCCCAGCACCCCAGGTCACAGGTGAGGTGATCTTGGGTGGTGTTCCCCAGTACAGCCCTGGCACGGATGTCACAAGGGTAGTAAGGGCGTTGCTGCATGTCATAGAGCTTGGGCAGGGCTGGCTCAGCTGACTGTAAAACAAGGAGTAAAATTCATTCTCTCGATAGCTGGAAGTGCTTCTTTGGTTAGAAATAATAATAATTTTAAAATTGCTGGTTTTCTATCAGCCTTTTTTTCTCCTCTTGTGTTCTGAGGCTCTAAATTTTCCATTTGCTTCCCAGAAGATGCTTTCCCCCCCTTTTCATGTCCAGATCCACAGCTATGTCCTGGAATGAAAATAAATTTATCCTTCCCCATCTCACTAGAATCTAAAATGCTGAACTGGACAAAAATCCAAGCTAGGTTTCCCACCTTTCCTAGTTGAGGACCTGTGTTATGTATGAGTCCAAAGTCCGCGTCCTGTGTATGTTCACAAAGCCCACCCCAATTCATGGCAGTACAAAACTCTCTTCTTACTGGTGCATGGGAACACAGAATCATAGAGTTGTCAAGGCTGCACACAAGCACTGCCTGTTGACTCAATAAATAAACAAATAATTATGTATATATTTATATTTCTAATTTTCTATTTTTATATGTATATCAGTATACATATATGTGATACCTTTTTCCCTTTCACCATACCACCAGGGATTGTACTAGGGAACAAGGCTCTTCTAATTGTTTTCTTCATGTCTTTTTTCCCCCTCCTTCATTGCTGCTGTCCTGTTACAGGTGTGAGGCTGAGCTAGTCCAAGCCTGGAGAATCACATTGCTGCTGTGCCTGGTAGAACCTGTGTGGATGTCGCTGTTCTGCTCCTGTAGGACAAAGTCATCATCTGATTCCTGGCTGTAAACCCCACCAGAAACTTTGGAGAAAGGGAAAAAAGGAAAAAGTTGTTATAAAACTGCACCTGTGTGTATTGAAATCTCTTGCTGGGTGTCCCTCAACAGCAATGTGCTGTCCCACCTTGTTACTCATTAGCTAGAAAAAACTGTGCTCACATTTACTGTTGGTTCAGGTTTGATTTTGGGCTCTCCAGAAGTGTTGGGAGCTGCCTCTGCAGTGGCTGGGATCAGTCACTAGAGGGTACAGGTGCACCTGGATTTAAGGAACAACATGAATAGATGGAAATTATAATATTTGCCCTGGATGCCAGAAATGGCTCAGCTGCTTAACACTGATATAAAATGAAAGCAAAGCACGGACAAGGAGTTTGCTAATTCCACCAAAATGTTTAATACCATCATAGATTTTCATTGAAGTACAGAGCTAATGTGAATATTTGTACAAAATATGTGGTTAAAAATAGTATTGATTTATAATATATACAGATATGTCACATCCGTGTCAGAAATGCAGACACTCGAATGAAACCATGAGCAATGCTTTTAAATCTACAACAACATACACGAAATATTTCTGCAGCTACCCACAGTAGGACAACTTGCCAAACTGACACTTAAGGGTCCACCAGTCCTTACAGATGGCATTTCTGTCAGAAGTTTCTGTACAAGAACTCTGCTCTAAAATGGATTCAAAACATTCACCTTCATTAACCCAACAGTGAAGAGAACACATCTGTGTGACACTAATGTAGACACAACTTTCTCGCACTAGATATATGATCAGTTACAATAATTTGTTAAAAGAAGGCTGATTTTCTGGTGAGAACAATAGAGAGCTTTAATCTTTCTTGCTGGGTACTCTTAATGTTGTGAGTGAGCCCCTGATTCAAATGGGCCCTTAATACAGCTCTCAGGTACATGACTGCATCCTGAAGTCCATTTTAAGGTTCTGAATATCTTTATTTTTCATTAACTTCAAGGCTGCTCACACTTCACAGCTTTCCCAGCCTTATTCCAGCAAGAACCTCCCTAAAAAATGTCCCTATTTAAGCTTTGTAGCTGCTGCATCAGGACACAATCCTATATTAAGATGACTCTTGCTGCAGCCCCAGAATCTGTGTAGTTCTGAACAAACTGACAGAAGGGGAGAGAGAATTCAGGCTGGTTTTTTTAAGCTTTCTGAGCATCTCTGCAGTAGGGACTTTCAGGGTTCCTGCCATTCCATCCAGAGTGCTGCTGCTGTTCTGCCTCTAACAGTGCTGGCTTCTCTCCCCTCCAAGCCAAAGCAAATACACTCCACACTTCAAATAGACCTGTGGGAAAGAGCTTTTACAACACTTCCTCCCTTGTCCTTTTACCCCTGAATGCTGCAGTCTACATGTATTCAAAAAAAGAGCACAGCTACTGTTATAAAAACATCTCTTTTTAAGAGGAGCCTAGAATATTGAAATCTGCTGTACTCCCCCAGAAGATGGGTTAAACCAGGAAAAGCAGTGTTTGGGGTTTTTGCTAGTGTAACTCACTAGTCAAGAGCATTGCATGATGCTGAGCATAAATGAGGGTCTGGCTAGGACTTTAATCCATAGCTGGTTTTGTTTTTTGATAAACCAGAATTAAAAGTGATCTCTTCGGCAAAAGGGAATCAAGGACATGCAAAAGTATTTCTTTCACACTAGTATGTGAGAGAAAGCCTGAAACTGCAAAAAGTTGAGTGCTGAGGTGTTTGCCACTAAAGAAGGACCAAAAATAAATTCAGTGAATATTTTTCAGAGGATCTGGAAGCGCTGTGACTGTGATCAGTCGGGTCCTCTGGGACACAGCTCTCTGCCATCCCCAACTGAAGCCCTGAAGCTCATTTCCCAGTGCTGTGTCCAGTGCCAGGCACGGTGGAGAAGCCACAGCCAGCATGTCACAAACACAGCATTTCAGTCGGGTGGATGAAGAAACTCACGCTGGTGGGGGAAGCTCTTTTGGTGCTCAATAAAGAATAAACTAGGCTTCCTGCCTTTCACCTCTAAAAGAGGTGATAAGAACCGCAGAAGAAGTTCGCTATTACTAGTTTTTCTGATTAAAACACAGAGGTTAAGGCCTGTCCTTTTCAAAGGAATTAAAGAGCTCAGAGTTTACTTCTCCAGTGAGGCTTCTTAAGTAGATCTAGTTTTCAGAATTATGAACAATCATCCTTTGAGAAATGAGTATTTTGTGCCAGGCACACAGAAAAACAAATGATTTTTTTAAATCCAGATTTAGGCAATTCAATATCAGAATTTCACAGGACAGTTATCAGCAAACTCACCTCCCAGTTTCCAGTCTTTTGCAAGACCCAGCACAAACTGATGCAAGAGACAACAATTGGTTTCAATTTTTATAATAATGAATGCTAACAGACCTCTTACCCCAGCCTGGCTGGCAGCTGGATGCCATGCTCCTTGTCCAAGCACTCATGGCCACAGCATCACCCATGATTATAAAAGCACAATGAGAACCACATCAGGGGTCTGGGACATGCTGAGCTTTTGCTCATCAGGGACTGCACTGCAGCTTTTTTTTGTGTACACCAAGCCAAATCCACAGCAAGCCAGAGCAAGTTCACATGACTGTGAAACTGCAGCAGCTTAAAATGGAACATGGCATAGCCTGCCAACAAGAAGGCTCCTTTCCCCTTAATTTCTACTGAAACAGAGTTTGGCCTATGTCACACGTTTAAGCATTTTCAGTTCTAGCAGGGGTACTACTCAGTTTATTGATATAGTTTAACTCTTTAAATGTTGCTTTTCCAAACACCAGTGCAAGCAGAACACAAAAATACTGTTTGCCATATTTATTATTTTAAACTAAGCTCTGAATTATACAAGTGTAAAAGTGATTAATTAGCCTGTAGCTTTTTAATACTCCTATAAAATATGACTAAATGTAATATTTCAAAAGTTATGTACAATACAATGGAAAAGCTCATGGCATCTGTGACAGTGCTTAGACAAACCACTGGAATCAAATCCTTCCAGGAGTTCAGTCCATTCCTCAATACAAACAACAATCTGTATTTTTGCTGAAAGCTTTTACAGTGTTGCTGAATGGGACAGAGCAGGGGAAAGACCAAAATAAAACCAACCCACCCTTCTCACCCAATTTAGGATCAAATTAGTGCTACAAAATTTATGCATGGGGAGAATTTTTATAACCTAAAACTCTTTACAGTGGCTATGGCTGTGGTCTTGCTATATGGTTGAGGAAGGGATGCTCTTGCCATATTTTCTTGGCTGAAAACAAAGTTTACTGGAGTGTGTCTGTGTATGTTAGGAAGGGGGGAGTTTGCACACCTTGTCTTAATCACAAAAATCAAGGCCACAAAAATTACTTGTTTTGTTCCAAAAGAGCAGATTCTAAAACACTCTTTCTCCATGCACTGGAAATGTTTTCATGCTTTAAACTGTAGTGAGGAAGTCATTAAAATGTCAGTTACATTTCTGAAGAGGTCAGAAAGGACAAGTAGGCAGCAGGCAACAGAAGCAGCAGCTGTACTCCCCTGATTTCCTTCTTTTAATTTCCAAAGAGCAGCAGGAGCCATGTCCACCCTCCAGAGGCCCCAGGGCATCACCTCCAGCCACTCCCTCCAGCTCCTGCGTTGGGGAGGAAATTAAAAGGATGTAGGCTGTGCCACTGTGCCTCAGGAGCCACAGTGTAACATTGAGCTCCATTCTTCCAGGGCTCCAGCAGGAGAGAACCCCTGACACCCTGTGAGAAAAGCAAATCAGAGTGGCTGACCTCAGAAAAGCAAATTCCCGCTCAAATAAGGAGGAGGGCTCTGCCTGTAATTTACTGAATAGGACAATTCCCCTTCCAGATAGTCAGCATTTTTTGGAAGAAGCATTCTTTCCATGTCAGGCAAGAATCAGCCTTTAGTAAAACACTAGCTTTTCTCAAGAGTCACAAATGCTTATAGTTTGATGATAGGGACATTATTCCATAATACATGAAACATCTTTTTTTTTTTTTTTTTTAATGATGATCATTATTTTATCACAGACAGGTGATATATAGGCTTTGACCATAGAGGCTGCTTTGAATTTTCAGGTTTGTAATTGTGTTTCTATTTCAATGCTTCAAGCAATGAGCCATGTCCTGCTGCCTCCTGGGTAGTACCACACAGCTTTCCAAAGCACGGAGTAGTCACTGAATGGGGCCTTGTTTTAATACTATTTGAAAATGCACTTTGAGGAAAGAACATTTAAGGTCCAGTGCTTTAATTTGCAGTGTAGTTTTACATCATTTGAGGCCAAAGTACTTAGTTCAGAACCACGTCTCTCCAAAGTTTGAGGACATGGATACAAGGACAAGATTTGGCCTCCTACAGTTTTGCCTGTAAAAAAATCCATTAGCAATGATATCTGATCATTCACGTGTTTAAATCCTACGGACATCAGTGCTGGGTGTGTTCTCAAAAAAGCCAGTGGTGTTACTCCTGGAATATCCTTTGTGGCCTAAGATGGTGTTTTCAACAGAATACATTCCTAGGCCCGTGAGTGACAATTTGTTTCCTCAAATCAATTTTAAATGTATCACTGGGAAAATAATTGATGTGGCACCTCCAAGGAGTTACTTTAAAGAAACTTCACATCTGTATCATGAAGATACTAAAGCCCCATTTTCTGTTCAGTCTCTGCTGTATTTAATGACCAGTATTCCATCAGTGTAACAGCACACAACAATGCCCATAATGCAGTAACAATTATCACATTATGGAAATATACTGAGTGCTGAGCAAAGAACTGCATCTCATCAGGAATACCAGGGGGGGCTTTGGTGGTCAGAGGAGGCTGAACTATGTGAGAATGACAAGTCCTCATTCCCAGATGTCCTCACCTTGCAGGCTGGGAGTGCCATCTCCTGTCCCCACTGACAGAGCAACACGCCTGTTGTCCTGGAAGTGCTGCCAAGCCAAAACCCCTGCAAGGGGGACTTGATTCTGCTGAAGCTTTGTAGCATTGCTGCTAATTAAGGGTGTGATGGAACCCTCCCTCAGAAACCAGATCATTAGGTTTTATAACAAAAATCTTGATTACAGAACCTAAGCTGACTTTCCAGATCCTAGAATAAGCTTCCAAGATGTATTTACTTATTTTAAGCTGTAAAGGATTTTAAACCATGGAGGCTCGCTGTGCCATTTTATAGACACTTTGGGGAGTACAGCTGCAGCTAATTAGCTTAAAAATCCCACCATACCTTGCACATACGCTCAGTTTCTGCAGTATTAATTTCAGTGGAACTACTCATGTGCATAAATTAAGCGCATGCTTAAATATATGCAAAATCTGAGCTCAAATGTCTAGAAAATATGTTCTCCAAATGACAAGTATGCCTTAAAAAAATAAATCATCATGGAAGGTCTGCCAGACAGGGAATCCGGGACCTGTCTGCTGTCAGCCATGATGCAAACACAGAACAGTTTTTGTAACCCAGTATATATTGCAAGTGAAAGAAACATGCAGGATGGGGTGAAAAAAGGGGATTCAGTTGCATGCAGTCTAATTTCAAGTGTGTAATTATGGTCCTGTTTTCTTTGGCCTAAAAAAGAAAAAAAAAAATCAACTAACCTCTGCTCACCTCCACAAACCCAAACTGCATACAGCTCAAAAAGGGTTTTGAAGCACAGGACATGGGAAGGGAAAAGGGCTGAATATTAGAGATGTGCAAGTAATTACTGACAATTTCAGGGCTATTCACCACACCACTAGGAAAGCATTCAGCCTGTAATGTTACTGGAACGTTCAGCTATGACAGAGAGTAAGGAATCCCATCTTAAATGAGCAGTCAGTCAGCTCCTCTTCCTCAGACCCGAAGAGAAGCACCACTCATCCCTTGATAGAAGATGAATTGACAATCCCTATTGATATTCTGGCTCCCTTCTCTCCAGAGAGAAGAACTGACCAGACCCCCCAGCAGCTGCTGCCTCTCCCCTCAGCCCAGGGAGCTCCATCTCAGATCCCTGCCACCATTTCAGACCACCGTTCTCTACAGCTATTGCTGGAAGAGGGTTGTTTTCTGTTGTTTCTGAAAATGTTGCAAAGATAGTATTCCTTACAGAAAATTCCAGGGGGGTGCAAAGGCCACCAAGCTGCTAGTAAAGCAAAAACAACTCACCTACCCCCCTTAAAAAAAAGGGAAAAGGGAAAAAGACTGTTGGGAGGTGAGGAGGGCAGAGGGGCAGGCTGCTTGATGAAGGGCAGTAGCAATCCTGGGAGTTTGAATATCAAGACTGATATTGGCCTAATTCCCACCCAAACGATCTCTGGTAGTAGTGTTTCAGTATGCAAATTACAGCTCTGAAAAGATCCTCAGACTGAAACCAACCCTTGTTTCCTCAGCCTTGTTTTGTCCTTTCCAGCTAGATCTATCAGTTGGTGTGTGATATGGTTACAGGTACAAAGATCTTTTTCCTAGCCCTTTTGTTACAGAGGCTTGATTACTGTGAAGGGGTTTCAATGACCTTAGTGTCCCGGTGCTCAGAAGGCAAAGGCTGCCTTTCAACAGAACAAAGCAAACAAAAACCAAGAGCTGTGCTGGAGGAGAGAGAAGTGCTGCTTCCTGCTTCTGCCAGAGACGCTCAGTTAGATACAGGCGGCGGCACACCGGGGCGTCGAGTTTGAATGATTTTTGGCTTTGGAGAATTCTTTGGGTCCTCGTCTTCCTCCATGTCGCTGTCACAAACGTGCACTACCACACTGGGAGTGGACTCTGTTCCTGCGTGCAGCTCGTATTTCTCTCCTGGAAGCAGAGAAAAGCAATCACATCAAACGATGGCAATCTGAGTAGCAACACAGCCCGTGGCACTCCTGGACTGCAGAATACACCACACCTGGGTAGGGAGCTGAGTGTGTGCTGCTCCTAAAAACAGGTGAGCACCAGCACGGCTGGACTCTGTCAGCTGCCACAGCACATCCTGGGAATCCTGCCCCTGGAGGCAGTTTGATCCCAGGTCTGTAAGGCATCATAAAATACACACATCCTCGTGTCTGTAACTGGGTTTTGGTACTAATATTGGTGGCCAATGGCACTGAAACAAACCCCCAAAGTAGGCAGAGGAAGGAGAAAGAACACAGAAATTCATGGTTAAAAAGATGAGCTGGAACCCAGCCTATTCAACCTGTGGTCTGAAGTTATTTCACACCTGTTGGGTTGGGGTGATTCTTTATTTTTGCTGTGGCTTTCCTTCAGTCCCATTTAAAGCCCAGTTGTTGCTCTTAGACAGATTTCAACACTTAATCTAATTTCTCCAGAAATAAATTCCCCCATATCTCTGCTGCAGACAGATTTTGAGTTTCAAAGCTCTTTAGCTGGGGCTGTAACAAATTTTGCCTCTACAGATGAGATTACAGAGCAGTCTATAAATGCTCACTAGAGCAGGCTGAATGCCTAAACAGTACATATATTTTCTAACTATCTACGTTCCTTATTTAAGTCTCAACACAGTACTCCTCTGAGGAAGATGAACAGGGCTTTTTTTTTTTTTTTTCACAGAAAATATTCTGAATTGGAAGGAACCCCCAAGGGTCATGGAGTCCAGCTATTAAGAGACTGGCCCAATGGGCTTGGGTGGTTACCTACAAAAGTCCATAGGCAAACAAAGGATCAGACATAGGGCTTTGAGTCCTGAATTCAGCCTTCTGGCACTACATGTATTCTGGATTTTACATGGGATACAAGTAGGTATTGGTAATTAAATTGCAAGAAATGAATTTAAGACTTTAAAGAAAACCAACTTTGCCAGCAAAATCTCCTGAGATGAGGAAGGTGAGGCCCCAGCAAACCCAGCTGGCCTCTGTGGTGCAGTGGCTCCTAAATGCTGCACCACTGGCAGAACCCAGCAGTGCCACATGTTGTACCATGGGAGCAAACAGCAGTCCCTGCCTCAAAGCACTTGTGGCTTGCTTGTGGTACTAATCTGGAGTTTTATTTGTTTGCCACTTTGTGGCTGAGTAATTCATGTGAAGAAGGGGTTTTAGGTTTGGCCCTGCATTAGCACATGCAGTTCTGGGACTGTGCTCACATGCTGCTTGTGCTGACAAATTCCTGGTCCAAATAAGCCTGGGTGGCTTGAGACTAGAGGACACACTGTATTTTTGCCTAAAAACAAGAAGGCAACTAGTGAATAATAGATATAAGCCAGGCACCTTGCTGTGAGAAATATTTTACTGCTGTGATACCATTAATGTTGACATTTAACTGCTCTATTTTTGGCAACCTTTCCTCTGAATCCAAATCGAGCAAAGCATTACAGGTCTTGCTGATAGGCTAAAATATAAAAAGAGAAATAGCTTGGTTGTGCTGCATTGAGGAATTATATGGTTTTTCTCTGCCCATTTTCCCTGCGGGCCTCAGCTAATTTCTCAGCTCTGGGCTGACGTCAATGCCGCCAGGCAGCACCGAGGGCTGCATTGGTCACTGTCACCGCAGGCAGCTCCCTCCGCAGTGCTGTCCTCCTACAGCAGCACCGCCCAGGAAATCACACTCACTGCCCTCTTAAAAGGTAATAATGCCACTTCAAATGCCACATTCTTTTACTGCTCAAATCCCTCCCAGAAGGACTCTTTCTGCTGAAAAAGAACAGTGAAAAAAGTACAGATGCAAGGAAAAATATTCAGATGCCTCTGGCACAAGTAACTGCAGCAGCAATTAATGTCACTTTGCAAACCAAAATGTGATGCACTCATAAATTATGTTTTTAAGGCATAGAGTTATTTCTGAGCATAAATGAGCTGCAGACTCTGTTCTTTACACAAACAGCACAAAACCTTTTAATGGCTGAGTTAGGAACAGGACAACAATAACTCTGGGACTTTTGTACAGCCATATCTTGTTCCAAAGTTCCAGTGTTTGCAGAAAAACACTAAGGTGATAAGAACAAAATAATCCAATAGATACAGCCAGATTAGCTCTTCCCTTCTGCTGCTTCCCTGTTTCTATGTTTTTTTTCTTTTCTCTTCAACACAATTTCCAGCATAAGAAAAAAAATAATGAGCTAAGCCTGCAGCAGTTCAGCTACTGAAGCAATGGTTGAGTCACTGGAGTGAGAAGACCTAGGTTGTCCCAAGCTATGAGTAGCAAGTTGAATTAACATAGGTAAGATTCACCAATTTCTGTAATCCCACCCAAGCATTTGTCCAGTGACCTCATTCAGCTGTCTCTGACATGGCCTTCTCTGTGTTCCCAGGCCCTACACTGATCCATGCTCCTGCTTCTCCTGCTTGTCTGGAGAATTCCTACAGGCTAGCTAAGCCAAAGGATTCTTGGGGACAGGGTTTTTTCTCCTCCAGCTGTCCTTGGCCTATCTCTATCCTGTAATAATAAATTTAAACCTTTACATAAGCTAACAGTGGCAACTCACATAAATTTACTCAGAAAATTATCATAAAATTTATCAAATATACTCTGCCCTTCAGGAAGAATTCAGCTGTGGCACGTCCACTATATCGATTTGTCAATAAAACTTTCTGATAAGCCCCTGAAAACAGCAGTGATGTTCCTCTCTATTTGCTTTGCATAAGAAAACCAGTAAGAATTTGAAGTCTTCTCCATTATCAGTGAGCACATCTGCTTTTATGTCACTGGGCCCTACTTTTTGTGACCACAAGAGCCAGGAGTAAACCCACAGCCTTGGGTGACGCGAGAAAGATGAGCACAGAAGCAACTTAGGATATTTCAGAATTAAAAATAATGGTATAGGATTTTCTATCCCTTTGTGAGTCAATACTGTGACCTTTCCTTGATGGTGCAGTTCCTGTCTAACAGGGCCCTTTTGTCCAGTAAAGATCAAGCTCATATACATAAAGAATAATGTAAAAATGCTAATGATAATGTGTAGCTACTTCATCCCCAATTCAGACTTATGAGCAAAGGTTAATGAGTTCACAGCTGCCCATTTCATGTAAATGTGGCATTAGCATCATGAAAATACCTTCCACTTACAGTCCCTTCATCCAAGTGCTTTACAAATAACAGGATGCAAGTAACAGGAGGTCCTTATGCATGTTTGTGACAGAAGAGCTACAGCCCATCCCACAAAACACCTCCATAAAACACCTCTATAGCATGAATCTGCCATAGCAAAATGGAGGAGTTGCTCCCTGGAAGCCCATTACTGATGTTGCAGGAGCTGGGCAACCTCTCCTGAAACATCAGTAATGTTATATCCTCTTCCAACCAGAGTTTTCTCCATCCAGCAGCTCTCCTGTACCCTGCCCCTGGTAAGAGAAGGGAAGGGCAAAAGCACCCACAGAACAGCAGGGAGAGGAAGGACAGAGATGAAAAGTTTTATCTACCACCATTTGTTTGCCCCTCCATCCCCTTTTAATCCTCCCTGGGAGTCATATGAAGTATTTAGTATTTCCTTTGACTCAGTGATGACAAACAAGAGAGTTTGAAAACACTTGGGCACAGAAAATCTGCCTTGTGAGATGGTTTGAAATCCCTATGTATGGCATTTCCTGGGCAGGGTCCTGCTCTCACCTGTTTTCCCCGTTCCCTAGGAAAGGGTGAGCCAAACCCAGGGCAGAGCAGGAGCTGAGGCTGGCAAGGGGAAGTGAGGGTGGCACCTGGGATCCTGGGGAAAGGCACTCTGGAGTGCAGAGTTAGAAATGAGGGGATACAGGGCAATCTGTTGTGAAGAATGAGGCAGTGGGGCAAGAGAGCAGATATAGTCAGGTTGGGGAGTGGACAGGGAGAGGGAGGGACTGCTTTCCAGAAAAGAAAGACCATATTCTAGTGCCAAGAGGATAGTTTGCAAATCACTGCACTAATAAATGGCAAACAGCTGCCTGTCCTTGGAGGAGCAGCTCTGCTGTAGACACAGGCTGGACCTGGAGACTCCCTCTCCCTCCACTTTGCAAAGGTTTCTTACATAAAATATGTTTGCAACATGGGGTGCTTGTTTGATTGTCTGCCTGTCAGGTCCAGGTTGTATCCTCACCTGGCCTAACTTGGAGCTAGCTTTTCCTACAGGAATGCTTGCAACCTGCCAGGCTGTTCTGTACTCCAGGCCCTGATGTCTGCACATCTTCATCAGCATATCAAACTACTCAAAGTTGTCTTGACAGTGAGAGTGTTTTCCATCAAACTGGTTAACAATTGCACTCCTTTATTTGCAATATATTGAAAAGATTGTAGGCTGGTGGTCAGCACCAGGCACAGTCACGGTTCCTGGCTCTGACTGATCTACAGCACTCTGTTCATGGCTCATTTAAAGCCTAATTTCTGCATCTGTAGAAAGTGAGAATATACATCAATCATCCAGGAACTTAATTAAATATGCCACGATCTTCCCTAAGGAGTAAATGCACTCTCACCGATCTCAATTCCATGTGAGGGGACCAAAACCAGCTTCCTTTTGAGCACAGAAAGAAATCTGTTCCATTAGATCTCCAAGATGCCAGCCTGTCACTGCTCCAGCTAAAACACCTGTCCAAAACTGCTGGCACACAGCAAATCTGTTAACTCACTTCCAGCATACTCCTTACACCCTGGAGGAAATTTCCCAACATTTTTCAACCAGGGGCAGTTTTGGTGTCTAATTTTATGGCTATGATGACTATGGCACCATACTGTTACAGGACATGACCTGGATTCAGGGAATGGGAAAGGAGCATGGGTCTGTGTCCAGGTGGGACATCCTGCATTTCCAGTGAAGTAGGACAATAAAACTCATCTTATGCTGAGGGCATACAAAGACACTGTTCACTATTTAGAAGCACTAATGAGTTTTCCTGGTGCTCAGATGTTTATTATACCACATCATTGCATTTAATACAGCAAAGATTCCTCACAAGTTAAAGACATGGAAGTCAGATTCTAACATTCTCAGCTCTGTAAACAACTGTGCCAAGTGAGTATTTTTCGACAGCTGATAAGCCGTAGTTACATTTTTAAATTGTGTTTTTGAACAAAAAAAAATCTCTTCTCTGAGGCTACCAATGCTGTTTGATGTCCAGCAGTGTTTTACTGCTGCAATACTGAGAAACAAGTGTTAGTGGGATTTGTTTTTCAATGAAATTCTAAACATAGTAAATGTACAACTGAGAACAGCAACACTATTTTAAACCCGCCGCTGCAGTTAACTAAAATTGATCCCTCTAACAAGTGCTAAAAATAGAAAGAAGAGAGCACACAATGGCTTTTCATAGTGCTCCCTGCAGGCTCCTTAAATCCGGGTGAATTTGACCTTCACGCAAAGCTGTCCCAGAGTGTGGGACAATGAGTGATATTTCACATTCCACTGCTCCAGAACAGGAATTGATTTATTACCCAGCTAGCTCGGGAATTCGTTTACATGTTTCCATTTATAACACTGCTGCATCAAAGGGGAAAAAAAAAAAAAAGGAGGTTTTTGGTTTTTCTTTTATTCAGCATTTTAGAAGCAAAGTATCACTCCTGGAAATAATAATATGCAATATTGTATGAAGTCTTCCCCCGACTGCCTTTTTACTACTGCCTTTTTCCTGCTGAAGGGGAACAAACCATAGGAATCTCCTGATGTATATTTTCCTCTTGTGAGAGATCCCATCTGAAAAAGACAGGAGATAATCCTGCAAACCTTGTGAATTGTGAAACATCCCTCTGCACCCTCTGCACTCCAGCTCTGAGTTCCTTTGGTGCAGTTGCACAAAAGCCCCAATGATTAGATGTCTGCAATTGGAAGCTGCTCTCGGAGCGAGCAAGCAGCATTCCCAGTACAGCTGGGGAGAAAACAATTCTCTCATCCCACAAGAATTTCAAAAATAAACTGCTAAATTTTCATGAGCTCACCCCCACAATTGTTATTAGATTGGATCTGAAATGTTTTATTTCGGTACTGAAGATAATTTAATAGGTTATTTTTTCCTTGTGGCTTATGAATGTAAATTAGATTAATTTGTAAATGATACTGCTTGGACCTGAAACTGGAACCTTTCTCATTTTGAAAATTCTAAAACAGGATGCTTTAACAGCTTTGAAAGGAAACTATTTGTAAAGATGACTTAATTAAATCAAAAGTTACCCTCTCCTATGTAAAGTTTTGGTTTTATCAGATGTGCATTTTCCAAGGGAAAGCATTGCTTAAAAATCACGGCTAGCTTCAACTCCTGGCGTTAGCTGAAGATGGGAAGACAGAAGAAAGCCTGGATGCATTATCCATTGACATTTATCTTGTGCTAAGGGAGGCTACAACTTATCCCATTCCTCCTGCATAGTTTTCAGCAGGAAATGAGCATTCCTAACAGAGCAATCCCACTGGGACTGGGGAACAGTAGTTCTCTCTCAATGAACAATGTGAGAGATTCTCCACTCCAGTGAATGTGCACTTTTTCAAGTGAGAAATCTGCACCTTGGAATGCAGAACTGAGCAGATGTCATGTACAGCAAAAACTCCTCACATCCACAGCCAAACATTTGTCCAGTCCCCACCTAAACTATCAGCTGTGTCACCTAGGCACAAACCTCAGCAGAATAAATGGTGTAAGCAAAGCTTTGATCAGCTCTCACAAGCTGCAGATAACACACATTCTGTGCCTACACATGGCAAAACTCATTCTGAAGGAAAGAACCAGGTGACATCCATCAACTGAAATCCAAATTTTAATGCAACTTCCAGCTCTATGCCAACTCCCTCTACAGTTATTATCTACACTGGTATTTCTTGTCTGCTTTTCCTGCCACGTTTTCACCCAAGGACCACAAGCTTACCTGGTCCAAGCTTAGAAACTGCATAAAGGAGGTCGTAGTTGATGACAGGTGTTGCATCATCTATTGGTTGCCACCCTACAGGTGGGGAGGCTGGAGGCGAGATGAGAAACTGTTTTGCAGGCTGTGGTGGTGCCAAATGAAGCTTGTCTCCATCTGTCTCAGAGGTCTGAATCTTTAAAGCATAACAAAGACACTGTTTAGTACAGGAAAGAATCACACAACGGTTTGGGTTGGAAAGGACCTTTAAAGGTCATCTCCTCCAACCCTGCTGCCTTGCTCAGAGCCCCATCCAGCCTTGAATATTTCCATGGATGGGTCACCTGCAACTCCTCAGGGCAACCTGTGCCAGTGTTTCACACTCCTACTGTAAAAGATTTGTTCCTTATACCCAGCCTAAAACAACCTTCTTTTAGTTTAAACTATTTCCCCCTTGTCCTATTGCAACAGGGCCTGCTAAAAGGTCCATTCCCACCTTTCTTGTAAGCCCCCTTTGAGTACTGAAAAGCCACAGTGAGGTTCCCTGGAGCCTTCTCTTCTCCAGGCTGAACACCCCCAGTTCTCAGCCTGTCTCCACAGCAGAGGGGCTCCAGCCCTGTGAGCATCTTTGTGGCTTCCTCTGGCCTCACTCCAACAGGTCCATGCCTTTCCTGCATCTGGGACCCCAGTGCTGGACACAGGACTCCAGGTGGGATCTCACCAGATCAGAGGCACATCCCTCAGCCTGCTGGTCACACTGTGGGTGATGCAGCCTAGGATATTTGGGGTGCCAGGGCACATTGTCCAGCTTCTCATCCCCACAGGATGGCTAAATGGAATGACTGCTCAAATCATACCCTTCTCATCCCAAATGCCACCCAGGCAGGATTTCAGCATCAGTCTCAGAAGAGAAGGCCTGGAGCTGAATTTCACCTCAGCCTTACAGATGGTGCCTCTGCAGTACATGCACAGTGTGGGGCTGTGACATCAGCAAAGCTACAATGTCTGTGCCTCTTGTGTACATTCCTTCAGGATAAATGCAGAGCTTTGGTAGCTCCAGCTGCTAGCTCAGAGATTTTTGAGGCTGTAAAGGTACTGTTGTGATCTGGTCTAAAGGCCTAAATAAAAAGTGAGATCACACAAGTAATTCCTGCACCGAGGCCTTGTAAGTAACTTCAGAAAGGTTTCTACAGATTTTATTTCTTTAGTTGAAGTGAAAAAGGAATCTACAATGTTCCTTAGTCATTTGCAACTGAGTGCCCTTATTTTATACCCATCTTGAATTATCTGCTTTAATTCCTGCTCTTTTCTAGTATGTTAAAGAAGCCTTGATATAAATTAATGGTAGTGCAGCCATACCTAAGCAAGGTTGCAACCACCTTGAGCACAATAAACTCTATTTCCATGACAGCAAACATAAGGTTTGCAAAGAACCAGTCTGAATCTCTCAACTCCATGTTCCCCAGAACTTGTAGGTCTGGAAGTGGTTACTCAGCCTGGCTGAGGCCAGACACTGCTCCAGACACTGCTGCTTCCACATCTTCACTCCCTGAACATGGCTAATAAGCTCTTGTAAGACCCAGTGTACTGGAGAGCATAGTGCAGGTATCAGAATGGCTCTGCAGGAAATCAGCTTAGATAGGGAGACTAATCACTGTTGTGCACATTTTTCTTTTTGTTGTTATCCCAAGTTTTCAATTAGCCTCCTGAATGTACAGTTAGAATGAAACCATTCTCAGTTCTGCCTAACTGCAGGTTTTAAAACCTTTCAGAAAATTCAGAGCTAGATTTAGGAGATCAGGGCATAGAAAATAGGATTGAGGCAGATTCTTCATACCTAAATCCAGCTGTAAGATCTTCTGAGCTCATCTAACTCGTTAAGCACATTTTTTTTTTTTTTTTCACAGCTGTAGCTTCCCATCTTCCTGTGGTTCTGCTCCTGCCTAGGCTCAAAACAGCTCCTATTCTGACCAGGATGAAGAAGCTCATAATTTAACACTGTGTGTTTGCTTGATACCTTGAAGTGAGCCAGCCCTATCCTCAGACCTCTGAAGGGCCAAGCTGGCAGCTCAAAGCACGCCTACCTTGCTTATAAACACTACTGGTTATCTCACAAGCCACAGTGACCACATCAATTTATTTAACTGCATTCAGAAGAGGTGGTGGTTGGGTTCTCAACCTCCTTCAACCTTCTCTATCCTGGCTGGGGCCCAGCCTGCTGTGGGAGATCTATGTTCTTTCTCCCTTGGCCAAGGAGAACTAAACATCCACCTGACAGTTCCAATAGATGGATATAATCACCTACAGCCCAGGCTGGGATTGTTTTTCTTCCCCTACCTTCTTCCTTTGACTTGGACTAAATAAATTCCTTTTAGAGAATTCAGTATTTGTAATTCATGTATTCAGTAAGGAAAAGCCAAAAAGGCAGGAGGAAGCCTGACTGTGGCTCAGGGTGGCAGCCAAATATGTAATCCAGCCCCACCTTTTTTATTCACTTGGATTCTTTACATTAGCACTTTCTCGTGGTTAGTTAAGAGAGTTACCCACAGACAACAGCCAGTGTTGTAAATCACCTCTGAGATACATAATTCTGTGTGTTGAATGAGCAACTTTAGTCCTAAGTGGTCCTTTAAATTTACTGCAGACCCTCAGGGCAGAAACAGCTCAGTCAACACAAGGTTGAAGTAATCTTCTATCAGAGAGATTGGGCAAGGGAGAAACCTTTATTACTTTTATTCAGTGTTAGTGCATAGCTTTTAAAGAAATATTGTGCAGTAACACAAAAGATTCCAGATTTCATTACCTGTGCAAAATACAACTTTAACTTCTTCCCTCTGAACTGTGTTTCATGCAGCTCTATTCTGGCACGAGCAGCTGATTTGGGACTGCTGAAATTTATCCGCACACGCCTGAAGCTTTTGAACAGCTGGAATGTCACGCAGTCATCATAGGCACGGAACAAACCTTCAAATTTCTCCTGCAAAGCAAAAAGAAATAATGCTGAAGATTCACTTTGTGCTCTGTCACATCAGTCTGAGTCAAACAACAATCTGAAATTTGACAGTTGTTTAAGCAGGAGGTTTCAACCTGTGGCCTTTGGGGACAGGTGTCCATAGACAAATAAAGGCTCTGTGAAAAGAAATTAAGGAAAGCAGTCGTTCTGGTAGTGCTGAACTCTGCAAAGGGTTTAGGGGAAGAGGTCTTCAAATTGAGAACCCAGCAGCTATTGAACTTCTCTTACTTTCTCTTCATTTCATACATGAAATGAAGCTGAAAGGGCACATGACTGAAAACACCAGACAACAGTGGGCTCATCTGCACAGAAGCAACCATTGTGCTGAATTACAGTGGAGTCAGCAGACAAAGGCTGCAGCTGAGGCTTACATCCACATCAGCACTACAGGGTCATTTTGTATTGCATGATAGGTTTTTCTGGATGTTTTGTCATTTAAAAACTTAAGAGAATACACACTTGTTTTCTGAGAGGTCCTACAGCATCTGGAAACAAATTGGACAACCGAAAACAGTGATCTGTCCGAAACAGAAACTTCAGGCTTCAAAATGTTTAGCTGTAGAAATGTGCTCAAAAGCTCATGACAAAAATAGGGATATTTTAGCATTGTAAAACGAAGGTCTGAAGTTTACCACACCCATGGACTTGGAAATGAACAGAAACTCAAGGCACTTTGGCAGCCTTGGAGGCTCAGACTCCATGATTTCTCTGCAAGCTGTGAGCATACAGAGGACTAAGTTCCACACCACCAAATAAACCCAAAGTCCTTAAATCAATTCTGACACTTGCACAGGTCTTTTCACTCACACAAGCACAGATTCATAAAATGCCAAAGCTGAAAGGGGAGAGTTATTATTTAGTCCAGCCTTCATATTTACTTAGATTTTAGACTGCTATCCAGTGAGTCACACATCAAATCTGAGCATTTCAGCTACTGCAATCAAGACTTGAAGTTTTGTAAGATAGAGAATCAGCCAGACAAAGCCCCTGCTTTTAGGAGTGCTTTATTCTGAAAAAAAAAAACCAAAACCACTGGTAAGATGATTTGCCACACCATTTCATATACACTGAGGGCTGTTATGTCAGGGTTTGTATAATTATAATAACCTAATGTATATTGCCAATAACCTGATGTAGATGCCACATCCCTGGAATTGTTCAAGGCAAGGTTGGATGGGGCTTTGAGCGAACTGGTCTAGTGGAAGGTGTCCCTCCCCATGTAGGGGAATTGGAATGAGATTATCTTTAAAGTTCTTTCCCATTCAAACCATTTCAGGATTCTGTTTTCTTGCTATCTCTGCAAGTCCGCACATTCTTACATGCTTTAAAAGACTTCTTTGCTTCTCATCCAGAAAAACAATTTCTTTTCCCTTACAGTAGATAACTGGTACAGACTACAGAAGACAAAGAAAATGCAATTTATGTAATCTCATCAATACTTCAGTTCTCATCTATTGAGCTTACCTGCAAAACAAAGAATTCAAAACTTCTCAGAAAAATTCATCCAGAAGCACAGTGCAGCTGCATCAGGGAGCACTAACAGCACTGTGGGAGTAACTACTGTCAGAGTGGGACATTTATTAAGGAGTTAACAGGGAAGCAGCCCAGCTCCACAGCCAGGGCTGTGACACCACAGCGCATGCGCCCGATCTCCTTTCATTCACTGCCAGCTCTGTGGTCTTCCTCCCCATAACTGATATTCCATTGCTGGCACCCCTTCAAAGGAACCTCCCTATGGTCTATTAAGCTTTCATGATTTTCATTTCATTCTGCCTGACCTCACTCACCTCTTCCTCTCACTGCAGGAGATACTTTGGAGGAATGAAAAAAGAAAAAGAAAAAAGGGAGGTGAGAGCTCTGTGTTTTGGCAGCGGCTGACTAAAGGCATGCAGCAATTCCCAAAACAGTTGAAGTGCATAGGTTTGTACAAGCAGGTCTAGTCTTACCACCCAATGTCCAAATTGTTACACCTCAGTTATGCTTTTTATCTGCTTTGCTTATATTTTTGAAAATTCCATTTTCCTGAGCAGAAGCCTACATCCAGTGGCATTTGTATAAAGGTCAGCCAAAAGCAGCAGTCATCTCAGTCCTGTCCTGATTGGAATTTTGATGCTACAACCTTCACAATGACCAGGGAAAAAGGGCTGGGGGAAGGGAGAGAAAGGGACAGGGGCCCAGTGTCTGTGTAAAGTAGGACTCACACATCACTCAGAAACATAGCTAATTAAAGCTTATGTCTTCATGTTGTCTTTATTACCTACTTCAGACCTCTTCAGTACATTTTTAAAATGAAATAAATTTAAATACATATGAGATAGAAAGATATTTATATATATATATATATATATGTGTGTGTGTGTGTGTGTGTGTGTGTGTGTGTGTGTGTATGTATGTAGGTATGTATAGAATGATCAAGACATTATAACAGAAGTCTCATAAGCCAAAAATTAGCAGCAAGGTGAACATTTCCCAGTAGTAGCTCTTAGTTTCTCTACAAGTCAACAACAACATTCATCATATAAAAAAAAAAGTTTCACCAAGAGTGGAACGAACCATGCATGGACTTGTGTGGACACTGGGAAGTATCTATTCCTACTACCTGTTTATTAACAAAAAGATGCTCCCTGTCTGGATGCAGCAATCAGGGCTGTGTCCCTGCCCCCTCTATAACACAAGCCAGAGTCCAGATCTTGGTGAGGGACCTAACACAACATTAGGGAAGACACAATTTCAAACGTGGGTCCAAGAACAGTGAGCACAAGGAATGTGCTGGGCACATTCCTGGGCTACACTGAGACTCACTCTGATTAGGCACTGAAAGGGATAGATGGAGAACTGCAAAAAAGCTGATTAAGTCCTGGATGCTGTTGCCACACTGGGATAACTTTAAAGCACTATGGACTTTATTCTGCTTGCTTTTCAATTTTCTACTGGCATAGCTTTAGAGACCCAGCCTTGATTAACGCTCCTGAAAACGCTGTGGGGAGGAGGGAAATCAAGCTCTGTATTTGATATTATTAAAGGGCAGTCTATCCACAGTGGGGGCACTTCCACTGCACTGACTGAAACTGCAACTCCCATTAAAAAGATTCATACATCTGGATTTTTTTATGTTTTCAGCTGATAATAATAATGACCTCAGCAGAGGTCATTAATCATCAAGTGAAGTTAATGGCCCTCAGCTGCATTTTGAGCCATCCTCACTCCTCTGAGCTTGATATCAATTCCCAGGAAAAGCCTTATGCCTTAATTGCTATTGCCTGTGACTTCTAATATCTGCTGAATGCACTTATCTGGATAAAAGTCTTTCAGGGTCATTCCAATCTATAGGAAAATTTATCATATACAATATAAAGACCTAAGCAAATTCTTTCCCTTTCAAGTTTTGTGGATAAATTATTCAAGACTCATAATCCTCTCAATTCAAAACTTTTAAAGTGCTTTTAGGATTCAGTACTTTTAAATGCTTTTAGAAAGTAAGTCTTTGAACTTTCAGAGCACTTTGAAACTTGTGGGGAAAAAAAGGAAACATCCAAAGTTAAGCAGCAGTGTTGCTATTCTTAAAAAGTCAAAATGTAGAAAGTCATGAGTTACGCATTTATTTCTGGGATTTTGGAGTGTCTTCATCCATCCCAAGTATGTCTCAATGAGGCCCAATTAATGCTCTGGAAGATGTGAGCAACCTTCACTTCCCAAGTTCCCACTTCTCCCTCCCAGGCCCTGTGCCCTCTCTTCATCTCATTATTCCTTTGCCCAACACTGGGCACCTTTCCCCAGTTCTTTCCTGTCACCTTCTGTCAGCTCCCATCACTCAGTGCCTCTAGCAGTTTCCAAAGTTCTTTTCTGTTTGTTTTCTAAATTAACCAAATTAGCACAAAGTAGGACCATACTAATTAAAGCTGCTGATTACTCCAGCTTGATGGTTATCATTTAGGACAGCCAATGCTGAGAACAAACAGAGCAGCATGCAAGGAAGAAATGAGCACTGGAGTGACAGACAGGAGCTAAAAGCCTCTGAGGACAAGGGCAAACCTATGCCCTCCTTGAATCAAAACTATTTCTAGCTCTAAATGGGAGCTCATCTGGGACCAAGACCCTGCAAGTCCCATGGTAACAGAGATCAGTGAAATGCAGCCATAGGGAGGGAAACAAGATGCTGGGTATATTTGGAAAAGTATTTCCAGTAAAGCAAGGAGAGCATTAACAGCATTGTATGGAGCACTATAGCAGCTCATTAGAAATGCAGGGTTTGTTGCCTGTATCCTAAGCAGATTAATGGGAATAGATCCAGATAAAGGTTACAGGGAGGTGCTGGAATGAGTCCAGAGAAGGACAACAGAGCTGGGGAAGGGTCTGGAGCACAGGCCTGAGGAGGAGCAGCTGAGGGAGCTGGGAAAGGGGCTCAGCCTGGAGAAAAGGAGGCTCAGGGGGATATTCTGGCTCTGCACAACTCCTGACAGGAGGGGACAGCCAGGTGGGAGTCGGGCTGTGCTCCCAGGGAACAAGGACAGGACAAGAGGACATGGCCTCAAGCTGAGCCAGGGGAGGTTTAGGCTGGACATTAGGAACAATTTCCTGACTGAAGGGGTTGACAGACATTGGAACAGACTGCCCAGGCAGTTGGTGGAATCACCATCCCCGGGAGTGCTCAAAAGGCAGGTGGATGTGGCACCTGGGGACATGGATTGGTGGTCATCACAGCAGTGCTGGGTTAATGGTTGAATTTGATGACCTTACAGTCTTTTCCATCTTTAACCATTCCATAATTCCATGAATTAACAACTTACTAAATAAGAAATTTAAATGCTTGGCTTATTTAGCAAAACAAAACAAAGTCTGAGAGGAGACAGGACAGTCATCAGTAATTTACCAGTACTGTTCAGAGCAAGGACAAATCCCAATGTATGGTGTAAATCTAGAAGACCACATTGGCATAAAACAAGTGGAAATAATTGGCATAAATAGGTTTAGTCTAGAAGTTAAAGAAGGTTTCAAACATCAGAGTAATGATCCAGAAACAACGTTCCAATTACAGCAGTGGCAGCAAATTATTTTTTTAAGATTGAATTTGGTTAGTTCATGTGAGGGACTATGACAAAGTATCGACACAATGAGCATTGTAAAACATGACAGCCATAATTAGCAAGTGAATTGGGTTCTGACACAGCAAGTTCCTGTGATTTATTTCCAAACATTTCTTTCATTAATAGCTCCACTGGTATTGTGTTCATTCAGGACAAAAGCCAAGGCCTAATTCAAATCAATGGAAGCCTTTCCACAGACATCAGCAAGCTTTGGATTAGAGCCCTAGAACTCAGAACCCAAATTACATTTTATTATTCAGTGTGTTTACTCTCATTATCACCCTTGCTACCATTTGATTTAGGATATGGTTGTGATTTAGAACTTTAGCCAAATGCTTTTCCTAGAGTTTTGCAAGCAAATAAAGAAAGTATTTTTCCTATTTTAATTCTTCACCTTCATTCATGTAAAAGATACTCCAAGGAACTAACCACAATAGGGAAAGGGATATAATTCACAATTATGAAATTAGTTTTTCCTGAAATTAATTCTGTAGTGGATATAAATATCCCTGTAAGATATAAACTCCTATCTCAGAGTTGAATGTATTCTGTTTCCAGACAAGCCATGCTGGTTGCAACTCTACACAGCTCTCATGAGGCACAAGAAAAAAGACAGAATCTGGTAAAACTGTGGAAGTTGTGCACTGAAGAGTCTTGTAGAAAAAAACAATCTAAGAACAGATTAATTCCCTGTTTATACCAAAGAGGATGGGCACACCAGTTACTTCTAGAGGGATAAAGGAGTCACTAAGGTGACATACATTTAACAAAAATACTAAAACAGAAGCCTAGAAAATATGAGCTGAAGTGATTTCAGCATTGAGATATGTCAAAGCCTCCTGAAGGGTATTGTAATGACCTAGCCTGGATATTGTGTGGCTCTCCTCTTCCTCGATTAAGGAAGATGGAGGCAAGATGGAAGAGCAACAAAAGACTGCAAGGATGATCAGAGAAGTTGTGAACCTGTCACAGGAGGTGAAGGTGGATGATATCCATCCCTGGAAGTGTTCAAGGCCAGGCTGGACAGGGACCTGAGCAACCTGGTGTAGTGGAAGGAGTCCCTGCCCATGGCAGGGGCTGGAATGAGATGGTCCCTTCCAGGTCAAGCTGTCCTGGGATTCTGGGATCTTGCCTTGGGAAACAGAACCTGAAGTATGAGGGATTTCCTGCATCTGTCTGTAAGGAAATCAATAAATAATGTAAAGGGAAAGAGATTAGCAGAATTAAAATAACCAACAGTGTTGGTATTAAACAAAGACTGCCTGTTAAAAGATTTAAACTTAAATTGAGGCAGTTATTTAGCACTAGACCTGTAACATATCAAAATGCCACTGGCCCAGAAATAGAAAAAAGCCTAATTGCTTTGATGAAAAGGGTAAGAAGGAAAGATTAGAGAAGAGCACTATGCATTTCTGTGGTTCTCAAAGACCAAAGGAGAGGAAAGACTAGAGGAAAACAAAAAGGGATCTTGATTTGTCTAATGAAAACTTAAAATAACTGGGTTGATCTGAAGTACTTTTAACAATTATTTAATGATCCACACAAAAGAAGCAAGCAACTTGATACAACTCACACGTGAAAATTCCTTAAAAGCAAGAACTCCCACAAGTAGCCAGTGTAAGCAACAGCCTCTTCAAATTCTCTGCTTCTAAAAAGATGAAACTCATTGGGAAATCCTGGTAGTGTATATGAAAAACCACTATTGATTCTCAGCTAAAATTCCAGGAGTGCTATAAATAGAGGAAATATTTTAAAGCAGTGATGATAAATAGAGAATTCCTATGGGCTTGTCCTGCTGTCTTTAAGTAATGGCAGGAGAATAAAGCACAAATTTACCATTTAGAGATCCCCTCAAGGCAAAGGTCTCCAGGTTGTAGCTTCTTATTTCACCTTTCACTGTGGGTAGCTGTAGCTGAGAGTGTGGGATCTTCCTATTCCCTCCTTACAAGTGGGGGAGGGTATTATTTGAATATTCACCCTGAGTATTACTGTCTGAATGTTGGTTTGCAGAAAGTTTCTTCTGTTACCAAAGGAAATCTCTCAGCTGGCAACAGGAATGGAAAAATGTGTCTTTCCACCTGTCATTCACCAGGGTACATTTTAAAAGGACATTTCTTCATGTGAGACATTTTGAAAGGGGGGAAAACCAGGGAACAGTGGCTATTTTGTCAGATAATCAGAATCACAAAGTACTCTACAATGACCTTCTGGTTACTGTATTGTCTAAAATGTGCTCCTTACCTTGGAACTCAGTGCACAGCCCTGCTCATTTCTTCATGAAGTTGGATTAGAGCATTAAGATAGGGCTAGAAAGAGCTTGGGTTTATTTACATTAAACATGGCAGTAATTAGCATATCCCAAAATTGAACAATCCTCAGTACATGAACAAACCAATCCAGTTTGCTACCCCAGTCCATTCAGTTTGTTGTTCTATGTTTGGCTTTCTCCTGTTTTCAAGAGGTGAAGGTCAGGTAAATTGCGAATCAGAGATGAAATAAAACAGTAAAGCCAAAAAAATTTTAAGGCTGGGCTTCAAGATGGGGGGCATTACAAAAAGCATTAAATCTTGCTCTCTCCAGTAAAATGAAGGTTGATATGCCTGCACTACTGCAAACCTTTTAAAGGGGAGCCTAATACCTTTAAGCTTTACTATGTAAAGAATGCAGTTTGTATTTCAGAAGTGATGCTCTGTGGCCTCCTTGCCCCACAATTTGCAGTGAACCAACCCTAAACAGGAGCACAATGGCAACAAAACACAGCCCTGGCCCATGGCTCACACATCCTGCTGTGTTACCCTTACACACTGGGGCTCTTCACAGGCATCTGCATAGAACTTTTAGATCCTAAAGGATGCTTCTGCCCTCCACATTGTGCCAAAATCATTCTGACAGCAGAAATATTTGATGTAATGTTTACTGTTTACAGATCCAGTGTCTTGGTCCAGAGAGGGACTTTGAGAAAGTCTAACAGACGTTACACAGTGTTGTAGAGACATTTGTAACTCATCATCTCTCAAAGAGCCCTGATGGCAAAAGTAGGTCAGGAGCTGGAAGAAGTTTGCTGGTCCCACCTCATGCTGGCAGGAGGAGGCATCCATCCCTCACCAGCCCTCCTGCATTACATGCCCACCACGGCATGAGAGCACTGCAAACATCCTAGTGAACAGAACAACAGAGATGTCCCTCTTGAAAAATCAGCTGAACCAAATAAATTTTCCTTCCTCTTCCAGCTCATCAGCACAACAAAAGGTACAGAGATAATATCTGCCCCAAAGCTTAATGGGAATGCATTCACATTTCGGAAGAGGCTGACAAATGTCAGGGGCACAGAATTCTGCTGCGTTGCCTTTTCTGTTTTTAACCAGCTCACATCCCTGTTTACCTCAATGTGACGCACATTCCTCCTGCTTAGCTCCACTGATCTGGAAACCAAAGGCTCCTTCAAGATGAAATAAATTGTTCCTGTGGCAATGCCAAGGGGCTGATTTAATATAGTTTGGAGAGTTCTCAATTCAATTTCACACCCAACGATTGAGCTAAAAGAAAAATCCACACTTTACATTTCTTCTTTATAGGAACACTGTTATTTTACTGTATCATCAGCCACAGCTTTTCTGAGCACACCATATTTGAAGTACTCCAGTTCCAGATGCTGTATGAGCTCCCTGAAATGCTGGAAGTGCTCTTTCAAAGCAGCTGGCAAAGTGCACATTCTATGACCAGATCCATTAGTTTCAACCCCAGTGCTGGGGAGTGTTCTGTAGAGACATCATTCTTTGTTCCCTGAAAAGCTACATTTGACTCCAGTACTGGCTACCATCATTGTGCAACATCACATAATAGTTGCCTTTTATTTTTCTCTTTTGCATTGTGTTTGTCAGTGGGAAAAAAAAATCAAAGCCTGAACAGATTTGTGGAAGATTTATTGCATTTGTTTTCCAAATAGCAGCCTAACATTTTGGCTTGAGAATGGTAAAAATAATGCTAAGAACAAAGACGTGAAAAAAAAATCAGACTGTCCTGAAAAAACTGCCTATTTTTGTTTGCTTTAAGATTTCAAACAATAACTGAGTAGATAATGTATGTAGCGAACTCCAAGGGGCTCATCTGCATTGGTTTTAAGAATGTTCATAGTACAATACCAGCTATTGCTTTTGTCTTGTTCCTGTTGTTAAGCCCAACAATTAATTGGCAGCAAAAGGAACAAATTACTGTGTATATGTTTCTAAAGTTCTTATTATCTTAATTTAGCACACAAAATAAGGAAGAAAAACAAGCTTAATTAGTTTTTACCAAAAGCTGCTACATTTATGTTAATAAGGAATGTTCCAGGAGCAGATCTCTGCAGCAAAACAGTTGGTGCTGACTTTCTGATCAGGTGCCACAGACTGAATGCCCATTAGCAGTTGGAGCATATCAGGCACACTCCTAGAGTGCATCTTCTATATGAATTTCATCTGAAAGGCATCCAGTTCATGAACTGCTCTGTGATGTGAACAAAAAGCACAGTTAATGAAGAGCAACAGGAAAGTTGCCTCATGAGAATGCCCAGCTCAGACTCAAAATGCTAATGTAGACACAAGCCTGTATCTCTCATAAAAATAGTTAGCTGGCACTCCAGGAGAAGAATAAAATAACTCCCCAACCAAACTGAAGTGCTAGAGACAATAATAAATAAGGGACTGGTGGTCAAACCTGTGCACAAAACTAGGACTGAAATTATTTACTATGAGAAGCTGTGTGAAAATTATTCATATTCATAGAACTATAGAATGGTTTGGGTTGGAAAGGACCTTAAAGCTCACCTTAAAGTTCCAGACCCTGCCATGGGCAGGGACACCTTCCACTAAACCAGGTTGCTCCAAGCCCTGTCCCACCTGGCATTTGACACTTTCAGGGATGGGGCAGACACAGCTTATGAGGACAACCTCTGCCAGGGCCTCACAACCCTCACATCAAAGAATTTCTTCCTTTAAACTGTATAAAGTTTGATACTGTAAGAAAAGCTACATAAATATCCATCTTATTATGACACTATTTTTCATTGATCTTTGGCAACTGCAATTTCATGTCCTCAGGCCTCCTGAGGCCACCCCACTGTCCTGTTCATGTGGTGACACTGAGGCCAGGACGGACCCACAGCCACAGTGGGAAACCATGGGAGTAGAACCAGAGTTTTCCTAACTCATTCTCAATCACTTTATTTTTACATAATCCCCAACTGGAGTATAGAAACCTCAGCCTCTTGAAAAACTGTTACTGAGGCTGTGGAAGTGTCAGGGGACACCTCTGTTGCTGTGATGCAGAATCAGGACCTCAGTGTGCAAAATGCTAAATGCAAGGATGAACTACAATAAAGGCAACACCAAGAGCTGAGAAACTGTGTCTTATTTATAGTCTTGGAGATGCAACGTTGTAAAACAACCATAAAATGCACACTACTTATTCCCTGACATTGTCAACCCAGTTAAACTAGAAAAATAAACAAGAACAAGCCATGGGACAGTTTAAACTAATAAAATGCTTGCATTGCCCATTCCTGATTTACTGTTTTGCCTACAGTGATCAACATTTATAGCATTTCAGCTGTTCTCATCAGTCATGGGGAATGCTTTCTCCCTCTCCTCTCCTCTAACACTGCAAACTGCATGAATAGGACTAAAAATACAGTTTCAACTTGTCTGGATTTGGAAAGGACACTGACAATTTTGAAAGTGACTATGAAGAAAAAAAAAAAAAACAAAACTAGGAGAGCAGAATAGAATCTAATATCATGCAGCTCCATAAATGTTACTTAACTGATGAAAAAAGGTTCAAGGGGAACTCCTGACCCACCAATGCACATCCTCTCATCATCATCCTCTGCAGCCCACAGTCAGTGACCCCCCAGTCACAGCCAGCAGCACTGTGCCCACTATCTAATGCTCTGCTTGTGCTGTTTGACTGTTCCTTGCTCTTCCCAGTCTGTCCCAACCATCTGTCATTCCCTGTCTTACACTTCATTTGCAAATTACTCGAGCAGGTCTGTTGTCTGTACTCTGAGCAGCTCCTAGGAGCTGCAGCCTCTGAGACTGGAGGCCTTTGTACAGTGAAGATAAACCAAGGATGGGAATACTTTGCCTCCAGTCAAGTGGCTGAGTGGAGTCTTTAACAAACCTACATCAACTACAAGTAAATGGTGTTTCAGAATTAATGGCATAAACAGAAGCATCAGAGATAAACATGTAAGGAAGTGGTAAAAAGAAAACTAAAGAAAATACCATCAGTGGGCTGGAAAAGCAGGAAATGTCCTGTTTACAAATGTGCCAAACTGGGGGATATTGACATCACATTCATATATATCATCTATATCTTTGGCTGGACCAAAGGCAAGGAGTGCAGGAGGTGAGGAAGGGGATTCTGCCCCTCTTCTGCATCCAGCATTGAGGACCCCACTGCAAAAAGGACATGGACCTGATGGAGCAGGTCCAGAGGAGGCCACATGCTCAGAGGAATGGAGCACATCTCCTTCTGGAACTTGCCAGTGAAAATCCACGTTCATCAGCAATTCTTTATGCGTATTTGTATTTCTTTTTAACCTAATTTCCTCCTTGTAGTCCTTCCTTCACTAACTGTTTATAAGAGAACAATTGTACTTGATGCATTTATTTGAACAGATTTTTTTTAAGCTATTACATATTATATAGACTTTTCCAAACAACAGGAATTGTGCTAAAATATAAAGACAGCAGTGTAAATAAATAAATAAATAAATATAAAATACATATATATATATATAAAATTTCAGTTCAGAAAAAGGAATAACTACAGAAAACAGTCTGTTCCTCTTAACTTCAAACAGCAGAACTTCCACAGACTAAAATGTTAATGTTCACACATTGCATTGAAAGAGTTATAAAAGACTGTGAGTTTCTCATTCTCCCACATCCACTGATTTGGTGCCCTCAGAGGAGGCTCAAATGAGCTGTAATCTGCTGGGTCTAATTCCTCTTAATGCTGTTACCAGTCTGAAAAGTTTAACTGTGAATTTGATTTTGCACATCATGGCAGAAAATGAATGGAAAGCATCTGCATAAACAGAGATGAGACACTCTTCCCTCCATGCTGCTTCTAGATTGTCACTGGAACCCCCAGTTCAGCACTGACCCACAAAAAAACAAACATGCCTTCCAGTTTGAATAAACTTCAGTGAGGCAAAAAAAAAAAAAAAGAAAAAGTGCTTGAAACATTTTTACACTTGGAGAGGCTGTTTTCTTCCCGATCAGAGGTCCCAGTTTTGAGAGGATCTCAGGATCTCAAGCTGCACAGATGCTGAAATACCAAAGGAACACCACACAATGGTTTACCTGCCTATTAAAAATACCTCAACAGCATATTTTAATTTCCAGTATGCACCACAATACTTAATTAGCCGCTAGAACTTTACAGTGTTACAGTACCTCATGACATCAAGAATTTAGTACACATCAGAAAACTGGGCTTGTGCAGGCCAGGAAAGAGGATTTGCGTGGACTTAGTAAGCAGATTCCAGCAGGCAAAAAGGCTGAGATGACAGATACAAGTTCTGTACTGGGTACAGAAGGGTAGAAAAATAAGCAGAGGTTTCCATCTGACTCAACAGCCACTAGTACCATCCACTTCCAGACAGCACAGGGAATTTCAGTCTTACAGTGATGTAATTGTTTTATTAGGCAGACAGAAGGAGCCCCAGGGTGAAAAAGCAAATATTCCTGACCAAACTGCTCCCATGTCATTTTTCAACCAACTGGAAAATTTCCAGTTGGCACGAATTCTGTTTAGAAACAAGAATTGGAAACGTAGACTAATCCTATCTTAGAGCTAAAACTAGCACTGCTCTTCATCAAAATCATTTTCATTTCCTGATGTGAAAAATATATCAGTAACAGCATGATATTAAAAAGATACTGGAGTGGGATTATGAAACTGAAGCTGCTGTCCACAGATCCAGAGCAATTGGTGAGAAGGAACGAGCCCTGTGACTGGCAAGCAGAGTGGTAACAAATTGAGATTTTTTTCTTTTTATGAACAAGTTTTTTACAAATAACTAGGACACAAAAATAATCAGTGTCCCATAGTTTCTTGCCCTGTGGCACTGTTTCACACTGGCTCTGTGTTGCACTTGCCCTGCAAATGCCCTTGTGCCAGTCTGGAATGCTGGAGATAAACATGGAGAACCCAAGAACATCCAAAGCTGGAAGGGACCCACAAGGATGACCAAAGTCCAACTCCTGGCCCTGCACAGGACACCCCAACAATCCCACCCTGTGCCTGAGGGTGTTTTTCAAACACTCCTTGAGCTCATTCCCTGGGGAGCCCACTCAGTGCCCAATCACCCTCTGGGGAATTCCACCTAAGCCTCCCATGACACTGTGCAGACTCAAGGAGTCTGGACTTGAGGTCAAGGAGTTTTTTTGGTGCATATAGATTCTAAATGATAGGAGAAGTGGGATGCCAAATCTGGTGGAAGCAGTTGTCCAAAATAAAGGGAAGCCACCTGTTCCCTGTGGAGGTTACATCTTCAGAGTTCAGAGGGTGTCCCAGACCACTCAGCTTGATGCATGGACTGTGCCTGCATCCAGCTGCAATCACTGCACTGCAGAAGCAGCATCAGTTGTAGCCCCAAGAACAGCATTTACACTTTTGAATTGAAATGGACATTGTGTATTTAATCAGTATAGGATATTAGTATTAAATTAAGAAGGGCAAATTATCAACTTATAAAAGTGAATACATTCATGCTCAGCATAGTCCAGACTTTCTCCAAGGGATACTCAAACCAGAAACACAATATAACTGGATTTGCTACATATAAACTTCAAATTTAATGGAAAACATTAGTGGGGAATAAACCAATGAGGGTACCTTCATATAAGTAAGTGGCCTCAACTGAAAGAGGTCAGATTTAGATTGGGTATCAGGAAGAAATTCTTCCCTGTGAGGGTGGCAAGGCCCTGGCACAGGCTGCCCAGAGATGCTGTGGCTGCCCCTTCCCTGGAGCATTCAAGACCAGGTGGAACAGGGCTTGGAGCAACCAGGTCTGTGGAAGTGTCCCTGCCATGGCAGGAGGTGGGACTGGATAATCTTTAAGGTCTGTTGCAACCCAAACCAGGCTGTGATTTGGTAATTTTATGATTCTAAAATAGAGTAATTAAATAGGTACCAACCTGCAGCATTATCATCCACACCTCATTTTACACACAAGTGTACACTCCTATTATACCATGATTTTACCATCCTTATACCAACTACTTATTCCCAAAGTAAATTCCCCTTATCCAAGACCTTTTCTTTATAGAATTGTTACTCCTTTGCTCTGCTTCTATTTCACTATACAACACATAAACTATGAAACTGTATAAGGAGGAATTTTACACTGAGACAATGACATGAAAAAATATTCTTTACTGTATTGTAGGATACAACATGCATTGAGTAAACTCTTGTTTTGTGATTACTACTGTATGCCATCCAGTAGAATACTGTATGCACACTCCTTGCCAAAAAATATCACCACTTTGGGAGTTAGGATTGCAGGCAGCCTGCTTACATCACTACAGTTTTTCAACAGTGTCAGTCTAATAATTTGCTACAAAAGCATGAAGCAGATAGCTAAACATCTTTCCCCTTTATTCACTTATTAAAAAAAAAATCAGGCAAAAGCACATCAGCTTCCAAGCCTCTAAAATTTTAAGTACACTAATAATTTACTTTTGTCTAACATAAGCAGCATGTTCATTTCTGCTATGGCCCAGCATTTGGCTTTGCTCCCAGCTGTCTTGATTAATAAGAATTTTTTTTAGCTCAACAACTCTCCAATTGTGGTTCAAGGACTGGCAGCCGCCTGCAGAAAGCTGGCTGGTCACACAGCCTGCAGTTCCTCTCATGGAATCAGCTGTTTCTAAAGATAAAGGTACTACTTTTCACAGCTCAGTGGTTTTCTTCTTAGGCTCTGTAAACAAGGTAGCAACACAAAATCTCCTTTCTACACAAGAAAATGTGCATCTGAAAATTCTAACCAGTCTCACCAGGGACAAACAGCACAGCTGCAACAAACTTGGGCTGGAGCACCTCTCCTGTGAGGAAAGGCTGAGAGAGTTTGGGCTGGAGAAGAAAAGGCTTTAGGAGTTCTGAGGTTTATGGCAGCCTTGGGATACTTAAGATAAGATGGAGAAAGACTCTTATAAGAAAGACAGAGACAGACTTTTACCAGGGCCTGTAGTGACAGACAAGGAGCAATGGGTTTAAACTAAAGAGGGCAGGTTAAGATTGGACTTAGGGTAGAAATTCTTCCCCAGAAGTGTCCAAGGCCAGGCTGGATGGGGCTTGGAGAAACCTAGGATAGTTGAAAATGTCCCTGCCCACAGCAGGGGTGGAACAAGATGATATTTGAAGGTCTCTTCTAACCCAAACCATTCAGTAAATCCACATTTGTTTTGCTGACAGAAGTGTGATACTGCTGCTAATTATCCACTGCTGTTCACTAGAACTCAAGAGATTTGCTTCACACAACTGTTTAGTCATGAGAATGTCTTTATACAGCTGTGACTGATTTATTTCTTCTTGCACTAAATTTCATCCTGTTTTTTGAGCAAGGGTTGTTCAGAATTTTGACCCTGCCCTACTAACACAGTGTCATTCACACTTTTTTTGAGGCTTTTCCCTTTTGACTACTGCCATTATTCTCAACCTGCTTTCAGGAAGGAACATGTGAGCTCATCCACTTAAATGGCTTCACCATTTGAGATGAACTGGTTCTGGTTTTGACATTCTGTAAACAACTATGCACCCACCTTATGGAAATTATATTTTGAATGTAGATTACTTATGGAAATGACTTGAACAGTGTGAAAGCTTTAGTCAAAATATCTACACTCCACATCTCCTTTATCCCACTTATCCCATTGCCCTGTCAAACAAGGAAGGCACATTGATTTGACATGACTTGGTCTAACAATCCAGGCCTAGTTACTTCCAAAGTACTTCCAAACTTATTTCCAAAATCTGAGTCAGATAAAAATATCTGTAATTGTTCAGGTCTTTCTCCTCTCCCCCTTTTAAACACAAATGTCATTTTTTAATCTCTCATCCTCAGCAGTCTCTTTGTAACCTATGAATTCTTAAAAGATCATTTCAAATAGTAAAGAATTATTTCAGCTGCATCCTTAAGCATACCCAGGTAGATTTTAACAGCTCCTGTACACTTAAATATTTGTCTTACCCCTGCATTTTTAGCAGTTTTTTCTCTGCTGTGGCCACTACTAGGGTTGCTTTCTCTATTAATTTAGGTAATTATCTGTGTTATTATATAACATAAATGAAATCAGTTACACCATAACCCTCCCCACATTATGTATCTTGCTGTTAATGGATTTACACAGTGTTTTCCTCCTAATTTTTATATATCACAAGACTTCCCTTGTTCTTATTTAAAATCTCTGATAATGGAAACCTATTTGGTGATTTTGCACACTTGATTTTCATGTTATATTTAAATCCTTAAACTGCTCTAAAGCAAAAGGAGTATCTGATGTAGCCCTAACAATCTCTCATTGTATGTTCCATCTATCCTTTGCATCAGGATAGATAATCTCCATTATGCATTCAAAAGTGCCTCCTTAGCTGCTAATTCTCATGGTCTTCTTGGTCTCTCAGATAATCTTCTTAGGAGACACTATTTACCAGCTCCATAAGGTCACTGAAAATGACTTTTCAGAAAAATTATTTTCCTCTGACTTCAGACTTTATTTCAAAAGCTAACTTCATAATAATTTTCACCAACAGTACTTGCCATTATTAATTTCTTCAATTGCTAAAATCAAACCTGAAAACCAAATAAAATTACCTACCTCCATTTGCTAAAAAAACTGTACCCAGAACAGTCTCATAATCTGATATCTGTCTTACTGTTTCACCTACTGGTTGGTTATTTCCAACAGTTTAAAAATTACTGTTATTTGTTTCTAATATCATCTACCATACTGAACAAAAACAAGGGAAAACACAAAATTCCTTCTTGCATTCCAGGAGGATGAAGTAGAAAGACAGAGGAAGTGGGAATAGAATATATAAAAAGAGATTTTTTTTTATAAGGTTTCCAAATTATTTTCTGTGTGCATATGTAGCTTAGTCATGTTCAATCATTTAATTCCTTTTGAGATATTTAACAGCAAAAAGTTTTGAGGGAAGGAACTGAAAGCAGAGTGGCAGCAGCCCAGAGTACCCATTTACAAAGGGATTTTGTTACCTGGAGGTGGGATGGAAGCCTGTGGAAGATGCTTTCAGTAAAGCAGAAAGCTGTCAAGATTAATTTAACTAAGGTTTCAATGATGCATAACACCTGCTTGATGAAAGCTTTGTCACAAAATCCTCATTTTTTAGACTATCAATGGGTCTTTCCAGCATCTTGTATCATCTTCCGCCCTTAAATCACTCCACTTACAGCACAAGAAGTCAAAGTCATCTCTTCTCACCTTGGTCTTCCATTATTGCTCCTGTTTTCATGGGCTCTCCTTCCATCCCATCTCCCCTGCTGCTATTACCCCCAACAGACACCAGTCCTGCCACCACCTGCCCCAGCCTCCACAGGAGCTTTCCCCACTCTTGGTCCTTCCAACAGAGGAACTTCATCAGAGTGACTTCCCTCCTCTCAATCCCCATGCTCCTCTTCCTCATTTTGGCCACATTTTGAATAACAACTGATTTCCTCCTCCCTCATCTCAGAACAGTTCCACCTATGATTTGCCCCTTAGAGATACTTGCTTCTCTTAAAAATATGTTCTCTGGGGGAGAAAGACCATTTCTCCTGGTGGGTTGCTTTTGGTTTTGCTTTTCTATCAGTAGTAGGAAATAAAACAATAATCCCCCAAACAAAACAAAATATACTCCACCACATCCCCACCACAACCAACATTTGCTTTGAGGTTAATGTGCACCTGTTCATGTGCTGACACTGAGGCCAGGACCAAATTTGTCAGCATAGACGTAATTATTCAGACAATTCAAAAGTTTTTATTCTCAGTGGTTTAGTTATAGGTTTTCTCTAAGAAATGTGGACAAGTAGCCAAAACTGAATGAACCTTGTCACCAGGCACAAAGATACACAGCAAAGGATGATGAAACTTGAGGATGGCAATGTTTGAGTAAAATTTGTACAGCAAATAAAACAATCATCTTCTTATCTTCTCCATATATGGAATATCTTTTATTGAGAGGATTAGCAGGTTTTTTACCATTATTTGTTCATCTGCCTCACACCAGCACATCTGACCTACATGAATAAAAAAGTGGCTTCTCTCTGCCTGTGCAGCAGAAGTCCTGCTGCATGATTCAGCCCTCTGGATGCCTCCACCTTTTAACAGCAAACATATCCCTCACTGCAACAGATGAAGCAGAGAGATTCTTCTGCAAGTGGCAAATTGAGCTGCAGAAATTCCCCTGTACAGCTGCCTGTTGCCTCTGCTCAGAGCTCAATGGGTTCATTGGGTTTCTCAGCTCAGGGACTATTATTTCAACAGGTGGAACTACCTGGTGCTGCAAAACTGGAGGCTCTTCCATGCTCCTGATAAATATGAAGCCATCCTGTAAGATAAAGTCAGTCTTTCTGTCTGCCAGAATCAAATGCAGATTCTGAAAAGCAGCAAGTTTGGGCAAATTAAAAACAAGACAACAAACAAACACACACACCCCAACAAAAACAAACCACAAAAACCCCCACCAAAAACCAACCAAAATCAGCTACTAACTCAGCAAAGCTCCTTGGTCTCTGGAAAATGCCTAGAGCTCAACAACATTTGAGACTGAACATCTACAGAACATGATTAATAAAAGCAAGAATTATTAATTACACCAGCTTTGCATGCCAAATCCAGTTTCCTAAGCAGAGAACTTACTTCCTGGTTCCTTAGTTTTCCATGTGCAAATGAGAACACTTGGAACTTTTTACCTATAACATCACTGAGGTTTTCCAGCAACTCAAGGTGTACAGAAGAGAAGGTGCCATGGAGATGCTGCTGCAGCATCCAGCTCTACAAGGACCCATCCAGCTGTTTTCCCACCTTGCAAGGACAGCAGAGCTCTTTGCTCCATCACAACTGCTAAAACCAAAGGCTTCTCCTTGATTCAGCACCAAGAGAAATCCATGTGGGGATAGTTAAAGGCATCACAAGGACACTGATGTTGTGAGAAGGCAGTCTGTGCTTCCAGGAATGGACATGGACAAAGCAGAAATCAAACAGAATCCTAGATGGAAAACAGGCTGGAGCCAAACTCCATGGCTGCACTTGCTTTTTAGAGACATTGCCAATAAGGAAAAGAAAGGGAAGAAGTCTCCCCTGGGGGAAATTTTGATTCTGTTGGCCTTTAGAAGGAAAATTTCAATTCTGTTGGCCTTGCTTATTGAAAATCGTATTAGAGGGGGAAATCTTCAGGACAGGCTCATGCACACAATGCTGGTGCCACTGTAAAATGTGCATGGAAAACACAGTCTTCCAGCAAGTGGCCACTGACTGGAGCTTGGCTTGGCTGGTTTCTGGTCCTTGGCAGGCTGTGTGTCAGCCAAGTGTTTGACAAACTCAGTGTCTTTTTGCCAAGGAAGAATTCTCTGCTCAAGACCATGCCGCCACGGTTGCTTGCACTCTAGCATATGATTAGGCAGCATCTTCCAAAGCAAACAGGCTGTTTAGCACTTGAATGATCAAAACTGAGATTATTTAAGGCCTCTGGTAGAATCACCTGTAGAAAATATTAAAGGAAGACCTCTCCAACCACTAAGCATGTACATTAGTCTATGAGAAAAAAAAAATTGCTATAAATTACTAAAAAATTCCTAAAGATACATAAAAGGTTGGTGCAGACCTCTGCCTCAGAACCTGCAACACTGCTCAGTATCAAATCTTAGTCATGCTAAGCAGCAGCAAACAGCATCAGTAAAATTTGAGACAAAAGAGTGCACATCTACAGCACCTTCAGAGGAAAATGAGACTGGATCACTGCAGACCTGAAAATAATGTGTCCTTGATAATTATTTTTTTGAGGAGAAAGAACTTGGGTACTTTATCTCTCTCGGTTCTTCTGAGAATTTTAATTTTATTCTAAAATTGTAATAATTTAAGTAATTATTTAATGAAAAATCAGTATCACACATGTATCCATATTACAAGTACATCAATCTACAGCTGCACTGATTAATTCTTCAAATCTGCTTAAGAAAATCACCATCTCTTCAGTGCTCCTCACACAGGCTGGGCCATTTGTCAGTAGAATTACAAGCTCCATCTTACCTTATTACCTGCCTTGGATTAATTCTGCACCTTCTACCAACACATTCTAGTTGTTATTTATTTTCATTTGACAAATTACTAAGTGTCTAGCTATCCTTATGAAAGGGAAATATCTTCATGTGACTTCCAATAGAAAGGAGGATCAGAGAAAATACAAAGCCCTCTGACTTGCTTTGCTGCTCCCTATTAGCATTAAAAGGGTGAAGAAGGAGATGGAGAAGCTTTGCCATATTCAGAGGTGTGTAAACACCTGCAGCTGCCACCAATCTCTGGTGAAATAGCAGCACCCCCCTTCTTCTGAGGTAGGGGAAAAGCGAGAACAAATAAGTGAAGATCAGCCTAAAGAGCATATTATGACCTTCAGAAGTCTTACCATTCAATCATTTCTTTGGGAACTTCCCTAAAGAGTCCAGCTGCCTTCCCATAAGGGTGTTAGAAGGACAGAGACAAAGCCCAGCCTGTGACTGGAACTGGGAGCACCTCAGTGTGCAGCAGCACCGGCTGCACAAGCCCCAGCTTTGCTGTCAGAGTCTCTCTGTGCTGACCCTGAAGCCAAGAGCAGGGTCAGTGTCCTGGAAACAGCACTACAGCATTTGGAAAGCTCCTCTCCATTACTTGCTCCAGATCAAGACAGACAGTCAGCAGAGATCAAAAGACACACAAGTCTATTTCTCCAGAACTCTTGGATCATGCAGATTTCCCAGACTCAACCTTATTTGCAATTAGAAAGAACTACCAACTATGGAAAATACCAAGAGAAGGTACAGAGCAGGCCTTTCGAGCCATCAGGGTATTTTTGGCAGTCATGCTGTTGTTTGGTTCCCTCCTTAGAGCCCGTCTGTGAAGTCTTATGACTGTGCAACAGACTCTTCCCACGGATCAAGCTCACATGGCTAAGGAGAAGGATGTAAAGGCAGAAACCCAGAAACTCTCCCAGCAAGTCATGCTTCCTGCCACTGGACAGCTGGCACCATCCAGAGGGGCAGCAACATTTCTCCCCCTTTCTCCAATTTTCTTCACTTGACTCTGGCCTTAGAGTACTTAAACTTTAAACCTCAGAACATCTTTGTGAATGAGCCACTTAGACAAGTGGAGAATTGAAGTGGAGAGCAAAAACCACAAGCATCTAGTGTGCTTTTGCCCTTTAGACCTCAGAAGTTTAGACTGCTAAACCTCTGATAGGCAACTGCAGGACAGTGACTGAACCTCCCACCCATCCATCCCAAACAATTTCCATTAGCAGGGTGCTCACTGGAGCATCTGAACTGAGAAATGAGTTTACAGGTTGACAGAGATTCTGCTCCAATAGGGATTAATCCTCCAAAGCAGCAGTCCAAATAGTGAAACTATTCCTACTATTGCCCTTTGTTGCCTGGCTCATGTACACATTGGGTTTTATCCCTGTGTTAAGATAATGGTCCCATCCACATTACAGTACTGTCTTCAGGATGTGATCCATCTGGATCATTAGTGTTTCTTCTCTCTTATAGGAATGCCAAGTCACCCCAGTCCTACCTTGCTTCTGAATGGAATGGTCTGTGAGAACAAAAATGAGAAGAGAATATGTAGAATTAATCATATAAAAGACACATTGCTTAGAGTAAGAAATACAAGTTTAAATTCTCTTCCACTGTTTCAGTGATGTCTGGGATTCCTCTATTAGAAATAAACAAGATATTCATTAACTAATTGCTTATGTAACAAAGATCATTACATGAAATTATCATCTAGAGGCACCGAAAGAATCTTAATTATCCAGGTGAACTTCAAAGCAGAACTGCACTTTGTGATTCCTCTGGTTGCCTTCTCTTCTCAACTCTTCTAGTTCCTGATCTACAGTCAGTGGCATGTTGATTAGCCTGACCCAATTTCTGGATTAGAAAAGCCAACTCAAAGCAGCAGCTGATCAGAAGTGAAGGGCTTGTTGGATGGGTTTGTGGTGTCAGTGCTGGGGGCAAGTTGCCACTGCCAAGGTACCCACACAAGCCGCTTTTCAGAGAGGATGAGCAGCTCCAAATGCAGCAACCAAAAAGCCTTCAGTACTAAATAAGTGCTCCCCTGCTCCAGAGGCCAAATGGAAACAGAGTGTTTCCAAGCCTGAATGCCAGATTCTAAGAGCATAATGGCTACAGAATAAGGTCTCCAGAGGTGGAAAAGCAGCAATAAGCTGGAGAGCTCCCTCTGCTCCAAGTCCTGTGCCCAAAGCCAGCTTTGTATGAGAATTCTGCAGCTCTGAGGGACCGATGCTCTTGAGAAGTGGCAACTTCCAGGAGTCCCCATGGCCACCTGCTGTGGGAACTGCTGCTCCAAAGCCCAACACTCCAAGCTCTGCTACTGCAGTCCTGGCAAGCTCCTCACACCCCTAGCCTGCAGCTGTGGCCAACACACACTGCAAAGTGCAGAGCAACAGCTCCGTGTTGCCAGCATCCTCTTCCTAAACCTCCTGGGAGAACAATGGCTCAGTAACACCAGCATCCTTCTCCCAAACCTCCTGGGAGAACAATGGCTCAGTAACACCAGCATCCTCTTCCTAAACCTCCTGGGAGAACAATGGCTCAGTAACACCAGCATCCTTCTCCCAAACCTCCTGGGAGAACAATGGCTCAGTAACACCAGCATCCTCTTCCTAAACCTCCTGGGAGAACAATGGCTCAGTAACACCAGCATCCTTCTCCCAAACCTCCTGGGAGAACAATGGCTCAGTAACACCAGCATCCTTCTCCCAAACCTCCTGGGAGAACAATGGCTCAGTAACACCAGCATCCTTCTCCCTAAACCTCCTGGGAGAACAATGGCTCAGTAACACCAGCATCCTTCTCCCTAAACCTCCTGGGAGAACAATGGCTCAGTAACACCAGCATCCTTCTCCCAAGCCTCATGTCAGTTCTAAACCTAAACCGAAATAAAAGTGAGATATGCTGTAAGCATATCCTAAATCCTGAACACAACCCTTACTGACATCAGAGAACTATTCTACAGGACTCAATTGCTCATTTTAGCAAATCTCACCAAGCACCACACATACTCTAAGATCTTCAGTATCTGTTCTACCACTGAGGGAACATTCCCTTCACACAGGGAGAAGATTCTCTGCAATAAAACCTTCTATTAGAGAAGTGACAATAGCCTGGACTTCAGTTGTCATGCTACCTGTGCCTTCAGGCTGACCCACAAAAGGGCTGGGCAGAGGGGTACTCACAGGGTAGGTGGAGAAGACAGGAATTCTGCACTTGCTTTTGCTCTTCAACTTCCACACCCATCTCTTCTCAGCAACAGCCTCCTTCCTTTTTAACCCTAAATCTGATCCTCATCCTATCAATGTCAACATAAACTTTTCTATGCTGTGACCACACTGTCACCAAAAAACCTCACTTTGAAGTGAACCCTTTTGCATTAAAAAAAAAAAAACAAACAACAAAACAAACCAAAAAAAAAAACCAACCAAAACCACCCCCCATACTGTTCTTTTCCCTGCAATTCTCCAGGATGTGAGCAAAGAGCAGTAGGTATCTCCAGCTTTAAATTATCAGCAGTGGTGAAACTTTCCCAAAGAGGATGCCCACACTGCAGGCTGCTGCATGGGGAGTCTGGGGATGAGCACAGAGCTGCCCACAGCCTCCAGAACAGAGTTTGGGGACAAACCCATTGGAAAGGAGCTGCAGTGAGCTGTGGGTCACGGAGCACAGGCTGCTCACAGCCTCTAAGCCAGGCAACTTCCAAGCAGACTTTGCGTTTCTAGGCTGCAGTGCAGTCTGCAGTGCAGTCCCCACTGTAAATATACCCAAAGTCTTTGCAATCAACATTTTAATTCTAACATATGGTGGGGGGAAAAAAGCAAAACAGGGCAATTTCAGCCAAAGCAAACAAGGTACAGAAAGTCCAAGAAACACAAAAGGGTTACAATTCCTGTAATGTCTCTGTAACCCTTTTGTTCTCTTATCTTGTACTCCTGGCCCACACTTTATAGATGCTGCAGCTTAAATCAGGCTAATCTAAATCTTACCCAAGTCACTGGAATGCTTTCTGCTGATTTATGTTAGTCAGAATTTTGATTTTGCCTGCTACTGACATATGAGCAGCATGAGGATACAAGAAGCTCACTACTACTTTAATTTCTTGCACGGTCTTACATCTAACATGGACCAGACACAAAAAGACCCAGAAACAAGATCATATCAATGCAGATGTAAATCCTACATGTTAAAAGAACATGCTCTAAAATGAAAAAAAGAGAAAAAAAGAAAAGAAAAATGAATAAGCAGATAAACATTTTACTACTTCAAAATAATACAAGAAACATGTCCCAACGCAGGCAAGGCTCCTCACCTGAATCATTCCTCTGAATTACTCACTTTTTCATCTCTAAATTCACTACTAAACTGTTAAGAAAAAGATTCTTAAATTAAGAAGAATCTCTTGATGCCAACACAAAAGCACCTGTATAAAGTATAAATGATCTCATACATTAACAGACTAACAGGCAAATAAAAATCATCAGAGCCTCTTGCAAATCAAAGTAGTTTTATTTCCAGTGGCTTTAATGTTTGACTCAGAACCAAACAGAGCAGAGGTTCAAAATTTGACCTCCAATTTGTAAATCCTTTTTACCCTGTTCCAGTCTTTCAATACTAAGTACCATCAGATTAGAAACTAATTTTGTCTGTACCTTTGTCCTTTATAAACTGCTGAATATCACTGTGAATATCACTGTATTACATCTATGAGCTCTTTCAGATGATCTGTGAAAAGCATACTTAGAATTCCTCTTTCAAACTTAATTTGCAGTGATTTTCTTGCAATAATATGAGAATAAATGAAAAAGATAATTGATTTCAACAGTAAGCAATTACACACAATGACTTTTCTACAGCAGTTGTCTAATTAAGAGACTATGAGCCCTGAATATCAAGCCTTAGATTTAAGCATTGTTTTTCAGGTATGCATATGATATGCAAGATGCATAACTTTTTGTGTTCTGTTACACTGCAGATGCACAAAGATACTTACTACAAACTTTTAGCCCTTCACAAAAAATTTATGTTTGCATATTTGATTTGAATGTGAAGGAAAGAAACCACTACTGTTCGACTGAGTAAAGATATCTGAAGGTTATCAACATCAATAAATAACATTTATGGCAAAGCTGATCTAAAAAGTGACACTAGACTAAAAATAACTTGACAAAATTAACAATGAAAGATTTTTTTATGAATATGAAACATGCATATGCACAGATGTCAGTTATATAACCCATTTCTTACATCATTAAAGAGTAAACACCAGGCTATTCTTTCAGCTTATCAAAACACAGAAAAAAGCAGACACGTTTCCTTTCCCATATTTCTCTCCCTTAACTAACAGATTTTTTAAACTGCGTTTCTTTTACCACCGCAGCAGAATCTCATCTGCCCCCTTATTGTCAATTGCTACATACAAATGCCTATTGCTCCCAAAGGCTTTTCTAAGAAGCAACAAAAGGATTGCAGGCGCATACCTTAACCTCTTGGCTGGCAAAAACCTCCACATCAACCCCACAGGCAACCAGAGTGGAAACATCACAGTCCATGCTACGGGCTGGCATCCCCCGCCTTTGTACACTGAGTTAGGCAAGCTCAGAGTCACAAACGATACAAGAAAACAACAAAAGAATTAAAAAAAAAATCTTCAGTACTGCAATTGAACAGTCCAAGATTCAGTTTCAGCGCTGGCAATGCCTGCAAGCCTCCAACACGAGCTCTGTGCACTTAAAGTGAGTTGCTGGTTGCCTGTCCCCCGTACACCCACCAACTGAGCAGGCACAGCATAGTAACAGCGCTATTCCATCTCTCATGGCAATGACATCACCACAAAGACTGACATAAGCTAAATCTATTTTTTCAACCCTTTTATCTCTAGGCAGCACAGTGGATCAAATTGAACATGATTATGTGCTAAATCTGAACTCGGACTAAATCAATTCAAGCAGCGTTCACTGTCAACTGAGTCATAGCTGTTGTTTCAGCTGAGTGCTTATGGTGGCAAAAAAAAAAAAAAAAGAAAAAAGAGAAAGAGATCGCCTGACACTGAAAGCTCCACTCTGTGTGTAAATTAACCCAGCATTTAAAGCCACTAATCTCAAGGTAACATTTGTTACTTTACTATACTTGAAAATCTACGGCAGAGCACTAATAAAAACCCCTCAAATCAACAAGATCTCAGCCCTTTGGTTTTAATAGCTCTTTTTTAAGTCCTCTTCTTTAATAAAGCACATTCTACAACCCCACACACAGGATTAGAGAACATCTTGTCCTGTCACCAGCAGTGATCAACACACTGCAAATTTGATGCCAGTGCTTCGCATCCACGTTGCACTGTGACTCATCCCCAGGAAGATCAGAGGCATGTCTGTGTGTGATTTGGAAGTCAATACCCCTTCAAAGAACAGAACATGAAAATTTCCTTGAAATTAGGACTTCACACTGGGCAAACTTTACACCATCCATCCTAAGGGTTAACCCTTCACAAATAAAACAGCATTCAACAAAAGAAACAAGTAGAAGTGAAGGTGCTTTACACCTGCTGACTCAGTGATCTGTTTATTCTTTGCAAGTTTTATAATTTTTTAATGATAGAAATAAAATATCTACATATTTGCGACTTCTGAAGTGACCATTTCATTCTCTACCATTTCATTCTCGTGATCCATAAATTACAATTAATTGTTGTAGGCCTAGAATTGGCATTTATGGATACATCAGATAAATAAGGAGAATTAAATATTTAACTACTGGTTATGAACACAGGAGTAAGAGACTGCTCTGCTTACCTCCACTTCACTCACAGATAAACTCCTAATTATACTAATATTAGGTGTTAGGAGCAAATTCTTTACTGTGAGAGGGCAGTGGCATTAGATGCTGAGACAGATGAGCCAATATCTCTTATCATGGTATTCTTTTTCAAGTTCTATTAAATAATTTTCTCACTTTTCAATTTGCATTTATAGCAACTTCCCCAGCAGTAATCACAATCCAAGATCCACAGCCAGGACAAATCCTATCCCAGCACTAAATATTTTACAAACCCAGACTATACAGACCAACAGAAATGGATAGGGCAGCAGAAAGCAGAAAATGAATCAATATTGTTTGTCACAATTATCAATTCCTTTATGCACTGGCCACTTAATCACTGTCAAGATTTTTCATAAACCACAGGAAACCACTTTTTAGAAATATTTTGAAGTTAACATTTTTGTGAGTGTTTATAGGACCTTTTATTCGTATATTTGAATATAGTATGTATGTGCTAAAAGAGAAAAAAAGCCATAAAGGCCTGATTGAAGTTGTAGGCAGACAGCAAGGGAAAAATCATGGCATCAGAAAAGTGAGAAGCCAGAAGTGCTACCAAAGAGCTGGAAGGAAACACTGAAAGCAAAGATGAGTCATGTGTCTGAGTCTTATGAAGGTTATAACAGTGATGGACCAACAGGATGAACACATAACAAGCATTTGGGAAAGGAAAAGATCAAGAAGCAGATGATGATGGTCTCTAAGGTCCATAAAGGCATCCAGAGTGAGGGTGATGCCTGGCCTGAATGTGGTTCCACAGCAGTGATGGAAAAATGATCTTACATTATAGAGCTACACTGGATAGTTCTGGAATTATTTTCTTCCTTTCTTCTTATGAAAACTGTCACCTATCAATTTCAATAGCCTTAATGTTCTTATGGAAACTGGCACCTGATGTGCAAACTGACCTGCTCCACTTCATGATTATTCCTGCACATCCACTGTTAATCTCCTTTCAAAAGAGAATCACTGCAATTTTTCCACTTCATCTGAATAAGGAAACCTTACTGAGATCACAATTACTTTCATTTCTTGCTTCTTCTTGCCTATTCCAAAGTATAACCTAATTTTTCCCCTTGAAAATCACTCTAGCTAACTAGGGTATTTTAGTGAGCTCTTTACAAAGATAACCTAGTTGGTTTTGCCTCTTGAAAACAAAGATTACCTAACAGAAGAACTCTATAAAGCTTTTGAGTACCCCAGCTAATATCTTTGAATATATGTCATATTCTATTTGCTACTGCTCACTTCTCATTTGAAATCAAGACATATTCCTGTGTGAATGGTTTTTTTTCAGGGCACTCCACAATTCCTTGTAGTCTCACCTAATGTTAATGAAAAATTTATCATTGAACACTTTAAAATTGGTTAATATTGACTTATTTCTCCAGTTCAGGAGACTTGCTTTTCATCCAAATTTAAAGAAAAGTATTTCAATTTCTTTCAAAAAATTCTTAACTCTGTCTCTAGATGGTCTTGTTAATTGCAGTTCACCAAACTCACAAGAAAAAAGAAGCCATGTTTCATGAATATTTTAAAATATTATATTTAGTAAACAGAAATTGCTATAGATAGACCTGCACTTCAGCATTGTACTGATACTCAGTAGGTTCTCTAGATCACAAACTGGTACCAGTATGTAACTCTACTGCCATCCCTCACCAATTTTATATGGGGTTTAAGACCATGACCATACATTCTGAGAGTCGAAAGTGGAGAGTTTTGAACAGTTATTCAAAAGCTTCTTAATTTGTTTTAATGTTTGTCCATAGCAGCAGTTTTGCAGGAAATTCAAGGGGCACTACTCACTACTGGGAATATCTCAGGGGGGCTGAGTTTGGGAGCACCTGAGGCTCATTTGTACAATCAGGCTGAGCATGGAAATACCAAGTTTTCACAGTTACATGCATAGACATCAGACATATTCTACAACTCAGAGCAATATTCCAGGTTCTTGCTCCTTCACAAGCACCACAGTAACCCCATAGCATCACTAGACTCTGATGATTAACACTTGATAATCAGGTCTCATATTTTCATCAGCCTTTATATTTTCATTTCCTCAACTAGAAGGAAAATTAAAGTCATGTCATTCCAGCCAGGAATCTACCATTCTGGATCTGTACAGCTCCTGGAGCAGCACAGCCTTTACTCCTGTGTGTGGAGTTGTTTTCCTCCTGTAGTTCCAGCTGTGTCTCAGCTTAACACATATAAGCAGCACCACAGATTTAAGATTTTCCAGCTCAACTCTCAAGTCATTAAAACAACTGCTGCAAAATCTTGACCCTCCTTTTGCAAGCAAACTACCACTGATTTAGCCTTAGGGCAACTTCACTGGCTCTGGACCTCACAGTAACATCAGCCACGTGGTAACCAAACCCAGCAGCTAAAATCAGATCCTGACTTTTCTGCTCGATGGATGAAGCTTGTGCTTGTTATCACCGGTACTAGAGGGGTTAGTTCTGCAGCAGCTCTGCTTGCAGGTGCAAACCTTACTCAGTCAATGTACAAATCCAGAAAAATAAAAAGGAGGCCTCCATCAATGACCCATTGAGGGCTGAATGGAACACTGGGAATGGATTCACATTATGGCTGATTGAAGTGCTTTTAATGATGTGCATCTCTATTGATCTTGTGCAGCCTACTACACAAGTAAACAGCATTTAAACCATGCTCCTACATGTCAGTAGGAGCATACTTTTACAAATATAATCTCATTTTTAATGGTATTATAAATCATAAATACTTTCAAAACCACATAAAATTTTAGAAATGTAAGAGAGTCCTGAAAAAAAATCCAGAAAAAGATAACTTTGTTGGTTTTACCAACTAGGCAAAGAAGAAAAAGAAGACAGTTCTTCCAATTTCTTTGTCTACAGCAGAAGATAAAAAAGGCCAACCACAAACATTCTTCAGGAGCAAAGTTAGTTTCTTCAAAGAGGTGTTTCACAAGGACATAAAGAAAATAGAACACTGAAGACTGGGCAGGGTTCAGCTCACCCACTGAAAGAATTTATTTTTTTTTAAACGCAGTGAGCATTGGCTTGTGCTAAGGTCAATTACCCCCAAAACAATGGAAGCACCAGACAAATCCAGCCAGAGGAACACACTGGCAAACTGAATAGTCATCAAACTGCTTGGAAGTGTATATTTTAAAGAGAATATTTAGCTATCATTTCCAGTGAATAAGGAACACTGAACAACAGCTACAAACCCACTGATTTTCCCACAATGAGTCTGACCCCCAAGATAAAGTTTCTACAAATCTTAAATTGGCATCAATTGAGGCAAAAAAAAGGACTCCAATTCACCACTTCTCATAATAAATAATCATTCCTATGAAGATTTTTAAAGACACAGAATCTTGACCAGACAATAAAAGTTCAATTAAATTTAGAATAATCCTAAATCAGTAAGTTTCTCTTACATGCAGACACTTTTGATTTTAGAAAATGCTTTGGCTGGCTTTGCTTTCATGAAAGGCAGCTTCTCTGCATTTTAAGTGATATTTTGCTTTTCTGTAGGCAATAATTTTCTGTCAGTCATGCTTCTAGGTCTCGGAATCTGAGGGCATCCAAGAAAATAAAACAAATCATCAGCATTATGAAGGATTTCTCCCTCTTTAATAAAGATAACACCAAACAACTCAAAGGCCTGCACATGGTGGGAGAATACTTCAGTGACTGCATAAACAACTGTGTCAGTCAGGCAGCATCACTCTGCTGTCTCATTTAGCTACACACAAGCTGCAACTGTGAGTCAGAGCTGCTCAATTATTTTAACGTGGCTGTACCATTCATAGTTCTTCGCTTCCAAGTAAATTCAGGGAGGTGTGAGGGGGTGGAAATCTGTGCGTGTGTCTTCTGTCAACTCAGAATGGTTACAAATCCTTTTCTGTGCCAGATCCACACAGGAAAACAACTGTTATGGTCCCAAATTGCAATCCTCTCTCTCTCTCTGGTAAAATAAACTGCTGCAGTTCAGGAGTCAAGACATCCTTGATTCATCTGGTGAACCCACGACCACCTACAGAATACATAACACACACATGAATCCCTGGCAACAGAAGAATATCATAACCCTGCAGTGTTAGCTGAACTTATTTGCAGCCTAGCTACACAGGATCATTGATAAATTGCATAGGTTTCAAATTAAGAAAACTAAACAGAGATCCCCACATGCTGGTATACACATTGCCAGTATAAGCAACAGATTTGGGAATTAATTTCATGGCTCCAGCATGGATAGCTAATGCAGTGGGAGATACCTAGGGTATCCAAGACACACATACAGACTTGACAGACATGATCCAGGACCTCTGGAAATTGCCCTCCTCTGAACCATCAGCCAGAGGCCTCAAGAGGTTCTTTAATATATTTAAATTAGCACTTATTATTTGGGCAACTGTTCAAAACACTCCCTGTTCAATGTACTCCACAGACTATTAGAGTGGGATTTTGCTGATCAATCACTTGCTGTGTATTTTAGGACAGACTGAATTTCTCTCCAGCCTCTGACTGCTAATGAGATTTCCAGCAACTACAACAGAAAGATAAGCATCTAGCACATATGTACATATGTATAAACTGATGCTGTAATTTAAGTGCTAATCTATAACCTGAATCCTACCCATAAAGTTATCACTGTTCCTCGATTTCTCCAACAGCAAGATAGGAATGGTGATACCTGCTCTGTCAATGCATCCAATATTAATGAGCACATGTAAAACAGATTTTTATGCTGTCTTTAATTTTATAAAAGTTATAATGACGAAGACTACAAAACAGGTGAAGTCCTCACATATGTTTTTTCTTGCAGTATTTGAAAACCGAATTAAACCCAGGTCCCATAAGGATTCTGTACAAGATTCACACACACCGAGGATGCCAGGCCAGCGCTCTGACAGCTGCAGCAAACTGAAATCCCAAGTATCTCCTTCGGTTCCCAGTGGGAAGATGGAGGTGCTCAGGGGCTGTCACAGGAATAAGACACTGAAGAAATGGATTCAATTCTTCACAAGAACTACACCTTTGTAACCTTGGATGAAGAGCATGCAGGAACACACACTCAGAATGGCTCAGAGCTTTGTGTTTTATTTAGATTTTAAGTGTAATCTGGGCAGGACAAGGACTCTCCATTACTATTTGTTATTTAATGGATGATGCCAGTTGGAATTGGTCCGTAATGCTCCTGCCTAAAACTGTGATTTGCAGTTATCCACAAGCTCTGTTAACAGCTTCAAAATGTATTTTAAAATCATTTCCATTTACCTTTACTTGTCTCAGACTAGCAAGGGTATTTAACATGCCTGTATGTTTTCCTTGTCATTTCAGACGCTTCATGACAGCAAAATGCCCTTGAAAGAAGAGCCTGGAATACCAATGCTCACTGCTGTGAGAGAGACCAACCTTATCTCTCAACTGCAGCTCTGCACAGGACACGCAGGTGAGAGATTTAATGGCTATGCTGAGAGAAAACAGCCTTTACTGCCAAGCCAGCAAAAGCAGCCCAGTTCAAAGGGGGAAAAAAAGGAGAGAGAGAAAAAAGCCCACTGTCAAACAGCATGCAGTCAGACAGCAAATAATGAAGCAATGAATAATAGATTTCTTACGTAATTGTTATTTTATCCTGATAGTATAGGGTGGGATTTATTTTACTGCAACACTTTAAAACAAATAGTCTCTTCTATTAATCCACTGATTAAATTGCAGACAAAAAAAAGGTGTTGATACTTAAGATTTGCCATATCCAAATATTACTTTTTGTTTGATTTACAGGTGACATTATTGTCTATTTTGATCAATTCTCTGCTATTATTGTTTTATTTATGTTCAAAAGACAGATGGAGATTAGATACAATAAGACCTAAAAGTCAGGTATGAAGATTCCAATGGCTCTAAAGTGAAATAAGAAAAGAAGAAAGAAACCTGAGTAATTCTAAGTTATTAGTGCACTTGCAATGTATTTATAAAATAGATTTATCCTAGTTTCTCCTTACAAGACTGATTTCATTGATTTCACAAACAGAAGAAAGAGACCACGATGGGCCATTTCACAGCCTGTATCTTATTTGAAGACAAATCAGATTTAGTTTCCCCCTTTTCCTCTCCCTAAAACCCAAACTTATTTTCCTAACCTGAACTCAAGAAACAGTCTTGCATTGACCCAGCCCAGGAAAGGACCAGAACCAGTTCTGTTCCTATGTTTTGAACTCTGTTTATTCAGCATCTCCATATTTTTATGAAGTGTGATACAGCTCTAAAGAGACATCCACAAAAATAAAACAATTTAAAAATTGAAGCAGAGCTAGTTCCTATATAGGCATTTCAAATATGAGATATCAGTGTGGTTTCAGAAGGTATTTAAAACAGTTCCAAACCATTTAGTTATTCTATAATGCTACTCCACTCTCTAATATAAAAGAGCTTGACACGGCATCGTCAATATTAAACTGACAATAATTAAATAGCAAATACATTAAAGTACAAGTGAGTGACAGAAAATTGATCTTATTTCAAAGCAACTGATCTATATTTAAACAGACAGCTTCCTTCTGAAACATGGAGCTTCAAACAATGAACCCAGATGCCTGATATTCCCCAAACCAAAGCATCTTCCTGCAGCAGAACATTTCCATACAAAAATTCCAACTCATTCTACTTTTGATAGGAAAGTAGAAAAGGAAAAAAAGTTTAGGAAAGCCAAAGGCAGAAGGGGGAGAACCCAAATATTGGGTCCAACTAACCTACAGCAAGTTCAGCTGTTACCTTAGAATAGGGTTTATTTGTAAGTTGTTTGTTTGGTTGTTTTTTTGGGTTTTTTTTGTTCATTTTACTTTAAGTACTTCAGTTTTAATCAGAAGCCCCTATCAAAACTGGAGAAATCAGGAATAACTCTTTCTGTGAAGTTTCTTGTTTTTTGGAAAAAAGACTTTCTCATCCTCTACTTTTTTATTCTTCCATAGCTTCTTATAATCTTCTGGTCACTTCACACCTATGCCAACCCAGCTTATGAACTTGTTGAACTTTGGGAATATGTTGGTTAATTATCTGTAGATTTCACATTAAGTGGCTACACACATTTGGGACCTAGCACTGATTCCTAAACCACACCTTCAGTTACTCCAGGTAAGTAAGTCTTCCAGGAATACTCTAAGCTTGGTTTTGACACCCAGTAGCATGCAACAGTCCCACATTTGTGCTGGTATTGTTGACCATGTTTATGATCTTTTAGTTCACTCCCAGCCACACTTTATCAATCAATACTTTCTAGAGCCTAATGGACCTGTTCAATCTTTCTTTTTTTTTAACTGTATTAAAACATTCCAATTGCAAAGGTCAAAAACCCATATAATCACTGGATCTCAGAAACTGTAAAGTAAAACTTCTATCAAGTCATAACTTCAGTCCCACAGCAACTGCCTTTGACTTGTGCATGTCCAGATACACAGATGCAGACCCGATAATCTGATGGCAGTTGTACTCTGTAGCCCAGTCCATCTATCACTTTGTTCAACATAGATTTAAACATCCAAATGAGGGAAGTCTTCAACAGAAATGGTAGTTAAAATTATCTGTTAGTACACAGTGACTTTACCTCCTACTCAGTTCTGCATTCCTATTCATGACCACTTGTGCCCTAGTTAATTCTGCTCTGACTTTTGCTCACAACCTTATCACAGCTGCCTTCACCTCAGCACCAAGCAATGCATATTTAGTTGTTTGTATTTCTTCACAAGTAAGCTCATTAAATTATCTGGGAATATTTATTGGTGATTTAACTTATATTTGTTAATTATTTTTGCATTCTGTTAACACAATTTCATAGTAATATTCTATTCTGGTCACACGAATCAATTCACGGAATTATTGATACAACTCCAATTAAAAGCTTATGACCTAGCTATAGACCACTTAATTTTCTCTTAATTCAATTAAATTAGAACAATGCAAATAAGCTATGAATGGAGAGTGAAGCACTGAAGCACTCAAAAATTTCAACCATGAAAGAGTTAATCCAATAGCCTCATTTTTATACAGTGCAGAGTATCTCAGTTAAAGGGGAAAAAGTGTCTGACTAAAAAACTCCAGTCTTCTCCACACCCTGTGCTCTTTGATGTGAGGTGTTCCATACTAATGTTTACCATAAAATATGAATTTGTTTCAACACTTTTTCCTTGCAGCAAGCAGAGCTTACTATAGAAAGCTGATTGCTTCCTCATTGTTGAAAAGACAAAAAAGATTCAAGTATTAATTCGCAATTTATTATGAATTTTTAAAGTAGTATCTGTGCATTTTAGTCACAAACTGAGATTTTATAGTCAGAACTTCATATTCATCCTTCAACTTGAGATAAACAGGCAAAATCCTACTTCAGTTCACTGGAGATCCCACCAACTATATTACAATTTTCTTAGGCCACAGAGATAAATTTAGGCTCAGATTTTACAACACACAGCAAGAGGCACCTTGGTTGTACCACCTGCTCTCTCAAAGGATCACTTGGAACTGCTTTGTTTCATTCCATGGCCCTGGTTTCATCAAGTCAAACAACAAGAAATTCATGCTCCAAAATGTGTGTAACACAGGAAGGGCACAACTCTTTATATTAGCACTAAAAGAGCGCTAAAGAGAGTTCTAACATTGGATGACATCCAGTGATAGCAACCCCTTCTCATGGCAAGGATAAGCCCTGCAGCTGATGCAGGAATTTAGACCAGGAAGGAATCTCAGTGTGTCTCAAGCGTGTTTGTGTTTCTGGGACACGTGGAGGCAACTGGAGACAGTCATAGACCAAGAAACATTCCTTGAAGGTAACTGAATCACAACTTGAACAAAGAAAATAGTGTCTTATCTTTTGGACAGAGCAACTGAAAGAGCTACTGATTTCTGTTATGTCAATGTCCTTGTAAATCTTAAAATGTGATGGCCATGTCTGGCTGCCATTTACATATTTTACAGTATTTTACATACAGTATTTTACATTTAGAGTATTTTACATAAATCAACAATGCAGCCAAATTTCTGAAGGGACACGGACCAGGCCATATACAGTGATCAGATTTTAAAAATAACCAGTTTCCCAATAAAACAATTCCTTTAACAAGTTGCAGATTGTCTCAGGACAGTCTGTTATGTTAGACTGTACTAAAAGAAGCCCACTAAAGCCTTCAAGGCATCACATTCACTGCAGTGATGGACATAATATATAAAATTTGCACACAAAAAGCCCCTTGCTAAGCACCAGAAGACTCCCATCAGTCTGCCAAGGCTACAAGCCAAGGGAGCGCGGTGGTCACAGAGCAGGGGCACTGTGCAGCCACAGGGGCTTACACAGAGCCCACCCTGGCAGCCACACAAACCCACAGGGACTGAAACCACACTCACTGATAAAGACACATATCCTGGCATCCCTGAAGACAGTCCCAACTTGCTGCCTTGTTTCTGTAAAGGAAAGGTGGATAACAGACGGACAGGTTTCTATATTAACATCCACTTTCATGCAGAGTTAGTTACAAAGCTGTAAAATAAATGTTCAAAAGCTACTAAATATCACAGGATCATAGGAGGGACCTTTAAAGGTCATCTAGTCCAACCCCCCTGCAATGAGCAATCTGTCGAATCTGACCTTGGCTATTTCTAGGGATGGGGCATTTTGAAAGTACAGATTACAAAAGCTTTTCTGGAAGACAGAGTAGTTACCAATACAAAATCATGCCACAGAGAATCTTCAATGCACTGCTAGGATTTTTTAAACATCAATTTAAGTCTAGAAAAAAATTAGTTAAATTTTAATGGCCCACATCTTTGACTTTTCCTCTAATGCCTTTGAGCCATTCCCCAGTTACAACTGCTGTATTTCAATTTGCTAATTAAATTCTTCCATTTATCAGGATAAACGGAAAATAATTATTTTTGCTGGATTATTTACTACTATACAAATTTCTGAAGTAAAACATTTATGCAAGCTTAATGCTCAAAACCAACAGCAGTTCCTAAAATGTAGGCAGAATTACAGGTTAAGAACTATTTTAGCAGTACTTCTAGAGGAAAAGGTGATGAAAGGAATATTTTTTCAAAGCAAAATTTTAAAAGGCAGAAAAAGAACACAGAGGTATTTTTTCTATTGTTTAGAAGTCATTATTCTCAAACAGGGATTGTATAATCTACAGAACAGCTGCATGCTGCAACCAATAGAGTATTTTTTAATATGCAATAATTTTCTGTCCATAATTCTTTACATGTAATAATGATGGAGAATTCAGTTGTACAGAATTTCCTTTGTCTGGAATTGAACTATTACTTCCCTTGGTGAATGGGAAGCCAGAGTCACTGGTATTTACAACAAGAATTTGTTAAGTAACAGAACACTGCAGAACTTACATAAATAAAAGTGGCCTGAAGTCCGTGCAGTTTTAAATTCAAAGGAAAAGAACAAACAGATCCCAGACAGAGATTTCAGTCTTCAAAATGGCAGATAACAGAGAAGCAAACCCAAGCTTCTTTCTTTCCAGTATCTCAGACCTCCATTTATCAATGTACAGAATCTGCTGCAATCTGGAAAACCAAAGTGGCTGAACCAGAAAAAGAGACTCCTGTGTTCCCTCTACATCCTGTTTTTGCAGAATAAAGTTTTAACCTTGTCTCCTAAATAATTTTGAGATCTCATTATTTGAGTGCTTTCTTGCTTTAGTGCATTGTTTACTAATTCTAATAAAAAACATCTGAAACTTGCACTTCAAATCAAAAGCAGGGCGTTAGGACAACCTTAAATTTCATCAACCTGGAATTGTGTCACCAATTCATAAAACCCCATGACTGGACAAACATAAACACAGCTTTCTTAAATACAGGCAGAAATGTGGTAGGTAAGCACAAGCCTGCACAAATTCAACAGACGTTTGGAAGGTGTTTGAAAGAGATCACTGCAATCCATACACCTGAATGCTAAAATAAAGCAGCACAACTTTAAAGTTCGACTCTTTTTGAAGAGAATTTTTAATAGATTTTGGTCTAGTATGGTTTATCTCAGATAAATGAATGGGGGATCACATATAATAAATAATTTCAAACAGAAAATTGCTAATGCAGAGAAGGCAGGACTGGTGCAGAACAAAGTGCAGAAGAGGGGAACACTCTCTTCAGTGCCAGCAGCAGAAGTACCAATCCATGGGAAGGTTGTGAATATCTCCTATTGAATTGTATTTTTAGCAGCAATTTTATCTGTCATATTCATGACAACCCACGCGTGACCCACGAGAACTCATGAACAGGTCAGCACTCACAAATCCGCCGATGGCTCAAAGTTTTCAAAGCATGAAAGATCAGGACTGGGACCAAAAGCTGACCAGGACCAACAACCCACATAAGATAACATAATTAGCGTTTGGAAAAAGCCACTGCATTCCCAGGTTTCAGGAGCAGAATATTTCCAGGTAAAGAAAGAGAAGTGATTATGTCACTTCACAACACCTCAGCACAATTTAAAGAGAGAGAGAGAGAAAAGATGCTTGTGGCATAGGAAGTGAATAACTCCTGTGATTGAAGAACAAACTCCAAGATGTCTGTGGGAATGTTAACAGGACAGGATGATTGGCACTGCTGTGGGAAAGAAAAAGAGAGGAGTGATTTGAAGGATTTTTAAGTGTGGGAGGGAATAAATGCAGAGCAAAGAAGGCGATAAATTTGAAACGGAAATGTAAAACAGCAGCATGAATACGTAAGAGCGATTGCGTTGGAGAGGGGAAAAAAGAATCCTGAGCACATTCCTATCTCACACCATTTTACATCTTCCAATACATCAGAATCATGGGCACAATGATTCACAGGGAAGATGCTTAACAGCAATGCTGAATAATGAAATAGCTTGGGAGAAAGTGTGGGAGTCGTGATACCCAAGTGCATGGTCAGCTCAGCTCAGAGGCTCCGCTGGTCAAACACATTCCTGCAGCCACAGAATCAGGGAAAGAACAGTTCTTGAAGTTTGCTGAGCACAGATAAACTTAGATTGATTGTCTGGGCCTGCCACCTGGAACCACAGCAGAGGTGTTTGCAACACACTCAGCATAAAAGAACAAAAAAGGCATCAGAAAAGGAACAAGTGTTTGGTTGAAGTCACTCAAGTCCTTACACTGCCAGCAAAGCACACGTAAATGAACACTAAACCAGGCCAACTGGATGTAAGCAGCCAGGTAAGAATTCGGAAGCTGAATCAACTCCAGCTTTTGTAGTGATGACTCAAATCAGGAGGAAAAAAGCAATGATCCAGGACAACTTAAAAAAGATTCCTACCAAAAGAGCCAATGAAGCACCAATAGTGGGTTGTGTCTATCATTAAACTGGGAATGCAGTCTCAAACCCAGATCTAAGAGGAGCTTGTTATAACCTAAACAAAGAACATGCTAGAAGCTATTTTACTTCCACAGAGTTTGATTTTCATTTGGGTAAAAACCTCAACAAGTGCCAGTCAAAAAAGTGCCCAAATTTGTGTAATAAAGTCTGTGATAAAATGATCCTAAGGGGTGCTAAATCAGTATGAGCAATTGATCATTTTAAGTTGTCTGCAATGCGAGGGCAAACAGGAACCAGGAGCAGTCTGATACCAATACATCAACACTCCTGAATGTACCAAGAAAACTCTGCTTTATAAAGAGCTTTTATAGGAATGTGTCGCATGAAGTTGTGACTTTTTTATTAGGGAAGAAAGATGAGTAAGAGTCAGGGAATAGCTGCAGCTGAAGGGCAAGTCTGGAGATTATTTAGTCCAACACCCTGCTCTGTGCAGAGTCAAACCAGAGCAGGTTGCTCAGGGTCATGCCCAGTCAGGATTCAAATATTTCCAAAGACTGAGTTCACAGTCTGTCAAGGCAAACTGTGCTAACACTTGATCACCTTACCATATAAAGAAGGCTTTATTGTAATTTTTTTTAATGTTTAAATTAATTTTCCATTTTTTCAGTTTGTGTCCACTGTATTTCTTTTCACTGAACACCACTGAGAAGAGTGTGGATTCAGCTTATTCACTCTTCTACAGGAGATGCTTACACTCAGCACTGGCCCTAGCAGCAGCCCTAGGGGTGCACCACCAATATCTGACCTCCAGCTGGACTTTGTGCTGCTGATCTCAACCCTTTTATCTCAGCAGCTGAGCCACTTTTCAATCGTCCTGTTGCGGTTTAACGTAGTTTAGTTTTTAGTTAAGGAAAAAAATCCATGAGCTACAGAAGTGATTCCCTGTAAGGACCTTGGCAGCTTCCTTTGGACCTGACAGAACCAATCAGCTGGCTAGTTTTGAATCTTGACACCCTGTTAAACCACTTAAGAGAGCTGAATATGCCTTTGTGAGATCACATTTAAAGACAAACAAAGCCAGGAAAAACTCTCTTGCTTCCTGCATTTCTCTCAAGTGGGAGAAATGGAAAGGGTGAAGACACATAGAGAAAACAACATGGAGACACCAAGGTCAGTGAAAAAGGAGTCAAATCCCAGATGGGAGAAGAATGAGGAGATGCCTTAGTCTTGGGCTGAGATTCTCTTGCAAGGCTATGGTGAAGACAGAATTGATCCATCAGACACTTTTTTCCCCTGTAACTCATGAAATGCACTGGGGGGATGTAGTGTTCCAACTACAGCCATGACCAGAGGCACCAGTGTTGAAACAAGCAGATGCTGAAGTAGCTGAGATCCAATGAGAAGCTTGAACAGAGAGAGATGAGAAACCTTGCCCCAGGGATAGAAGAAGAAAACCTCTAAAAGAAGGGAACTTTTGTCTCTATACTAGAGCAGTTCATCCTTAAAACTGCACCCCAATAAGCTGAAATGACCCATAGTGGTAGTTGTGGGAAGACACCAAAGCATGGGAGAGACTTCACGATTGCAGATTTGTGGGCAGCTGCTATTTGTGAAAATTAAAACCATGAGAGAACTGGTTCTTGTGGAAAAGACTCCATGGCATGGCAAGGGAGACTCCTCTCCCTAAGTGTACTTCAGAAAAATTATTTTAGAAGTGGTAAACTGACTGAAAATACCAAATTTTGTCTCTTTATGTTATCAGAGAGGGGGGAGGAGAAGTATTCTGACGGTTTATTCCGATTTCTTATTATTTTTCTTTTAGTTCTGTTAATAAAGTTTTCTTTATACCTTTTAAAGTTTTGAGCCTGCTTTGCTCTCCTCCTAATCCTTATCTTGCAGCAGAAAATGAGTAAATAATTCTAGTGGGTGCACTGGCATTTGGCCAGCACTAGACCCACTACACCTCATCACTGTGTACTCATCTAGTACCTCCTTCAGTAGCTTGTGCCTGGGGATGGTACAGGGGCAGTGCCAAGAGACCTAAAATCAGGATAAAGGGTATCTACTGCTCTGCCCTCATCCATTGAGGTCATCACTTCAGCACAGACTATCATCAGGTTCATCAGACATGACTTTCCACATATTTAACATTTCACACTATCATTTAAGGAATGAACCAAACACTACATTTAACATTTTTTCCATTATTTGCCCCTCTGTTCTTCATTGTCTCTCTCCACATCTGAAATTCAGCTAAGCACACCCTAGTACAACCACAGATGGCTGTTCAATAGCTTCACAACACAGACTTGTAAAGATCAGAGCACAATCCATGGTAATGTGGTCGTCACTCGTTATCAAAAATGTATTTTTCTTTTAAAATGTTTGAGAGAGTTTACATGACTAAGGCTCATGCTATATATACCCCAGGAATAAATTTTAAGTCTCCATAAGCAGGTAAGAAAAATCTCAACTACTATACATTTCACACACACAACAGTATTCTATGGGTGCAACTGTATTTGCATTTAGTTCAGACCAGGATTGTGCTTTTGAAGCAAACCTCCTGACAACCCTCACCTATCACACTTTGTTCCACACCACTGCTCAGGCTGAGTGTGCAAATTGGATTTCTTGGAAAAAAACTGAAGTGGAAGAGGCATTCCAGGCATGCTCACTCCAGAGAACACAAATTAGGTTAAAAAGTATTCTGAAATACCACATCCACACAGAAATACAACAGACTCACTCTGGCAAGATCTCAGCTCAGAGACAGCTTCCTTTAGCAGAGGTTGTCAGAAAGTAAGAACTTCAGCAGAGGGTATTTGGCCACTATGTGGAAAAAAATTAAATTTAAGCAATGCAAGAAATATAAGGTTGGTGTCAGAATGCTGATCTAATTTCCACTTCTTCCCAGTCATGCAGGAAGGAACACTAAGTATGAAAACTTCTGATTTATAGTAACAACAATGCAGAGAAGGGCCAGGAATGTGTCCAAATAAAAGTAGGATTTTAAGATGCCTGCAACCACCCACACTCCCATCTATGGCAGGTTATACACAAGGAAACTCTACATTTGCCAATCAGACATGAAAAAGGCTGACACCAGACTCAATGAAATCAGTTTTCTTCAGTAGGTGTCAGTCCTCACATGGAAAGATTAAATGCTTTACAAAACCCTAGAGAAACACAGCACAAAGAAATGACTGACTGCTGAATGACCTTCAAAAGTCAAAGAACAAAAAAACAGACATGTACCTAAACCCACATTAATTTCCAGGATACTCCAATAAACTGCCACGTAAACATGTGTTACAGGCCAGCAGAATAATCTACCTTGGAAGAGACCTCTGGAGGTCATCTGGTACCAGCTCTTACTCAAGGCACAGAGAGCTTCAAGATCAAATCAGATTGCTCAGGGCCTTGTTCAGTCAACTTCCAAGAAAATCTTCCAAGGATGGAGGTTCCTCAGCCTCCCTTAGTAGCTTGATTCAGTGCTTACCCATTGTGAAAACTGGTTTTTCCTTGTAAGTTTTGAGGTGGGAAATTCTGACAGGGTTTATTTGCTGCCTTCTCTCTTCTCATGGTGCACATGCAAGAAGAGTCTGGCTGTCTCTTCTCCACACTCACTTGGTGGCAGAGGACAATTAGGTCCCTCCAGAGTCTTATTCTTCTCCTTTAGGCTGAAGAAACCCAGCTCCACACACAGGCTGTCCTCATTATATGCTCCCCTTCAGAGCCCCTCTCCATCTTGTCTACACCTTTTATTTGTGTACAGAAGCCCAACACAGGACATGCTGTCCCAGATGTGGCTTCACCAGTAACTAAAATAAATCATCCCCTTCAGCTGCTGGCTCTGCTCCTGCTGAAGCAGCACACAAGGCAGTTACCTGGGACTGAAAACTGGAATCTTAACGTGTTAAAATACAGAAACCTCACAGTGAGAAAATAGAAATGAAACACAGCTGGAAGCAAATCTACCCCTGTCTGCTGCATCCTCAGAGATAGAAGGGCTTCCCTGTGGGGGCTTTCCATCCAGCAATAAAGTGGCTTCCTGCACTGCAGGAAACTCAACATGTTCTCTGATACCCTGGGAAGTCTCTCTGCAGTTTGTGCTTCTGTCTTACCAAAACTGTTACACTGCAGGTCTCTTCCTCTTCACCTTTCTTCTTGCCAGCTACTTCCTGCTCTGAAAGCTTCTCCCAGGGCTCAGCTGCTTCCAAGGAAAAAACAACATCTCTTTGGTCCTTCAGCAGGTTTCAGGGTCCAGTAGCTCATAGAAGGCAAACTGAGCTCTGTAAATCACTCTCAGACATTAAAAAAAAAAAAAACCACCCAAAAAAAAAACCCCAAAAAAACCCCAAAACCAAACCACGGACAGAAGAAATAATACACTAATACTAAGCATTTAAATATTATGCAAATATCACCTGTTTCTTAAGCAGTTTAAAGAGCTTTGACTAAGACCAACATCTAAATGCTGACCCAATGATCTCGTTTGCGAGCTGAGGAAGTATGGGCTGCATGAGCAGACTGTTAAAATGAGTTGAGAACTTGCTGAACTGACAGGCTGGAACACTAATTATCAAGTGCTCAACATCCATTTGACAAAAAATAACGGGTGAATATCACAAGGGTCAGTATCAGGGCACAGACTGCTCACTATCTTCCTAAGCACTTTGGGCAACAAGACAAATTGCAAATGTGCTGAAAAAAAAATTCACTTGAAGGATAATACAGACGTCATCTCCCCAAAGAGGCTGTGGAGTTGCACGGAGGTTTTCAAGAGCTGATGAAAAAACGTCAAAGTTGACCTCAACTAGTGTTGGCAACAGTCTTAAACTTGGAGGTAGAGGCTGGACCAGATGGCCTCCAGAGATCCCTTCTAACCCATGTCTCTGTGATCCTGTGAAGATGCAATGCAGGAACTTGATTGCTCAGGACAGCAATAGTAATTTGGGGAACAAATACTCCCACAGTGAGGAAAAAGCATATCTTAGTCTGACACATAGATGCACCAAATAAAACACTTCCCATTCTACTCAAGGACATGTTACCACTCTCAGACTCAAAAAGGAGTGTGTTAGTTTCAGACCTCCTCATTACAGGTTTTTAATTATAATGTACATAAGGAAAAGCAAGGAGATCTGCTACTTGTAGACTCAAAAAACCTCAAGTAGAGAGAGAAGTTAAATTCCAAGTCAAATAATACAATATACTCCGTATTGCTGAGAGCTTAGAGAAGAGTCTCTCTTTTGTCTGACAAATCTCTGTCAACTCCTTCTTGACTGCCACTTAAATATCACTTTAAGCACATTTTAAATAGCTCACTACATTTACCCAAACTTTCAATTACAATATAATTCATCACAATGACTTCTGAGCATCTAAAGCCATCCTTTACCTAGCTGGCCTATAGGATATTCCACCATTGCCAAGAGAAATAAGATGTATACAGGGTTGAATTGCAGTTTGAGAAAACTGTTTTGCAAATAAAACAGCAACTCTTACAGTGATGAGTTGTCTCTCTACCTAAAAAATTTCTTGTGCCCAGTCTGAGTTGCTTAAACTGCTCCAGTAACACCTTTGTCTGGCTGTTCTACTAGTCCAAGAAAATCACAGTGAGCTTCCATATCAGAATTATTTTCCTGAAGGTTGTACACACACTATGTGCATATGCACATGCAACACAGAAAAACAAACAGCAAAATAAATTCGTCTGGTAGGTAGGTTTAATATCTGCTCTTACATATTCAAAACACAGAAAAAAGTAATAATCACACTCAGTTCATGCAAACATATTATGCTAATTTTTTTCCATACACAGCAGAAGCATTTTTTGTTATTACCTTTGGAGCAGGAAGTTCATAATTAAATGTTCTGGCTTAGGATTAATTGAAAAGTCCAAGTTGCATAAACGACATGATATCACCAAGATTACTTAAGGTATTAGAGGGACATGAGTCATATCTACCTAAAAAAAACTGTTCCTGGCATCTCTAGTGTTACATTATTCATTTTGGTTGTGTTTATTCCTCTAGAGTCTAGGACATTATATTAGGTGCTGAACTAACAAGCATCACAGTCCTAACTCACTTAAGATAACCAATAACCACATCAAAGAGATCAGTCCTCATCGCAAGACTTGAAATTTTTTTTTTCTTTTTTTCCTTATGTTTTATGCATTTAAAACTACTGATGTATTCAAATATTTCAGGAAGCATTCTCTTCAGTCCATTCATTAACTACCTTTTCATATTAGACAGTGACTGTACCCATTAGGCACCAATTAGCTCTGCTAAGTATTTCTCTGCATATCTGGAGGACATTCTACCTCCCCCACAAAGATAAGAATACCAAAGACTTCTCCCCACCCCTTAGCAGTCAAGTGGAGAAGGCACAAGCAATATATTCTTAAATTAGAAGATTCAAAGTTAAAAGTAGAGCTTTTTATCAAGTTATTTTTGCCAAAAACAGTCTCCTTAGCAAGGCTGTGCTATGAAAAGCACAAGTACTCAATCTTCTCATTTAGCTCAAAAAACACTGTAAATGTATTTAAATAATTCACTACTACATATTTCAGCTGATCCCATTCATCTAAACCAGGATGAAACTTTATCCATCTTATGCATTACCTTGCTTTCAAATAATCCTATATCCTTCAGTAGGGTTTTGCCAAATAAGACAATAAATATGCATAAACATGGATCAGATTTTAATCTTCTTAATGCAACAGTACTTCTCCTCCTTTACTTTACCAAAAACAAAAAAAAAAAATATGAGGGGCTTCCTGTAACAGTCAGGCTTAAGTGCCTTAAATCATTCCTGGGATACATTTGCTCTGTACAAGTGCCCGACAGGAGGCTGTATTCAGGTGGTCTCTTCTCCTGGGTAAGAAGCAAAAGAATGAATGAAAATGGCCTCAAGTTGCTCCAGAAAAGGTTTGGATTGGATATTAGGAAACATTTCTTCACTGGAAGGGTTGCCAGGCATTGGAACAGGCTGCCCAGGGAATTGGTGAAATCACCTTCTCTAGAAGTGCTCAAAAGGAAGGTGGATGTGGCATTTGGGGACATGGATTAGTGGTGCCCATGGTTGGACTCCATGATCCCAGAGATCTTTCCCAACATAAGGACTCTGTGACTGCATTTACCCCAACAACATCCAGCTACAGTGGGTGGAATTGTGATGGTGTCCTTGTCAGGAGAGAAAGATAAACCTGAACACAATTTGGGTCCCAAGCCCTAAACAGACCAATAATCATTTGGTTATGCCTCCTCTCCACAGCACAGAGAGCAAAGCTGCTCCATGACTGAGGATTAGCTGGAATCTCACATTATCATTATGCAGCCCTTGCCAGAACAGGATTTGATTTACAGCAGCCCATGATAACAGCATTACATATGCCATATTTATTAGGATTGAATTCCTTCTCAGTAGATGCTCACCAACATTCAGTTGAGTGACTCAAAGCAATAAATCTATTTTAGGTTTTAAAGAAAACCTATGACAAGCAAGACAAAAGAGAAGTTGCCTTTAAAACCAATTTAATCAGTGGGCTGTAAACTACTCTAGGATCTAGCTAAACTGTTCTCCTCCAGTTTGCCCCTTCTCTCAGCTTTGTTACTAAATCAGGTGTAATCACCTATTTACACCACTTTACCTGGTAGTGCTGCTGGTATGGTCACAAAGGACAACACAACCTATTTTACCAGGTTTCCAAGCAAGCACAACACAGAAATTATTTCAGTCTGACTTCCTACCTATATACAGGATACCACAGATGGAATAAATGCATAGAATAAGAAAAGACTTCAAAAATGTTGAAGATAAAATGCTAGAGGCTGAGTTCAGGTGCTGAGCCACAATACAATCAGGCAATTAAGATCTAGGTCCACCACAGGAAAAAACACTGCAAAAGAAATCTGATGGTAATAATAATTCCTGTAAAACTATTTTGCAGGGCTGAAATGAAACTGGAACACATTTAGGGGGAACACTGTTGTCCGAACTCCACAAAACTAGCACGGATTAAAAAGTGCATTTTGTATTTAATATTCCATTGGTGGGGTATTTAAAACTGCATTCCTTAGCATCTATTATCTTTCCCTCTTCCAACAGCAAGTGCTGTGTGGTGCAGGAACGAGTCAGCAGATGGCACCCACGAACCAGAGCACAAACACCCTGCTGGCCCTTAGCTCACACACATGGGCTGGGTTATTCACAAAAACCTGGGACTTCTTTCCTGTACCAGCCAGGATTTTCCCTTATACCCTATAAATGGTCCAAGTGTGTATAAATCAAGTTCACCTTCACTACCTAGGTGACTTGCTGCATGATATTCAGATGCAAGGAGACATCAGAAAGAAGTGGAATGGTGCTTTTCACTTTCATAATTTTAATCTCAAACTCCACAGGACCAGTGTTTTTACCCCAGTTTACATCAGTTTCTGTGCAAGAATGCCAGTTGCAAATACTCCCTTTCACCTTGCCAAACACACACCTAAGATACAACCTCAAAAAATAAAAAAGAAAAAAAATCAACATATTGATGTTGATGCAATCTAATTAGGCAACTTAGGTCAAAAGCCAGAAGGCATTCAAAAGAACCGAAATTTCTCTCAAAAACCAGTATCACAACACTGACACAACTCATGTTTTTTAGGTCTGGGGTTAACAGCAGTCCTTATGCTACAAGAATGGATACAGGGTAGCTGAAGGTCCTCAATACCAAAATAAGGTAGGGAGGGCATTAACTGCCAATGTGGAAGAAAAAGTAAGACAGGTACTAAATATTTCAAGGAGACTGGACTACCCAGAAACTCTATACTGCATATTTGCAGTACATAAACCACACAAAATTCTAAAAATGTTACTGTATTCACATGATTTTCACCTTATAAAAAATTTTCTGAAATTCCAGTGCCTGTTATTGTTCTCATTCAAACTCCATCATCCCTTCTGCCTTTTAGTTATACCACTAGGAAGTAGTTGGTTTTTACACAAAACTAATTCTCATACCAAATGCAGATCTCTGCAACACTTTTTTTTCTTCTTCCTCCTGTTAGTTAGAGAAAGAACAGGCTGGAAAAATACAGGGTTGTGCTGAGAATGGAAGACATGGAAAAATCTCATCTTCACTCAAGCTACTGATAAGGTGTACATCCATCTTTTTCTGTTTCAAGACTGACAAATATCAGATAAGGATTTAATTCTTAGGCCTGAAGTAAACACATGGAATTCAGACACGTAGCTTGGACCAGCTATTTTAAGCAGCTGCTTGTGCTGTCGCCACACGGCATCAATCACATCATACATTTTAGATCAACAGAAAGACTGGGATGCAGCAGGGTTCTGAATAGATAATCAGAACTGTGCTTCACTACATGACAGCTCCACCAAAAAAAAATCTCAAATCTAAATACATGCACAGGACAAACTGCATCTGCTATATATAGGTCAAAAACCAGCAGGGAGTCAGAAAAACTTCCATTCAGAACTGTAAGAGTGATTGATTAAGACAACAAAACAATTTCTTTGGGAAATACTTATTAAAAGATACAAGCTTTTTCATTTAAATCATTTGAAATTGGAATAGAAAAACAAGAAGGCAGATTATATTCCTAAGAAACACTTCTATACCATTTGGGCTGTGTGTCTCTTCTTCCTAACTGTGAGGGAAACAAGAGCAAATCACAGGAGCAGCTGCATCACAGAGCACACAGCAGGTAGAATGGACACCAGGTAAAGAAATACCTGAAAAGAAGATTTGTAGTTAAAGATGCAGAAGATAAAGGGATTTCAGAAGGACACAAAAAGGAAGGACAACATAACAGCATTCTGTGATATATTTCCACAGCTCCTGTTGGCAGCAGCAGACTTTAAAGGAATTTGGAAGTGTCTGTGACCAAATCCCTCAAGTCCGACAGTTTGAAGCAGCCCTGCATGTTTATTCAGAGGAACAGGATCACCAGTATGTAAGAACTGAATGGGTCCATAAGTTGCTCATTAAGCATCTAATATTATATATCCCAAACTGGGTCTCTGCTTGTTGAGGAAACATTCCTGGGAGAATCCACACAGAAGCTTTGCAAAGACAAAAAAGTGAAAGCAAGCAGTGCCAACTTGTTGACGTACATTAAAAATGTTTGATATCACACAGGAGGCAGCCTCTGAGCTATGTCAGTGCTCTCAGTCTGTACATGGCCCTGTCCCAGGAACTCAAAGAAAACCATGTAAAAAATAACTTCAGTCCCCAAACTGGCAGAAGGCTGATTCAGATGGCCCTGTGGCTCAATGCAACACAACCTCAGCCATGTGAAATACCCATTCCCTTCTCTTCAAGACTGCTGGTATTTCAGCCTGAATGAATTGACTTTGCTTTCAGTCAGGGACACCAGAAAATCCAGCTGCTCAACAATAAACAAAACAAAACCAAGAAAAGGAAAAAGAAAAAAAAAAACTATCACCAAAGGCTTAGAAGAAGAAATAGAAAAACAATGAGTTTTTTCCAAAAGAGTAATGAAGAATAAAAATGAAAGAAACATGGGTTTCTTGACTTTATCATGGCTTTTGGTACATGTCAGTCTGATATGGAGGCCTTCACACAGGGGATATCTCTCCCCCCCCCCAGCCAATTGAGGGCTGGTACCTCATTTCCTCAGCATCTCCTGAAGTTCCCAGCTTGTTCTTCCCTTGTAAGGCAGCCACACGCTGGAAACACAGGGATGAAACCATCCGATTTCTCCCCAGTGCTGGATCCAGTAAAATGAAATGGAACATTTCTGCATTCTGCATGCTGCAGTCTTACAATGTCTTTATGCTTTTTTAACTCACCACAAGGCCAGGTAAAGCCAACACACGGAGATTTGAGTCCACCGTGCTGCAGCACAAGAGTTGCTTTCATTACTCTCTTGCCAGAGATATTGTAATTTTTTTCCCCATTTTACTGTCATCTTAACTTCCAGCTCATCAGTCCCTATCACATGGAAGGCTTCTCTTATCCCTCTGAGACAAACACTTTACATCTATCATATCTGCAATGCCTCTGCTTCTGGATTAAGTTTCAAAGCCCAGTACAAAAGTTATGTAACTTAAGCAGGGTAGAGCATCCAGAAAATGCAATCGAATTAGAAGAAAACAACCTAAAAGTAATCACATTAAACCAAGACAATTTTTAAAAGTACATACACAGTACACAGGAGATTGAGAATTTGAGCAAAATCCTCACTGGTGGAATGGTAATAGCAGATCTTGTAGCGCTGTTCTCAGGGATTGGACCTGAGAACAAAACCATGGAGAAATTTTTGCACTACTGCAGCAAATGCTAAAATTTCCATCAGCTGGAAAAGAATCAAGAATTCATCTGGCACAGAAGAAAACATGTTTTCAAATGCACAGAAGTAACTGATAATTTGTATCACCTTGATCAACTATGATCAGATTTGACCTTTGTGCTCAAATCTGTTGCGGATTCTTAACTAATGCCACAATCTTAAAGCTGCCATCTCTCCCTTCCCCACCCTGTATTTTCTCACACCACCTCCCCATATCCCTCATTTTCTAAGATAATATTCCTCTCCAAGCAGTATTTTTTTATCCACCTCTATTAACCATTAGTTTATTAATTGCATTTAACTCTTGCAGTGTTAACACATATTTTGTATTAAATATTTGAGAAATTCCCTTAAATAAGTAGAAACTACAGTTGTAAATTTACTGTTTTGAATGTGATTAAACTATAAGGTTGCTTCTGTAAATGCAGTGTCTTTGTGCACTGCTAATGAAGGCTGACCTTCATTTAGCAGCCTTTTCCTTGGGCCAGAAAACTGATATCAGAACTTGTGGTTGGATTAGGACCTCTGATGCTATTAAAATAAAGAACAGCTGCTGTCCTAACCACATTAGAATGGCTTTACTGCACTTTTTGATTACTATCAGCTAGAAAAACAGGATTTTTGTTGACTTCAGAGTGACAGTTTGCTGGAGGGAGAAGGGCAAAACTGTGTTTGATTATTAGCAGATATTTGCTGATAAGAACTTCTTAGTGGGACAAACCAAAGACTCTTCTATAAGTTACATAAAGGCAGCTTTTCCCTTTGGGAGCTGTAGCTCCTGCTCGTGTCAGCAGATACCAGAAGGGTTGACTTCTTCCTTTAATATGCAATGTGCCAGTTTCAATGAGGCCCAAGGAAGTTCCTGCAGAGTTCATAGCTGTGCTTTATTCCAAGTGTGACCTGCTATCTTATCATCTTGGCTTTTATTGCTTTATAAAAACATGCCATGACTTAGATTGCCAGACAAATAAAAAAAAAAGGGGAAAAAAACCCAAACAGGAGTAACACTGCTCAAGAATAGCAAGTATCACCAGTTACAATAAATCTTATCATCCCAGAAAACAGTATATCCTGCTATCATCCTGGAGAAGAAAGGCTCAATATTGCATGCCCATGCAGTCAAACTCCAGTATTTTCAAGAAGGATAATCAGAAGGAAAACTCTACCAACACCAAAACTCAGGCAGCAGAAGTCCCTGGCTGAAGCCCCGTTCCAGCTAACCCTGGTGGAGTTCAGAGGAAAGCCACACCAGCCTCAGTGTTCCAGGCCAGATCCAACTTCCTCAAAGATCAAAAGGCATTTGAGTCCAGGAATTTAGTTCAACCTATTACAGGAGACAGACAACTGCCAAGTGGAATCTTAACCTAAATTTGTACAGTGTTTAGGAATATCTAAGTCAGACCTACCCACAGTTAATGCTACAATCACCATTGTGCTGCAGAAAGGAGTAATTAAGAGGATGATTTTTTACTGACTTACACACAAGACTTTGCAATTCCCTGTGGCTCCCAGAGCCTGTTTACTCATGTCATAACTGAAGGCCCTCATAAACCTTGGTAGGGATTTACTAACACCTTTGGTAAAATGTCTAATTATTCAAAAGTCTGTATTTTAGTAGAACTGGTAAGAAAATCATATTCCTGTTAAAAAAAAAAAAAAAAAAAGAAAGAAAGAAGGAAATACCTTGAATGGTCCTTTCCCAGGAAAGATTTCCCACCCATCCTGGTTTGAGATAACACATTCCCTCTAGACTGCAAAGTAGAACACAGCCACAGAAAGCCAACACTGGAAGAATTTTTCCATAGTTGCTCTTAAGGAAAAAAGTATGTTTCCAAATTTAAAAAGCAGACAGTAACTGCTGTCTTGTGTGTTCTGGAAAGAACATTAATCAGGTTATTTTTGTAATTTACAAACAACTAGTATAGTTAAATGCTTTGAAGCACTACTTCAGATTTCAGCTGCAAGGAATACAGGCCTACCTTTAACCCAGTTGGTTTTTTGCCAGGCACGTTCTCCCATCGAAACAGGGGCATTTGTGCTACCAAGAACACTGTGCATGGATGGGAAAATAACCTCAAGTATTGTAACAATTATTAGACAGCATCTACATGACAGACAGTGGCCTTTCAGACCCAGAAATACTTGTTACTAACTTCTTGGTTGGCTGAGGAGTTTTTTTGTTTAAAAGGAAAACAACACCAGCAGCACCACAAAAACACCAAACCACATTTTCAGAGCAGAATATTGATGCAATTGAGGAATATTCAGAGCTGGGTAATTCCTGCATGCTAACTGCATCATCTCCAGAACAACCCAAGAGAAGATGGAAGGAATGCCTGAACTACACTGACAAGTCCTTACAGCTTCTTTGGAAATTCTGCAGATCACCTCAGAGGAAATTACCATCAGACCCTATATACATACATAAATGCAAGTTGTCTTGTTAAGAGCTACAAGAACAGCCTTAAATCATCTCCTTATAAATATGCATTGACATTCTGAATATGCAAAACACACCAATCAAAATTAACTCATTTTCTGCCTCTGCACCACAATGAATACTCAACAGATCCCAAATGTCAGTGAAGGTGAATTCCCCTACTTCCCCTTCTCCAGTAAAACCTCAGCTCCTTATGGTTACTGTGGCTTGAGACCTAAGGAGTTCCAGATGCTGAAATGCTTTGTGGATCTTACTGCCAGTCATGGTTAGAGAGTTCACATGCTACAGGACATCCAACTTCATGAAGTTACTGCTTTTCTTATTGGAACTCCTCAACAGAACTCACACCTGACCTGTGAGCAAAGCACAGGAACAACAGCTACTGGGAGGAGCTGTGACACCACATCCCATTCCATGTGCCAACACAGAGCTGGATAACAAGGTCCAGCAGCTACACCATGGGGTAAAAGGGAGGTTTATGAATGACAAATGCAGAATGGTAGAATAGTTTGATTTGGAAGGGATCTAAAAAGATTATCTATTCCCAGCTATTCCCACCTTCCACCAGACCAGGATGCTGCAAGCTCCAACCAAGCTGGCCTTAAACACTTCCAGGGATGGGGCATTCACATCTCTTGGAAACCTGTGCCAGGGCCTCATCACTCTTACAGTAAAGAATTTCTTCTTAATATCTAATGTCAACCTACCCCCCTTTGGTTTAAGGCCATTTTAAGGCTAAATATCAACAGCTTGTTTAAGTTGGAGAGAGAATGTGCATAATGAGGCTGAAAAAATCAGGCTTACCACTCCAGCAGTCAGATGGAATATCAGATTCAGAGCATGGAAGATCACAGGTGTTTTCAGACAAAACACTGTATTTCTCAGAGAGGGTTCATAGGAAAAGTTTTTGAAATTAGTTACAGAAAAAAAGTGCAATAGAAAATGAACTTCAGGGTGCATATTTCTTAAAGCAAGAACAGCCTCCTAGAGCTTTATTTTAGTGCTTCCAAAAGTGCATACAAAAAAAGCTGTGCTTGGCTGTCTGCAAACAAGCACCCAGGGAAAAGTGCAAAATAGGATTCCCAGGGGGCAGCTGTGATTCATGAAGGACACTGCTCCTGCAAGCCACTCTTTGCAAGCTCTCTGTATTTTCATTTTATTAGATGCACAGACAGAGCATAGTAAAGAAACACTTCCATTTTCACAGAATGACAGGGAATAACACTCATCCCATTTATAAAGCAGGACAAAGAAAAGTAGGTAGATTCCACAGCATGAGGCACAGTCTGCTTCAAGCAGCTGCTTCTGATAATGTTATCATATCAACCAGCACCAACCTTAAAAGGTAGAAAAACTGAAAGTAAAACAAAGCAACAGCAAGTGTACCAGGAAGGCAAAGTGAAGCCTGCATTCCTTTCCAGCCTTGGAGCCTGACTTCATCTTTGCTAGGGTGACCTTCCACTGGGTCCAGGCTTGAATACTAATATTAGACTAAAAAGAAGTGTGCCACCCTCTAAATATAATGATGACTCAACACCTAGAGGCTTTGGTGACGTAATATGAACAAAGAGATTCTGACTTCACAATCTAGATGCTTAAAACTCAAGTCAAAAGGAACAGATTTTCCTTCCCCTGCAGACACACATCCTGCCTAGAGCCTCCCAGAGCATCATCTTGAATTAGCCTGTATGAAAAGGGAACTGAAGAAACATTTCACACATGGCAGCAGACACACTGGCTCCACTTTGTTTAAAAGGAGCACTGAACAGACACATTTCAATTATCTGCTTCAGCCAAAGCAGAAAGTTTCAGTTCCAGAATTAACATATAAAAGTTAAAGACAACACAGCACACCAGTGAGCAGTCCAGTATCTTTCACTGAACCTTAAAAATAAAAATAGCAGCATGAAAATGGACTTTGTTGAGAAATCTGAATGCAAGTACAAAGGGAAAAAAGCCTTTACAAGTAAGGCTACAAAGAGCTCTTAAACCATCACCCTTGGACAAATATTTCAGCACTTACCTGAGGGAGCCTGAAATATTTTTCAGGATCCAAGTTCAATACATCTTAAAAAATAAAGTCAGAGGAAGTTTAACAGAGGCTTCTCCAGTAAGAGCAAGCAATCATCCAATATATGTAAATAAAGCTGTAATGTGAAAGAATCCCTCATGAAAATAGTAATTGTTTTCATAGTAAAGTCCTTCTATTAAAATAGGATTATCTTTTCCATTGGCTTGTTAGTTTGACTTTTCTCCTTCCTGCCCCACCCCACCTCCATTAAGCTCACAATTCAGAAAATGCATTTTTAATCACCTTCACTCCCCAATCTTGCATTCCCACACTGGCCCTCAGCATCAGAAGAATTAGTATACACTTCAAGAAGTGTTCACAGAATCACAGATTGGAGGAGGTTGGAAAGGTTGACCCTCTGAGGGTCAACCTTTCCAACACACCCCTGGCTCAAGCAGGGTCAGCTTGAGCTCAGTTACCCAGGACCATGTCCAGAGAGCTTTGAGTATCTCCATGGGGAGAGAGAGACTGCACCACCTCCCTTGGCACCCTGTGGTAGCACTGCCACAGTAAAAAATGTTTCCTGATGCTCAGAGGGAACCTTCTGCATTTCAGTTAATGCCTGTGGCCTCTGCTCCTGGCACCACTGAAAAGAGTCTGGTTCAGCCCTGTTTGCATCCTGCCTTCAGGGGTTCACACACACGGCTCAGATCCACCTGAGCCTTCTCCAGCTCAACAGGCATAGCTCCCTAGGCCTTTCTTCAGAGCAGACAGGCTCCCATCCTTTCATCTCTGTGACCTCTCTCCAGTATGTCTACATCTTCCTCATGCTGGAAATTCCAGAACTGAAAACATTTGATCAGTATTTTCTCATGCAGAAATAACAATATATCTCCTAAGTGCTTAGATTACATTGGCAAGAAAAAGCACTTGGTGGACTTTGGCTATCACTGCCTAGGCAGCTTCACCATAACTAAAATGCTCAGAAACTCATGAATCATTCTTTATCTGAAATAAAACCATCAGGTTTAACTGGTGCTCCTTCCAATTTGAGCCAAAAGAATAGTAAAAAAAGGAGCATGCAGCTTCTAAAATGCTCGAGGAAACACATCCTTCCCTCATGAAAACATATTCTAATAATGAATATTATTAGAAGAAGAAGCTAATAATATTAGCTTTGTGTAAGTGTCTCCTGAGGCACTACAGCATCTGAAGAAACCATCCTAAGAGACAAAGATGCTTCACTTTGACAGTGTGTTTACCAGCCCCAGCCTGAAGGAAGTTGGAGTCACAGAACAGAAAGGTTGGTTTTACAAACAGTGATACATGCACAGCAAAAGCACAACAAAAGAGTTACCAGCCAGAGTTTAAAGGCTATGGGGAGCAATTAATTGCTGAAACACTCGAATGCCCACCCTCAGGAGTTATCAGAGTCATGGCCTTTGGCTCACCAACACATTTGCTTTATCAGGAAAGCTAAAAGGAGCAGCACCTCCCATTCAGTCACAGTACCAGCCAAAAATAAGTCTCAATTTTGCCATATCTTGCTCACACATAAATAGTCCCAGCAATGTAACAAAACCCAGGGTTAAGGCGTAATTTTTTTTTTTTGCTTCTTTACAGTAAGACTTCCATGACCCAACCAAGTCAGTGCTGTAGACTCCAAAACACCAAATTAACCTGCCCCTACCATTAACTGTATTAAGCTGTATGCCAAAACAAATGATCAGAACACAGGACAGTGACAGGGGCACAACCGAATGTGCTCCCAGCTTAGCAACAGATATCCTGTTGGATAATCTTCTCCACACCTTTGCTGCACTTTAGGAACTAAAAAGCTCTGTATTTTGAGCACACTGCAAAGAAGATACAATTTCATTTTCCATAGGAGGAAGGCTGTCCATGATGGGAGTGGAGATAAGCAAAGCCACCTCCCCTCAGCTATAGCAAGCTGCTATCCTTCTGAAGCTGCTAAAACATCCTGCACAAATCCTTAAATGCCCATAGTATGGACCCACTTATCTGGGGCATTCTCCTGATCCAAGCACACATTTCTTTCCAGGAACACAGCCTGGAAGGTAGGGAAATATTTTTTGACCAGATGCTCTGTTACTGAAGCAAGATCAGTTGTAGGGAGCGTTAATCTATATTCCCCTTTTCTTCAGTGTTTCAGGAGAGTCAGTTCCAAGCAGCTTCCTTGAAGCCTGATGGCAAACTCATCTTCAGATCCCAGAGTCCACAACTCTTCAGGCTCAGCATAGTGAGACCTCAGGGTGCCAGCCAGGAGAAAACACAAGCTGGGTCTTTCCCTGCAAAGGACATGGCCTTCAGCTGCCAGAATTCCTCACCTTGAGAGAATGAACATCCCAACTCAGGCTCCCTGCAGGTGCCATCATTGCTTTTGACAGGAGACTGAATCCTTTCTAAGAGGGATTGTAGACACACAGCACTGGTGAAAGGGTATTTCTGACACAGGACTCAGAACAAACCAAATCAGCTTATCCCCAGCACAGGTGTATGTGCTGCCAGGAGCTGCTGCAAGTCCACATTCCAGCACAATCTGGAATTCACCCTGTATCTGATACAAAAGAGTTAAATGCCTTCCAATTAAAACCTGTCTTTAGTGAGTGTATTGCTTAGATATTAGTGTGTTAGAAGTCTGAACTTGACATTTCAGCCCCTTGGACACCTCAGATAATGCAAGTTCAGAACTGACAGGGTAACTTCTTTACTTTAATGCTGTTCCATGCTAAAGCCACTCAGAACTTTCCACACCAAATCAAACCAGCCATTTACAATGAGGCCTTCTCTGGCTTCCTTTACTAGCTAACTTGTAACTTCCAATCATGCCTTCACTTTACTCCTAAAAGTGCAGGTCAAGAGTAAAAGTCAAAAATACATTACAAAAAGCTTTACTTTCTGCAGAATGAACACCACAACTAAACAATTTTAGATATAACCAGTACTATAGTACATACTTTTTAGAAGCTTAGTGTACCATTACATATACTTTGTGTCAATATATAATTGAAGATATGATTGTTAGCACCATTTATGAACAGTGATCATGTGAGATTTTAAAATTTAGCTTAGCAACGTGACAATATTTTTATTTTGAATTCATGTGTGCTCTTATCTTGCAGCAACAGTTATTAATAGAAAGGATTATGGATATTAATCAACTGGAAACACAAGAACATGTTCTACAGGAATAATAAAAACCATCATCAACTCCCCAGGTTCTTGGACTTAATGAGAAATCTGAAGGTAATCCCATCTTGTTAAATAGAGACTTAGAGGAGTAAGCACTTACCTGCAAACAGAGCTTCAACCCACAGCAGGCACAGGGCGTTCACAGACCCACGTGGCACAGAACATCCACCTCCACAACCCAGCTGCTATTCTTAAGACACATCCTTAAGTCCTGCAAGTCTTTGGGGATTGCTATCCCACATACTTACATAATCTCCCATTCCATTTTCTAACTAAGCCATCAGCTAAATACCAGAATGCAGCCCTCAAAAGGGAAAGCTCAGGAGCAAGTGGGGATAGAATCTCTGCAGGGTAAACAGAGAGATTCTCTACTTCCAGGTGGGCTTCTGCTTTCTCCCTTTAAAACTGGACTTACAGACCTCTTCAACTTTAATCAAGCTCATTACCAGATGGTGATAAAATTCTGGAAAATGGCAGAATGTAAATGCAAGGTGCTTATTAGCAAAAGGCCTGTTCAATAAAATGGGAACTGGTTTTCAAAATTGCAATTTAGAGTGCAGAATTTGTAATACATAATTGCCCATTTTAAAGCTCATATTGCAGCACTAATCTATATTACTCAAACATACACAAGACATTATTACAGAAGACAAAAATGCCTAAAAAACTAAACCCAAATAATTCCACTTGTACAGCCTCACCAGACATCACCTTCAGTACCTTTAAGAGGGAGCCTGTATCCTTAGAAATCTTGCTTTATTCCTCTTATATCTGGAAATCCCCCCACTAAAAAGTCTTTGTCCATTCTGGCCAGCTCTGGTCCCAGTGATTTTGTAGTTTTATCTGGGTACCTCAGACAGTTTCTGGCAAAACCCACTGTACCACTGCCAGCTTGTTTCTGAATCGAAAATTCTGAACAGGACACTCGAGTAGCTTGAGATGTGCCTATAACAATTAGCTCAGACTCATTTCATCAGACAATAAAGCCCCAAGTTAGCAGTTTTATATTCTTGAAGTCTCAGTCAGAAATAGCACTAGACTAAGAAACAGGAACTGAATGCTTCCTACAAGAGTTGATTTTTTGTTATTATTATTATCTTAAGACCATGTTGTTCTCAACATTGTTTTAGATTAATTGCAGAGTTCAAAATATTGTCATGAAGTTTCTCATGTGTTTTTATCTAGAAAATCTGAAGTGTATGACAGTGAGAACACAATATTACTGAAAATTTAAAACACGCCAGACCTTATCTCTCTTCTCTACAAGTACATGAAAGGAGGTTGGAGTGAGGCAGGTGGTGGTCTCTTATCCAAATCAGCAATCAGTAAGACATAAGGAAAAGGTCTCAAGGCATGCCAGGGGAGGTTTAGCTTGGATATTAGGAAAAAATTATCCACCAAAAGGGTTGTCAAGCATTGGAACAGGCTGCCCAGAGAAGGGGTTGAGTCACCAGCCCTGGAGGGGTTTAAAAGATGTGTACGTGTGGCACTTAGGGACACAGTTTAGTGGTGGGCTTGGCAGTGCTGGGCTAATGGTTGGACTCAATCTTAAAGGTCTTTGCCAACCTAAGGATTCTCTAATTCTGTGAGAAAATACAGAAAGGCAGCCTCTCATCTCAGTGATCTGTGATCAGCAAGCAGGAGCAGCCATCACATGCTTGACTTTGCTATTCCCACCATCCCTGCAGCCAAGGTTGCCATGAAGACACAAACATCCATTTCAGTATTCTGCAAATCTCAACAAAAGAAAAACATTTTTGTTGACCTCAGCTGACAAAGAGGCTTTTAAGCTCTTGAAATAAATGTCAAAGCAGAATGCTGCTGTTACCTTAGAAAGAAGTCATACTTGTGATCAAGTTTCTTTGCATGAAACTGATGAAACTGTTTCACTGACAGCAATAAACAGATATAAAGCACAGGTTTCTCTTACAAGGAAAATCTGGAAACAGACACTGTACCTTACTGTCCTCATCCTCAAACACGGACTGGTGAACATTACAGGCGAAGAGAGAATTTGGGAGATCATTGAAATCAATTATTTCATGAAAATCTTCCTCTGCAAAACATCTCTTCAGGCCATTGTCTCCATTGATAGAGTAGAGCAGGAATTGTCCTCCATCCTCTGGGATGCAGCCATACTGGCCAAGGCCCCGCATTCCAAAGAAGTAAGAATCTCCCCTCATCCCTGGCAGCAGAGAAGATAACATCACAGTTACACAATGTATTTAAATGTTCCACATCCACAAGGTAATCCTGAGATTCTTAAGTCTGGTGGCTCTGTTTGTACAAAGTAAATTTCACACAATTCCAAGGCAACAATTGGCCTCTGACACAGGGCACTGAGACCAGTCTGACCAAGGTTCAAACAGGGGCTTTAACTTCATTTATTAGCACAGAAAATGCTTAAACATACCAGTGCAAGTTTCTGAACACAAACAGAAGAGACATTACTTAAGGGCCCCTTGCCCTATGAGAAAACACTGTGCTGTATTTGGGTTTAAAAGAACCATGATTGTTACTGGGCAGGCTGCTGGTGCTTCTGAGTCTGCAGCCAACTCAGGAAGCATAATGCTCAGGGTAAGAAGAACTTTGAAAATAACCTTGAAATTTAAACCAGGCTTCAAGAAAAAAAAAAAAAAAAAAAACAAAAGACCCTTATGGAAAGGAGCATGAACACAGCATAATCAAAAACCAGTACAACCAAGACACATCTCTGCTACACAGAACACGGCCAATTTTTTCTACAGTTTAAGTACAGAACTTGGGCTGGTTTTCAAAGCCCATTAGCAATTTCTTTGCATCTTAATCACACTAGGTAGCAAATAAAGTTAAGGGAAGAGTGGACTCAAGATGACTTTCAGCACTTTCAGGAAAGTCCTGCTGATTTTGGAGCCTTTATCCCAAATGCATCAGTAGAGAAAGGTAATTTTAAGGCACACAAAATGATGGGCACACATAATGAGCCCATACATTAAAAGGTATCACTACTGTTGTTATGAGAGAAAGCTTCATGCCAGCCAAGGGGAGTAAGTAAAGGTCCAATTAATGATCAGTGTGTTAATTAGTATTTAATCAGGTATTTAGCAGTCCTTAGTAGACATCAACTTATTGCATCTAGAGAGCCCCAGTGAGTTAACTAGAAGTTTACTGGATAATAATCTATTCCCTTTTATTTGTTTCTTTCAATAACAATATACAATCATTAGCTGCTTTTCCTCCTAGCACAAGCATTTAGAGAGTTACATAAACTCAGTGTGCTCATCTGTTCTGCTCTGTCCTTGCTCTCTTGCATACTTGCTATTCTCTATAAATAGCTGTAAATATTAGCTCAAACACACTATATAGAACTGCTGTCCAAAATTAAACCATATGGGTTTATTACACTTAATCTCAGTAAAGCTAAATTATGGAGCTAATTTGCCATGGCTGTGCCTTTCATATAACCTCTGCTCTGAAATGAGATTTGGATGATGACAGAGCACATCATTCCATAACATAAGGTTATGGAAATATCAGTAATTGTTATTGCTGGAGTCTCAAGGCTAATGACAGAAGTTCTCAAGTACACAAGCTGAAGCCATGCTCAAAAGTACTGTGTTAACCTGAGGATGGGGTTTCAGGCTATCAAATACACACTTTGCTTTCAGCAGCTCAGCCCAGTAGTAGCACAACTACCTCCAACTAATTTCAGTTTAGAAATTAAATTCTGATTGGAAAGAGGAAGCCTGAACAAATGGCAGAAGAGATGGCTACAATTCAGGAGTACATGTTAGTGTAGGAGAGCTCACCCTCACAGCAACATTGCCCCTGGTATTTGAACCAACTCACTTAAGCTTTGTGTTACTGCACATTTCATGGTAAACACATCCAGGGAAATACTGGAAAGAAATCCTCATAGCAGCCAGAAACTTCACATCAGAATGCAGTATTTTCTCTAGAAAAAGCTTTAATAAATCATCTCCTCCAAAAACAATCATCTCTAAGTATGTTTGTCATCATGTCTAGCTTGTGTCATTAGGTTTATGGAAATGAACCTCAAGCCCAGTGTTACAAAACACAATTTACATGGCAGAGCAGACTTGTGCCAGGCTATGGGAAGAATTTCATTCACCAACAGGCAAAAAAATTTGCAGCCAGGGAAGACGCTGACCATCTGAGAGTTACACTGGACATGCTAAAGTTGTAGAAATCTGGATTATAATGTTAAAGTTAACAAGTTTCATACCTCCTGTCCCAAGGCATAACAAGGCTAATTGTGCAGAGAAGCAAAGAATCTCAATTAAGAAAGAAGTCAGAAGTCTACAGGCTTCCTCACTAAGCAGTTGTTTATTTTTCTCTCCTGGGAGAGCATATTATAAGTACTACATAGGAAAGCTTTTAAGTTAGGAATTCAGCAAAACCACTATGACAACAAAACAGAACAGGATTTTAAGTTATAACCATGAAGCTCAGGTTTTTAACCAGTAACAAAATGAACATATGCTGCAGCAGCCAGGATTAGAAATTAATAAATATTTACATCCTGTGGCAGTAGTCTTGCTCTGCTAGAGCTCTTGGATAGAAAAAACTTGATTCTTTTTTTTTTTTTCAGCCAATTATTGAGACATTTTTGCCCAGTGGGACTTGGGTATTGGCCAAGTCTTTTGAAGAAAGTCACTGTCTCACAGGCTTGTGGCCAGCTCTTATCCCAGACTTGCAGGTGTCTGTGCCTGACAGGCATCTTCTACTCTTAAGATACATCCAGAGTTCTGATTAGTGTTCCCTCCACTAGCAAATTAACTTAGACCCGATTCCTAAATCCTCTGCCCAATTTATGATGGCGTGGTTAAGAACACCTGCATGGAGTAACTGTTGTTTCACAGATTTTCCTCTGCCATGCATTGCACCATAGAAAGAACAGCACCACAGTTAAAACAGAAATCTCACTAAGAAAATGTTCCCCTCCATGTTCACATACATGTTCCCCAAGAGAAATAAACTGCCCATGAGCCTGAGCTGAACGATAATCAGAGGGGACAAACATACTTGAATCAACATTTGTTAGCAGGCTTCAATCAGAAGTTACCCTCAGGCATAAGATGGAAAGCTTACATTTTTCCATATTATGAATAGTGTTACACATACAAACATTTACATATATATATATATGTGTAAAAAATCATAACTACATATCCTTTATTATGTCTGTCAAACCTGAAGGCTCAGTTATCATGTTGTTGGTAGTGTTTTCTGGCTTCTTTGAAATGATTTAGCCACTTCAGGCAGTCCTCTGACAAAAAAAATATTCTCTTTCCAATTATTCAACTAATTTAGAATAAAAGAATTTATATTTCAAATCTCTTAAAACAATTAACTCTAAGTCATGTATCATCCATGAACTGGATTTCCATATCAAATAAACCCAATTAAAAGTAATCTTTTATGTTACAATAATACAATCACTGGATCACATTCCCATTTATGTTAAAGCTCCTTTCCACAGCTTCTGACAAAATTAGTTAATTTCATCCCCTTAGGATCCTTTTTATATTAAAAAAAAACAACCAAAAATCCTCACATAACAGTAAACTGGACTTACCTTCCTTTTAAAATGCATGAATTCAAATCAAGTTATGCCTTTGCTTCTCCCCTCCCAAATCAGATTTTACAAATACTTGAGATACCAGAAATTGCCATACAGAATTTCAAAAAAAAGGGGCAATGCCATTAAAAAAACCAAATTATACACTAATATAGGCACTATCCAGAACCAATATTGATGCTAAATTATCCAAAATCTTACCTGGGATCATGACAGCAAACTCTGTCAGGATTGTTCCCCTGAAAAGTCTGTGGCACTGAGGCAAATTCAAACCTGAGCCAAACAACTTGATGGAACCTCCAGCTAAAGCTGAGCACTTGCCACATCCATTTATTCCCTTTATTTAAAGCCTACCTGAATGTTATCTGTGTTATTTCTGAATTTGGTGTAATGTTTGGACCCTCAACTTTAATACATCCCACAGAATGAGAACCTCAAGAGTGCTGCACTTTTAACCCTTGGAGAACCACAGCAGCCACTTCCCTCCCAGACCCTACACATCACTTCACTCTGACGTGGGTTACTTTAAACTTCCAAGGTCCAGGTGTGCAAAGGTTTCTAATTTGGGAACTCTCCAAACACAAGGCAAACACCTTCCCACTGGCACAGGTCATGTCAGTGTTCAGCACTAGAGATGCTGTGACCAAAATCTCTGTAGATATTCCAAGTGGGAGCTCTGTGTTCATTCTGTTACCTCACTATTTTTAGACACAGTACACCTCTAATTAAAATTAACAGAGGCCAGCAGAAAATTATATTCACTGGAAAACAGCAGTAGCTCACTGAAGTTTCTCTTTGAAAAATTACACTTATTTAATATAAAACTGAAAGGGTAAAGATGCACATCTTCTCATGAAGTCAGATCCCTGCAGAGCCAAAACCTTCAGCTGAAATTGCATTGAATTAAGACAGTTTGAGGACATGAAGTGTCTGAATGGACCAATGCCTTCTCTATCACTGAGCATTTATGGATGTATCCACTGTTTTTATGGAAACTAATAAGGCATTTCCTTGGTGAACATTTCCCTGTCTTTAGAGTTTTTAAAAAGAATCCCTGAGGGACATCAAGAAACAGGCACATATCTCTTGAAATCACTAGGAAACTTAACTTTTTTTATTAAACACTGCTTGCCATGACAAACAACATGACTAAAAATAGAATAAAGCAAACAAAACATTACAAATAGAAGCTTTAAATATAATCACTATAAACTAGAAGTATTATTAAGCTCTGAGTGCAAACCTGGAAACTCTAATCTGCAGGAATTTAAGAAAATTTGGAGGAAAAAACAAAGCAAGAAAAGTTGCAGTTGCTTTTGTAGAAGGGGTCCAGGAGAAGTGTAGGGATTCCATCTTGGCTCCTACTGAAAAAAAAAAGCCCCAAAAAAGCAATTTTTACCATAATTCAAAGGCAGGGGAGAGGCAGGAGGGAGGAAATCAAACCCAGTGAATAAGATCTTACTGCAAGAATAATTTTTTACTTAAAATATTCACTGACTTTACAGTAGCAGAGCCACCAATTTCAGTGGTGCCAGCCTAGGGCTGCACCTCCTGCTGAATCCAACTGGCCCCACAGGGAAGGCTCTGTCAGAAAGCACAAATGTATCAGGGAAGGTCACAGAGTAACTTACTGGAATTTCATTCCACTCTGCACAATGAACACTGGAGATGAGCATTACTTTTAATGGTGCTAATTCTTCACTGTGGAAAGCTCCTATGGACTTAAATAGAGGCTTTTTAGTTAATTAGAAAGAGCAGAACTGGACCTCACATGACAGGATTAATGAACCTTTGCAGCCTCAAAAGCAACAAGGACTACAGTGACCCCCACCCACAGCCTTCACCCTGATCTCCCACCTGGGCAAATTCCCTTACAGGAATCAAAATTATCAGTACAGGGAAGTCCACTCACATTTGAGCTCCAGTTTGGTTAGCACCACACAAAAATAGTGCCAATCTCCACTTTTCCTCTTACAAAAGTGGCAGATATGAGGAAGAGGATTTTAATTTTTTTTTTTTCTAAATGCTAACTGGTGCAAATCCCAAATGTTCTAATCCTTTCCATTGACATTCTAGCCGCATTAAATTTAGCTGAGACTTGGGAACTATTTTTGGAAGCTTTTAACATCCAAAGGGACTATTCAGTTTTATTCCTCTAAAGCAGGAGTGGTCAGCTCAAGCAGTCCAAGACATGCACATCACACTGCAGGTTCAGCTGTGCCTCCCACACCAGGGATGTATCCTGAGACCACAAAGGGACTCTGGCATTGCCTTGCTGATAATCTGCACCTCCAGCACTGGAGAAAACAACCCAGGAGGCACTGGTGAACCCAACCAAGCCAAAATTCCAGTGCCACTGCACAAAAGGAAGGTAATGCCTTGGAGCAGCCAGTGCCAGGTGTGAAGGAAGATTCCCTGTGCTGTTCTCCAAAGTCAAGAAGCTGAGCTTCAATCAGTTGGGCACTACAGTAACCATGGCAACATTAAGGTATTCAAAGAACCAAAAAAAAAAAAAAAAAAAAAAAAAACCAACCAAAAAAACCCTCCCCAAACACAAACACAAAGAAACCAGAACAAGCCTCCTGATCACCTTCACTCGGCCTCTATGCTAATCTATTTAAAGCAAGCCCGTTTCATAAGGGGCACACAGCATTAGAGCGTCACCGGCCTTCAGCCAGAGCTGTCACCTCACACAGGGGTCACTGGAACACTCACTCGCTCAGCAGCCCTCCAGAAACTCAGAACTGTGCCCCAAATCCCACCCAGAACTCCCTGCAGCAGGAGCCATTCACAGGGCTTAACTCCTAGAAAACACTCAGGGACACAATGATGACTTGGAATAACATTTCAAAGTTCCCCCCTCTAAAAGGATTTCCTGCTAGCAAAATCTAGTAATTTATAAATTATTTAATTAATTACTCCAACGCAAAGACAAATGTTTTCAACACAAACAATGACAAACCAAGCTACTGAATCTGAACACAAGCTACAATACTTGGAAGGGGACAGACAAACTGAATCACACACCTGACAACTTCTCAGAAGTTTAAGGAGTATAGGACAGATCCTGCTGTGAAAGACTGTTAACAGAGATGATCATCTACAGAAAATCTTCTTCTGTCCTTGTTCACTGAGATGTGTTAGCAGTTTTCTGTAATGTTTGACATTACCACAGTATTCACTTCCATCTGTACAAGCATGATGGGCAACCATATAATTTAGCTTTACTGCAAGATAAATGCAGCAGTTTCTCAACACCAGTCATGTATTTTCATAGAATAGGAGTTTCCCTTTTCATCAGGGCAGCCACTCTAACTAGCTAAAAGACCAAACGATTTCCAAGAGCAAAACATAAAAGCTAAAGACAGAGGCTGGTGTAAAGTATAACCCCTGATTAAACTACAATTCTCATTTATATGATTTCTTTCAGCTGTATAAACTTATCATACATTTGTTTTTAGGAACATTCATTAAACTCCAAACTCAAGAAATAAAGGAACAGAATATTTTAAAGAGGTACAAAAGAATATAGGAGAGGTGAGGGGGAAAAAAACCCAAACCAGCAAGTTTGGAGAGCTATCTATTACATAAGCATTAAATGATATTGGCTTGGGATCACAGAATCACAGAATGGTTTGGGTTGGAAGGGATATTGAAAACCATCTCGTTCCAACCCCCTGCCATTGGCAGGAACACCTTCCACTATCCCAGGTTGCTCCAAGCCCCATGCAAGCTGGCCTTGGACACTTCCAGGGATGAGGTACTCACATCTTCTCTGGGCAACCTCTGCCAGTGCCTCACCGGTCGCACAGTAAAGAACTTATTCCTAATATCTAATCTAAACCAACCTTCCTTCACTTCAAAGCCCCTTCATTCCCCCTCGGCGACAGCAGCCAAGTTTAAAGCATCCCGAGAAAAGCCTCTCTCTGAGGGCTCCCGGCGCAGCCCTGCCCGGAGCTGCCCGAGCACCCGGTCCGGGTCTTCATGGACCCCGACCTCCTCCCAGCACGGCCGCAAACCCCCTTCCTACTTCCCCATCCCTCCTCGCAATCTCCTCCGCATCCCACCGGGGGAGACACCGACCCCGGCCCCAATCCCTCCCGAGGGGCGGCCGCCACCTCGCCGCGCATCCCCCGAGAGCCGCGGGTGGAAGGAGCCCCGAGGGCAGCGCGGCGCCGGGGCAGGTCCGCGGGGCGGTTGCGTAACCCAGGTCTGCCGGACAGCGCTGCGGCCACGGCTGAGAAGGAGCCCCTGGGGAGGCGGCCGTGCCCTTACCTGCGGCTGGCTCGCCCTTCCCTTCCCTGCCCGCCCGGAGTCCGCCTCACTCCGCGCCCAACGCTCCCTCAGAGCACCCCGCGCCCGCCCGCGCCGCGCCCGCCAAGGTGGAGGACGGGGCGGCCCAATCAGCAACGCCTCCGCCTAAACAGGCAAGAAGCGCCGCCAATGAGAATGCGAGAAGCGCGCTGGTCCCGCCTCCCATACTCCAGGCCACGCCCCCAGCTCCCACGGCGACCCTACGGGAATCGGTGACCGGCGGGGCCCGTGAGGGGACAGGGGACAGAGGAGAGGGCACGGGGCATGCACGGGGACAGATGAGTGGTACCAGGCGAGCCGGGCAGGGATGTGTGGGGACAAGGGATGACCGACGACAAGTGGCAGGTGTGTAGGGACAGGCGGGAGGGACACAGGGCAGTGAGGGGACACAGATGAGCCAGGGCGGAAGCTCCTGACCCCCCGAGCACACAGGGCGCGGTAGGAACCAGGCCGTGTTTGTGTTCCCGTGGCAAAGCTGCTCTCCCTCAAGGTGTCCGTGCCCCTACCCTGAGGGTGAGGTGGGATTGGGTGAAGTCAGGTGGGGTGGGATGGGATGGCTTAGGGTAGGAGAGAGGTGGGGTAAGAGGGGATTCGGTAGGGATATACAGGATGGGTTGGAATGGGAGTGAAGAGGGGTGGGATGGGTGGAGTAAGGTAAGGTAGGGAAGAGGTGGTGTGGGATGGAATGGGAAGGAGTGGAAAGGAATGAAATGGAATGGAAGTGAGGAAAGATGGGGTAGGAGAGAGGTGGGATGGGATAGAACAGGAGTGAGAAAGGGTGATGGGATAAGGTAGGGGACAGGTGGGGTGGGATGGACATCTTCACAGTGCCAGGGCACCTCGCCATGGTTTTAGTGACAGCTCCTCAGGCCCTCCTGTGGTGATGTTGCAGGGGTCTTAATTACTCTGAAGGATGAAGCTCCCAAGACTATGTTCCCCTCAAATTGTCCTTTGGAGTGAGCTCCCTCTGGGATGGAGGCAGATCTTCAGGCTAACAGGTGAATCAGGGCTATCTCCCCACTAGAGATGATGCCAGACCAGAAGAAGCATTTGTAGGGCTCTAAAGGAAAGTCACGTTTACAATAGAAAAAGGCTGATGCTGGTCATGATTTTAAAAAGAAGAGAAAGCCCTCAGATGCCCCCAAGGCATGTTTTATTAAAAGAAGGGCTATTTTCTCTCTTCCAGCTGCACATCTGAGACTAACACTGATTTTCTGTGGTCTCTTTTCTTTGGAATGTAATACAAAGGGATTTAATCAATAGGGTGCTACAGAAACGTAAATAGGTTTTTGTAAAGATGGCTTTGAAAATCTATAGAATGTAATGAAGAACTAGAAGACTCCCTTGTAATTATTAAATACCCTATAAAAATCTATGTAAGGAATAATTCTCCATTAGTTAAAAGATATATAAAAAGATGTGTGCCATTTATAGCAGCACTTTCCAATAATAGCAGAAAATAAATAGTGTGAAGAATGAAATCAATAGTGTATCCCACCTCATCTCTGCAGACAGCAAAGAGCAATGCACTGGAGATTGCTGTATTTGCAACAGAGGAGTTTCTTCCTGGTCCCTTAACTAAGGATTGACTTATGCCTTGATACCTTTCAGGGTTTCTGCTTCAGTTCTACTTTTATTTTTAAATGTGTAATAGGTAACTTATAATAGTAATTATTATTTTCATTGATTTGTCCTTGTGTCTAAAATATTGATCCCTGACCATGATCTTACTGCTTTAGGCATTATGCAGAACAGTAAGCAAGCTATGGAACCACAGATGTCACTATATAAACTAATCAGGTTTTAAATCAAATTATCTGCTTGTTGGTTTTTGTTTTGGGAATTAAACCTGGTAGGATATTTTCCTTTGTCTCCATTTATGTGTGTTCCCTTTGCATGATGTGTTATTTTAATATTCTGAGTAGGAAGAGCATCCACTGGGCTTTTTCTGTCCTGCGTTTTATGTTATACAATTTCCTTGTGTCTTCTTATCTCCATCCTCTTAACTGTATCTTGTGTCTCAATTTTTATTAATTTTCTTATTGGGAAGGATGTTTCCATTGTGATGAAGCTGCCCTGGCATATGTTTTCCTTGTAAAATAGGAATCTCTGCAGTTTTGAAAGCAAGTTAACCAACCTATGCTCAGGAAAAATCAGGAAAGCCAAGGTCAGCACTTTGGGTTTATATGCATCCAGGCACTATTGCTAAGATGAAGGGGAAAAATCCCTAAATTCCACTGATTGCAGTGAAATGTTCTTCGAAGCAGATAATTGTCAGAATGGCAGCAATTGTAGGATTTTAATATCCCCTGTTATAAGCATTAACGATTTCTATTAGGAAAGGTCACACAACAATATATTATTTAGACATGTAAAAATGGTGTTGCAAAAATAATAGGATAAGAGCAATTGAGAGAAGGTCCTTTGTGGAGTCCCACCCTTCACCCCAGAGCTGTTCAGGCCATGCACCCTGTGCCTCTTAAAGGCTGTGGCCATCTTCCCACAGCCCAAGCAGTTGCAGAGTGCCAAAACCTGGAGGAAGCTGTAATTCTGGAAAGGATACCAAAGGAGGTGATAAAACAGCTGCTACTTGCAGGATCCACAAGCAGTGCTGTGAGCTCATCCCACAGAACTGAGTGGGAGTTTGTTACTGATATCCCAGAGCACAGGCTTAGCCCGTCTCCTCCAAATCCTGAGCTGCTCATTATCTTCAGTCTGCACCTGCTTCCCATCTCCAGATTTAATCTGTAAGCAAAAGTGGCCTCTCAAGTGTGCTGAAGCAGACACTGAGAGTTTTAACACAACTGAAGCACTGTAACCAAAAGATTTTGCCCCCTGACAATGTTACTTTGATTTCTGATCATCAAAATACAAACCCTGGCTAAGTCCTGCAGCCTTTGCAGATGTTCTGGTGACAAATTCCCCTTTTTTAGAAGAAACAAGTAAGTAATGCCTGAAAATCTGTAGATGCTCAAGAAGTCCATGCTTCATCTTTTACATTTCTGCTTACTGGGATAATCCCAAATTCTTTGGCCAGATATGGATTATGATTTCTTGCAAATAGCTGAGTCTGGAGATTAGAATGGATAAAGCAAGTAAAATTAATGTTGACTCTGTCAGCATTATAATCTTGATTGTCTCTGTTTCTTTTTTAGAACATAAAAAACACAGATCCATCTAGCTTTGTCTTTTGTCTCCAGCAGCCAAGACTGGCTGCTTAGTAAATCAGTGTAAAAATAGGCTCTATGTTCTCCTATTTACCTTATAATATTCCAGCAACTAGGGAGGTAGGGATTTCTGGAATTCATGGTTGAATCTAAGTTACTCCACTTAGTAGCTACCAGTGGTCCTGTTCTCTAGGAGTTTTTGACTCCTTTTGAACCCATTTGTGGTTTTGCTTTCCACAATGTGCTGTGACAGGATAGTTCTTCACTGTGTAAAAACAATTTCAAGTCTTACCCCTGTTCAAGAGTTCCTTTGTTATAGAGGCAGTAAATTTATTGTTTGTACCTTCTCACCATCATCTGAGGACAAGGTGGATTGACTTGAGGTGGAGGAAGAGGGCAGGTTTAGATTAGATATTAGGAAGAAATTCTTCCCTGTGAAGCTGTAGAAGCCTTGGTACAGGTTGCTCAGAGAAGCTGTAGATTCTCCATCATGGAAGTGTTCAAAGCCAGACTGGAGCAACCTGGTCTAGTGGAAGGTGTCCCTGCCCATGGCAGGGGTTGGAACAAGATGATCTTATAGGCTCCTTCCAAAGTATTCTGTGATTACTTTCTAGACTTTAACTGGATTTTTCTTCAGCTCTCCTTTTTAAATTTTATGTAGTTTTCTCTGTTTTCACTGGGAGACTTTATCACCATCCCCTCTAGCCTATCTAATTTTACAAGAAAACACTGCTTTGAAACTTTGATTCTGCTAAAATGACTGTTGAATTTTGCTGGGTCTGGAATAGACAAGAGCTGTCTGGCCAAGGGACTTTGAATAACTCTGAGCATCTGGGTTAAAGAGTCCTATGACTCTGGAGATCTCCTCATCATCTAAGGGGGAAACTACTGATTTTTAACATTCAGTTTCCCTTTTTGACCAAGGGAAAAGCCCCACACTGACATTTTCAGAGGGTTCTCCACTTCAGTCTCCAGATGTCCTGCAGTGCTGGAACCAGTGTCTGTGTGTGTGTGGTTGGGGTTATTTTTCCCTTGTGCATTGCTTTGCACTTATCACTGCTGAACTTCATCTGCTGGTTTATCACCCAGTCACTCAGGGCAGTGAGACAACATTGCCTCGACACCTCTCCAGTGTCTGTGTGTGCTCAGCAACTGGAGAGCAGCTTAGCTGCAAAATATTACAAAGAAAAGCAAAAATGTGCAAAGCAAACACTGCCTCTTCTTGCTTTTTATCTACAGAGCATTTTACACCATTCTGGGTACAGGAATAATAATTGCACAAATGAAAAATTCCTGCTGGAAGGCAGGCTATCCTCTACCTGCTGTAAAAATTCAGTGCCTGTAGTGCCCTTATGCACATTACTCCATGAGCAGGTTGATCATGGAGCAGAGCTGTTTCCTTTAGGGGCTTGGATATGCAGGGAAGCACGTGCTCCAGCTGGGATGTCTGTTCTCTCCAAATCTGGTACGTGGGGGTCAGGCAAGTGTGGAGCCCTAGTGAGGGCTTCCAGCAGCTAAAGGGGCTACAAAAGAGCTGGAGAGGGGCTTTTATTAGGGGCATGGAGTGGTAGAACATGGAAAAGGACCTTAAGCTGAAGGAAGGCAGGGTTAGATTAAGTGTTGGGAAGAAATTCTTCCCTATGAGGGTGGTGAGGCCCTGGCACAGGTTGCCCAGAGAAGCTGTGGATGCCCCATCCCTGGAAGTGCTCAGGTTTGGGTTGGATGGGGTTTGGAACAATATTGTCTAGTGAAAGGTGTCCCTGCCCATGGCAGGAGATGGAATGCGATGATCCTTAGGGTCCCTTCCAACCCAAACCAGCCTGTGATTCCATAAGAACCTGTGGACTGCTCTGGAACCCCTCAGCTCCCACATTTGCAGTGGGATACCCCCTGCATTTTGGCTCTGTTGCTCCCTAAATCTCCTCTCAGGCATATCCCTGTTGTTTCTGAGCATCTTCAGGAGCAGACAGAGGTCAGACAAGGAGCTTGTGTCTTTTAAGGCAACCAGAACAGGAATAAAGAATCCTTCCATTTAACATCTACTTCAGAGAGTGAGAGCTGTTAGAAAAAAATGAAGGGCTTTTTGATTTCACATTGCAAAAATTCCCTACCTAACACAAAGTCCCACAAAACAGAACTTTACTATCTTATAGCTAACCCTCTGCTTTAAAGACAACAAAAATGGCACGTCCCCATTTCTGTTGAAGGAATATTTTTAACCAAGAGATGTTTTTTCAGCCTAGATGCGTGATAGATCAAGGGGAAAAACAGGTTTCATTGACTTTTAAAACAACCTCCATTTCAAGAAAGAAAAACAAACCTTTTGTACTGTAACAAACAACATCCTTACAGTACAAGTGCAGCTCTCACATCTGAAATATTATGGCCAGATGCAAATTGTCACATTTGAATGAGGATGATGAAATAGAAGGTTTTCATTTTGTTCCTTGTTTCTTTAAAATTTCTTTTAAAACTCCTTATGTCCTTTTCCAAGTGCTCTCAGCAGAGTCCTGGACTGTTTATTGCATAATTGGTTCATTAAGGTCAAGGCCTGTACAAGCTACTGTGCACATTCAAAAGCAATCTTGGAGGTGTAGCCACAATTCAAGAGCATGACTGATGATGTCAGCCCAAATTCCTCAAGAATAAACTGTGGTTTGCTGCCATGTGTTAACAAGCAGAAACACTTGGTTTCTAGGATTTACCCAGTCAAACTACAGGAAGCTGAAACATCTGGCTTGTCAAAATGGTCACAAGGTTACAGAGGCAATGACAAAGATGTCAGAAAATTCAGTCCAGGAAATGAGCACAGTTTAACCACAAGATAAGTTTAGTCTCTAAACACACTGTCTTACCTTGCTGATGCACTGATTTCTGTCTTCTTTAGATTTTAATTCTCCATGAATGAAACTCCATGTATTTTCAGGAAGTGCTAAACATCATGATGGTTTTTAGTAAGTAATTCTTACTACGTCTCCTGCTATTTCTTACATCTGTGATAAGAATTATTAGAAGAGACTTGCCCATTGTGACCCAAATGGAAATAAAAAAATGCAATGAGCCATAGCTATGTGACCTCAAGCCAAACGCTTCCAACTCATGTACCTAAATATAGACACCTAAATAAATGGCCTGGTTTTCAGGAGCACTGTGTGACTCTCAGAGTTGTAGGTGCTCTTAAAAATCAAGATGCTCATTTAGGTATCTAAATACAGACTGAGCTTATGAATGTATTATTTAATTTGCTTCAGAATGTAAACAACTAAGAAAAAAACCAAAAAAGCTACTAGAAGTTTTATTTTTATATGTGCTAATTAGAAGGCCACAGAGTGTAATTCACTGCAAGACACAATTTACTCCTCTAAAGCAAATATTGTGGTAATTAATGTTTATTAATTGTTGAGAAGTAGAATTTAGGAGCCCTATTTCTGAAGCAATGCTAGACAGGTTTGATGGAGAAGTCCACTGTATGAGATTTATTTCCCTTTTATTAATCTTTATCCTTAATTATGGAGATTGACACAGGAAGGCTTTCCAAAATGTCATTTTAAGGAGCTTTGTTTATATTGAGAGATCATTAAAAAAATTCTGAATGTTTCAGTTTCCTTAAGTGTGATCCATAATCTTCAGGCTTCTCGTGTTTTTCTTTCTTCTCTGAAATTTTCATTCATTATTCTGGCACTTTTAAGTGACTACTGAAGGCATAATTGGAGTATCATGGGAAGCAGAAGGCTGTGTTATTAGTCAGCATGACACCACATACACATCCATTTAATGGAAAATAAGCAGGTAAGTAACAATTGAGACTCTATTTTTGAGCCTGAATTGTGCCTAGAAATGAAAACTTAATTTTTCAACACTTCTACTAAGACATAATTTGGTTACAAACTTTTTCTTTGTGTATGCTTGTATTTATATCATTGTATTATATATTTTAGCACTGGTTTTCTAGAGATCACATCAGTGACTGACAGTGATGATGCCAGTGCCCCTGTCCTGCCAGCCCTTGTGCAAGGGGAGCACTGGGGATGGCAAAATGGAAACAGTCTTGGTGACACAGATATTTTTGGGCAGTCACAGCTTCCACAGCACTGAGTCACTGCGGCAGAGCAACCTCTAAGGAGTGTCCTCCTTCCACATCAGCCAGAGGGAAGACTCTGCCCCCTCCTCCTGCTCTCCCAGCAGTGTGACACAGCTCCAGAAGGGATAGCCAGTCCATTCAGGAGTTATCTCCTACTAAGGCACTGATCTGCCAGGCTTACCCTTGCAGTGTTGCACTGCAACTTGAAGCTTTTCAGGCACTTGGCAGCCTGGATGTCTTAAAAAACCCTGAAGGAAAATTAAGCTGAGTTTACAGCTGAGCTGGGAAGGGGGAAAAAGAGCACTATTGAAGTTCCTAGGGAGGATGGAAACAGTAAATGGAAGATAAAAAGGAAAGATGAAACAGGGCCTCTAGTCTGATTGTGCCCTTTGACTGCTCCAGGGCCACCTTGGGGAGCAGCCTGCTGTGCCATGAATGTCATGTTCAGCCAGCCCACCAAGACATCCAGTGGCATGGCACCTTCCCAGGCTGTGACATCCAGTGGCATGGCACCTTCCCAAGGTGTGACATCCAGTGGCATGGCACCTTCCCAAGGTGTGACACCCAGTGGCATGGCACCTTCCCAAGGTGTGACATCCAGTGGCATGGCACCTTCCCAGGCTGTGACATCCAGTGGCATGGCACCTTCCCAGGCTGTGACATCCGGTGGCATGGCACCTTCCCTGGCTGTCACATCCAGTGGCATGGCACCTTCCCTGGCTGTCACATCCAGTGGCATGGCACCTTCCCAAGGTGTGACATCCAGTGGCATGGCACCTTCCCAAGGTGTGACATCCAGTGGCATGGCACCTTCCCTGGCTGTCACATCCAGTGGCATGGCACCTTCCCAGGCTGTGAGAGCTGAGAGCCCAGCAGGCAGGACAGCCCCAGCTTCCAGCTCCTTTGCCCAGCTTCCCCCTTTGACCCCTGTACAAAGATGCCAATCCTGTAAAGTCTCTGCGTGGAGGGATAAATGTTCCTTCCCATGGTGTGGCAGCTCAGGGCAGATGTGATGGCAGCAAATCACCTGGATTTGTCCTGACTTCTGGATGTGTAGAGAACTCATTTCCTACAGACCCATATGACTGAATGTACAAACTGTGCATGTGCCCAAAATCTCTGAACCAGGCTGCAAGGCCAGAGTCTGCTGGAAAAATTTAGCTGGATATATTGATTTATACCCAAAGGACAGAATAAAACCATCTCCTGCTGATTCAGGCCTCTTTATTATTTTAAGGAACAACTAGATCATTGTGCTGAAACTGGCTTTTAACAAAGTGGTGCTTGATTTTACTTCATGGTAAGCAAAGACCAGTTGCCAGGATTTCAGATAGTAAAACATTCCTTGGTTTATTTTCTCAGAAAAAGGAACTCCAAACCTCAGCTTTAATGCCTGAAAACGCCCTAGTAATTATCCCCTTTTTATCTGCATATTATTCCAGCTCTATAAACAAGCTTAAAATAGTAAATTGTAATATTAAGATTTGGGCAAAAGAGCATCAAAGGCAATATCTTCAGCTCTCGTGAATTTCTTAAAGAGCAGAACTCTTTGAGTATCTCAAGCTGCTTATCCATTTTAATCTGGGAATCACATTCAGGGGCCCATGGCCTGATACTGGAAATCACTTGATTTTCTTCTGGTGTCAAGCAAACAGGAAATGCTTTTCTGAGCATTGATGGTCTTCAGAATAGAGGTCAGATAAAAGGCCAGTGCCTTGAAACTACCTGTGCCTCTGTGTCAGCAGTTACAAAGACCAACACTATGAACCCAGTGTGTTTAATTCAAATGAGTCAAGTCTGGCTACAATTGAGACCTTTGAGGGGAAGGTGTGACAGAGCCCCATCTTTAGCTTGGATCCTGCTTTACCAGTGCAAGACCCCACAGCAAGAATAGTTTGGAAATGCATTGCTGAGGGACCACATCCACAGAGCCTCTCTTGGATCTTCTTTGGGTCAGATCTTCACAGAACTCACTGGTAATTGCCTCTGAGCAAGGACAGAGGAAAAAGGGAATGCCAAGTCTTTCCATTCCATAATTATGCTTTGTAAATAACATGATCCTTCTTAGGTTTAGATTTCTCTGCCCAGCTGTGATTACATGATCTGAGAAATGCACTCAAAAAAAGATGTTTTCTGCCTTTGTGGACTACCTAGAAGTTGCTTTATGGAAACAGAATGCCCATATAGATAATTTAGATCTTCAGACTCTCCTGGTTTATGTTTTGCAGATTCCTGAAAAATAATGAGGTTGCCTTTTCCTCTTCCCTTCACCCCAGGAATGCACATGCTCCAGAGCAACAGCTTCTGTTTTGGAAAAATGGGCAATTTTGTTGTCAGGACTATTCATATAGAAATGTCATTTCAGTGCTTGGTAAAACAATTCCATTTCCTCATCTGCAGTTCTACCTCATTCCAGGTAGGAAGCTGCTCATTTTCCTTTCAGTCCACTGCAAAAAGGCACAGCAAGCTCCAAAGGCCCATCCACTATTGGAGAGCTCTGATCTCTCTCAAATCTATCAGGAGCTGTTTGCAATCCCAGCCAGGGCTGTTACAGTGCTGTTGATGGGAGATGTAGAATCTCCTCTCCAGCACTGCTTGTTTTTGTAACCAAAATCCATGTTAGGGCCTTCAAGCAAAATATCCCATGTGACAATCATTTGCCCATTTGCCATCACTCTTTCCTCACTTGCCTTTTTCAAAGTTGGAAAGATGATGTATGGTGTCTTTAGAGCAGGAAGAGTGCAGCTAGGAATGTTAGAGTATAGATGTAGTTCCTACTCGCAGGCAGCTGCTACTCAGCCTTCTGGACAATGCTCCTCCATAGGGGTTGGTTTTATGAAAGGAAGTTGTCTTTTCACTCAACAAGGAACTTGTCCATAATCTTTAAATGCCAAGCTTTGCATTAAAAACAAAGTATTTCTGAAGACTGTGGCTTACAGCTGTTTCATCATCCTCTTAAAAACTGTGAATTAAGAGATTTAAAATATTTCTCCTGAGTGTTTTGACTGTAACTCTACAAGTAGTGTAATTTACCAGTAGCACACATCAGGAAGACATGTAGCTCATCCAAAGCCTTCCAGACAGCCATTGCTATCAATAACCAGGCAGGAGTGCTCTGATGAGTGGGAGCAACAGCTTTTAAGCCATACAGACTTTGCAGCAGTAGGTAATTGTCATTATTACCCCAGAGTGAGGAAAACAGGGATGAAGTGATTCACCCAAAGAGCACTGTGAGTCAATTGGGGAGCTGGGAATAGAGTGCAGAATTCCCTGCATTATCCATTGGAGGCCTCAGATAATATCATTTCATAAATGCTCTATCTTTGTAAAGACTTCAGTGCTATAATTATCTTCCCAGGACTCTCATGGAAACAAGATATTTATAACTCCATTAAGCCTTTCCTGGTAATTTTATGATCAAAGTGAAAAACCCAAATAATGCTGTGCCAATCAGTCACATGTCCAATGTCATCCAGAATGGCCACATGATGAAAGCCTCTCCTTGGCTGTTGCAATTAAGTGCTTGCTATCTTCTGACTGCCTTTCCTGTGTCCAATTCCCCTTCTACCACGTGGTGGACAGGGAGTATTTTTTGCAGTGTGATGAGCCACACATTTAGAATGTACCAAATAACTGGGAAAGATGCTTGTTGGCAACAGAGCCTACTGGTTTGGGCTATAAATGCTTCCTAAAATCCTTTCAGGTGTGCCAGGTTCACCTAAAATGAGCAAAGCCATTTCAGTATTTCCACTAACCTTTGTATGTCCTTAAAATTGCAATCCTGATGCCAAGACTAACTTTAAACAACAGGTTAGGGACTGAGGCTTTTGGACCCTGCTTCAGCAAAGCACTTAAGCCTGTGCTTAAATCAAAATCCATTCTTATTCCCCAGATCCATTTTAAGTGTTTGTTTAAGGCAAAACACATGCATAAGTTGAGTTTTGCTTGGCAAAGTGCCTAAGCCCAGCACAGAGCAAGGGCCTTAAAATTAATTTCTTTTTGAGGGAAAGTCATTATTTTTAGCCCACCTCTCAATGGCCACAGCACTATCTTTTAGTCCTCAGACAGCTATTTTGAGGAGGTGTATGTGCTAAGCTGAAAGTTCTGGGTTCTGTGACAATCAGTGCCACAGAAAAAAGAAAGACCACTTGACATACTTGGCTTGAGAGAGGCCTTTGAGGAGGCTTATTAGAGGGAAGACATGAAAGAAGTTGTGATTATTCTGGGAGGTGGCTGCTGATACTGTGGGTGATCTTTTCACTGTGCTGACTGGACAAGATTCACTTACAGGAGGTCAACAATTTTAACGCGAAATGTTTTCAGAAGTTTTATATTTCCACAGGAAATTCATTATTTCAGGGAAAATGTTTATACTCTCTTCAAAAGTATATTAAAAAATTGTCTGGAATGTGTTAGCTTCCTTATTTTTTTTCTGTGAAACGCTTCCCTGAAATACAATTATTAAAGGAATATTCATGTAACAGAGTTTTATTTCTCATTCCTTGTAACACTAGATTTCCTGTCTCATTAAGACAACTCTTACCATTGTTTCAACAACTTTGACACTGGAATTTATCAGGTAGATCTGGCCTTTGCCACATCTGGAGGAGGAACAGTTACATTTTCTAAGATTTTTATTGAGGGATGCTCTATTACTTTCCCTTTAACACCCAGACTTCATATAGAAGGTAGAAATAAAAAAAGTAGCTTGAAATGCATTTTATTTCTCTGTGGGCTTAAAAATCTTTGGCTTCTTACAGTCTGGTGGTAATGGCATGGATAAAACCTTACTCTGATTCCTGCTATGCCCTGATATGTAGGACAGCTTTCTAACAGCAGGGAGAGTCAGGTAAGAGGACAGATCCCCCATGGAAATTTGGCACTGCTGTATTTAAAAGCTGATTGGACAAGCACTTGAAGAGGAATAATTTAGATACTCTTAATCCACTCCTGCGCTGGGTATCTCAATGACCTTTTAATGCCTGTTTAACCCTGTCCCATGGGAAAGTCTTTCCCTCCCCCAGAAGCTTCTGGATTATTTCCAGGCAGAAGACCCCTTTTAGCTCTATCACTTGACCATCACATTGCTTTACTAATCCACCTCCCTTGTTTTTTCCACCTTGGAAAGTACAGCGAGTGCCTGGAGCTGTCATCCACAACAGGGCAGTGATGGGACCCCACAGTCAGGCCCACTTTTCTTCACTTCTGCCATGAACAGGTATTTCTTTCCTGCCAAAAGCCTGCACTTCCAATAAAAACATGTCCTGCCTTTCAGGACTAATATTTTCATGGCTGATTCACGACTGATGGGGAGTTGCTAAATCCTGTAGCCCCACAGAGATGAGGCTGCTGCAGCTCCACACCCCTGGATCCAGCAGACACATCCACAGATGTGTAAAATGTGTGTATCCACTAATGGTTCCAGTGGCCAGCTCAGACAGAAACACTCAGCATTCAGATAAACAGCACCAGTGGCCTCATCCTGCCCCCTGCTCTGGCAGATCAGGGTGGAGGTCTGTGAGTGCAAAATATTTATAAAAATGATCACAGAATCATAGAATGGTTTGGGTTGGAAGGGACCTTAAAGATCACCCAGTTCCAATACCTTGCCATGGGCAGGAACACCTTCCTCTAGATCAGGTTGCTCAGAGGCCCATCCAGCCTGGCCTTACAAATATTATGGTAATTTCCAAATTTTAGAAATAAAATATACACTTCCAGGTAATACCATGCATGAAATCCAAGGGAATGGCTTTCAGTTATGGAAGAGACAGTGGAACAGCAATTAAGATTGCAACTCATACACAGTTAACCATTATGGGCTAAAATAAAAGTTGGATGAATCATTTTCCAGCCATATAAATCACTGAAGTTGTTCTATCCATCATGAAGGTAAGCCAACCATGTAATGAATTATACAATGTATTATTTTCCTATGCATGTTATTCCCATAGTTTATTCTGCTGTTCAAAGTCTATTTGTATGAGGGGATTTTTTTGCAAATACTTTTAAAATGATGAATAATTACTTACAAGACTAAAAATGCATGCCAGCTATTATTGTATATTGAATCTGACAGCAGTTAAAGTGTTGGTGTCTGAACTTATTTGACAGCATCTTCAAACAACTTTTACTAGGTATTCTTTACAAGATTAAAAATTCTTAGATTTGTGCAATTTGTTCTATAACTCATGGAAGGGAAAGTAAAAGTGTTCTAGATAATAGGCAATCAGTCTCATGAGCAGGAACAGCTTTCCTTGCAATCACTTTTTATTGGGAGCTAAACACGGTCAAACCTTCATTGCAAATTCATGCAAGGACCGATTCTGAATCCTGTGGAGCAAAATAAAGCTCAGCAGAAATTTCAGGTGCTCCAGTGGAACAGATCCCAGTTGCATTTTTTTCATTACAAATGTATTTTATTCGCAAGATGTCAGCACTGGTTGTAGGCAGAGCAGGCCAGACCTTCACCTGCCCACACAGGCAGTGACACACAAGTCCCCACAATTTATTAGGATGTGGAGCTGATCCAGAGTCTCTGCTCAGACTGTCCTGGATTTTGTGCTCACCAGCACCAGGGAGCTGTTTGTTGTTACCATTGTGATTTCTTAGCATGAGGCACCAATTTGGCCTTGGTTTGAAGCGCCCTGCAGGAAGCAGTGACCTAGCCCAAGGGAGCTGCTTCTCTGCTGGTTCTGGCACAGCTTCCACACAGGATTTCCAGACACTGCAGCTTTTTGCCCTGAATGTTTGGTTGGTGAGTTTAGTATGTCAGATTTGCAAAGTCAGTGAGTAACTGGCCCACAAATTATGAATGCAGCAGGAGAGCTTGGACTGAAGCACTGGGAGGTGGGCAGCCAGGGGAGAGCACAAGTATGACTGCAATGGTTTGGCACAGCACAATGTACAGCACTGAAAGCTGAAATCAAGAACTCTGCAGGCAGAGAAGCTGTCTGAAGATGTGGGATTAGGAAGCAGCTCAGTGGTCCATCCATCCAGCATGGGCTGGCAAAGAAAGGTCAGTGCTGCACAACTTTCATTCCCGGCATTTATACCGGACCTGTAATGGTGCCATAGGTTGCTGTGTCCCCACCAAGTGTAAAGGGCTCTGAAGAAAGAAGAAATTCAGAAAAAACACATCAGTTAGTTTAGTTAATGGAATTACCATTGTGCTTTAATCTTAAGATATAAGCATTCTTGCATCTTCAGTCTTAGAGAGCCAAGACCAAATAACAGTAATTATTTCTTGGCTTTGCCAAAGCCATCGAGTAGGGCCTACATGGTTAATTATTATTCCAGTCACTCTGTCAGGGTGACACATGAGCTCTTAAGAAACTCTCACAGTTTTGAATACTACTTTCAAAATATTCAAATAATGAAGTGGTGACTATGCCATTCTACCTTATGTGTAAAACCTTTCTGTGTCTCAATCGCTCATTCAGTCTTACTCTAATCATTTACCTTCCAACCCTGAATATGGAGTGGAAGAGCACTACAAGTGTTACATCTGATTCCATATCTTTAAAGTATTAGTGATCTCCTTCCATATTTACTGGTTTTGTGAGCAACAAGTATCAAATCTCTGGTAATGTTTAGGCAACAATGAGACAAAACATTCTTGTAAGCACTTTGTTGTATTGGCACTAACTGGAATTGTGGGAATTACTCTGGATTTTCTGAGTTAAAACAAAGATACATGTTTTATAATACTCCTCTCAAAATTTATCTAAGCACAGTTGAGCATGGTTTTTCAGCTGAGCTTGATGAATGAAGGGTATAAAGATGGAGAATGCCTCACAAATGCATGGATCTCTTACCTCCTTTGGCACTGCATCCAACAGCACAAATTCATACTTGTACAGGAACAGCACAACCAACAGCTGGATTTCCATGATTGCAAACCACCTACACGAAAAGGGAGGAAAGCATTGGCCCTCCAGACTGACCATCACATGTGTGTTATTATCAGGTAAGAAACAGGGTGTCTTCGACACATTTTACACTCTGTGCTTTAGTTCTGCCTGAAAGTTTATCTTCCATAGGAAAACTGCTGTAGTTTGGGTTTGTTGCTCATCAAAGAACACGAATGTGGCAGCTGCCTCTTCTTTCTCTGGTGAAACACTGGACTGACAGTATCCTTCTGACACCTATTTTAAACCAGTTCCTTATCATTATGGATTTTTCCACTGTATAAACATTTATGTTCTCCTAACACTTGCTGACTTGAAATAACTTCCTAGGAGTGAGAAGGCAGTCAAACAGAAAAGGCCATATGACTAATTGTGCTATATAAAGTTATATAATACAGCTGGGAGCCTGGTGACATCAGAGAGCAGTGACAGTGGGAGTTATTATTTAATGCGTCAGCATTAGGATGCAGTAGGAGACCCAAGGGCATGGTTTCTTTTTTCTGTAACACTCTCCCAAAGGTATTTCTTAGGCCAGAGATGATTTTGGATAACTGCAGGTGAAATCCTCCAGGCTACTGGTTTTTAAAGCTTGTGTGTACAAGAGCTTTCTGCATTCACCAGTGTGCACCTATGCCAGGTCATGGGATTACTCACTCGCAGAGTTTAGACACAAGTCTTAAATACCCAGTTAAAACAGTAATACCACCTTGCTCTTGTACAGAGAAATGCGGGGAAACCTGGATAAAAGAGCTATGGGGGAATTCACAGGGGAAGAGGCTACATGACCACACATGGAGTTGGCCAGGCAGGTGTGAGGGGAAGCTAAAAAGCCTCACAGACCCAAGGTAACTCCTGCAGAGCCACCAGGCTCTGCACATGGAGCCACCCTGAGCTCTGGAGTGGCTCTGGATCCCAGTGCTTGAGGGGACAACACACCCATGCAAGACAAGCACAGTCACACAAGCAGTAATCATCTGCATTTTGGTTTGACCAAAGTAGTCAAACTGACATCAAATTTTTCTCTTAGGTAAAAAATATGGCACAGAAATGGCTTTTTGGAGCTCTTCCCACATCAGTTTGGTAGAATATTGGACAGCTAAGTTATTTACTAGCTTTCAGTTTGATTAAAGTAGCTTTTAATTTTATGCTGAACTTTTGCAATGGAGAAATTAAATGTTACATACATTTCATTTATAAACCTCATTACGGAAATAAATAAAAATGCACCTTAAACTTGAAATAGCATTGTTCCATTCAGTTGTATGAAGGTAATTTTCAACCTGAATCTTTGATACAACCCTTGATTTAATTTTCATTTTTTTCAAGACCATCACATTATTCTTTTACAATTATTGCTGAAAAACCTGAAGGTATGTGTTACCATGTGGACTGCCAAAGGGTCTGAAAGGGCTTTTTTGTTTCTCAGCAAGAAAAAGATTCTCCATCTGTTGTGTGTGTAGAAATGTTATACTTTCCTCTCTAAACAAAAACTTATTTGAAAGATGTTATCAGAGTCCAGAGAACAGCCTGAACAAAGATATAGGTCAGGATACAAAACAAGCAGCTTTCAGAAACATTATTTTGCAGCTTTCCCTGTACCTGCAGATGCCTCTTGTGAATTTTGCTGTTGCCCTTGCTAGGAATGAGGCTGTGCTCAGATTTAGCTCAGGAATGTGGTACAAGCCACCGAGGTACAGCAGTGAGTGAGCACTTCCCTCTGACAAGCCTAAATGGTGAGAGCAGTTTTATTCATTTTGCTCATGTCTTTAGTGCCTTCACAAAATTTATCTGGCACTTATCTCTAGCCTGCCATAGGGTGCAGATTGCAGAATGTGGGTCCTCTGTAACACCCTCCAGGTTCCTTGCTCCACATGGAACTCGAGGTAAAATGACTGGTCTTAAGGGTTCCAAGGAGACTTTTGTCTCGGAGGAGCTCAGGTTTTGAAGGCAGAGGATTGAGCACAGAGATGTTTGAACACAGGAACAAGGAGCAGCTGGCTCCCTGGGACTTTTTCCAGGAAGAGGGACAGCCGAGAAAACAGCAGAAGGAATGCAGGAAGTACCAAGACTGGCATTGCTGGAGGAGTGAAGTGAGACAGGATCTGCAATTTAAGCCATTCTACAATTCTGTGTGCCCTAATGCAAAGACCAGATTCAAACAGAGAGGAGCCAGTTAAGATACCTGAAGATCAGCAGAGATGTTAATGGCACTACAGAGAATGGAAAGAGTCTCAGACCTGACAAATGTTCTGTAGGTTTGTTTAGAACTGGTTTAAGGCAACCTAAATAATTGTGTCTGTAAAATGGTGTGTATGGAAGTGGAGCAACTCTCCTTTGATGAAAAGAAACCTCAGCAGGGGCAGAGCCAGGCTGAATTTCCTCCCTGGGTGGGGGGCAATATCCCTTGATACACTGGTCTCAGATTCTGCCTGTTCATTGTGACTTCACCTGTCTTTTCCAGGAATGAAACCACTTTCAGATCAGTTTAAACAAGGTGCAGACGGTTCCGAACATTAGGAGACTGACAAAGAGCAAAGCAACATGTTATCTCCAAGAGTAAGAGAAGCCCAGTTCAAGAGAGTTGTTCTCTGCAGGGTTTGGGAATAAATAAACTCAGCTGTTTCACTGACCTTCCTGGACACTGATGCTTCCCTCCTCCGAATGCCACAAAGCTGTCCAAGAAAGCATTCTTCTCTAAATTTGCCTCTTTCCAACGATCCTGTGGGAAGAAACTTTTTTTTTCCAAATCAGCCTTATATAAATAAAGCTTAACTTTATTTCTTCAGGCTAAAAATGACCTTGGACAGCTAATCTCAACACAAAGTTGCACTAATACAATTTTTTTGCACTCAACCTGTTAGTATTAGAGTCTGGATCCAAAAGTCAACACTGGATCAGGGAAAGAAATGAGGGTCCCATTTGAAACATATTTAGGTGCCTTAAAATGCTGGAGAAGTTTTCAAAATTATCCCTAAAGCAGTTTTCCTATACCTCCCCATTTCCTAAATCCTGCATCTTGAGCTATTAAAATGCAACCTTCTCTTTTTAAATGTATCTACAAATGCAAATGTTCAACCAGTACTGAGGGAAGCCTCAGCCACAAAATTGTGTCACGACACACAAATAGTTCACACACATCTTGCACAGAAAAAACATTTCTAAGACAGGCAAATGCAAGGTCTACAAGCTTTAACTGGTGTAAGCCAGTGTGTGAGAAGATGAAAGACTCTCCACAAAAAACAGCTTGTCTGTACCCAAAGGGATCCCTGCTCCATCCTAAATTACTTTGAGAGGAAAGGGACTACACAAGGAAAAAGGCAATACTGACTGAAGTTCTGGTGGGTGACACTGAGAGAAGCACATCTCATGACTGCTGGGTGACAAACTGTACCAGCCTCCACGAACTCAGTGCTACTCTGCCAAGTAACACCCTGTCAAGCTTCTGGTGGTGAACTCCTCTGATGAAGCTGTCCCAGAGAAGACATCATCTTGCATTTATTTATTTTAGGGGGATTTTTTCAGCTAAGGCTGATTAGAGATTTCTGAGGAAGAAACCTGTCAGCATCAAAATCGAATAAAGAAGAAAAACAATCTCCGTGGTGATGAAGCAAGGTCATATATTTGGAATGACAATGTCCAAAGGGCACTCATCTATCCCTCTTGAAAAAAAGGTAGAGTTTCTAAAAAACAAGCTAACTTGCTCTTTAGAATAAAGTTACTAAAAAAAAGTAAGCTGCTGCATCAGAGTTTCAGCTTCAGATTTCAAAGAAGCAGGAATTGTTAAAAGGGATTTCAAATCAGGAAGAGTTTGCTAGAAGGGAAGTTTTGTTTAAATTACTTCTTGATGTATTTCTATAAAAAAGACAAACTGTTCTATATTAGATGGTGCTAAAAAGAGCAGTTACAAGCCTGCCCACACAGCCACCTGCAGTGGAATAATAATCAAGAAACTAGATTAACTACTGAATTAGCAGAGATAATACCTACGAGAAATCATCCGGCAGGGAGAGGAGAATACTTGGAATCACAGAATTGGTTAGGTTGGAAAAGACGTCTCAGATCATTGAGTCCAACATTAACCCAGCACTGCCAATCCACCACTAAACCACATCCCCAGCTGCCACACCTACACATCCCCTCCAGGGATGGTGACCATTTTCCTGGGCAGCCTGTTCCAATGCCTGACAGTGCTTTCAGTCAAGAAATTTTTCCTAATATCCAATCTAAATCTCCCCTGGCACAATTTGAGGCTGCTTCCTCTCATCCTATCAGCTCTTACTTGAGAGAAAACACTGACCCCCACCTGGCTGCAATCTCCTTTCAGGGAGTTACAGAGAATGGTAAGATCAGGATCAAAGTGATACTAAAGTACTACTATAGTACCTGCAACATGTCACTAAATTTAAAAGAATTTTTTCTTCCTACAGGCTCCTCCTTTATGTCCCTGTATTCGAGGCCATTCTCCAGCCAGATTTAAGCACATTTGTCCATGTGCTTTATTGTAAAATAAGTGAAGGGAAGAAGAGGCAGCAAAATATCCACACTAAGAGTGACAACTTACAGGTTTGAACATTTCTGGGTCAGGAAAATATTTTGGATTCCGGTGCAACCAATATGGTGACAACATCAGCATGTCACCTGCAGGGATGGTGAAATTCTGAAAAGAGAAAAATCTCTAAGAAAAGAACTAAAAATCTCACAAACAGTCCCTCCTTGATAGTTCTCAACCAGCAGTAGAAGATCCTAAGTAAAGACAAGTGAGAGTGATAAAGCCATGGTGGCCATATTACATGTCTGAAGTTTCTTCTTACTGCTGGTATTTTTTCCATAAAACCTAAACAATAGGGAAGTTGGAAAGATTATTTGTGTTGTAATTTGGGTTTTTTAGATATCAAAAGATCAGAAGCATTATTTCTGTCTTTCCTGCTTCTTGATTTATGTGAGCTGTTTTCTTTTTTTCTAAATATTTTGATAAATACTTCCTTCAATGCAAAGAAACTCAAAGGAAGCCTTCTATGACAGTAGATAGATTATACTGATAATTTGATCAGTAATCTTAAATAGTTATGAGCACTGATTCCTTAAGAGTGTGGGTTTTTTCCCAAACATTTCTTTGCCAGATTCCTGAATGCTGACACCTTCCTTCTGAATGGTAGTGAAGAGGACAAAAAAGGAGTCTCATCAGTAACTAAAATGTAGATCCTTCTACTATTCTTGTGGTGTCTGATTCCTCTTTTATATGCCATTGTATCTCTAGTTCAATTCAATTCAATCTTAAATCAATTCAAAATTGAAGGCAAGACTGTGAGCCAGACAATCCAAACCACTCATAAATTAATGATGATAAATAAATCTATTTAAAAGAATATATATGTGAGGCTGGGGAATATCTCTATCACAATATCTGTAATTTTACCAGATCTATTGGGAAGACCCTTTCCAGACAAATCACACAGCATCCTTTGGGGGAAAAAAACCCCACAACCAAACCTCACCTTAATTCTAATTGGGTTTATGACTTTCTTGGTGATTGCACCTGGAGACCTCAGCCTTATGGCTTCCAAAGTGCACCATTTAATGAAAGGGATCTTCTTCAGGTCTTCCTCAGACACTTCCAGTTGATCTTTACCTGTTGTGGCATGAGAAAGAATACTTCACATAAACATTACATTCCATACTTGCTTTGATACAGGCTGGCATGTCTTGCTTTAGGACTGTGGGTGAAATACTTCAAGACTTCAAGAAGGGGCTAAACAAAGCCATGTTGGAAGTTAAAAGTCTTCAGAGTTTTTCTGTACTTTCATAGGATACTGCATGGAAATCTCAGGGACTGTAGGCACCAAGACAAGAAGCCATGGCTGAGCTCTTGGGCTCTGTTAACATTAAAAAATGAAACCAGGCCAGGGGAAAGGCTTCAGGAATTTTATTTATTGGTTAATTACTGACATGTTTTTTGATAATGTTTTGATCCATGTCAACAAAGACATGGGACTGCTTTTTGAGGGAAAGAGGTTACTGCTTTTTGAGGGAAAGAAATTACTCATGGGGGGTGAGCCATGCTGGAAAAAATTGCTTCTGATGACAGAAAAGAGAACAGTTCCTGGTCTATTTTTTAACCATGAATAGCTGTAACTCTGGTGAACAGCACACCATTAAAAGCACCTGAACTGAAAGACCTCAACTATTAGGTACCTGGAAAAAGCACAAGACTGGGAAATACAAATCTAAGTTTAAGTGATAGGAATGAAGAAACAAGCACAGCGTTCTTTTCTGATAGGAACGAAAAGACAAACACATACTGTTCTTTTCCTACTTCCTTCTGCTAACATCAGAGATGCTTTTGCTTAGAAATACATCTTGAACATATATGAGCAAAGACCTGAGAGCTGTCTATGCTATCAGCAGCACCCTTAATTGGAACACTCATTATTCCCAGCCACTGACCAAGTGTGCCCTGTGCTGGTCCAACACAGGATAAATCACTTCCAGCTTCCAGAAGGACAAAATCACATTTATTACCTGCTTTGCCAAAAACAGAAGCCAGGTCTTCCATGACTTTCTTGTAAATGGCAGGATTAGAGAGTATGAAAGCAAGGGTCCAAAATGCAACCTAAACAGAGATGGAAATCCTTGAATTGAGGGACATGGAACAGAATAACAGCAAATCACAGAGGCAGGTGAAAACATTTGGACTTTTTTTGTGTGTGCCTGCTGTGGTTGAGATGCATGGGGAGCTGTGCTTCCTGGGTAAATCCATATCTAAGGGCTCAGCTCCTGGGAGATTATGTCTAGTCATCTGCTGTGTACTCATCTTTAGGGAACATTATATAGCTTTGGCCTTGAGCTTTGAAACACAGAATCCTTTATTTTCAAATAACTAGGTGTTAAATGAACTACTAAATCATCATGCATGATTAGTTTTAGCTGCAGGAATGAAAGAAAAATAAATTCATACTAGCATTTGCAGAAACGAGGTTAAATAATTTGCAGGGCATTGTCATAGTGAGTCACACTAAAATGGGCAGGAAAAGTTTTAATTAACAGCAAAACAAGGAGTAGTATATCCCCTTCAGAAATAATTTGCTAACTGATTATGCAATGAAGTTGAAAATCAAGAAACTTAGGAAAGGAGAAAATCCTCTTAAGCAGGATGAAACCAGAAGGACTGGCAGCAGTGCCAGGAGTCTCTCTCCTCTTGCTGAGCTAGCGGGAGGTGCAGCCTGCACACAGATCTGGTCGTGGGCCATCTGTGCTGGTGAGGGATGAAACTCTGACTGTTATTTCCCAAACAGACTGACATGGATGCAGCCCTCCTTCTGAAAAGCAAATCTTGTAGCTTAGCCTTCCTGTACAGCATTTGGACACTGTGGCTTCTCTCCATGGGCTAAGAAGGGATAACTGAATTGTTTTAGATAAAAGGGTTTAAAGTGCTTGTAAAAAATGCCCTTGGAAGGTGAAAGGCCTTTTCTTTCGTCATTTCATTCCCCAGAACAGTGGTTGTTACTATTCTGAGGAACAGAAAAATATCTGTATGTCTATTTACAGCTGAATATTACAGAAGTAAGTGTTGTGGAAGGAATGTCAGTTATCCTGATAACAGACAGCAGGCTATGCCTCCCACTTATGCCAACACGTGAATCCACAGAAACCTCACTGAAATGGATGAAATTCCCTTAGGCTAAACTGCAGTAATATCCAATCTCCAAAAAACATAGATATATCCGTTAGGGGAACATATAAAAATAACTCACTATCATGTTTTTCTAAATCACATCTGTAATGGACATAACTGTGCTGGAAAGAGCTTAGTAGTCATGGTAAATAAAGGATGTTTTTGCTGCTATGGATTTTTCATCTGAGAAATTCCTGTAAATGTCTTTGGTCAGCCTAAGCTGTCTTAGATATATTGGGCTTGTTAGCATACTTATATCAGTATCATTAATCCAGCAAATCCTTTTCTAACACAGACAAAACTTAACAGCTCTAGAATCAAACTATTGCTTTTCTTCCACTGGCATTTGTACAGCAGATTTCCCAAAAATGAAAGAGAAAAAATCACTTGAGGGTTTACACACAGATGAAGTTACTCTATATTATGCTTTTGATATTCTTTACAATTGGTAACACCAGGGTATCTGAAATAGTCTTTTCTATAATACAGCCACAGTGCTTCAAAACAGAGTTAAATGCTCTTCACAGCTTAGGACTGTGATCTTAATAGCTGTGAGGCTTATGTTCCTGAAATGTTATGACAGGGGACAACATAATTTCGGAAAAATACAAGAAGAGCTTTTCTTGTCATTGCTTCTGTGACACTGCAGCCTGGGTATATTTGTAGTGATGCATGTGGGCGTGATAATCCTTTCTTTGGAATCCATGGAGTGTGTGTGACCTCTGCTTCAAAGCCTTTCCTCCCCAAATCCAGGCTTTGGAGCAGGAGAGAGAGAAGGTGTTTCTGCAGCTGATGTACTTACAGGCACAGCATTTGCTTGGGCAGCCCAGAGCATCAGGAGACCATAGTTGGGAGCTAGATGTTTTCCCTGCAAGTTATCCAGGAGATGTTGTAGAAGTGTCTGTTAAAAATAAAAGAAAATAATCTGTATTTCCAAGAATATATTAAAATGTAGTTTGGGGCAGGGCCTACTCAGGCAGGGCAGAGCTCAAGGACTAGCTTCTCAAAGAGAAGTAATGTTAGTTATAGCTTTTTTGGAAGGCACAATGTAGAGATGACAGCTATTAAAAGAAAGTGAAACTCACAGAGGCAGAGGGCAAGGAGAACTCAGTGCACCACATGAATTCCTCCTGAATACTTTCACTGCTTTCCATTTCCTTAAAGTTTTAGAGGAGTGGGTTCCCTCAGTCCCCGTTGTTGCTTGTATGTGAAAGAAAGGAAAAAAAATCTCTAATCCCTTCTCTACACCTCTGCTTTAAAGAAGCTCAAAATGGGAATGAGCCAGCTGAACAAATGGAAATGAAGAAAATGTTCTCTCTGATCATGCCCAGAAGGTGCTTCTTATGAAGAGATGGTCTGACACATCAGCAAACTCCTTAGTTTCAGGCACCTTGTTGGTGACCTAAGCAGTGACTTCAATGGGCTGATATTTGGAACTATAGCAACTGTTTAATGTTCTAGGATCAGCTTTTGTTTACAGTATTTCCCTAAACGCAGGGCAACCATGCACTTGAGGCAAACCTTCCTGCCTACTTTTCAGAGGGGAAAAGGCCAATCTTGAATAAAAAAATTGCTGATTTTTTCCAAATTCCCATCCAACCTAAGACATCAAGTTTGTGCTGCCCACTTCCTGCACCTTCTTTACCCACCACCAGCTCCTCTCCAGCCTTCTCTTTCTTTCTGCTGATCTGGTTTATTTTATTAAATAAATGGCAGTATGTAAAGCTTTTGAAGTCTAAATAAAACCTGTTTTGTTTAATGATCTGTCCTACAACCATTTGGTAGATCAAAATTCCCAGGCCAGTCTGCCGTCACATTTGTCAGCCCTATCGGCAGAATTCCTGCCAGAGCTCAGGAGAATAACCAGGGGAACAACTTATCTCAGCTTTGACACAATCAATATTTAGGGTACTTGGCTCCCAAGCCACTAATCTGCTATTTTCTACCAGTCTGGCTGTTGAAGGATCTGCTCACTCTACACCAGGGTTTATAAATAGCACACGTAAGGTTCTGAAGTTTCACAGCACGGTGCCCTCAATGGAACAACTGAAGGGTCTTTCTCTCACCTCTTTCAACTGCTCACTGCAGCGTGGTACTGCAGGCTGGGGATGGGTCATAGCTCTGACCCCTTGCCTTAAAATTCCCCAGGGAAAGATGTTAATTCTCAGAATTGCTTGAAAGGAACTAAATAGAGGAACAGGAGTCAAAGTTATGGGTCTGTCCTACTGCAGGTGACAGCAATACTGGAACATTTGGGTATAGCTATAAAAGCTGACATATTTGACTTATTTCTTCCAGTACTGAAGTAATTCCTGCCCTCCATTGCTTCAGTCAGAATATACAACAAAGTCATCTCATTTCCTAACCTCGGATGTTTACCTTGGATGCGGTCTCTGAAGGGTTGGTCCTCTCAGCATCCAACACTACTTTCTCAAATAATTTTAGAAGCCATTTTTTGGATTTAGACCAGTTCCTGTAAAGAAAAGCAACAAACAAGAAGCACTGAACTGAGGCAGCACAAACCAACATTTCCTTTTCCATGAGAAGCCCTCCTTGGGTTGCTTTCCAAAAGCCCCTGGGCAGCAGTCAGCTGATGAACAGCCAAGTGATGACTGGCATGAGGAACAGCACATCCAGGGCCTTCACCTTGGCCAGCTCTCCTCTTGCAGCCAGGACCTGGGACTGCAACACTCCTACATTTTCATACCTTTTTATTACAGGTTTTCATTGGTGATTTGGACAGACTGCTTAGGGCAATCGTTTAAAGAATGATACTCTTGAAGAAAATCAAGGCCATTTTTTTAGAGCATCCTCAATTCTTTCTGAAGGAATTCTGAGGTGCTAAAGGTGCAATGATGGCCCTGAGAGCACTGACAGTGTCTGGAAGCCCCTCCTCAGGGTTTAGGTGTTTCCACCCAAGGTCAGTTCTGTGACAGTGCAGACATATAACCTGGGACTGGTATTGGGAAAACAGCTGAAGTGTGGAAAAGAGCAGAAAGACACCTCATTGGAGGCGCCCTGAGCTTGGGACTCACATTTAGGCTCAGGCCTTTGCTCTTTACCCCATTCTGCCGCTCCCTGTCAGGTCCAAGCTCACCTAAGCCAGGTTATTTCTGCTTTATACCAGAAAATGCACAAGACAAGGTCAGAACTTTTTTGAAGCACTTAGCTAAAAAGCTGCTTCACTTGAGGGCATACCATCAGTATAAACTGGGCATCATCTTCCAGGGGAAATATCTCCCATGGCTGACACTGCAGCAAAATAAATGTCTGTAGTGGGTACACCACATTCATCATCTCTGCCCCTTTACCTCAGGAAGCACTCAGGCATCTGAGAAGCATATTCAAAGTCCTCATCATACTTCTGAAAATGCTCTTCAAACTCCTTGATTTCACTCGGACTGGTTGGGCAGATGCCCTTCCCAAACAGGGTGTTCACCACTGCAGGATACATGACATGCCTGCAAGGACAAGATGTCCAAGACTTAGGGGCCACAGGAAGCTGTTGCAGCAGTTTTAGCATGCTGGATTGCCCACCCTGGAAGCTGTGGGACTCAAGGGTCACACCAATATGGAAGGGCTGGCACAAGGCTCACACCTCAGCCCCCCACTTATTTCAGATTTTAAACAGAGGCAGGAGACTCACAGACCTCAGGCTGGTCTTCTACACATGGCTGAACTTCACCTGCTAGGGTTTGGTCACTCGAGTAGGAGCAGAAAGGCTCTGGCCACCGAGGTCCCCTTCTCCCCATAAACCACCCCTCTCAGTTCAGTTTGACCCACATGAACCTTCTGGGCATTGCACAAACCCCTCTGGACCAAACATCCTGAAACATCCTTCCTCTAGCTGCAGCTTTCCTGGGCAGATAATGCTTTTCTGGTTTCTTTTCATCTCACTCTTTCTTGCTTTCTCCTCTGTTATCCTGCAAACTCTGAGCTCCTTCCTCAGACCCTTCTCCTGTACTCCAGGAAACTCTTGTGCAGCCTTTGCTGTGTCCCAGATGCTGCTAAATGAGTATTTCAGGGAACAGTGCTCACTTTTCTGATAATAAGGAAGAGGGGGCCATCTGGTGGCTCTATGGATTTCATTTGGAGACAGCTAAATAACAATTATTCAGTGTTGTATTCCAATACTTTTGCTTTGCCTTGTTTAGCAAAACAGAACCAATCACCCCCTACAAGATTTCAAAGCCCCTCTCCCCCACATTTTTCCCAGTTAATCCAAATTGCAGTAACTGGAGTGAGAGGTGCCAAGTGATTTAACTGCACTAACAGCTGCATCTTACTGTATAATGCAGGAAAAGGCAGCAAAAGACAATGTGAATGTGAGTGTTAGAAAGAGGTCCAAACCAAAGGCAGTATCTGTCCCCATCCCTGGGAGTCTTCAAGGCCAGGTTGGATGGGGCTCTGAGTGACCTGCTCCAGGGGAAGGTGCCCATGGCAGGGGATGGAATAAGAGGATCTTTAAGGATCCTTCCAACCCAAACTATTCTATGTTTCCATGAATATTCAACTTGCAGTACAGATGGACAGACAAGATACAGGTGTTCTCCCAGATAATCAGGAAGAAGAAAGAGTTAAAAGCTTTGTTGCTGTCACATGAAACAATTTTTTTAATGTGAAGGTCTGGCAGCCAAGTCAGTTGCAGAAGGTCATAGTTAAGCTTCAAGCTAAGCTTGGCTCAAACATGGAAATTTCTCATCCTGCAGAAGATTAAGCATTTTTTCTAAGTTCTTTAGAAATAATGTGAAGCTTTTATCCCATCTTTTGGGAAACAGGGTTTGTTGGAACATGCTGTGTTTTCTTTTTTCTTCCAAACAGGCAGTTCAGACGCTTCTCCTAACTGGGAGAAACACCTTTACATGAAGCCCTGTCCACTCTGTGAGCCACTTTGAAACCATGAAGCTCTGATGAGCATCCTGACAAAACTTTTGTAAGACTTTTGAGCTCCAGCTGCTTTACAGAAATATTTCCCTTCCATGTAGGACACCCCTGAGTTAGAGATGTGCTGCAAAACTCCCTTACCTTACCAGGTCATTGAGGTCGCCCGTGCCCTCTGTGCCCAGGTGAGCCATGTGCTCATGGAGCTCCTTACACAAAGTGCCTGAGAACATGTGCAGGTTACTGGGACTCATCTTCCCCTTCATCATGCTGTAGAGGTTACCATGGTTGTCATAAAATGCTTCTGCAGGAACAGAGACTAAATACAAAATGAAACAGAAACGTTTTTGGAAGTAGATTTTTCACTGAAAGATAGAGTGAACATTTTTACACTTAACTTGTAATTTAAATGCCTTAACCCTTATTTTCCCAAAGTAAAATTCCCTGGAAGCTTCCTTGTAACCTTGCAAAGCTTTTGGTAATGGCTCTGCTTCTCCCAGTCTGTGTAACATCTTCCTGCCTCGTGAAGCTTCAGTGCCAGAACCAACAATCCAGAGATTTCCCCCCAGTGGGATGTACAGAGATGTGCAGGCACACCACAAAACTGAACGAAGTGAAAAATCCCCAGTTTGTGTCTCCATGCTATGGAAGTACATCCTCATAAACACCTCATCCTATTCTAATGACTGCTGTACTACTGTGTAGCAACTAATTATTGCTGCAAGCTGATTTTCCAGTGAAGTGATAGGATTACCTACAATTGCTCTTAACAAGGTACATGCATGTGGGGCATCCAGCCACGGCAAAGGACCTGATCTCAAACTGGGGTTGCTGGATGGTGAAAATAATAACATTTCCTGGATCAGAAACTTCTGATTCCTTGAGACTGAATCCAAATCCCTCAGCTGGTTTACAGTACTGGGTCGTCATGGAGAAACTGAATTTCACCATTTCACATCACGGTCATGGATTAAAATAAGCATTTAAGGCATGATCAAAAGCCAACAGGATTTTGGTTGGGATTTAATGTTCCTGGGTAACTAGATTTGGTTTCCTTTTAAAAAAGAGACAGGTCTCAGTTACCTGCATTCTTGACAGCTTGCTGTACTGCCTGTTCAAAATTTAAGTCTTCAGATTTAAAAAATATTTCAGTTCCTTCTTCCTCAGTCACAAAAGTGAACCGTTTTCCCAGAGCAAATATTGTGAACACAGGTCCATGCTGGAACAAAGAAAGATTTCCTGTCAGTACACTGTTAACACATTTTGCAGGAGCCCCAGCACGACTTCAGTGCTGCTGAGAGGTCAGGAGGGAGGACCTGGTCATTCCTGCCCTCTGCACACCTTGGCTCAGAACTGCACAGGATGAACATGAATCAGATCAAAACTTGCAGACTTATGACCAGAAGGGAATGTGGTAAGTGCCCGACCTCTTGCAGAGTAAAGACATTTCTTCTCTTAAATTAACACTTTATATTTGAATTACATTGTAGCTCAAGCAATACAACCTACGTGGATTTAGAGAACTCAAGGTATGGGTTATCTTCTGCATACTTTGGCTGCTACAGCAAAGTACCAATACTGTAAAAATCCATAATCCTACAATTTCAGTCTACATTGTTTTAGCAAAAAGTCCACCCTCCTGCATATTTTTAATATTTCAGGTTCCTTTCCTTTCCTTTCCTTTCCTTTCCTTTCCTTTCCTTTCCTTTCCTTTCCTTTCCTTTCCTTTCCTTTCCTTTCCTTTCCTTTCCTTTCCTTTCCTTTCCTTTCCTTTCCTTTCCTTTCCTTTCCTTTCCTTTCCTTTCCTTTCTCTCCTTTCCTCTCCTTTTCTCCTTTCCTTTCTCCTTTCCCTTCCTCCCCCCTGTCCTTTCTCCTAATACCAATGATTTCTTTCTTGTAGAGATTAATATCAAAATAGCTAACAACCTTTGAGCAGAACAGATTGATGTTCATGAAAGGTTTGTGATGCCATAAATCATAACTTCATCTTCCCTTAATCTAATATCCTAGACCCTTCTTGAAACTTCCAGCAATAGGAATTCAATTCTGAGTTCCTACATTGTCAAAATGATCACTGATGTTTGTAAATACTCTAAACTAGAAAACAAATGTGTAATACCTTCTGTCTGTCAGATGTAGGCATATAAAGATCATTCTACCTTGCTCACATTGTTTATGCCATTGGCTTGAACCATTTCTTTTGCTGTTGGTGTCTCTAGTGTAAATCCTGCTTCAGCAAAAGCTCTTTGAAGCCAAGGAGAAGATTCCTCCTGGCCTCAGTTGAATTTTGATTGTGTCCTTCAACTGCAAATTATTAAAGAAAGAATGACAGTTCAAACTCTCTGGGTGATAATAAATAAAATATTGTTTTAATAACAAGTGTTCAAGGCCAGGTTGGATGAGGCTTTGAGCACCTGTCCACTGGCATTTGTCCCTGCCCATGGCAGGAGGTGGAACACGATGAGCTTTAAGGTCCCTTCCAACACAGACCAATCTGTGATTCTGTGACTCTATAATAGCTGAACTTCTAAGATTGCTTTTTGATGTCCATGTCCTCATCATCAGTCTGGATAAAAATCAGTGAATTTGTACCATGCTTAAAAATTAGATGTTTAAAATTTTAAATTAACATTAAAATGTACTTTAATTAATTTTAAAATAAAATTAAATTTGAACTAATAGCAGCCTGCAATAACACTTAATTATTCAATTAAGGTCACACTCAATTAAAGATTGGAACACTTTATTTTAGGTGATTACATGTGAGCAAGATGTCTGAGTTCCCATAATAGACAACAGAAATCAAGTCTGTGCAGTCAGGGGATCCCAAACACCAATTCACCAGACCATCTCCTGCACTCCTGTTTTTGGAGGGAGCTGAGCTGCCCTTGGACTCCACTGACCGCACTGACTACATGTCCAGAGACCATCCTGGTAACCTGCAAACACCCACACAACAATCTAGGTTTGAATCTCATCCAACTTCCTGCAATCTATTTAGAATCATTAAAATTAGACCAATATTTAACAAAACTGAAAAAAGAAAACTCCATAGATGACCTTCTCCAGAATAAGTCAGCCTCACAGAGCAACACTGTCATGGCAGATATTCAAACAAATCTTTCAGAAAGCAGAATTTTGTGTCCAAATAAATATGACATTTGATGAATGCAAAGCAAAATTAAACTACTAAGAGAGGTTTGAGAATCAAACTAATAAAGGCAATCTGCCTCCCCAACAACAGAGACTTTTCCAAGCATGCCAGATGCAGGAAGTCTCCCAGGGTGCTGCTGAGCCTGACAAACACTCAAGGTGTAAGGAAACCAAGTGGGGAAGGAACCTGAGTTAGGGATTGCATCAGTGTAGGACAAGTCCCACCTTGGAGCCTTTCACTGAGTGATGGAGTGAGACCTTGTTTTGAAGGAAGTATTGAGCAGAATAGACTTAAACAAGTTCTAGGTAAAACAGTGATAAATATTTCAATTCAGAACTCTTGAGGAATTAAAATAAGAAGTTGCAGAACTCCCTACTGTGATCTGTTAAATCATCCTCAGCAACAGGAGGATGGAGAGGCAAACATAGTGCCAGAAGGACCTGGGAAGCCTCAGAGTCATTTTGGTACTCAAAAAATTACAGTAAACATTATTAAAGATTGGAATTAGTAGTGGATAAATAGGATGTACTGCAAAAGAGCCCAGTACAGCTTTTAGGGAGACATAAGGTTGTGTGGTGTTAGAAGTATTTTCTAATTCATTCTTTGGAAGAAGAACTAAAATTTTACTCATGATCCGGAGTCATTTGAGAGTCTAAAAAATGAGAAGACCTAGAAATATCACAGAAGAGGGCTTAGAATAATGACACTCTGAAATGACTCCAAAATCTATTATGCAAGTGCTAATAAATGGCTTCAAACTATAAGCAAGTAGGTTTGCACTGGATATTTGGGAGAAATTCTCTACTGTGAGGATGGTGAGGCCCTGGCCCAGGTTGCCAGAGAAGCTGTGCATATCCATCCCTGGAATTGTTCAAGAGCAGGTTGGACAGGGCTCTGAGCAACCTGGGATAGTGGAAGGTGTCCCTGTTGTGGCAAAGGGGTTGGAATGAGATGATCTTTAAGGTTCCTTCCAACCCAAACAATTCAATGATAATTAATCTGGAGCTCTTATCTTGCTAGGAAAGGAGAGGAAAAAGGACAAGAAACATCTAAACCCATCCTGTGCCTGCATCTTTAATTTGTGTTTCTGCCCATTCCATCTCAGCAGGATATTCTGAGCCAGTCAAAGTCAAAGGGATGGACAACATGCATGAATATTTGAATAAAAGGAGATTAAGTGAACTTAGATCCCAGGAAAAGAGGAAAAGATAATCATTATTCTCAGTTCCTCATAACGTAAAAACTAATGGGCTTGAGATTAGGAGTTAGATGATTTAAAAACAGACAGAATATTTATATAAGTCATGATTAAATTAAGGATTCACTGCTGTGCATTGCTGTGAAGCCAAATTTATACACAGGGTAACAAAAGAGATTAGGTCAAATCATATAGATGCAAATTCCAGCCCAGCAAATCCCTAAACCAGGAGCTGGGAAGAAAAAGCAGGAGGCTACATACTCTCACCTGGGCGTGCTCCTTACACCCTGTTACAGAGCATCACCTAATGGCTGCTGTCCCAGACAGACACCTGAATAACCAAACTGTTCATCTGTCAAAATGTGTAATTACATTGATGTTACACTGCAATAAAATCAGCTCCTGGAATGCACTTGTGTTATGGGAAGGTACCAATGGAGTGCAGGCTCTGCTGCCAGCACTGCACCCAGGTTACTGCTCTGAAACAGCTTTTAAGGACACTCCACAACATAGAGAGATATAGAAAGAAAAAAAAAATCCTTTTAGGATTTATTGCTTTCACTCATGAAAGCAAATTTTTTTCCAAAGATTGGGAAACACTTCAGTGCCACAGTAAGAGACAGATTCAAGCCTAAAGAAAGTAACACACCAGAGAAATAAAAACTTCAGAATTATGTTCTCCAAAATCCCAAAGGAAATCAGGGAAAGAGTCAATCTCCCCAGGGGCACTGACAGGGAGCAACCACTCTCAGCTGAGACAGCTGCATTGCACCAAGAGCTCTGCTGGGAGCACTGGGTGTGCACACACACAGGGTCAATGCCATGTCCCCTCTCTAGCTCAAGGACTGCAGCATTTTGGTCTTTTACACCTGGGACCAGTCACAGACCTTCAGTGACTCAGCTGTGGACACTGAGTATGCAAATGCTCCACCAGAAGCCTTCTCCAGCCTGCTCCCCTCCAGGTGTCCCTTGCAGAGTAACCCAGTGAGGCATCCCTCACCCAGCCACACACAGAAAGGCCAACAGTTCTGGGACACAGCAATTCAACACTGTCTCTGAGAGGGATGTGTGGATCCCACAGGTCCCTACAACAGTGCACAGCAATCTCCTGGGTTTAACTGAACTTCTCCTGTTAGCTTAATTAGCAAACTGAGGAGAAGAATTTGAAATTTCTTACTAACTCTTACCACATTTGCCAGGAGAACTGGGGAGCCACACCCTTTGAACCCCTCATTAAGCAGATCACCCTGTATTTTATGGGGCATGGTGGTTCTGGTTATTTCCTGTCCTTTCCAGACTGCTACAAAACTTATCTCACCAGGCAGCTTTAGGAGGAAGAGGTGGTATCTTTTATTAGATGAGAGATTAAATATTTTATTAGAGCAGGGGAACTTTCTTTTCTTAGTCCCAATGATGACACAAGGGGGAAAGGAGACAATTCTTCCAGCCCACGTGTTCTTCTGTGGGAGGAAAATAGAAGCAGCAAACTCCAAGCAAAGGGCAGGCTGGAAGCAGTGGAACTTTACTGTGTTACCCAGAACTTGAGAGAAAAAACAGTGAAGGATAGACACAAAAGGAATTAAGGAAGAAAGGAGTTAAGAAAGACATGAGTGTCACTTTGACAGTCTGAAGGATTAATCCAGAGGAGGAATTGCAAGAGTCTCCCCTGAAGATAATGACCTTGCAGAGATGAGGAGGTTTCACACTGCCTAAAGCCTGAGTCTGTAACATCTTTTACGAGGGCAGCTCATACTAAGGACACTTAACCTTGTTCTGGCAGTATCAAGGAGCCTGGAATTATTGCAGATGTCTTTTGCAAGCCCTGTAGTGCCTGCTAATGACACTTTTGGCAGCAGCACGTGTTTGGTTTGGCTGTGCTCTCCAACAGTGCCTACTCTTTTAAAAGGGAGCAGGCAGGAAAAGATTTATTTTTCCTGGCCTCAGCACAGTGTGCCAGTGTGGGAGGTGGGAAGGGAGGGAGACCTTCAGTGCCTGAGGAGGGTTTAAGGAGAGGAAGGGGACAACAAACAAGTGGCCTTCCTCAGAGGCAGGGAGACTGTCAGGGGATGGTGCTGCAGGCAGGTGGCCAACCTGGGAGGGATGGATGGAGACATCCCCCTTGGCCCAGGGGGAGCACAGGGAGAGGTCAGAAGGAGCTGCTGGATTAAAAGTCAAAGGAAAAGCCCTACCAGCAAACACACAATAAAGGAAGAGATGTAAGAAAGCCTTCTCTTCCTTCTTTGAGTTTTCAGCCATTGAAAATACTCCTTGTTCTAGTTCCTGTCCCAACAAAACCAGAGGTTTATAAAGTCCTTCAGGTGTTCCTGGAGTGTGCAGAGGTGTCAGCAGCTGCCACAGCATCAAACTGGAGCCTAGAGGGTCTCCAGGCAAACACCAAAATTAATTAACCCTGAGCCAATGAGTGTGCATTTGCACAGATGAAAGCTACAGCAAAGACACGGTAATATAAAATTTAAACTGGCCTGTGAAGCACAGAGAAGCCAAGAAACTCCAGATCATACCTCTAAGCTTACCCCATGATGCACCTAATGTGCTTTAATACAAGATTGACAGCTCTTGTTGTTCTCAAAGATCAGATTTAATCCTCTGCTTTAATACCATGAGTTTATAACAATACAAAAGAAATACAAATATGAAATCTAGCAGTTCAAAATGAAAAAGTAATGGGATCCACTATTTATTGATGTGGTGTTGGGTTTTTTTTTTTTTTTTCAAATTTCAGGATGTAACAGTGGTTTCATTTTCAGCTAGTTTTTGCAAGTAGTGAGGCTGTGTGATCCTTCAGCATGGAACACTCAAGGCTGATAACACTGTAGTAGCAGGTGATATAATCCCTGAATGAAAGTGGGAAACTGGGGTTTATGTCAGTTATTATTAAATATCTAGAAATTAAGAATTTGATCTCTTTCTATCCGACAGACACAGAAAAAGAAATTCAAGTCCAAGGGGTAAATCCTGACGTCTATGTTTAGTTAAGATTTTTAGGACAGAAAATTTTATCTGCCAAGCACATCTGTGTGTTGCTTGAATGCTGAGGGACACCAGCTGGTGCTCAAAAATCTCACCTAACTTTAGGCACGTAAATAAGTAGTTTGCTGGTCCCAGCACTTGGCTTAGAGCTTTCCACATTATCTGAAACCAAGACTTAACACACAGCCAGACTGCAAAAGCAAAACGGCAGAGGTCCAAACAGGATGATCACAGCACAGAGATCGTGCCTGGATCAGATCCACAACTCACCAATGCTGCTGGCACTAAGCCGATTCTTCACCATTGAAATGTTCCTGACGTTATAAAACGTGACAGGAAAGGGCAAAACTGAACGCAGGAGTTTCTGCTTGCCTTTCCCCTTGCAGGCAGCCACCCTGAGCACGCACCCACGAGCAGGCAGGCAGGCCAGCACACGCATTACCTTGTTCCTGGCTCGCTCTATGAACTCCAGAGGAGCTTTCCCGAACTGAAACGCAGCTCCAAACCAAGGGATCCAGCTCCTGATGCAAGGAGGGGAGCTCGGGTTTCTCAGCTGAAACAAAAGAGCCTTGACAATGAGGAGTCCCAGGAGCGCTGCCAAGAGCACAGCGAGATCCATTTTGCCTCTCGGCCGCCCGTCCCGGCCCGGCCGCTGCTCCGCCTGCCGCAGCCCCGGCATGGCCGCGCTGGCCGCGCTCCGAGTTCATCGTCTCTGAGCGGCCCTGCAGCCGAGCGCTGCCACGGGGACAGCGGGAAAACCCTGAGCAGCACAGGGCACCAGCCCTTGTTCTGTTAAAGGCAGAGCCAGTTCTGATCTGTTCTGGGATGAGGACCAACTGTGCTGCTTGCAAAACCTAGATATTGCTGTTGGCTAAGCCTTGGACTCTGCACCGGCTGCTGGAAGGCCACCCGGGCAGCCAGGGACACGGCCAGGGACACTGGCAAAGCAGTGCAGAGCCTTCTTCAATTTAAAAAATATGCAGTATTGAGATTACAAAGCAGAGATCCTGTGATTTGCAGACATTTAGCTTTCAGCAGGTCAGAGATGGCAAGAAACTTCTGCAGGCATCACCTGAAGCAGAAACCTTAAGAAAGGGATATCTCACCTGTCTGAGATACCTCATTAAAGGCTGGATGTGTGTCCAGTGTCTGAGAAGCAGAGAAACGCTTCTGAGGTAGAACTGACAGATCAAAACCTGCTGGCCACTTCTATTATATCTGTGCCATGTCAGAAGCCAAGGTTTCGGAGAGGTCAGATTAGTTTCTTTGCATGTGTGAAAGTGGCACGTCAAAATTACTTGCAGAATACATTAAGTATAAAAAGCCCCTAGGAAGTGCTGTCAGCATCTACCCCCACACACCCTCAGCAGGTTTGAAGAGAACAGAAAACCAGGAGGAGGGGCTGACAGACCAGATGAGTGTGCTGTCACTCAGGAGGACCCCAGCAGGCTGGAAAATGGGCAGAGAGGAACTTATCTCAAAATCAGAGAATAACGGCTCAGAAGGCACACCAAGGTGTGCCTGGTCCAGCTTTTCCTGGCAAAAATAAACAAACAAACAAATAAATAAATAAATAAATAAATAAATGAAGTTCAGCAAAGGGAAATGGCAAGCTCTGCCACTGGGTAGGAACAACACTGTGCACCAGTACAGGCTGAGGGGGCACCTGGGTGGACAGGAACTTTGCAGATCTGGGGTCCTGGTGGACACCAGGTTGAATACAAGTCAGAGATGGACCTTGAGCACCCTGGGCTGCATCAGGGAAAGTGCTGCCAGCAGATTGAGGGAGGTGATCCTCTGCCAAGAGTGAAGTGCCAAAAAGGGGTTGGAGCATCTGTCATTTGAGGAGAGGCTGAGGCAGCTGGGACAGCTCAGTCTGGAGAAGAGAAGGCTCAGGGGGATCTTCTCAGTGTGTATGAACACCTGAAGGGAGGGTGCAAAGAGGATGGAGCCAGGCTCTTCTCAGGGTGCCCAGTGAAAGGGCATGAGACAATGGGCATAAACAAATACAGATACAAATACAGTTTAACTCCCTTCCTGTACAGGAAGAGGTGCACAAACAGGAACCTTTATATCTGTGCAGACAGGCAGTACAGTAAAAGTATCACAGCAGAAATATACCTGATAGTAGGAGTTAAGAGCTGTGAAAATTAGCTGTATGTTCTTCATTAAACAGTCATTTTGAAATACTTTGGGATGTTACATGTTGGTTGTAGGTGCAGAAGAACAAGCTCACACACGTCAGCTGTAAAACTTAAGGTGTTGATCTCCATTTTGCAAACTGTCTGGAACAAACAGATAAATCACTGTTAACTGTGATATTTCTACACCTCTGTGTTTAGCTATCACAGCTCTTTATATGTTTATTTCCTGGTTTTATTTATCCATTAAATTGTTTCTCTTCCTATAAAGGGGTAAAGTGATAAGAGAACTAAAGGCCTTGTAATATTGGAGAAAATGCATCTTTTCATTACATGCATGTTATATTTTTATTAACTGACTAAGTAGTGAGTTTAAAGTGATCTATATATACAGGTCAGAGAGTTCCTCAAGCCTCTGTGAAGACATTCATTAAAGGCTTTTGTCTTTGTTTTGGCCCTTTTGTTTGTTTGTTTAGGTTGTACTTGTAGGGCATGATTTGGTGAAGGACATGAGATGCAAGGCACTGCTGTGAGGAGGACACAGCCAGTAGGAATGTGTAGCAGTCACTGCCAAGCTTTCCTCAGGCTGGGCAGAGGTTAATGTTTAATGGTTTTTCCAAGTGAACTAACACAGAGGCAGGGGTGAGGGCACTGGGCAGTCTGGCTGCCTTTCTCCAGCAGCACACAGCTGGCCCAGACCCTGCTGCTGGGCTTCCACCCCATCTGAAGTCCACACTCTCTCCCTCTATATGCAGCCTTTGGTCAAAATGGTTTGGGACAGAAACAAAAAACTCCATCTCACTGAGAATGGAAATAAATTAATAGGAAGGGTCCTCTCTGCTGGTGCTGTCTTCTCAGGATTTGGGGATGTAGGAACTCCAGGTGTTGGATGGATCTCCATGAGTACTGGCCCTTTTCTTTTCCACATACCACAGAGCTGTCCATGCAAGCCTCTGCCTCTAGTCAGGCTCATTTCAAAGGTCCTGTGGGAAGAGAATATTTCTCTTCACAGCCATCCTCCAATCATCTGGTTCAAAAAAGAATCTATTTCTTCAGGCCAGAAATGACCATGGAGAGCTGCTCCTTCCATAGGATGCTGCAGTGCTATGAGGTTTACTTTAAGGAGGGATTTTTGTTGTTTTCCACTCCCTAAAGCATGGTCATAGAGAAAACAGAATGACCCAGAGGTGTAGAGCTAAAGGATGATTGTGAAACCCTCATCCTGGGAGGTTTTCAGGGGACCAAACAATACCTCGGGCAACCTGCTGTAACTCCAAAGCTCTCCCTGCTGTGACAGAGGACTGTAGGATGACTGCAGGTGAACTCTAGAGGTCCTCTCTACCCACATCACAGTTGATGGTACACAGGCTGATAGAGTGTGGCACAAACTGACCCAAGCCCACAGAACAGCTGTGGAGGGAGGCACCAAGTGCCACAGCAGATGGCATGAACTGTCCAGAAACAGGCTCTGAACACTCATACCTTCCATGCAGCCAGGCACATTTGCATCAGATTGCAATATCCCCTGTCCCCATTTTTAACCACGGCTTTGTCAGGAGTTTGTTTTATCCCTGCATGAATTCTAATGAATTTTAACCCCAAGAAGGATCCAATTTAATACCAATTACTGGTGACCAATGAGATAGATTCATCCAACTTCAACTGAATATTTCACCTGCAATGCTCCCTTAATTTGTCTGAATTATTTTGGCAGGGACCACACACCAAAGCTTTAGGCAGTCAGAGGTGTGGGGAGGTGTTCTGGGATAAGTTTCTGTGACCAAAAAAAATCCTTAAATCAGCACGAGGATTACTGACTAATGGCTAATGATTAACTTAGGGCCTTAATGATAAATGAAAAGCTCTACAATAATTTAAGAGAAATTATGACTGGTGCATAACAGGACTTCAGCACTCAGCCAGGAAAAGCTTTAAACTTTTCACTTAAGAGCTCTGAGAAATGATCAATTTCTGCCATCCCAGGCTTGCTGGGATCCTTGTTCAAAGTGCAGTGCTGCGTGCCTAATCCGCAGCCCCAGCTCGGCACGTAGCTCTTACTAATGCAGCTCTTACTAAAGCAGATCAGGATCAATTAACCCCTTCCAGCTGCAGCTGCTTGACACGGGAACAGAATTTGGGGCTCCCCAGGCAGTGCTGCCAATGACAGCACCCCGCAAAGCAAACAGACCCCACGCGTAATCTTCAGCTCTCATTAATGAGAACTTTAATTACTCTTTTTAATGTAAATAATGGGCAAATCCGTCCGTGTGTCTGTACCTGCAGCACCGGTTTCCAGGCACAGAGCAGCCTTGGTGACAGACTACATTTCCCAGGAGCCTGTTGCGCCGGAGTCTCTTGTGTCACTGCAGAAGGACCTTGCAGCTCTGCAGAACCACTCGGGCTGCTGCAGTTCCCGATGCTGGCGCTGGAGAAACATGACCTTCCGCAGCGTGTCTCCTAAACCACCCCGAGCTGCCCTGCGCTAGGGCCCGCTCCTGCTGCGGACACAGCCGGGCAGGGTGGCTGGTTACCCTCGGTTCATGTGAGATGCTAGATGTCACCTGCAGAAGAAGAGAGGAGCTTACCTCTTCCAGAGAGATGGCCCCGAGCCAGCAAATTCGCTCTGTCAGCCTGTGCAGCGGCTGTGGCAGAACTAGGTACAACTCACCGTGGTTTTCCGAGAGGGAAGGGGGGTCAGATTTACTTACGGGGGGCAGGGGTACATCAGTCCCCGGATGCCTCATTCCTCAGTGTTCTGCTCCAGCAAATCTGCTTTTCACTGTGCTAGTCGTGGCTTTTCCATAATCTAAGTGTTTTATGCCACCTGACCGCGGCTGGAGGGAGGGTTTTTCAGGATGAAGTCTTTGCCTCGGAGACCGAAGGGCTGCAGTCGTTAACTCAGTGCAGTTGTGACTAATTTAAGCTTTGCACTGGCTGGGCTTCCAGAGAAAGCCTGAAGAGGCAGGCAGATCTGTTGCCTAAGTTACTAGCAAGGCCTTATTCCTTCAGGAGTTTCCTTTTCATGGTCAATGAAGGTTAATCAAAGAAAAATCAACTCTTTCAACCCCTCAGTGACATTTCCCCTGGATCTCACGAAAACCCGGCTGCAGATCCAAGGTGAGGCTGCGGCCGGGCCGGCAGTCCCGTACCGCGGGATGCTGCGCACGGCGGCTGGAATCGCGCAGGAGGAGGGGGTATGGAAGCTCTGGCAAGGAGCCACGCCGGCCGTCTACCGCCACATAGGTGAATATCCGCTCGCGATGGGACACGATGGGTCCTGCCTTCTGTGGCCAAGCCTTTTGGAGTGAGCTTACCATGTTTTCTTGTACTTTAAATAAATCTGAGAGGACTTTTCAGTCTAGCCTTGCCAATCCCACTTTGAAATATACAAGATTTCAGATCAATAGTATCTCTTCCTTCCCTTTTCCACTCCTTCATGGCCTTATTCTGGCTTCTGGGAGAACAAAATATAAGTTCTCTGTCATCTTTGCATGTCTTGTTCAGGAAGTCCAGACACTCAGAGTTCTCAGAAAAAATGTCTCATATGTGAGGGAAGTGGGGACAGATTAGGAAAAAAGATGGGAAAATGATGAGGTTGCAAGCACAAGGGAAAAATACAATTGCTTAAAAGAAATGCATTAGCACAATTTGCAATTTTTGCAAACACAAGTAACAGCTTGACACAAGTAACAGCTTTCTGTGCTTTAGTTGGAAATATGATGACAACAAAAAACCTCAAGAGCACTTGTGGAGGTTTTTTTGCTTGGCATCAGCCCAGAAGGAGGCGATGCAGTCCCATCTCCTTAGGGTGCAGGCAAAGCTGCTGTTGCCTCCTGGCAGACTGCTGGCTCAGCCAGAGACTTTTTGATGCTAAAACGCCCTGGCTCTCCCCCTGACACCAGGCAAACCCCTCTTTCCCCATTCGGATCACAAACACGAGAGCAGTGACCAGCTGAGCTCTGGAGTGCCATAAACCAAGGTCTTGGTCTCTCTCTCACTGTGACCTCCAGAAGTGGCAGACCCAAGAACTGTCTCCTGCTTTTGTTTTCCGCAGTATACAGTGGTGTTCGGATGGTTACTTACGAACATCTCCGTGACTCCGTGCTTGGCAGGGCAGAGGGTGAAAGCTTTCCTCTCTGGTAATGTTACATATTCATGCATGTTTATTGCTTGCTTGGGGATTGTCCTTACTGTAGGAGACCTACAGCCATATCTTAGGTCTAAAATGTATCTGGTTTTAGAATGGGATTGAAAAAATCTACTGCAAAATAACTTGTCATGCCAAATGCTGCAGGAAGGGGGACCTATGGATAATACTGAAATTTCTGATTTTACTAAAATAAATAGACCTATAAAATTAACACAGTTCATCTAGTAGCAGTGGGAGAGAAAGAAAAGTTTTATTTAACAGCAAGCAGTTTGGAATTTCAGGTGGGCATTCAGTTATAATACATGGAGCATCATCCTTTACTTGTGTATTTTGCCATCCTGCCTTTTAAACCTAAAGCAAAGAGCAAAATGTAACCTTGTTTTGGTTTTTTCCCCACCCAGGTAGGATTAAACCCTTTTTGAAAATTGACAGAAATATTACTGACTACTTTAGCAACCTGTAGCCACCACAATTATTACTTTTGCTTTGGCTGTTAATATATGGAATAACCATTAACACTTGTTCCACCTGGGTTGTGCTGCTGAACTCTTCAGCTTGAGCACTGTGACCTGTGAGGATTTTCAGTGTATTCTGGAGCACACTTTCTCTCCATTTGGCAGGAAAGCTGTGGTTGGAGGCGTATCTGCGGGTGCCATTGGACAGTTTTTTGCCAGCCCAACTGACCTGGTGAAGGTGCAGATGCAGATGGAGGGAAAAAGGAAGCTGGAAGGGAAAGCCGTTACGGTTGGTTCCTCTCAGAGCTGGTGTTTCTTCCCCTGTTACTGATCACTCTTTGGCCCAGGGTGTGTTGCTCTGTGTTTTCTGCCACTCCTTCTCCCTAGCTGCTCTGTGCCCTTTTACAGGGAGAGCACCCCATGTCTCTGGGCAGTTAAAGGGGGAGGGATTCAAGACCTCCTCCATATTCCATTTATACTCATCTTCTTTATTCTGATTTATTGGTCCCAGGGACCACAAACCCATCCTCCGTGCTGCAGCACGTTCCTGCCAGCACTGCACCATGGGGAGGGAAGGACACTTTCTGAAGATGGAAGAAAGCACAAGTGAAATGGCTCATGCAGGATGCACAGGCACAAGGAAGGCTGGCACACAGCAGGGCTTGAGATTCTTCTGCAAATAGCAGGATGTGCTGCTCTTTGCATTCCAGTTGGTGTCACATAAATTTAGTATTGTAATCCAGTGTGGGATCTAAGGCTTGTCTGCTGTAAGGGACCAGATCACTGCTTTGCAAGGCAACTGGTATCTCTGGTAAAATATTGTGGCATGAAAGTCAAAGACAGATCCAAAAATGGATCCTTGCAGGTATAAATTCCATGCAAAGATTTCACTGGGCTGTCTACCCACAGGTTTCATCTTGATTTCAGGTTTCGGGGCGTGCACCATGCATTTCTGAAGATCCTGTCTGAAGGAGGAGTAAGGGGACTTTGGGCTGGATGGGTACCAAATGTCCAGAGAGCTGCTCTGGTGAATATGGGAGGTAAATGGAATAACTTGGCCTGCAGCACTTAAGGCCCCACCAAATCTTTAAGAAAAAGGAGCTCAGCTGCTCCCTTTGTCTTAGGGCCCTATTTGGAGCACCCTGCAGGTGACCTCTGCCTTGTGCGCCTGTGTTTTGGTCCTGTGGAAATCAAATGGCTTAAAAGTAACAGTTTTTACCTGAATTTAAGGAAAAGTGAGCCAGAAGCTGAAGGGGTCCCACGGCCAGCAAAGCAGGGACTTCACCAGCCACAACCCAGTGCCCAAGTGAGGTGAGCAGGGCAGAGCCAGCAAAGGCAGCCAGGCTTCACCAAGATCCAGATTCGTAGGGAAGTGTGTGGTGATGAGGCAGGTGTGAGACCAAGCCAGGAAGCTGAGCCAGCAACAGGGCTGGTGAGGGTCACCCAGATACAGTTCAGCATCATCTGTAAGGTAAGTCAGAGCAGATGGGAGCAGAAAGGAGAATGTACTCACATGTCCAAAGACGGGACTCAGGTGCCACAGCCCTCATTAAAAAGTGGGGCAGAGTGCCAGCTGTGCCAAAGGCAGGAGCCTCAATGGAAATTAACATCCTGTGTTGTGAACAGCACACACCATTCACTCCTGACAGTGCTGTTTTTTCTCATTACCCTCTTTACAGATCTGACCACTTATGACACAGTGAAACACTTCTTGCTTCTGAACACGACACTTGTGGACAATAGTGTGACTCACAGTGTCAGCAGGTGATGTATTCTCCAATTGCCCCTTTTCCACTGTGGAGCATTTCCAGCCTTGCTGTCTTCATCTGCCTCTGTGCCAGCAGAAGACCCTATTCTTTGATTTTGATACTGCTGATGAAATGCAACTTTAGAATTATTTTTTTTTCGTTAGAGAACATCACTTTATAGAAGACACAAGAGAAAGGATGTAACCATTGCTACAAAACTGCCCTCACTAGAAGTGCCTTGTTGGTGCATTTAAATACCTTTGCTCTAATCTGTGGGAGCACAGTGACACAACTTCGGCAGAACATCCTCTTTTACTCTCTTAAGTGATGAAAAAATCTGCTTTATATAAACAATATTATGAATTGCCTATTGTGGGTCCTTCATCCCTCACTCAGAACTGCACACAGAGGTGAGGGATGCTGGCACTGGGAGGACATCTGAGCAAGAGCAGTCTCCCAAATCAAGTTTATGTTATGAGTTATTACTCATGATTCGATGATAGCTGTTTTAATATATCTTTATTATAAGAACTGGAATCACAATGCTGAAATTTTTATGATACATCTTGGTTTCTTCCTTAAGTATCTGTTGCTGTTGGCAGTGCCTGCTCTGGGCTGGTAGCAGCTGTTCTGGGAACTCCTGCTGACGTGGTCAAAACCCGGATAATGAACCAGCCAAGAGATAAGCAGGGAAGGTATGGACACTTTGCAGACCAACTTTTCAGCAGCACCTTGAAACCATGGGTCTGACTGATGTCACTGGGAGTGAAGGGCTAAGTTGATACTTGGCTCTTCATCTTTCTAATCAGATGATTTTACTGATTTAGTAAATGTCTAGGGGGTGTTGTGATGGCCACCTAAGCATAACCAGTGCATTTCTGTTCTGGATTAGGCTCCAAGGAGCTCACAAAAGCACTCTGACTTGTAGAAAAATCTCAGCACAAATTATTTTTATGAGGGGATGTTTTATTTTTTAATTGTGTATGTGTAATCCTAACACTGTTTGTTCTCCTTGCACATTGCTAGAGGTCTGCTCTATAAATCTTCCATGGACTGCTTGATTCAGACTGTCCAGGGTGAAGGGTTCATGTCTCTGTACAAAGGCTTTACACCAACCTGGATGCGAATGGTACGTGCTTTTTAACTCTCTTTACAAGAACAATTAGCATTAAAATGTGAGGAGTGTGGATGCAGCCCTAACCTTATGTAAAATTACAATTTTTGTATGAAAGACTTAATCATAGAATTGTAGAATAGTTTGGGTTCAAGAGACTTTAAAGATCATCTCGTTCCAAACCCTCTGCCATGGGCAGGGACATGTTCCACTTGCTCAGAGCCCCGTCCAACCTGGCCTTGAACACTTCCAGGGATGGGGAGTTCAGGGATGGGGAGCTCTGCCTCTCTGAGCAGACAGAGGCTTGGGAACCTCTCTGGGAACCAGAGCAACTTGAGACTGAACTTAAGAATATGATTTTTCAGAGGAGACAGTTTAATCTAATGGGCTTATTTATTTATTGGGTTACTTTTGTTTTAAGCCTCTAACTTCAGTGTTTGCTTTCACAGGCACCCTGGTCACTGGTATTCTGGCTTACATATGAACAAATCAGAAGGCTGTGTGGAGTTACTTCTTTTTAAAACCTTCAATATTCACAGAGGAGAGCAGTCAAAAAGCTGAATTCTCATTCCACAGGGTAGGGATCACATGTGTAGCTTGTTGCTCCAAACCCAGTCCTTACTGGTTGGGAAGAGCCATGACTTAAGGATACTATTTGATTATCAGACTTCTACATGAATTTTATATTATCCACAGGATAAAACTGTCACAACAATACTTCAGCTACCAGCCAGCATCACCTTTCTGAACCAGGAAACAGGAATAAAAAACATTCTACCAAGCAAATAGAACATAATACTGTCTGTTTGATAATGGAGATGGTTTTGCTAAATGTTTTGTTTTTCTATTGCTAAAAAACAAGAGCAGGTTGATCAATGCACTGAACAAGTTCTGTGGCTAAGCATCTATAAAAATATTTGGGAATTTTTGTTGTTAATTTGCACACAGATAAAGAACTACCTCTTGTTAGTTTGATGTGTCAGCAAACCAAGCCTGTAGTGCTAGGTATTAAAAAAGATAAAAGCAGTTTACCTGATTCCAAATCTGCTTTGCACAAAAAGTGGAGGGGTTTGTGTTCCTCTTACTTCCCAGAGACGGCCTGACCTCTCCACTCAACTCTTTGAGTAAGATCATGATTGAAATGTGGTCCTGTTCCCAGAAATTCAAAAGCCTAATTTGCTCTGCAATGCTCAAAGGTCTCAGGATATTCCATAGGAGCAAGCTGAACTACTTGTCCTGTGACAATCTCAGTGCTGATGTGGCAGACTGGGTCATTTTCCATGGAAATGTGCACTCTGTCCACTTTAAATCTCGATGGAAATACAATGTTCTCTTCAATAATGCAAAAGGTTTCAACAGGAGTGATTTATTTATTTTTAAACCTAAAGCCTTCCAGATTTCATGGAGAAGGAGACTAGTGCTGTTTGTCACTAGGTTCACCTTTGGCAATCAAGAGTCAAAAATCACAGAATCACAGAATCACAGAAATTCTAGGTTGGAAGAGACCTTTAAGATCATCGAGTCCAACCCATGTTCTAATACCTCAACTAGATCATGGCACCAAGTGCCACATCCAGTCTTTTTTTAAACTCTTCGAGGGATGGTGACTCCACGACCTCCCTGGGTAGATGATTCCAGTATTTGACTACTCTTTCTGTAAAATACTTCCTCCTTATTTCTAGCTTGCATCTCCCTTGGCGCAGCTTGAGACTGTGTCCTCTTGTTCTGTCTGTTGTTGCCCGGAGAAAGAGACCGACCCCCAGCTCACCACAGCTACCCTTCAGGAAGTTGAAGAGGGTGATAAGGTCACCCCTGAGTCTCCTTTTCTCCAGGCTGAACAACCCCAGCTCCCTCAGTCGCTCTTCATATGGCTTGTGTTCCAAGCCCCTCACCAGCCTCGTTGCTCTCCTTTGGACACGCTCAAGCATCTCAACGTCCCTCCTAAAGTGAGGGGCCCAGAACTGGATTGAATTGAATTAATGCAGTATTAAAAGCAGCCATGAGTAGATAAAACAAAGCTGGCTTTGATTTAGTAACATCTAGTAATTGAGTTAATGTAGAAAATGTGGCTCTTTGAATAAATACCCAGGATTTCTTCACGTCTTTGCGACCAGTGTCTCCAATGTGCCATTTTCTCACTGAACACAGTTTGGGTATTTTCTTGGCTTGCACTTGTTTGTTCTGATTGTGCTGTAGTTCAGTTGTGGCTGTATGCATTTGGGAGTGTGCTTCCAGCTTGGAAAACATTCATCTCACCATTATTAGGGAGTCACAGAACCATAGAATGGGGCAGGTTGGAAGGGACCACAGTGGCTCATCTGGTTCCACCTTCCTGCTCAAGCAGAGTCATCCCAGAGCACAGGGCACAGGATTGCACAGTCAGTTCTGGAATATCTCCAGTGAGGGAGACTCCACAGCCTCTCTGGACAATCCACTCCAGGTCTTAGTCATTGTACAGTAAAGTTCTTCCTCGTATTCAGGCAGAATCTCCTGTGCATCAATCCAAAGGTTTTGTTCAGAAATCCTGGTATTTTTCTGTCATCCTGAGAATCAAATCCAAGTTCTTTCTGTCTTGTACTCTAGCACCAGCAATGACAAAGCAGCAAAGCTGCTGCTCCTGCTGCCATCCTGTTAGCCCGATAAGCCAGTGATGGATACACAGCTTTACCTTTCTCACAAGACAGAATAAGTACTTTTATCATACAGTTATAGAACAGTTGGGGTTAGAAGGGACCTCTAAAATCAGTTCCAACCCACTGCCATGGGCAGGGACACCTTCCACTATCCCAGGTTGCTCCAAGCTCCCTCCAGCCTGGCCTTGGACATTTCCAGGGATTGGGAATCCACAGCTTCTCTGGGCAACCTGTTCCTGTGTCTCACCACCCTCACAGTGAAGAATTTCTTCCTAACAGCCAATCTAAACCTGCTCTCCTTCAGTTTGAAGTCATTCCCCCTTGTCCTGTCACTCCAGGCTCTTCTAAAAAGTCCCTCTCCATCTTTCTTGCTGGCTCTCTTCAGGTACTGGAAGGCCACAATCAGGTCCCCTTGAAGCTTCTCCAGGCTGAACAATCCCAACCCTCTCAGCCTTTCCACGAAGGACAGTTGCTCAGCCTCTCTGATCATCATAACCAGTGTGTAAAACCACTTTTAGCCTGCATTTATCAAAGTTGCCATAAACTACTTTTATGGGCACACAGCTTGGGAAAATCACTGAAACTCTAAGTTTTGTTAGAATAACCTTGATACGCTTCAATTAACAAAGCTGGAAGAGAGGTCTATTGATGAAACTGGATACAAGGAGTGCACAATTTATGGACCACAAAGACATTCTGTAGAAAACAGCAGACAAAAAAGAGACTAACAAAGACTTAGTATGTGTGCTGGAAAGTCCCTGCCTGGGAAAAAAGATAATAAAGGGACTGAAGATTATAGACTAATTTGCAGAAGTGAGAAATCAATATCCAACAGAAGACAGAATACTAATTAATGAACAAGAATTCTGTCATTTAGAACCAGTGAATATTAATTTGCTTGCTAAAAATACATATATAAATGAACATAAAGGTTCTGTATCTGCATCTCTGTAGAGACCAGGATTTTGTCAGCCACACCCACACAACCCCCTCTTGGCCAAGAATAAAATAATGCCTGACTCGCTAACACTAAAAAGACAGCGTTAGAGGGTCTTATTTATCCCAATGATTTCAGAGGATTTGGTGTCACTCAACTTGGTGTCACTTGTAAACTTGCCGAGGGTGCTCTCCAACCCTTCATCTATGCAATTAATGAACATACTAAATAACCCTGGTCCCAATACGGACCCTTGAGGCACAGCTCAAAATAAAAATAATGCCAAAAAATGCCTCGTAAGAATCTCGTAGAGAAAGACTTCTTTAACTGTTAATAAATCTCTCTCTTCGGCTGTGAATTGTTAGCAATTCCTGACGGGTGTCTAGCGCCAGCTCCCCGTCCTCACGCCACGGCTGCCGCCCTCACACCACGCCCCGCCCCCAGGCCGCCACTGGCCAATAGCCGCCAAGCTCCGCACGCCTGTCCCGCCTCCGGCGCCGCTCTGACCAATGGGAACTAAGCGGGCTCGGCGCGCTCTCTCCTTCGCCCCGCCCCCGCCGTCCCGCCGCCACCCGTCCCTCGTGGAGCGCTCCACCGTGCGAGAGGGCAGCTCCGCCCGGCTCTGCTCTGAGCCCCGCGGCGCCCCGGACATAATTCCGTAACCTTCCTCTTCGTGGCGCCTCCGCGCACTCTTAGCATAGCAGGAGCGGCGCCACGTCTCAGCTGGCTTCACCCCTCCTTTTCTCCTTTCGCTTTGCGCCGCTCTCCACCCCACCGAGAGGATCGAAATGGACTCGGCCGCTGGGGCAGCCGCTAACGGCTCCCCGTGGGTCACGTGGGCGGCGCGTGCTCTATATGAGGCCGAGGGGCGGGGGACGAGGCGTTCGTTCGCCTCGTGCGGGGAGCGGAGGTGGGGCGGGGTGGCTTCGCGATGAGCTCCGGGCCGGGGTCCCTCGGCCGCGGTGATACCGTCACCCTGCGGGTCCGTGCCGTGGGGCTTCATCCGAGGTGCCCATCCTGCGGCTGTGGGGGCTTCTGGGGGAAAGCAAGGCTGACTATGCCCTCCTGTACCGCGAGATCCAGGCGGCGGCAGGGCCGCGCCTGGCGGCCCGCCCCGAGTCCGGCGGGCCGGGGGCCAGCGGGACCAGGCTGTGCCCGGGAGAGATGGCACTGGTGGAAGTGTTGGGTGTGTGGTACCGCTGCTGTGTGGTGAGTTGTAGTGCCCAGGGCTACCGTGTTTTCCTGCTGGACGAGGGGTACGTGGTGACCACATCCGCCTATTACCTGGCACGGGGCTGCTCAGAGCTGTTCCAGCTGCCCCCGGAGGTGCTGGGCTGTGTCGTGGCCGAAGTCATGCCCTCCCACAGTAACGAGGGGACAGCGAGTGGCGATTCACCCGTGTCCAAGTGGACTGTGGAGGCGATGGAGTTCCTCAGCTTCCTGCAAGGCAAGGAGGTGTCTGGTGTGGTGCAGGAGGTTATAATGCCGCAGGTCATCGTGCTCGAGCTGCCCCAGCTCGTGGCTCAGATGCAGCAGCTGGGCCTGGCCAAACGTGTCTCTCCCAGCTGGTTCTGCCAGGTGCTCAGGCGCTGCCTGCCTTCTGGCCAGTTAAAGAAGCAGCTCTGTCAGCAGCCTCCAGCGTGTTCCCTTGGAGCTTTTGCAGTTCCACAGCTTGTCCATGTGTTGTTCTCGTACCAGCCTCTGTCACCTGCCTTGGATTACTACTACCCTCAGCTTCAGTTGGGTGTGACAGAGCCTGTCCTAGTGACCCATGTCTCGGACCCACACCACATTTACTGCCAGTTGCAGTGCCTGTCACAGGAGATCTGTTGCCTTTCTGAGACCATGTGCCATGCTTACGACAGGTGGGAGCAGGACTTACTGCCCAAAGTGGGCTCGCCCTGTGCTGCCCGTGGGATGGATGGCCAGTGGTACCGTGCCATTCTGCTGGAGCTCATTGCTGGGGAGCAGGACCAGCATGCAGCTCTCGTGATCTTTGTGGACTATGGCAAGAAGGAGACTGTGACCAGAGCGAACCTGCGCCATTTGCCTGCCGAGTGTTTCCGCATGCCTGTGGTCACTTACGCGTGTGCTCTTCAGGGTGTTTCGGATGGGGGCTGTGGCTGGTCCTCGTTGCAGGTTGATTTGCTGAAAGCGTTGGTGCTCGGCAGAGGAGTGAGTGCTCACATCAAAGCCTTTAACTCCTTTGAGCATCTCTATTATGTGACTCTCTATGGGGAAAATGGTGTTGATTTGAACCATCTTTTTGGGTCTCAGGCTTGCTGCCTGGCCAGCAGTCATGTGAGCCAAACTGAGGATCATGAGCAGCTGGAAGTAGAGGAATCCTTAGTTGAAGAGTTGGGATTGCCACCAGAAGTACCTCCTATTTTAGCACATGGGGATTTGGCTGCTGCTGCTGTAGCTGGTGTGTATTTGAAGACCTGGATGTTGTACGGTGCACAGGTCTCCCACGTCCAAGACCCATCTGAGTTCTGGCTGCAGCTCCATGAGTATTATCAGCTATTCAGACAGCTGAAGCAGAGCATGTGGAATTTTTATTCCCATTCCACAAAGCTGGATGGTGCTGGGTGGGACCCACAGCCTGGATCCCTTTGTTGTGCCAGTGGGAACGAGGGTGTCTTTTATCGAGCAGTGGTTACCAGGGTGCTGGACACTGGGGTGGAAATACACCTGGTCGACAGAGGCAGTACAGAAACTGTGGATCTGTGTGCTGTGAAGGAGCTGCTCCCTCGGTTCAGGGAACTGCCTGCTTTAGCTCTGAAATGTTGCTTGGCAGGTGTCTCCCCTCCAAGAGGGAGTTGGAGTGAAGCTGCTGTGTCTGCATTCAGGGAGATGGTACTGAATAAGGAACTAAAGGTTTGGTTTTTGAATGTGCAGGGTGACAAATACATGGTTGAAATTTTTGACCAATCCCAGTTAGGAGAGGGGGGCGTAAGTAAACTCATGGCCCAGGGGGGTTATGCTAAGTACCAGAGGTATGAAATACCCAAGACTTGCAAGAAATCAGATGAGTCTGTGACACAGGCCTCTTCCCTAGTGTGTGCTGCAGAGGAAAGCCAACTAAATGCAGAAAAGAGGCTCAGAGAAGAATGTGATCTAAAGAGCAGTGATAGAATATTTGATTCTCATGTGGGTGTGATGGTCAGAGAGAGCCCTATTGCAACCATTCATAATTCTGAAAATAGTGAATCTCTTCTTTCTCAAGACTATGAGGGTAAGGGAAATCTGCACACCTCTTTGAGGCAGAACTATGTGGAAATTAAGCCAGGCTCCTCTTGTGGAGGTCACTTAGAAGTGGGAAGTACAGTTAATGTTATTTTGTCATATGTTGAGAGTCCTAGTTGTTTTTGGTGTCAGTTAAGTAGAAATTGCCAGGACCTTGAGATACTAATGGATGAAATTCAGGAGCATTGCAAAAATTCATCCAAGCCACATGTTTGGCCAAATCTTGTCTGTTTAGCCCAGTACTCAGAGGACAAAAAATGGTACAGGGCTTTAATAGTTAGTGAAGGAGTTTGTGCAGAAAAAGTAGAAGTCATATATGTTGACTATGGCAACAGAGAGCAGGTGTGTCTAACAAAGCTCCGTGCAATTAATGAACGCTTCCTTAGGTTAGAGGCTCAGGCATTCAGGTGCAGCCTTTACAACTTAATCCAACCCAATGGTCAGAATCCTTTTGCTTGGGATGAAGAAGCAATTCGGGCTTTTCGTCAGTTTGTTGTTGATTCATCATCTGACCTTGACCTAAAGTGTACAATCTTTGCCTTGGCTTCAATAAATAGGGACCTGTTTAACATTGTAGATTTAATCACACCTTTTCAGAGTGCTTGCCAGTTTCTCACTGAGAGAGGTGTAGCCAGGCCTTTATTTCCTCAAAAGCATCTGGAATCTTTGGTCCATCTTCACTCTTTCTATTATTCTAGTCACGGTATCAAAATTGGGAGTGAGGAAGATGTTTATATTACACATGTTGAGAATCCATGGACATTTTACTGCCAGCTTGAAAGGTGTGGAGATACCTTGGCACAGCTGGCTGATAACATTACTTCCCTGAGTGAGAGAGTGAGCAGCTCAGGATCCTTGGGGAAGTCTGGGACCTTGTGTCTGGCAAGGTACTCTGACAGTCAGTGGTATAGGGGAGTAATTCTAGAAAGACAACCTAGGGCTAAAGTCTTCTTTGTGGATTTTGGGAACACAGAGACAATAGAGACAGATGATCTGCTTATTTTACCCAATGATGCTTCTGATATCTTGCTTGTGCCAATGCAGGCCATAAAGTGTTCTGTGTCTGATGTATCATCTGTTTCTAAGGAAGCTGAAACATGGTTTAAAGAAGCTGTCCTGGAAAAGAGATTAAAAGCAATAGTGGTAGCAAAGGACTCTGATAATACACTGCTGGTTGAGTTGTTTGATAGAAATACTCAAATTAATACAAAACTGAAAGAGCTAAGTCTAAACAGTACAAGAGTGCGTGGTCGTGTACACAGTGAGACTTTGTGCGCTGGAAATACAAATGTGCATGGGAGGAATGAGACTGCAGGGTCCCCTTTCAGTGCAGGCAGGCCTCTTGAAAGAAAAAAATGTCGACCTGAAGCCCAGCAAGAGCAAGGGAACAAAAGACACTTCAAAGAAGTTGTAAACCTTTTCCAGCACTCTGTGAAGGGACAGAGTGCTGGATTGCTAGAACCTAATGAGGTGCTTAACAGTAAGAACAACACTGTTTTGTTGAATAAAGTAGGGGAGGAGTCTCTGCTCTTTTCCCAGATGGATACACTGTCAGATACTAAGTCTGATGCTGAAGGCAGCTGTATAATGCTTAAAAATGCATCTGATCTGCCACCACAGAAGATAGTGCCATCTCTTAAAACCTTAGTGTATGTGTCTTATGTCAGTGACCCACAGGATTTTTATGTTCAATTAGGGAGCGACGAGGTTCAGCTTAACAACATTTTGGAAAGTTTGAACAATGGGAAGTCAGTGAAGGACCCTTGTGGACAGCTTTTCCAAGCAGGAGATTTAATCAGTGCTGTTTATTCAGAAGACAGCCTGTGGTATCGAGCTGTAGTAAAAGAGAAGACTTCTGACAATTCAATAAGGGTACATTATATTGATTATGGCGACACTTCTGTGATTAGTGTTGATCAAGCACGCAGGCTCCCTAAGAACTTGTCATCTATTCCAGCAATGAGCATTCACTGCTTTCTAGGTGGACTCAAATGCAAAAAAAATGCTGACTGGACAGAGAAAGCAGTGTTTTACTTCACCAAGAGAACAAGTGAAATCCTGCTGTCATGTGAATTTGTGAAGAAGGTTGAGGATAAATGGGAAGTTATTCTCAGTGACCATCAAGGTATAATAACAGTGGATTTAGCTGATAAAGATCTTGCAAGTAGAGAAAGACTTTTCTCAAGAAGAAAAATTGATAAAAGAGAGAACCATGACATGATCACTGGCTGTGAGCCTTTGCCTCCTCAGGTACAAAATGAGATTTCTGGTGTAAATGATTGTAAATCGTTTATCTGGAAATTTCCAGAGGCAGGTCAGACTTTAAAAATTTACGTCACAGTAGTAAATAGTCCAGGATACTTCTGGTGTCACCGTGCTGATACCAAAGACGTGAGCTACATAGAGAAAAAAATAGAGGAAGCTGAAAAGCTTGGACTAAACTCTCTGAATGATGGCAAGTCTTGTATTAAAAGTGGAGATATTTGTCTAGCAAAATACAGTCAAGATGGGTGGTTCTACAGAGCTCAGATCAGCAGTGTGAATGATGACAGTGTCGTCGTTAGACACGTGGATTACGGAAGCGAGGAAGACGTCAGGCTGGAGATGATCCGACAGATGCCATGTGAACTGCTCGGAGTGCCTGGGCAAGCTTTTGCTTGCTGTCTCTCAGGTTTCAGTCCCCCAGATGGCTCATGGCTTAGTGAAGCAAATAAGAAGTTTTATGATATGACTGAAAACCTTGTATTAGAAGCTGAAGTTGTAGAAATTTTGGAAAATGAAGATTCTGAAATCCCTCTGTGTGTTGTCAAGCTGGAAGCTTCTGGCAATAGTATTAATGAAGAGATGAAGCCTTTTTGGAAGGCTAATAAAGAAACTGGTGACAGTGCTTCCTCAAACCTTTGCAACCCCCTAAAGGAAAACAGAAGTTCAGACAGCAATTTGGGTCTTTGTCTCAACGAAGAAACTACTGCTGCCTGTGGATTAGCTCAGGAAGAAAGTGAAAGTGCTTTATTTTGTTCTGATCCTTTCCTGAGTGTAACTTCTGAGTGCTTAGAAACTGCAGAAGCAAGTGTGTCAGTGGGAGCTGCCAGTGGGAAGGCTGATGGTGGATGTGAAATAGGAGAGCGTGAGAACAGTTTTGATAAAGAGATGCCTCTGTCTGAAGGTGACAGTGCTAACAGTATGCTGCTAGAACCAATGAGAAACTGCAACTCTCATACTGTGGGCAATGGAATGAAAGCTGAAGAACAAGACCTGTCTGAAATACTGTTTGGAGAGGAGGCTGAGCTGAAAGCAGAAGTGACAGGCAGTGCTCCAGCAGCCAGCCTCTTCCTAGGAGAAGAACAGGGACTGCAGAGATTGCCAGTGCTCCAGGCACAGCCATCTGCAAGCAGTGGAGCAGAGACATTAGGACAACTGGATCCATTAGAAATGCACTTACCATGTGATGATCTAAATGAGCTCCTACAGGGGCTAGAGGGAGTTACGGAAAAGTCCTCCTGTGGTGAAGGAACAAAGGAAGCACTGGAAGCAAAGTCTCTTGAAATGCAGGCAGCATCAGGCAGTGAAACAAGAGAGACAGTGTTGAAGCAGGAATTGCTGGTGCTGCCAGATGTGAGGGAGGAGACAGGGCAATTGACAGCTCTGAACTGTCTTGAAATTTTGCCATTACTTAATGAGAAAGAAAATCTGGTGCCTCCAGTTAGTGACAGAGAGAAGTCAGTAGAGCTGATTCCATCTGATGTTCAGCCTTCTTTGGGAGAGGAGACCAAGAAACTGCAAGTGAATTTGTCTGGAATTCATGAAGCAGAAGCTATACTAGGTGATTGGATGGAAGCAGACCCTCCTTCCCTAAGGCTGTCATCATCTGGTGGTAGACCTGAGAAAGAGCTGCACCAGAAGATGCATGACAAGCAGTTGATGCTAGGAGCCAAATTTGAGCCCTTTCTGGAACTGTTGCTGCCTAATGTTCAGCCTCCTGAGGAAGACAGGGAGGAAGATTTGTTAGGGCTGGAACATGCTGTGCTACAGAGTTCTGCAAATAGTGGAAGTCAATTTTCATTTCTTTCAAAAGACTCAGCAAATCAAAGGCCTGTTTTCTCTGTGAAATCATGTGACTGTAAAGTTGAGAAACATAAGGGGTGGCAGAAGAGGAAAGGTGACTCTGTGGAAGAATGGATGGAACAAGACTTGACTGACTCATTTAAAGAGAGTGAAAATATGTGTGTTCAGTCTTTAGGCTGTAAGCCTGGGGAAGACAAAAAGCAAAATGAGAACTTGGCTGACTGCAGTGCAGGTAAAGTATCTGATTTTAAAGAGTTAAATAATCAAAATGTTGTGCCGTTCAAAAATGAGAATAGCTTTCTTGTAAAAAACCCAACTTTTATTCCCTAATAAGATATTTTATTAGTGTTAATGCTTTCATGAGTTAAGGACAGCAGACTGAATTTAGTTTCTCATGGGTAGTGTGACAGTCTCAGCAACTAGTCTTACTTGGGAATATTAATGATTTTGAGTGGAAATCCATTTCTGAACATGAAGTGCATTTTCCAGACTGTTTGGGATGACAAATTTTTATCTTTCAAATATCAAGTAGTTTGGAGGGGGTGGGGCAGCAGTGTTTGAGATATCTGATTTTTGAGGGTTGATTTTTGTGGGGTTTTGTGAGGTTTTTTTCCTTCCTCCTTCACTGCAAAATTACCATTTCTTGTAGCACACCATGACTATCCTTGTAATCTGAAGGGTTTTGCTGTTGGTTCCAAATGTGTGGTGTGGACTTCTCTCAAATGGTGTGATGCTCGCATTTTGGAGGTATCTGAGAAGGGTACCAAGGTAAGTGTGGTTTGAATACTCTTTCTGCAGTCTTAAGAATCTAATCCTTCTCTAAACTCTAAATAAATATTTTTTTTACATTTTGTTACAGAATTTTAAGTATTTCAAAGGCTGATTCTGAATTTATAGACTAGAGAGAAACAGCGGTGTCTGAAATAGAGTTGATGATAAATGCAAACATTTGATGTTCCTTTCACATCTTATGCTCTTTTATTGACTGGGAATACTGAAGGATCTGGCTCCAGTTTGAGGCACACATGTGTGTGGTTTTGTCTGGCCTGAAGTTAGTGTTCTGCAGTAGAGCTGTGTTACCATTACATGCTCATGAAACACGCCATTATTTTACTGGTGTTTTGAGGAGTTAGTGCTAGAGCACTAGAAACTTGGGAAGAAACTCAAACTATACCACAAGTAATAATGAATCCACAACTATTCCTGCTTCAGTGAAATGTATATTGCATTAGTGGTTGGTGGGAATTAACTTTAACAGCAGAGAATAATGCAGTGAGCTGCTTTGTTCTACTGCTGTTTGAGCTGGGGGATGAATGAAACGTCTTTCTTCAGTCCAGGGGGAGTGTGTATTGATGTACAACATGCACAGACATTATACTTAGATAAAATGACCTCTAGGTTATAATTTAAGATTGCAAATCCAAAAGGTTGTTTCATAAAAGCATCCTTTTGGAAGATGGAATGTCTGAGATTGTACAAGTCGGCTCTAGTGCTGGTAGATCCCTTGGGTGTCTAAAACTAAGCTCAGGTGCATTCAGATGAGAGACAGTGTCAGGGGTTATCATGTAATGATATCCCCATTCATTCATCAGCTTCCTTCTGGTTCTGATCTAGTAGTTGTTTTGCTGCCCTTTTCTCACTATGCCTGGGTTAGGAGCCCGGAAGAGCCTTGAGCAATCTCAGTCCCTACATTCAGTTTTATTAGAGATCAGCTTGTTCTTCTTTACAAGATCCAGACTTCTCAACGCCTTCCCAGAGGCACAGAGTCCTCAACTGTGTTTTCCTACAGCTGTGTCTTGCTTGTTGGGTGTATTGCTGCTGTGCTAGATCCCCTTTGGCTCTGTCTGTACAGGTGTTGAACCTCTGCAGTGGCAATGAGGAGATTGTGCATCCTGAGAACGTCTGGAACGGAATTCCTGATGGGGCTCGCAGATCATCGGAGGTATGGCAGTGTGGTACTGGGCTGGGCAGGACAGTACAGGTTTTAAGAGAGGCTGCTAGCTAACTGCTAAGTCATGAAAAATACTTCTGTTGTGGAGTAATTGGGAAGGAATAGTAAGGTTTTCACCAGTGTTCTTCATGAAGGACCTACCAGTGGATGAAAAACTCATCCAAAGTTCAGGTCATGAGCCATGTTGCTGGTGATGATAACAGCATGAATTTCCAGTTTGTTCTTCACATGCAGTCTTTGTATCCAAGTGAAAAGTGGGCAGAAGACTAATGAAGTGAGTTATAAGGGAGAAAAACAATGGTAAATAGGAGTCCAGTAAGAAGTTAGTCTAGTATTAAAGGAAGCACCTCAATGGAAGTCTTGGCAATAGTGCCAGCTTCCTAACAGGATCCCTTTTTGTGTAGGCATTAACCCCTGCAACAGAAAACTTGCAGTCCTTACCAGAGGAGTCCTTACTTCAAGGTAAGTCTACCTTAAGCCCCCACGTGGTTTGTGTACTCTGTGTTTGAATGGTTTCTAATTTTCTAGGAAATGCTTTATTTTGGAAAATACAGTTGAAACACTAATTTGAGCTTATGTAGTTGATACTGCTGGGGTTTTCTTGATAGCATTACCTTATGTATGTCAGTTTAAGGGTGACTACATGGAATGAAAGCTGTTACTGTGTCTGGACTACAAACCAATTTAGTATTTATTTATTCATCTAATGAGTTGAGCCTCTTGGAACAGCTGGGGTGGTTGACCCAAGTTAGAGATTTTGGCAGGGTTTTGAGCATTGCTATCAGCATGCTGTTCTTGGTCATGTTTCTGAGGCAAGGTGAGCAACTGCTAGGCAGACTCTATTAAGGATTTAGTTTAGCATTTGAGTGCCCCAGTCCCATAATCTATAAATCTAAATCGAGAATAATACCATTTTAGTTGTTGTAAGGATAGTTTGTAAATCTTTACTGTTACTTAAAAATTTTGAAGTGTTACTGGTAAACACTTCTTGAATGTACCAAATAAATAGTACAGATTCTTTTTGTTTGTATGCTATTATGGAATTGTAGAGCAGTTCTGGTTGAAAGGGGCCTTTCCTGGTGGTGAAAGCAGGGCCAACTAGATCAGCTTGTTAAAGAAAGACCTTACTGCCAGTTCTGGAATCTGTCCAAGAATGGAGACTCCAAAACCTGTCTCGGCAATTTATTTCTGTGGTTGCCTGATGAAAACTAAACTGAGTTGAAGTGGGCATAGCATTTGTGCTTTCAGGTATTAATTGGTGATTGTATTTCGGTATAACTACTGGTTTATGGGTAACAAATTAGGAAGCCTGCAACAGAGATTGGGTTGCCTGTTGAGCAAGAAAAATGATAGTTAAAGAATTTGATAAAATGTTAAAATGATCAGTCTGCAAGCTCTCTCCCAAAATTGCATCCCTCAAACGCAGGATTATTTTTGATTTTGTGGATTTTTTTCTGTTCTTGAACTCTTTGCATGGAGTTAGTGTGTGCACTCTCAGCACCAGCACAGGAAAGGTGAGTCAGGGTCATGCACCCACATGTCACAGAGCTGGAACCTGCTGCACACACTGCCACTGCCTGGAAAGGCAGTTTGAGTAGGAAGTACTCAGGGTGCAAAAACTCCTGCAGTGGTTTATGCAAGCCCACTGAGGGATGGAATAACTTGAACTCATAACTGAAAACTGAGAGCACTGCTGCTTCATCTTCTGCTGTTTCAGCTGTTTTATCTTTGTATAATAAGTGTAGTCTTTTAACATGGTCCACTATGGCAGTAGTATTTAGTCTGAAGCCCTTTTGATCTTTATGCCCTTATACACATTTATAGAAACATCTTGATGGGTCTAATCTGTATTTATTCCTTATAGAAAAGCAAACTGGCTGCAGTAGCAATTTAGCTGAAGATCCTCATGTCCTCCAGCAGTGCTGAAACCAAGTGGCACGTTGACCACATGAAGCTGAACAAGTGCCTGTGTATGAAATGTTCCCATGCAAATGTGTTTGTGGGAACAAAAATACCAGCAGAGCATTGAGTGGCTTATTTTTTCTACCTAACTGACCAAATACCTGTCACTGCTGAGCTTCCCTATAAAGGAATAGTGTTGGCAGACTGTTATTTTCAGCTTGTTTTCTTAGAGCTGTTGTTGCTAAACTGTTATTGTTAGCTTGTTTCTTATAGCTGTAATTTCCTAAATAAGAAATTGCCTCGACTGTTTTTTTTTTTTGACTGGGGGTGCACTGACTTGTATGGAATTTTTGGTGGGTGGTTCTTCAACAGAAGTTTCTTGTGAGTTTCTGTATATGCTATTGTGTTGTACAGCACTGCTTTCTGATGTTTGCTTTTGGAAAAGTTGCATTGTTAAGTGTTTTTTTCTCAAAAAAAAAAAAAAAAAAGTTGAGGGTATTTTTGAGGGGTAGGGGTGGGGAGGTTTTTTTTTTCTCTCCATAGGGGAACATAGTTGTTTTGGGTTGAAGTCTTGCATTTGCTGCTGTTCCAAAGCAGTGGAAGAAGCTGGAATAAAGCTTTGCTGGCATGTATTGGTTTGTTTCTGTGTTTTAATGACTTGTGTCTGTTCCTGTGCAGACGTTCAAATGCTGTGTGAGGGCTGTTCTGCAGTCACTGGTTGTGTTTTGACCCTTACCAGCTCTCTAGAGCACTGTGAGCTATGGTGAATGTTTTGAAACATTAATTGTACTTAATTAATTGAACTTGCTGCAGCTGTACTAATGAAAGATGAAGCTTTTCCTATAAATATGAAGAAGACCCAATGGAATGGTTTTGCTGCCACATGTGTGCAACATGCTGAGCTGTTTTAAGGACCTGCTGCTGTTTTGAGGAGATCTCACCTTTTACTCCCCTCCTCAGGTGTTGAAAAGGGGGTGCTATTTTATAGTGGTGTTCCATGCTCCTGTGTAGCATAGCTGCTTCCCTCCTCTTCAGCAGCTGTAGATTTTTCATGCTGAAACAAGGACTTGGAAACCCAAGGTGGCTGATAGTGAATCTCATAATAGATCTCAAGTGTTAGTGCTGACTCAGTAAGACAAACATGTTTATTTGCTTAATAGAAACAATACACAGCACTAGGCTGGGGAGAATTTAATTAAATTCTGAAAGACACGTCTTAGGTGTTATTACAATCTCATTTTAAGATCACAGATTATGTAAAATACTTAATTACACTGTTAATTTCTTAATTTGTTTGCTTCAGTGGTTTTGTTTGTAAGCTGATTTTGAAATTAACAGAATTTAGAAGACACCCTTCCATGGGGCAGCTTCAGGCAGTTCTGATCCAAAAAGGAGAGCCTAAAAGAAGACTACCCAGGTGGCTGCTGACAATCTTTGTCCAGGTACTACCACTGCTGTCTGTATCTGTCAGTGGGAGCCAACTGAGTCCCCTAGAGACCACTGTGAGTACCTGGCGAAAGCAGAGTGTCTGGGGAGTGTTTACTACCTGGCCAGACCTCGGGAGCTGAAGAAGTGCTAACAAGGAGCACATACAGGGAGCTGTAGAGGGGCCACATCTGTATTTCCCCTGCAGTCCAACTGAGTGATAGTGGAAACACAGACAAGGGAGGAGCTGCTGGAGCTTTGCCCACAGGCAATTACAGTTGCTACTAGTGTGCCCCAGGGAAAAGCTTTTGAGATATAAACATCATCCTCTACGTATGGCACTAAACACATACTTAGGTTTAAGTGGATTAAGCTCCTGTGAGGAGTCTTGTGTCTGGACTTCCTCTGCTGTCAGCTGAAATCCTTCCTGTATCTTTTACTGTGACTTATTTTAACAAGACACAGTCTTGAAGACCACCCTCCACAGGCATCTCTAACTCCCAACTGTTATCAGAGCACAGCTGAAATACTTAGAATCTAAACAGGAAAGTGGTGGGTTGGGGTTCTTTTTTGTTTTGTTTCTTTCCCCCTACCCTGCAGGAAAGGCTTGCTGGATGCAAACTGACATAAAGCTTGGTAAACAAACCTGAATTCCTTGGAGCTCAATCTGTCTTTCTGCAAACTTGATTCTAGTCAAAACCAGAAAGAGCATTTAAATTATACCAAGTGATTTCCCCAAGCTGCTTACAAAGCAGAAGTTACCCTATTACAGTATTTCAGAGCATCCCACTAACTCATTTGAACAGAAACCTCTGTTTTTATGATTATGTAACTTAGTGCCTTGCCTTTTTTTTTCCCCCACACCCCAAAAGCTTTGTTGGTGTTTAATACCACCACATGTCTCAGCAATGTCTGACCAATATTAGTGTCCTGATGTCCATGGCATACAATACTCCTTTGTATTCCTTACTCAGGTTCAGCTGGAGATGTGTCAATATTGGTTCCAGGAATAACATTGGGTCCTATGCCATCCACAAGTGAATCCCACTGATCAAAATCCTTCTTAAGACCTATAGGAGCGGGGAAAGAAAACCAAGTGGCCATGAGTTAAGTAACCAGCTTTTTGTAAAACTACACTAAAAAATGAAATCAATTTAGCAAAGTAGGGAAGGAAAAATGTTTTAAGGAGGAAAAAATGATACTCCAGATTTTTTGTACCAGAACAAAATGTCAGTGATTTTCCTCTGAGTTGCCAAGATCACAAAAATAACTGACAAACCTCTAGAAGAACTCTGACTTATTTTTTCCACTGACACACTTATTTTGATCTTGTTTTAAACAGAATAGTTATATAAAAAGCTTCACAGGAATGAAATATTAGTCAACTTCCTACTTTGCTTTAAACAGATACTTACTCAGATGTTTCTGTAGGAAGGCTAATGAAGCATGATTGCTGATATCAATAGCTTCATTTGGATCTATTTCTCCTTTTAATTTGAAAAATCTTGCAATGATTCCTCCACTCACAAAGGTGAAATCAGGAAAGCTCTGATGTACTGACCCCCTGCAAAGAGAAAAATGATCAACAGGCCTGTAAGACTACATTAAATTGCCTGATTAAAAGATGCAAGACTTCAGTCAAATGTCTTGTGCTGTCTTTAAGAGAAGATAAAACAGGTTAATCTCACAAACAAGATTAGCAGGAAATTCTGCACTAACCACAGAAGGGAGGAAGGTTTGTACATGCTCGCTCTAAGTCACTGTAACAACAGCAATAAAGAGTTGGTTTGGCAAAGCATCAAAATCAAGTTGTCTCCCTGCTCAGTGGTGCAGGATAGAGCCATCCCTCCTCTGGCTGCAGAACTGCTCCCAGAATGCTTTCAAGTGTTCAAATGCAGGCTCAAGGCTCAGCACAAAGCTTGTGCCCCAGGGCAGGAATGCACACCTTGGAGTGTCTTAAATTTGGGGTTCCTGGCTGCTTTGAGAGGTTTTTCTCCCTGCTGTAGGGGATGTATGGCTCATTTAAACATATAGTGAAAACCTGGGCCATGAGGACAGACAGTCATAGTATCATTTAGGCTGGAAAAGACCCTTAAGATTATTAAATCCAACCATTAACCCAGCACTGCCATTCCAGCTCTAAACCATGTCCCTCAATGCCACATCTACATGTCTCTTTAACACCTTCAGGGATGGTGACTCCCCAACTTCCCTGAAGAGCCTTGTCCAATGCCTAACAACAGTTTAAATGAAGAAATATTTCCTAATATCCAATCTGAACTGCCCCTGGTATGACTTGAGGACATTTCTTCTTGTTCCCTGTGAGAAGAGCCTGACCCCCCACCTGGTTCCACCCCCCTGTCATGGAGTTGTAGAGTGAGGAGGTCCCCGTGAGCCTCCTTTGCTCCAGGCTAAACATCCCCAGCTCCCACAGCTCCTCTTCCTCCTCAGGCTTGTGCTCTAGAGACTGTCTGTCTGTCTGTCTGTCTGCAGCTACCTGTAACTGCACAGCTCCAACACAAGCTTCAACCACTGATGGAAATGACGGCTCCTGAGCACTTACTTGATAGTGATCATCTTCTTGTTTGTGTCATTGGAGATGAGCTTCTTAATCTTTAAAATGTTCTCAGCCCACTGGAATTTTTCAGAGTTGATAAAAAGCAGCGGCTGCTGGACGCTGTTTTGGTAAATGTCGTCACCTACAGGAAGCATCCACACATCGAGGGCAATGCCACACCTGCCAAAAACATCTGGATATTGGCACAGAAGCAGAAAGTTTGGAAGTTCTGAACATGTTTTGAGTTGCAAGAGACATGGGAAAGAGAAAGTCTTTCTGATACTGAACAGGTAAATGAATCACTTTGTTTCATAATTATCTCTACTCTGGGGGAAGAGAATTAGTCCATTCTTTCCATATGTTGGTCTCCACTGCCAGGTGCAGCTGGACTGCAGGGTCCCACAGCATCATGATATAATAAGATGCAGCTGTTATGTTCCACCATAGCCCCACACTTGGAAAAAGCATTGCTGGAGAAAGCAAGACGTGCCAAACAACACTGTTCTTCAGAAGTCAATCAGTAGTTAGGGGATCCTAGGTAAAGTGCCCTGCTCCAGACCTCTCAAGTGCCAAATGTCTCTGGCCTCGTTTTGCATACTTACCTAAATCTTATTTCTTTGCTGAGACTTTCAATAACTGTAGCACCACCAAAAGAGTGTCCCATCACAGCTATTCTGCTAGTATCAACAGAATCCTGTCAAAAAAATCCAGGTGCTGTAAGAGACTTTCTTTCCCAAACGTATGTTTTTAAAGGGAATAATTTTTTTAGGCATTAGACCCAACTGAAGTAGGAAGAGCATAATTTCAGCTCTGTTACTCTCTATCCAGCTTTGGATGACCTGAGAATATTTTCAGAGATTACACAGTGATCTTCAGAATACTTTACATGAACCAGTTTAGAAATGGAAGGGGGAAATCAGAAGCATTATTAGGTGTTTAACAAAATGCAGGTGGCACTTTCCACTCACCTTTAGGCTGTTCCAGTCAAAGTCTGAATGTAATACATTCGTTACTTCCTCTCCTGAATTGATTTTAAGAATGAGATTGAGAGCTTTGATACACTCCTGTGCTCTTTGCTGCACCTAGGGAGAAAGAGAGGGTGGGGTAGAGCAGTGAAAGAAATCATCAGACAACTGCCAGGCTCGAGTTGAGCACAAGACTTACTCTGATAGTTTTCCCCCACTATTCTAAACTGCAGAATGGAGCCATCTGACAAACAACAAAATTAGTTTCTGGTGGTGTAAAGAGCTGAAGCTCTCGTGTAGATCCTCTACACACAGAGGCATTCATCCCTGTAACATGCACCAAAGGCCATCAACTCTGTCCTGTCACTGCCTAAGAAAAGGAGTTGTTGGGATGTACAAAGGCTTAAGTTGCAAAACTCCAAGGAAGGCTGACTCATTGATGCTTCTCAGGCTGGATAAGCAAATATCATTCTATCACTGCCCCATCACACAATAGCCTTTAAACTGTCTTTACATTGGATAAACCATACTAAGAAAAAGTGAAGCCCATCCCATGTTTTATATATACTCATCCTTGAAAACTGTAGTGAAGCTGTTGCAAAAAAAGATTTTCATTGTTCCATGTGAACAGTTTTCAACTGTTATGTCAGTAAAAGAAAAGCTTCAAGAAGAACCAAGGAATAGTTGTGATCTTAGGAACCACAGTGTGTAGGCAGCCAACAAGATGTCTGTGTATCACTGAATTTCAAATCAATCCCAATCTCCTGACTTCTCTACTTGTGAAATTTGCAGACAACAGCTTTTGAAGGCTATTTCCAAGCTCAGACATTACACATTCACACTCATGGGTAGGACATTGTACTCATCCAGGAAATGACTCTTGTACTATTGTCTGTATGGCCCAGGGAGATAAAGAGAAGCACCTCCCTGGCTAAGTTTTCATTAGCTGGAAAAACCACTCCCATATTTTAAAGGTCAAGTGTATGCTTGGAAGAGCTTGTCAGAATGGCCACATTACATCCAGCTTGGATACTGCTTATAATAAATTGGAAGTCTGCGCTGTTTACATTGTTAAAAACACCTTCAAGTGTGGTAAGGACTATAAAACAAACATCCCACTCAGAGCAGCCATGATTCATCATTCCATGGAACAGTAAACGAAAGCTAATGCAAGCCTAAGGCCACACAAACACTTGAGCTCAACTCTGTGTCACTCTTAGGCTGGGCTGGGCAGCAAAAGTGTAAGAGACAGAGAAAAAACAGAAAGTTGAGTGGAACCAGAAGAGAAACAGATGACTCAGCTCAAGAGTGCAACTTCAGGAAAAAGCTTTGTTGAGGGAGCAGCTTGTGCTCTGAAGAAAGCTATTGTTGGCTGTTCCACCTTCAGGGGTGCAGGACTCAATCAATTTCTGTATCTCCCCAAGCCATGGCAGAAGACTGCTCCCCTGGCCAAAGGGAGACTCTGCTAGCCCCAAACACAGCCCTCCTGCCACACTTCCCAGAGCACAGAGCCAGCCCAGGCACCTGCTTATGCCGCAAGCAACGCTCCTCCTCGCCAGTTTTCAGTTTCCTGTAGTAGATCCACTCCTTCTCCATGTTAGGCGGAGACTCTTCCTGAGACTCAGAAACGGACCTTCTTTTACAATAATATGTGGCTGAAGCAGATTCATCTCTGTAATACCAAGAGGTTATTTCTGGGTGTGCATTCCATTTGGTTTGAGATGAAGTCAACAAAAGTTTCCAGTTTCACTCATCTGAAGAGATTCAGCTATCAACCAGTGCTGTTGCAATTGCAACCCAAGTGTACACAGACTTTCTAAATAATACAATAACCCCAGCAAAACTCCCACCTCCTCTATATTCTTCACCTACTTTATATTCTAACAAAAAGAGTGAAACAAATAGCATATCTGAAAAATGACAAATGATATCTACCCCAAGACTTTTCATTCTCAGGCTCATCTAAACAAAAGTCCCTTTGTTTGGAGAAGAGTTGAGCTATGGGCAGTGTGGGCAGGGCTGAAAAAGACATGTTAGTTTTTCTTTTTTAAAAAAATCCAGAAATTCTTCTTTAGAATAAATAACATTCTGTTCAATGTGAGAAAGTTGCTTTCCATCAGAACTCCAAAATGCCCAGCACACTCACCTGTGCTCCACAGCAGCCACTATAAAGCCCTGAGAAGCCATCTCTATGCAAATAGCAGAATAGATTGTCCTGCAATAAAAACCACACTCTGGTGAGATGTCATTCTTTTAGTTCCATTGCTCTTTAAATGCTGACCACACTAGGTATACACTAGTCTCCACTCAATATTTCTTCTCTTTGAATTTGCTACCCAGCAAAGCAAGATTTCGTATGCCAGGCACCACAGCCTGTTCACAAAACCTTGGTACTGCTTTACTGTCTGTTCAGAAAGGAAGATGCCACTGATTTTTAATAAGTAGCACATACAGCACTTTGCATCTTCAAAGAGCTGTCCAAAAATTAAGCAGCTAATTTTCACAACATCCTTATGGGCTGGTAAATATCTTCCCCTCCCTCATAACAAAGGTAAAACACAAATGGAGCTCTGAGCAACCTGGTCTAGGGGAAGCTGTCCCTGCCCACAGCAGTGATGATCTTTAAAGGCCCCTTCCAGCCCAGGCTGTTCTATTATTCTGTGACCAACCATACACCAGCCCTGCTGTTGTTTCAGTGGGGGCATAATGACATATGGCAGCCTGTTCTTCAAATCTGTTTCAGCTCCACAAGGATCTCACCTCCCTACTGAAATCTGTTCAGAACCACCCTTGGAGACTGCTGTCTCCACAGACAACAAAACCAGTTTATCAACAAACTGCAAAATTACCGAAAAGCTCCAAGTCCATGGGAAAAAACAAGAAGTGGGTATTTTTCTCCTGGCTTAAAAGCAGCATTTGACTTTGCAGGACAGGTCACTGAACCTAAATAAAAGTGGAAGTGTACATCATTATAAATAAAAATGGAAGTGTACATCATTATTACTGGAATGAGAGAAAGCATTTGTTCCTGTGGAAAAGATCCCAAGAATGTAGTGATCACTAATATCAGAGCAATCACCTAAAGATAAGGTGCCAAGACTCATCTTTAAAATAGAAAGCAAAAATGGATCTGATTCTGAAAATACGTTCTACTTGGCAGAAGATACTTGTCTTCTCCCATCCACAGCCTGGCACAAGGTCTACATATCTCTGAAATCTTCATAGTCAGGCATCTAGGTCTTGCTGATATTCAGACCTTAGGATCTCTCTGACTTTTGTATATTTGCACATTTCCTTGTGGGATTTAAATTGCAACACACAAGTGCAGCTGACCTAGAGCAAACTGCCCAGACACTTCACACTTCTATCTACAGCAGTCAGGGACTGCTGAGAGTTGGGGTCACATTTAGCACTCTCACTACACAAACCCATCCCACAAAACCACACTTTTTAACTAAAAACTCTTTTTCAGCCCTGCAGCAGTAACACCCTACTCATGGAGCACGGAGGCAGTGACAAGAATAAAGGAATAAAACCAGAAGGAGTCTTACCAACATAGTAATGGAAGAGCCTTTCTCCTACAACTCGGTACATATTAAGGAAGTCAGAGAGTCCCTGATAGTATTCTTTGTCCGGAATCCATCGTGCCTCTTCGATATCTGTGGCATCATATGCTGGATAATACAGGCGCAAAAAGCTTCCCTAGGATTAGGAAAAATTTTTAAAAAAAAGGAATATTGGTATTTATTTCTATATGGAAGAGGAAATGGAAGACTAAAACATTTATAGAAAAGGTTTTGGTTGCAAGAATGCAGTTCAAGAGAATGATGAGAATCTCATGAGAAAATTATTATCATATACAGGCTTTGATCCCAATCCTATGTCACAATTTTCCTGTGCCTACAATGAATTTAAAGTAACATAAGATAGACATCATCACAGGTGGAGATACACATCACCTTCTCTAGGTTAGCTTAAGGCTTATTAGAAATGCTTCATTTAATTAAGTTAATTATTACAAACACGCAGTACCTATTTGCTCAATCCAGCATCTTGCTGGATCTTTTCTTCCGTCTTCTTCACTGGGAATGGTTTGATGATGTGCTTTGGTAAGTTTCATAGGGCTGACTGAAGTTTAAGGGGTGACTGAAGATGACCTGAGAGCTGGAGCACCTCTCCAAGCATGACAGGCTGAGAGAGCTGAGCCATTCAGTCTGGAGAAAATAAAGCTCTCTAACGTGGCTGTAGTGTTCCTGCCTAAACTGAGCAGAGGTTGTCAGCAAAGCCCTTGGACAGCTGCACAGCAAGGAAGAACAATAAATTGCTCTTCTTCCTCATCAAGATGTTCACAAGTGTCTTGTAGTCCATCCTTCTAAACACAACTTTGTTGGCCTGTGTTTCATCTGCCTCTGTTTCTCACCACCAGTTCAAATCTCTTACTGTCTGCACTCCAGGTATCCCAGGAAAGCACCCAAGCTTTCCACACTCACGAGGACCTTCCATATCCCCTTGTCAGTCTTTTTCCTTCACAGACAGCAGCAATGTACCAATGCTACAAAGCAGACTTCCCAGCAGATGAACTGTGTGCAGTTTGCATTCTTAATTCCTGGTTTGCAAGGAAATTTGCAATACTCCATTAAAATTCACTGTCTTGCTCCAGCTGTACTTTTGGTTTTGCAAGTTACAATCATGGCCAAAATAAACATGAGCTTTGAAATAAAGCCTGATTTCTTGAACACTAATTTATCCGTTTATCAAAAGTTTGTTTAATGAAGCTTGTTTCTATTCACTTATCAAACTTAAATCAACCTTTGACACAGAGACCATTGTGGAAGAACTTTCCTCCACATTGGTAGTGATATCAACTTGATCTCAGAACAGTCCCAGTGAACCTCCCCAATGACTAACTGATTACCAGAAAGGGGAAGAGGTTCATTATTTATGCCTGAGAGAACTGCAGTTGTTCATAATACTTATGTAAAAAACCTCACATGCGGTGACTGCAAAGAGAAACTCATAACTTCTCTGTGCTGATATGGCGTAAGTTCAGTAAAGGAAAACATATGAACCATTACAAACTGATCTCAAGTTTCACTCCATCTGGCTACTCTGTGGAGTAAAACCACAGTGTAAATGCAGGTGTATTCTCTCAAAGGCAAGAGGATTTGAAATGAAACTCACAATGAAGAAAACTCACAATGAAGCTCATTACTTGTCTGGTTAATGCCCCTGTCTTACTATTGTGGCTTCTCACTGTGCTTACCTCTTGCAAAATTGACATCCTGTTCATCTTCAGAGAGATAAAATCTCAATAGACATCTCGTCTCTTACCCTGCAGCTGAAACACTACATAGGCTCATCTCCAAACCCTGCCAAATCCTGTTGAGATCTTTGTGATGAGAACAGCCACAGAGACTGTGCGTGGAGTCTCCTCAGGAGCCCAGCACAGGAGGCAGCAGTGGGGTGGGTGGGAAGAACCCCGTGGGTCTCAGAATGACACAGTTTCTTTGCAGTATCTTTTGTAGGAGAGTCAGAAAGGCAAGGACATTAGAAGAGGGAGGAATTGGCCATGGGAAAGGCTTGCAGGTTACATCCATCTGGTAAATGCCCAGCACACATCCTACACCAGGATGGAGAGGATAGAAAGCTCAGCTGTGAGTGTCAGCATGGAGCACACAGGCAAGACCTTCTGCTTTAAAACTGCAGCCGGTTATTTCACTAACATTGTGGCTTAAATCCAAACAGTCGAGAGCTTTACCTCAACTGCATTTTCTGTCATCAGGTCTGTACATCCAACTGAGTGTGGTCCCTTTCCTTCAGGGATCCTGTAAAACTTCTCAGTGCTGTTAGTGCTCCACATTTCTACTGGTGACTTCACCGACGAATCTGGGGGAAAAAACAAAAGCAAATCAAGATACCATCATGGCCTCTGTGACAAGACCACCCACACTGAAACAAATCCAGCACGCTGAAAATCCAGAATTAGGAAAACCAAGATTGAGCAAATACAGAAATCTGCTTGTGAGAAACAAAGAAATCCCGAATTGTCAACCTGACCTGTTCTACTGGGGATTTTCCTTGTTGTATCCTGAATCCCAAGGAGCAGACAGCGCCGTGCACTTACAGAAAAGTGGGATGAAACCTTTGGATGGCGAGCCCGCGGCGGCACTCGGGAGATCTGCGGTGCTACGAACCGCACAGAGGAAGGATTCTGCCGCTCCTCGAGAAAAACCGGCCTGTGCATCAGGGGGAGTGGGATGTCACAGAGAAACACAACGCCGCTGCCATTCTTCCAGAAGGAATGACGAATCCCAAGCTCGGCCCCTGGCGAGACAAGGTCGGGCTGTCCGTGCCGGAGCGGGTGACAGGGCGGTGTGGCCGTACCTGGGCTGACCCCTCCGCGCCGGGCTGGCCTCGGCGATGCGCAGAGCGCGGGGGAAAGCAGCCGCATCCCGGGCTGGGCTCTATCTGCCGCCTTCTCCTTGGGGAAGGAGACACGGAGCCATCCTTCTCCCGGTACCCCCGCCGCCCGGGGCGGGGCTCCCAGTGCGATGTCACGGCTGCTCCTCCCCGGAAAAGCCGCGGGGCCGGCGGCCGCTCCGCCCCGGAAAAGTCCCTCTGAGGCGCGGCGGATCCCGGTCCCGCGAAGATGGTGCGGAAACTGAAGTACCACGAGCAGAAGCTGCTGCGGCGGCTGGACCTGGTGAACTGGGAGGTGTCGGGCGGGAACTTGGCGGAGGTGCGGGCGCTGCGGCGGTACCGGGTGGGCCGGCGGGAGGACTACGTGCAGTACAAGGCGCTGGCCCGCGCCGTGCGCGCCCTGGCGCGGCGCCTCCGCGACCTGGGCCCGGCCAGCGCCGCCTTCCGCGCCCGCTGCGCGGCCGCGCTGCTGGAGAAGCTGTACGGGCTGGGGCTGGTGAACAGCCGGCAGTCGCTGGCCGTCTGCGAGAGCCTCTCGGCCGCCGCCTTCTGCCGCCGGCGCCTGCCGTGCCTGCTGGTGAAGCTGCGCATGGCGCAGAACCTGCGCCACGCCGTCACCTTCGTGGAGCAGGGGCACGTCCGCGTGGGGCCCGAGGTGGTGACAGACCCCGCGCTCCTCGTGCCCCGCGCTGTCGAGGACTTCATCACCTGGGTGGACGCGTCGCGCCTGCGGCAGAAGGTGCTCGACTACAATCAGGAGCGTGACGACTTCGACCTGGCCGCCTAGGGCTGCCCTGCCTCACAGGACACGCTCACCGATAGCACCACCACGGGATATTCACACACCTGCAAAGGGAGCCAGAAGGAAACTGTGCGCTTCCAGTGTCGTACTGACCTGCTCCTGGCTCCCTTTCACACCTGATGGTTCCATTCATCCACGCAGAGGAACAACCTTTACACATCCACTGCTTCAAGAATACATCCAGTGGTCCAGCTCCATCATCATCCCTGGCATGCTGTCCTGGTTTAGAGCAGATTTTTCTTCTCCTCCGCTTCACTCTCAGATCTAAAGGTGCAGAACTTATTTCTGGGCTCAAGAGACAGATGGGGATACCAGCATCACCCCAGGACACATCTCAGCTCCATCATCGTGCCCAGCTCCCTCATCCTTAAAAGTGCATCTCCATCATCCTTACATCCCATAAAGCAAAAGTGATTGGAAAAGTCTCTGCCCAGTCGCAGGAGAGGATTTAGGTCAGACTTAAGTGCTTGGCAGCTTAATAGCAGCTGCTGGAAGGGGTTTTAAGCCAAGCTGAGCGGCTGTTTTAAGACTGAGTTTAGCTGCTTCACTGCTCTTTTTCCAAGAGGTTGTCCTGGTTCCTCCTTCAGCTGGTGAATGCACAGGAATCAGAGTTACTTCTGGAAGGGTTTTCTTTTGATATCAAGGAACAAGGAGGGGATTTCTGGGGCTCAGCAGTAAACAAGAAGGCCAAATACCATGTTTCTGGAACTGTTAAAAGTTTTAGCCAAAAACAGAATTAAAAACAAAACAAACAAAAAACTTTTATTGTCATGTGAAGTTGTGAAGGGATGTTTGATGCTATGAGTTGTGTCTTTGCTGTGTGGGGTTCCAGATTACCATTATGCATCATTTATGGACCAGGATCTAACTGGGGAAGTGTTGGAGCAAAAGCTGGTGTAACCATAACTGCAGATTTGGGGGAACTTCTGCATTTAGTACATTAGCCAGGGGCTGTTGGGAACTTTGTTCCTTTTTGATAAAAAAAGCAGAAAAACAAAAATAAAACTGTTGGATTTTTTTTCTTAGTTGGTGAAGAAGTGTGTGGACTGCTTTATGATATAGTTTCTCTGAGTTTATTCTGATTTGTAAATGGTCCAGTAAGCCCTGTTTGCCACCTTTCTAAACTTTTTTTATTTAAGTTTTTATGTAACTTATGTAAGTCTGGTTTTATTTTAATAGCTAGAAGGCTATTACTGAGTTGTAACATGTTTATCCTAGGAATGCTCTCTTTCCCTTACCCGGGGCTATGAAAGGATTTGGCAGTAGGTTTAGGAGCAGAGCTGTGACTGTCCATCCTAAATCCAAAGAGCCGGAGGAGTGCAGCTACTGTCAAAGCTCTGGATGTGGATGCCTTAGTGTGGCTTTTTTGAACAGAAAAAGTATTCAGCTGAGGTACGTTTTGTATTGCATGACTACAATATGCCACCAAATATTATGCCAAGTTTTTATAAGGCAAACAGAATGTTTACATTTCTTTCCAATCTCATAAGCCAGCTGTATTAAGCATAAAAATTATTAAAGCAATAATAGATACTAAGAAAAGGACACTAAACAGGTGGATAAACCATTTGCCTGCTACTGCTGTTTGTACTTTTAATTTATTTCAGTAACCATAACCTCAACAACATCTTAACCTTTTTCTTAGAGTGTGCATCTTGCTTATGGTAAGAAATACAACCTGAAAAAAAGTTTCACACCTGACGCCTGACTTTTAAACACCTTCACAGCTTCCCTTTCCTCTAGAACAGTGCCATCATTTCTTGGGAAATTTAGAAGGTGCCTTATTCAGGTGCAGGTTAAAGCAGTGTTTCTGCTGTGCTTTACTCTTTTGGGGGAATTTAAGTAATAGCACAGTTACTATGCAGGGGATTTTACTACTGAGATGCTGAACTCCTGTTCTGCCCCATGTGTCCAGCCCTTGGAGGAACTGTAGAAAAGGAGATATCAAACCTCCAGCCTGTCAGCCTCTGCAGTTTATATCATCAGCCCATTCCTTTTGTATGAAACCTACTTTTTATCATTCAGCATCTGTAACAGAAGAGAAATAACCCTGTAGACTGTTAAACCGTGGGAATTGATTTCCTTAGAAATATGTGGGATAACAGCATCCATCACCCCTGCTCTCCTCCTATGGTACTGGAAATCAAATTCTTATGTTCTCTAAGAAATCAGGCTGTGTGTTTATATGTCTGTGTGCTTTAAGTCTGGAATTTCTTAACTGTGCTGGTTGTACAGTAGCTGAGACCTGAGATGAGTGTCCTGCTCCTCATTTTTTAGCGGCTGGTATCCTCACGCATCCCGACCAGAGCTGGGTCCGCTTCAAGTACAATAAAATAGATAAAACAGATAAAATGGAAGTTCCAGCAGCACAGCCACATTCCTGCTGATGATGACAACCAGGGAAATAATGGCTTCCTTGTGTTCCACGGTGGTTTTGCCTTTAGTTCCTGTGTTTGGGTTTGTTTTCCAGAGCTGACATGCTGTGGCCACTGCTGGGTGGTTCCCGCAGCAGTTCTGGAGCCGGGGATTGAAAGGGCACAGGAAGCAGCTCCTACAGCCTTTCCCAACACTTGGATAAACATGGAGGCTTTTGTTAAATTCCAAGGCTGATCCAATGTCAGTAAAATTGGCACAGCTTCCATGGTCTTGTGTAAACTGGCAGGAGGATATGATCCAACATTGCCCTTTTTTGGACCAGGTCCTTCAAACTCTCCCCTCCAGTGCTCCAGGGACTTGCAGCAGGAGAACTTTCCATGTGAGAGTAACAGGATGGGGTCCTGGGTGTCACTGTGCTTCTTCCCTGTACCTTCTGAAGTGGGCTTGATGTTCCTCAGGTACCCCAACATCTCCATGTGTCTTGTGGGAAGTTGTTGCTGCAGGACAGAGGATGGGGCAAACTCACTCCATGCCTGACAAAACTTGGCCACTGCCACCTCCATATGTGCCTGTCCCAGGACCTGGGGGGTGCAGGGGTACCAGCTTCTCCAGAAAGGGAGAACGGGACTGCAGGGGGGTCTGGGAAGTGCAAAAGCCATTGGCAAACAGCGAGTGGTTTCCAGGCAGGAGCTCTCACTTGGATAGTGGGCAGCAGGAAAGGAGGTTTTACCAGGGCCTTTGGTTTTAGGTTTGAGGGAGTTATTTTTTCCTCTGTTTTTTTTTTTTTCTCTTTTATTTTTTCTCTTTTATTTTTTTCCTTTTATATTTTCTCTTTTTTTTTTTCTCCTGACCTTGGCTTTCACTTTATTTGAAGGCTGCCAAAGCAGAGAAGCTGAGGCTGAGGAATGTGGGGGAGCTGAAGGAAGGAGTCCTTCACACTGACGCCTTTTGTGCTGCAGTGTGTAAAAAGCTGAGGCTGTCACTGAAATGCAAATGTGTGGCTTTTCATTGATCTAAGCTACGTTATTTTCCCAGTAAACAAGAATGCTGCATGTTTTAAAGGCTGCTTCCATCCGACATTTTGGTGTGGCTTAGTGCTGACCTCAGTCAATCACTGACAGCACATCACCATGAGCCTTGGGGCTGAGGAAGGATGGTACATCCCCCTTCTCAAGATGGGAAATAGAGACTGAGAAATAAAGGTGGAACTGGGCAATTCCCAAGTTTTTGGGTGATGGTCCTATATCCTGGGCTAGGCCAGGGCCTCCCAGCCTTGCTGAAGGGCACTTCCCCATGCTCATGTCTGCAGCACTCCCAGTAAGAAACCCCATAGCAGATGGAAGCATCACTGTCCCCTTTTTGAGCTCTGAATAAGGTTTTAAATACATCCCCTGGCAGACCTGACCCTGGAAATTGCCATTTCTCATCACCAGAGCATGGGATCACCTTAGTCCCTATCCCAGAAGCCAAAACATTTCAATATTCACTGAATCTGGGGGATTATTTTCTTAAGAGTTATGTCAACATTTACATGAGAGCTCCAGCTCTTGTCCCTGCTTTTAAATACACCATTTTGGGCAGTGAAGCATCTTTTCTGACCCACTTGCTGTTTTAGGCCTGCTGCAGGACTTTGTAATGGGAAATGTGCTTGCTGGGAACTCCCTCCTCTCACTTCTCTGCAAGCACAGCAGTCTCTTCCTCCCTCATATCAGCTGATTTTGAAGACAGAAAAGTATTTTGCTCCCAGCAGGCAGAGAAAGGGGAGGCCACCAATTAATGAGAGATGGAGATCTGAGCATGTCCCATTCCTCCTGGAGCTGCTGTTAGGGGATCCCATGTGTCCCCAGCAGGGTGTCACCACAGTTTGATCCCACATGTCCCCAGCAGTAAATCACCACAGTTTCTGGGCTGCTGTGACCACGTCAGCGGGGTTGGTGAGTGCAAGCCCAGGCAGCACCACCACCCCCAATCCCTACCCAGAGGAGCCACCAGGCTGGGATGGCTGTGTCACAGGGTAAAGTGCAGGCAGGCTGTCCCGGCGGGTCCGTGTGGCTGACATGGCAGTCCTCGACTTGTCCCTTGTACCTGAGCTTGGACTTGAAACACACCAGGGAAACCACGTCCTAAAACCACCTTCTCTCCACACCAGCTCCAAGAGCAGCTGAGGCACAGGGTCCCGTGCACGTATGGGGATGCTGAGTTTGGAGACGGTGAATGCCGTGCTGGAAGAGCACTCAAACCTCCTACACCTTGGCCCCCTCAGCTTCCCCGAAGAATTTAGTGGGGAAGGAATGCTGGAAGTCACCAAATCCAAACCCCTGCTCAAAGCAGGGCACACATGGGGCTGCCTCAGATCTGCATGTCTCAGTGCTGGACACCCGAAGCACACTTTAATCACTCTCGCTGTGAATTATATTTTCCTCTTCCATCTAGTCGGAGTTTCCCCTGCTGCAGCCTGGGACTGCTGCATCCTCCCATCACCATGCTGGGCACAGCAGTGTTTGAGGTGGGTTATATTTCCCTGAATGCTGTCCACACACGGATAGGCGAAGCGACACGTCCCCCGTCACCCCTGTCACCCCGTTACCCGGAGTGACTCCCACCCTTCCGCAGGGACGCACAGGGATTTGGGGCCGGATAAGGGGCTGGAAGGAAGAAAGGAAGCAGAGGAGCGCGATCCCTCGAGGGCTGGGGACAGGGAGTGCGAGCAGTGAAGCTGCGTGAGGCGCTGCGCAGAAATTAACTCCTTAAAATTCCCCTCACGTCACTATTGCTCCTCCCGTGCTCCCCCCAGATCCTTTTTTTGCTCTTTGCAGGGCTTCACGTACCTGTTGTGCGGGGTCCCGGCCGCCCCCTGCTCCCGTCCCGCCGTCCCGAGGAGCAGGATGTCCCCTCTGGCCACCCACGGCCCTCCGGAGCCGGGCGAGCAGCGGCTGCTCCCTCAGGACGCCGCCTCTGTGGCAGGCACAGCGACTGCCGGGCTCTCCCCGAAGGGGAGGGACCAAACTTTGCCTTAGTTTCCAGCTGAGACAATCTTTCTGAGAGAAATCCTCCCTGGGCCTGGAAAACAAAGTTCTGGCATGGAGCCATGCTAAGCACAGCCCGCGCGTCCCGGCGGAGCCCGCGGCTGCCGAGGTGCTGGGCCGTGCCCCGGTACGGCAGGGACAGGGTCATGTGTGGGCTCCTTGTGCGTGAGCTCTGGATCTCCCGGCTGGGGCTGGGTCAAGCAGCAGAAACCCCAAGAGAAAATTCCCCCGGATGGGTTGCAACACCCCGTGGAGGAGCTGCAATGCCTGTGGCCGGGTGAGCAGTGGGGGACGGCGCTTTGGCTCAAGGTTGTGCTGTAAAAATACAAATCTTTTCCTCTGTCCTTATAAAGGGGATAGCCGCAGTCTAGGGAGGCAGATCCCACTTTTGGGTGTGACATCTGGGGTGGCTGCAGGGGAATTTAGCACAGGTTCCTACCTGTGGGGCAGATCTGTACTCACCCCGCTTTGCATAGTCCCGGCATTTGCCCCCTCAGTAATGCTGAATTCAGGGAATTCACCTGAAGTAATAAAAGATTAATTTAGCACCAGTAATAAAAGATTAATTTTGTGAGAGATCGACAGCTGCGAAATGCCCTTATGAGCTGCAAGGCAGGCAAAGGGAGGCAGCAGGGGAGGAGGGGAGGTAGAATTTGGCTTGGCTTAAATTGCTTATTAAATTGCCCCTCTGGACTGTCTCCTTGGAGAGCTGCTGAGCTCCTGCCTTGGGATCAGCAGCTTCCCTTCCCTATGTGTATGGGTATGAGCAAAAGCTGGAAAAGAATAAGAAAGTTGTATGAAAAGGTCCAAGATTTTTTTTTCCTGTACTCTTGTCCAGACTTCACTTCAGTGATGGGCTGGATGCATTAAAGTTTGACATTTTCAGGATAGATTTGATGCTGTTGAAAGAACAAGTCAGAAGATTTTTTTTTAATCTAAAGGAACAGGTTCTTCAATGTTAGTGAGAGACAATGAGGAGGAGGAAGCAGTACACAGGTGGTTAGAGTAACAGAGATCCCATGATACTTCTTTGGCCCACTAGGGGCTCCAAAATTTAATTTTCTTTTTAATATATTCAGATTTCCCAGATGTGGAGGAGTCAAACTCAGTAGAAGACAAATATGGGTCTTTCTTTTGGATCTTATCTACACAGTCCAACCACCTAGGTGTAAAACAGGCTATGAATCTTAGTTTAAGACCATTCATCCTTGCCCTATCATCTCTTTTTATATGCTTAATTATTATTATCCCTTTTTATCATTTTCACAACATCAGAAGGATGCTTGCATAGATGTTGCTGATTTTCTCTGCAATAAAATGCTACCAGTAAGAGATCTGCAGCACTGGCAAGGGAGGAGCCAGTTCCCATGGTTAGTGAGCACAACAAACCTGTGGCAAATGTTCAATGTGGCTTTAGCTACAAGTCCTTTATATAAAGGACTGCACTTTGCTGTAGATTTCTGTGTCTACAGACCAAAAGCCACCATCAGTCTGTGATCACTGGTTTGAAGATTTTTTTTTTTTCCCCTGTCATTCCTTTTACCCTTTTTTGGACAAATCTTGGTCTCTCACCGGTGCCTGTCTCATTTTTAATCCAGGTGCTGCTTGACCTATTGAAGCTGCTGAGAGAGCTGCTCATCAGTGAACACCATTGAATGACCATTCCTCTGTTACCAGGTGCCTTCTTGCAGCATGACAGAGCTCCATGAAGCTGTGGCTGTGGGTGACTATGACCTGGTGAAAAAGATTTTGAAGGCAGGGCGCTGTGACCCAAACCAGAAGGACGTCGACTGGCATGACAGGACCCCCCTGCACTGGGCTGCTGCCAAAGGTAAGGGCACCCCCAGCTCTCCACTACCTCTGTAAATGGACATCATAAAAGGTGATGCTGATCACCTGTGATTGTATCTAGGCTGGCAAAATCTCAGCTTGTGTTTGGTAATTTTGTCCCTAATGTGCAAAAAAAAGTTAAATATGCATTTAAATGGGAACTTTGCCTACAAAATAGTTTATGAGACTGCTGTTGAAGTGATTTTTAGCTTTTTTTCTTCCATCACACAACAATTTGCAATTTACATGATGTACACATTGGGAATGGCTGCTTTTCCCCCCTTACTTTTCTAAGACATGACTCCCTGAGTTTATTTCTCATGTACACCCGTGGGAAAGAGCAGGAGGTCAAACCCACTGTATTTACACCAGGTATTTATCAAACCAAACAGAACAAAATAATAACTGTGTTTTTACATTGCTCTTTATATCCCACATGATTGAATGAACAATGCAGGACCAGAGCTGCTTGCAGCTCCCATTTGGTCCTTCACCTTCAGAAGTGTCTGATAAACTCAAATATCCCTTTGCAGCGCAAAAATAGATGATGCAACAATAAATAATGTATAATTGCACACAGTGTAAAATGGGAAACTGGACCTCTACTTCTCTGTGCTACAGTATTTGTTGGGATCTCATGTCATCATATCTGTCTTTGCTCAGAAATCAAGTGTGTGATTTCCGTTTTACACTTAAGACCATGTTTTTGTTTTGTCCTGATGGATTATCAGGCATTTGAACATTAGCAAAGGGGACTGATCTTCTTAACAAAAATGATGGTGAGAAGCTGACAGAGCCTAGATGTAATTTGGAATAGTCTAGCTCAGTCAAGGCAGTGTGAAATGGTGTAGAAATAACTTTTTTTGCTTCTTTAAGCAATTCCATTGGTTAGAAAAATGTGAAAATGAATGAAAAAGTAGAAGTTTCTCGACTTGCTATCCAAAAAAACTCTGTTTTAGTAAAGCTGTTCACAGGTTTTCCCATTCTCAATGTTTAAATTTTATTTTGCAATTGAACTAAAAACCAAAATGAAACAATGAAATAGCTAATTGGTCAATGACTACTTGAGATGTGCTGTTCAGAAATTAAAAAGTTTTTTGATTTGGTTGGTGTTTTTGTTGTAAATTCTTCTGGAAACAGTCGAGTTTGGGAGAAAATAGAAAATAATAGCATTTTCTATTCAGTATCCCTGATATATAAATATGATATGAGTCAGGTGGGTGAAATCTGTGTCTGAGGGAATTATGACCAGCTGTGTGTGACCGCCTTGTGCATCCTGAAGATATAAATTGTAAAGCATCTGCTCTCCTGGTTTTGCTGCGCGTCGCCAGGGCGGTCAGACCTGGTCAGGCTCCTGGTGGATCACGGTGCCCGGCACTGCCTGCGGAGCGATGTGGGCTGGACCGCGGCTCACTTCGCTGCCGAGGCGGGGAAGCTGCGGGTGCTCCGCGCCCTTCACTCCCTGCACGCTGCTATGGATGCCGCCGACCTCTTCGGAGACACTCCCCGGAGGCTCGCGGAGATCTACGGACACCGGGAGTGCTCCAAATTCTTGGAAAAGTGAGTAGTGGTGGCAGGTCTCGCTGCGGCTGCACTGAAAATTAACTTCGCTGCTCCACAGAGGACCACAGAATACACAAAGTGTGTTACTTATCTTCCCACCCAAAGCCTGCTAAAGCCGTGACACACAAGCTGTAGTGGATGAGCAAACACGGGCCTGTCACGGGGAAGCCGTGAGAAGACATTCTTTTATTCCCCTGCCTCCTGCGGTTTCCCTTGGTATGTTTTCAAAATCGTTACCACTTCATGACATCATTGTTTTTGTAAGGATGTTGCAGAGCCATTATTAAGCAACAGAAATGAAAGCACAACTGACAAGTGTTAACCCCTTACAGTGGTGAATAGCAAATACACGGGTTGAGTTGTTTAGGAACAGCCCTCGGCAGCTCTGTGTGTGTGTCTGAGTGTGTATATATATTTATATGTATATAATTTGGCTTTCTTATAGTAAAGAAAAAAAAAACACCCTATTTTTTTACATAATCACTGTAAATTAGACCAGTTAATAGGATGGTCATATAGTACTTCCAAATTTTGGGAAAATCTTTGTTGTCTTAATTGCTTGCAGTTAGCACTGTGGCAGCACGTGCCATAATAAATATGTTTTTTAATGGTTCCCAATTACCATTCCTGTTTTTCAGCTGTTGGCTTGGCTCACAAGTATTTTCATCCTTGCAAAGGTGTTTTCCTGGATCAGGATGCTTTACTGCAGAGGTTTGAGCTGTGTCCCATCCTTCATCTCTCTAAAGGAGTGGGACAGATCACCAGAGGCCAACCAACTTGTTCAGTGCAAGCCACAGTCCCAACACTACTTTACTTCAACACATTGCCCATGAAAGATACACGTGCCAGACCCTGGAGTGCTGAGAGCTCCCAAAAGTGTTTTCTCCCTGGGTTTTTCTGTGACATTACAGTCCCATCATCATCCTTCACTGGCACCTCTTCCACATTCTCAAGACTGCCTTTGGAATCATATATATCCTGTTTGTTTGTTTTTTTTTTAAATAGGCATTTATCCAACTCGAAAGTCTCAGCTTGTCAGTGCAGCACACAAGCTGCCAAGTTTGAAATCAGGCATGGTGACAGGCAAATATCTGAGGAGGCCAGTGCTTGACAAATGCCACTTTTCATTAATCCATATAAACTTTTCTGTAGGTACTGCTGTCCTTCTGTTGTACTTCTTCAGCTTGGTTCCTGCTGAAATGCCCAGTGCCCACCTTTTATCTTGACACATCAGAGTCCTTCCATAAGAAAAGACAACCAAACTGTGCAAAATTCCCCTGTACAGAGCCCAGAAAACTTTGTAGTGGAGACACAAGCTCTGGTTTCCAAGCTCTGGCTGTTGGAAGCTGCTAATAGCTTTGCATTTTACCTGCCCACTCAACACAGAATCATAGAATGGTTGGAAGGGACCTTAAAGCTCATCTCATTCCAACTCCTTACCATGGACAGGGACCCTTTCCACTAGACCAGATTGCTCAAAGCCCTTTCCAGTGTGATGGAGCTGAACGCTGCCAGAATGGGGCATCCAGACCATCTTAGGGCTAAAGTCTTATTGGTTTTGGAACTGACATGCTGTAATCTCCCACTATTCACAACTTTCCTTCCACACAGATGTATCAGCTCTTCTTACTCTCAGACCCTCAGTTTAAAGGCATTTAGGCAGCCAGCAGCTGATAATGAAGCTTAGATTAGATTTTTTTACTACCTAGCCAGTGTCTAGGTAGTAAAGCTCAGATCTGCCAGACCTTTGAGAATGGGGCATTGTCTTCCAGTGGAGATTCTCTTTATATTCTTCTCAGCTCTTGGCATACTTAGTTTCTATACCAGAACAGGTAAATATTATCTAACCCAGAGGGTGAAAGTCTGCAGACTTCTGCCCCTTGCATGAAAAATTTATAGCAATTACTTGCCTATTCAATGCTGTCTGTTTTGCACTAATCTCACCAGTAATTCCTGCCAAGTCTGTAGCATTTGCTGTGCCCTGGATGTGCTCCAGAGCCATGGGAGCAAGGGGTAGGGGAATTGCCTGGATGATGCCAAAGGGCGATGCCAAAGGGCAATGCCTGTGGCAGGCGGAGGTGCCTGGGAGAATGATTGACAGGTTGATTGCCAGATTGACATCGTGGTCTGAGACACCTTAGCAACAGCCCATGGTGACTCAGGTCAGCTGCTGAAGGGCTTTCTGAGGTGAATGACTCAGATTTAAGGTGGAAAACTCACGATTTAAGGTGGAAAACTTGTCTTTCAGAACCACATGCTGGCCTGACTCACCCCACAGCTGCATGGCTCAGCGTGGCTGGCAGATCTAATGACTAGGAAGATGCTTCAAATGCCCAGTCTAGAACACACACAGAGCCTGTACAATCACCTCATGGCCATAACCCAGCCTGTGGGCAGCCAAGAGTTTATCACTGAAGCTCAGGAATACTTTTTAAAACCAGCCACTATCATTTATGACCACAGTGGATGCTTTCACCCTCACACACTGGTGTCACATCAGCTAACTTGGAGTAAACTAGGAGGAACAGTTGTCACTTGTAGTGTAATTTCAATTACCATCTGCTCCTTCAGATGTGCAGAAGCTCCCAGAGGTGATGTCCAGGGTCAGGCAGTGCCAAAGGATACAGGGCAGCACTGTGTACACCTGAGACAGAGAATTAAGTGTGTGCTTGCACAAAATGCTGTGCAGCACAGAGCATCTCTGCTCTCCACACAGTGGTGTGTGTGGGATACACATAGTAGGAACATTTTGTTACATACCATCCCCATCAGATTTGGATATTTGCCTGTCATGCAAAAAGAGAGAAAAAGCAATTTTTAAAACCATCTGAGGGTCTGCACCAACTGTAGGGCTGATGTGCATATCTACATAGGCCTATGAGCATCCAAATCCTTCATTAATCCAAATTCAGCCCCCTCTAGCACCACGTGACCCTTGCATGCTGTTTGTTGGTCCCCAGGTGTTGCCAGCTGCGTGAACTACCTGAGCTGGGCCACTGAATTATGCTGAGACTGCACCCACATGGAAATATTACATGTATCAACATGGAAATATTATTAACATGCAAATATTAGGAATATTCCGCTGCTGAGTATCAGTACCACTCACTGAGGTTTGCATGAACATGCAAAAGTTAGGAAACAGCTGCTTTCAAAACAGCTGCTTCTGAATAGCAAATGTGTATTTTGCATTAGATTTGGTTTGTGTGAAAAGGGTTTTACTCTTGATGCTATGAGACCTGCCAAGAAGGGGAGAGAGACCCCTCAGCCTGTGTCTGCTGCCAGCCTCTCTGCAAAGGGCCAGCTGTTGAAATTGCACCAAAGGGTCCTGCTGTCTGAGAGCAGGGCATACATATACTCATGTATAAATAAATAAATAAATAAATAAATAAATAAATAAATAAATAAATAAATAAATAAATAAATGTTAATATTTAAAAGATTATAGAAAAATATTTCTTGCCCTTGGGAGCAGATACTTAATAAAAGACAATAGGGTAGTTCAGTTGGAAGGGACCTACTGCTAATCCCATGGCCTGACCACTTCAGGACTGACCAGAATTCAAAGCATCTTATGAAGGGCATTTTCCAAATGCCTCTTAAACACCAGCTGTCATGGGGCATCAACCACCACTGCCAAACATAAGCTCTGTGGAGATCTTAGAGCACCTTTCAGTACCTGAAGAGAGCCTACAAGAGAGGGATTTTGGACAAGGGCATGGACAAGGGGGAATGGCCTGGGTAGGTAGGATTAGATATATTAGGAATAAATTCTTCCCTGTGAGGGTGGTGAGGCCCTGGCACAGGTTGCCCAGAGAAGCTGTAGCTGCCCCATCCCTGGAAGTGTTCAAGGCCAAGCTGGGTGGGGCTTTGAGCAGCCTGGTCTGGGGGAAGGTGTCCCTGTCCATGGCAGAAGGTATAGAATGAGATAATGTCCCTTCCAACTGAAACCATTCTGTGATTCTATGACATAGAAAGCCCACGTGATGAGATGCATCAATATGGAGGACATAGAAAGCCCACGTGATGAGATGCATCAATATGGAGCTGCTGACTTTGCTCTGTGCTGGCAGCTAGAACAGCATTGCGCTCATGTGACAGAAATGTTCTATTACAGAAAAAAAGGATTTTTCCTGATATTGGATGGTGTTTCTGACAGAGATTCCTGAATCCTGAGTGCCTACAAAATCAGAGCCCTGCAGGAGGAGGAAAGGGTTTGTCTCCTCTTGGGCAAGACTTACACTTGGAACGTCCATGTCTGGATGCAGGCAGTGCTGGGGCCCAGGGGCTCCCTGTGAGTGGAGGTTGGGGCTGCACCATGCTGGACACACTGTGGTGTTTCTCAAGTGTTGATGGCATCAGGGTTTTGACCAGACCGAGACACAACCCCTGACACTGCAGATGGGCACCTGTGAACAGAGATGTGTGTGCTGTGCTCACTCTTGGTTTCTCTCCCAGAGCAGAGGTGGAGAGCAGGAACTACCGCAGGAAAGCTGCACTGAGAAAAATACCCTTAGACCAGAGAGATGAAGACTGGGAACTCAAGAAAGAAGAGCTTAAGAAAAATCCACCATGTTTTTGGGAGAAGTGTACGGCCTCTATTCTAAAGAAACATGGGGGAAAAAATGGGAAGCAGTAGTGTGCCCTGCCTGTTTGGTGCCTCTGATCCTTGCAATGCAGAGCAAAGGCACTGGCAGACCTCAGGTGGATCTTTAGTGTGATATTTGGGTGAATGGAAGAAGCAGAAGGCTACAAGAGTGCATCCTTAGAGATACGCTCTAAACAATCTCCTTAAGAGCTAGGAGTGCTTCAGCCTCTCTGTGTGTTTCTATGTACCTGATCTCAAAAATAAAAACAATTGAAGGATATGTTTAAATGTACCAATACTGTAAATCACTGCAATGTTTAGAGTTACTGCAATGGAATTTACACATATTGCCAGGGAAAAAAATAGTCTTGATCCTACCTGATTCACAAAAGCATCTTGGAATGTGGTTCTGCTTGCTCTGCTGATGTCTGTGGCCTTTGCATCTTTGCTTCTGTCATTGAGTCAACCAGGAGGTTCTACATGGACTTGCAGCCTCTGGTGATGCCTGTCTCATTTCTTGGAATTGGGATGTACTTGCCTCTTCTGGATGAAGCTGAGATGTTAATGCTGAGCTTTCACTTGACACATGGGTCCAACAGCCTGAATCTTCCATTCCTGGCCCAGCAAAAGGGAAAATGTGCTCCTCCCTTGCTGCTTTCAGACAGCTGTGACTACCAAGGGTACTGGAGCACTGCTTTTTTTTTAGCATTGTTTTCAGCCATTTTCATATTTCTAGAAATAGGAATGGTGTGCAAGTGGTACTGAGTTCTGCTTCTGCTCATCAAAGCTTTCCATGGCAAAAGCATTTTTAACACTTTCTCTTCGCAGTCATAAAGACTTGGAATGTGACACAGAGCAGTTTTCCATCCTGGGCCAGCACTGGGCAGCCATTCCCATTGATTTCTGGCACCTCTCATGTGTCAGCTTCTCCAGGCTGGGCACATCCTGCATCTGTCCCCATGGGCTGTGCATGGTGGCTGTGCTGATGGACACCCTGTCCCCTGCAGTGCCAGCTGAGTGGGGCTGGTGCACAGGACAGGGATTCTGTGCTGGCTGTCACATCCTCAGGGGTTTCATGGGGATGGAAGGAAGGACCCCAGCATGGTTCACTGGGGCTGTGGTGTTTTGTGTGGTAACATGTGCAAGGTGCTGGGTTTTGCCTGCCTGAGTCTTGTGGCATGTGAGGTTGTGAGGGATGGATGTTGCAATGGATGTAGGGCATGAGATGGATCTTCCAGGGTTTTACTGTGAAAGTGGTTGGGATTGTCATGTTAAAGGATGAAGTGCATGAGCAGCAGCAGGGGAAGGAGGGATGTGTGGCTTTTTTTGTCCTTTCAAGGTCTTTCGCAGGGGAGATGTGTCCAGAAGAGATGCTTACAATCTGCCTCTGGACCTGAGCTGGTGGTAAAAGTGACCAGTTCAGGTTCTGCTCCATTCTGCATGTTTCACCTGCTGTGATGGGTTGCCCTCAGGGAGCAGCCAGATGCCCACTCAGCTGTTCCTTCACTGTCACCCATAAATGGGGTGGAAAATAGGATGGAAAGCTGATGGATGAGAAAAATAGAGTGAAATCACTAACCACTTACTGTCACAGATGAAACAGACTTGATGTGCAGAAAATGAATTTATTTACCCACTAAAAGTACAGTAGGATGATGAGAAATAAACACAAACTAGAACCCGCTGCCTGTACCACCCTTTCATCTGAAGCTCAACTTCCCTCCTTCATCCCCAGCTCTTCCACCTCCTCCCCCACAGCAGCACAGGGAGAAGGAAAATGAAAGTGCAGTCAGTTCCAGTAAGTTGTCTCCTCCACTCCCTTTTCGTGCTGTTTCCCTGATCCAGAACAAAACTTGGGTGTTTCACTGAGCCGGAGTGCACTGGGAAAAGCCAATCTCATCTCCAGGTCAGAGCAGGCCAGGAGAGCAGTCCCACAGAGCAGGCAATCCTGTCCTTGCAGGCAGTGAGGCACAGAGGACACGTAGGGCTGGAGTGGGAAGGGGGCTCTGCACCCCCTGAGCTCCCCAGGGCCGTTCCTGCCTTGCTCTTTGTGGCTCAGTGACCACCTCTGGTGAGTGACAGGGCTCAGCGTGTTCACACTGAGCTATCAGCCACTGCCAGGCACTGATACAGCCCATAATATATCACACAGAAGGGCCACAGCAGAAGGAAAGGTGTTCCAAAATAGAGAGAAACCCTGCAGTTGATTTCAGTTGTTTCATTCAGAAAATGCCAGAGCATTTGGTGGCCAGTTTGCAGTATTTTTACTACCCTTTTACAGCCAGCCCCTGTACCAGGTCTAAATAAACTTTGTTACTGACAATAATTAAACTCAAATAATTATCTACATGAAATTATAATTGAAAATATATTGTGTAAGTCACATTAATTTAGTTCATAGTATTTGAATTATATATTCTTAATATCAGTGATGAGAACATTTGTATCACATACAATGCTTGGAAAGTTGCACTAGAGATTAAACTACTTGTTTTCTATAATGTAATATTACCATTTTGCATGGGCTCCAGATTTTATTACATCTCCTAACTCATGCAAACCTTGCGTTTTACACTTCTTTCTAAGGGAAGAATCTTTAGCAGTGCCTTTTCTAATTTGGGATTGCTGAAAACCAGAATAAGGGAGTGAAGACCCGGAAAAATGTACTGAAATACTAAAATGAGAAATGTCAGTTGATTTGCCTTCTTCGTGACATAAACCATATTTAAGACCAAACATACAAAGTTGATGCTGTAAACCACTAAGAAGGAGAAAATAGATTTCATGGCTCTGATGTGGGCATCCATGCTGAGGTCCTTCATGGAGTTGGTCTGCATTGTGCGCTTGTGTCTCCAGAGAGAAAAGAGAAGGAAAACAGCAGCAAAGATGACTACCAGGAATGAAGCAGCATATTCAAAGCCAGCGAGAAAAAAAGAAGGGAAAAAATGTTCATCCATTTTGATATTTGCTGTCCCCAAATTTCCTTGTCTTGTGGCATTTCTGTTGCAGTGTGGTTTATCAGCGATGTCATAGGCAACGATGCTGACAGCCAAAGCTAAAATCCCTGATCCCAACAAAAGCCTGGGCACCATCCTGTCAATTTTTACTTTCAGGTAGCTGAAGAAGCTGTTCCTGAAATTGGCAATTTTTATACAATAAAAACCACAAAGAGAGGCTGAAAACCACAAGTTGCAATGATTAAAAAAGGCTTGAAAAAATACAGCTAGTTGAAGTATACTTTGAACATAAAGGTAATTGGGATAAATAAAGGAAAGAAATTTATATATCCAAACGATGCACAAATACCAAAACCTGGAGCATCCCAGCAGCAGCAAGATCTTCTCATTAGAGTTCAGAGTTTTCTTTTTGACCCAGGCAATGCAAAGCACACAAACGATGAAAGCATTTATCCACATGCCCACAAACACCTCCACGGTGATGATGGCCACAGTTAAGACCCCATATGAAGTGACATTGAATTTCTGTGGAGGGTGACAAGCTTCCATGGTGCGAGCTGGGGAGCAGAGCTGTGCTGGCCAAGGGGGCTGTGGCAGCAGAGCCTGAGGCAGGTCAGTGGCTGCTGTTGGTGGAGTGTCAGGGATGGCAAGAGGAGCTTTATAGAGCTGCTGCTGCTGCTGGAGGGGATTTTGGTGCCTCTGCTGTGGGCAGCAGGGCAGGTGCAGGGATGTAAATGTGCTGGGTATCCCCTTACCCGGGGCCACTCTTGACTATTTGAATGTTGGTTTGGGGGGGCTGTGCTGGGTGTCACAAAGAGTGGAGATGTTTTTCTGCGGTGTTGTGATTTTGATACTGATTCCTGTTTGATCAGTGTCCGGCTTGAGGATCTGGGTTCTTCTGATCCTTTGTCACCTACTATGTCCAATTTTATTTTTGATTGCATTAATTTTTTTTTTTTTTTTTTTTTTTTTTTTTTTTTTTTTTTTACATTTATCATGGGCAGACTATATGCCTTGAGGGAATTTTTGATTTCCTGATAGTGCCTGTTCTCCGCTTAAGGCTTTGATGTGAGTTTCCTCCTCTTTTCCTGAATGAATAGAAAACCTCTGTGGGGTTGTTGGGTTTTTTTTCCTTGTTTGTTTGTTTGCTTGCTTGCTTGCTTCTTTCTTCTTCTCTCCATATCTTTGTGAGTAGAACTTATTTCTATTACAACTGGTGTGTAGTTGAACTATCTGGGCTGGGACTGTGCAGGACCACACCATGGCTGAATTTTGGGCTCAGCTCTGCATGGGGAATCTGGCCACTTGAAAACAAAATAATTTAAAATCAGAGTCTCAAATACCAGGTTTTCAATGCATGGAATGTGTGGATTTGGTCTTTAACACACAGGGTCTGCTTTTAGTTCAAAGCCATCCCCTCCAGTGTCATTGGAGAAGGGGGGAGATTCACCAAGACTTTGTACCTACCACACCCTGTGGAGACTGTGTGGTCTTGGGAAAAGGAAATATTGTAGTGATTAAGATGTTACTCTGCTTTAAAAGGTTGCTTCTCTCATTTCATGAACAGGAGCAAATCTTTTTGAAGGTGATAATATGAAAAATACACACCTGGCACTGAGTATGCACTAAATTGTCCCTCTGAATTAGAGCTGGTGAAAGAAATGAGCAGTTAGATTCTGTTCTGTTGATGCTGGAATTATTTAATATTTACATGACCTTTTGTGGATTGTTAAACTTAGACACCTGCCAGACCCTCCACCCTGCCTCTTCTTCACTCTTGCTCTGCAACAGGTCAAGACGGAAAATAGAAGATGGAAAAAGCTCATGGGTTGAGATAAGGACAGGGAGATCACCCACCAGTTACTGTCATGGAGAAAACAGACTCAAAATTAATTTAATTTATTCCTGCTTGAATATAGAGTAGGATGGTGAGTAACAAGCACAAAACTAGAGAACTGTCCTTCCACCCTTCTTCATCACAGCTCAAAATTCACTCTTTCATTCCCAGCTTCTCCACCTCCTCCCCGACATGGTGTAGGGTGACATTGAATAGCGGTTGCAGTGAGTCCGTAAAAAGTTTTCTCATCCACTCCTTCCTCTTCATGCTCTCTTCCCTGCTAGAGTGTGGATCCCATCTGTGGGCTGCAGTCCTTCAGGATCAGATGTCTCCAATATGGGCGCCCCTCAGACTGCAAATTTTTCAAGTTGCACCCACCCTAGCCAGTGTTACAAGTGATAATATTGCAAAAAACAGAGACACAGCAGAAAGAAATATAAACCCAAACACAAATAAACCTGATGCTGAATTAAGTCATTTTTCAATCAGCAATTGCCAAAGCTCTTGAGGAAGGTTTGCAGTACTCTTATTGCCCCTTTGCATCCAGCCCATGTACCAGATCTAAATGAATTTGTTATTGACAAGAATTGAACTCAAAGAATTACCAAAATGAAGTACTAGCAATAATCTAATTCATACTCATTTGGCTCAAAGAATTTGAAAGATTTATTCTTAACTTCAGTGCTAAAGAAAGAACATCTGTATCATCTACACTGCCCAGAGAGTTGCCTTAGAGATAAATTGACTTGTGTCTTATAATGAAATACCAAGATTTTGTGTGGGCTCCAGCTTTTATTACACTTCCTACCTCATGCAATCCTTGTGCACTTGAAACAGGATAGAATCCTTATCAGTGTCTTTTCCAGTTTGGGATTGCTGAAAATCAGAAGAAGGGAATGAACACCTGGAAAAGCATACAGAAATACTAAACTAACAAGTGCCACATACTTTTCTTCCTTTGTTGAAGGAATTAGTGACAGAATCAAAAATATAAAGTTAATACTATACATTATAAAAAAGGAAAGAATAGATTTCATGGCTTTGATGTGGGCATCAATGCTGAGGCTGTTCATGGAGTTTTCCTGCATCTTGCATTTGTGTCTCCAGAGAGAAAAGAGAAGGAAAAAGGCAGAAGAGGTAACTGCTGTGAAAGATGTGACAAATCCAAAGCCATAGATAAAATAAATCTGGAAAAAATTTTCATCCATTTTGCCTCTAACTTTTGAAAAATTTCCTTGCCCAGTGGAATTGTGGTTGATACTGAGCTCTGAGACAGCGATGTCATAGGCGATAATGCCGATAGCCAAGGCTGAAAGCAATGATGCCAACAAAAGCCAGGGCACAATCCTGTCTGTTTTTACTTTCAGGTAGATGAAGAACCTGTTCCTGAAATTGGCAATTTTTACACAATAAAAAACACAAAGACAGGCAGAAACCCACAAGTTAGAACAATTAAAAAAGCTTTGAAAAAATACAATTAGTTGAAATGTGGGTTGAACAAAAAGGTAATTGGGAGAAGTTATTGAAAGGGAGCAATATACCCATGAGAAGCACAAATACCAAAACCTGGAGCATCCCAGCAGCAGCAAGATCTTCTCATTAGAGTTCAGAGTTTTCTTTTTGACCCAGGCAATGCAAAGCAAACAAATGAGGAAGGCATTTATCCACATACCAGGAAATGCCTCCACGGTGGTGATGGCCAAAGCCATGGGCCCATATACAGTGACATTGAATTGCTGTGGAGGGTGACAAGCTTCCATGGTGCGAGCTGGGGAGCAGAGCTGTGCTGGCCAAGGGGGCTGTGGCAGCAGAGCCTGAGGCAGGTCAGTGGCTGCTGTTGGTGGAGTGTCAGGGGTGGCAAGAGGAGCTTTATAGAGCTGCTGCTGCTGCTGGGGGGGATTTTGGTGCCTCTGCTGTGGGCAGCAGGGCAGGTGCAGGGATGTAAATGTGCTGGGTATCCCCTTACCCAGGGCCAGTGTCACTCTTGACTATTTGAATGTTGGTTTGGGGGGGCTGTGCTGGGTGTCACAAAGAGCGGAGATGTTTTTCTGCGGTGGAGAGTGTTTTGATGTTGATACCGATTCCTGTTTGGTCAGTGTCAGGCTTGAGGATCTGGGTTTTTCTGTCTCTTGGTAACTTCCAATAAAGAAGTCTGTTTTGGATGTGTTCATTCAAAACTATTCTTTATTTTGGTTTCTTTTTATATTGATGGTGGGTAGAGCATTGCCTTGAGGGAATTTTAATTTCCTGATACTCCTGTTGTCTGCCTTATGCTTTGATGTGTGTTTCCTCTATGGTTTTGCTGATAGAAGAAAAACATAGTATAGGATAGGGAATTTCCTTCCTTCCTTCCTTCCTTCCTTCCTTCCTTCCTTCCTTCCTTCCTTCCTTCCTTCCTTCCTTCCTTCCTTCCTTCCTTCCTTCCTTCCTTCCTTCCTTCCTTCCTTCCTTCCTTCCTTCCTTCCTTCCTTCCTTCCTTCCTTCCTTCTTCCCATATGGTTGTGAGATATATGAAAGTTATTTCTATTACAACAGGAATGTGAATATGAACTGCCTGTGCTGGGACTGATCTTGTACCGGGATATTAAATGAAAATTTTAATTAATTAAATTAAATTGCAACACAATACCATGGTTGGGACCTGACCTCAACTCTTTGTGGGGAATATTTCACTTTAGAAAAATAATGCTATAAAATCAGAGTCTCCAGTGCTGGATTTTCAAGCATGAAGATACGGATCAGGTGCTTGACATGCAGGTGTTTTCTGCTGGTTCAAATCCACCCCCTCCAGAATATTTTGAGAAAGGGAAGGGTTATCCAACACTTTGTATCTCCCACCCATGAGTATATTTTGGATGCCCTTGTGCATCTCAAATGGCACAAGACTCCTGTTTTTGTTCATCTGGATGGACACACAGCTGTATTGGCATCTGAATCACGTCATACAAATAATAAATTGGTACCATCTGTGCTTGTTCAGGCAGAGCTGCTTTCCTCTCCAGAATCTGTTTCTTTCTCCCTTTATGACATAGGGAATCCCAGATGATTAGCCTTAGTTAGCTAGCTAGTTAGGTGAATGGTTGCCTAAATTCTGGCCCATTCCATTACAGCTGTGTATCAACTCTAATGCACAATGTTATGTTTATGTCCTTAACAACTGGAAAGAATGCTCTGAGAAACAGTTCCCACAGAGGAAAATTTCCCATCGCCCCTATCCCAGGTGACACCCTGGGAAATAAGATTTTTTTGTTGTGGAATCCCTGTATGACTTGCCTTAGATAAAGCCTGCTTTTTCCAGATCTCCAGGCTGCTTATCCTGTACCATTTTCAATTGAGTTATGGCTGTGTCACTGCTGTGTTACTGCTGGCCAGCCTGAGCAGTGCAGCTCTGCCCCAGCAGATGTTCCCAATGTGCCCTGGTGATAACCCAGATGCTGAGGAGTGGCAGATTGAACTGGTGTCTGTGAATCTGGCTGAGATCTCCATCCAGATAATGAGGGCAGGAAATCCTAATCTCAAGAACCTGCATGCTGATCTCCTGCACCCTTCCTGCCTTATCTCTTCTTAACAGTCCCAGCTCACTACAAGCAGGGAGGAAATGCAGATATTTTGCAAGTAAAATAATTCAGAGCATCCTCCCTTCTTGTTTTCACCTAATTTTGGCACTGTTTTAAATTCACCAAAAAAAGAAGTATATAAACCTGACATGGTGCAGCAGTGCATCTGTGTCAAACCTCTGACTTTGCTCCATTCTCTCAGCCAGGACAGCATTGCAGTGATGGGACAGAGCTGCAGTATTAAAGAAAAAGGATTTTTCCTGATATTAGATGGTGTTTCTGACAGAGATTCCTGAATCCTGAGTGCCTACAAAATCAGAGCCCTGCAGGAGGAGGAAAGGGTTTGTCTTCTCTTGGGCAAGACTTACACTTGGAATGTCCATGTCTGGATGCAGGCAGTGCTGGGGCCCAGGGGCTCCTTGTAGGGGGAGGTTGGGGCTGCACCATGCTGGACACACTGTGGTGTTTCTCAAGTGTTGATGGCATCAGGGTTTTGACCAGACCAAGCCACAACCCCTGACCCCTGCAGATGGGCACCTGTGAGTGCAGCTGTGTCTGTGCTGTACAGGTGGAGAGCAGGAACTGCCACAGAGGAATCCCCCTTAGACCAGAGAGATGACGACTGGGAACTCAAAAAAGAAGAGCTTGAGAGAAACCTGCCATGTTTTGTGGAGAACTGCACAACCTCTGCTCAAAAATGGAACTAAAAGGGGGAAGCAGTAGTGTGTTGTGTCTCTTTTGTAGCCTCTGGTGGTGCCTCTCTTTTTTTGGTAGTGGGGTTGAGGTGGTGCTTCCCCCTCCCCTTTTCAGACTGTGATCTGAGAAATGCTCTGTTAGGCCTCAGCCTTGGTGAGCAGCACCTGGGCCCAGCTCCTCTTGAGCTTATCAGAGCTACTGTCTGCTCCCAGGAACTGCTGCTGCCTAATGAGATCCTGGGCTTTTTTTATCAACAGCCTAAGAAATCACTTTTTTTGCCTGAATGGCAGAACATCCTAGTTCTCACACTTTCAAAGAAGGAGTGTCGAACTGAAGTGCAGCCAGGAAGAAACATTGTTATGACTAAAACCCACTTTCTTGCAGCCCTTTAGACAAACATGAGAGTCCAAAATGAGACCCTTTGAGCTCTCCTAGTGTGCCATGACCAGTGAGGCCTCACATAGGTGGGAACTCTCAAGTTTGCTGCACTCAGAGATCCCTGACCAACAACCTGATCCTGGGCCTATCCCCCACTCCTCGAGGCTCAACTCTTGGCCTGGTGATGAGATGTAAAGACATCCAAAGCAAATATTTCACTGCCTTTGAGGGGAATTTTTCACAGGTACCTTGCATACATGTGTGAATGTGCTTTGACAAATATGGGAGAAATGCTGCTCTCTTAGATGTTTAAGTATCTTAGATATTTATGTAAATTAGGCCTGTAAATAAGTTTAATATAAGCTAAAAGCTAAGTTAAATGCTGTTAAGTGTTATTCCTTTGCTAAATGGTTAAATTTAAGAAGAAAGTTAAGTACTTTTGAGTGCTGTTAAGCTTTGAGGCTGTATTCCTTTCTATCCTTGCCCTTTCTACCATTTTGTTGCACACACCTAAACACTCACTAACACACAAACACACAGAGATAGTCCTTGGTTCATTTCTGTTTTGATTGATGGGATTTTTTTTTCCTGTTTTTTCCCTTGGTGTGCCTTAACTATCTAGGCAGTAGTAAAGTGAATCTTGCCAACAAACTTCATCATGCTCTTGCTTATTATTAAATCTGTTTTTTACTGATACCCCTGCCAGTGATTTTTGAAGCAATCTCAAGCACTCATTTTGTAACATGTAGTTGTTACATGCCTTCCTTAGCAGATACCTGTAGTTGCCTCTTCTGGCTGAAGGGGAGACATTGGTGTTGGGCTTTCTTTGGACACGTGGGTTGAACAGGCTGTAACTCACATTCCTGGCCCAGCAAAAGGGAACAGATGCTCATCACTTCTTTCATTTCTCTGTGACTTCCAAGAGCATTGGAGCACTGCCTTGTTTTTAGCAGTGCCCCCAGCCCCTTTTATGACTCTGCTCAGGGGAATGGTGTGTCCAAAAGATCTTGGGCTTTAGTTCCTCCCTTGCCTGAGGGAGGCCTCAGATATTTGGTCTCCACCTCTGACATACTTTCCTCCTGGGAGAACAGGAGGCCAAACAAACCCTGCCAAGAATGGGTGGAAAATGCACCACTAGCACCAGGCACAGGAAAAAGTGTCCCTCTGTGCCCAAGCTAGTGACAGAAATGAAAAAAGTAGATTCTGCTCTGCTCGTGCTGGAATTATTTCATATTCAGAGAATATGCTGGGGTTTGTTGAGCTTGGGTGGGTGCCATGCCCCCACCTAGCTGCTCCTTTATTCTTGTTCTGCAATAGGCCAAGAGGAGAATAGAAGGTGCTACTGTCATGGAGAAAACAGACTTGAGTTGAGAAAAATGAATTTATTTTATTGGCTATTGATAATAGAGTAGCATAATGAGCAACAAACATAAAACTAGAACCCTTTGCCTTCTCCTCTTCATCTTCACAAATTAAAATTCACTCTTTCATTCCTGGCTTCTCCAGTTCCTCTGCCACAGTGGTGTGGGGGGATGGGAAATGAGGGTTGCAGTCAGTCCACAAAAAGTTTTCCATTCCTTCCTCCTCACTTTCTCCCATGCTCAAGTGTGAATCCCATGGGCTGCAGTCCTTCAGGATCAGGCAGCTTTGACATGGGGTCACCATAGCCTGCAGTCTTTCAAGTTGCACCCACCCTAGCCAGTGTTACAAGTGATAATATTGCAAAAAACAGAGACACAGCAGAAAGAAATATAAACCCAAACACAAATAAACCTGATGCTAAATTAAGTCATTTTTCAATCAGCAAATGCCAAAGCTCTTGAGGAAGGTTTGCAGTACTCTTATTGCCCCTTTGCATCCAGCCCATGTACCAGATCTAAATGAATTTGTTATTGACAAGAATTGAACTCAGAGATGCTCCGCCCAGGGGGCTGAGCCAAGAATTCCTACCTGGATATAATCTGACATTTGGAACACCAGAGGCAGCCTTTTCTCACTGGATTCCCAGAGGAAGACTACGCCGATCTACATCACCACTGCACCTTCAGAAGAAAATTACACCCTTCTACAGGATCACTGCTTCAACAGAACTACACCTGGCACTGCAGAAGGGCTGTAGCCACCATTCAATCAGGCTGCTACCAATACCCTGCCCCACAAAGTCTCAGGTCGTGTTCTGACTCTGTAAGTAGGTTTTTTTGTACCTTCCATTTGTATTTTTAATTTTCCTAGTAAAGAACTGCTATTCCTATTCCCCTGTCTTTTCCTGAGAGCCCCTTAATTTCAAAATTATAGTAAGCTGGAGAGAGAAGGTTTACATTTTCCATTTCAAGGGGGACTCCTGCCTTCCTTAGCAGATACCTGTCTTTTCAAACCAAGATAGTGATTATGGCCACAGTTGTGGCCCTGTATGCAGTGACATTGAATTGCTGTGGAGGGTGACAAGCTTCCATGTCAGAGCTGTGCTGGCCAAGGGGGCTGTGGCAGCAGAGCCTGAGGCAGGTCAGGGGCTGCTGTTGGTGGAGTGTCAGGGATGGCAAGAGGAGCTTTATAGAGCTGCTGCTGCTGCTGGGGGGGATTTTGGTGCCGCTGCTGTGGGCAGCAGGGCAGGTGCAGGGATGTAAATGTGCTGGGTATCCTCTTACCCAGGGCCAGTGTCACTCTTGACTATTTGAATGTTGGTTTGGGGGGGCTGTGCTGGGTGTCACAAAGAGCGGAGATGTTTTTCTGCGGTGGAGAGCGTTGTGATTTTGAGACTGTTCTCTGTTTGATCTGACAGACAGAGCCTTTCTCTTGCCCCCTGTCCTTGAGGTGGCATAGAATAACCCCTGAGTGCTGGCCCTGCCCTTTCCTGATTGCTGTATCATCTGAACTGAACCCTCTCCTGAACAACTATATCATCTACCTGGAGATGATAAAAAAATTAACAAAAAATTTACCCTGGCAAAAATTAACCCTGTCCTGGTCAGAACCAGGATAAAATATTACAATAGTGGGATCACACTGTGACTGTGGCTTGGAATCAGCTCAGTGTGAGGAATATGGTACCTTAAAAAAAGTAAAGGTGTCTATAAATCAGAATCTCCAGTGCTGAGTTTTGAGATCAAGAAAATATGGATCAGGTGCTTGAAAGACAGGGGTCTGCTTTTTGTTCAAATCCATGCCCTCTGGCACCACTGAAGAACGGGAAGGATTCTCCAGGACGTATCTACCAGCTTTTGTGTATTTTTTTCAATGTCCTTGTGCATCTCAAAATGCATCAGACTGCTGATTTTATGCATATGGAGGGACACACAGCTGTATTAAGATCTGAGAGACATCACATACAGACTGCATTGCTTCCATCTGAGCTTGGTTTAGGCTGAACAGCTTCCCTCTCCAGAATACTTCATTATTATAGGAAATCCAAGAGGATTAGCCTTCGTTAGCCAACTGGTTAGGCTATTAGTGGCCCAGTTTCTTCTGAGAAAATCTATTCAATCCATAACTGGCCTTCAATATGCAGAAGGCCACAATTTTTTCAGAACCCTGGAAAACAAAATGAAATCTCCTCAGGGCAGGTGTCATGAACTTGTTATGGAAATATAAATTCAACTCCAAATGCTTCCTAGCTCCAGAAGGTGGATTGGCATGTTATCAAGTGGCATTAATTATTTCTTTGCTTGTTTCTGGGGAGTTGCTATTTAAGGAGAGTTGGGTAGTTTCGTGAGGCAGCCTGCTAGTCTGTGTGGTCTTTGGAAAAAGTGATACTGCAGTGGTTGAGAGGTTGCTCTGGCCTAAATGGTTGTATCACTCAGTTCAGAAGCAGGAAGGAAGCTTTTGGCAGGTGAGATGAGAAATGCACACCTGGCACTGGGTGTGAGGTAAAACAACCCTCTGAGCGTGAGCTGGTAAAATAAGTGACCAGTTCAGGTTCTGCTCTGTTCATGCTGGTGTGAAGGAAATTTTCCTGTCTCACCACCCAGGCAGCCTCTGACAGTCACGGCCCAGCACCAGAGACTGTCACTGCAGGGACCAAAGCCCCTTCACTGTGGGCAGCTGCCCCACTCCACTCCCTGCACACACCACGCTCACAGCCAGACCAGGTTTCCTCACCAGCTTGGCACTGGCTTTCCCATAGTGGAGTCTCAGGCCTCTGGATCTTTCAAGCACTTTAATCATGGCACTGTAGCACAAAAGCAGCTCAAGCTAGGTGCCTCTGAGGAGGTGCCCAAACAATTGAATCCCTGGGATTTTGTGTCCTTCCTGTCTGTGCACATGATGACTGGGGTGTCTTAAGTGTCCAGTCAGCTGGCTGGTGCCACAAGTCCCTGTGCCCTTTGCTGTGCAAGGCTTGGCACCATGCTTGGGACTCCCAGCACTTCCCCACAACCTGCAGCTCCCTCCCATTGCAGCTGCTCCCTGAGCTGTCTGCACTGAATGTGTTCCTCCACACTGGAACTATTTCACATTTCACTCTCATGGTGAGTTGTCCTTGGGCAGCTCTTAGAGCCCCCCTCAGTCACTCCTTGACTCTCACTCTGGAATAGGACGAGGGGGCAAAATAAGATGGAACTGCTCATGAGATGAGACCAAGACAGGGGAATCACTCCCCAGTTATTCTCACAGACAAAAAAGACTTGACACAGGGAAAATCAGTTTAATTTATTGCCTATTGAAAACAGAGTAGGATGATGTAGAACATGCACACAACTAGAATATTTGATCTTTGCCCCCAGCAATAATCTCTGGCTCAGTTTAACTCATTCAGAGATTCTCTAGCACCTCTTCTCCTCAGGAGCACAGGAGCACAGGGAATGTTGTTGTCAGTTCATAAAAAGTTGTCTCCTTCATTTTTCTCCTGCTCCATCATGGCTTTCTCCCATGGCCTGCAGTCCTTCAGGACTTCTCTTTTCCCAGAGGAGCCACAAGGGTCGCTGATGAGATGAGCAACGTCTGGTGTTGGGACCATTAGAGTGCCTGGAATTGGCTTTTCCCAGCATGGGACAGCCTTGACATCACCCTGGTTGAGACTCCACAGGCCCCCAGCTGCAGCTCCTGGCCCAGGCACCCTGTACATCTGCCTGTGGGTCACTGTGAGATGAAGCTGTGGCTTCATTCCACGCTGCACCTTGCACAAAACCCACCTTCCTGGGGCTGTAACTGAGCCAGAGTGCACTGGGAAAAGCCAACCTCATCTCCAGGTCAGAGCAGTCCCACAGAGCAGGCAATCCTGTCCTTGCAGGCAGTGGGGCACAGAGGACGCGCAGGGCTGGAGTGGGAAGGGGGCTCTGCACCCCCTGAGCTCCCCAGGGCCGTTCCTGCCTCGCTCTTTGTGGCTCAGTGACCACCTCTGGTGAGTGACAGGGCTCAGCGTGTTCACACTGAGCTATCAGCCACTGCCAGGCACTGATACAGCCCATAATATATGCCACAGCACAGGGCCACAGCAGAAGGAAGGATATACCAAAATTGAGATAAAGCTGTTGTTTCATTCAGTCAATTCAATCAGTGAAAACTAAAATGTTTGAGCCAGGTTTGCAGCATGATTATTGTCCTTTTGCATCCAGCACCTGTACAAGGTCTAAATGACTTTGCTACGTACAATAATTTAATTCTAAGAGCTGTTTTAATTAAATGCAAATAAAAATTCATTTGCCTCCTACTAACATTAGTTTAAAGAGTTTGAAATATATATTCCTAACATCTAGGCTGAACTTCTCTACAGTCTATTCTGCCTGGAGAGTTACAATGAGCATTAATTGAAACTGTTTTCTCTAAAGATATTTTGCATGAGCTCCAGCATTTGTTACAGTTTCTACCTCATGCAAAGCTTGCTCTTCACACAAGAGAGAATCCTAAGCAGTGTCTTTTCCAGCTTGGGATTGCTGAGAATGAGAATAAGGGAATGAACTCCTGGATAAGCATGTTGAATTGAGAAACTTAGAAATAGCACGTGACTTTGGTAATCCATTGAATAAACTAGAGTCAAGATCAGAAACATAAAGTTGATGCTGTACATTATGAAGAAGGAGAGAATAGATTTCATGGCTCTGATGTGGGCATCCATGCTGAGGTCCTTCATGGAGCTTGTCTGCATCTTCCACTTGTGTCTCCAGAGAGAAAAGAGAAGGAAAACAGCAGAAAAGATGACTACCAGGAATGAAGCAGCAAGTACAAAACCAGTGAGAAAATAAAGACGGAAAAAATGTTCGTCTATTTCAATTGTTGCTTTCCAAAGTTCTTCTGGGCAGGTGAAATTGAGGTTTTTACAGATAGCTTTATCAATAGTGTTGTAGACAAGAATTCCAATAATCAGGGAGAACATCACTGACCCCAACAAGAGCCAGGGCACCATCCTGTCAATTTTTACTTTCAGGTAGATGAAGAACCTGTTCCTGAAATTGGCAATTTTTATACAATAAAAACCACAAAGACAGGCAGAAACCCACAAGTTGGAACAATTAAAAAAGCTGTAAGAACCTTGAATTAGTGGAAATATGGGATGAACTTGAAGGTAATAGGGAAAAATTGCTGAGACAAAGACATATAACCATGAGAAACACAAATACCAAATCCTGGAGCATCCCAGCAGCAGCAAGATCTTCTCATTAGAGTTCAAGGTTTTCTTTTTGACCCAGGCAATGCAAAGCACACAAACGATGAAAGCATTTATCCACATGCCAGGAAATGCCTCCACGGTGGTGATGGCCAAAGCCATGGGCCCATATACAGTGACATTGAATTGCTGTGGAGGGTAACAAGCTTCCATGGTGCGAGCTGGGGAGCAGAGCTGTGCTGGCCAAGGGGGCTGTGGCAGCAGAGCCTGAGGCAGGTCAGTGGCTGCTGTTGGTGGAGTGTCAGGGATGGCAAGAGGAGCTTTATAGAGCTGCTGCTGCTGCTGGGGGGGATTTTGGTGCCTCTGCTGTGGGCAGCAGGGCAGGTGCAGGGATGTAAATGTGCTGGGTATCCCCTTACCCGGGGCCACTCTTGACTATTTGAATGTTGGTTTGGGGGAGCTGTGATGGGTGTCACAAACAGCAGAGATGTTTTTCTGCAGTGGAGAGTGTTGTGATATTGATACTGATCTCTGTTTGATCAGTGTCAGGCTTCAGGATCTGGGTTCTTCTGTCCCTTTTTTGCCTATGATAATCATGCAGAGCCCTGGATGTGCTCAGCAGGTCAGGGGACTCAGTGTCCTTTTTAGTTTGAGAGTCTGGCTGCTGCAACGTTCAGCCAGATGCTGGAGAAGTGGGGTTTATTTTGATGCTTCACAGGCATTGAAATCCATGTTTGTTTTTCCAATGGCATTGCCTTAAGAGTTAGTGAAGAGTCCCATAGTGGAGCAGGTGATGGGAGCTAAGAAAATAAAGCTGGTACTTCTTACAAGTTTAATTTGGAGCATATGACGTAAATTGTTAAAAATCAGGACAAGTCCCTGTGCCAGGGTTCCCATCTCATCTGCTTGGGAAAGTGAAGGCTTTCAAAGATGGCACCATGCTGAGTTTCCCCCACACTGCAATGCCCTAAAGTTTCCAAATGACTTTAGACCCTGAAAGCTGTGAGGTTTTTCCCAGGCAAGTTGTGTTAAGCTGTGTGGGGCATGGAGTGCCTGTGCCCTTTGGGGTAGTGCAGGACCTGTCCCATTTGGCCTTGCACATCAGGACCACAGTAACCAAGGAGATCTCATCTGATGCTGTGGTGGAGGCAGGAAAAATGAAACCCCAAGCAAGAGCTCTCTGGCTACAGGAAATGAACCCCCAGCATTTTCTCTCTTCCAAATGATGATAGCCATGTTTTCTGTGGGATATAAGAGCCAGGAATATGTTACATGAATATTGATATCACATGCTCGTAATTGCATTGATTGGCCACCATAAAGACTTGGAATGTGACCCAGAACAGCTTTCCATTCTGGGCCAGTGCTGAGCAGCCATTCCCATTGATTTCTGGCGCCTCTCGTGTGTCAGCTTCTCCAGGCTGGGCACATCCTGCATCTGTCCCCATGGGCTGTGCATGGTGGCTGTGCTGATGGACACCCTGTCCCCTGCAGTGCCAGCTGAGTGGGGCTGGTGCACAGGACAGGGATTCTGTGCTGGCTGTCACATCCTCAGGGGTTTCATGGGGATGGAAGAAGGACCCCAGCATGGTTCACTGGGGCTGTGGTGTTTTGTGTGGTAACATGTGCAAGGTGCTGGGTTTTGCCTGCTGAGTTTTGTGGCATGTGAGGTTGTGAGGGATGGATGTTGCAATGGATGTAGGGTATGAGATGGATCTTCCAGGTTTTTCCTGTGAAAGTGGTCAGGTTTGTCAGGTTAAAGGTTGAAGTGCATGAGCAGCAGCTGGGGAAGAAGGGATGTGTGGCTGTTCCTGTCCTTTCAAGGCCTTTCACAGGGAAGATGTGTCTTGCAGAGCTGCTTACAATCTGCCTCTGGACCTGAGCTGCTGGTAGAAATGACCAATTCGGGTTCTGTTTTGTATTTGTTGACACTATTTCGTGTTTCACCTGCTGTGATGGGTTGCCCTAAGGGAGAAGGCAGAACTCCACTGAGGTGTTCCTTCTCTCTCGCCCACAGGAAGAGAAGGGGTGAAAAACATGATGAAAATACTCAGGGTTTGAAAGAATGGCAGGGAGATCTCTCACCAGTTACTGTCATGTACACAATGCATTTGACACCAGGAAAATGAATGTAATTTATTTAAATATAGAAAATTGAGCAGGATAATGAGGAAGAAATGGAAAACTTGATCACACTCCCTCCACACTCCTTTCATCTGAGGCTCAACTTCCCTTCTTCATCTCCAGCTCCTCCACCTCCTCCTCCATAGCAGCACAGGGGCAAGTCGAATGGGGGCTGCAGTCAGATCTTAATGAGTTGTCTCCTCCACTCCTGACTCCTCAAGCTGTTTCCCTGATTGAGAGCAAAGCCTGTTAGCTGGGTGTTTCACTGAGCCACAGTGCACTGGGAAAAGCCAACCTCATCTCCAGGTCAGAGCAGGCCAGGAGAGCAGTCCCACAGAGCAGGCAATCCTGTCCTTGCAGGCAGTGAGGCACAGAGGACGTGCAGGGCTGGAGTGGGAAGGGGGCTCAGCACCCCCTGAGCTCCCCAGGGCCGTTCCTGCCTCGCTCTTTGTGGCTCAGTGACCACCTCTGGTGAGTGACAGGGCTCAGCGTGTTCACACTGAGCTATCAGCCACTGCCAGGCACTGATACAGCCCATAATATATGCCACAGCACAGGGCCACAACAGAAGGAAATGTGTTCCAAAATAGAGAGAAACCTATTCATTGCAGCCATTTCATTCTGTGAATACCAAAACATTTGTGGCAGGTTGGCAGGATTGTTATTCCATTTTTTGCAGCCAGTTTGTCTTCCAGTCTTGCACATTTTTCTGTTCCATTAAGAGTATAGAAATTTAGCAGAAAATAAAGCCCTTGCTGGTCCTCAGAGATGAAAGGGCCTGGGTGCAGCTCAGTTTAATTTCTGATTATGGCAAATTCAACATGTAAGTCTTGTCATGTTCAATAAGAACTTTCAGATTCACAGAATCACAACTCATGCATTTTATTGTAGAAATACAAATTTGGAATTGCCACTAATAAATACACTCACTGGACTAGCTCTAAATATATTTAGGAAAAAAGAAGAAAAACAGAAGAGCAGTGGGTATTTCATTAAGCTCAACTTCACCACCAGGTAGGCCTATGAACAGAATTTCACCAGGGTACAATCTGACAAAATCAAAAGAGCAAATCTTAACCAAGAGGTGTTCCCTGTTTGGGGAGGAGAGCAAAGCAATCCTGCTGTCCTGTCTGCACAGTGGGGTCATGGTCTCATCCTCTGCCAGGGAGGGTTTGAAATGCCAAATGGATACTTTTGGGAGAAATGCAGGTGAGGCTGCAGTCAAAATACCTCCTTGCTGCCATGGTGAATGGTGGTGGGCAGCCAGCTGCTATGGAGATGAGGGATACCCAGGGTTGTGATTGCAAAGGCTGTGACTCTTGGGAAGGGGCTGAACACTTAATTAGCATCACTCCCTCTTCCACTGGGCCCAGGCAGAGGTAAAGGGGCTCTGCCTGATGATCCATCACCCCACCAGCAGACTCATGTCCCCATTAATCCCTTCACCACACAGGGGCTTAGGCATCGTTACTAAAAAATTTGTTAATGACTTTGTTAATAAAAAATTTATGTCTCAAAGATTTAGCTAAATCTAAATATGATAAAAAGGTATTTAGTTCACAATAATTTAGCTCAAAAGATACAAATGAAGTTTTCATAACTTGGATGTTGAAGAGTGAACATCAATATCATCTACACTGCCTGGAGAGCTGCATCAGAAATTAAATTACTTGTTTTCTACAGTTTTCAAGATTTTGCATGGACTCCAGCTGTTATCACAGTTCCTACTTGATGAAAAACTCACACATTCTCTCACAGGAGAGAATCTTCAGCAGTGCCTTTTCCAGCTTGGGATTACTGAAAATCAGAATAAGAGAATGAACAGCTGGAAAAGCACACAGATATATATATAAAAGGAGTTTCATGATATTTTCTTTCTTCGTGGCATAAATTATTGTCAAGACCAAACATACAAAGTTGATGCTGTACATCACTAAGAAGGAGAGAACAGATTTCATGGCTCTGATGTGGGCATCCATGCTGAGGTCCTTCATGGAGCTTGTCTGCATCGTGCGCTTGTGTCTCCAGAGAGAAAAGAGAAGGAAAACAGCAGCAAAGATGACTACCAAGAATGAAGCAGCAAATACAAAACCAGAGAGTAAAAAAGTAGAGAAAAGATGTATATCCTTTCTGATAGCTACTTCCCAAAAATTTCCTTGGCAGGTGGAAGTGATGTTGTTCCTTTGGAGAGTTTCAGAGAGGTCAGAGATAAAGATGCTGATAGCCAAGGCTACAGTCTCTGACCCCAACAAGAGCCAGGGCACCATCCTGTCAATTTTTACTTTCAGGTAGATGAAGAACCTGTTCCTGAAATTGGCAATTTTTATGCAGTAGAAACCACAAAGACAGGCTGAGACCCACAAGTTGGAATAATTAAAAAAGGTTGCCAAAGATCTAATTAGTTGACGTATGGTTTGAACTTGAAGGAAATTGGGATAAATCATAGAAAGGAAGCGGTATATCCATGTGAGGCACAAATACCAAATCCTGGAGCATCCCAGCAGCAGCAAGATCTTCTCATTAGAGTTCAGGGTTTTCTTTTTGACCCAGGCAATGCAAAGCACACAAACGATGAAAGCATTTATCCACATGCCCACAAACACCTCCACGGTGATGATGGCCACAGTTGTGGCCCCATATGCAGTGACATTGAATTGCTGTGGAGGGTGACAAGCTTCCATGGTGCGAGCTGGGGAGCAGAGCTGTGCTGGCCAAGGGGGCTGTGGCAGCAGAGCCTGAGGCAGGTCAGTGGCTGCTGTTGGTGGAGTGTCAGGGATGGCAAGAGGAGCTTTATAGAGCTGCTGCTGCTGCTGGGGGGGATTTTGGTGCCGCTGCTGTGGGCAGCAGGGCAGGTGCAGGGATGTAAATGTGCTGGGTATCCCCTTACCCAGGGCCAGTGTCACTCTTGACTATTTGAATGTTGGTTTGGGGGAGCTGTGATGGGTGTCACAAACAGCAGAGATGTTTTTCTGCAGTGGAGAGTGTTGTGATATTGATACTGATCTCTGTTTGATCAGTGTCAGGCTTCAGGATCTGGGTTCTTCTGTCCCTTTTTTGCCTATGATAATCATGCAGAGCCCTGGATGTGCTCAGCAGGTCAGGGGACTCAGTGTCCTTTTTAGTTTGAGAGTCTGGCTGCTGCAACATTCAGCCAGATGCTGGAGAAGTGGGGTTTATTTTGATGCTTCACAGGCATTGAAATCCATGTTTGTTTTTCCAATGGCATTGCCTTAAGAATAGGTGATGAGACACATAGTGGAACATGCAATGGGGAGACACAGAAATTAAAGCTGGATCTTTTGCATGTTTAATTTGTGGTATATGGTGGGAAAGAGTAAAAATCAGGACAAGTTCCTGTGCCAGGGTTCCCATCTCATCTGCTTGGGAAAGTGAAGGCTTTTAAAGATGGCACCATGCTAAGTTTCCCCCACACTGCAGTGCCATAAAGCTTCCAAATGAATTTAGACCCAGGCAAGTTGTGTTAAGCTCTGTGGGGCATGGACTGCCCGTGCCCTTTGGGTTAGTACAGGACCTGTCCCATTTGGCCTTGCACAGCAGGACCACAGCAACCAAGGAGATCTCATCTGATGCTGTGGTGGAGGCAAGAAAAATGAAACCCCAAGCAAGAGCTCTCTGCCTACAGGAAACGAACCCCCAGCATTTTCTCTCTTCTCTAAACAAGAAAAGATCTCTGTACTTTTCCTCTGTGATATTATCTCTTATGAGTAGATTCCTACTTTGGTTTGTTTAGAGAAAAAAATGATGTTTAGCTTGAAGGGCTGACTTCTTTCTAGGACAGGCCCATTTCCTACTCAAAGCCTACTTACTCAAGCTCTCTGCCTTGTGCTGTGGGTAGGGGTGTCATGGCCAAAGCCCTTTTCTACCTAATTGCTGAACATAGAGGTGAACATCCTCACAGCCATGACTTGTAATTTCAGATGTGAAATAGAGGAGCAGGATTCCATGCCTAAGCTAAAGGCACTCTAGGGATTTTGGTGCCTCTGCTGTGGGCAGCAGGGCAGGTGCAGGGATGTAAATGTGCTGGGTATCCCCTTACCCAGGGCCAGTGTCACTCTTGACTATTTGAATGTTGGTTTGGGGGGACTGTGCTGGGTGTCAGAAACAGCAGAGATGTTTTTCTGCAGTGGAGAGCGTTGTGATATTGATACTGATCCCTGTTTGAGCAGTGTCAGGCTTCAGCATCTGGGTTCTTCTGTCCCTTTTTTGCCTATGATGATCATGCAGAGCCCTGGATGTGCTCAGCAGGTCAGGGGACTCAGTGTCCTTTTTAATCTGAGAGTCTGTGTACTGCAACATTCAGCCCAGATGCTGGAGAAGTGGGGTTTATTTTGATGCTTCACAGGCATTGAAATCCATGTTTGTTTTTCCAATGGCATTGCCTTAAGCATAAAGTGATGAGCCCCAGAGTGGGCCAGGTGATGGGAGCAAGAAATCAAAGCTGGATTTTTTTACAAGTTTAATTTGGGACATATGACATAAATTGTTAAAAATCAGACAAGTCCCTGTGCCAGGGTTCCTATCTCATCTGCTTGGGAAAGTGAAGGCTTTCAAAGATGGCACCATGCTGAGTTTCCCCCACACTGCAATGCCCTAAAGTTTCCAAATGACTTTAGACCCTGAAAGCTGTGAGGTTTTTCCCAGGCAAGTTGTGTTAAGCTTTGTAGGGCATGGAGTGCCCTGTGCCCTTTGGGTTAGCACTGCACCTGTCCCATTTGGCCTTGCACATTTCCTTAGGAAATAACATTCCCTTTTGGGAAGGGAAACTAAATCTTGCGAACCTGAAAAGAAAGACTTAAAAACACTCTGGAAAGGAGATATGATCAAATGAAATGCAATTGAAAAAAAAACCCAAAAAAACCCAGAAAATTGGGAGATTTAGTGTCTTCAAAAAATGGTCTGTGAGGAAATGAGCTGCAGTGCAAAGGACCAAAAGATGCCAAAACTAAGCTCACAGATGTTGCAAAAGCAGGGGGAAAAGTCAAGGAGAAAGACACAACTTGGAGGGGAAGATATGAGGGACATGGCATGGATACTTAAAAAAAAAAAAAAATCTGTCCCAAAGTCAAAGCCATCAAAAGGCATGGCATGCCATCAAGTGCAGGGACATGCAGCAAAGCTTGCCAAAATTGATCCTTGCTGAAGGCCAGAACAGAAAGGAAGGACTTGAAAATACTCTGGAATAGAGATACCATCAAAGGAATTGCAATTGGAGGAGAAAAAAAAAATTGGGAAATTTGGTGACTACAAGAAAATGGACCAGGATTATATCAGGTGCAGTGCAAAGGACCAAAACAGGCCAAAACTAAGCTCACAGATGTTGCAAAAGCAGGGGAAAAAAGTCAAGGAGGAAGACACAACTTGGAGGGGAAGGTATGAGGGACATGGCATGGATACTAAAAAAAAATAAAAAATCTTGGCCAAAGTGAAAGCCATCAAAAGGCATGGTATGCCATCAAGAGTAGGGACAGGAACCAAAGCTTGCCCAAACGATCCCCATTGAAATAACATTTCCTTTCGGGAAGGGAAACGAAATCTTGCAAAACTGAAAAGAAAGCCTTACAAACACTCTGGAAAGGAGATATAAGGAAGGTCCAGCTTGACCAGCCTGATCTCCATCTGTGATAAACCAACCTCCTTAATGAATGAAGGAAAGGCTGTGGATGTTGTCTACTTGGACTTTAGTAAAGCTTCTGGTATTTTCCACAGCATCCTTCTTGAGAAACTGGCTGCTTATGGCTTGGACAGGTGCATCATTCACTGGGTAAAAACTTTTCCGGATGGCTGGACCCCAGAGAGTGATGGGAATGGGGATAGTCTCTTCTCCCAGACAACAAATGATTTGACAAGAGGAAAGAGCATCAAGTTGCACCAGGTGAGTTTTAGATTGGATATCAGGAAAGATTTCTTCACTGGCAGGGGTTGTCAAGCATTGGAACAGGCTGCCCAGGTAAGTGGTGGAGTCACCACCCCTGGAGGTATTTGAATGGTGTGTAGATGTGGCACTTACAGACACAATTTAGCAATGAGCTTGGCAGTGCTGGGTTAATAGTTGGACTCAATGATCTTGTCTCTTCAACATAAACTATTCTGATTCTATGATTCTCTGTCACCATGAAGTTTTCCTGCTTAGAAATATGTCACTGCAATCAGTATCCTGCTGTATTCTTGGTATAGCAGCAGCATATGTAAGCATGGAGTTGGTATTGTTAACCTTTAATTAAGATTAAATAATGAAAAAGGAACTTTACATAATTGAAGGCTTTTGTCCTACTTCATGAATACAGAGATAAAACAAAGCCATTTTGCTTGATGTGATGTCAGCTTTAATGGAACGTTTCTGATTAACAAAATTAGACAGCAATTAAATAGTGATCAAATCAGTCTTTATTGATTCATTATTTATAAGAAACTTCCTGGAAATGTAAGTGTTGGATCTTTTAACTTACAGTACCACAAGACAAAGCTACCAGCAAAAAGTGACAGGCTTTATTGCATGATTATTGATGTACGCAGCAGAGTGAGATAACATTCTGACACAAGCCCTTAAAAAAGGGTACTGTAATTTTGTTCAACCAAAATTCATATTTAACAAAAAAATATGTTTTTCTGCAAAAATCTTATGCTGCCACATGCAACCCCTTGTTACTTAAGTACATCCTGTTTGGGCACTTTTAAGTTTTTCCAACGCCTCAAAATAACTTTGTATTTTTCATTTTCAGTTTTGTCAGATAATTTTTTCAAGACTACCCGCATAACTACTGCAGTTCCTGTTTCTTTATCTTCACCTATTATGAGATCCAGTGTGTCACCAAGTTTCACCTGGAAACAGAAAGAGAAGATGAGTGATTATAAACATTCCTTGGGCAAATCCCTGCCATGTTCCTTTCTTTCCACTTAATATTCCCATCTCACAGGAGAGGAGGAAGGCAGCCACTACCAGACCTATTATAGATCCTCCAGTGATGAACTTCCAGGAAAGCCGTGGCAATACACAATTACATGTCTCAGGACCTCCCCTGCCAAGAGCTTCAGGCTCCGTGTAATACAACCAACACCTAACTCTGAAAAAGGTTTCATGTATGTCTTTATTTCCTGTCAACACAGACACAAACCAGGAAAGTGCAAAGTTCTTCTTCCTGCCTTTAAAACAGTTAAAGTGTTTCAAAGAACAGAGTGCTCAGCAAGTGCCTGTGCTCCTCTCACAAGTCACAGAAGCAGTACACCTCTCATAAACCAGCCTTAACTCTGTGGGATCAGGAATCAAAACTTCTCACCACATTGCCCTTTGATGACAGTAGCCACCACTGAGGATCATCCTCACATAAAGAAAGGGTTGGTAGAAGTACATGTCTGGTGATCCTTCTGGCTCTCTCCTAACTGTGGTCTTGTGTGCTCTACTACAGGTACAACAACCTTCCCTCAGCTACTCCAGTTTCAATCCCTTTCTATCATCAAACTTCCTCTTATTCTTTAATCATGTGCCTGCTCCACCAATATCTCAGATTTAATAATTGCTACTCCACCAACCTCTCATAGTGGTATCATCACTTCCTTCAGCAGCTTAAAATGTTCCGTCCTTGCTGCCTTCTCCTGACTTTCAGACTTAGATTTGACTCTCCAGCCACGCAAGTTTCCTGTCTGCCTTAGGGAATAAAGTTTTACCCAGGGAACCATGGTCACACCATCCCCCCCAGGTGGAAGTGGTGTTAGCAATGCTGTGCATTCACCTTTGCAGAGTGATCTAGAGGGAGATGATGCCTTAGATATTTTCTTGTACTATATTAAAAAAAAAATTTAAAAGTCTTACAGTTCTACTTTTCTTCCATAGTTTTTCTCCATTCAGCCTGAGTTCATTATTGTAGAATGCATCTTCTACTTTACTGAAGAAAAACAAGGTTTTATTGCAGTTACAGTGTGCAGCAAACAAAATGCAATTGTTTCTTTGCAGAAACACAACACCACCATTCATAGGCAAGGCACATTTCTACACCTCTAATTTGTGTGTAAAGGACACCTTCAGATTTGAACTGGAAGTAAAGAAAAGGGCTTTCACAAATACTAAATGAAATAATAGCCTATAGTTGCTCTGTGCCAGAAAAGCTGTTTCTAGAGATTTGTCTCCTGAATATCCAATAAATAATATCCCCTTTCCTGCACCAGCCAGTTTAATAATTTGTTAGTTATCAAGTTATACTAATATTCTGTTCCAACAACACAGTGATATTAGACTTCTGCAGGTGGCATTAGATCAAACACTGTGATACATTTATAGACTGCACATTTACCTGGTGGCCTGTGAAACTTATACTTAGCAGCCCCTATTTCTCCATTCATTTAAATAGTGCATTATTTTACTCCCTCAATCTCAAATTAGACCTTTTCATATTACACAGTACAGTATTTTGCATTTCCTTAATTTTAAATAAATAGGAAGTGATTACCAAATGCCTCCTCAGCAATCTTAGAAATACTGGAGATAGGGAAAAGCAAAATCAGGCTATTTCAAGGGAGGTTAATAAACAGGAACATCTATACATCCAAAACATCTATTTAGAGAGTCAAAAAAGCTACCCCAAAAAACTCCCCCACAAATACTGGAGTTATTCCAGCAGTAAAAACTTATCAAAAGTCAAATTTAAATGCATGACATCTATACATCCAAAACATCTATTTAGAGAGTCAAGAAAGCTACCCCAAACCCCCCCACACACAAATACTGGAGTTATTCCAGCAGTAAAAACTTATCAAAAGTCAAATTTTAGATGCATGACATCTTTCTCAGTAGCAAGTTGTTTCTTCTGTACTTACTTTCTTGCCATGTCTAGACCAGCTTTCAAGATCACGTCATATCGAAGAGACTGCACTACTTTTTCAAGATCCTTGTAATCTTTTACTACATTGGGGTCATTTTCAAATTCATCTTCCAAATTACTTTCATCTTCATCCTCTTCTTCCTCCTCTTCTTGTAAGCTTTGTCTGCTCTTTTTAGAGCTTTTGCTGCTTTTGTTCCTCAGAGAAAGTACTGAGATATACTCCGGAGAGAGTCTTAGTGCACTGAGTCTGACTGGGGAAAAACTGAAACATCTTCTGTAGTTTACTGTGCTTGCTTGACAGCTACAGAATAAGCTTCTCCTCCAAGTGGGATACAGTTTATTTGAGGGAAATTTCTCCCACAGTCCAAACCAGACATTCAGTTTTCTCAAAGTGCTGATGGGGAGTCTGAAGCCAGTCATAGCATAACCTAAAATAAAACAAACATTCTTATGTAAAAATGAGCAACTGCTTTGATGGATTGGAAGGATTTCCCTACATATGTCATAACACTTACTACAAAAAGATGAGTATCCAGTTCCCCATATAGTGATGCATCACCTGAAAGCACAAGGCTTTAGGTGGCTTTATGATCCGACTTTCTCATACACTGGCCAACACTACAAAGAGCTAAGACATTGGGGTCATTTTGATGACCCCAATGAGAAACAAACACAGAAAAGCCCAGCAGAATACTTCATTTGTAATTACTTTTCTGGTGTTCAACATTAACTGTGCAAACACATTTGTGGCACTTTGCTCCCTACATCTGAAATACAATCACAAAATACACAGTAACGCCGCTATCTGTGTCATAAAAAGCACGGGGAGATCTCTAATTATCATGAGTCATTGTCAATACAAGCAAGTAGCTGAACACTGCAAGCAAGCAAATCCAGAAAAGCTGAAAGCTGCTTAACCTCCGTTTCTGCTTGGACCACAACACCCCTGCGTGGCAAAACACTGCACAACGTCCCCCCCTGTTTCTCCAGATGGGAACTGGCGCCGCGGTAGTGCTCGGCAGAAATAACACGGCTCTATGTACCGCAACAGGCGTGACACCAGGAATGGCACTGGCAACAGCAGGCTCATATGAAAGCTCCCCGGTGCTGCTGTGTCAGACTGATCAATACAACGCTGCTGCTCCTCTCTCTGACCTGGGATAAGGAGGTGCAAACACCCCCAAAACACCCCAGATGTCTTTCAACGCTCTCAGACACTGATTTACAGCCCCTACGAGCTGGGCGCTGCGCTGGCCTTTACTGTGATCTCATATCCAGGGAAACACGTGTTTCCTTACGAGATTAGAGTCTGGCTTCCCCGCACCCAAGTGACCTCTGCCGAAACATTAAATGAGCCGGTATTTGTGGCTGAGAAAAAAGCCCTGATCAATGAGAGCAATTACTGGCCAAATAAAAATAACCACACCTCCCCTGGCTTTTTTCTTATATCTAAATATGTGACCTTAAAATATAGGACAAATAGTTTGAATTGTAGGACGGTACAGCGACTGCAGAAGACACAGGCCTCTCCTCAGTTCGGGGGCAAATTCCAACAGCTATTTGGAAATGCAAGAACGTGCGAAGAAATATTATTGCAAATATTGTTTGCAGAACGTGCAAACAAATATTATTCTTTTTTTTAGCGCTCGACCTTAGCTTGTTCCGCGCAGGCCAGCGGGTACAAGCGGCCCGGGAGTGCGGTGAGCCCGCCCGGCGCCGCAGGCGCGCCCTCTCCGCCCCGCTGGAACCCCCGGGCGGGCAGAGCCGGTCCCGGCACCCCCGACCCGCCGGCGGGGCGCTCGGTGGCGGCGGCACCGGGCGGCCCCGCCTTCCCTGGCGGCTGCCCCGGGAGGCCGCAGGGGCCCGGCCGCGGCCCAGCCGCCGCCGGCCGCCGCCAGCCGCCTCCGCGACTCGGCCCCGCCGCCTCGGAGCCTTGGCGCGCCCGCCCCGGCGGAGGGCGGCCCGCGGGCCGGCGTTACCTGGGTGCCGGGGCGCCTCGGCCCGGGCCGCGCTGCCGTCCCCGCGCCGCCGCTCGCCCGCCCGCCGGAGGCGGAGCCGGAGCCACCGCAGCCCCGGCTCGGCGCCCTCTGCCGGGGCCGGGGCTCGGCGGACCCGCTCGGCGCCCCGGGGCGGGACGGGCAGCGAGGGCGGCGCGGGGGCCGCCCCTTCTCCGCCCCGTGCCCGCCGGTCTGCGAGCCGACGAGCCTCTCACGGAATCACGGAATGGGCAAGGTTGGAAGGAAGGCACCACAGTGTTATCTGGTCCCAACTCCCTGTTCAAGCAGGCTGTTTCGAGGCAGGTAGGGTGAGATAAACAGGAATGTCCATACATCCAAAATATATATTTAGAGAGTCAAAAAAGCTACACGGAAAAAAAAAAAACCACAACAAAAAAAAAAAAAAAAAAAAAAAACAAACCAAAACTCACAAATACTGAGTTATTCCAGCAATAAAAGGTTCAAAAGTCAAGACCAGCTTTCAAGATCACGTCATGTCGAAGAGACTGCACTACTTTTTCCTCCCAGAGCACAGGGCACAGGATTGTGTCCAGGCAGTTGTTGAGTGAATGAAGAGACTCCACAAGCCCTCTGGGCAGCCTGTTCCAGTGCTTGGTTATCCCAGCAGTAAAGAAGTTCTTCCTCATGTGCCGGTGAAATTTCCTGTGCATCATTTTCTGCCGGTTGCCTCGTGTCCTAATAGTTGGCACCACCAAGAAAACTCGGCTCCATCCTCTTGGCATCCTCCCGCTAGATATTTGGGGCTGCCTCTCCCCTTCTGCTCTCTGTGCCCTCTGGTTTGGGAGCAGAGGCTGAAGGGAGCTGGGAGAGAGGCAAGAGGGCAGAAGGCTGAATCGGGTATCCTGCCGATCCCTCCTCAGCAAACCGGGAGGCTCCACGGGAGGAGCCCTCTGTGCTTGGGCCACCTCTGCCTGTTCTCTGCTGGACAGCTAGGCCAGCCACTGATGGTCTCCTGCTCCACTGAGATGTGCTGGAGCTGTTTCCCATTATAATTTCCCCAGCTTTCTAGGGAAGTTTTTTTTCCTGTGTTTTCAGGGAAAAAATGCTCTCATGCTCTGACCAAATGCCCAAACCAGGAAAACATTTAAAATCTCTCACTGGGGAAATCACTCCAGCAGATGCACAAGTTTTCCAACCACAGATTGATTTGAAGGGCTTGGCCATCATGACAATTTAATGCAAACCCCTCTGTGGCTCATGTTTTCCCTTATCCTTACTTTCCTTCACATAACATCTCCCTCTTTTACTCTTCATGTCCATTACTGGGGATAATTCATAATTCCTTTTCTGTGGAGCTCAGAAACTAGGAGAGGTCCATCCCCTCTTCTGCCTTCTCCCAGATTTCTCTAGGCTGTGCACCAGTCTCTTGGTGCTTCTGAATGCTCTGATTTCTCAGCATTTGGGGAATTCTTTGTATCCATACAGAATGCAACCAGATTGGTAGTATCTTGCCTTAATGTAAGTGGCTGCACAAGGTTAAGGGTAATTTTGGCAAATGGAAAAGCTCCTCAAATTTACAGTTTTGCTTCAAAATGCTGGCCACCTCACCTGACAGACCAGTCATCCCTTGGAAAAAAACTGGCAAATCTGAAAAGTGATATAACTGCAGAACTACTGCTGAACAGCACCTGTGCAATTAGCACAGGTATTATAAGTGTTTGCTTAATTTTTCACCTGTATAAACTTTGTCATAAAATGTTTGAATGGGAGGTTTTTATGTCAGGGACATTTGGTAATGGAAAAATTAATGGGCAAAGCTATTTCCCCTCCTTAGAAACTTCACTGGGAAGAAATCTCTGAACATCTTTGTGTCTTTATGTATTTTGAATGTTCCAGTGCCAAGTTCTGTGAGATTCTGACCAATTTCAGTTGAGAATATAGCCTCTAACTTTTTTAGCACTTTCCCCCTATATATCATAAAATATACATACATATTTACTGGGGGGGGGGGGGGGGAAGAACTGTAAGAGTAACTTTTTTGCATTCATAGTGGCACATAGTGAGTCAAAACAAAAAAATGCCAAGAGCAGCATGGATTCCCTAATCAGAAATGCTACCTTCTCCAAGGAGTAAAAAACCACTTAAGCAAAACTCAACAAAAACCACCCCAAGCTTGTCTTTCCATACATCCCATTCTCTTCAAATCTTTTAGAATTTTATTTGTCTCATTAGGATTAAAGTAATGATCTAACATTGCTGAGAGTGAAGTTAACTTACTCTTAGTAAACCAAAATATAAGTATTAGTGCCTTTCTATGTTGTTCAGGTATTACACATCCTTATTACCCCTTCATATTGAATGGCAAGGTAAAGAGTGTGTCTGAAGTCACCCTGTCTTTTATATTTTAAAATATGATGACACTGTTGCATCTCACAGAAGCAGAAATTAATCAGATGCAGAGGAAATGTGACTTGGTTGTCATGAGCAGGCATCACAAGTCTGATTTATCTCATCATTTCGCAACCCCAAACAGAGACATCACCTCTGTCACACTTGCTTAATTTCCTAGTCCAGCTATGAGGGCAACTGTTCCAGTTGTGCTGGTTGGAAAGTACATCATGTTATTATTACATCTCAGTCATGAAAGCAGATGCTTACCAAAGTTTTTTGGGATTTCCCCCCACCACCACCACCCCAGGATTCATTCAGCCCTGGACTGTATTGGAACTTCAGTGTCTCTCAGGTCTTCTTGTCAGATTCCCTGTGTGCTACAGAGCTGAAGGGTCATGAAAGGGAACTCCCAGCCTGGGTCAGTATATGCACTTTTTAATAAAAAACGATGCAAAAATTAAGTTAAGAATGATTAATCCTGCTTTATATATATGGGACTGTATTTACAACCAAAATGTTCCGAGGGGGTGAAGACCTCAGTGTAATTTTTCTCAGTCTACCATTAGATGGCACTGAAAAGCTCCTCTCAAAGTCACGGGCTCAGGCTTCCAGCACGAGAGGCTTTGCTCAAGCTCACATCAGTCATAGCTATCTCTCAGCAGGATGTTCTTTAAGCTGCTTTCAGATTACTTTTTTTTTCTTTTTTTTTTCTTTAAATATAACACCTCAGCAACATACAGTCAAAAGTTTCAGCTTCGGTAAGAAACAGTGATCGTTTATCTCTGGCAGATTCATGGTGGTCTATTTTTTATTTTATAATTAGTCTGACCAAATGTGTTCTTGCCATGGCTATTCTCATAGAATTGATTAATTTCTTTTATTTCCAGTGGAGTCATCTCCTCTCTAGGAAGGGTAATTCCTCTCTTGTTTGATTTTCATTTTGTATATTTCACTATACTCCCTATGCCATTCACTCACAAGGAGATTAGTCTTTTAGGTTTGATAGCTCAGAGAAAAATTTCTCAGTAGCTTTTGAGCTGTATGTTTGAATCTGTAACTGGGAATTCCCTCCCCACTGCCTAGGGTTTTTTGTTACTTTTGTTTTCCTGCAAGGTCAGTCAAGTGACAGCGCTGGATCTGCTGACACTCATTGCATCTCAAAATAAAGAGCCCCATGCTGCCATTTGAGTGCTGTGAGTAGCTCTGACTAACATTCTGCAATGCACATCTCACCAGATCACTTGTCTCTGCAGATTTAGCTCCAGCATTGCGTTGTTGAGACCACACGCTTTTTAACTTACAGTGCTTATTTCAAGGTGAGAAGGTGACTGGACAGTGTTCTATGCATATTTATGCTGCCTGGCCAAACAGAGTGTTCCCATACGAGCATCACCTTTAAGTTTGTCCATATTCATTTGAATAATGAGCTTCCTGACTGCTAATTCACCTCTTTCAATGTCACACCTGTTGTAACTGCTTAGATGTTCCTTTTTCTTAGTCCATAGCCTAGAGACAATTCCTCTGGTTGGTTACTTGCATTCAATCTGTGACCAAATAATCCTATCATCTGTTTCTCTAAAGCCCCTCTCTGAAAAATAATGCAGCAGTATCTCCCTTTCCAGCTCTTCCAGTGCTGCCTTTTCAGCTGACACGCTGCTCTAAACTTCCCTTTCTCACACATTTGCCCATATAATCTACTGTGCTATCTTTTACTATAAAACATTGTATTTATTCTCTTTAGGATACCTTTAATGTCTTCAGCTCCTATCCCAGCACACTGAAACCCCTGTTTCTTTCTACTTACCAACTCTTTGTGTTGCCATTTCATCTCTTGTGGTAACAACTGCATTATGAACTTCTGTCCATTTTTCCCTGCAGCCACATTGACATCCCTTGCAAGTTTTCACAAAGCACCTTTACTTGCAGCTTACTTATTCCTTGAAAATCCATCTTAGACATTAAAGATGGGTTATTAGGGGAGTAGGGGAAGGTGGATAAATTTCAGGTATTGTTTTGTATTTCTTTAAGTGATGGAGGTACAACCACTTGTTAATGTAGCATTCTTTCTTTTTTTCATCATCCTTTTCACTACCTGACTAATTTGGCTTTTGTACTCTTTATTATCTTTTAAAGTAAGAGGCTACATTGAGCCATGATAAGAAAGAAGATGGAGGTGGATAGTGCAGATTGCTCTGACTAGCACTGAAGAAGTGATGTGAGGCCACTCTAGCAGTCAGAGCATGGTGAACCACCTAAACCAGAAACACATTGCTGCCTTGCCAGTGAAAACTGGTGTTACATCAGTGGTTAAGCAAGTGGGAGGAAAACAGTGAGTAACTTCCTTCAGCCAGTCTGGTATTAAATCCAGCTGCACCAAGATTAAAAGCTCTGCAGTTTCACTGCTAATTCTTTCATTCCCAGTTTGATGAGAGCTTTGCAATGAGATTTGTTTTGTTGTTTCACCCTCACTTTCTTGTTTGCTAATTGTCTAAAACACAGTAATTTTTTGTAGGAAAAGTTATCGTGCTGTTTCCTAAGACAGGATTTGAGACTTTGATTCATTCTGTAGTGAACGTGTTCAGGTCCTGCTGCTGTTGGTTGCTGCTCTAGGATTTATCTAGCTACACTAACAGTGGGTGGCAAATGCAATAAAACCCAAACCCAATCAATTAAGCATTCATTATTTGAACCTTATTTATTAGCCATAAAACAACATAGTCCATGAGCAAATGTTAAGTAGTTTGAATTATTTGTTTACTTCTTTGTTTCTTCTGTATTCTTCTCAGATTAATGTCTTTAGTTACTAGAAAATAATGTTCTCTTTTCTTATTGATAGCAACTAATTCAAGATATACACACACAGGTTTAGCATTATTAATTTCCAGTAGGGAAATTTCAGTTGTTCCTCCATCTGTGTATAATTAAAGTTTCCTTAAAACAAGCAAACTAAAAGCCCCAAGCAAAACCAAACCAACAATATTTTGTGTCATGTTTGCTTTTAAAAGCAGAAAAAAGGCTGAGCAAAGGACTTCAGCTTCCAGTGTGACTCAGGGACCAAATTTTCTTGATTAGCATCTGTAAACAGAAAATTTTATCTGTTTCAATGCACCTTTGAGATACACACACACACACACACACACACACACATATATAAAGAAATAATATCAATAAAGGTGCAATAAGGAGGGATAGAATAATATTGCTTGGTGTCAAGGCTGTCCTGCCCTTTCACAATGTTCAGCTCCAAAGGTGTAAAAGATGTGTAAATCCCATGGTAGGAAGATCTGGGATGCTTTATCTCCCGGGATGCATGTCCTTGCAACACTAGCTGTTTCAGCTCTGGGTGTTCTCATCAGTGTGTGACCACTCCTTCTCTGTGCCTTGCATAACAATACCAAGTGATAAAGTATTCACCATTTAAAAGATACATGAAGTCTTAACACTCCCAGTGATACATGATACATGTTCCCTTTCAGCAATTCCTCTTTTCAAATCCTAGACTGGTCCCTTTTTCTATTATGAAGTAGTAAGAATAGCTGATCTACTTTACACACATTTTAATCCTATTTGTTCTTATTTTGGTTTATAATATTGTGTCTTCCCATCCAACTTTAGATCTTCCTGTTTATCAGATTTCTCCATGGCTCATTCTAGTTACTTTGTTATCTCTGCCTGTCCTCTACTCAAACTAGAAATTACCTAGAAAAGATTACAAAAGAATAACCCTTCAGGATGCCATGCAGCAGTCATGATTAGTAATTAATTCTGAGCCTAGGCACTCCATAAGACAGCTCTCTTTTCATACAGACTATCTTCTTGATAACTGTGGGTAAAAATCTGCCCTGTTAACTGGCAAAGAGAAGGTGGTAAATAAACAATGACAACAAAAAACCAAACCATAAAACCAAGGAAACAATAGCAAACAGAAAAAAAAATGGAAGCAGAATACGTAAGGTCCAAATTGCAAGGTACAAGTGTTCAACATTTCTCAAAAGAAGATAAAGACTTTCCCTGCTATCAGAAAAAAAAATGCTTCATATGCAGGGCCGAAAACATGGGTCTTGTAAAGTGTCAGGGATAGAAGAAATCCCAGCAGTCATGAACTAATGATGATGATTAAAATGACTAATAAGGATGCAGAGATTTTCAGTGTATATATTTTCATTTGTGTGGAAAGAAGCACAGCAAAGTAGCAGCATAGTATGAGGATAGCTAACTTTTTATCCCCAGGTAAGAGAGGTAATGCAGAATATCAAATCCAGTGAAAGAAATCACAGTTAGGGCTCAAGATAATGGTAAGAAGAACTTGGCTGCAATAATTGCAATTACAAATAAGTCTTATCATAGAAGGAAAATTCAGGGAGATGGGAAAAGTGCTAACATTGCACTATTGCTCAAGAACCGGAGTGAGATAATCTCAAAACTGCATCAAAACAAAAACAAAACAAAACAGTTGGAAAAAATTGTTCTTTCTAAGCTGCATCAATGGAGTTCTTGTATGATGAAGTCTTATCTTGAGTAGAGTGTGCTACTTTGGAAAAGATGATCTAATTAAGACAGATTTGAGAGAGTACAAAGGAAAGTAACAAAAAAAGCATAAAAATCCTGTGAAGAAAGCTTGAAGGAATTGAATCTGCTCCTCAAACTACAGGAAAATATAGTGGCAAATGTCAGAGTGAATCATCTATACTCTTTTAGGAGTTGGTGAAGAGATGTCAGCATCTCCAGGAAGTGATTAATCTATTTCAGATGTGTGTGTTGAAATGAGATAAATTACGTCATAGAAGCACTTGTTTCCTTTCATCATCCATCAAGGGTTTCCAGGGAGACTCACTTAGATGTAGATGGCTGCTGTCATGCAACCCTTCCTTCTCTCAGTGCAAAGTGTCTGATATGTTTTCAGCCAGTAAACACTTTGCTACAAATCTGGTCATCATTATTATTTGTGCACTTTACTATGCAATGCAATAAATTGTTGCAGTGCAATGTAAACTTGCAGCAAGAAGACTTAAGAGAATATTATGCAAAGATAGTTTGTCAAACAAACAGAAGGCCTATGGGCTGGGGAATACCCTTCACTGGTTTTTTTCTGAGTGTAATGTTTAAACTTTCCTCAAATCAGAAGATGGAATAAATGACCTTTGGTCATTTTTACTTCTTCATGTCTATAGACCTGTTATCTGACATTATGCCTCATGAGTGAAGGAAAGCTCTGTCTTGCTTTTCTCCTATTCCAAGTAGCATTTTCCCAAACAATTCCTGACCATGGAAAATTCAGGAGTTGGCTCAGGCCAGGGACAGCTATGTACCAACAGGCAGTTTAGACTTAGCCTCCATCTTCTGGAGACTGGGAGAGTTTAATAGTGTGGACAGGGTTAGACATGTCAGGTGGCCTGAAGGCCAAAGAACAGGCTCTGCTGCCATTTAATTTGTTTGTATTGATGTCACCCAAGAGTTTGTTTGACTTAAGGAGAAAGGTGTGCTTTCAAGCAGATCTGAAGCCACACCTAATTGTGTAGGCTGACACCATCCCTTGAAGTCAAAAGATCCATGGCCATTAAAGCAGCAACCCTTACACATTTGTTCTTGAGACTGTTTCTGGAATCACAATTTCCCTTCTGCTCAAACTTCCAGGCTTACAATTCCAGGTCTGGAAATCATGGTTTTGCTTATTTCTATAACTATACCTCTAACTCACCAGCCCAACACCTTTGTCTCAGATCAACACAGAAGGGAAACAGTGCCACTGCTGGAATCCTGGTTCTGCATCATGGCAGCAAGGCCCATGTCTGAAGACATGTGTAGCTGAATTTAATCAATATTTATTACCAATAAATGGAGATTTACATTACCACCAATCATTAAAAGCCTTCCATTAAAAGCTTTACTAATAAAAATCTAATATGATCCCTTCACTGGAAGAAGAAATGCAATCCTCAATAAATATATTCCAAGTTCTTATCCAAGACACATGCCAAACAGCTTTGTCCAGTTGTCTAAAATTAGTTTCAGCCAGTCCCATCAGTATTTCAGTCTTGTTCTGCAATGGTAATGAAGATGCAAATGTAAGGAAGGGTGCTTCAAAATATCTGGCAAATTTTGATTATATGGCTGGAGCTGCTGCAACACAGGTCCTTTCCACTAAACAAGCAGCAAGAGAAGGACCAGCCTAACTAATGAAATATTAGGAAATATTGACCTGTGAGTTTCTCAAGGCATAACCATATGCTAAAAATGGATATCAAGGAAACATCACCAGATTATGCCAGCTTAGATCAGCATATGTGGGCTAGTTGATGAACACTGCAAAAATGGATTTCTCCAAATCTGTCTTTTGAAAAAACATCAGGTTCTACTACATAAAAACATGAGTTCACAGGTGGGTATTAACTAAAATAACTCATAATATGACTCAGGTGAGTACTAAGAGCTGCAGTAGCCTGAGTAGCTGCAGTAGCTGCTTCACCTTGAAAAGGGTGAAGATACTGAGAGGACCCACAGGTGTAGTAAGTTCTAATATATAAATACTATGTTCTAGTCTATGTACAACCAAGAAGAGTAAAGAGCTGGCTGGGGGAACACAAGATCCAGTGATTCTCACTGGTAATTGATGCTCATAAAATATTTTAGATGAATCAAGATTAGCATCGTAAAGGTAAGAGTAAATTAATGGTTAACTCAAAATTATTTCTCATTAATTCCACTTAATGCTCTGTCTCCACTTATTTTGCTAAAGCTTTTTTATTTAAATGTAGTATATTTGAATAAATTACTTATGTGTCTTGTAGACTTCTCTGCCTCCTTTTATAGACAACTGTTGGGGTTTTCTGCCAGTTATTTTAGCTGATCTTGTTTTCCAGTGCATTATGCAAAGCAGCACAAGTTTTGTTTCTGCTCACTGAACTGAGAACTATGACTATTGTAAAGTTCAATCGACTTAAAAGTCACTGGTGGAATATACACATGAACTTACATTTAACTCAAAAGATCAAGGTCATTTTCTCCCTTCTCTTTGCTAACCTTTCTAATCAAATTCTATGTATGTAACTAGGAGAGGTGCTGACCTATGGATAAAAACTAAAGGAAGCAGAACAATGGGGATTCAACAATATTTAACACTGTGTCTCAGCATGATGAGAACCCTAAGAGCACACTGCTATCAAAGGGTGTTTGACTGAGGGAGCACATTGTCTTTTCTGAAAGAAAAATAGCTGAAGTTCCTTTTGGCCACCAGATAGCAGTACTTCACTTCATATGGTTCTCAGCTCACAGCATTCCTTGCCTTGCCAAAAAATCCATATATTGGATCCTGGGCTCTTGCTCAGATACATCTTTTGCAGACCTCATGATAGATTTCAGCTGTAAAAAAAAGATTTTGGAATTAGGAATGCAGATGATTCATGTGTTCAGGAGGAATCAATATTGCAGCTTTCCTGAATGGGGAAAGTTGGTTGTATGAATCTAATGGAGTGTTAGGCATTATAATTTCCAATGACAAAAGCTTTAATGAAAATCTTTGGCTTAAAATATTTTTAGCATTTCTCTCTTGCTGACAGTACATTTCCTTATTTATATTAGTATTTCAGGAATACTTCAAAAAGGCATTTTTTGACCTCCAAACATAAACTTTACAGAGTTTTACTATTTCTATAATTTATAATTTCTGCCAAATGTTTTTAACCCTTGGTATTTTTCTTCATTTTTAAATAGAGGAACAGACTTTACAATATTTTTAGCAAAAAGAAAGATACCCTCATTTTCACTGAAACTTGTTAAAGCACCAGAAATGCAATACACTGTATAATAATTATAATAATAATAGTCAATTGTATCATGCTGTATTGGTTCATGTCACCTTACAAGAACTGTGCATCATCCTCTTTTTTTCAGTTACAGACCTCAGGCAAGATGCCCAGGTAGAGAGAATGGGAAAGGCCATCTGACTGTTATTCTCTCATTCTCATCTGTCCTGGTGTTGACATTTAAGTGTCTCAGCTGCTGCTTCAACCTGGAACAGCCAGTTATGATCCCTATGGGATCATGCAACAGCTGTATCACTTCCTTTTCTCCCAAACAAGATGGGAGAGATAATAATGGCAACCATCTCTGTCAGATTTACAGTAGAATATTCTTTGCTTTAGCTGTTGTTGAGCCCTAACTGGACTCCCTTCATTTTTCATCTCCTCCACAGAATCTGGTGTCAGAATCACGTGAGCCCTGACTTTATTGCTGTGATTCACATGACTTCTCTCACAGGGAATTTCACTTTTCTGAAGTGTTAGGCTTATCTACTGAGTGAAAAGGTGACCTTGCCCCCCATTTGTGAGTCATTTAACTATGACAACCAAAACTAACTGTTGGCAAGGCAAAGTAGTGATAGAAATATTTTCAGCTTTGTCACTCCTCGGTCATTTTAAGTCCACCACAGTTCTCTTTTTTTCTCTCCTTATATCTCCATAATCATGAAAACCCATCTTCTGGCATCCAGCTTTCAGTGGATTCACAACCAGTGAATATTCAGAGACATAAGACCATCAATTTGTTGACTGTTCCCATAGTTACTCTCCTGACAGACTGTCTCTCTATAATTGACTAGACTATGACTGTGATCAGAATGAAGGAAATGTTGCTTCAGAAGTGCTTCAGACCTAGCATAGCTCTCAAAAGCTCTTTTGTCCTGGTATAGAATAAGGATTGATATCTTGGGTGGTACAGCTTGCAAAATGCCTTTATTTCTGGAAAAAATAAAATTACCATAGCTTTGTTGGGCATTCTGAAGCAATTAATGAAACACTTAGTTTGGAACTAAATATTCTTGTCCAACACAAGTCCCAGCACCTGGTTCTACAGTGAGGTTCTACAGTGCATCTCTTCACATTTCCTGTGCTTTTGGACTGAGTTCTAGCAATGCCCTTGGAAGCTCTTCAAAAGCAGCCCCTGAAGATGGCCAATGAGTTCTGTAGTGCTGGACTTGGGTATCTCCTCACACTTTGTTCCGAGATAAACACAAATCTGCCCAATTTTGAAACCTGTTTTGTCTGAGCCAGCAGAAAATCTTAGATAGAAACAACTGTTTTGTGACAATAGAACCAGCACATGGGTGTTTCTTTTTTGTAGCTTATAAAGTGGATACAGACTATTTTTGTTCAGTTGTCCATATAGTGAGACATCTGAAAGGTCGTGTCAGGGTCTCACCAAATCAGTCTACAGCATTTATTGTGCCAGAAGGTAGAACCTCGCCTACACAGAGTCTAGAGCTGGAAGAACTTTGTGTTCCACTTGTAACATAGGTTTCTTTAAAGAATAATGGTAATAATAAAATTTTTAGATCCAAAGAGTGCTTGAAATTGCAACCTGTGGTCTGAAGCCTGAGCACTGATGGTGAGGCAGCTCCAAACAAGATGGGATCTTAACTCCCCAGCTTTTTTTCCACTGCTCCAGCCATTTAGAAATATTTACAGCCGCTTTTACCTTTCCTTCTTTCACTCTTTTTTTTAAAAACAGAAGTGTTTCTCTGGAGTAACTGCAGCTCAAGCGCCACAGCCCTGTGCCGGTCCGTCCATACCAGAGCACGACGCCGGCACTAGAGAGGGGCCAGCGCCTGTAAGAACGCAGGGGAGCAGGCAGAGCTCCGGCTCTGTCGGAGAGGGCTCGGCAGGACAGCCCGGGCAGGGGCAGCGGAGCCCGCAGCGCCGCGGGACCAGGGGGCGGCAGCGGCTTGCGGGGCCCGGCGGGCGCGGAGGGCGGGAGCAGAGGTGTGGGGCGGAGGAGGGAAGGCGGCGGCGGCGGCGGCGGGGCGTTCACGGCAGCCCGCGCCGCTATAAAAGGGGCCGGGCGCGGCGGAGCGGCGCATCCCTCTCGCCCGCAGCCACAGCGGCAGGAGCAGCACCAGCATCGCGCCGGGACAGCATCAGATGGGCATGGGGACGGCGCTGGCGGCGCGGCTCGGCCTGGGGCTCCTGCTCCTTGCCCTCCTCCTTCCCACGCAGGTGAGCCCCGGAGCGGCTCGGCGCTTTTCCTCCGCCGGCCCCAGGGCGAGACCGTCCCCGGCCGCCTCGGCAGCGGCGGAGGGCGGGTTTCCCCCGAGAGGAGCTCCCGCTCGTGGACGCCATCCCGGAGCCCGCCGTGGGTGGAGGGCGGCTCCTCCGCCCCGGGGCGGCGGCGGGCGGGAGGAACGAGCCCGGGCAGCCCCGGCTGCGGACGGGCGGGGATGGGCGCGGGCGGGCGGCGGGGCGAGCCCGGAGCCCTGGGACGGCGGTGGCGGTGCCGTGGATTACCCCGGTCAAATCAAAAAAGATCAAGTTGGAGTTGGCCGCCTTTTTTTTTTTTTTTTTTTTTTTTTTCTCCGTGGGATCCTTGAGGGAAAGCCGCAGAACCGCGGTGTGAGCGGGAGCTGAGCGTTCATTCCCCCTGATCAGAGGGAGAGCGATCCCTCCCAAGCCGAGAGAGCTCCGGGAAGGCGCGGGTTTTGCAGCGGGACCCGGGTCTGGTCCTTCCCCCTCCCGAAGCTGCGGGGCTCTGGGGCTGCTCCTGGGCTGGGCTCTCGGCAGCAGCGGGAGGTTCAGGGGCTGGAAGCGAAGGCGCCAGGCTCTGGCTGCTGCGCTGGCCGAGCCGTGCCCTTGGCGCAAAGGTAATGGATGCAGGAGCGATCCGCTTCTCTTTGAGCGGCCAAGCCGAGCGGGGCTCGCAGGTTCCGTGTCGGTGTGCTGTTCCTAGAGACCACCTCTTCAACAGGGTGAATAGCACAGTATCAGAAAAATGAACAGCAACGGCATTGCTGGATCGTGTGCCCTCCTCCTCTCTTTGTTTGCAAGGAAGGGCATTATCCCTTCTCCTTTGTGCTCAGTGGAGTCTTACCCTTGGCAGTGATTGAGGGAAGGATCAGACCCTTTGGGTTGCCGGTATTTATCACATTTATCACATTCACGCTGAGAAAACCTCTGGGGTCCCATCTACTGTGATGCTGGGGATCTTGGACATAAGCCCATTTGCTTCCACCGAAAAAAAGAGCAAATACTGGGCAACTAGTTTTTTTGTTTAAAACCAAGAGAACTTAAAATATACATAACCAAGAGTGGAATGATGGTGGAGTCTTTGTATGAAGACTCAAAAAAATTCCAGGGCAGGCTGGGACTTGCCTTGTAGGTTATTAACTCAGCAATTCACTATTGATCACTTTCAGACCAGTTTTAACAGAAACTTCAACACAGCGATTTTTATCCTGCTGTCCTAAATTGCTTCCAGCACGGTGCCGATTGCCAGAAATGCTAAATACCAGAAGCTTTACACCATTCTTACGTTTTTCTATTGTATGGGTTTTTTTAGTAGGAAATACCAAAAGAAAGTGCTTATGCAATTTTCTAATTAATTTAACATAGACTTCATTGCTACAGTATTGAGGGATTGATTTTTTCCCCCCTGCTAATCTGTTTTCTCAGCAGTACTAGAAACATGAGAAAATAAGGACACCTTTTGTGGACAGAATTACTTATTAAACTAACTAACCTCTTTAAAAAAATATGGTTTTACTTGAATTAAGTCTAAGAGCTTACCAGAATGCTCTGGAGGGGTACAAGTTTGCTGCCATGGGGTTGAAGCCAAGCTTTCTGTATTAGGCTCATTTTTGGGGATGAGATAATGTGATTCTTGATCTTGTCTTTCATCCTTGTGTTTCACATGCTTTTTTTTCACAGGAATAAACATACTTTAGGTTATCTTTGAAAATTTTCCTGTGCATATATAGGAAATAACTTGATATTGAGGTTGCACAGAGTGCAAGTTTTTGTTCTGTCCCAATAATGCAGAGTTATGAGGGGAAAAGGGTATTTTTTATTTTGCTTTCTGTCAGCATTTTAAAATTTGCTAATATATGGTCTTTTCACTGCACTTTTTTTTTTGTGTCTTCTAGAATGCCAATAGGTTGTGATTTAATCAGTATGGTTTCATTGTTCTAACTTCTGCAGTTCCGTGCTACCACAGCAAGATAAGAGAGGCTGAAATATTAAATCCACGCACATTAAGCCCCACCATTGCTTCAAAGGAAGCTGCAGACCAACCCCAGAAACACTATCAATAAATTCTTGACCATTGTTTCCTCATATTTTTGTTTGTGGCTTGGTCTGCAAACACAGACTGCAATTCACATGGTTGCTTGAAAGTCTTTCTTATCCTAAGATCTGCCTTTACATAGCTCTACATTTGCACTTTTTTTTTTTTTTGGTGAGGTTTTTTGAAACCTATGTGTCTTCTAATTTAGAGAAGAATTAAGAGATTTCCATAAAGTGATGGTCATGTAAATACATTTATAAAAATATTAGATTTATTTCTTTAACAAATCCCCCACATGCAATTCAGAATGTCTTTGTCCTTAAGAGCACAATGAAAGGCATGAGCATTGTATGTATCATTGGAGTGCTGTGTCTGAGGGGGGCTACACAGTGTTCACTGCTACTAATATGTATTCTGGCTTTTAAAAAGAGACAATATAACCCTTTTTGTTACTTCCCCTCCTTTCCACATTCTAGATCTACTGTGGTCCCAATGGAACAAGTCCAACACCTTCAAGCAATTCTTCAGCAAGTTCCACTTCTCTGTCAGCTGTCACAAATTCAGTGAACAATACCACCACTCACGGACATGGAAATTCTCTTCACTCAACCACAAGTCTTTTTTTCATTCTCTCCGTTTCTCTTCTGTATTTTTGCTGTTAAGAGACTCTGGCATGGAAATGGCTACCACTCCCCACCCCGTTTCCTGAACCGCCCGAGATGGCTAGATCTCCAACCCAGCATGAGAAGAAATCAATCCAAACTCCACATCAAACCAGCTTGGTTCCACTCCATACTCAAATTAGTACCAGTCTGACCTAGAGAAGCACTCAGTATTCTGACTTTCAAAGCTGACCAGTGTGAAAAGATCAGCTTCAGCAAGGAAGTAAAATTATGAGCTCTTTCACCAAATGAGTTGGAATCCGAAAAACAAGATGGAAACAAAAAGAGACAGTGCTGACAAACCAAATTTAAACCTGAGAAGAAATACAGTATCCTATAATAAGGATGGATAATAACAGTCCACGAAGAAAAAAGGCTAGAGAGTTTATCTACCATTTAGAATAAGGACTTCAAGAGTTTTTATTTTTTGTTTAAGTTCAAAAACATCATCAGGCTCATAGAATCCCTAGAAAACACAGAAAAGCTCAAATAATTCTGTTTCTTGCACAGCCTGTATGGTTATAACTTATGGGTATTAGGATGTATGAAAAAGAAACAACATCAGTGAAAAGGGTTTCTTCTAGATTTCATTTGTATTAAATTGTTACAAGGCTAAAATAGAATAACAAATTTTTTGCAAGAATCCTCTTATTTAACCAAATGGTTAGCCAGGCAGGGCTAGTTTTGAAATAGCTAAAACCCCACCAGTTTTCATAAGAGTGGAATTATTTATGGTGGGAATTTGAATTTGACATTTTATTTAAATTGTTTGTATATTAAACCATATGTGCCAGAGAAAGGAGGTGTGGAAACATTAGAAAAAGTACCAGGAGCTTTTTGTAAATGAAATTCAGAAAGAACGAACAAACAAACAAGTCAATGGATGTATGTCTCCTATTTCCTTTATTTCTCCTCCCAAGTTGTATAAGTTTTTTGCTCCTGGAACTTTCCTTAATTATGAAGGATTTATGAAATCTTATGAGTAATGTTATAGTGTTGCTTTTATTTTTCTTTTTTTCTTTTTTTTTTTTTTTGGCACAAGGTGAATAACTTACTGTTTTTTGAAGAGTTTTAATTGTGATAGTCTACTTTAAACCTGGGCTAATATTTGTGGTGGGGAGAAGGAATGGGGAGGGGAGAGCAAACCGCCAAAAAAAAAAAGAAATTAAATGAACAGGTGTTTGGAATATGAAGACTGGAGTCTTAATTTAATCACTGAATTTAAAAATTACCTTTGTAAATACTACTTTTTAAAAATTTTTTCTGAATCAAAATTGCTACACTTGCACAGATTGTTTCTGTATCATCCAACACTTTAGAAAATACTATCTGGTACTTGATCTTAGCAAGCTTTGTTGAGGAGGTTCATCTACCTTGATGATGATACCTTGTCAGAAAAAAATTAACTATGTTGATATGATCACATGTGAATGTACATGATCATACCACTGTCTGTAGATATTTATCTCAGTATAAGATCATGTCAAACATGAGTGGCTCTCTAATTTTTTTTAATACACATCTGTCTTTCAGTTATATTACCATCAATTCACAGTATCATATATTAGTAGCAGGCTAACACAGATTCATGTCAGTGAGCGTACATGGACATTTCCTTATGCTTATCATTTGTATCCAGTAAAGTGTTAATGATTGTATTTTGTGTTTGTGTAATAATGCTTTGATTTATTAGCTACTGATTTTCATTGACAAAAACCTGTAAATAAAACAGTGGGCAGGCAATGCATTCTAGATGCACTTCCAGACACTTCTACAAAAACCTGTACCTTGCCTGTGTTAAGTGAATGAACTGTTAAGCAAGATGGTATATGTGATTAAAAACCTCAAGGTCTAGAAATGCTGAAGTGTAATTAGTTTTATTTCTCTGGAAGGTTTTGTGAAGGTTTTGTGGGAGTCTGGATTTTGCTTTGAAACCAGGGAGTGAGATTGGGTTAGCATCTCCAGTAACTGTAGTAAATTTTCCATGCTTATACAGACTCTTCCCTTTTAAAGCATGACTGTGTTTTCATGTTAGACAAACATTGCTTAGACAGAGTTTTCTTTTTCTTTTGGTGGCAATGAGCAGTTTTCTTTATGATGGCTAAAGCTGTTTCTCAGCTACTGGATATCAAGCAATTTGAATTAACTGCTTAAGGTTTCTGCCTCCCACAGACTACCCTAACACAGTAGGTGTATCCCAATAATACAAACTGAACCATGCTTGATGAAGGACAGAGACTGGAAGAGGTAGGAATTTGTGCAAAAATTGCTTTAAAGCAAAAATTAACCAGATGAGCATTCAGTAACAAATAGTTGCAGTTCCTGACATTCCAAAACAGTGTCTGTGTTGTTTCCCAGGTATGTTTCTTTCTAATACCCCTTAAAGGCCCAAGGTTGTTCTCTGTGGTTACCTTCACTCCCTACATGTGGAGAAACACATTCCCAAGTGCCTAAGCACTTAGGCATGCCTAGGCTGCGTTTGTCAGAGGGAAAGAGACCCCTGGAGAGGCCTCCCAAGGCTGCAGAGGGAGGGAATGCGGCGTGGCAGGGCTTTGCTTCTGTTCCTTTGCTTTTCCAGTAGGCTGAGCAAACCAAGGAGCAGGATAAGTTTATCAAAGCTGGCTGTTTAACTAAATCTTGGAACGTGCAGGGAGTATCAAAGCATGTTGTTCCTTTGTTTAGCTTTTCTCCAAATGCTCCAGGAGAAAGCAGGAAGATAAACCGACCAACCCGGCTGTGGACCCTTTTTAAAAACATTAAACTAAAAATAATCTCTCTCTAAAGACAGGCAGACAAGGAAAAAGGCTGCAACAATGGATCTTAATTCTATGATATGCCAGCACAATAAAAGAAGTAAAGGAACGTGTTGGAAGTTTTTGCGAAATAATCAGACATAATGGGATTCTTGGCTGAATTGGTGCCATGCCTTTTTCAAAATTCTAATTTATTTTTTTTTTAATTTGAGAAATAGAGCCAGATTGCTCTTCAATAGCATTTAAGCTATTTAAATTCTCTTGAGTTTTAGAGTTTTCACCAGAGCAGATGAGTGATTTAGAAAAATGATCTGGTAACCTTTGTTCTGTTCCATTCCATCACAGGACAATGGAATCAGTGATGAAGAAATCCACCCAGGGAAGGAGGATGTGATGGATGCATTTAACAGAGCGGGGAGGGCGGGAGGGGAGGGAGCACAACGGAGCCTACACATTTCACAACTCTTTAATTTTTTGAAATGACACCTACAATAACTAGAGCTAGCTCTTACCTGTGCCTCTCACTTTCAGAGGTCTGTCCAGCTGAAGTGTGTCTGGACAGTGTATGTTGCAATGACTCTGAAACAATACTGCTCTGTCTGATGCATGGCTCTGCTTTCGTTGTAAACATATGCTAGATACACAAGTCCTGAATAAAGTACAGTGTTATTATTTGAATGGAAATACCTAAAATGAGCACTTACAGTTTGTGTGCAGCTTACTACTCCTTCTCAACATCATACTCTGAATAGCCCTTAAATTTTTCCAAATTGCAGTTTTCAGCTAGTTTAGAAATCCACAGGGACTTTGAATGAACAACTTCCATTCAGCAAAAATCTCTGCAAGGTGAAGTATTTTGGGCCAGATCCAACACCACTGCCAGTGGCCTCCTTGTTTTCAGCAAGACACAGCCCTGTCCCCTGAGCCTTTCTCCACACCAGAGCAACGTACAGGCAATGCTGTGTTGTACCAAGGTAATCTCCCTTTGTCCACGTGGGGATGGGACATTGTTAATGTCTCAATAAAAGAATTGTTTGACAAGCCATTCCCAACTCTTAGGCAAATCCATCAAATTAGGGTTTGCCTGTACAATGCAAATACTCTCAAGCTAGCTGGAGACTGCAGCCTGCTCTCTAATATTATTAGTACACTGTTTAATATGGAGTAATTTCTCCCCAGAGTCGTTCTTATGCAGCCTGTTTGCCTCTGTAAGGGCTCATGGGAACACACACTTTCAGGGCTGGGCTCTTTGTCACACAGCTTTCCAAGTCAGCATTTCTCTGGACTCAGGTTACACCAGGCTCTGCAGTGAGCTCACAATAACACCTTGTATCTGAAATTGAGGATGGATGTGGATGTGCTTGTATTAGAGGCAGTTAGGAGTGATTTGCATTTTGTGTGCATTCAGGCTTATAGAGATTTGATTTCCCATACATGACTGAAATGATTTAGGCAGCAGACTTTATCACCCAGCATCTTTATTGTAATGGATACAGTTGGGAACATTTCTTGTTTTTGCATTAAAGATAACTTTGAAACAGGAGCTGTCAGCTCTGCCTCGTAGCAGCACAAAGCTCTTCATTCTAGAACACACATTATGTTTGATGCACTGTAGAGGTCTACTGAGCCTCGACAGATGAAGGGGCTGCTTATTTTAAATCCATCAGTTTATCTACAGCAGCACTAGGCTTTCTGCAATACGTGCTTTGAGATGTGCTCTTTTCATCATTATGCACTAGCCTCAGGAAAGATACTTGATCCTTACTTTGGTTATCAGCCTTCAGTTTTCCAAGTGAAACCCTCAGCATCCTGCTCATGAATGAATAATTGCTCTGGTTTAGACTTCATCAAAATGTCCAGAATGAATGACCTGGAGCTGAAGAAAAAACCTGAGAGATTCTTTACTGCCCAATCAAAATCCTAAACTAACAGAATCTCATCTGTGAAGGGTCGTTCAATTCTGTCTTGAATTCAAGCAATGTATGTGCTACAAATACATGAATAAAACATCTTCAGGCTTTTCAGAAGTGAAATGAGACTCTTTCTTTTATGCTTTCAGCTTAGCAGGAGCTATGCTTTAACAACTGATGGGTGTACAATATAAAATTTGAGCACACAGCAGAATTAAATCGTGGTAGCTTGGTTTTGCTGCATAAACTGAATGATCACATTCCACCAAAATCTCTCTTGAATGACCTAGCGTGAAAAGTATTCTTTATGTGGCACAAATTATTAAAGGAAGCAACGCCTCTGTAAAGCAATTGTTCTGTTTCCCGCTTTTCATCCACTCTCACTGAAAGCACAGCGTGGACTTTTTTCAGATAGCTTAGTGTGCATAAGCTGGACTTAAAGTCTGTGTTCATCATGCTGAAATATGTAAACTTCTTGTGACAAAAACTGTATATTTTCTTTACTGGGTTGTATAAAACGCAGATGGTTTTTGAGGAGTAAGACTGAACCTTGAGTTCAGAGGGATACATACACCTGAGTACAACAACAACAAATGCATTTTGTGTGATTGCTTGGACTAGTAGGATTCAAAACTGAGCACATACAGCTCATGATAGCAATTAAAACCATAATAACAAGAATTAAAAAAAATTAAAATGGGGGGAAAGCATGTTGTGAGAACCTTCCTTCTTTTAGGAAGCAGGAAGAATTTCCTCTGAAAGCAGATTATCTGATGGCTGTTCAGTTACAAAGACAGTCTGAAGCATGTTAGTAGCACGAAAATGGACTTCATTGAATCACAAAACATGATATAGAATATAGATTTGGTGGAGTCTTTGCTCAAACATGGCAGTTTCAGTGTTTTAGTATGAAGTTTTTGAACAATGAGGAAGAAAAGTCCTTTGGCAGGGCTGTGTGAGTAATACAAAGAAGAAGGCATCATTATTCTGAGACACAACAGTGACATTTGCTGTCACAGACCTGCTATCCACATTTTTAAATATATTTTCTAAAACTTGTTGGTATTTTGTGCCTTTTTATGTCTCCAACAGCATCTTCAACTTAATTTTTTAAGGCTGTTGTCACTACTCTGATTTTGTTGTCTTTCCTGTTTCAGGAAACGAACACAAAATTACAGGCAACACAGCAATTTTTTCTCATTGGAATTAGCCTCCATTCCAAAATTCTCAGGCTCCTGTAAGGTGTGTCCTCTTGCAAAGTGCCATCAGTAAATGAGCCAACCTGAAGCACTACTGGGATGACAGACGGGATATTTTCTTCTCTGCTAATTTGCGTTTTTACTGAAATTAAAATATCAAAAGAACATGCAGCTATTTTCAGAACACAAACTCCACAGTAATTTAGCCCTGTTCATCTGGCACTGACCTGAGGCCTCTGACACAGTTTTACTGTAAGCAAAAGCACATTGCCAGCATGGTGGAGGAACAGGATGAGAGAGGTAAAGCAGCCACACATACTCCTGTGACCTTACTGAGATGTCAGCTTTGATCCCAAAATGTGTGATCCATTCCACTAGGGGTTTGGTGGATTTTGCTAGGCTGCTGATGGGGGTCTGTGACTTTAATTAGTATTTCAATGTGTTTACATTTAGTGGGTCTGTTCTTACTCAGCAGTGCAGGCTGACATTGTTCAACTTCTGCTTCATTCTTTTTTCTTTCCCTGCAGTCTGATATGAAGTGTTCCTCAGAGCAGAGGTAGACTGTGCTGAGAGCTTGCAGAACTCCTGGTAGGCATTAGCCATTTATCAGCAGGTTTTACACCATTTTCTGTAATTAAAGTCCAGGTCTTCAAAGGTAATTTGGTGCCTGACTTGAATTCCTTTTAAGATCAGTGTCCTTGTGGGCTGTAGTTTGATGGCCTTCTGTGTAAAATCCATGTATAATGCTGAAAGCTCTTATGCACCTCATGGGATTGCAGCTTATTTTTCTTTTCTGTTTTGTGTGCCTGCTTCTTTTGCTTCCTGTCCTCTAGAACCTCTGATTGCTATGGCAGGAGTGTCTGTAAATATCTCCACCAAGGTGGTGTCTTTCACCTCTGGTGGTGTCTTTCACCTGCAGCTGGACGGGGGAAATTTAACAAGGTCAGAGCTGCCTGAGCTCTTCAGTCTGCCCACACTCCTGTCCCAGGCCCTCACATGGGGATCACTGCCCTTCCAGAGCAGCCACACTCCTTGGTGCTCCAAGCCAGAGACAGCTCAGGGCCCCAGTCAAGCCCCAGTTTTGGGCTTGAGCCAATCATTGCACTAAAGACCAGAATGGGTCTATAAACCCAGTGATGGGTTTATATCGATCTCTGACAAGGAAGAAGGAGGGGCTGAGTGAAAGGCTGATGAACTGACAATATGGGAAATTGCATCCTTTTCCAGATGGACCCTTCAAATTTGATTTCCAGTGGCACTGAAATACTGTATTTATTCTTACTTATGAGCTGAATGTAGCTATTATAGTTAATATGTATGTGATATATCCATATTAATATATTTTATATAGCTAGTATAGAGAATTATAGCTAATAGGTTATAGCTAAGTGGCTTTTAATATGGTTTCAGCCCTGAAGAGCTTGCAGTCTTGCTGGGTTTGTTCCATCTGGGGAAAGGAGGGAAAAAATGTGTTTAATTGCTGTCCTGCATATGACAGGGTGGGGGGTCAGGAAGACTGGGGAGAAGGCAGGGGTTGGATTTGCTGGGGAAAAGGACTCTGCAAAAAATAAAGAAACTTCTGGAAAATGCTTAAGGCAAACACTTCAAAAGAAATCTTACAAGCTCCAAATAAGAAGTGCTGTGTCCACTTTTGGACACTGCAATTAGCAGATGCCAACTGGTAAAATTTGGAGTAGAGCAACGAAAATTACAACAGCTGTAGATGGGAAAAAAGTAGAAAGATTAGAGCATATTTAGCTACAAAAAGAAAAGTAGGAAGAATATTGAAACCTGCAGGTAAAAAACAGTTTCTGAGATGTAGGGACAGAGCTTGTCCTTCCTGTGTGCTGTGAAGATAACAAATCACGTTCATAAGCATTGACCGAGGTTGCTGGGGAAGGCTGAGGATGTTTCTGAAAGCAGGTTAGATAAACACCATTTCAAAATAATTCAGATCTAGCTGATCATACCTTTGGGCAAGGGCTGGAGGGTCTCTCACAGCCCTTCTTTCCTGTCTGGTTCCAAGATAATAGTGTTGGTGCAAGGATTTGGGGCATCTGGGGAAGCAATGTGGCCCCGTTATGTAGGACTGGCAGGGTTGGTATAAGGACAAGGGTAAATAAGGAAAGACTGACAGCTTGTGTGGATGAAAGATAATTATACTGATGCTGCATGATGGGATAAGGAATTGCTATCAAATCACTATTTCACTGCTTTTGGAGTTAACTTGATTGCCCCTCAGTGGAGAACCCCACAAACACTGAAGTCAAGGGAATCCTGGTGCCTGGCAGACTCTTTCTGAGGGAGCTGAGTCTTTAGAAAGGCTCACTGTCTCTCACATGGGACCAGTGTATGTTGTCTCCAATCTCTTAATTAAGGCTTTCAGGGGATGCTTTTCTTTTCCTTAACCCCCTTATTTTCATGGGATGAGCAGGAATTTAATTCTGTTTATGGCTTTGACCACCCTGTTAAAATGTGTTGACACGGGTCAGCGGGTTCCAACACTTGAATTAAGGATATGTGAAGAAGCACATGCACCACGTGCTCATGTAAGCTTAAAGTCAGTTAGGCTAGAAATTATGTGAGCTTTAAATAATAAAAAAGTTATCCTCCCTTTGATGGCATGAGTGAGACAGTAAGGAAGTTCAAAGAAGTTGTTTCATAATGCTTTATTCCTTGAAATATGCTCCTGTATGTGGCAACACTTAAATCAAATGGTGATAAGGCATTTGTCAAATAGCTCAGATTTACTCTGCTTGAAATTGAAAGAGGAGTTGCTGAAATTTTAGTAAGTGCACAGGAAACCTGAAGCTCATAATATACTATGAAAGGTTTGTTTGTTTTGTCTAATTTACATCTTTCAACCTTTCATTTTCTGTAGAAGGAGGTAGAATATGAATTGCTTTTTTTAACGCAGCAAAGATTCTCTAAAGGTTACTATAGTCTCTGTAGTCCATTCAGCACATTCAGAATGCAAATTAGTTCCACATCAGAGTCTTTTTGTGAGGCTTTTCATTACAGGGGGACATGTAAAGCACTCAAATTTCTTTTTTAATTTCAGATAAAGGTGGATCAAAAAGTGGACAGATCTCTTTATTTGTATTTTTAAGAGTCTTTTAAATACTTTTTCCTATCAAACATGAAAAGGAAAATAGTTGCATTTCTAGGCATATGGGGACCCCTTTGAAGCACTGAGAAAAGGAATGCTTAATACTTTGAAACTATGTATTATTGAAACTATCAATTACTTTAACATTTTTCAAAGGCAAAACAGGATCCTCACCAGACCAGCTTCGTGTCTCGTTTTTCTTGTTCTGAGAGATTGTCTATCTGTATTGTAATGAGGAGATGGTCAGACTAGCTTAATGTTTAGCACTTCTTACTTTTCATCTTCAAAATGGTTTGTGAACATCAAGCAGGCATATCAACTTGATTTTCTCTAGAAAACACTTGTGTTGAATAGATCATGAACAGATCATGACTTTTTGAAAAATCTTGTGGCAGTCGTTAAATACTCGTGGTAATTTTAAAACCTTCCAAAAATTAAATCATGTTTTAAGTTTTTTGGGTTTTGTTTTTTGGGGGTTTTTTTTCCAAACTAAAATAACACCTGTTGGATTTCCAGTGGTAAATAGCATTGTTGAAGATTTTGTATTACTGAGGCCTGGCTTTGTAATTTTGACTCAGGTTTTTGTTGAAGTCAAAGATTGCAGCCCTGAATTCTGTTTGACGCAATTGTTTTATTATTTGTAATGTATAGGGGTTGATTAAAGCTTTTGTGACTCCTCCCATTCATCCTGTTCTTGCTTACATTTTACTACCACTTTTAGAATGCATCAACAGAGATGAAAAGTCTACCTAGACTCTGTGCAGGGTCCTGACAAGAAAGGCAGGGAAGATGCCATAAAAACCTGGTATCATAAAGGTTTATTGTGAGAAAACTCTCTTTGGGGGGGTGGCTTTTGTTCTCTAAAAAGCTCTGATTTATCAGGCAATATGTAAAGACTGTAGTGCTAGAAAAGGTGATGGAGAGAAGAAATGGATCAGTTAATTGTTCACATCTGATATCTGGTACTGCTGGATGCTTATTTATAATTCTTGACTCATGACATGTGCAGTGGTTAAAAAAATGAAAACCTCTTCATTTTGACGGCAGAAATAATTTGGAAAAGTCCTGGAGATTTCTAAGGAGTGACACCACTGCACATCTTTATATTGTTGAACATTCAATATATTTATGTAAGGAAAAATGTGATGACATAATGAAGAATTTAAATGGGATATAAAATTCTGACTGTATGTTATTTGGTTTATGTGACCTTTCTTATTTTCTTTTATTTTTCTTTAGAAATAATCTCCTTTTGGTTTTTCATCCATTTTCTTAGCTGCTTCTTTGTTTTCAATGTTGATGATTTTTTCCCCTGGTGATATTCAGTGCCATAATCTTTGGCTGGTCTTGACTCTATTCAAGTTAGCCATAATCCTCCTCCCACCCAGCCTTAAATTGTGCAAATACTTCTATGGCCTAGAAACTGAAATCATATTTTAAAGTCTTGTCCACCTTCCTTTTTTCTCCATTCCCTGGATTTTTCTCCTCCAGAAGAAACTCTTACTGTTTTAATAATTGTGTAGAATTCATCTCCTTTAAAGAACTCTTACTGTTTTAATAATTGTGTAGAATTCATCCCCTTTAAAGATTTCTGTAAAAATTCTATTATCTTCCTCTGTTTTAAAATAACAAATGAATAATGCAGATGTTGAAATATTCTGAAGATCTTGAATCATTACAAAGGCTCTGTAATTACATTTATTATTAATGATTTTCATTAGTAAATTGTTTGAGTTTACTTTGCTCCTTTCATCCTAAAGACTTATGGTGCTATATAGTAAAACATTCATTACAGCTTAAGACATCCCTGGAAGACAAATGAGTCCTCAGGCTTGTCTAAATGTGTGCAAGAGGACCTGTAAGTGAAGGCTGCTCACAAGACAGGAGCTGTGGGCCAAGTCAGAAGACAGAATAATTCCAATGTGGTCTGACTTCTTTTCCCCCCTGTACGTTCCAACCATATGAATTTTTTTTTTTTGGGTGCAATTTTGAAAGAGCTTTATCTACATCTCTCTGTGTCACAAGCATTGCCCAGGGGAGAATGAGAAGCTGGAGAACAAGAAAAGTGGGGATTTCTCTGGTCAGACCCTGAGCAGCTGCTCCTGGGGTCACAGAGGTTTGTGCTTGCATGGGGCAGAGCTCTGGGGCTCCTTTTGCCCTGCTCCTCCAGGAACAGCTGCCAGAAGCTGAGACAGCTCCTCTTGAACATGCCCCTGAGTTTCCTTCTGAGTTTAAGCCCATGATCTGTCCGTGCTTTGGCAGCACTCTGACACCCTGGAACAGAGAAACACACACTGTGGTGTTATGTCAGATACCTCTAATTTTCTGTGCCTAGAAAAGAGGACAGAAATGAAGTCACCAGAACTGTGACAGCTATCGTGAATGTGCAATTTTTTCTTTTAATAACAGAGAGCAAAGATGTTCACAAGATGTTGTTTGGTGCTTTTTACCCACCTTGGCACTGAAACATTGAATAGATTCCAATTAATCACTATTTTGCTGGAGCTAGAGCAAAAATCAACATCTACTCTTCTGCAGTAGTCAAATGCCTGAGTGTTTGTCATGAGTGGCTTCTGCTAATGGCATGATATTTTATCTTACAAATAACCAGAAGTTTGCATTGATCCATGGGAGTAGAAGGGAAGGCCAAGTTACCTATTAGATATTGCACTCACTAATGGACAGATTAAGCCTCTGCCCATAGTATTTCCTTGCAGTGCAGAGACTTTTTCTGGCCTTTTTGGGGGGAGGAGAGGGTAGGTGTGCAGGAGTGGAGTGGTGGTGAGTGATATCCTGGATGACACCAAGAAGTCAGGCACTGACACCTGAAGCAAGGACATAAAATTCTTCATTTGGTGCAGTTGTTTTTTGCACCTTCTAAACTGGAACCTTGTGGTGTGTTTTTTGTTTTTTGAGTGGTTTTTTTGTGTGTGTGTTTTTTTTTGTTTGTTTGTTTTGTTTTGTTTTGTTTTGTTTTGTTTTGTTTTGATTTGGTTTGGTTTGGGGTTTTTTGGTTTGTTTTTTGTTTGATTTTTTTTTTTTTTTTTAATTCATCATGTTAGAGCAACTTGCCTCTGATGCTGGAGCTTAAGCAAAGGAGATGTCAGAACCTTTAAGCTCCTTTCCTCACAGGAATCCCACTTTGCATCTGCTGGAGGAGGAGAAATTCCATGGTTGCAGATGGAGTCCCTTCTCTTCAGGTGGGATTTGGTTATTCACCTGCTGTTTCCTATGGAATGCAAGGTCCTCTGATCAGGTCCTTTGATCAGGTGAGATAACAGCAGCATTTCTCAGGGGCTTGGAGGTGGTGTTCCACAGGAATTGCACAATCTTTTGCTGAACCTAGCAATTTCTTTCACCTTCCAGACTTGCCAATTCTGCAGCCCATTCTGTTTCTAGTCAAGGTGGCACTAGCAGCACTACACATGGTTCCTAACCCTGCTACCTCCTGCATAAGCAACAAGCAACATGCCCCTGCTTCAAAGACCTTACACCCAAGGAAACTACCATTTGTTGTTGCTGCTTTGGGGCAGATCCCTAACTTTTTGCACCTCATTGCTCATTTTCACTCTTCAGTTTTAATCCCTCATATCTCACAGATTTTTCTGTCAGAATTATCAAATGGGTATTCTTGATTTTTTGTGATATTGTGAATAGGAATTATTTTTTTGCTTTGAAAGCTGTGACATGTCCAAGTATCCTTCTTATCTTTGGGTGGCATGAAAAAATATCAGAAACTTTCAGCACCCTCTCAGTTGCTGCCTTCTTGTATTTCACTGCTGGAAGCAAGCCCTTCAACCAGTGACATCCATCCATTTCATTCTTTTAATGAAAACTGTTTGAAGATGCTAAAAATGATGAAGCCTGACAGCTCTTCTCAGACATTTGCTGAGCATCATTCACCATAATCCCTTTTGGTTGTGTGCAGATTTATAAATATGCTATCTGAGCTGAAGGGGGGTGTAGAAATGGTTCTTCTGCACTGGCACAGCTCCAGCTGTGGGGCTGGGACACTTGCAAGTGTGAGACCCACTCCTGCAGCTTGGTCTGAGCCTGCCCATCAGGCTCAGAGGCCTCTCTGGCCCTGTGCAGTGGTGCCTGAGCTGCGTGACTGGCTCCCTCCTGTTGGCAATAATCTTCTCTTTTCTCTGGCTTCACCCTTCTGGGCTGAAATAATCCAGTTTGTCTTTCATTCCCATTAGAGAGTCGTTTGGATACCAGCAAAGCAGAAAGATATCAATGAGTAAGTTCAGGACACTTGGAGTGAAACACTTTTTTTTATCCTAACAGTAATTTCATGTGACTATATGAACAGTCTGCAGTGTAATGAGGAATTGGGAGAGTAATACAAGAGTCCACCTGGCAGAAGAATAACATGTGATCTGTTTAAAATGAAAAAACTGTGCCATCAACCCATACTCTGTTCTGATTTCAAATGCAAATTACACTCAAGAAATGCGAAAGGCCAAAAGGTAGATAGAAAATGGAAATTCTTTGTTCCTGAGAGGGCATCTCATGAAAAAGGCAACATTTTCTGAATCTTATTCACACTTTTGGCTTTATTGTTAAGAAAAGTCTCTAGTTCTTGTGATTGATAAAACAGACACCTAAAGTGGTAGGAATCAGCATGCAACAGAAGGACTGTGGGATATTCTTAGTCTGAAAAGTTTCCATCCAATAAGAGACTAAATTGTGTGAAGTAGATTGATGGTAAGAAAAACTGAGTCCTGACAGTAAATGTCAGGGAAGATATATTAATGTACAGTAATGGAGTAGGAAATAGCATTTTTTTTTCTTCTATTGCAACTTCAGTAATTACTTGCACAAAATGTCTACTAAGTGTCTTTTAAAAAGATATGAACCAAGCTACCCTTTTCCTTATATAAAAGCTTGAAGCAAGCTAAGGACTAATTGGACACAGTGTAGAAAGAAAAAACTGATACAAGAGGTTCCCAGTTATTTTATAATCATGAACCTTACTTTAATATAGTGATTTCTTTCTTCATTTTGGCTTTTTTAGGAGAATTAGGCAAAACATTCAGTGATTTCTTATATAATTGTAGTGCTTTTTTTTTTTATTCTTCTTATTCTTTTTTTTTGTTTAAAGAAAAATGAGGAGAACTTGCAGCATGTTTCCAGTCACTCTTTTTTGAATGACCAAGATGGTTGACATGAGCATCCTTAGCTGAGCCCCTCTCCTGGAAGTGTTAGAGCAGAAATTCCATCCCATAGAAAGTCATTCCATCCCATGGAAAGTTCTTGAGGTTTCTGAAGTCTTTCTGTATCTTTAGTGGGAACAAAATACAAAGCAGAGCCTTTCAAATGCCTCTGTGAGAGAGCCACATTGACATGCCTAGTTTGAGATCAAAGCCCTCAGGTTGGAAGGTTTCATTTTGGTCACAAGTAAAACTCTTGAAACGTTCATGTTCTTCTGAGGTGTTTCATCTTTGATGTAGTGGGATATTTGGCTAAATACCACTTTGAAAATGTTCAGAGCAGGTCTGTGTTTTTGGTGCCAATGTGCTGGGATGAGAGGAACTTAAGTGGGGAGAGCTGATAGATGAGGAATTATGAAAGACCTGGAAAAGGAACATGAACATTTAATAAGATGTTAGCTCTGCGCAGGATCCAACCTGCTTAAATTGAGACTTGGGAGCCCAAAGCCCAAGGCTCAGACTGTCTGGTCCTTGTACTGCAAGGCACCTCTATTCTGTGCCTGAAAATTTCCTGGGCACTTGGGGAACTTGCCAGTGTCCTGGTGAGGGATCTAGAGCACATGGGATATTTTCATGGCAGTGTGTAAAATAAGCACTGAAGCCAGGTGTTTATTACAACCCTTTATTACAAATCTGTTTCTACATTCTCCAGCCAGCCTCCAGCATCAGGGGTGGTAAGATCAGGCCCTTTGTATGCTGCTGCCTTGCAAACATGCTGATGTGTCCTCATCATTGTAGCTGACATGATGTGCAGTGCAAGTGAGACCTCATCCTGCTGCAAGTGCAGGGTGTGGAAAGCAGGGATTGCTTTAAAAGGTATCTGTATTTGTGTAGATTGCATTATTTTTGTATTATAGTAATAAATGGACTTGAGAGAGTACAGTCTTGTGGAGATGGAGGCATAAATCAAATTAATCATGGAATCATAGAATGGTTTGTGTTGGAAAGGACCTTAAGGATCATCTTCTACTGGATCAGGTTACTCATAGCCCTATCCAGCCTGCTCTTCAATACCTCCTGGGACAGAAGTCTACAAACTCTCTGGGCAGCCTGTTCCAGGGCCTCACCACCCTCACAATTAAGAACTTTTTCCTAACACCTATTCTAAACCTGCCCTCTTTCAGTTTCAGGTCATTCCCCCTTGTCCTATCATACATGTCCTTATGAAAAAATCCTTCTCCAACCTTCTTGCAAGCCCCCTTTAGGTACTAGAAGACTGCTGTCTCTTCTCCAGGCTCAGCAAGCCCTGCTCTATCAGTCTGTCTTCACAGGAATTAAATGCTGGACAGGAGAATTTTCATATTCTGATCCAGCACAATTACAATAACTGTTCAGTATTATGGAAAAGGGAAAAAAAGAGGGTCAAAGCTGGTAAGGTTTGGAAATTCATGGCTTTGTTCCACGTATGATAAAAGCATTTCTATGTGAATCTCATTTTCAGGCACTGATGATAACAGAAAACTAGAAATGTAGAAATAAGCTTATTTAAGATTTTGCATCACACACACACACAAATGGAGCATCTGGATGTAAATGTCATTGTTTATGGTGCACCCTTCCCCATAGAGACTAAAAATATTTAATTTTCATCACATGAACAGTCAGATATAAAAGCTCCATTACTCTTGAAAGTTCATATATAGAAAACTAGGAAATTTTAAAAACTGCTTTTCAAAAGAATTACACCTAGAAATGGCATCTGTGGATCCTGTACATTCTCACAAGATTTTTCAGTTTTGTCCAGGAGTTTGTCTTAGAAAGATGGCTTAGTGGCAAATCTAGTGGCAAATGTTTCTGATGCTCAGTGAACTTGGTTCCAGCTCTGCCCTGTGCTACATCTTTGGCTGAGTGGCTGGTTCTGTACCCTGTTCCTCATCTGTAGAAGCAGTGTCACGTGTCTTTTCCCTCCTGGAGTGGAAGTTTCTCTGCTCTGGTGATGGCTTTTATGATGAGCATGGAGGATGCAATCTTGTTTAGTGCCTCTGAGCTTCCACAGTATGTAATTATCAATGTTAATGTCTCCAAATTGAGGAAGTGATTGGATCTAGCAGACTGCTTTGTTGTTTGTTTGTTGTGTAATTATCAGCATTCATTACAAACAGGTATGTCTAATTTTTCCAGCTCTCAGCAAGCTGGCTACAATGATGGTATTATGGGTTGGGTTAATCTGACTGGAACTGGTGAGTGAAATGGCTGCCCTTCTGTTATGAATAAATGCAACAAACACAGGGTTAGGCAGATTAAAAAAAAAAAAAAAAAGAATGAAAAAAGGACTTGTTCAGTATGTGAGCTCTGGATTTGAGCTGCTCACAGAGGAGTTGAAAGCATGGAGCTTTGGTGGGATTTCCCAGGGTATTGTTTAACCATGTGCACACAGCATTCTTCAGTGGGCAAACAGCAGGTGAGAGAGAGAGACACAGAACAGAAAAATTGGAAATATAGTCTAAGAAATATATACAAGAGAGAAAGCATTTGAGCAGTGTCAATAGAAACCAAGAGCAAGGAGCAAAGAATCACCTGCTGTACCCAGAGACACAGGGTTCTGGCCAGCCCCAGCAGTACACAGGGCTGTATCAAAGAGCCTGTCCTTGGCTGAAGGGCTCCAGCAGTTAAGATTTCATCAGCAAAAAAAGTTCTTGCTCCAGCACACTGCTGTGTGTCCTCCCTGTGGTGCAGATGGGAGGCTGAAGCTACACTGATGCCCTCTGCCTGACAAAGTCCTTGCAATTTTATAATCAGGAACAAAGCCAAGATGGGAAACATTTTGTAAAAAAGCAAATCCCTTCACACCTAGACATATCTAGGGGTGATAACGTTTGGAAGGGAGAAATACCATTATTCAAGAGAACACCTTGCCATCGCAGTTTTCCCTGCTTTTGTACAGGTGCTACGCTTGACAAAGACACGGGAGGTGCTCCCAAGCCCAGGAGAGCCACGTTCTCAGGTGTGCCGGCACATCCCCGCACCCAGGGCAGCCACAGCCCTGCACAGCCGCCACCTCAGAGCCCAGCCCCGGGCCCTGCGCGCTGGGATGCGCTGGGAGAGGCCCCGGGCCCGCGGGGGGAAGGAGCCGCGCCTGCCGCCGGTGCCGGCGGGTGCGGAGCCGGGAGGGTCTGCCTGCATCGCCCGGGGCACCGAGGGCTCCCAAACAAGCCCTGCTGCTCGGAGCCGACACAATGGCTCCTTTGTTCACCGCGGCGGGAAGGAGCAGCCGGGTGCGGAGGGTGCCGAGGGGAGCGCGGCCAGGGCGCGGGCAGGGCCCAGGGGCGGGCAGGGCCCAGGGGCGGGCAGGGCCCACAGGGACGCCCTGCCCCACACCGGGCTGCAGCCAGAGCCGAGTGCGGGACAGAGAGAGAAAAAATCAGCTCTTTAGGACTGAATTCACCAAGAAAATGTGCTAAAAAGAGGCACTGGCACTGTTTGGAAAAGCAAAGCGATGTTTCACTCGATCGCAATAGCAGGAGAAAGCAGAAAGTGTTTATTCTTTGTTATATGCTGGGAGTGGTTTGGCTGGGGGGAGGCGGACCAGGCTCTGTGCAGGTTTATATAGGTTACCGTGCAAAGAGAAATTATGAGGTGTCACAGAAGGGCACTTTGGAGAGGTGTATGGTCCTGACCTTAATAAAGGCAGATGTCACTTGTGTGCCACGACAGGCAATTCCTACATGCCCTTAATTTTGCAGCTCAGGGTGCAATAAAATTCAGATGGCTAAAGTATTGCCTTGCAATGCACAGCAAGGCAATTTTTGTTGCACAGTTATGCAGCTGGAATGGGTTAAAGCACTTTATGTGGAGTAGACACCAGTCCTGACATTTGCACCCACCAAAGAAATAACCTCTTGTTCACACACTTCCTAAGTTTGATACAGGAAAACAACACCACAAGTATGGATTGTTCCTGCAGATCTAGGTCTGAACTGCGGGAAATAACACTGGATTTTGAAATTGCCACTGGTGATGCAGAGTAGCCATCCAAAACCACAAATGAGAATGGATTCCAAAATTTTCTTGGTTGCAAACAGAATATTTGGTGCTGGACTTACTTTGGCCCCACAAAAGTTTTGCTTGACTGCTGCAGTCAGTTCAAAAATTATATTCTAAGCTCAGGGTAGATTGACAGAGAGAAGAAAACCCCAGTTCATCCCATATAAATGTTACCAAGGCTGTATCAAGGGCACAGAGACAGTTGTTTGGCTGTTAGAAAATATGCAAAGGGGTATTTCCCCTGTGAGTTTTATCCCGCCCTCTGTTTGCGTTTCTACATGCGGTTAGTGCCATGGCTGTATCAGGGTGTTACAAATTCCTCCCCGTTTAACCACAGCCAGTGTTTTTAAGGCTGGCACTCTGGGGCCAGTTTCTGATCGCTGGTGTGATGAAGGAAACGTGAGAAGGATTTACTGCACCACCCAGGGTTTGCTCCTGCATAAGCAAAAGGAAGAGTGGGAGGCAGATGGGCAGAGACTGCCAAGGAAAGAGTTAAGGGGGAGCAACAGTTAAAAAAAAACCCCAACAAAACAAAGAGTAGGAATAAAACATACAGCAATACTACTTTTTATGCATAGTGTTTTAAGTCTCCTGATTAAGTTTTGTAGGTGCTTCCTCCTGTTCTTATTTTTTAGTTTATTATCATAAGAGCAGGTCATGTAAGGTTTTCAGGTCTCTCTGATACATGTGCTGCTTAAAAAGCTGGCTGAATATTCTGGCCTGTGCTTCTGTATATTTTGCTTCTCTGCACATACTTTGCTCTCTGAATAGTAGTTAAAATTCCAGTGAATTGCCCTCCTATTAAAATGTTTTATTGGGATACCTCCTACTTGAAATGGTTTAACACATAAAGATCCTTAGCTCATTTGAGAAAAAAATAAGCTATACTGCTGATGCAGAGGCAAGATTGTTTGGGTGGCTCTCCTGTAGATTGCTCTTTATGCAAATGGTGCCTTGGGAACAGGCAGATTAACGAGTTTCAGGGCAGGATGGAGACGCAAATGTTGCATCTACTTGCCTGGGAGTGCTCTGATGCAAGAAGGGAAACAAGCTCTCCTGCACAATGCTGACTGCTCCCTTTCTGTCTGAAAGTTCAGTGAGTGTCCTGGAAAATAATTACTCGTTTAAAGTAAGGAAGGAAAGTCCAGAGTGACTGTTTCTGAGCACTCTGCTTTCTTCAGGAAGAAAAGATTTGAATCACTGTCTTGCTGAGGATGAAGAGTGGGAGAAAAGTAATACTGGAAAAGGTGATGTAGACTAAAAAACAACAAAGAGAATTCAGATGAAATCTGAATGTAAAAAAAAAAATTAAACCAGTGCAGTTTAGTTCTCTTCAGTTACTAGAACAGGGTTTTCTATGTCTGTGAAAACACATGGTTAGCTGCTGGTTGAAAAGGGCATTTTCTATGCCAGTCTAATGAAAAAGAAATCTGCATTTTGAGAAAGGGAGGAGAGACTAAACCATCCAAGCTGAGAGCAGAGAGAGGCAGAATTCAACTCAACAGAATTCAAACTCAAAGATTTTGATTAAAGGTTTTTCTGAGAATCAGCCGTGTCTGGGTTCTCTTAGCCCTTATTTTAACATGTTTGGTGGCTATCTGCAAAAATCTTTCTCTAAGTATTCCTGTTGGGTTTTTTGTCTTGTTTTGGTTTAATTGTCTGTTTTGGTTTGATTTCTTCTATTATTATTATTTATCAAAGACTATTGATGGTGCAAAAAATGCTTTGTGCATCCAAACTGCTGTGTAGATGTAACTTTGCTGCCAGTGGGCAGCTGCTGACACAATCGTGATGGGGTATTTGGCTGCCTGCCCTGAGGGGTCTCCTGCAGGCTCTTGCCAGGACTTCAGACACAGAGCTGGGATTGGTTTGGTGGGGCAGTGGGACAGGTTTGTCCTCACCAGTGTCCTCCTCAAAAGGCAGTGGAACATGCTTCATGAATTGCTGAAGATCTCCAGGGGAATCAAAGACCCTGGAGCCCACCTGGAATCTCTGAAAGAACTGGAAGATTTTGGGGGTCAAACAGAGCTGTCTCCTGCTCTGCTCCCTGCAGGGCTCTCAGCAAAGGCCTGATTCAGGAACAGAATTCACTCTCCAGTAGTGTCTGTTTGGGCTCCATGGAGATGCCTGCAAGGGGTTGACTGTGCAAACTCCTGTTTTTCTTGCCAGCATTTCGTATGACAAAAGAAGGAATGGCACCTGGTGGGGGGTCTGAGGATAATCCCAGCACATGGGTGTGTGTAGAAAACCTTGTTGTAGCTACCAGTAACCATGGCACGGTTTTTCTCTTTGCCACCCTTACACAGCATTTTCTTTGTCACTGAATTAGTTTCCAAACAACTTGCTGTTATCCTGGTTGTCAGTGTACCCATGGAGTGCAGCAGAAGATTACAGGAGGCTTAAAGAAAGACTGGGACACCGCAGGTATTGCAAAGAGCTAATGGGACTTTCTTCATTTCTTCAAAGAAAATCTTTACAGCCCCATTGAAATGGCCAAGCCCTTTTACTCAGCCTCTCTGCAAGGGGCAAGATGTTGACAACATCCCTTCAGAATGTATTATCCCCAATAGTGCCTGTAAACCAGGTCTCTGCCACTGTTGTTTTGACATGACTGTGTAATAAATATCATTCCAGCTATACAATTGATTGAAATGTTATTGCTGCTTCACTTATGACTTTAGTTAACAGCCTGCTGCAAAACTGAAATAAACTTTCATTCCCCATGCTTTGGTACAGACCTATTATGCCTCCCCAGTTCAATCAAAATATCTGGGAAACTGTCAGGATCTGAAGGAAAAAATGTCATTTGCTATTGTGCAACAACTCTTACTGGAATCTCCTTAACTACTACTAGAAAAGAGCAGATATTCAGCCCTTCCATTTGCCCTCCCTCTCATCTGTCCAGAGGAGGACAGTCCATTTCCTCCACTGATTGAATTAAGGATGGAAAATTCAGTTTGAGAAGGAGAGAGGAACTGAAGATTTATTTTGATATGCTAAAGTCTGGGGGTTCACTTGTTGGTTTTGGTTTGAGTTTGATTTCTGTAAGGATGAGGAGGGTATTCAGAGATATGGTGCCTACTTGGAGCAAGATTTGTTAGAATTTGCACTGTCCATCATCCAGGCTGGAGAACTGATAAGGCAGACAGGGAATATGAAGGATTGATTGCTGCAAAAGGAAGTGAAAGTAATTCTGCCTAGAATGAACAGCCTACCATTCCTAAACATAAATAGGTTTCTACATTTTTCTTCCAAAGCATTACCCATAAAAGTAAATGGAAAAAGTAAGAGGGAAGTGAATACTCAGTGCCCATTTTCTACTTTAATTGAATTTTCATTTCCAAAAAATGGAAGAGGAGGCAAAAAATATGGAAGTATGACACAGTATGTTAGTTGCATCAGAAATAATGAGTGATTAGATCTGAACTGTTGAGGAAAGTTAAAGGAGAAAGTTGTTAGCAAAGTACCAAGGAAAGTGTCTATAAACCATATTTTTGAGGCCTTTCTGAAGAGTATTGCACAGGTTGTGCAATATTGTATTGTATTGTATTTAATACAAGCTAATTTGCTCAATAGGGAAGTCTCAGGTGGAGTATGAGAACAACCTGGAAGTAAAATAACAATATCCCTCCTTCCCAGCTTCCAAATTTCAAAGAGATCAATTTTTTTTCATAATTAAGCAATTAAGACACCAAAACATGCCTGTTAGCTCATTGTAATCAAATGGGACTGAAAATAATTCTAAGCCAGCTGTGAAGAGGAAGAAGAGATGCAGGTGCCTGGGACAGATGGACAGTCAGTCCATCTGTCAGTCAGTCTGCTGTTTTGGTGGCACAGCTCATAATTTCTCAACCAGGAATTTACAAGCCAACCTTGGTTGTCAATTTAAAACTAAACTAAAGATGCTGCATGTGAAAATGGCCCAAAAAACACATTCCAAAAGGTGGGAATAAAAAACTATTGTTAAAATTTTAAAGAATAATTTGTTTGGGATTTGTTGTTGTAGTTATAGGTGATTTGTTTGGTTGGTTTTATACTAGTATTGAACAAAAAGGCATGACCAACAATTTATTTTCATTCTACTTTTTAAAATATATTTTTGTATGTATATTTTGTATATATCTGTTTGCTTTGGCAATGTTCTAGTTACCTGAAAGCCCAGCCTGAGCAAGACTCTGCACAGAAGCTGGTTACAAAAAGGACTCCAAAGGTGGCAGTATCTTTTAGGCAGCAGGGAGAAAAGGTAATGCTGACACCTTTCTTGCACAAGGCTCATATGTCAGTGATCAGGGAAGCCTGGGACAGTGTTTCTTATTAGGTTTCTGTAATATGATGCACACTCAGATAAGTAAGCCACTCTTCCACTCTTCTTTTTTTTCTTTTCTTTTTTTTTTTTTTTTTTGTGCCCACATCTCCAATCTAGGAAGGTCTGGTGGGATTTCTGTGCTCTTCTTTCTTAGGGCTAGGGGCTAGCAATAGCAGACTCTAACAGGAGACAGTGACCAGGAGCAGTCAGAGGTACTTGTGTAAGCAAAGCAGATGTTCTGCCATGTACTACCTTAGAGTGAGTCTCTGCCAAGATCTACTTACTGATACAATTCAGCCTTCTGCCTGTCTTGAAAACAAGGATTAGAGGATTAGGGACATGATGCTGGAGGCAAGTGTGGAGTTCAGATAGAGATGTGTAGATTTTCTGAAGGAAAGGGAAGAGCAGCTGCATGGGCTGCTCAAAATTTGCCCAAAAATACCACCTAGAACATGAATGGTTTAACGAGGAGGATGACCATCCAAAAGAGAGGAACTTATCATTTAATGGTGTAGATTGATCTTGAAATGCAGACATTTGTTCACTAGAACAAACAAACAGAAGAATGAGTTGGTGATGGAGGAGGGAAGATATGATGCTGTGAGAAAGACATGTAATTCCCATCCAAGATCCAAAGTTATGCTGAGTTTGTGAAGGGGAAACATCACTGATAGTTGATGGAGTGCTTGGCAGTCTCAGTGACAAGGACAGCTTGACTGAGAAAGAGATTTCTGTGGGGTTACAGGGAGCTGCAGCCTCCAATGCAAAAGCCAAAAGAAGAGTAAAATCTGAGAGTCTATGAACTAGAGGGTTCAGAGGAGGACCATGAAGATGATCAGGGCGCTCTGATCTGAAGACAACCTGAGATACATGGGGTTCTTCCTCCTGGAGAAGAAAAGGCCCCTGGGAGACCCTGCAGCAGCCTTCCATCACTAAAAGGGGCCTAAAAGAAATCTGGAGACAGAAGTGTTCAAGTTGAGGTTGGACAGGGCTTTGAGCAATATGGTCTAATGGAAGGTATCTCTGTGCATGGCAGCAGGGTTGGAACTAGATGATCTTTATGGTACATTCCAGCTCAAACCATTCTATGAAAATGAAATGTCTGAAATTTTAGAGGTGAAAATTTAAGCAAAAATCTCAGTCAATGGAACATGAGAATTTTCACAGCTTCCTTCTTTACCTGGGCTGCTTCAATGGCTCAGATGGCCATGGCTGGCCTGAAAGAGGAAAGGAGACCATATTGAAACAGGAAAGAGTGAGTGTGTGTGCTTGTTTGTGTGTGTAAGAGTTTTCATGCACAGAAACTCTTCTTGGGTGAGAATTTTGGTGCCTCAATAATGGGATCATATCCTGGAGACACTGGAAGAGGCAGCATGGTTTGATAAAGCTTGTGATGTGATGTGCAGGTTTCAGGTGTGGGTGTTGGGCAGGTGAGAGGATCCATACTGACCAGGAGGTGTAAAAATGAAGAGCTGGTAGAATTCAAGAGCTCTGTACTTTGACATGCTAAGCATCATTCCTATGCTATACACAGCAGTGCTCCCTGTTGTCCTCCTGCCTGGAACACCCTATCATGGGAAGTCAGCAAACACTCTGGCTATTTTTCTATAGGTGAAAAGTCCATCTGTTATTGCAGTTGAGGGATCACTTTCAGTTTGGGTCTTCTCTGAGCACTGTTCCACAGATGTGATCCCCTCTCTTTAAGCTGTAGGCTCTTTTCCTTTCCAGTTCCTTAAGAGAACTGTCCCCTCCATCAACAGACTCCTGCTGCCTACTTAGGGGGCTCTGTTGGTGCTGTCCAGAAATGCTGCTGCTGCCCAGAAATGTGCTTGAATACATCCAGAAGATTTTCTCACTCATAAATAACAGGTTTGGTAGGGTAATTTCTTCCTTATGCCACTTAAACACGAGCTTTAAGTATTCAGTCTGTTCCTAACAGCACTGATGTCAATTTTGTGTGTGTTAGATTACATGTCAGTCTCTGCTGACTCTTCTTAATTTATCTCCACCTGTTGCTCTGCTATCCCAAGGAACAAGAGAATGAGGAAGAAGTGGGGTAACTTGGGTAAGGCAAAACCAAGGAAAATGCAAAAACTTTGTATATTTACTTGGCTTCTGCCAACTGTGTTCCTGCTCATCAGACCTTAGTTCTGGCTCCCTGCATTATGTTAAACAAGGGTTAAAAACAGCCTCTGTTCTGGAGTCACTCTTTAGGGCATCCCAGGAATGCTGGATCTCCTTTATATTTGTACCACACCAATTTGGTCATGGTCTGGTTAAAGTGTAGATGGTTCACGATAGGCGCAGCTGCTGGGGCGTGATTCCACACAGCGTGTTCCTGTCCTTGGGATGGAGACAGGGTGGAAATGAAGGAAGCTATATCCCTTCCCATGATGCACCATCATGTTCCTCTGATGTAAAACACTTCCATTCGGAAAATGCCACCTTGCAATTGAAATGAGACATTAATTTAGAAAAATACTGGTTTCTAAGTTGCCTGTGGGCGACCACTGGGCAAAAGCAGCTGTGAAAGTGGTGCCACTTTCCATTTGACTGTGGATCCTGTGTACGTGCTGGAGCTCTGCTCCCAGGAGGCCCCACACCCACCACCCTTGATTATTTTGGGATGTGGTGAGGGAAGGCTGAAGACTGGTGAGAGCTCACTGAACACACAGGGATTCTCTCCTCCCTCCAGCTGCTGCCTAGCGATGCATTCCCACAACAAAATTTTTAATTAGAAACCTTTTGCCTCGGGAGTCAGTACTAAACTTGTTAAACTTACTTCCTGGCTTCAGTGAAGTTCCACTTTCTTCCCTAATTATTTGTTATTTTCTTTCTTCAAACAGGTGCTAGATACACTCCCTGCTCTTGTGTCTAAATTGTGTCTCATCAGCAAGGGTGAGTGAGTTGCCTGAAAGGCACTGCCCAGTGCTCTGCTGATGTTATGGTGGTAACTGGACTGATGAAACTTGTGGGAGTGCAGAGGAGGCTTTCTGTGCCTGCCATTGTACCACACGGTACATTCTTCTTAGATTAAACATTTACAGGAGAAAAGTCAGACACTGCTGCAGGAATCAATACACCTGCTTCACTCAGCAAAGTGCAGTCTGGACAGGGCTGCCAAGTGCCGCTCCTTGACAGGAGCCAGGAGCCACACAAGCGTGCTGAATGAAGCCCTTGGGGGTCTGAGACAGGAGCACACCTTCTTCACAGCTCTTCAGTGATTTGATCTGGTTTTTGCTGCTGCCTTTACTGCAGTGGCAAAGTGCTGGGATTCCTCTGGCATGCAGACGTAATTAGGCAGAAACGTAGAAAAATCATGAGCAAAACCTTTTTTTTATCTGACAATCCAAAGTGTGTTATATAATTAAGAGATATTTAGAAAGCCCTAGATGGAAAAGATGAAGGATGGAAATTGCTGTCACATTTGCCACCTGTATTTCAAGCCACATGAGATAAAAATCTAAGAAAAAATTCTGGACTTAGAATATTTAATATCTTTGCTTTAGATAGGAAATTTTCAGCTTTTCACATAGGCAAAGGCAATGTTATTGATACATACTGATATTGGAACCTTATGCTATTTCTTTTTTTCTTAAAGCCCAGTGTTTATGAGGACTAACTGTAACACATATTGTACAATTAGCACATAAATAGAGTTGCACATTTGAGTATTACCAGGCATTTCCATACAGACAGAAACTGCAGCTGAGTGACAGCTGTCCCTTCCCAAACAATAAAACTATGTTATATAGTAAAGATGAAAAATTTTCTTTTTTTTGGTTAAAACTCCAAAAGAGATAGAGAACTTGACATTGCCTCATTTATATACATAAAGAAGTGTTTGACAGTTCAGTAACTGATGTAAGGTTTATTCCTTCAATGAACTATTTTGAAATTGGTTGTTAGGCCATAGTTGTAATCTACATGAATACCAGGAAAATCAAAATGGCTGCAGCACCTCTTTGGGATCATGAGGTACTGAAGTGTGCTTACAGCTCTGCACAGCTCACATGAGTGCTTCACACTGAGCAACACAGGCAGGAGAAGTGACATGACAATTTTCAGATCACTGCAGGGCTTAAACTGAGAGGGATGTACCTGCTGAAACCTGTGGATGCTGGTTGTGCACAGCTGAGTGGTATCAGAGCAGCCTCCCTGGCTGGCTGTGCTGATGGCAGTGGCTCACTCTGCCACAGTACTGAGCACAGACCTGTTGTTCTGCTTCCCAAAGCCTCCTCACAGCTTGAGCTGTTTGTACATTGTGAGCCTGGAAGAGCTAAACCAGGCAGATTCTCAGCAAGGCACACTAATACTAAATAGAAATGCTATTTTCTACCAGAAAAGACATTGTTCTTCAGGAGAACACAAATTATTTTGGAAAACAAGTGAATATTTTCCTCCAAAATAGTCCACCCACTCAGAGAAATCCTTGTCTCTGTGCTGTTGTTTTCAGCTGATGCTCCCACTTCTCCTCTTCTAAACATCTCTGGTCATTCCTTGCCCTCCAAGGGAGCACTTGTGACCCAGCAGCTCCTCGTGCTCCAGCTCCCACAGCACAGTGGCAGTGCCAAGCCCCAGCTGTAACAGGAGTGTGCCCCATCTGCAGCCTTTTCCCTGCAGGTTTATTTTCTTGTGTAGGGGTAAACTCTGTTTTTCCTCTGCAGAAGAGAAGAACCTGTGTGTGGGCTGCTGTGTGTGCCACGGCAGAGCAGCTGGCAGGTGGGAACTTGTTTATCTGCAAGAAGGAGAGCTGCTCCTGAGCTTTCCCTGCTCTGTGCCTTCCCTGCTCCCCCAGCTGCTCCTAGGCTGGGGCTTGCCTGCAGGAGCAGGTGAGAGTCAGACCCTGCTCAGTCAGAGCTGCTCCTGTGTGGTGTTGTGAGGGTCCCCAGGATGAGGCAAGAGATGAGAATTTGACTCCATGTTCTCAGAAAGCTGGTATATTATATTATATTATATTATATTATATTATATTATATTATATTATATTATATTATATTATATTATATTATATTATATTATATTATATTATATTATATTATATTATATTATATTATATTATATTATATTATATTATATTATATTATATTATATTATATCATATCATATCATATCATATCATGATACTGAAGAAAGAGAAAGGATACATCATGAAAAGGATACATGATGAAAGCTTGTGACTGACTCCTCAGAGTCTGACGCAGCTGATGGTGATTGGTCATTAATTAAAAAAATTCACATGTTTAGATAAACAATCTCCAGACCACATTCCACAGCAGCAAAATATGGAGAAGCTGAGGCTTCTCATCTTCCCAGGAGAAGAAATCCTGGCAAAGGGATTTTTCAGAAAATATTATGGTGACAGTCCTGAGTTTTCCCTGCTCCTGAGCTCTCCCTGCTCCCCCAGCTGCTGCTCCTGGGCTGTGGCTCGCCTGCAGAAGCAGGGTGAGAGTCAGACCCATGGGAGCTGGAGGCTGTCATGGGAGAGAAGGGGAGTGGGCAAGGATGAATGAGGGCTGTGGTTGTGTGCTTGGGACGTGCAGGACTGTGAGGATTTGTGGGACAGATGAAGAGGGCTGTAGAAAAGCTATGTGTTGATTTGGGTAAACCAGTGTGGAGAGACTAAAGGGGAGCAGAGGACAGGCAAATTCAACAATTCTACAAAATAATTTCCAGCCCTGCCCCGAGCTGACCCTGCTCCTACATCCCCAGGAAGGCTGGAACCACACCATGGCTGCCTCCCAGTCTCCTGCACCCATCCCTGCAGCTGTGGGGTCACTCTGCCAGCCACAGGCAGAGCTACACAAGTCTCCACAGCCCCTGGGCTGCCCCTGCTGCCTGTTTCCCACTCAAACATGGGGAGAGCTGGTGCCTTCCTGCTCTCCTGGGGACAGACATGTGCTTATACTGTGGCTTTGGCTGCCCATTACAGAGGGAGTTTCCCAGGGTAAGACTTATCCTTGCCATCCCCCCTGTCTGCTTGCAGTCAGGAATAAGATCCAAACTGTATTTCTGAGGCCTTTATCAGAGTATGATGTTTTCCTCACTGCTGGCAGTGGCTGGGAAATGGTAGTTGCCACTGCAATCAGCAGGAGTTGGAGATACTCAGCACTGCTCTAGATGGGCCCTGAGGCATGGCAAGTCAGACATCTGAACCTGAGCTGGTCACCCTAGTCACTTATTTATACATAAGATAAAGCTCTCATTTCACATGTTTTCCTCTGGCACCCAGGTGGTTCAGCTGTTAAGTGATTTATACTGCGGCCACCAGTGAGTCAAAGGCTTCCAGAGATGATGAGTTTGGCAAAATTTACTTTTGATCTTTCATCATACTGCTAGACTACCTTTGCAGGGAGGGCTGGCCTCACAGTCAGGTGTTCAGGAGTGTGTTGCATTAAACTGCTTTTGCTATTTACTGCCCTGCTGACTGATAGCAGAGAAAACACATGGTGATTTCTGCTTTGGTTCCCTCAGTTGCACAACACCCTACTAGTCCTTTAGGATTACAGGAGCTGAGTTCTTTGATGTTGCAACTTGAGGCTACTGTAGGTTTGGTTTACTCTATGGTTTTAACTCTTCTGGAAGGCTCCAGTGAGTTTCCATGCAGATTACAAGAGCAGGATTTCTTCAGGAGCCCTTCTCTCTGATGAGAAAATGCTCTCAGCAGGCCCTGCCTCTTCAGGCAGAAGACAGTAGGTTTTCTTGGAAGTATCTGAATGTTTATCAGGTATTCTAAATTCATTAGATGAAATGGAATGGGGCTTTTAGCAGAATTATTAGCAAGATGACTATAATTTAAGAGAGTAGGAGAGTGCTTCATTTCCTACCTTTAGTAAGAAACTGAAAATAAAATGTAAATGTCAAGTGGTAATGTAGCAGTGTGCTTAGCAACCAGATGATCAAATGTTAGGAAAATGCCAACAGCAGTAAGTCAGAGCTGCCTGCTTGTGTGTTTGTGTGCATGTAAATAATCTTTCCTCAACTAGGGCCCAAGTGTCAGCAAAGGTTATTTTGCTCCCTTTCTCTTCCCTATTTGTGTCATAATTCAATCAAAAAGATTAAGATACAGCAGAGACACAATATAACTTTGGCAGAAAGGCAGCCCCAGAATCTCCAGATACAGTAATATGCCTTGATATTAGCATGGCAATCAAAGTGGTATTTGGCAGGGTAGAATTGAGACAGACTTTTCATACTCTTCACAAGGCTGAAGTTGGTATGAAGAGGGGATATCTGCTAAGCAGGACATTATAAGCAGTGCCCTTAGGTTTGAGATATTTGGTCAGCTATGTTTGTGAGGATTTAGATAGAAAAAAGTATGTGAAGGGACAGCCTTGCACCTTAGGATGTTTGTGAGCCCTTCATGTCCATTAGAAAATCTTGAGGCAAAGAGAAGGATCTCCTAGGGTTTGAAGAAAGCTTGTTGGAGGCTCATGAGGAAGAAAGGGAATTATTTCAGAGGCTACCCAAGCTTTAGTGCTAGGTCATGGTATGGCTTTATTAACCATGGTTTCCCTGCCTTCATGGTTTCCTGACTATATCATATTACATTTCTTTCCTTTCTCAAATATTTGCACTGTTACCAGTCCTTGCTCATATACTCTTAGGAATTTTTCTTAATTTTTTTCCCTGTTAAATCAGCCTCTCCAGGGCATTACCCAATTTTCATTGCTTTTCACTGAATTGTCTGTATTTTATCAATACCTTTTTGAAAGTAAGCTACCTGTTCTTACCCTGGTATCTGCTCTCATGTGAGCAGTAACTATTGCTCCTCTCCCTGGCACATTTTATAAAGCAAAGAGATTTTTTTTCCCCTTCCAGCCATTTCAAGAAGCCTGCAAACACCAAAGGACTGAGCTACTCCCCCAGAAAGCCCTTTCTGTGGCACCATGTGTAAAGTTTATCCATTAACATACAGCTACATGTGGTGCTAGGAAGCCATAAACATCTGTGGGCATCACTAGTGAGAAAAGGGCCCAAGTTTTTTCCCAGATAGAGATAGATTTCTGGAAAACCTACTCTAAATGTAACCCAGGTAGAGTGGCTGCTGCTGCTCTGCTGCCAGTGCAGCCCTTACTGCTTTGAGGGGTTGATAGGCTGAGAGACAGGGCCTGGGCAAATGCAGTGCCTTGTTTAGGTCTCTGTAACTGTAGGATGGATTAAATCACACTCAGCATGTCCAGCCTTGCCCTGCCCCTCCTCCTGTATTGATTTTCTTCATGTGGGGTGGGAGAGCTTTGTTCACCTGGGAGCAGCAATCCTGGTCCCCTCAGCCCAGCACTGCCTGCCTCCTTCCCCGGCCAGCCCTCTTCCTCAAAGGAAAGGCCAGGCATATCAGCACTGCTTTATGCTGTTATTCATCACCAAAACAAAAGCCTCACTGACTTCACTGAGCACAGACATTCATGTTATTTTAGGGGGGCTGCTATTTAATTTATTTTTTTAGAAGGAGATATATGACTGAGTACAGTGTCCTCTGTGTTGTCCTTATATTCAGTTGGTTTCAAGTGAAGGTTTGTCTCATGAAAGTACAGGTATCATCTATCAACCCAAAAGGAAGCCTGAAACCATGAGTACCAAGCAGTTTTTCAGTCTGTCTTCTCTCCTATGCCTGTGCTGAAGGCTGTACTCTTTGGTAATGACTAGATCTAGGCAGGAGTTTGATTATTCCTCTTAGGAGAAATTCCCAGGGTTCCCAAACCTGCTATTTTTTACTAAATGGTCTAGAATAAAAGAAAAAAACCTGTTTTTCTGTGAAAAGAAACAAAAAGAAAGCAATCAAAAAGAAAACAAAAATGAAGCAGTTCTGATTTTGATGGTTGTCTTGAAAGTTTTGAATATACAAATTTTAAAAGCCTGGAAAAGTATTACAAATCCTTTTGTAAATGAAAGAGCATATGCTAAAAAAATGAAAAGAGCAGATGTTACTTCTAAAGAGAGTGTTTATATTCCAACTTTCTCTCAAAACAAAGCTGGCTTTCCTTTTAAAGGACATTTCCTTAAGAAAAATCTCTTGCAAAGTAAGCAGTTGATGCGTGGTAGCTCACTTTTCCACCTGTGTTTTGGTTTGCTTAGGTCCCCTAAAGCCTTCTGGGGTGCAAAATCAGCTGGAAATACCTTGCACATGGACTCCTACATGGCATAGATGGACTTACTTTTCTAATTGAGTGCCATGAAGCCAGTGGTGGGGATTTTGTAGCTAGATCTTTGTGTAGCTGAAGGCTGCAGGCTGTGGAAATGCTGCTCTCATGGCATGGGCAGCAACAGCCCCTCTTGGCATGGTCCTCAGTGGAGACACCATGGAGACACAGTCTTGGCTTGCTTGCTAGAAACCAGAGAGGGAGTGGTTTTTAATGAATGTTATTACTAAAAATATCAGACCTTTAGAGAAAAAGTAGTCTATGAAACATAATTATCTTCTTCCATGGACTTAATGAAGGGATAATAACTGTGTCCACCTTATTCTGCTGTTACTATTGTTTAATACCATATCACCAACAGCAGCAGACTCTGGTGAAATGCTGGTTTCCTGTATTGAATTCCATTTAAATATTTTGTATCTAGATAATGACCGATTCTAGTTACAGTGATCTGAATATTGCAAATATAGCTAACTATATATATAGCAAATATATATAGCTAGCTAACAGAATATAGCTAACTAACAAATATAGCTAACTAACAGAATGATGAACTATTTGATGAAAAGGAGATCTGTTGGCAGCACATAAAAACTCCTCTCAAGTGTAACTACAAATCATCAGCAGCATCCTTTTGGGGTACCCTGCTGGTGACAGCGTACACACAGTCCTGTGTGAAGCTGTGGGGTTCTGCTGCCCCAGGTTAAGTGAATTTTTGGCCCTATCAGTGTGGATCCAATCTGGTCAGAGCCATAATGCAGCAATTCCCTCACCTGCACAAACCTGCCCTTGGCACAGCCCAGGTAGGGTTATTCTGGGTAATTCATGTGTTGAATACCAGATCATGGCACAGGCTCCAATTTGTTTGGAGAACTTGGACTCAAGGAGGAAAAGTTAAACAGGAAGCTTGGAAATTTTGTCCAGACACTGCAGCTGGGAAGAGGTTAAAGCATCAGAATATCTGGACTGCTGATATAAGAGAAATTCCTGGAAGCCTGAACACCGCTGCTTTCTGCAACATTGTGAGTTATTTTTGCTGTTAATGCCACTTGTGCTCAATTATTAGTTAATTAATGTGAGTAAAACTACAGTAGGGAAAAACATAATAATCAGTCTGCTTGTTCTTTCCACTCCCAACAAAAAAAATAATGCAAGCCATTAGTTTCTCCTTGATGACTTGAAAGCCCAAATAGTGCATTTTTATACCTTTTGTGCATTTGTGTGTATTAAATTATAAAATTTGTATACCAGGTCAATGTTAATGAAATTGATTTTTAAGGATTCATGGGGTTTTTTTCCCAAATATCTGGCTTTGATTATTTTCCTTTTGGATGTAGGAAGAAATTTTTTAGGAATTTGAATCAGCATCACAGGCTGGGGAACTTTTCTTAATGTGCTTACCAGCTCACATTTCACAGCTCTGGTTTTTTGTGTATTTGTTTGGGTTTTTTCAGAAGATTTAAAGTGAATACAACTGATTCTGTCTTCTGACTGGCAATGAATGAGTTCAGGGCAGTTTTTTTCTGTCGTTAATTTTAGCCAGTGATATTTTTGCCAAGATCTCTCTTCACTGCTCTCTAAATTGCAATTCTCCTTCCAAATGGGAATAAATGTTGCCTATACAAATTCTCTTGTATGGTTTTATGTAGACTTAATTTAACATATTGATCTCATCTCACTCGAGGCTAGAAGTAGAGCATCTCTCATGTTCTCACATTTTAAAATTAGTTCTGCCAGATTCGCTGTGATTAATTTTTTAAGAGAATTTAACTTTCAGAAATAAAGGAACTATCAGAGGGTTCGCTTTAATGAAGCTGTTTCCATTCTGCTCTACCATGACTGATGGGTTTTATCGTAACCAGTTAAACAAAAATGTGGTGATGAAAAAGGAACTTTAGAGAGAAATAATCTCTTAAGATATTCAGTGCACCAGAATTAGCTCTCTTCTCTAGGAGGCTGAACATGTGAGTATATGCATATCATAACTTTTCAGAGGTTTTGTTTTTGTCTTATTGCTATGTTTTGCACAGAACACTTAAACTGTCATTTAATCGGCTTGATATACTTTCTTAGGAAGATTATTAGATTCAAAAAGTTCCAAGAGGATTTAGATACATTGCTAATCACAGAGCCAGTAGACTGGCAGTAGTTAAGTTTTAAAAACCCCAATTAAGCAATTTGATGAGACTGCAAGCACAGTTCTGCAGAGTTCACTATTTTTGTGTGTCTGCGAGGAGAAAAAGAAAATATTTTCTGTCAGAATCTCTGCGAAGAGCAGCTTGCTGTGTGCATTGTACATGGGCTGCATCCAGGATGTCAAGTCCAAAATCTGCCCCTCTGGTATTTTCAGTGGGATGGGGTACATATGGTGAGTGCTGTCCCTCCAGGACCACTGATGGGTAATTCACACTGAGAGCCCGCAGCAAGTTACAGATTATTTTTCCAATCTGTGTGGTCAACTCATCCAGGGGGGAAAAAAAACCCCCATCAAATAGAAAAGCTGTACAATTAAATGTCAAAAAATGTTGCTCTCTTCTGTTTGTTCCTTTGGTTGGACTGATGCATCAGCCAGTCTGGACTGCAGCAGTAATGGATGCCTCTGCTGGCACCCACCTCAAAGCAGACAGGCTCACAGGGAAGGAGAGAGAAGAAAGAGAGGTTTCAAGACTAGAGCTGGAGGCATTTCTTTAGCCAACATCTTAAAAAGAAGTGAATTCTTATACAGAAGGTGAAATATTTATCTAATTGCCAAAAGTTTTGCATTCACCAACTCTGGTCTTCCAGCAACCATCAATCCTGGACCTTCCTTAAATCCCATTTTGAGCCAACATATTATAGCTCAGTATTTTTAAAAAAACCTTTGAGTTACAGAAAAACTACCAGAAAACCTGAGAGCCTACTCCAGGTTTATCTGACAGCAAGTAAAATTAAAACTTTTTTTTTTTTTTCCTACCCTTGGGTTCCTGCCTATTACACAGAATGGCTCTCTAGCTCTTTTTCTGTATGGTTGGTATTCACAGTAAAATATACATCACAGAGATGTAGTGAGCTGGGACTTGATAAAGATGCAGAGCACTGGGTATGGATATCTGTGTTTGAGGTATATTTCCAGTTCTTTGGTTGTGTTAACCTCTATTAGCCTCTTCCACAACTGCAGGCATTAGAATTAGTCAAAGATCTCTAATAGCACTCACAACCCATTAAAACACAGAGGCAAAATGCCATCTTTGATACTGCCCCATCCTCCTGCTGCTCACTGTGGGATTGTGCTCTCTTTCAGCTGGTGTCATCAGGGATCCAGCTCAGCCAATCACCCCCATGATATCCAAGTCCTTATCAGAGCTGCTCTTTCCTGGAAGAGAGGCTTTCAGCCTGTGAGTCTGGAGTGCATGCTTTGTTTCTAGATGCTCACTTTAACTTTTATTATCTTAATATTTGTATCTCATCCTCTCTACTCTTCTGCTCTGTCCCCCCATTTGCTCCCTTTCTCTGTTCTTCAGGTCACTTGAATACTTGGGTCAGTATCAGTTTTTATACCTCCATTTCACCACTGAAAATTGTGCAGATTTAATGTCTTCATGAACCTGTTAGAACTCCACCTCTTCAATTATGATATCTTGTTTATAAAACCTGTGCTTGTAATTTGCAATCTGGTGTTCAGTGTTGATTCTTTTTTTCCTCCAATTTTTTTTACTATATTAAATTACCATATATATAGCTAAAGTTAATATATCAGTGCTATTAATTTAACAAACAAACTTGTAATATTACAATAAGGTCATCACATTTATTTGGTAAAATTGATTTTCCATAAATCTGTATTACTGTCATTCCTTGTCTCATCTACTTTTACATACTAATAACTGTCTCTCCTGTCAGGTTATCAGTTACATTGTCTTGGATTGTTGCCCAACTGATGCAGTATTAATTTATTTTAACTTTCTTTTGTAAGTCTTTCCAACCTTTTGAACTTCTCTAATATTCAATGAGCTATTGATAATGGCATATTGTCTGATTTGTATAATTCCTTGACCAACAATTTTTAATATTTGGGTACATTATTTCAGGTTTAGATTTTTTTAAAGCATTTAAGTTTTGTTTAGATTTAACTATTTATTATCCTTCTAGGTTACAGATGAAATAAAAATCTTACCAGCCTCTGGTTTAACTGTATCATCTGGCTGGGGTTTTTTTTTCAATTTGAAACCTATCAAAGAATTTTTTACTCTAATTTCCTAAATAAAAGATACAAAACTATTTTGCAAACAAGATAAAAAATGGAGATGTAAGTCAGATAAAGTTACCTGAATAGAAGACATAAACAGAGTATTTGTATAAACCCATAGAGTGATAATGAGTGTCCAAAAGTCCTGAACTTTCAAAGAAATCTTGTAGAAATCTGCTTGTATATCCTTAAAAAAAGACTTAAAACATAGCCTTACACATCAGAAAGATCCTCATGAGGTTAGTGGAAATACAAAATACCCCACTTGCTTTCTAACAAATGTGGATTAAGGCAGAGAGATTCTTTGCTGTGAGATACTGCTCCCAGTGTGAGAGAGAGAGAAAAGTGCCAGCAGGAGGCCAGGGTGGAAGAGTTTGCACTTGAGTTTGGAAGCTTCAGTGTTTCCTGCCTGGAAGGGAAAGGACTCCTGGGGAACCTACCCAGCACAGGTGGGCGGATCTGGGAGGAGATTAGGAAATACTCCAACCTCGTGGGTGGCTTCCCACTGAGGGGCAGGTGAGACCAACAGCCAGGTTTGCAGAGGAAGGTGAACAATGGTACTGCAAGTACCAAGAAGCCCTCAGGGTGCATTGCAGCCTGCAGTTCCTTGGATCAGCGGGGTAGGAACTGTGCTTCTGCCACGTATCCATGTGATAAACACACAGAAATGAAATCCAGCAGCCCCTGGAGGGGAATAATGTCACTCTGCAGGTATCTTTCCCAAGCCCTTAGATGTGCTTCTTGCAGGTCAACTGTGCAGTTTAGAGGGATAAACAGATGGTTAGGAAGACAGAGAGAGAGGATCCTTTATGGCTTGTTGTCTTCCTCATATGGCACCTCATCTTGCTCACCTAGGCAGCAAAACAGAAAACAGAGTAGTTTTGTGTTATCTACCAGGGAACAGCACACTAGTGGAACAGAGCTCTGCAGCCCAAGGTAAATTTTGTTTTGTAATAAAAATGGTTTTACAAAGAAATTCAGAAAACAGGAAATTAGATTTTGTCTGGAAACCAGCCTTTTCCTCCTCTTGCCCCACCTAATTTAAACATACTGACCAATTCCAACCTTGCCTGGCAGGAAGATTTGAGGAATTAGGATCCTGCTGACTTTGTCAAAAGAGTTGCTGTGAGGAACCGTTCCAGGTCTGTGTCAGTGGTCACAGGGGTCTTTGGATGAGGAAGAGACAAGGATTTGATTCCATATTTCAGAAGGCTTGATTTATTATTTTATGATATATATATTAATTATAACTATACTAAAAGAAATAGAAAAAGCTTCATCTCAGAAGGCTAGCTAAGCTAAGAATAGAAAAGGAATGATAGCAAAGGCAGCTGGCTCGGACAGAGAGAGAGAGCCAGCTCTGCCGTGACTGGTCACTAAATCCAAACATCCACACGAGACCAATCACAGATCCACCTGTTGCATTCCACAGCAGCACATAACCATTGTTTACATTTTGTTCCTGGAGCCTCTCAGCTTCTCAGGAAGAAAAAATCCTAAGAAAGGATTTTCATAAAAAGATGTCTGCGGCACAGGTCTGATGGAAGCTGCAGCACAGGCACAGTCCTTGTTAGCCATCAGAGTCCACAGTGTTGTTTACTTTCAGGATGTGAAGCACAGTACATTGGGTTCCCACGTACCTCACAGAACTGCTGCCTCTTGCTCTATTTGTTTGTTCCACATCCTATGATTCTTAATCTAAAACATTAATGATGGAACAATTTCCTGCCTGTTCCTTAATTTACATCATTACCTGGACCTGAACACAAAACTGCACTGACCCTTCTTCATTAAAGCAGAAATTGTATTGATAAATACTTATGAAAGGGTGTACTTAAGTTAGTCTGTAAACATTTTTGGTGCTTGTTGATGTTCAGGCTACAGCACAGTACCCTGAAATGCCCGTGGGGAGGTGGGCTGGTCACTCATCTGATGAGTGATGAGTGACTGATAACCTTTTTTGGGATGAAGTGTGGGAGGGTTGTTTTTACTGATCAAAAGCTGATCTACCTAAAAAGATTTTAGAAAAGGTTTTGCTACAAATGTGTTACAGTTCCTTACTTAGTATTCAGTGGCATCCCTGAAAAGCAAAGGGAGTTAAGATCACAGGAATCCCAGTCCCAAACACCCTTGTGAAGACAAACTGATTTTTTTTCTAGGGAAAATGCTTATCTAGGTTTATTTCTTCAATTACATTGAAACTGTGATTTGTAATACATCATAATGGAGCAGTTGTAGAAGTCTTGTGAGCAAACACAAGCCACCCTTTGTCCAGGTGCCTTGTTAAAATGACAGCAGGGTCACCTGGACACCTTTTTGGAGGCAGTGCATTGGTGTGAATTACCAATATCATGTGAACACCTCCCGTGTCCAGCTGGGGATGTGAGAGGAGGAAAGAGGGGGCTGCAGGAACCCTCCACAAGGGCTGTGCCCCTCTCAGGGCTGAGCCCAAGCCTACTGCAACCCTGCACCTGCTGCAGGTGCTGCCTCATTGCAATAGCACCATCTTCGGTCGCACCGCACTCGTCGCGACTCCGCTGTCACTGAGGCTCGTATGCAAATGGCTATGGTAGCAAGAGCCCTGTTGAAAGCATTTTCTTACTCTCTGTGTGATAACTTACTTAAGGGAAAGTGACTTTTTTATTATTTTGATGTAAAATCTTCACTTAAACCCTCGGGTACCTTACCCCCAATTTACTAAAACTTTTGCGTATGCCTAATTTCAAGGATAACTTTTCCAAAGTGTAGAATTCAGCTTAGTTACCACCAAAGAAGTAAAATCCAGTACTTCAATATTGCTGGTAAGACTTTATTAAGTCATTAATTGTGCTAGTGCCAGCAGGGTATCCTTGCAAATTGAAAGAACAAAGGCAGTTATTTTGTAATATGCACATTCCAGGACATTTAAATTATTGACCAGGTACGTAAATAATTGATGGCTCTCAAAAGTATCACTGTAAGAGCCCTGGAAAGCATTGCATTCATTTGCCAGGGAGATGGTGGGGTCAGGACTTGTGTAGTGAATAATGATTCATTCTTTCCTTCCCCACTCTGGTGCCATTACCCTGCTCAGCTGCGTGAGCAGAACATTTACGCCCCAGCCAAGGAGCAACACCTGACGCATGCACTAAGTATGAGGAACATTGTGTGAAGGTGCCTTTAGTGACAAACACCTGAGCCTGTTTTCATTTCTGTCCTGTTCCCAAAAAGTGGCCTTGGAAACGAGGAAGCTCTGTGAATTTCTGAGAGTACAAGCTGACAAAAAGAAAACAGCAGTGTCCATTAAGGAAAACTGACCCTTACGTGTCACCCTCTTGCTGCCTCTGCTTTGTGCCATGCCTCCTGCAGCCCCGACATCTCTGCCCTGGCACAGGCATCACAGGCAGGACCCCACCAAGCTGCTCAGGGTGGCACAGAGGTGTCAGCCCTGGGGGAAAGATGTGGGAATCTGCCCCATATGCAGCCTGTGCAGAGTGCAGGAACTGAGGTGGTTTTGGCTCAGGATTACAAACAACAATGCAGTCACATTTCCAGACCTCTAATGCCAGGCTCTCCCTATCAAGGAATGCCAAACCTTTGGTGGCATGGCAGCAAGCTGTGATCCCTAGGCAGCGCCCTACACAGGCAGGATGAATTCCCATGCCCCCAATAGGTCCTTGGCATAGGGCTTGCCAGGGCTCTGTGTGGGTCTCCTTTGGAGGCAGGTGAGGGAGGAACTTGGATGTGAGCCAGCTGCAGCCCAGGGTGGTGCCCCTGAGACCCCCTTGCCCCTGAGGTGGTGCAGGAAGCAGTGTCCATGAGCTGTGGATCCACAGCACCACATGTGAACAAAGTTCATACTGCACAATTTATAGACATGAAAATATTTGTGAAGTCAACCAGAAAGATGTAATATCTAAAAGCAAGAGAGGCAGAAGTCCTCTGTGCACTCTCTTGAGTGGGAGATTTATCCCTTTTCCTAATAGCTCTTGTGGATGCTGTTGGAGCCATGTCCACACAAATATTGAAATATTTTTTAAGCCAGTTCAAGTCATCAGTTACTTAGGCTGATGTATTTCCTTACCCAGCTTTTGCCACAGGCTTGCTGACCCTTTTTTTTATATGCCAAAACAGGAGAAGGGGGGCATGGAAACATGAGAAGTGACGGGTGACCTAGAAGTAGAGATGCAAGAACATGATAAAAGGTGACCTGAGCTCACTCTGGGCAGTGGGGTGCTCCAGCAAAGAGTGAGAAGAGCAAGGAAAGGCCAGTGGGAAGCCCAGAGGAGAGAACACCAAATGAGGTTAGAAACCCTTAGTCAGGAGGAAGATTTAGTGTGTCCTTCCTTGCCAAGTGAGAAACAGGAACAATATAAAAGTCAGGAACTGTGTGGAAAGGGGAATTGCAAAGAAAGAGCCTGGATCTTGTGTAAGGAAACAGTCCCAAAGGGTACAAGCAGCGGCAGCAGCCTGAGACAGTGCTCTCCCAGGGTGAAGGAGCCTCACCATCCACCTTCCTCATGGATCAGATACTCTCAGAACCAGTTATTACCCTCTTAAATCTCTCCAGTTCTGCTTTCCCTTTGGCCTTTAAGTGCAACACTCCAAAAGGGCCTTAATAGATTAGTGCTGGACAGAATGAAATTATATCTCCTCCTGTCTCTCACAAATGGCAACCCTCTCAGTATGCCCTAGGCTAACTCAGCTTCGTGCTGCTCATACATGAGAAATTTTGGAGCCATTTTACAGCCCAGATCTTTTGTCAATCCTTGTTTCATACGTGATTTCTCTCCTTCTGCAGTGTAGCATTAGCACTTGTCCTTGCAGAATTTCTTCATAGTGATTTCTTACCCTCCCTCCAGGCTATTATTGATCACTTTAAGCTCTAACCCTGCCCTTCAAGGCATTTGCAGTTTGTTGTTATCCACTCTGTGTACCCTCATTTAGTTGTTGATAAAAACATAGAGTGAGAGGGAGCTGACAGCCTCTCTCCCCATCTGACAGTGACTCACTAAGAGCCCCTGTGCTGAAAGCAGGTTCTCAACTCCTTTTGCCCATACCTAAGGCTGGTTACAGCTGGACCATGTTGCTGAAGCTTGTTTATGAGGATGTCATGTGAGATGGTTGTAAGTGGTGCATATAGCTTCTCCCTCAGCCACCAGGCTGGTCACCTTGTCAGAAAAGGACACTGGATTCATCTGGTGTAAGTTTTTGACAGAATAGAACTACTTGGGTTGTTTGCTTGATCCCTCTGTCACCTTGCGGGCACATGTGGATCGATTGTTCCTTTGTTTTCCTGGGATACTGGTCAGTCTGTTCTGGCATCCCCATGTCCTTCTTTGTATGAAATTTGCCTTCTGCAGACCTCTCTTCCACATAGGATTGGAAATAATTGGTGGTGATTTGAGGTTTTGTTGGCATGGTATATTATAATGAAATATGCTCATGTAAAACCAACCACCTGGGGAAAGGCTGGGTGATGTCTCAGACAGGGTCTCATAGAGTTTCAACAATTGACAGATCTTCCTCACTTCTGGGAAGGTCAATGATTGCTCAGAATAAATAACCCAGCTGTAGATGAGAAAAAACCTCAGGGAGGTGAGAAATGGGGAGGGGAGAATTAGGCTTCGTAATGGCAGCAGCATTTCTGACAAGCTGACAGTAGCATGGTATATAGCAAAACTTGATAAAACTTGCTGCTGTGAGAAGATGAGTCTTCCTGGTAGTCTTTCTTTTTGCTGGCTGCTGCTTGCAGGCACAAAATGAGAAGTATGACATAAGTCTCCCTTTCCAGAACTGTTTTCATTTTGGAAGACCTGAGTTGCTCTGTTCTTTAGGGGGTTATTTTCTCAATTCTGATTATAGATGATAAGCAGAAATTCATCATAGTCAAAGAAATCCACAACATTTGTGTTTCCTCTGGGCCTCTGATTACTCCTCTGCCTAGGGGTTCAGCTGAGGGCAGACATGACTGCAAGAGTACCAAGAGAGAAGATAACTATATATTTAAAATATTTGAAGAGGCTGAGATAATAAATTTGAAGTCAGATAGCTCTCCTATACTTTTGGAGATATTTTCTAATTTGAAGTGCTCTAATGCATAAACCCTATGTATTTTAAGAAAATTGGAAAATAAATATAATTCAACGTGTCTATCTGAACATCATCACCTTGCTAAATCCAAGCTAGTCACCCCAAGTTTAATTTACCTCAGTGGAGAGAAATAGGCCCCTTGAGAAGGTAATTCATCAGACCCACTTAATTTACATCACTTTGTGAGTCATTCTCTTGAGGTATCTGTAGCTCTCTGTTGCGTACATGTGGAGATTAGGATGATGCCCATGTTAGGTAAAACAACTGTTCATCAGTAACAGGAGAGCCAATTGAAAGCAAGTTAATATGCTTTAGCTACAGGCTGTTGGGCCCAGAAGAATTCAGGAATATTCAAATTTCATTTTTCTGAAAGGCAAACTAATTACTATTGTCAAATTTAATGTTATAAAGCTTAGAGCAAATACAAAAGCATTCAAAGATCAGTCATTTCTGCTTTGCATTCAGTACTGAAGTAGCTGAACATTTGTTTTCCTGATCTTTTATGCCTACTTTATTGTCATATGTTGTTTGACATTCAGGAAATAGCACAATGTTTTAATCAACAATGTAAGATTGCATTAAAACTTGATGGCCCATGGCTTAATGGCAAAACTGAGTAATTAAAGCTGTGGTGTAATAGTTGGAGGCAAGTTCTGGTAAGATTTCTCCTGCAAACAAGGAAACTTCCAGGACTTACCTACCCATGTCTAGGGACACAGAGGGGGAGGAGACATTTGTATTTCTTTCCTCTGTTCTGGTGTGCTTGGTGAACCCACCAGACCTTCAAATTGTCATGAATGATGTAGTACAGCACTCTTTCCAAAATGCAGCTGATGGCAGTGAGACTGTTACTGAGCTTGCCGGACATGCTACTCTCTGGTCAGGTAGTTCTGTAATTGGGATAAACAACAGCAAGGACACCATTATTGCTAAGTCTTGCAGATGCTTCTGGTGCAAGCAGAGGAGGCAAACTCTACTCTGACCATCCCCACATAGGTATTATGCGTCTCTGACAAGTTAACAAAAGGATTTTCATTACAATCAAGAAGAAAATCCGTACTGAAACAACCTGGCATGAGATAGGTCTCCTGTTGTGTTCTGGAGCCCTCTCCCTCCTCTCTTGCTGTCACAAGTTAGCAAATATGTCAAGTGTGAAAGTTGCTCTAATCTTCAGCTTTGCTGTCATGTCCAATATAAACCATGACTTGAAATTTGTGTCTAGAGTGTCTGGTTTGTAACATCTTCCAGTGCATGTGTAATAAAGTAAAAACCATTTCAGGTATTTTAGAGAACATTACCTTCCCAGAAATGTCATCCCCACACTTCCACCATTCAGGTCTCTCGGGGTCGCCCACTGTACGTAGCAGTTAGGAAAGGGAGCATCAAGGAAGGAAGGAAGAGGGTCTCTCCATTTGCCATCTTCTGGATCTGTTTCTCACAATGCCATCATTTCACAAGGTGAGATGGAGGTGGTGTTTGAAGTGGATGTGGAGGTGTTTGAAAATGAGAGCTTTGAAACCAATGCCCATGTGGCAATGTCCTTGGAAGGAGTCAGGGAGTGAGGTGACACAAACATGCCTCTCTGAGGACAGTGAGTCACAGAGCTCTGAAATTTGGCTGGATCTTAGAAAGAATTGAGAGGAGTGCAGCTACATCAGAGATGTGCAGGACGATGCCTCACACATCTCTGGGGCTGCATTTCAACCAGCAAATTGAACATAGTGCTTAGAGGTCTTCCTTTGTGAAATGTAAAATTACTTACTAGAAAAGCTCTCTGTATAATGTATGATGTTCCTAATCCCTCTATAGAATTGAATATCCATTAATTTTGCATCTGAAAGATGGCTTTTTAAAATCTTAAAGTACGACATACTTAAGGTTTGTAGCACAGTGGCTGTAGCATCCTGCAAATTCTTTTCCTCTTCCATAGGGCATTTTTTAAAAGGAGTTCACTCATTTTATGGAAACACAGAATCAGAGAACAGTTAGGGTTGTCAGATCATCCATGGCAGGGTCACCTAGGGCGGGTGGCACAGGAACACATCCAGGTGGGTTTGAATGTCTCCAGAGAGGGAGAACCCAGAACCTCCCTGGGCAGCCTGCCACCCTCAGCATAAAGAAGTTCTTCTTCATGTTGAGGTGGAGTTCCTTGTGTTCCTTGTCCTGTCAGTGGGCGCCACCAAAAAGAATCTGGCACCATCCGCTTGATAGCTGCCTTGGAGACATTTACATGCATTGATGGGTCCTGTATTTGTGGGGTTCCCAGATGAAGGAAGGAAAGATGAATCTGACTCCATGTTCTTAGAAGGCTAATTTATTATTTTATGATGCTATGTTATATTAAAGAATACTATACTAAACTATACAAAAGAATACAGAAAAGATACTTACAAAAGGCTAAAAGATACTAAAGAAAAACTTGTGACTCCTTCCAGAGTCTTGACACAGCTTGGCACTGATTGGCCAATGAGTGAAAACAACTCACACCAGAAACCAATGAAACAACCACCTATCAGAGAAACAATCTCCAAATGCATTCCAAAGCAGTAAAACACGGGAGAAGCAAATGAGATAATATTGTTTTCCTTTTTCTCTGAGGCTTCTCAGCTTCCCAGGAGAAGAATCCTGGGCAAGGGGATTTTTCCAGAAAATATGATGGCCACAGATGGGATCCCCTGTCAGTCTCCTCCAGACTAAACAGGCCTGGCTCCCGCGGTATCTCCTGATAAGGGAGATGATCCCCACCCCTCATCATCTCTGTGGCCCCCTGCTGGATTAGTTTTCAACTGATTCCAATTAGTTTTCAAAATCATTTGGACACGTGTGTGGATCTACCTCATGGGTCATTAAAGGGAAAAATAAAATCCTAAGTAAAGTATTGCTCTTCTTCATGTAGTGCTCGCTTCTAGTAGCACCTTCTTCATATAAAGTGAATTAAGTTCTTGGTTTTTCAAAAGGAATAATGTGGTTGCATTAGCAGTACTATGGCAGGCAAAAAAACCCTGCAATCCATACCCCTTTTGTCGTTCAGTGTAGAATGATTTGAAAAGAGCAGATATTTATCATTGTACCCAAACCCAACCTCATGGCACTTGCTTTGGGAATTAGAATCAATTTCTTAAACTATTTTTTAAGATATTTTTCTTGGTCTGGAGATAAACTAAATTAATTTGGGTCCTGCATGTTACTTCTCAGCTGTCTTGTAAAAATAGTATTTTTCTGTGTTACAGCATAATAACTATTCTAAGTAGTAAAAAATAATGGAGCTCTTTTTTTTTCTTTGTGGAGTATAGGTTTTGTTCTCTGTTTGTCTGTATGTTTCTGCTGGTTAATAAATAGGGAAGAAAGAACTACATCTTAGGATCCTTGAGGCCTTTGCTTTAGAGGCTGAGCCCTGAACTTGGGATCCCTCAATAAAAGAGCTGAATTGTTTTATTCATGTGCATACTAGAGATATTCCACAGCCAGTCTTCAGTTTCTGTGTTTCATTTGAAAAGGACAGAAGAGACAAAAAGTAGTTTTGAACTGATATTTACAGCACAGTTCACCTCATAAATATGTAGCAGCAAAAGTGAGATGAGGTCCACACTTACCTTACCTGGGCTCAGGAGAATTCAGGAATATTCAAATTTAATTTTTTTGAAAGGCAAACTAATTACACTGATGGAGACAGAGCAACGGAAAATATGAACCTGTGATCTCCCCAAAAGATTGCCCTGGCTGCATTTATTCATTCATGTTGCTCCTTGTCCAGAAAGATCATTCAGGAAAGAAAAAACTGATTTAGAAGACAAAAATAAATGCATTTACCTAGCAACTAATTGGATTTATGCCAGTACCTGCTGAACCCCCTGTGGAGCAATTCTTACTGATGTGTCATGGAAGCTATCAAAAGACCTTTTCTAACTACAGACGTGCTGTATGTGAGACTGAAGCTGGTGAACCCTATCACACTCTGTTCTGGAAACCTTTCTGCTCCTGAGACCAAAAGAAAAAATTAAGGGGTTTATTATTTTCATGTCCTTTTCACATGCTGGTATCTCTTAGCTCAAATAATTTGGATGCTTCTCAAGTGAAGTTGGCAAAGTCTTCAGAGTGGGAGAAATTGTTTACTTGTGTGTGCAGGTTAGCTACCAGGCGGCATTCCAAAAAATAGCCATGCTAATTATGGGCTGAGATAAGGTCTACAGTCGGGCTAAGTTAATCATAAACTGAGTTCTGAATGAAACCATTAAAAAAATAAAGCAACACAAAAAGCAACAAAAACACCTTAGCCTATTTTGCAATTCAGACCAGGGTTTCAGCAGGGGAGGATGAAGGGTGCTTGCACTGAGAGTGGCTGTTCAGCCAAGTGCTTCTGTGCACGCAGAGCTGCGGTCAGGCTGTGCCTAATGATCTCAGGAGGCTCTCTTGTAATGGCCTGATAGCATTAATTTTTGCTCTGAGACCATTTAGATGTCCATTCTGATAAGTAAGCAGATTCCAGGAAGGCAACCCCTCCTCCAGTGCTATGGCAGTGTTTGGAGAGCTATTCAACCAAGGATGGGAAAAACACACCAAGAGCATTGCGAGAAGACTATTGAATGGTCTAATTGAGGGAGAAAGAGTGAGCGGTAAAGCTGATGTAACAGAAATGATGGGAAGAGACATGACTGAAAATACTGAAATTTATGGTCTTCTCACTTTGTTGGTTTTTTTTACTCTAGAGCATTGTGATTTACATTCAAACAGCCTGGTAGGTTTAAATTTTAAATGAAGCTTGCTTAGAATTATGAATAAGGCCATTAAGTATTGCCTTAATAACCTTTTATTGCATGGAACAGCTTCTATAATTGCAACAGGGAAAAGAACTTCAAGCATTTGCATTTGAGTAATTGATGGGCAATTTACAATGTTTGTTTTCTATTTTCTGGGGAGAAATGAAAGGGTCCTAATTCTGTTGATGACATTTGTTTTTCTCTAATGGTATTTTCAGAACCCAGTCCTATTGATCAGGTGTGCAGTAAATGTAGCCAGCGGGTTTGAACCTTGGAAGAGGGAAATCACAGAAATTCTTGGGATGAGAAGTGTGGATGTAGTTTGGGCAAAGTAGTCTGTGCACACTTACAGCTGCTCTGTGGAGTTGTCAGCTCCACTGGTCTAACTTTTGGCCATCATCTTGCTGCATACTCCTGGTGTACTCCACCAACCCCTCTCCAGCTCCCAGAAAAGGTACAATGGAACCAAGAAAGGCAGAGAAGAGGGAGAGAAGGGCTGAAAGCAAACAAGGAATGACTAAATAGCCACTTTTCAACCTGGGAGCAAGGTGACTGAGTCTGGCAGATATTATAATATGGCTAGTGGGTATGAAGAATGTGTCTAGGGAAAAATGCTTATTGTACCTTGCAGCACTACAACTAGGAGTCCTCAATCAAAACTTGTACTCAGCACATTCCCAACAAACAAAAGAGATAACTTCCAGGAAACATGCAAATAAACTGGGGAGCTTCTGACACAGGAATTTGTGAAAGTCTGAGGTTTATAACTCGTCAAAATGCAAGTGGAAAAGTTCTTGGAAAAAGAAAAGGATTCAGAGGTGCCAGGTTTGACCCCAGAGACCCTTGCATGGTGGACTGGGATATGCACCAAGGAAGCTCAGTGCAAACACAGCTGCTCTTGGACATCAGTGTGGGCCACTGATGAGACAGAGCAACTGAAAATACAAACCTGTGATCTCCCCAAGCGTCACTGCTCTTCTTTTCTTATATTAACATTCTTCCAGTCTTGAGATAATGAAAAATGCCAAAACAATGGATGTGTTTTGCCTTTGTTTCTCATTGGAGATTAGAGCTGTTGGAAAACAGACGTTGGACACAAGAGTGTGTGACCTCTAGTTATGACTTGCTGGAACTGGAGTCACCCCAGCAGATATTATACAGAGTGCTGTCAAAAAGATCATTTCCCTGTGACTCTCTTGGCATTCTATTTGGCAAGTACTGTGCAGTGTGTCTCTGGAACTGAAATTTTGGTTTATTAATCTTAAATGTCCACCAGTTTTCACAGGCTGAGCCAGAGAAAGCCCAGAGCTTTTGCTTTTCTCCCTGCTAAAGCTAAAAGGTCACAGCATACAAATTCAACTGATAAGTGGCTTATGGGAAAGTGTACAAGAAGGTAGGATGTGAACCTGAGTAATAAAGAAATGTTATAAGGGTTTTTCCCACCTCCCCCTCCTTACCTTATCCTTACCCACCAAATCTGTGGTGATCTGCCTTCTTATACTTTCAGGTGTGGAAAAATGAAAAATTCAGCAGTTCTTTAAAAACTTTACCTCAGACCTGTGCTTTACATTAAACCAGTTTTGAGCTACAGCAACCAATACTCAAGCTGGACTTAAAATTGACATGCCACCATACTGCATGTGAAAGTTTTTCCCGTGGAGCAGCCTCTACAGCTGAGGTAGCTGTTTGCAAGTTCCTAAATGTGCATTTCCTCTTCAGCAGAGACTCTCTGAGGGGCAGCAGCATGAAGTTCACTGTGGTGACTCCCTGCACACACAAGCTACACCAAGTGGAACTCTACATCCATATTACTTCCTTGGGCATCTGTTTCTTGGATGCCTGAAAAACAAACCTGAAAAGAGTGTCCCATATCCTGGGGAAAAGTGCAGGCTTTCCCTTTTAGTGTCCTCATGTACAGCACAGCTTTGCTGCAGGAATAGCAACCTGGATTAAAATCCTGGTTCATGATCAGGGCCGCAATTTTCAGTGGCTGTGGCAGATGGATCAGGCCATTGCTGCAAAGTAAAAAGGAGGATTCTTGGTACTGTACAGCAGGACTGGAGGTCTGGCTCATTTGTTTTGGAGTAACAAAAGAGAGGAGTCCGAGTTAGGCATTAAGTGCAATTTTCCTTGTAAAAGCAAAAAAGGTTTTCACTACAAATGTTTTCATAATTTCTAGCAACTTAGAAAGATTGCAGAAAACAACTGAGCATGGGGATTTTGAATCTTGATACAGAGCTGTCATCTGTAAATGATAGTCACAGGCTGTGCTGGAAAAACAACTTGTTACAGATCCATTTAGGATGTATTTTTTTTCCTTCTTTCCTGCCTTTCTTTCTTTTTTTTCAATGTTTTATATGAGATTATTCTTACCCTGAGATGACTGCTAAGATCCTATATAGATCTCACATTGGTTTATAAAGAAGCATAAGGGAAGATGTTTTTCTTGTTTGTTTTTTTTTTTTTTTCTTTCCTTTCCCCCCATTTTGATGTAAAAAGAAATCGTGGCACAAAGGTTGACGAACTTGCACAGAGTAAGAAATAGGAACAGGTCCAGTTTTTCTCATTTCCCTCTACCTTGGCATGTTATCTGCTGACTTGCATTCACTCTCACACAATAAACAGCATAGCTAATGCCAGATTTGGCTCTGTGCATCATGACTTATCATGGACTGCTGCACTCTTCATACCTGCCAGTCACTTCATCCAAAGCTCTCACCCATCATTTCTAGAGGTTAGTTCCTGCATTTGCCATGCAAAGGCTGATATGTTCCATCTGCTCTCTACTTTCACAGTTGAATATTCCAGGACTTGGAATTCCAGTCACTTCCTGGATACCTCTTCAGGCAGAGTTTTCTTCATTGTCATTGCCATCATCAGGACCAGAATAGACACCAAGCAGGGACAAAGCAGAAGATACTGTGGGACTGTGGTGTCTTTTTCCTTAATTGTGCAGAAACATCTGTGATATTCTTTGTCCCATGCTGGAAAATTCCTATCAAGCAATCTCTGTGGAGTAACTCAGGGCAGAAGGATGGTTTGCTGGTCAGTGTGCATGACTGAAAATCTCATCTGAAGCCTGCAGAAGGCTTTATTCAATAAAATGTATTCAAGCTTAAAGTAAATGTCAGTGCATTATGCGTCTTTAAAAAAATTATTAGGAATATTAATGGCAGCAAATTTCTTCTACTACTTGTCATCACTTCCCACGCTCTAAATCACATCTTAAGAACACCCCATTGATGCTGCTCTTTTTTCATTTCCACATTGGCAGATGCCATGGGAATAAATGTCTTGACAAGCAGTTGTCATAATTTCTTTTTCCTCTTCCTTTAGATAGTAACTTACTACCAAAATGCCAATTTTCCAACACACTGTGTCATACATTTAGAATGCATTATGTGTTAAATTACTTTGAAATAGTTGGCAAACGAGCTGGCATCTCTCTGATAACTCCCAAGGAAGCCAAACATAATATGCATGCACTTTTAAATTATCTATAAGCAGTTCTGTTCAGTTTTCAAGGGTGAATGCTCAGCTGTGTTTCACTTCCAATGCATTTTTGTTTAAAGCCCATATTTAAATGTGAGTGCAGTAGTGCATAGGGGGGAAAAAGAAAATTAATATTGTTAGTGTTTCCACAAATTCAAATACTTTTAGTTTTTATATTTGGAATAAGACAATGAAACATAGAGAGAATTTAAAAAACAACATATTTTGAAGGGATTTTAAAGTAGGATCTTAAAGTGTATAGTTAAAAAATAATGTTCTCTAGAAAGTAAATGCAAACTCTAACTTTTAATGGCAGTTTGCCACTTTGCCTTTAAGCACTGCTTTTTCTCTATCAACACCCTTCTTGAATTTGAAAATGATACTACTTACTAAGTTGGTTTTTTTATTAAAATGATATGTAGAAAAGACCTAGATGAAAAGCTATGATAAAGCTCATAGAAGAGTGGGGGAAATACTTTTATGTGAAGGAAGATCCTACTGTGGCTGCATGGCCAAAGAAAAATATGAGTAAGAGCATGGCCCAGCAGAAATGGTCCTGACTGATGTGAGGAAATAGGCTGTTGTGCTTATCCAAATACCTGGCAATAGAGACATTGCAGGATAAGTGGTTACTCAACCATCCAGTAATGCTGTCCCCTCATATGACTGTGAAAATATGTCTTGAATCAGGCTATAAATAGCTGTTTCTCTGATTGTCATGAAGACAAGGGTTTGGGAGAGACATTAGCAAAGCCACCTCTTGAATGAAATGCAGAATAGCATCATTCCAAGGCAAGGGAGAGATTTGCAAACAGAATTTCAGGGGAATTTCAAGAAGGGCCCTGGAAATTGAAAGGAAAAGAAATAAAAGGCTCGAGAACCCGAGAGTCCCTCTTGAGCTCATATCTTGAAGGATGCAAGAAAATGACAAACACTCAGGTACAGCTTGTCTGATAGATATATAGACATTAATCAAGTTAAGCATATGTTTCATTTCTGACTTTAAAAAACCTTTGAACTGCCTTATTGCTTTTGGCTTCTGCAAATAAGCATAAAAGAAAATGAATGTTTTTATCCTAGCTTGTGCTAAGAGTGATTTTGAAATATTAGTTAACATCAAGTTATTTCATGGTTATCATGATAACCTCTGAACCACACAAGGGCACTGGCAATTCAGTGCCTTTCCTCAAAGCAGGGGAACTGAAATGGGATGCCTTCACTAAAGATGTTGGCAGACTGTTTGAAAGCATGGAGTTTTAATAGAAGGTGTCTCTTCAGAGCACAACATTAAATAAAGAGAACCTGCTGAACCTGTAATCAGCACTTCCTTGAAAAATTATAATCAATATGTTGTAAATAAATGTTTGTGGAATTCTGTCTTGGAGAAGGTAATAAGCTGCTACCTTAGTACTTGCTGTAAACCAAAATGTTTGTTACCATGATGTGATTATGGTAATTTAATTTCCATTATGCACAGAAGAAAACAGAGAAGTGGTTTGCTAATGGGTCTTGAACACAGAGAAAAATCCCAGAGTAAATAACTAGTGTAACATCTCAGTGTACTTAGACCTAACTCCAAAGGTCTCCCAGTCTCTGTAACATGGTAGACAATCTGGAGGTTGCTTCACAGCAGCTCCATCTGAGCAGTACTCAGTACTCTGTCATCATTCAGTATCCATTATTTATAGAAGGGAAGTAGGATTTCCCTCTGCAGCCCAGGCCTTTGCCAGCTGCTTGTGTTCTAGTCTTTTTCCTCTCTTTGTTTTACACTTCCTTCTCTGGCCCACAGAAGAAGTGCCCTGGCTTCTCTCATCACCCATCACTGAGTGCTGTCACACAGCTCTAGGAGAGCCTGGCATCCTTAAGCATCATCCAAACTCCAGCTGAATATTTACATTCTTTTCCTCCTTTGTACTTTCTCCTACAAACTGTTCACCTGTACTCTTTGTTTGTGTTTTGTAAACAGATGATTTTATTTGATTTTCTTTCCTTTTTTTTAACCTTGCTTTCCTTTGAGTGATTTTAAAGTAATTATAATTTTAAATCCTTCTGGCAATCTGAAAAGAGAAGATAATGGCTGTTTTTCAGGTCCACAAGCTCCATACTGTACTCCACAGGTTATCTCAAAGTAGCTCTGTCTCTGCTACTTTGGAGAGTAGTTTGAAGGGTTTGGGAAGAGGAAATGTTCATAAGGGTTTGGGAAGAGGAAATGTTTCCTGCTTATCACTGTCAGCCAGAAAAGTTCTCTCATATGTAGCAAACATGGAGAAGCTCACCTTATCTCCAAGGGTACTTTAAATTTCTCCTTTACAGGTTGATTTCTCCTCTGAAGGGAAAAACATGGGTGTTTAGAATAGAGAACATCAGTTCCTCAATGACCATTGGCCCTGATTTAACACTGCAATAGTTCAATTATTTTAGTTCACATTTTCTTCATTTAATCCATTTAAACTAGGAGAAAAAAAAAAGAGAAGGTTGGGATGGGAAGGCAGAAATAAGGCAAATTTAGTTTCAGGGTAGCTAATTGGGCATGGCTGATAATATGAGCAAGGCAGCATGGAATTGAGGCAAAGTCATTTATCCCTGGCTTAAGAAGGTTTTGCAGCCTGTGCTGTCCCCAACGTTACTTCAAGGGTTTTTCATGTGGCACCTGCATGATCCAGCCAGCTCAGGCACATCTACTCAAGCTGCACTTGAGCAGCTCACATAGTCATAACATTTGTTTTATGGGTAGCTTTTGGAATATTCATTGGGAGCTAATTCTGCTTCCTGGATATTAAATGGAGTGTGAGTCTTGGCCTCAGTGACAGGCAATCACTCATACAAACACCTTCCTCCCCAGTAAGATAGTGTGGCTTGGAGTGTTGTGTACGACCACATTAATATAATCTTAGGAGAGGATGTGGATTTTAAATTGGTGGCAAAGTAAGCAAAAAGCAAAGTAAGCAGAAAGCTGTACTGGGGTACTAAAGACTAAATAAAAATACAGTTGGCTAGCTTAATTGTCACTGGCAGTGAAATTACATGCCATTGGTAGAATAATGGAACTGAAACATCGCTGTGTTACCCGTGCTTATTTCTGTGCATCAGCCTCTTGAATGGTCCCTGGCAAATGAATAGGCACCAAGTTTATAATCAGAAAATTCTCACTCCCACAGCTGTGTATCCTGCAATCAGACATTCTGCAAGGAGGAGCAGTCAGTGCTCCCCCCATACATTATATTGAATCTCATCATTTAATCAGCCATGTCTGGGAAGGGATGAGCATAAAGAAATTCTTTTCTGTAATCAGCTGAGAAGCCCTGATCTTGGCATTGCAGATGGCTCTTTTCAGCTAAGTAATTAAGTGTAATGTGTAAGAAGTGTGTGTTACATACAGCGGTTGACTAAACCCTAGTGAAGAGTAGAAGAACAATTTTACAATTCTCAGATGCTGGAGCATTCCCCAAAGGTGACTTTAAGAAACATAACCACTCCTGGTAATGGTGATTTCCTAGTTTCCTACCTCTGGTTCTTGAGAGGTGAGAGGAAAGAGAGCCAGGCCAGATGCTCATACACTATAAATTTTCACTATTCTGATGAGTTTTAGCCTTGCCAGGCTAGTCTTTGCCATCAGACCTAAAAATTTTTTTTTAACATTGCAAACACTTAAATAGACATAATTCTACTTCAGTACACAGGTGGATTTAACTCTGAAGTGAAGATAATAATAATAAAAAATTTTCTTAGAACAGATACAAGAAATCCCATGTCATGCTCTACCCTTTAAAGTCTTTTTCATGAAGGTATAAATCATAATGCCATAAAGGCAGCATGTATGGAAATTTGCTGATTATTCAAGATCCTGATCTGCCAGGTTAGTAAGAAAGTTTAAAAGATTTATCTGACTAAATGTAGATGTCTACATATGAATTACTCACCTTCAGATGTCTTCACAGAGATACAGTTGAAAATGTAATAGGTTCATGATGAATACGATTCATGCCATCTTGGAGTAGATTTTTAAATGGAGCTCAAGAGGAGTTTCTCCTTCTGACTATCTGTTGCCCTCTATCAGATACAAAGGAGTTCCAGAGCATTTAGACATCTGCAGTATAATTATCTAGATCTGACTTAAAGTGAATTGTGCCTCATCATCTGTGACTTCAAATTTTTGCCTGCAACCACAATAATGTCGAATGTTTGGGAATCACTCTGGGTTCAAATAGCAAAACAACATAAACTGAGATAGTGCTGAGATGGCCTATGGTACTGCCTATATTTGCACTGCAAACTCAAGAGAAGCAAAGCCAGTTTGTGAAACCCTGCAGTACCCCTTTTCCCTGATATACCAAGTCAATGTAAACCACATGTAAGTGCAAAGAATCCCTCTAGTAGGCAACTGTGTTGAGTTTTCTTTGCTTGGACATCTGTTTCCTCATCATCCCCCACAAGAAACCTTTTATTCCACGAGGTCTCATTTGGAGCATATCTGTTGTGAGGGGTCTCTGACTACATTAATGTAAGTATTGGGTTTGAGGGTTTTAACTATAAAGTACAAATGCCCAGCTTTATTGCTTACCCTGCAAAACTTGCTGAAGTGTTGCTGAAGGTGACGCTGAGAGAATCACAGATTTACACCAGGTTTTGGTGCAAGTTAGAATCTGCTGGCTTTCATAATACAGTTTACAGCCTCTTCATAACCTAAAAATACTGCCAGTCTATGGCTCTGGATGCATGAGGCAGAGTAGTTTGTTTCCACTGATAGACTCCACAAGGCTTACAGTGATGCATGTAAGGCTGGTTCTAGGAGGCAGCAGATACAAAAACCCCTTGTGAAGGTGTTGGCAGTCACTGAGCTTTGTTTGGTGCCAGCGTTGGAACTGAGACCAGGGTCTGGGATTGGAAGATGGATGCTGAAGATGTTATTTTATCACAAGGTCTGGCCAAGTGCTCAAGTTTGGAACTAAGGAATGGTGCCTGAAACAGACAGATTAATGATGTAAAGTATCTGGGGGGTAGCATTCACTTGGGGTGCAGTTGAGGCTTTCTTTGGGTTTGTTTACTGTTGAGATCCATCAGAGATACAAGTGCTAGGTATTTCTGGGTGTCAAAACATACTTTTGAAGGGAGACTGGGGTGGGGCTGCAATAGCAGTTTCAGGGGTTATAGGTAGGTTTAGCCTCCCCTTAAGGCAATGGGCAGCTGGGTTGGACAACCAGGCTTTAATCTGCAGAAGGAATGTTGCTCTGGCCTTGGTTATAGGGTGGTTGCAAAAGAGAAACCTATTTTGTGTCTTTTTGTGGCCTTCAGCCAAGGCAGAGGTTATGGCTAGCAGGGCCTGATGGAAAGTAGATATTTTTGTGGCAGTTTAGGGTTGGGACTGGTAGCCAGAGGGTAAGAGCTCATTCTCTTTTCAAGCTATGATAAGAACCTAACTCTAACTGTGGCCAGGTGTCATGTTAGGGAAATAGACAGCAGGACCAGAAGACCGGTGTTTAAAGGTGCAATACAGAAGGCACTGTGGACTAAGATACAGGCTTGTGCCAGGAGGCAAGAATATTTCATGCTTCTCTAGAGTCTACAGAAGGGTTTCAAAGATATGATCAATTTTACAGTTGGAAATGGCAGATCCTGAAATACTAGTTTGACTATTTGACTCCTTGGAGGTGCCATGTCTAGGAATCAAGCAGATATTGGCTTTGTAGTATCATAATCCAGTCTATGACTATTCCAACTGGACTCTGGATTTTTGGCTACCAGGCCCTTACAAGTTTGGCTTTATCCAGGAACATGAAGACTCTGTCTAGGACCAAGGGCTGTGCAAAATCTTGATGGCTTTGAATGGGCTTCATATTACTTTGACCTCTTCAGAAGGCTATGCACACATATATATGTGATGCATGTGTGTGTATACTTAATTAATTGATTTTCTATGCTTCTGTAAAGGGATAATAATCTACCTTGGGCTAGGACTGGTAGAGTTGTTAACAGCAGGTCCTGAAGATTTCAGTCTTCAAGGCTTAATCTCTTATAGCAAGAACCATTGCTAGAAGGGAGCAGAGTCAAACCCTGAGTTGAAAGTTGTCTTACTTTGTGTTTGTTTGTTTCCAGTTAGGCCTCTCTGTGTTAAGACTAAAGCCTAACTTTATGAGTTAGGAATAAAATCAAAAGTTTTGGTATGTCAAATTATATACATGTAGTATGCAGGACTAGTCTAAGCCAAAGCCTTGTCAGCAACCCTTCTACAGTGAATAGCAGAGGGGAATCATTTCCCCACCACTGCTGCGCAGTAACCACACTTCTGACAGTAGTTGTATCAAGAGACACATCCCAGTAGCAGAGGGATAAGGAATAAAAGGAGTATAAGGAGTATAAGGAGTATAAGGAGTGTAAGGAGTTTGTTTCCTTTTGGTATCAGTCCTCATCCTAATCTGTAGGCCTGACAAGATTCTAGTCCTCCAGTAAATGAGGACTCTGTAGATGAACCTAAACCACAAATCCTAGCCACAGGCTTAATAATAATAATAAACAACTTATCCAAACAAGAAGAAAGGTCATATTTTCCTACTGGTAGCAGTCCAGTCCACAGACATTTCAGTATCTGTGAATCCAACTAGCTCTTCAGTTGAATCTTGTCTTAATTATACAGCCCAGAGCTGTCTCTTCTCCGCAGTTCTCCCTTGAACTTGGAGAAACAAAGAAACCACACATGGCCCCACATCTCATCCTCAGCAGTGGCCCTTGCATCACTAATTTGAGACCTTCAGCCCCTCTTCCATAACTCTCATGTCCTCACCAGTCTCAATCTTAGGTGTAAATAATTTTTACATTTTAGCTACAGAGATGAACTTCTGACTAACCTTAAGCCAGTTTCTTTCCAACATGAATTCTATTGCACTCCTCTGCACGTGACATGACAAAGCTGCTCCTGCTCTCAGCAACTGGAACCATATGAAGTAGCCTAACCTTTTTTCACAAATGTTCTAGAAATTAGAAAATAAAGGAAAAACCAAGCAGGACCCAGAAAATGTCCTAGCAATTTGATCCTTCCAGTTTAGAGCTCTACATCTAAGCCTGTCCTGAATTTAGACTCGTTTAGGGCCACAGAGATTCCTGCTACAGCAACAACAATCTAATTTCAGTATTCGCCTTTATTCCAACTCAGAGTGTCTTCTAGTTTCCTTTAACCTTTTGTCACCTCTCTGCAGCACCAGTTCTAGTTGTAAACCTAACAATAATGCAGAAATATCTACTTGGACAAGAAAAAAAAGTGTAAGATTTTCTATTCCTTGCTTGACCACATTTTTTTCCCATATCAATGGACCATGCAGAAATGAGCCTTGCCTCCATTGCTGCATATGTTCCTGCCTTATCTCTGTTCCAGCTCATTTTGTTCCTGCCCTACAAGTGACATCATGGTTGTTTCCCTACCTCTGAGTTTTTCTTTGGCTAAAGATGTGTGAGAGAATGGTGGGCTCAATCCTTTAAACACAGCAGCTGTTGCAGGAAAACACCCAAGATTAATTGCTCACAGACCTCCTGGACATCCTTCTGTTTCAGGAAGGAGACAAGGACAATGAGTTCTTGGTAGTCTTTGTGTTAAAGACCTCTGAAGCTATTGTTCAAACTCTCTAGTGCTGGGTAAAGAGAGTGGAAAATGAGTAAGAACTTATCAGGTATTTGCTTTCCCCAAGTTCTTGGAAAACTCTCTTGCTTTTCATGGGATCCAGTCCAACTGGTGCCTGGCTGGGGGCAAGCAAAGCTACATCAGTGTCCCTGTGTGCTGCAGCCTCTGTGGCTCCCCAGCTGGGCCAGGCAGATGAGCCAGGAGCTATCAACTCTTTGGAGAGGGGGCAAGAGAATCCCTAGAGGGAGGAAGAGCTGGTGCAGCACCCTCACACTTCCATGTGCAAATTCAGTGTCACACAGCCACCTCTCACTGAGTGGGTAACTTTATTACCAACAACTACAGGACATGCTGGATGACCTTTGTATCTGTTAGAAACCAGACAAATTGTAAATAAATGGGGCTGATCAGGTTTTTTTTTGCACTGTCACAGAGTATCCCAGGTTCTTATGGTGTTTCTCAGGCTCTAGGAATGTTCCATGAAGTTGGATGCTGATAATCTCTCTTTAGTTTTCTTCACCATTCATCTTTTCTCATCAATTTCTCTTTACAAGTTCCTTTGTACTGGCCAAAACTGTTTTTTACACCCAGTCAGAGGTTTTATCCCATCTGCTATGGACGTCTTACTCTGATTTGTTTTGTCCTTTAACTTGCACCAGTCCCTGAACTGACTCTATCCAGTTTATGTCCTTACTGAGACAGATTAAATACAAGTAAGACCTTTTCTCCTACAAGGTCAGTTTTTTCTCAGGGCCTTGCATAGCAGTTTATCTAGCCAGGTTGTTTTGGGACCTACAACACCACGTGAATAACAATGCCTCCCCTTGCAGCTGGCAACCAGCTGCTAAAACCTGCTTTGGAATCTCCAGGAACAGACTGTCCTGCAGACCTTGGGGCATTAGCAAAACACATTTACAGACCCAAAAGCCCCTTTAAGGGTGGGAGTACACTTGGAGAGGGCCTTCCAGGTCTGTTTTGAAAGGAGTTTGAGTGCACCACAGCTGCCTATGGCACAGCACAATGCACGGTATGTGGGAATGATTAGTGAATTAACTTTAAAAGCATGCTGTAGCTCTGGTTGAAGAAGCTATTGTAGAATTCCACAGTAGTATCCTTAGAACTGCTCCAGTAAGCCCCACTCAGACCAACACAAATATAACAACTCTCTGCCCTCATGTCCTGGGGTGACCTGACAACGTTGCTACTTTAGGGCACCAGGCAATACATCACCTCACCCATCTTCCACACTAGGTTTTGAACCTTTGCTCATTCATTAGGCCATCCGGGAGCTCTCATCCCTCTTGGGAAGAGCAACAGTTTTCTCTTGCTTCTCATCCTATGTCCTGCTGCCCCTGTTACCTCCTGCCAGCTCACAGGCAAAGGAGATCTGCTTACACCTGAGTCAACCTTTAGTCCTCACACACGTCTTACACTAGTCCTTTTAATGTTCAGAGTCACCTCTGCAAAATTTGGACCTTACTGACAGTAACCTTAAATCCTTCTCAACCTAAAAGCTAAAATAAAACCTTCCAGCCCATGCCCTACTTGCACGATCTTCTCTTTAGCACAAATCAAACTCTTCACTCTCTGCTTTCCTAAATAATAAATCTTAACCTATCCCTAATCCCAGTGCAAGCAGTAATCCTGTTACCCCAGCATGATCTGGTATGCCAAATGACTGTGACTTTTTGGAGCCTGTTGCTTAATTGTTTGGGGTTTTTTCTTAATTGAACTGTAGGTCATTATTGTCAGTGTCATTTCTTTTCTCATTTGTTGTCAATTCTCCTGTTGATGCTAATGAGCAAATAAAAAGCACATGTAGGCTGAGTTAGCAGTCAGGTTATGCTAACAGCACAGACTAAGAGTTGGGGTTGCTTCAGCATTCAAGGTCAACAGGATTAGAATTTGGGGGTGGAATTAGGTGTCGGGGTAGGGCAGAAAGCTCTAACACTGGTTGTGCCAGTATTTCTGGGCAGTGATGAGGGTGTTAGGAAGTTTGGATTTGCAGTTAGGTTGTTACATGTTACAGAGATTGGTTTGGTGCTGGACCCCAGAGAGCCCCACAGGTGGTCTGGAAAGGGCTCTCCCACAAGGATACTGCCCACACCAGCACCCAGCGCTCTTCTCTGAATAATGGAGGGCATTTGGTGCTCCCTTCCCGTGGCCTAATTTAGGATGGGGCAGTTTGGTCAGACACCTGCTGCACCTGGCATGGCACTGGTGTCAGTGAGCAGTGCATGGACTGAGAAAATCCCACTGCAGTGTCTTCAGAAGCTTGTCTGAGAGCAGATGAGGTGCAGATGTCATTCAACAGACATGGCAAGCAAGATTTTAACTCTCTGAGAATTAATATTTATTCCATGGTAGTACCACCAGCAAAATGCAGGCTCTAAGAGTTTTATTCCCACAAGGATTAGAGAGAGTTAAGGTACAAGTGCCTCCTTCATCATCCCTGTTAATTTAAGTGAGCACCTGAAATTGCATACCTTGCCAGCAGACCTGAGCGAGCATAACAGGTTCTACTTGGAGTTGCCATAGCATCTTAATAAACTTGTTTAACCTAAAAAACAACAGAACCTGAAGTTTTCTTGATGTGGCAAGAGGTTAATTTTGCTGAGCTGAAGGGCCTGCAGATAAAGAGGGATCTCGTGACAAAGATAAAGAGGCAATTTGCAATGATGGAGGTCCTTAAATATGCTGGGAACCATATAAGAAAAAAATTATACAAACATATTAACACGATACCTGTAAAAACTGAATGTAAGTCTTGTTGAAACAGATCATATTGGCAAGCCTAGAAAATGAATTCACTGGTTATATAGGGCTAGCAGCAATTCATTTACCACAATTTACAACACAGGTCTGTTTGAAAGCTGAATTCATCTTGGTGGGCTTAAAGGGAGTCTGCATACGTATCCCAAGCAGTTGGATTTTTCTGAGTGATGATGAAATTGAGGATTTAAAAGGCAACTTTCAAAAATATATTTGTATTTCTGAATCTCTCAGCTGCTGATGGAGAGCGGGTAGAAGAACAGATGTGTGGCCTGTTTTCAGCCTGATGTGGGTATGGGGCTGTGCCTCAGCCTGAGACATTACATACAGTGTCTAATCCTCTGAACCATAAAATCTCACGTGAATAGTGCCATTGATGAAGCTTGCAGGTAAGGGCTGCTTGTGTGAATGACTGCTTGAAGGACCCGGCCCTCTAATTTCAGGCTGTAGGGAACTTTCCTAGCTGTGTTTTGTTTAAAAACACCTAAAAATCAGATCCTAATAACATTCCTGGCAGGCTTGCTGCTGTGGTGTAGAAGGTATTGCTGATATTTAGCTGATGGCTATGACTGTGGAAAACGATGAACAGATTAAGGCTCTCAGTGGAGCTGATCCAATTGCACTGGGAGCAGACCTCGCTCCCAAATGTTGGTAAGGCTGAACTCTGGGACTGGGGATAGAAAACAACCTGTGAAAACACTATGAAATACAGTGAAACTGACCTTCCAGTCTCAGTTTTATGCCCAAAGGAGAAGGTGGGAGGCAGAAAAGAGGGAAAGACTCTGGTTAATAAACTTGTGTTCATGATGTGAGTCATTCCTCCAGTGTCTGCAAAGAAGCAGTTAATTTATCTCCCAGGGATAAATTAACACTGTAACTGCTTTGCCAGTCTAATTACCTTACAAGCTAAAAGGAAATGAGCAGTTGTTCCTTAATAGCTTTTTCTGCAATGAACTGCTGCAAACATTGGCAGTAAATATAATGGAGATGAGAGGCGTGCGTGGAGTGAGGCCAGTGTCTTGCCCTAAGTAGTGAGGTTTGCTCGCTCTTAGAGAAACTGGAGAGAGGCAAATTTCATGCTGTGAGATACACTGGATATATATGGCAGACAGCTGTCTTGGGTTAAGAAACTTGGAGAGTCTTCTTCCTTACCAAGTTTGCTCTGCTGCATACGAGGACTATTTTGTGATAAATGAATATGACTCATGCTAACAATTGTAACTATATTGATATTTTAGAAAATAGTTGTTAAAAAGCAATAGAGGAAAAGGATATTTTATTAGTGCCACAAAACAGATGTTTTCAGATGTTCATAAAATAGGATACAGGATGTAGTTTGAGATAAGTAAAATCCGAAAACTGAACAGGCCTCAGGATAATTAAAGAATCGGCCTTGGGATGGACAAAATTGAGATGATTCCAGATATCTATGATATAATAAGGCTTATTTTTGGAATATAATGCTGGCTTCTGTAACACAAAACTTGGGGTGCATGTGCAACCTGTGGGGTCGTTCAAAGGACAGTGACGATGAGGAGAAGCCTTCGTCGAAAGCGACCACTGAAAAGCCAAAAGACCCTTTAGCAACAACTGCAGCATGGGCTAGGCAGTATAGGGGCATAGATTTCAAGAATCTAAAATAGGAGGAAATTTACAGGAAAATATTGATGAATATGTATTAGCATCCAGTATGTAAGTCATGTCTGGATTCCTGTGCTTTTTGTAAATGAGACAGGGTGAGAAAAACCCTCCCCATACCCCAATAAATGGTTTTGTGTATGCTTTATCCAAACCACTGCCAAATTATTTTGTATCTGCTTGATTACATTTGATTGTATTATTCTATATAAAATTGATGCTCAATTAAAATTGCTGCTAAATATAACTTTGTTGTTTTATTGAATTAGACATACAGAACTTCATTCATAACAATTTAATTCCAAATATTTTACATGAATGTGAACTATAGATCATTCCAAGCAAGAGATATATAGGTTGGTTGGTTTTGGTGGTTTTGTTTTTGTTTTCTTTTTCTTTAACCATTCCATATCTTCTTTCATGCAAGGCATAACTGGGGTGATAATTCATGTAATTATTTTGACTCATATTCCAATACCACACTACTTTTTTTTTGTCATGAAATAGGTTTTCTGGTGCACCCAGAGAAAGGATTATTAAAACAAATACATGCCTAGGAAAGTGAATTTGAAGGCTTCAGAGAGCCAAAACTCTAATTCTGTGTCTCTTTGCTCTTCTTTGGAAGTTTCAAATGATGCCACAAATTTGGTTGTGAGCACTAGCTGTGGAAAAAAAGTCAATGGCTATAGCATGTGGAACTCAGTCTGAGGAGACTTGACAGGTAGTCATTTATCACATGATAAGCTTATTTCTAGATGTTTCTCTAGGCAGAATCAAACACTTGAGTATTGTTATAAAGACCTCTGCAGGTGGGTTTTTAAAAATTTAGGCTGAAAATCTCACAGGATTTAAATGTCACAGTGCTAAAATGCTCCAATATAGGTAGAGGAAAGGTGAGCTTTTTGGAGGCAGTAGTTGAAGCAGAAAGAATCAAGAAACTCACACTGGGAATATTTGTACCTGCAACTTCCCACTCAAACCCAGTATTTACTGTGAACAGGCTTTCAGAGCCTGTCTAGTGTGACAGTTGCTTGAATTAAATGCCAATTATTCATTACTTAGTCACCAAAATGTCTGATAGTGCATCAGTTTCTTAGCAATTGTACAGCTGGTTAGGGAAAAAAAATAATCAATACAACACCTACTCAGCAGAATTTATTGATTTTTAGTCAAAACTAAAATGTTATGCAGAGATGGTTCTGATTCAGTGGCAGCTCCAAATAGGTATTTTCTCCTGGGACCACTGTACTTGACAAAAGGGGCTGATGCAGCTCCTCTGCCAGAGCTGCTACCCCAGCTGAGCTCCTGCTCAAGTGCTCCCTAAGGCCACTCCTGCAAAATCAATCCTGGAAAATCAAAGGGAGGGATGGGGAATAACGAGCTTGACTGTTTAAATGAGTGAGGTGGGAAAATCCTGGGAAACAGGATCCTCTTCTCCCTGTATGGCTGAACCTGGAGGGAACACCCTGAGTGCCTGTGACACTTGGATGTCCCTGAACCAGGTTTGTTTTTGTCTTTATTTTTACTTCAGACAATTTGTTTCACTGGTTCCTCTGTCAGGTACCCAGGTTGCACCTTGGGAGTTTCCAAGCTCCACATCTCTGGGGCACTTTGGTTTTTTCTTTGGTGGTAGTTGGTGGACATGCTAATATTTTTATACTGACAGTGTTTTGAATTGTGCTGGAGACAAAACTGTTTCAAAAGGCTGAAACCTTCTGCACAGAGGAGTCTGATCTCCCAAGATGTCTCTGACTGTTTTGAAATTAAAATGATATTTTGACTGAAAGTGCACTAAAAGACAGGCTCAAAAAGTGCTGGAAACTGAGATTTAAAGGTGGTTCCTATGCAAAACAGGTAATTCTACTTAGCTGACATTGTGTTGTAGGAAACTGGAAGGGTAATGAAATGAGTTTGGAAACTCTCTTCAGTGAAAAATAATTTCAGCAAGCTTTGGAAAAGCTTACAGACTTTTCTGGTACCCTCTGCCACCCCTCTTCTTCCTGTCTTACCTCTCTGAAGTAGGAAGAGGAAGGTACAGAATGCAGTAATCTTCTCAAAACCTTTGTGAGGATGCACTTTGGGGCAAAGAATTGAATATAAGCAATAGAAAACCATTTGCCATGAAATGGCTGGAAATACAGTGAGGACACCTCTCCATTTCTTTATTACTGAAGAGAGTTTGAAATGCAGAGCCTTCCTGTGTTGTGCCAGCAGGGCAGTGGGTCTCCCACACTGTGGCTATATGGTAGCATATGGCTTCTATATGGAGGAAGTGGGATATCACAAATAAGGCCAGCAGAAGATGATTTTATCCTCAAGTTCTCTCATTGGTGGCAGTAATTCAAAAGGTTAGCTATTCACATTTTGAAATCTGGAAAATTTATGAGTTTTGGGGTAAAAATACTGGAATCTTGTCAAGAATTGCAGAAAGAACTGTGCTTTCAATCTCTAAGTCCATTAAATGATGTAACCTAAGAAAATGCATTAGTCTCCTAATTCTATATTGTCAATAAAATGTGGTCTTACTTAATTTTTTGCTTTTGTTAATTCCTTTTTCTGATTCTTGATTTGTGTCCCTATTAATTAGTGTTTGGTATACTCTCTGAAACAACATTTGTTGATTTCAAATCATTTGGCCAGAACAGAGTAAGGAATCACAGGAAAAGGGGATTTTGGTGGGCAAGAAATCCATCTGCTGGATTTTCTATTAGAGATCCAACATAGCCTGAGAAAGCAGGGGTAGTTAGAATTTGTAGTTAGAATTTCAACAACAATATTCTGTGAATTGGGTTTGTTCCCTGATCCTAAATTGGTCAGATACAACCCAAAGTATCTTCTGTTAGTTTTAAATGTGCTGGAGATTTTTATAATCATCCCAGCACTGGGGGAAAGAAGAAGACTGATTGCTAGAGAATTAAATTATAACTGAGTATGATTGATTATATCTGTATTTTTTCACTTTGTTCACAATGTATTTTTCTCTTAGAATAGTTTGTCTTATGTGCCAAGATGTCAGGAAAATGTTTGTTCAGTGTTATGAATCTTACTTTAAGCTAGAAGAGGAGATGAATAAGTAATACCAAGCCTGTATTAACTTTTTATACATGTCCTTAGTTACTGAGGACTTCCTTACAAAGCTGGATCTTTTCATACCTCCAGGGTACATGGGTGTGATACACTTTTAACCATTATCTGTCTCATGCTCAAACATTTTGAAGATTGTTCTGCAATTATTAGACTATTTTACTCACCTGTGGAGTTTTCTTTATATATATATATACACACATATTTTCAGTTCCTTCTTTCTCAAAAGTCAGGAATAGTCACAGATTCCACAGTGTAAGAGGAGAATGGGGGCAGTGAACCAAAAATTGAATAAAACTAGAATATAATGTTATTAAAGTAATTCATTATTACTGGCTGAGCTATTGGTGGCATTGCATGGTTTATACAAGTGTGCTGTCCAGAAACTTCCATTACCTTGGAGAGTCATGAGTTGTTATATTACAGTTCTTCATCTTAGAAGGTGGTCATAAGAAAGTTTAGTGCTGAGACTAGAAGAATTATACCAGAAATAAAATCCATAAGGTCATTGAAAATGCTTACACAGGAGTGTGTGGTTATTTGGTTATAAAAAGCCTTTTATTTAGTAAAATATCTGCTGTTTAGGAAAGGCTGGAATTCATATAAAGGTTGCTCTTAGACATAAAATCTATTAAAAAGTATTGTGAATAATTACTTGTGGTAAATGTTATTGACATTGACTCATAGGGTCTGATGTACATTGGTTTAATGTTCCAAATAACAGGTCTTAAAATCCAGATTCTTCTACTTTCAAGTGTCCCTAATGCCCCAATAAATTAACTCTTAGATTAACACTTCATTGAATTAAGGTAATCAAATACGTTCTTTAGAATCTGCACGACTCCTAAAAGACCTCAGCTGTGTTTTTCAGAAATAATTAGAAATTTAGAAACTTTGAAAATCTGGAGTCTCACTTTCTCATAACTTGTGGAAAACTGATAAATTTTTCTCCTTCTGTCTTTTTCCTTCTTCCTGTATCACCCTTCCTGAGCGTTGCTGAGCAAAGATGGGCTCAGTGCTGTTTGTGTGTCTCCAGCCCAGGATGTGGACAGCAGTGGTTGCTGTGGGTGGAGAGAGCAGGTCAGGAGAACGTGGCTGGAAGGGCTCAGGTCTGTTCCTCTGGGTACTGAGGGGGTGTGAGCAGCTACTGCTTGTTGTCAGGAGCATCCCTCGCTCCACTTGCATTGTGGTGTGTGTTGTAGTTATGGTTTAAGGGTCTGGCTTAGTAGGATCTCCTTTCCCTGTAGGCACTTTACTGTGAGGAGCCCCAGACTTTGGATAAGAACAAGAAAATCTGTCTTCTAAAGAGAAAGGTGTTAAGCCACAGCTGGGGATGACAGACTTTTCCCATGAAATCACTGCATTGCACTATGCATTAAGTGCTGTACCTCTACCCCAGGTAAAGAAATCTTCTGTGAGGAGGAGAACTTCTGAAAACTTAATGTTAGTGACTATGTAAATATAATATGCTTTATTGGGCAAGTCAGTTCACAATTTCACATGGTGTGTTGTGCTAGAGAGTAATGGAATGCCATTGCACTCAGGCATGGCATGGAAATTTCTGTGCAGAAATCATAACAAGGCCCTCTGGAAATGTTCGTTTCGCAGCCTATAAATAGGTGAGACCACCAGCCCTGTAAAGGGTTACTGGGTTGCTGGCACTTTCTGGCCAGGCAGGGAAGTCATAAAATGAGGATTTCATTACTTGGTTGCAGAACTGGAAGAGAAAAAACATTGCTTTCAGAACTGAGGAGGAGAACTGAGTAAGAATTCAGAAAAGGCTGGAGAGCCCAGCTAAGTGAACAGAGAAAGATTTTACTCCTCCAGAAAGGTTCTCTGAGTTCCTGTCACAGAAAATGCCAGAAGGCTGGGTGCTCCTTACTTGTTGAGATACCAAGTCTTTTGAATTTGATCAAACAAGAGTTTACATTGGAAAGGATCTTAACATCCTTAGTTGTACATTGAAATACACTTTACATTTACTTTCATTTCTAAAATACCTATAGCCTGTGTAAAACACTAGAGCCTGTGATTATGCTTAACTGCTCGAGCTTCTGGGATTTTGGGGTGACTTTAATTTCATTTTTCATTACTTAAATATTAACTAAATATAGTACATCCATGGCTGGTTGTGAAACAAGACCAGTTTGAAACACTAGTGATGTGTTATTGGTTTGACTGGTGTCCATGGATCAGGACCAGGAATAAAAAGGAAGCATTTCCCCCAATATATCTGCTCTTGCCTGTTTTGGAAGAAATGTTTTCTCACCTTCCTGAGAGGAGGAATGACTTTGCACAGATCAGTTTAGGTGTGTGGACATAAGGCTTACCAGCAAATGCAGAAAATATTTCTTTGACTGATGCGGTAATGTCAGATGTAAAAGAGCAGGCAAAGCAGAATAGATAAGAAAAAATAATTTTAATATGACTTTTACAATAAAAATTCAATAGGTTTTTACAGAGAACAATGAAAATTAGTGTTGTAAAAGTGGCAAACAGGATACTCATGCTCTCTGCAGCCATTCACATAAATCTCTTCACTATGATGGCAAATTCAATGTAATTTTCTACTCATTTCTGAAGCAGCTTAAGATTTTACATTGAGAGCTCCGTTTACTGAGAATAACATGAACTTGTTTCAACTTAGAAAACAATTAAAGATAGTGGCTACTGATGCCTCCAAACCATGGAAATATCCAAGTATTTCCAACATTTATTTTTGAGTAGGTAGAAAACTAATATGGTCTCTACAAGAATATTTTTAAGACCTCATTTAGACAGCATTATGAATATACAAAATGTAACAAATGCACTGCTCACAGGTGATTGGGGTTTAACCTGACCTACTTCTGCTTGCAGTTGCTACAGCTAATGCTGCTGTTTAGAAAACACCATTTTCCTGTGATTTTGTAGACAATAAGAAGCAAGACTTGCTTTCAGCTGCTTTTCTAGATAACAGGCATTTTAAATCAAGGGATAAACATATTCCTGAAAAAGATTTGGCAAAACCTTTTGCTTGTTTTTCTGCAGATCTGAAAAATAAGTTTTGGAAATCATTCTGTCAGTTCTCAAAACATGGAAATGTTCAGGTACACCTTAGTAAGAAAGATGTTTAACTTACAGTGAACAGGATCAGGAAGTATTTTACAGCTCCTCTAAGTTATTTCTGTCCTCTAGGTAAGGGTTCAGTAATTAAACTTTGTCTATTAAGGGTGAAGAAGAGACTCTTTCAGTGATTGCATAATGCATCTCTTCAACAGCATTTAGCATGTTTACTGATAGTCTTAAAATAGTCACATCCTGACTGTGATGTGTTGGGAGAACTTCTATAAATACATGTTAGACCATTAAAAATCTGATGATTAATACTTGGTTGTGAGTGTACCTATGCACACATTATTGCCCATGTCTGTACTACCTCTGGAATATGTGACTTTCTTCTGTTTTCAAAAAATAAACGTGTTAGGTTAATTTAATCACCTTCCCTGAGAAAACAGTGCGGACTTCAGGCAATTCTGCTGTTTACTGTACAATTCTGGAGCTTCCAGATTCGATGGAGGTTGGGCACTGTGTTTGTCTGAGCAGTGCTCTGTACTGCCAGGCCAAGGAGGATGTGTTTACATACTGTGAGAGTATTGGTTTCAGAAATGATATAATTTTCTGACCTGTAAAACCATCTTTGCTTGATTATTCAAAGTCTACAAGTACTGCATTCATATCTACTGCTGTAATAGCTGAAAGACTACTTCCTTTAAATAAACTGACTTGGACAATCTGTGGAAAACTTAGAATCAGTACAATCATAATTTATAGCTTTAACCTAATTTATTTTGCATGTCTTAGGAATGGATTTTAAAAAATGTAAAATGGGTGAATGTTATTTTGAGTAATAGATAATTGTATTTGAGCATATAAAACTTGCATTTGTCAGAAAAGTAACTGACCTGTTGAGAAACATTTTCCTAAAAAGCTTCTTAAATTAAACTTTGTCAATGAAATAGATTTTTGTAGGGGTATGAATAGTTTATTGTCTGGGAAAAAGGACATCTCACCTCACAGTAAGTTTAAGCAACAACAAAACTTTTCCATCCAAGTTTCTAGACTTTCAGCAGATTCAACTAGTATCTATAATTAAATGCATGAACTGAGTTGAACTCTGGAAGAGAGCTGGTAAATTATTTCCTGGGATCCTTTCAGCTTTGCTTTCTTTTTCATTCCTTCCCATAACCTCACCACCTCCTTTGCTCTCCCTATCCCCCACCAAGGATCTGGTCATTAGTCCTTTTCAGAAAAGGAGTGAGCTTTTCTAGACATCCCTGAGGTTTCTGTGTCACAAGCAATGAGTCAACTCCTAAATCAGGTGCTAAAGCACCTCATGGAGTTGGTTCTTGTCTAGGGCTTTGTTTGTGGGTATGTTTTCCTCTCACTGTCAGACTGAGCATGGAAATCCCCAGATGTGGAGTTTCCTCCCCTGAAATGTGAACTTTCCTCCCCAGCCCATTTGTGGAGTCAAAGCCACTCTAGAGCGTCCCCCTTGAGGCAAACCAGGCAGTAACTACTGGCTGATTCCCAGGGAAAGCAGGTTTAGAAAGCAACCTTTAAAGGCCATCTGGATTTGAGATGGGATGGACTAACCAAGATGAATTCAACTAGTACTTAACTAGCCACAGAAATGTGTGTGCTGCTGAGCTCCCTGGAGTGTGGCATGCCCTTCTTCAAGGAACTCGTCCTCGTGTGGTTTTCATTCCAAAGAGAGAAGCGCTCATGGCTCACAGACAGTATCTTGTCTTTGGAAAGATGTCATTCTTAGAGTCATTAGAGGCTTAGAGGCTTTCTGCCTCAGGGTCAGGTTTTGATCCATTTGTTTCTCTCTTTGAAAGAGCTTGACAAAAAGAGGGGGTAACCAGGGCAAGCATATACATCTTAAAATACATTCCAAAGCATTTTTATGTTATTCCTTAGTGCGAGGTGCTTTGCCTACGTTTCACCAGGTGGTATCTGGCTTTACTGGGAGTGTTCTGTCAGATTGTAGCTATTGTCATTTGCTGGGCACTTCAGAGCTTGAAATTAGGCTGAGCAGCCTATAATCCTCTCACATCATACCTAGCAGCCTTCTTTGGCAGTCAGGTAACACACTTTCTTTCTGTGTGTTTGCTAAAGGTTTTGAGATTGCTTTGTACTATTTTAAACAATGGTATCTTGATATTCTTTAGACTTTGTTTCAGTGCCTGGTACAATTTATGCTGCATTTAATCAGTGGTGCCTTTGTTCTTTTACAATGTAAGTTAATTCCCAATAACACTACTTAAAATAATAGCTCTTGCAAAGTCAGAAAACGAACAATCTCTTTGAAAAAATCAGGTTAAGTGAGAATGAACAGAAGTTTACTCCTTGATTTACAAAAGGAGAAACAAAATTTGATGTATAATTGCTTATTTAATCTCTAACTGAACATAGGCACTAATTTTCTAATGAGAATATGTGCATGTTAATAGAAAAATTTAAAAATATGATAGAGATGTTTAGGAATTTTTTGATCAACCAGTCTGGTTCTTTTTAACCAGTGGCTCAAAAGTAATAACAAAATAAGCATATTGCACAATGTTACATATGTAGGACTTTTAATGCTGGCTGGGGAGTGCTTAAAGAGAAGGAAGAGGTTGTTCTTGCCTTCTGAGTGGCAGCAGGATCTAGTGCAGATAACTCAAGGACTTCCACAAATGTTCTGGTATGGTCTTAATGGGAAGCCATGCTGAAGAAAAATTCAATTCTGTTTGGATTTATATTGTATTTTCTCTTCCTTCTGGACATGCATACTGGAATCTGGCACTGTCTGAGAGGACAAACTGTCTGAAGGACTCAAGATGGACATATAGGGATCAATCAGATACAGGTTGCAGAAAAAAATCACTAAAAATTAGTCATTTGAACCACAGCCACATCAAGCCTTTCCCCTTCTTTTAGGCAACCATAAATCCATGGAGATTAAACTATCCTTCCCTTCTCAAGTTCTGCCAAGAAGTTACACAAAACTTCCTGATCAGCATTTTTCTTGATGCTTTTTGCAAAGCTTGGTGTTATAACTCATCTTTATTTAAGCCTGGAATAGTGCCTGAAGAGTTGTATCTCAGTCATTTGAGGAAGCAATTTCTGACACTTGCCCAGTCCAAAAGGAAATAAAACTTCCAAAAAATTTATTTGCAATGTCCGGATGGCTCCTTGTGATTGCAAAGGAGAGTGCAGAAGCTGCTTCCTGCTGGTGCCTCCAGGAGGACACAGCACCCTGGTGGTTTGGGAAGGGTGGAGCTGAGGTGGCACTGTCACCCTCAGCATTAACCCCAGTGTGGCTGGCTTTCAAGGGAGAGAATAAGGGGTTACTGAAGCAGATGGTGAAGTCCAGCTTCTCCTGCTCTGCTCCTCTGCACCTCCCCCTGAATCCTTTGATATCCTTAAAATCAAAGGGAACTGATGAAAAGTCTGCCTAGAACTTTCTAAAGTCCAAATTGGACTTCCTTCAGGTCCTATAGCACTGATAGCTGGGAATGCCCCTGGTTTAATCTTTTTTTTGACTCAAAACAAGTGCATCAGAGGCTGCTGGTACCTGGAGGAAAGGACTCCCATGCTTCTCAATGAACTGTGTGAGCAGAATACAGCAGCACAGTGAGCTTGGGATATGCAGACCCTCAGAAACAAAGACCAGCAGTGTGGAAAAGGCTCTCCTTGTTGAGGAGTCCTAGCCAAGCAGCTCTGCAGCTTTTTGTAGGTAACATTTTCTAGCTCTTAGTTTTTATCACTGATGCTTAGGCACAGTAGAAATGGCCAGGGTGTGAAAAGAACAAACAGTTCAATGTCAAGAGCAAATCATGTGGCTGCAAGTCAGCCTGCTTGCTTGCTGCACTGGAAGTGCAGCCAGGTTACAGCTGGAAATTCCCAGTCAGGACATAAAATTAGAAACTGTTTTGCTCCGAAAATAGTGGAGGTGTGGAGAGAGAGAGACCCATCCACAGCAGCAGGGAAACCCCCATGTTCTTGAGAGGGTTTCAAGAAGGTGGAAAATCAGATTTTGTGGTGAAGGTGAAATGGCAAAGGTACCTGGAGGCTTCAGTGCAGTCCATCAGAGATCTGGAGGTGGAGCCAGCTGCAGTGCTGCCCATGCCTGCCTGCAGGCTTTCTCCCTATCCCATCCATCAGCCCAGTCCCACTGCCTGTGCCTGCTGCCCCTGGGCACACAGAGGCTGGGCACAGCAGGGACTTGCTGCCAAAACCTGTTTTACACGGGCACATTCTGGCAGAAGAAAGTCAAAGAGCTTTAGGGATGTTTATTTTTACTTCCACCCTTCTTCTTGCTTTTTTTGGCAGAGGCATACGCTGCACTTGCTTTAGCAGAGCATTGATGAAATGTAGCCTTCCCTTCTTGACGTTATGCTGTTCTCAGGGCAGCAGGACTCACTTCTGCTTTCTCTCCCTGTTTAACAGTTAATGATCTGGAAAAGAAAACAAGGGGTAAGGTGACATTTGCAGGCTGCAGCTCCCAGAGGAGATGGGCTCTCTGCAGGAGCTTGAGCCCCTCATACCCTCTTACCCTCTTACTTCAGGGCCAGCAAGCTGAAGTAGCTGCTGGTGCTCCCATATAGCAGCCACCCCTCATCACATCTTTTATCCTTGAGACTGGGATGGGAAGGCAGTACTGGGAACTGCAGAATATCTTCTTTGAAAGTCATTCTGAACAAGGCTTGACTCAATTTACCATTCTGGATTTTCAGAAGATACATCATTTTCTCTCAGAAAATGTGTGTTCAAGAGATATAAACAGCCAGCTGCAGTTCTAAAATTGTCACCTCATCACAACTGCTCAGGTATCAAGAATGTCAGCAGTACAGCAGGTCGATGAGAGCAAGGGATTTTAGCTCCCACCCTGGATAAAGACACCATGATCACAGTAATGATATGATGATTCTCTAGTTTATAGCAGAGAAAAGAATAAGAGGTAGCAAGGAAGCATATTTCAGTTTTATACTCTCAAAAATGTTTCAAATGTATTTATATTTTTCGATTGGGTGAATTGCTGGAAGATTAAAAGTTTTATTTCTTCCATGAATCCAAGTAAATGTGAAGCATTGATTTAAAAATAAATAAGCATTGATTCCTTTAGTCACTGTCACTTTAACACTCACAGTGGCAGTGCTGCTTGGAGAAGGTGAACAATGTACTTTGCTGGCTTTTAAGTCACACAGCAGAGAAGACAAAGCTCTTCCAGCTCAAATTCTTGATGGTGCACTGCAAAATGAGATGATAATTACATCACACTGAGCACACGTTCACAAAGTCAGCAGCTCAGTTTTGCTTAGCTTGCAGCATGCCATGGGCATTTAGGGATGTTCTTTCATTTGCTGGTGAGATGGAATCTTTTACACATCAGTGTGGCTTTGGGACTGTAGTCTGGAGCTAATCAGGAGGTATCTCCATGGTATCTTCTGTTAGACCTTCTCCTTCTGCTCTTTCAGCCAAATCATACATGTATACTCCCAATTCTAGTATTTCAGGTTTGGTATCAGTTTCTTTGGCTATCCATTTGTTTCTGAGAAGAGTTCTACTGCATTTTTTTACAGAGGGATGATCAAGAAATGCAGTCCCTAGGCTTCAAAAACATAAAAATGTTGTTGGTTCAGGTGCTTCGCTCCAGAAAGTTGAAACCACAGCAATTCAGACTTCTCAATTTCCCTGTGTCCCATCATGTGAGACACCTTGAGTTGGGTTATTTGATCTGGAAGGGCAAAACACTTGCACAACTGGTCACTGGTGGGAGGGTGAGATGAGGAGGCCCTGGCTGGTGTCTGCAGCCCTGGCAAAGGACGTGGGGCTCAGGGATGAGGGATGCTGCAGTGGGGCACAGAGTCCCACAGAGGATGCTGCAGTGGGGCACAGAGGGTGCTGCTGCCAGGGGTAGCAGTGCTGCTGGGAGAAGAGCAGGGCTGCAGCTGCTGGGCAGGTCTGATCTCTGGACACACAGCTGAGTGAGCCCAGGGGATTCTGAGTCAGATTTGGGGGAAATACTTCTTATAGTACAAATGATGCTTGCTAAGTCATGAGCTCTTCCCAGTAACCATGATCCCAGTTCAGGAACAGCGCCCGTGGAGGCTGCTGGGACCTGGTTGCACACTCACTACTTGTGCCAGCAGGTTTCCTCACACGAGCAGTCCCTGGTAACTCTGGTAAAGGATGTGGGCAAGGCAGGCTGGTCAGAGCAGCTCTTTGGGAGTCATTGAGAACTTTAGGAAAGAAGCTGTCCTGTCTTTGACCTGGCTGTGGAGGAGGCAGGGAGTAACTGTTGCTTAAAATGCAGCCCCAAAGTGCAGGAACCTGGCCTAGTTTCACCTTTCACACTCCTTGGAATGTGGCTACAGAGCACAGCTTATTCTGCTATGACCTGTCAGGTAGATAAAGTGGTAGAAGCTCATTAAAGTGGGTACAGTATAAAGAGAGCAAGGTTTGTAAAGAAAAGTAGTAGCCCTTGTTACAGCAACCAGTGTTCTGGAAAATAAACAGTGAAGATTTCAGGTACTTGGGCCTTTTCCAAGATTGTCTGCTCCACAGGTACAACCACAGGTACAGACATGGTTACTACAACACTGTAGTTGTGCTGTAGAAACACAGCTGTTCTCAGGTGGAAAAGGTAGCAAAGGTAACAAGCCCTGCAGTGGTTGGTTGTATTTAAAAAAACCCCAAAACCCCAAAAAAACCCCAACCAACTGAAAAAACCACACAAGCAAAAAAAAACCCCAAAGCAAACCACTTTAACTAAACCATACGAACTCTTCCCAGCTCAGTTCAGATTTAAATCAGGATTTAGAGCAAAGTTTATCCTGCAACATATTACCAAAACACAATTTTTCAAACAAGTCCAAGTTTTCCATGTCCACTTCTGCAGAGCAGAAAAAATCATAAGCTTTTCTATTGCACTGTAAAGCTGATAATTCCTTTTGCCGGCTGATCAGGATGCACAAGGCATGTACACCTGGATGCTTGGGATAACTGGGATCTGAAGGCTCTGTAGCTGCTCCTGGCTGCAATGATGTGAGGTCAGGGCAGGCTGGAAAGTACAAGCAGTCACTCTGAAAATTGATGAGTTTCATACAGGTGTGAACAAAATGTTCATACATTTGTTTTCCTGATGCTTCTTGTATATTCAGTGTTTTATGCAGTGTCTGGATTTCATGCTACCTTGAATGTCCATATTGCCAGTTCATCAATATGCTGTAGGAATTACAAAGGATGAGCCTGGAAGGTTTTGACCCCTGGCTAGAATGTTACTGGAATTCAGAGTGGAATATATTTTAGTAACACAATTATTTGTGAGACAGATAAAAAACCTCATTATCCATCTGATTGTCTGCAGCTTGGTGATCAAGGAGCCCATTGAAATGCGTGAGGTGATTTGTGCTTTACAAACACCATTGATTTAGTCTGGCTGCCAAATTTGGGAATGAATGCTGTAGCATTTGTGCATGTTTCATGTTTTCATAGCTGTTGATCTGGAGATGTAGATCCAAAATCAAAAACAAGCCCTTGAATTTGGGACGACTGGGGGAATACTGAGCTCCACAGAGCAATGATGAAAGACTAAAATGCTGGATGCCATTCAGCCATGCTTGCTAAGGCAGACTGTACCTTTGTTCTTGGGGGCTATTTTCTAGACTTTTAAAAAATTTCTTTTACTTTATTCCAACAGACTGGCAAGGAAATATTTCAGAACTACAATAGCCTACCAGTGATATTGACTTTGAATTGAATGAGTTTCTCTGTGCATTTGAAATAACAAGGAGGTTATTAACTGTGAGGTTGGTATTGGGCTAAGCAAACTGACTAAGAATACAAAAAACATCTCCTAAGCAAGAGAATACTTCAGATGTGTGAGGAAAAGAGTTTTGGCTTTTAAAGTGGCTGTATAGACAATAGTTCTTTTAGGACACTTGACTGAAAAGTTGCTTATTTGATCTCACAAGAAGAAGGAAAATCTCTCAGCACAGAATCCTGAGCCATTAGGAGATTTGGATTAGGAAGGAATCATTTCTGTTCTGAGAGTAAGGGAACACTGCAGCTGAGATTTTTATTCTACAAAGATATATAAAGGGCTAGCAGCAGAACATTGTGCTGCTGCATTGGCAAGATGACAAGATTTGAAAGTGACAGATTTTAAATAAATAGGTGGAAATGCAATTACTTAAAATAAATTGGGTTTTGTCTCTCTTTATTTCACTTTTTTTTTCACTTTCTTTTATCATTGCTGTTAAGGACTAATTACACTACGATTTGTACTGCAATCTGTAAGAATAATTGGTGCTGTTTCAAAGCACATCCTATAAAAGCACCATGTTACAAGGCATTGATAGGAGAGTGCTAAATCCATTCTTGTTTGGTGTGCAATACATCTCTGGTAAGACACAGTCTCGATTTCAAGAATGAGCTTCTGTGGTTTTGATTAGAAATCCAAGACAGGACAGCATCATTAATGCCTGAATTTATGTGGAATAAAGCAACTTCAACCTTTAACTGCCCTTTATTATTTTTAATGTAGCACTTCCTTTAAAAGAATGAAAATTAAGAGTAAGGATATGGATACACGCAAAAATTGGTTTTGCTTTAAAGGTTCATTTCTCTCTGCTTTCCTCTTAAGTGCAAAAACTACTCATGGAGCAAGATTTGGGTTTTTTTAAAGGGGGGAGGGCAGGCAAAGCAGCACATGGTCAAGTATTAACCACAGTAATGTCAGAAGCCACTTATCCACGCTGAAGAAAGGCTGCAGGCATACATTTGTTTAATGTCTCCTGCCTTTGGCTGCAGGGCAGAAGGGAGGTTCCTCTTCCTGGAGGGTTTCTGGTGAGCAGGGAGCCTCTGAGTGGGCTGGGAAAACTCTGCAGCTTCCACTCTGTGAGAAAGGGACTGCCTGGAAACAAATGAGCACCTATTTCACTCCAAGCCATGCCATGGTGAATGACACCAACTTACATGCCCAAGGACATGGGGGGAAATAATTTAGCTGCTTATGCCAATGTGAGGGTCCTAGATAATAAACAGAGAAATTGGAATTTGTCATTTATGAATGTAAATTCAGTAGAGATGGCATTGCTGGAACTTGATGGGAATTTTCTGCTGATTGAAATCTTTAAATCAGGAGTAGAAATCTCTTCAGAAAGGTTTAGTGGACAGAGGGGGAACAGAAATGGCGCTCTATGACCAAAAATAACAAAAGGACATGAATATTTTACTAGTGACAAATAACAAAGAAATTATCTCAGAGACTGGTTTCCCATTGTGAAAAGTGCAAAAGGGAGTAGGAGTGTCTCTGTGAGAGAAAAAAAACTCTACTTTTTATGAGGAACAGGTGACTGGCTCTTTCAGTTACCATCTATAATTTATAGGAGGAAAAGGAAAATTGTGGGTTTTGTGGAGACATTAATCCAAATGTCATATGCTGGCAATCTCATGCTGCCAGCACTGAAACATCTTCAGAATCACTAAATAACATTTTTTTTTTTCCTTAAAAATGACTGTTCCAGATATCAAGAAAACTCCAGATTTTGCCTCAGCAGAGGAGAGGAAGCACAGTAGTAAAAATTAGTGGTACAATAAATAAGAATGTTCATAACTCGATTATGTTTGTTCGAGAAAAACAAAATGCAAATTAGTAATTTTAGCTGATACAATTTCACAAAGTGGAAAACAATTCTGAACTAAGTCATTTGGGGGGAAAATGTAAATTGTAACTGTAAAATGTCTAAGAATATTTTCCAGGCTGCCTAATTAGCCATAACTGGGAAAAAAATAAGGGTAGATTCATTTCAAGAAAAACAACAACATCCTGGCTGAAAGGGAACTGTTAAAACAATAACCCTCCTCTCCATGAACATAAAACAAGAATGGGGAAGCTGAGAGTAACAAACACAGGACATAAATTTCTAGCTGGAAAAGCTGATACACCTTTTTCCATAGGATAAGAAACAAATTTTGTGGAATAAGGTAAGATATTAAACACTTCAGCCCTAAGCTTTCCTAAGAATAAAAACCCACCTTCCCTTCTCAGCCCAGCTGTGCTCCTGGTCACCTGCTGGTGCTGCTGGCAAAACAAAATCTTTGTCACTAACAGCAAAGAAAGGACTTAGAGATATGTAAAGATACAAACCAGAGACATCACAGCTATTTCATCTGACTGTGTATCTTCCCCTCTGGTAACAAATTGGGAGGGTGCCAGATTGCAGCTGAACATTTGAAAATGCATGACCTCCCTCCAGGAAACCAAGCTGAGAGGCTGTAGGGGTGAGTGCTGCTGTGGGCACCAGGGAAGCCCTGAGGAAGGAGGGGAGGAAGCCACATCTCAGAGCTGTCAGGATTTCAGTGGGCACTCCCAACCATAAGTCTGTTGCATCTTAGTCACAGGAAAAATAGCAGAAACCAGGATGGGGGACTGGACTGATAACAAATTGAAAAGAATGTATTGAGTGTCAACAGATTTATGGAAAGCATTTTCCTACCAAACTTGAGAAGTTTGTAGTGTTGCTATAAGAGGTGGCTAATATGTGTTATAATGTTGCCACTGTATATTTAGAGTTGTAGAGTGATTTTTTTTCTTGGATAGTACTTGACACTCGCATAGAAATTGGGAGTGATACAAAGGCAGTATAGCACGCTAACAGAAGTAAAGCCTCCTCCAGCTGGATAGTAGTAAAAATTATTTACTTCAAGTGCAGTTTCTGTGTACTGGCCTTTTCCTTGTAATGTCATCAAACTCGTGAAAGACAACCTCTGCTCTGAGGCCTGACCAAGCTTTCTGAAGCAGTGACATTAGCAGAGAGCTAAGTCACTTCTGAAAGGGATCACTTTGAAAATTATGTTTTCAGTGTCCCTGGGCAGCTGGTCTTCTCCAGTTAAGCAGAGAAAACCAGACCTTCCCAGCTATCAGTAAAGACTATTGTATTGAAAATAGAAAAATATATCAGATGGTCTAAAAGTGGCATATGGGAAGGGACTTGACAATATTAGCCTTATAGAAACAGTTAGGTATTTCCAAGGGCTATTCATGAATAATGAAACTCATTTTCAGGTTTCATCTTTGGAGAGTTCATAATTTTTCAGAACTGTTTCTTGCCAATGTTCTTTAGTGGTAATTATAAAAAAAGGTTAGTGCTTGCAGCAAGTCCTAGAAAAAAAATAGACTTAAAAAATTAATAGATCAATAGAATAATTAAGTGGTATTTAGTCTTCTTGTGCCCCACCCCATACATTGTGCTGATACTTAAGCAATGACAACAATTTCTGGCTGTAAGAAATGGAGCTTGAGAGGAGCTAATGTATTTAATAAGATTGAAGAATGCTCTAAAATACTCAATAGCACACTCGCTCTGGTAATACTAGACTGCATGGAAATGTGATGTTTGTTTAGTGAGTTTGTTCATGAGAGCCAGAGTCAGTGGTTTAGGAAATGTCTGTGCTTTCAGAGTAAAGTATACCAGAAGAAGGAAATTTTTGACAAGTCTATGGGGAAGAGTACCCATAACTACACTCACAGATGTCTCTTCTCAATAACAGCATGACCAGTCCATTTACACCAAGCAAAATGAGTTCTGAAAGGTTTTCTACACCATCTCAGGTCAATCAATGAATTCTGTATTTGTTGGCCAAATTCATTGGGAAATCTTGGGTTTGACTGGAACAAATGAAGTGGCATTGAAGAGCAGGAGTCAGAAATGCTCTACAGGAAAACTGCTAAGGTTGCACAGAGAAAAGCGGTAGTTACCTAAAGTTCGTCTATAGCTTGTCTTAGGGTCTCCCTTTTAAAGAAGAAAGGGAAATAATTATCTTCTTTGTTTTCAGTTATGTTGCTAGGTCAGTGCAGGTTCATCTGAAGTCTGTTTTTCACCAGGTTCAAAGTGTGTTAGATCTACTCCTAATCCTTCAGTGCTCTGATTTGCTCTTCCTGAGTCAATGGAGCTGGAGCAACACATTTCCCCTTCATCAGGCTGTAAATGTAACAGTGCTTGAAGAGCAAATGCATTAGAATATTTTGCTGACTTGCTTGCAAAAACTATTTCCTCCTTTGGTATTCCATTTGTCTCCCCTCATTTTTTAAGGCATGCTACAAATTTCTCACCCCCATTCTTCCCTCCCATGTACTCAAAAAGGCAAATTTGATTTTAGAGAAAAACATGCTGTGTAGGAGAAATACACTTGGCACCTGCAACATCTCAGTTTATATTCTGGGGACCAAAAAAAGAGTAGTTTAAGAGTAGTGTGTTTCACCAAGTTCCTCCCGCAAGAGAGATACTAGGAGGTGTAGTCTCCTCTCCCTTTGGCTGAAGATCAGGACAGCCACTTGCTTGTTCTGTGAGAGAGTCTCTTGGCAGGATGTGCTGTGGTCCTGCTGGGCTGCCCTCAGGTGAGATGGTCTTGTGGCAAAAATGTGCAGGACTGTTGGCTACAACACAGAGTGAATGATTTTTTGGCTTTGTAAGTGTTTCTGTCAGATGGATGCTTTAAGTCCCAAATCAAAGAGGCATGAACAGAGCTGGGTTTTTGTTCCACCCTGATAATGTTTAGCCATGTTCTCCACAGCAGGCCTTGGCATATGTTATCTCTCTGATTGCACAGTGTTTCACACAGCCCTTGGGGCTTTTATATGTTCCTCACACTCTCCATGTGCTTGCTGCTATGGTGCTCTGAGAACCTCGTGATTGATTTAAGATTCAAGAGTGGGATGGGAAATGGAGAAACACAAATTTCTCCCTGAGTCCTTGGAAGCCAACACTTCTGGAGAGGCATCAGGTCTGCCCTGAAATATCCCCAAAGACAGCCTTTTCCCTGGTGTACTGGCCAGCCCTCTCAGGGACAGCTTTTCCTCCTAAGTATGTTCTCTGACTCGTGTAACCGAGCAGGTGGAGTCCAGCACCTTCCCACCTCCTCTTGTCTGCAAGCAGGCAAGCTGGTGTCCATGGGAGTGGGCAGATTGGCTCAGAGATGGATGATGCTTCTTTCTGAAGGGCCTTTTGAGGCATTTTGTGCTCTGCCTGAGCCAGGCTGTACTGGCAAAGTCCACATCATCCGTGTGGTTGTGAAGCACAGGGGACAGACACAAATATAACTCTAAATGGGAGACTTGGGATGAAGCACAGCTCATAGTTGAGTTCCACAGGGTGGACATCCCTCTGCCTGTCACATTTCTGACTAGGGCTGCAATTGAGGATTTTGTTGCTTGTCTGTTTAAATACTGTGAAGCTGAAAGTTTACTTCTATAAAAGAAATTACATGGTTTTACATGCTGCACGAAAAAAGCACAGCACAATCTTTGTGACACAATTGTGCTTTTCCCCTGGCTTTTCTGCCAAAATCATATGACTACAATATTCTTTTAAAGTAGTATCATCTTCCCTGTGTAAGTGATGCCCTTTTCTTTTGTGGCTTATTCTGTCCACTCCTTTGGGGGTGAGTATTAATTTTCACCACTAAACAAAATTCTATACTTTGTGTATTAACAAGAAAGTAACACAATGGTCGCTCCTTCCAACCCCAGTAGCAGTGACCATCTGGAGACCTCCCCATTCAACTTTGGATGAACTTCAGCTGAAGTATGAGAGCCACTTTGGCTCCATACAAGCTGTTCCAAGCCTCATTGTTGCTATTAGCAGTTTGTCTTAGTGACAAGGCTGCATTTTGCCTATTGAAGGTTGGGTTTTAGTGATTCAGCGTGTTTCCATTGTCCACAATTGAGAGTAGATCATTCAGGCTCTTATGTTTCCAGTGCTGTGGATACAATAGCTCATTATCCTGGGGTGGCTTTTTTGTTGGGGGTTTTATGGGGGTTTTGGATAGATGCATAATAGATGTAGGCTCTTTTCAGGGGCAAGTTCTTTTCTTGATACCCACGCACAGTGTTTATTGCAATGGGACTCTATGTGGTTGTAGCCATCAAAGCAAGCCAGGCATGGAATAGAATGAGGGCCGTAACCCCAAGTTTTTGTTAAGAAAGGCTGCAGCTCCTCGGTCTGTATGTAGCTTTGTCAATAGGTGATTGCATCTACATGATTCATCAGGGCACAGGTGAGACTTACAGAGGCCACACAGGAGAAACTGGATTTTATTGTCCTCTAAGTCCATTGGCAGCAGTGGCTTGGAAAATGCTTGCAATGAGGGTAAAGTTATGGTGATAAGGAAAGTTGTTTGAAGGACACATTCTTTGTTTCTGATGACATGAAGCTGGGATTACTGTCAAAACAGCGGAGAGCTGGACTGCTACAGGAAAAACTGGAAAACTCCAATAATCCAAATAGCAGTGATGAGAAGGAGTGCAAGGTCATGAACCTAGGGACTTAATAATGAGCTCCCAGGAAATGGTCTCATACAGGAAATGGTTATCCACTGAAAGCCATGGAGGCAGAGCAAGCCCCAAGTGCACTGGTTAATCATAAATTGGCTCTGAGCTACAGTATGGTGTAATGTGGCTGAGTAAAGGACAAGTGTGATTCCAGAGTGTTCTGGAGAAGGATTTTTCAGGAGTGACAGGGAAATACTAATGCTGTTGTGCTCATAAACATGCACCTGGAATTGCCTTTACAATACTTGTCACCTATGTTGGAAGACATGGATTCAGCTGGAGCAGGTGCAGTGAATGGCTACAGGGATTAGCACAGGGTGCTCTAATATACAGGAGCTGTTTATTCTGCTAGAACAGTATAAACTGTTCTAGCAGAATAAAGGCTAAGGAAGATTGTAACTGTGCTCTATAAATACAAGAATGAATTAAACACATAAATTGAGAAAGCATGTTTAAACAAAACAACCAATATTGCCTTGAGTAAATAGGTGTGTGTGGCTTGGCTGTGATTTAAGTTTCCAAACAAAAGGTTCTTGAATATTAATAGGAGAAAGAAATAAAAAATACTTGTTAGATTTTAATAATGGAGATGACTGTATGAAATGGTTATTATCTATAAAGAGATATCAAGCCCACATGGTCCCTTTTGCAGTTTGTTCCAAGGCTTCCTGAAGTACATTGTTAATAACATGTTTTGATCTTTGTTAAACATGTATTTTGTGTGTTTGTGTCAGATGTTATGTGTGCCTGAGAAGCACTTACCTTGGCACTAAAAGCTGGTGAATGAAAGTCTCAAATACGCTGGTCTTGGACTGAATCAAGTTGCCCCTCTGTTCAGAGAGGTACAATTGATAAAAGCTACCCACCTTCGAAGATTTCAACTTAGGAACATGAAGTCAAGGCCCCTCCTTCACCAGAATAGTTCTGATGAGCTTTATGAGTCTTTTCCAACTGAGAGTATTCTGAGATTATGTGTGCTTCCTCATCCCCATGTCCTTTATCTCTTCAATCTTCCTCTCCCAAGTCTGGCTACTTGAATGAGTTTTCAGCTTTTATGACACTTAATCCTTTCCCTCTTTTATGTGCTTTCTACCTCCTGATGTTTCTCAGCTTGCGTGGACAATGTTTCTGGGCTTCTCAGTGTCACTTCCCAAGCTGAAACGTCCCCTCCTGGGTGGCACAATGAAGTGCCCACTGCTTTTCCTCCCTGCACTGCAGTGCAGGATCTTGTCTCCCCTTTGGAAGTGGTGCTAGCAGACAGCAGGCACAGCCCAGCAGTTGTCCCAGGTCATGGTACAGTGCAGGCAGGTGCCCAGTTGCTGCCAGACAGTCCTGACCACCTACTGCCTCTGTTCCTGCCCTTATCTCACACCCTCCTGCAGCAGCCTCTCAGACAGAGTGTCCTCTGCCCTTTCCCCTCCACCATAATGCACCTGGGGATCCTGAAAGGGGCCTGCAGCTGAGGAGTCCCTGCTGTGCCCCAGGTGTCCGATCTAGCACACATGGCAGTACCCTGTGCACCATGGGTCACTATCAGTGCTGCAAGGCAGGACACACAAATGCTTTCACCACTGGCTGTCACACGCAGTGACATACAAGAGCAGTCTCTTCAGCTGAAAAAGATTAAATTTCCAGCTCTTTGAAATCCATTTCATCACGTGTTGTGCTGCAGACTTGGCTTGTGACCCTCTGCAGCACTTCCACCCTTACAGTGACCATAGCCCAGGCTGTAAAATGGCACAGGACATGGCAAAGTGCCCTGGCTGTGTTCCTGCTGCTTTCCCTGAGTGCCCTGCACCCCTGAGCTAAAGACACCTTTTACTGCTGTTCAGCAGCAAGTACATGAGGATGCCTGTGCTGGGTGGGAAAAAAACCTTTCTTCTGCTTACAAAGAAAGGTTAGCTTGGAATCACTTAATTGCATCTGGACATTAGTCAATCAGAGGTGTGGTGAGCTAATTAGAAAGATTGTGTTTTTAATTTGTTGCCTCTCTCTAACATTCCTGTAACTGGATACCTTCTTTTTTATTTGAGAGATAGATGGAAAAATAACAAACTTAGATTAACCTTTTTTGCTCCTCTGGCTTTTTTTGCTTATTTCTGTGCTCTCTCTGGTGGCATTGTGGGCATCAATTTAACATGAAGTAAAACTGCCATGTAACTCCAGCTGAGATTTTTAGGCATGCTGTGCACACCTTTTTCTCCCTTTTCAGCTGCCCATCTGTGTGCAGTATGAATGGTACTGCTCTCAGTTTTCTGGGGGGCAGAGCTGAGGGGGAGGCCTGTGGGATTCCCCAGGTAGGGTACAAAGCCCATTACCTATTGCAGCTTTGCACAGATTAGTTCCTGGGTGAATCATACAACTCATGGAGAATGACTAGCACTTTGGAAGTTATAATGAATTTGTAGTTACTATTAAGTACATGATACATGGAAACTAGAAATGCAGGAACAGAGAAGGAGAAGCACTTAGCACTTAGCAGCACAAGGTTAAATTTTGCTTTGAATTTCTCCTTTTTATGAGTGCTCTTCAAGAGGGTGAGGGAAAAACTCATATGTGGAAACTGCATAAAGTGCAATATCAGATGGCAATTGTATTTAAAAACATCTTAAGCAAAAGCACTTAACAATTTTCATCTCAAAAAAAGCTTTTCCACTATACAATGTCCTTACAGGTTCTCATTACCTGAAGAAAAAACAATTTGCACCAAAACCCAGATTGCTTGTTTGCTAAAGCTCTAGCTTTTGTTTCTTTCAGGAAACACTGGCATTATCTGGGCTCAATGTGTGCTAAGGTTACACCTACCTCCCACTGTGACCATGCTGTAATGCCATGAAACTTCCAACTCTATTATTTCAGTGAATTGTTTTTCAAGACAGTTGTACAAAATGTTTGCATAGGCAGGGTTTAGGGTTTTTTCCTTTTATTTTTTTTACCTCCAGACCTTCCTGCTCCTTGGAATTCCTGTGCTTCTGTAACAAGGGGTTTGGGGAGTCTAATTATCTGGCATAGCAATTTTTCTGTTCATATTTCTGGAGCCATGACTTGGCACTGGGAGCAGCTGCACAAAGCTCTGCTCACAACCACAATACCTATAGGTAGGCTGGGGTGGAAAGCTCCTTTGGGAACTGCTGGGGGCTCCAGAGTCAGCTACCAGTTTTTCTGATATGAAGACAGCAGAAGTCTCTTACCTACTCTCCTGCAGTGTAAGGAACTCTTGCTTACCTCCTCTAGCAGCTTGACCAAACTGCTTCCTAAGTTCTTCCCTCTGATTTGATGAAATTCCAGCTTTAGAAAGGGGAGGGCAGAAAGAGCATATAGACATACAGTCCCCAGAAATGCAAACCAGCTAGGAGTGGGAGGAGGACAGAAACCTTGTTGGGACTGCTGTGAATCTGATAGCCCAGAAATTTAAGCATCTACCCAGGAGTTTGTTTTTTAAGTCTCTGCAATAGTTAATTCAACTGCTAACATAGTTATAAATGCCAGGCAAAATGGGAGTCTGGCTGGTTGGTTGGTACCTCTCCCACTGTGTATTTCCCCACACAGCTGTTCTATGCTCAGAAATCTGTCAGCAGCAGAAACTGTGGAGGGCCTGTGTCAAACAGGTCATCGCTGTGATCTTCTGAACGCTCCTTTAGAGGGTTCTGCAGACTGGAATTGCAGCCCCACTTCAAAAAAAAAGGTAGTGCAGATACAGGGACCCTCCACCTACCTTTCCTCTAACTGCTTGGAGTTGCTCCTCTAATTGTATGGAGTAGGGATCTATGCCTTGATCCAGTTTTCCCACCAGGTATCTCTTTACATCAGAGAAGTTTTAAGAGAAAGACTGCCAAGCATAAGCAGTGATCTTCCAGTAGGTCAGAAGTCAGTCTAGAATGAATTTCCAAGGGAAAGCACAGTCCTCGAGCTTGTTCTCTTCTGCAACACTCCAAGGTGCTTCAAGTCTCTCCAGGAATGCTCTGCACAGCCAGGATTTTATCTCAAACTCTGGCCCAAAGACACTGACCTTTACTTTCAGAAAGAGCAAGTGGTAGGTCTGGGTTTGGGATGTGCACATCAAAGAGCAACTATTTAAAGTATATATCCAGGTACAGCAACTTGGATAACCTCACTGAGAGCTCTGCTCAGCAAGCTGCTGTAAGACTCTCCTGCATGATTACAGCACACCTGAATTACTGAACAAGACAGTAGTGAAAATATTGTATTAGGATTCTCAGTTCATCATTAACCACTAATAGAAAAAGCAAGTTCCCTAAAGACTGTTCCATGGATAGTTCTATGTTCTATTCAGCTTTTTAAATGTGGGGTTTTTAGTTATGTACCATTTTAATTGTGTAGGAAAGGTATTGAAAAAGCTCACTTTGGCATATGGAAAAATCACCATTTCATCTGCAATTTTTAGAAATAAGGTTTTTCTTTTTTATATTAGTGACAATATGGTATATGACAAGATGTAATTCTGTAAGATTCTTTATGTTGCCATAGGGGATTCCACCTCAGTAATTTTTCTCCCTCTATACCTTTTCCATCTCTGCATACCGTAGGCTATGATTGAAAGTAAATGTGATGCAAAACATCTACAAACTTCATCCTTCATGTTTTTAACTATCAAGAAACAGAAACTGCAACATTTGAAACAGGTGAAGAGTTGTTTAGTAAGTCTTCCAGTCTACATGATGACATTTTGGAAATTCAGTTTGAATTACTATTGTGTTGAATGACTGTCCATGAAGGAATAGATGGCATTATTCCCACACTGAGCAAGATCTCTTTCTTAGCAAGTATTTAAGTGTTGATTATAAAGAACAGTGATGAAGGAAGAAGAAAATAACTACTCAAGTACTACTACTACTACACATCTTTCCCCAGAAGTTATCTGGAATTCATCATTCTTACACAGATATAACCAACAGAACATATGCATGATTTGTAAACCCAGAGGTTATTTTTACCTTCTGCACAAGTTAACTAGAAGTAGGGAACATTTTGGTTTTTAAAATGAACTAACATTTCCATATCTTGGATTTTGATAAAAAAGGGATCTAAATGCAGATGTGATTTAGCTTTCTCACAATGGCCTTAATAATCATCACATAAGAGATGTGTAGTGTGTCATTAGGGATAGGATTGAATGCTGAACTTTGTAGTGCTGGGTTGGACTTGATGATCTTAAGTCTTTTCTAACCTAAAGGATTCTATGGTTCTAAGTTATTCCCTTGTTTCCCCTCTGTATTTAACTCTTGGTAAACAGATCCTTGATATCTTTGTTCCAACAGAGCTTGTCTGGTTGTTGCCTTTACAAAAGTTTACACTCCAGAAGGAAACCAAGCCCTTTGGCCTTCTTGGCCACCTGGGCAACTCTGAAGTTTTCAACAACAGCTCAGGCTAGTTCTTTAATTGGTCAGATACCTTACACACCCTATAGGGATTAAAAAAATCAGCTTCACAGGCATAACATACACAATTTCAACTTGGTATTTTTAATATCAGTAAGAAATGTTGCTTAATAACATGGTAATGTTTACTTAATGATTCACTTTGCCTTAATTACACTGTAACAAGCTGTCGTGATTCCATCGTGCATTACTGCATAACACCTGCTTAGAACAGATTATTACTTCTGCAAAACACAATTAGCTGCAGAAATTAGTTTCTTGACCATCCCCACATCTGTCTTGCTCTAGCTGACTAGCGAGTCCCAGGCTATGAAAAAGAAGCAGATTTCTGATGCTGAAAGACATCACTGTCATGCCTCTTTACTTCTTCTAGTTGAATCACTGGGAATTGTACTTGTTTTTCAAACCATTTGGCTACAGTGAGAAGCTGCTTTTCCTGGAATGAACGTCCAATGAACTGAAGCCCAACTGGCAAGCCTCTCTCTGAAAGAGCTGTAGGAACACTTATGGCTGGCAGTCCTGGAAGAAAAAAAAATACACATGCAAAGACCTACTATAAACCTTAGAGTAATTTCTGAATCAATTTTAAGAGAACCAGAAAAAATAGAGAAAAAAGACTAGCTAAAATAATTTGATTCAACGAAATGAATGCTAGATGATCACAAGAAATTAATTAGAGAGATTTAAGAGGTCAGCATCCTCTGAAAAAGATAATCAGCTCTCCTTAGGAAGAGATTTCTGTCTCTGGAACAGATTCATCTTACCTGCAGCCCACACTCAGCTCCAAGGTACCCTACTTTAAAATCTGGTCTTACATTTTTAAGCATTTATTAAAACTGTCCTTAGACCCAGTTATCACTGTAGGACTTAGGACATGGGGGTGAAATATCTTGATTCTAAAGAGCAGGTTAAATACCTAAAGGGACTGGACTTTTAAAATGATGAGGCAGGGGAAGATGTAGCTGAGTTCCTGCCCCTAGTCACCTGCCATGTTTGCAGCCTGTGTCAGGATGTCATCTTGAGCACTGCGGGTCCTGTTGTCCTCCTGGATGAATTCTGTGTAAGGTGCTGCATCACTCAGAGTGGTGGGAGTGAGTAAAATATCAACACCGCTCCTGAAAACCTTCACAAAGTCGTTGGCAATGAGACGTCTCACTTTCTGTGCCTTGACAAAGTACTTCTCATAGTTCCTAGAAAGGAATAGGGACATAAAGGCCTGACACTTTAATTCCCAAAATACAGAACTTTATTTCTTAGTTACTGTGGAAAAGACAAGCCCAGTAATCCTTTTGGACAAAATTTTAACTGACACTGGAAGCTTAGTCACCACACGTGTTTATGCTCTCATAGCAGAGGAGCTGCCAGAGAAGGAAGAGATGAGGGCATACAGCTGAAGGAAGGTGAAGGAAAAACAAAACCCTACCTTAAAATAATTAACTAAAAATCAAAACACTTTTATGACCATTTGGAAACTAAATAAACATTGAATTTCACAGAACCATGGAAAATTCTTAGTTGGAAGGGACCCATCAAGATAATGGAGTCCAACTCCTGGCCCTGTGCAGGACACCCCAAGAACCACACAATGTGCCTGAGAGCACAACTCAGACTGGCTTGGTGCTGTGATCACTTCCCTGGGGAGTCTGTTCCAATGCTCAACCACCCTCTGGGTGAAAAGCTGGTATCTAACCTAATTTCACTGTAGGGCAGCACAGCAAAGTCTAGAAAACACAGAACTACACATGTCTGAAAAACAGAATTAACCATTTAGGATTCAATCCAGCAAGATACTTGAAGCAAATGAAAAAGTCCCATCATCTGTGGACAACTCCAAATGGACTTAAAAATATGTATGAGGCTGTAGTATTCTTCTCTGCAGAAGAACTTATCTTCACCCATTTTTTCCCCCTCAAGTAAACATGTGATCTATGGATTTCTGTCTTCACACAACTCTGAAGCAAAAACACATTAATCAACTTTATGTCTATCATTCCTTTTAACCACATATACAGAACTGGTAAATATGGAATTTTAAATTCAGAGAAGTTCAGTTTCAAAAGTAACTGTCATCTAAACCCTCATCGATTTGGGAAAGAAAAAAAAAAGTAAAGTAAAATAAACATGGAGTGGTGTATTATCAACTGCTACATGCCAGAGTGTTTACAGATAAAACAACTACAACTGCCTAAATCCCACTTTGTTAGAGAAATCTAAAGATTTAAGATTCCACAAAACAGCAATAAAAATGGTTATAATCAATGAACAGATTCAAGTCAGTAAGTTATACAATGGGAATTAGACCTTTTTCTACAATCACTTCAGAAATCCACCTAGCTGTTAACTTGATAAAGTCCCTAAGTGCGACATCTACATATCTTTTAAATATCTCCAGGGATGGGAAGTTCACCACTTCCCTTGACAGCCTGTCCCAACACTTGACAACCCTTACAGAGAAGACAATTTTCCCAATATCTAATGTAAACCTCACAAGGTGCAATATAAGGCTGTTTCCTCACATGTTACCTGGGAGAAGACACTGACTCCCACCTCACCACAACCTCTTTTCAGGTAGCTGTAAGTGAGAGTGATAAGGTCTCTCCTTTTCTCCAGGTTAAACATCCCCTTGTAAGCCACCCCTTGTAAGACTTGTGCTCCAGACCCTTCACCAGCTCTGCTGTCCTTCTCTGGACACACTCTGGCACCTCCATGTCCTTCTTGTTGTGAGTGGCCCAAAAGTGAACACAGGATTTGAGGCATGGCCTCAGCAATGCTGAGTACAGGGGGACAATCTCTGTCCTGGTCCTGGTGGCCACACTGTTGCTGATACAGGCTGAGATTCCATTGGCCTTCTTGGCCACCTGGGCACAGCTGGCTCATGTTCAGCTGCTGTTGACCAGCACCCCCAGGTCCTTTTCCCCTGGGTGGTTTTCCAGCCCCTCTGCCCCAGCCCTTAGTGCTGCCTGGGGCTGTTGTGACCCAAGGGCAGGACCTGGCCCTGCAGAACCTCACACCATTGGCCCCAGCCCAGCCTGTCCAGATCCCTCTGCAGAGCCTTCCTGCCCTCCTGCAGATCAACACTACCACTCCAACTGGAGCTGTCTGCAAACTTGCTGAGGGAGGACTCTATCCCCTTGTCCATCCCATCTCTAAAGATGTTAAACAGAACTTCCCAAACAATCACCCAGTCATTTTAAAACTTTGAAAAGCAAGGTAAAATAAGCTGTAAAAGGCAACATTTGCAAGAGACACAGATGGGTTTTCTCTACTACTTATTCTAAGAATGCTTTCTGAACCCTGCACTCTGTTCTTCAAAAGTAATTTACTGTGGAACAGGAACACAACTCTCCTGTTCCATCTGGGTGGAAGCTAACTGTGTATTCCTTCACAGAAGAGTTAACTATGTGAATTTTAAAGCAGCCTCAGGAAAGCTGATCTGGACAGCTGTAAGCAGAGGGAGCACACTTGGCAGGAATGTCGGCATTCCATAAAAGCTGGTTGTTACAGACTGACTGACAACATTCCTGTCTCTGAGAGCAATCAGAAGTCACATCTGATGAATACTCTTGCTGACAGAGCTCTTTCAAAGCAAGTGCACTACAGAGACTAATTACATGCCTAATATTTTTGTTAGTATCTGAACAAATTCAGACAAAGAGGAAAAGCACATTTACTAACATAAATTAGGATTGCTGGATAAGGGTTGAAAACTAACACCATAAAATCGATCCATGCACTAGCTTCTCTACGTGAGCTGGGTAAAACCCTGACTTCTGTAAGGACTTCAGTCCAATACTTCTGCCAATGCTTCTCATTCCCTGTACACTGAGACAGAGAGCTGCAGTTAATTTAATTGCTATGTGTCTGGCTTTCTCTAGAAGATCTCGCTAAAATGTACCAGCAGTTTTTCTATGCAGTTTTAATGAAATTAACAGCTACAGAACTTCTAACACTAAGACAGTAAAGACTTCAGTATGATTTCAATGTCATACCATAGGGTAGATTTCTGCCTAATTTAACTAATGGATGCCAATAATGCTCTGGTAGGGGAAAAAAAGTCACTAAATTGTTCTACTTATTTAATTTAGGACACTCACTGGTAAGACTCTGGGAAAACATTTTTGTTCATTATTAAGAGGCATTATAGAGCTAAAGCAATAATAAAAATACAAAGAGCTACTAGAGTAAGAGCAATTTCTTCATCGTGATAAGCAGTTAATCACCATTTGCTCAAAAATTCGTTAACCTGGAAAAGCTGAATTTCAAGAAGTTCTGCTTACTGTTTCAACAAGAAGTAGTTTCCTGACAGAATCCTTCCTCTTACAACATCATTGAAGCCTTCTCTCCGTGTTGCAGCATACATACTTTCAGTGGAATCCTTCACGTCAGAACGATGTCCTGGAAAGAAAAGGCATTCTGGGTGTTAATACTTCTTGTAATCCTTAAGATTTAATAATGTCATAGTAGTAGAATAGGTCACTGTTTGCTGCAGCCTGACATGCTACTACTCTGGAAAACAACAAAACACATTCCTGTTTTATTATGGAAATATTAAACTAGATTTTGAGCCCAGACACTGATATGCCTAGTAGTGAAATATATTATGTATTTATTTACACATTTTTGTCTGCACAAGGTTTTTTGCTATATTCCATCTTGGAGAAATAGTATCAACCATCCAACCATGAAAAGAAAATCTATGAAAAACACTTTTTAGGCTATGAATAACACTTTTACATGGCATCCAGCAATGTTTCTACTGCCTGAGAAAAAAGTTTTTTCAAAGGCCTTACCATATTCCAATCCATCAAACCTGGCCATATTTGATGCCACTTCTGCAGTGCACAGCACATGATAGCAGACAATTGAGTAAGGAGTGTGTGGTAGGCTCACTTCAACCACTTTAGCACCTGCATTCTTAAACAGGTCAGCAGCCTTTGACCAGAGAGCCAGAATTTCACTAGACAGCTCTGGTGCATGATATTCCTTAGAGAAAAAACAAGAACAGGAGTTATTTTATATACTGGTTTACTTCTAATAGCAACTAAAACACAAATACTCCTTGCTAAAAATACATTGAAACCATTATCTCACCACTATATGATTTAAAGTACCAATAAAAACTTTTTCATCTACTAAATCCTATACAATGAAGGGGTACTAAATTAACAGGATTGAATCTTCTTAAGAGAATTATATTCATCCCAGCAGGATTGACATATGTATCACAGATCATGGAATTTCAGAAGTTTCTTCTGAAAGAGTAATTGCCCTGCTATTCCCTTATTTATCTATCAAGACTAAACTGTACTGCTCTGCAGTCACAGGTACAAATTCTTCAGGTCTAAATCCTAAAACTAGGGCTGTTAGTCCCTGTTGTTAAAGCTTACAATGTTATCAGTGGCAACTGGCACACCTTGGTGAAACAAATAAAACCACCCACCAAAGAAGAGCTACAATCAAGGGGGTGGGAGAAGACTTAGAGTAGCTACTGTCCTATTTCACAGACAAATTATAGATATTATATTAAAATTCCCTGTTTTTGAAGATACTAGAGTATCTACTTTCCTATTTCACAGACAAATTATAGATATTATATTAAACTTCTCTGTTTTTGAAGATACTTGCTTTAGTTCTAAACCATAATATCAAGGTCATAATACTGTCTGATTTCTGAGTAGCTATCACTGATGTTTAATGTATGCATGTATCTGTTTAGAATAACCTGTAGCAGTAGAAAAAACTGTCCAAAGGATAGGAAAAATTAACCAACATCACAATTTTAGATTTATCAAGATTGAAACAGGATGCAGCTGATCAATTTTCCAGGCACATAATTTTTCCATTTCACAGATTGTGAATAATCAGTCAGTGGACGTCTCTGCTTACCAAATTAAAACCTTTGCTATGCCTTTTCTAGCTTAGGTTCCAATGCTGAGAATACAATTAATAAACGTTATTTACATTGTCTCTTTGAAGGCAGAGCCTTTATTAAATTAAACAAAGGCTCAAGTCCCAAACTTTGTTCCTAAATTTCAAACAAAATGATTAAATTGCATACATCAGATGCCAAATTACAGATGTCTTTCAGTTCTTATTAGGATTCTGCAAATCACAGCTCCTTGTGCCATTCAATTGCCTTTAAAATTCTGCTCTATATTAACACAGTGGTATTTAGGCAAGGATCCCAAAGCTCTGCACAAACCAATACCAAGCTCACTGTGTGGGAAGGCACCAAGAGCAACTTGTTCGAGGTTACAGAGTAAACTAAGGAAAGGGCGGGCAACAGAGAGAACCAAGAACTGAAGTTCCCCATTTCCCCAAAGTTCCTGACAGTGCTTCCTACCACAATGACAACATGTTCTAGGTGATGCATTACTGTATGCTTCCTCCAAGTTGCCTGGACAGGCAACAGAGCAAACACATACTGTTCTTTTCCAGGAGCTGCTTTTACTGTCTTCACTGTTTCAAATCAGAGGAGACTAGGAGGTGGTGGCCGAGACAAGTATTTTTTTGTTATGTGTCTTTTATTTGTTCTTCCTGTCCATAACTGTTAACAGGATTTAAATGTTACCTTTGGAATTCCAATTGAAAGCTTGCTGACATCAGTCAAGTTAGGTAGTTCAAACGGTTTAAAGTCATCCTGAATTGTGGTAGAGTCCTTAGGATCATGTCCAGCAAGTGAACCTGAAAAAGACACCAAATGTGAAGATCAGGAAAAAGTTAGTTAGTTAGGATTCAGTCTGTTTTGAGGAAATGTTGTAAACAAAGATGTATGACAGAGTAATACCTAACAAAACTGCTGCATCATCCACACATCTGGTTAGGATTCCTGGCACATCCATGGAGTTCACTAGAGGAATGAGACCATGGCGAGAGATCAGTCCATATGTTGGCTTTAAACCTACAACACCACAGTGAGCAGCAGGGTTTCGGGTAGATCCTCCTGTGTCTGACCCTAAGGCTCTATGGTTTCAAAAGGATCATCATTAGTAAGATAATTCAGAACATTTCCAAATCATAAGAACGTGTGGCTTTGAGATGCATGGATTTAAAACTGTAAATTCTTCCAGACCACAAGTCATAATCACACAGCCTAAATTCCAGTCTGCTCGCTATGTCTATTTTTCATTTGTTCTCTGATTTTTCTTAGGGTCTCTGAATTTGCCATTAGGAGAGTCCAGTTCTCTTCACAAAGAAAAGGCAGACAGGTAGAATTCAAACCATCTGAAAATGACCCCAAATATCTTTTTCTGCGTTCCCTGCCCCAATACTGTGGTCTGTTCCAATACTCTGGACTCCAACTGGCACATCTGATTTAGGGAACAATTTTCAACACTTATATCTTATTTATTGGGTAACCAATGCACCATGAATCAGCATTTTCCAGGATAAAAAGGAAGAACGACACTTCTTGCCCTAACAAGAGGGCATACTTTGGAAAGATGTTTTTCCTGTTTCCAAATCTAAAAAGATTGATCAGAACTCCCAGTTTACATTAGCTTAGGTACAATTAAAACACAGTATATCATTATTATTATTATGTTGAATTCCTCTTTCCTTATCCACAAGTGAAACCTTGTTCTTTCTAAATTGAAACTTTTGTTACAAAAATTGTACTGCAACGAAACATGTTGTTCTCTTGTTTTTAATAAATTTAACTCAAGCAGCATTAAAAAGATAAAGCAGTTTTCATTCAAATCTTTGCCAAAACCAATTTAAACTCCAGAAACAGGTATAATTTTTATTGAAGTGAATATATGGGCTTTTCCCATAGCCATTTGTTTATGAGATGGCTGAACCAATTCAACTGACTTTCCTGAAGTGGAATTTTTTCCAAAGCATTTGTGTTGATGCAAAACATCCTCAATTTTATGGCATTTTTGGACATCCAAATCCCAAACTGAAAATGTAAAGACTGGCAGCATTCCTGGTGCTTGAAAAAGACTAATAGGATGGATATACAATAGGTTATATGCAATAAAATAGCTGGACAAAAAAATCTCCCTGATCTGACAATGTGCTGAGCAGGGCAAAATGGAAGCCCAGCAACATAAGAAAAGATGCCAGACCCTCTCAGGATCAGCCCATTCTGGCTCAGGATGAGAACCAGCAGTCCTTGGGAATGGCTGCACTGAGTTCAATTTCAACAGTATTAAAATGTTGAGTAGGTTACATCCCAGTAAAGGGCAAGGATAAGAAGAGATATATAACTTTAAAAAGTAATTTAAAGAGTTGTAATCAACATTAGCAAGAATATTTTAACAACAAAATAGATGCTTGTAATGTAGTCTATGGGCAAATAAGGATAAAGTAACTAAAGAGCATTTTTAAACACCTTCCAATTAAGAGCAGAATTGAAATAATCTTCTATAAAACATGGTCTGACATGTAGCTCTAAAAATTGCCATAAAATGCAAGGTGTAAAGGTTTGTGATCAGTTTTAATAGTCAGATGGAGAAGACAGTATAGACAACTGACTTGCTAAACAGTGTGTTGATATTCCATGCAGTTAGTAACTACTATTAAAAAAAAAGTCCAGTTTGTTTAAATATCTTTAGGAAAAAACTCCAAACAACCATAAATACACACTTGCCTAAAAAAACACCCTAACACTAAAATTGTTTTCTAAGTTAAAAACAGGGAAGTCTGTAAGTATCTATGTAGTAAGTACTCTGTACTCTTTTGTTAACTAAGAGATTTTAAAGTTTTTAGGTCCCAAATCTCATGTACTATTACATAACTGTGCTATAAAGACAAAGGAGCAGAGGAAAGATTATTATACTATTACAAATTGAGGGATCTCCTAATTTTCTGAATTACATTTTCAGTGTGTATTTGTGTAATGCAATTAGGGAGGAAGAGGATGCGTCACAAACCCCTTAAGACTTTTTAAGAGAGTATGAGAAATAAAACTGTCACTCTCTTACTGCCATCATAATTTTATATATATTTCACGAAGTGCAAAGTGGTCATACCACTGAATAATGCCTGAAATGAGTAAATCTAAATTTGCCTGCATGGATTAATTCTGGCTTCATGATATGCCACGAGTAACCTAGGGATGCTGAAATAAATTTTTGCGTGCCAGTGCCAATAACCCTCCTATTTCCTACTAGCTTATGAGAAAATTATAAAATTAAAACACTCCAAAAATATTTTGAGACATTTAGGGAAAGACAAATTTAAAAGCCTCTTACGCAAAACATGTGAAAGACGACACAGCAGCCGCGCTGCCTCCTGAGCTCCCTCCTGTTATTACCCAGTTTGACTCTTCATCTTCAGAATGGGATTTTGGGACAGACTTTTCCTTGTACTGTTTTGAATAACTCCAGGGATTTCTGACTGGTCCAAACACTCCATCCGTGCTCCCAGAACTGAGATAGTCAGACAGGACAAATACAGACAGAAGTGACAAATGACACACTTGTATTCCTCAATTTATTTTTTAATCCAATTCCTCATCATGCTTGCAAATTCAATTTCCACACAAGAAGACTGGTGTATGTAAATCCTTAAGCAGACAACTTCTACAACATTATATACAAAATTCATAGCTGTTCATCAGTTCCTGACACAGAACCTGAACTGGTACCTCTTTCTAACTTCTGCTAATGCCACTGAAACGAACAGAGTCACGAAGACCTAAAACTGATTTAAGATATGTAACAGTACAGGAGCATATCTCTTTCAAAACCAAGGTATTCTGTTTTTCCAGCCCTGTATTTGACACAAGATCGCTGTTGTGAGGAAAAACATGCTGCTAGAGGTGGAGAAAAGCTCCACAATACCAGGAACACACATTTCTCTGAAATGCCACACTATTATTCACTCTGTAGCCCTCTGCAGAGGCCACAGTTCACTGGTTCAGAATGCCAGACTGGCTTCTCAGAAACTGGTTTCAGCCAGCTTGTGTCACCTAGGTGTGAGCTGACACCAGAAGCAGGGGCAGGGCATACTTTCCTCCTTCCTCAGGCCCTCTACCCCACGCTCCCCCTGACTGCCAGGTGCCAGTGTTACCAGCTGTATCATCAGACAGAACAGGCAGCTCACAGCATTTGAAAACAAATCCTATTGAGACATCACTACTTTAGAGCTGGATCTGCTCCCTGATCAAGAGATCATGCAAACACACAGACCAGAATGAGAAACTAGTATTGGGATAAGCTCTTTAGGAGAATCCTGTGCTTTAATGAACTTAGACCAGCTGTAATACTGCATTATCAGGTTTCTCCCCAGCTTTTTGCCTGCTCTTCCTCTGAGGAATAGCTTTTTACATAAAAATTACTTTATTCAAAACAATATTGTCCAAGCACTTCCACCCCATCCATGTGAATTTCCAATCAAACCTTGGACTCTGGTTTTCAGTATAATAAAACCAAAATACAGCATTTAGTGTTTTTCACAGGTAACTAAATCCCAGAGATTCCCTTCCAAACCTGGCAGTAATTCCCATCCCTAACAGCCCAATGCCATTCTCTGCTACAGCTTGGCTGCCTTCACTGATTTGCAGAAGAATCAATTTGTAGGAGCATCTTTCAATGTGCTCCTGACAAAAAGTCACCACCATTAGCTTAGGCAACTTAAAAGCCTTGCCCTCGATTAGCCTGTGTGCAGCAGGTCAGGGAGTACCCATACAAATCACCCCAGTGGCCAGATGGCAGAGGCAGTGGCCTGCCACTGGGGGCACGATTACAATTACCTAAGGGCAAAAAGCCATCGGTAAGGAGAGAGGAAAAAGCAGCAATTAACTGTGTTGTAACCAATTCTATAAACACACTACTGAATCTACGAGAAGGCCACTTGTCCTTGGCCTTCTGCAAAAGCTGGACTGCTTCCTGCCTCTCATGCACACTTGAACACCATGTTCACAAAACTCAGCGTCTGTATCATTTACACAACACTACAAATGCTCAGGGAAAAGTTCATGCAGCTCTGTGTACCCTTCCAGTAAGTATTCATTGTTGTCTTGCCTCACAGAAAGGAGTTAAGGATTACAGGTAGATTGGAACAGATGGTATGTAAGCTATTTTATGTAAAATCAACACATTAAAAATCATAAACATCACTCACCCCATTGCAAATTCATCTAGGTTTGTTTTACCTAAAAGCACAGCTCCCTGATCCAGTAACTTCTGAACTACTGTAGCATTGTAAGGAGAAATATAACCTGAAAACAATCAAAACAATTAAGAGCAACTGATGAGATGCAAGTTATTTTTACAAGTAGCTACTCTGAACATTTTGACGCTGTCATTACCACTCAGACTTTACATAAAGATGAGAACTAGACCTCAAATGGTAACCAATTCACTTCATGAATGATAACAGGGGATTCTTCACTCCCACCTTCATCAGGAACAAGGACATCACTCCTAATACTCATTGCAATCAATCACAACAGGTCTGAGAACGTGCTTTAAGGAAAAGCATCTCAGGTAATATAACAACTTTTACAACAGTGAAGTCATATTTTGTTTCTTCTGCTATTAAAAAAAACCACAATCAAATCAGAGGACTGCTAATTTACTTCAACTATCTTCCACAAGGATTAATATAAAGTTTTACTTTGTGCAGAATAAAACAGATATAAGAAATGTTTCCTACTTTTGTTTTTATTATAAAAACACTGTAATGCCTGAAAATGTTCATGAACTGTTAAAAAAACAATGAGTTGAGGAAAGAAAAAAATTTCCTTAAAAGCATTATAGAACGTGATTGCATGTTGGGATTGTTAACATCTGCCTTTACTACAGCCATATCAAAAAACTATTTAAGTCACCAATTATAAACAGAACAACAACAACAAAATAGGACTGTCTTTGGATTTCACTAGACAGAATAGTACTGGCTGCTCTCCTCTAGACCTAAAACCAATGTGAAGGAAAACGAGAATTTTGGAACTATTTTATTGTAGTGTATAGGTTTTTATTATTAATGTTGTTAAATGCATACAAATATAAAGAGATAACATGCTTAGAAGAAGAAAAAGATCCATCTGTAATACCAGATGAACTTGGCTAGTGAAACTGGATAAATGTATTTCCTCAAATGACACCAGGTCATTTTTTGAAAATACTTGGATTTCTGCAAGACTCCAGTCCATAAACCCTCCAAAGAGCAAAATATCTGGTTTTACTTTAAAAGCTTTACTGTACCTTTTAGCATGTTTGATGCACATGTTGTCTCAATGCCAGCTGTATTAAAGTTGTCTTTTACAGCAATAGGAATTCCATCTAGAATGCCCAGTGGCTGACCTGCATTAGAAATGATTGTAAAACAACAGAAATTAAAGCAAAATGTGCCCTATATATATTATGTTCTCATCAATTACTGATTATTTTACATTACATTATTTTACAATCTTGCTTTCCACTTGGCATTTGATGGTTGTCTGTTCCATTTTCAAGAACCACCTTCCATTCCAACTCAAGCCCTCCACCTGCTTTCATCCAGGCTGGCTGTCCCAATGGAGTGCATTCCAATGTCACCACACAGTGCTTATTGCAGCCATAGGTGCTACTAAATCCACCCTATCACTAGGCTTGGAGCCATGAACTCTGCCTACCTGACATACACAGTAGATGAATTACTGAAACAGAGAAAATCCTTCCCAAGTAATTGATTATCCACCATCAAAAAAAAAAAAAAAACAGAACCAACAAACACCACAAAAAAAAAAAAAAAAAAACACAACACCAACCCAAAACCTAAATGGCCTACATCAGGAAACAAAACAACCTGTCTGACAATTTTATTGAGCTGTCAGAGGACAGCAAGTGTCACACATGAAGGAAAACATGTACTCCACAAGGTGAAATTTACCTTTCCCGCCTTTCTTGAAACACAAAGGAAAATGAGGATGGCAATCTTCTAAATGCTGCAGATAAGAGGACTGAAAGCTGTTCTGTTCTCCAATTACTAACTGCAATTAATAAAGCTGCATTATTTTAATTTGCATTCTTAATTAAAAACTCGATAGGTTGTGCTAGCTGTTTGCCTATCCCAGTCTGGAGGCCTGTGAATGACCACTGCATTTGCCTATTCATCGCAGGCTGCATATTCCAAATGAACTGCTGAGGGAAAGAAGCAGCAGACACCAAGCAGCAGTGCTGTCCAAGAGGCACAGAGCCTATTTAACCTGCAGTGCCTCGTTTGGTCCAGGTTTTCCTCCTGTTTTTTTGGGCTAAATACTCTCCTGAGTGCCAAGTGTATACCCACGGAAACCTCAAGTGTGAGCTTCATCTCCCAAGAGTCAAAGAAGCCAAGACACCCCCTTTAAAAAGCAAAGGTGCTTCGTCTAACACAGACAGCTCCTCCTCAGCAGCTTCTTAAGGACTGACACTAGTTACAAACCAACATACCTCTTTTATATCTTTCCTCTGATTCTTCAGCCTGCTTCAAAGCGGTCTCTTCCGCTACGGTGATGTATGCATTCAGAAACTTGGTGCTTTTGATGAGGGCCAGGCATCGCTGGCAGAGCTCCGTGGGAGCGACTCGTCCTTCCTTCAACGCCGCCGACACCTGGGAGCGCAGCCCGTCGTTCAGGGCGGCCGGCTGCCAGAGGCCGCGCCGGGGCGGAACGGGAAGAAAGCGCCATCCCCGCTGAGGGAAGGAGCGCACGGGAAGCGCTCTCCCGGGCCGCCCCGGGGAAGGGGAACGCGAGGGGACCCCGGTCACCTTGCTTACCCGCCCCGCTCCTCGGCATCCCCGGCAGGCGGACAGACCCCACTCACCTGGCGGAGAGAGGCGCGCAGCATGGCTCTCCCTGCCCGTCGCCGCCTCCTCACGCCCGCCGAGCGACCCCTGTCCTTACCCCGGCGCGGCGGCCGCGCGCCGCCATCTTGCCGCAACACCCCGCGGCACCATTGGCAGGGCGACCAAGAAGGCGGCCGCCCATTGGCTGCGAGGGCCGCTGGGCTGAGCGCTGTGGGGCGAAGGAGCGCCCCGGCCCGATCCTGATCCTTATCCCGATCCCGAACCCGGGTCCCGGCCCGGCCCGGCTGCCCTGGCCATGCTGTCATGGGGAGCGGCGGGCGGGCGGGCGCTGCGCTGGGCGAACGGGCGGGTACCGGCCCGCGGGTTCCGCGCCTCTCCGCGGGCGCGGATCGCCATGCCCAGCTGGGTCATAGACCGGTACGGCAGCAACGAGGTGCTGCGCTTCACCAGGGAGATGATGTTCCCCATCATACACTTCCCGAACGAGGTCATCATTAAGGTTCACGCTGCGAGCCTGAACCCCATCGACCTCAGCATGAGAAGTAAGTGCCGAGCCCGAGCAGCCGCGGCCGGGCTGCCGGGATGGCAGGGGCTGTGCTGGGGCTGCGGCTCCGGCGGCCCGAGCGGTGCCCGGGCACCGGCCTGGCCCGGCAGTGTCCAGGGCACCGGCCTGGCCCGGCAGTGTCCAGGGCTGCCTCAACACACGTGTTTCCCCGAGCCCTGTGGAAAACCGCCGCCTCTTGGAAACTCCACTTTTTTTCAGGTTCTCGGGGAAGAACGATACAAAAAGCCACTGACAAGAGTGTGCGCGTGTGTGTTGAGAGGGTGAACTTTCAATTGAGCGATTGTGGTGCTGCTCTCTTGACCGAGATACGCCCGGCCAAGGAGCAGCATTCCCCCTAAGTGATGCTGGATTTTCCCATCTCCTGGAGGTGAATGGGGCTGGAGGCCCAAGTTCTGCCAAGTCGGCTTGCACGACCTAAGGCAAACCGTGGTGTTCATTGCCATGCCCATCCTAAACTGGCATCTGGAGACGTGCTGTCATCCCGCCCGGGAAATCTGGCTCTTTCACTGCCCGGCTCTTTGTATTTGACACATTTAATTAGGTTTTTTCCCCCAGTTTCTGGATTTGAAACACCAGAAGGAAGTTGTGGTAGTAGAATACCTTGTATTTCCTGTGTAGAAGTGCTTGCATATTGAATCAGATTCAGTAGAACAAGCAAATATATCTGTAGGAAGCCTGCTGACCCAGCTGTAATCTGTGCTTTGGGTCTCTAAAAATGAATTTTAAAAAATCTTTGAATATAGTTGGGGGTTTAGTGATGGGACATTTCCTATCTGAGGATTCCTGTTAAGACACTTTCTGGCATGATAGGGCCCCTAGGTGGACTTGTCCAAACAATTGAGTGGGTATACATGCCCAAATGCAGGCTCTTTTTAGGCTGAGCACTGTTATTAGATGGGTAATTCTGAGACTTCACCGCGTTTGTCTGTTGCTTACTAAATGGAAGTCCAGGTTACTCATCTTAGGAGATATGCCTTGTTATTTTTTACACTTGCTCTTTATCTCTAAAATCTGTAAAAGTGTGAAATATTGCAGATTTTTTGCATGCTTTAGTTATAACAGAAATGAGGCACGTTATGGATAGCCAGTGCTTTCCAATTGAAATTGCACAGTTAATAAATGAGCACTCAGTGTGGTATGTTGTGGTTGATTCCATGTTTTGCAGGTGGTTATGGTGCAACTGCATTAAATATGAAGCGGGATCCCCTGAAACTCAAAACCGGCGAGACTGAATTTCCTCTAACGCTCGGTCGAGATGTCTCTGGTGTGGTTATGGAATGTGGACTGGGTGTGTCTTATTTCAAACCTGGAGATGAGGTGATACCACCAATCTCTTATTTTATTTCTTTTTTCCAAAATGTACACTTAAAATATACTATGAAATGTTCAGCATTCATTCTCCTCATAATTATTTTTTAATGCTGTTGCACGCTTAATAAGGCCTATCTGGCAGTAAATTCCTAGAGTACTTTCTTCCCTTCATTTTTTTCTGTGAAAAACATGGTCTCATGGTCTTTCAGAGACTTGCTTCTGCAAGTTAATGTCCCTTCTGGGTTTTAGTTTTTGGACCATTGCAGCAGTAGCAAGAGTGGAATTTGTTTGTTTATAAGTGCACACTCAAAAGTGCCACTTTGTTTTTAATTGAAGGTATAATTCTAACAAGAAGGGTTTTGTTTTTATTTTTCTTGAGTAGCTTGGAGTAGGAACTTTGGCTTAACCCAAGAAGCACTTCATGGGTGCCCACACAAATACTGATACTGTTTGCTTTCACCTTCGCCAGTTGCTTTCACATTTCATCAGTTTTAGCATAGCAAATCCTGATTCTGCACCATCCTCACCCCTCTAATCTGGGCTTTCCTGGCATGGGAGTGGTTTGGGGGGAGTTGAAAAATTATGTCTTATACACAATGCAGTGGTACAATTTATTCACATAGCCCTCCAGTCCTTCATTTCATCAGTAGTTGGTTTTGTGATTTTTTTTTTTTTTGGTGTAAAATAAGCTAAATCTGGTTTCTGATAAACAGTGAAGACATTCTGTGAATTATAAAAAAAGATTTCTTTAACGAGGGAAATTCCTGTGTATATACAATTGTGTGCAAAGCTACAAAAATTGATAGCTGTTTTCTGTTTGGTTTTAGGTGTGGGCAGCAATTCCCCCATGGAAACAAGGCACTCTGTCAGAGTTTGTGGTAGCTAGTGGAAATGAGGTAAACTTCCAAAACTCTGGCTAACAAAACCTCAAAGTTGTAAAGACTGGCATTTTTCTTCTTCAGTATCTAAGTAACTTTATTTCTTAGTGCTTGGATTGATTCGTATTCCAGCTAGTTTTGAAGATGGCTGAAAATGTGCAATACACAATCTGCAATTCAGTAAAGCTTTTTTAAATATTTCAGCGTCACATAGGAGCTGCTGTGTGACTTAGTTATGGTTTTATTTCAGGTATCTTTTAAGCCAAAGTGTCTCAGTCACACAGAAGCTGCTGCCTTACCATATGTTGGTCTCACTGCGTGGTCTGCACTTAACCAAGTGGGAGGACTGAACCAAAGTAATTGTAGTGGGAAAAGGTAAGTAAAGAGTTCTGGTGCTAAAACTAAAGTTCTTCATTTTTATATTGAGCTGCTTGTAAGACATGTCCAGCAGCAATAAAGACTGTTACACCATGACATTGATACAGATCAGCTGTCTGAGGATGATGGATTCTGTCTACACAGCTGCTGAGAGAGGCTTCTTTAGAGGAAGGCTCAGATGAGGTCCCTGTATAGAGGTAAAAAATGCCCACCCAGAGAAGTTGTGGATGCCCTCACATCCACAAGTGGAAATACTTAAGGCCAGGTTGGCTGGAGCTCTGGACAACCTTCCCCAGTGAAGGGTGTCTCTGTGCAGAGCAGGGCAGTTAGAACTAGGTGATCTTTGAGGTCCCATCCAACCTAGGCTGTTCTGTGATTCCAATCCAATGTATACCTAATGTATGGGCTATATAGAGAATTTGAGGATGTTATCTCCAAGAATTTGTAGGGACTTGTAATATCCTCTCAGTTGTACTGGCAGCTCACAAAAAGCCCTCTCAAGGACAGAGATGTGGTTCACTCACTTCCTGCATGTGTGGGCCATTTGGAACAGACTGGTTTTCCAGCTTTTTGGGAAAAATGAGCAGGTGACTGACTCTTATTTGACCTGCAGGCCAGAACTTTGATGAGGTCAGGAATGCAGACAAGAAAAGGAGAATGTACAAGACAAGCAGCCAATCAAATAAAAAAATTGACTTTGTTTATCAGTCTGTTGATCTGACAATGGCAGATGAGGAAAAATGCAGTGAAAGGTTGGAGCAAATACCATTTTTCTTCTGATAATTGAAATTTTCAGTTATTTTGACCTTTGGATGTTTGAGTAAATAGATAGCAAGATCTTCAGAATGGAAATGAGGGCAAAAGTAAAACTATGGGAGTTGAAAAACAGTAGTTAAAATTACTGTACTGCATCACAGATTTAGGTCATAAAGTAATTACTGGGCAGCAGAAGTCTTGGATGCCTGACCTCTTCTTATCTCAGCTGATACTTTGTAATGCAACACATTGCAAAGGACACTAGATTGATTAAAATTCTTCACCCACATCTCTAGAAGACAATCGAGTGAGTGATCATTCATGTGTCACAGTGAACTTCATAATGAAAATATTGAGTATTTTTTCTAAAGATAAACAATGTTCTGAGAAGATGAAATTGCAAAATTTAAAGGAGTTTCAAAGAGACATCATTGAAATTAACTTCCAGCTAGTAATAAAATTCTATACAAGATCACCTTACTTTTTATTTTTCAGTATTTAGACTTTTTAGCATCTTAACTTTCACACATAAATAGAATTAACCTAAAGATACACTGATAGGCTAGTTTTATTTAAATTGTCTTTCAAATCTTCAGGTAAGTGTTTAGATTGTTAGCAGTAAAATTGAAACTGCATTTGTAATGTAATCTTTACATTTAATATTTACTTTCATGTTCCAAATAAATTTTTAATTACTCTGTCAGCAAACTACATTTGTAATGTAATCTTTACATTTAATATTTACTTTCATGTTCCAAATAAATTTTTAATTACTCTGTCAGCAAAAACCCATTTTAATGTACTTTAAAAATATTATATTTCCTATCTATAAATTTTGAACTGTAAAACCAGCAGTGAATGACTTATGTGATGGTACCTTTTTTCCTCCTGAAATAGTGCTTGTAGGAAAGTGTTTAAGGTGCATTGAAGAGGCTGTGCAAATTATATTCCATGAATCCTCAGGGCAATAATTTAAAAATACAACAGTTTATACAGCGTTTCCTAATTTCTTTAGATCATATATTTGGTAAGAAGTTACCTACATGTGTGATTTTGTGTCAGTCTTTCTGTCTCCTGTAGTTGTAGGTGAATAGCTATGTAGAAGGGTGTACACACACAGAAAAATGTCTTATTTGGGCAGAGCAGCTGTATTCTTGATGAAAGCTCCTTCACTGGTGCTTTAGTGCAATGTTGGGACATCTTAAAAGCAGTGAGATTTTTCTGTGTATTGTTCTCTTTGCCTCTTTTGAGGTGTTAGTGTGGCCTAACCAGAAACACTTGCTGTTAGTCCAGTGTCTGGCTGTGCATTGATCTGGCAGATTATCTGCTCCATCTGCACATACTTTCACAGGTTATGTTCTTACAAGTCTCCTGAAGTTTGCTCTCATTGTTTGTGAACACTCCTGCAATTCCAGTCATTTTTCCATAGCCTTTATTCTATACCACTCTAATTAATGTCAATATTCTTGTAGAAGCTTAAATGTTCTTACTGTCCTAAATGTTCAAAATGACTGTGTTGTGTTGAAGTTATCTGTAGCTACCTCATATGTGCCACTGACCTGTTTCAATAGAAAGGAGATATGCTTGTTCAACATTAGATGTTAAAATTCTTGCTTTCTGTATTCACAAAATGCATGACAGAAACCTGACAGTTTGAGAAGTTATTCAAAGTGCTTACATTGCTTTTAAATAAAAGTCTTTATGTAAATGCAGAAGCAATATCTTAGACTTTCATGTATGCTGGGCAGAGATGCTGGATTCTCTTAATGTAAGCTACCAAACAGACTCCTGGTTCATACAGTTACGGTGAAAATTTGAATGGTATAATACCCCAAGAAAATATTTTTTCAATGTCTGTGTGTTATTTCATCATTTTATTTGTTGAGAAGTACAAATTGAGTGTAGGTTGTAAAACTTCTTGATAGGGTAAACACTGCTTGATCCAGGAATAAATTTCTTGAGGACATTTTGTTGGCATAATCAAATGAAATATAATTTTATATCTAAATAAAGTTGATATATTTAGTCAATAAATACATTAATTTTACAACTATATAAAATCACTGCATTTATTCAATTGTTATCTTGCATGTAACTCTGCCACTGAAATTTTTTAATTATTTATAATCTGGAGAAAATATTAGTCCTTGATCTGTACCCACTCCCCACCCTCTATGTGTTCTGGTGGAGGGCACACACAGCTGAGACAGGTCCTGCCTCCTGATGCTCATTTCTGACCACACCATAGCTCCAAGCAGGGCCTAGGGAGATGGGCTAAACTTTGAAATCTCATGCTGTGCTTATTTGGAGAGATCTGCTCCCTCTAATTGTTTGAACTGCTGAGCCCCATGTAGGGCTTGGTGAATGTTGTGCCTCTGTCAGAAGGGAGGAAAGCCTGGGCTACAAATGTTCTTTTTGTTCTTTTGAAAAAATTGGTTCTCTTGGATCCCTGCCCAGGTCAGAAGATTTGTTAATTTGGTCCCTAGTGCAAATACTTTTATATTAATTTACTCCTGAGCTCACCCTTGCAGTGCAAACAGGTAGTTTCTACGATGTGTTTTCTCCTGGCTCTGTTTTCCTGAGGCAGTGCACACAAAACTGTTCCTGCTTTGGCACTTGCCACCATCTGTCATTCAGTACTGTCCTAACAGGTCCTGCACCTTCAAACACCACCCCTCTTACTTGTGTGTCTTGCTGTTGTCAGTGCTGCTGGGCTGCTGCACATGGATCTCCTGTGCAGATGTGGTTTGTCTCAGAAATGAAGAGCTTTCTTGAAGTCACAGTGTGTGGAGAGTTTTAATAATTGTAAGGTGTGATAGAAAATAGCCCATGTAACATAGGAACAAACTGAATCTCAGAAGTATTTCTACCTGAAGGAATCCTGAGGGGCTTTTATTGAAGGAGAAAAAAAAAAGTCCCAGCCAAGCTGCTCCCCAAACTGAAAATGTTACCTAAATCCTTTGAGCAAATTGTACATTTTAGGATGGCAGCTTTCCCCCAATTATGTAGTAGAAGAAATGCCCTTTAACTAAGGAGTGAAATTGTAAAGGCAGTTTGAAAAGGTTTTTTTGAAAGGATTTAATTGTGACTGTCCTTTTTAAGGATAAAGATGGGTTTAACCCAAAATCTTGAGCGTAGGATCCTGGAGCCTTTTCGAGTATACTGAAGGCAAAATATGCATGTTGCTGTGGGCATCTGTTGTTAGAAGCCTGGTTCTGAGGATAAGTACATTTTGGCAGATTTAAAAGCTGCAGGCTTTGTGGTATTGTGGTTTCATATTCTTAATCTGAATTTTGCAGCTTGGATCAGTGAAATGGGAGGGAACAGAATCTGATCACTTACAAAAGGAGTATTTCAAAATGGATAGTGTGACCACAGCCAAGTCTCTTAGGCTACTTCAAAGAACTTTTGTAAACTGAGACTCCAGATTGTATAGTACAGTTTTGTACTGTAAAAAGCAATTTCCTTCAACATCTTTTACTGTGAGATTTAAAACAGGAATTTCACCAGCTTCTGAAGATTCTGAGATTTTTCTGGCAAATGGAAGCTCTGAGAAACATGATGTTCCCCAATCCTGTGCCAGGACTTCATCTTGGATCTTCTTTTTGTCCTAGAATTAGCAAATGGATCCAAAGACAAAGCACTGTTTGCAACTTGAGCTGCAAGGTTTTCTTACTAATTCACTTTCTGATGTTTAGTTATTTAATAAAATAATTTGGATTAAATTTTTGAACAGCAATTAGGCTTCTAGCAGTAAGGTCCTCACACAAGTTAACTTGTATTAATTTTTTTTTGAAATTTAGGGTTATCAGTTAAAATGAACTCTCAGTTGCTAATAATTAGGCAATATACTCTTTCATTTTCTTGCTTGTGTGCCAGTTCCCACAAGCTGGCATTTACAGGGTCTTGTTGAGATGTACTGGAAAGAACTAGAAAAATTCTACTGCTTATTTTTCCTAAAGAAAAATACACTCATTTTAATTTAATAAAAATTAAACTTGTTAGTGGTGAGGGCACTTCATTGAATTTTTGTCTTTTAGATGAACATTATGCAATATGGGATAATTATGTTCCATATGTTCTGCAGTTCACAGTCTCATTAAATAATGTGATACTTAACTACTTTTTCTCTTAGATGGGACCGATTTTTGTAAAATGCTGGTGAATTGGATTTTTTTCTTTAGGAGATGTGACAATGGAGTCTGGGAGACAGGAAGGGCTCTTGATTGATTTTGTCCCAAACAAAACAGTTACATTTGGGAAAGTGAGGACAGGTACAGGAGTTTTGAGTGATAGAAGTGCTACTACCTGACAGCTCCACTGCCTGCATTTAGAAGAAAGGACATATGAGGAAGTTTCTTTGGCTGTGCTGAGATAATGTTTTTGGCACAGGACACATGATCAGCAATGTTAAGTCACATTTTTGGCTATCTGAACAGTTAACCACTCTTGAATAACATTGAATGACCAAACCAGTCTTTTGCTAAAAATAATTCAGCGTCAGAGATGTATAATAAACATTAGAATACATAATTACTCCAGAGTTTATTTAAAGAACTATTAAATATATTTTAATTTTCTCTTACAGAATATTAATTTTAGGAGCTTCAGGAGGAGTTGGTACATTTGCTGTACAGGTAATATTATCCAGCATGCCCAGGATTAATCTTCAAGCATTTCAGTATGAAAAAAAAAATAACAGCAGTGGAATTGAGAAAAGGAATAGAGAAATAGCAAGCTCTCTATATAGCAAGATTAATAGCAAGATCTGTCTGCCTGATTGAGAAGATTGATATTTCCAAAAGTAAAGTATTTTAGATTTATTGCTTTCCATTTATTATGTTGTATTATTTTAAAGTAGGAAATAGGGACTTTCAAAGAAAGGAGTTGGGTGTAAGATCACATTTCACAATTTGGGTGAAGGAAATCTCTGATTGGTGTAAGTTGAAATATGTAGGCTGTTCTTATTATCTGTCATTCAGCTCTGTGCTCTAAATATGAGCAGAACTTGGTGTATGAGTAGGAAAACTGATGGAGAATGTCACCTACCATAACTGCTGTAGCTGGTCAAATGATGTGAGAGCCCATCAGGCTTTTGTGTGCAGTGGCTGTAAAGCACAGAGGCTTAGATTTACTTTCCCTCACTGTCTTTGCCTTGCTGCCTTTTTGTCTGTCTGTTCAGTAGCTCTAAACTTTGGAAAGTCAACATGCTCTTTTGTTACTTCATTAGTTGTGGAACATCCTCTTTCATGCTCTCAGTTAATTTGGGAGTTTTGATTCTAATTACTATCATCTCGTGCTGAAAAATCTTTCTCTCAAGATTATAAAAAATACAGAAGTTGGGTGATTGCATCACTGCTTTCTGTGTTACTAGGCCATAAGCACAGTGGTTTTAAAGAGGTTTCCAGCAGAATTTTTTGTGGTATGCTATTTGCCTGATCTTTGATGAAGCAGGTGACTTTTAGTATGAAAGGCTGACCAGCTACTGACTAGTTACAATTTGTAACTGATCAATCCTGGATAAACTGAGTTAATTAACCTGGAATAAAGGTAAAAAGTGTTAGTGTGAATGAAAAAATGAGATGCCAAAAGAGATAAATAACTAGCAAAAATCCTTTACTTTGCTATAGCTTTTGGAGTACAAGATAACCTGATATTGTCCCTGTGATAAATCAGACATTATTTCCTTCTTTTTCTTTTTACTAGTACTTAACCTATTTGCAGTAATATGAAATACTTAAAGGGCATATTTAATAATATTTAATGGTACATCTGGTGCCCGTTTGGTTGATTGGCAACTTGGACAGTATCTCTTGGTGTATGTTTAGCTGGTAGACTAAACATACAGATGGTAAACTGAGAGCCTTATTTTTCATGAGACCTGGTATCTTTCAGTGGCATTAAAAAAACCCCACACTCTTTCCTTCACACCAACTCCTCCCTCCCCACAGCCACCTTAAATATTGATAAATTCTAGCCATTATTTTGTCTGTGGGATTTGTGACAAATTATCCTGTATTGGAACAGTCTCTCCAGTCCCTATTAAAGGTGCTCATTTGTTATATAAATATAATGAGACTTTGGCTTTTCAAGTTGTTCTCAATATTTCACTAAATTTTAATCTTTGGACTTTTTTTTTTTTATACTTGCTTTTAGCTAATGAAGGCCTGGGATGCTCATGTGACAGCAGTTTGCTCTCATGATGCCAGCACACTGGTGAAAAAGCTTGGAGCAGATGATGTGATTGATTATAAATCTGGAAATCTCGAAGAGCAGCTTAAAACATTACCCTTGTGAGTATTTGTGTTGCTTTAATACTGAGATCAAGTGTAGGGGGATAGAATATAAGAAAATAAAGATAGTGCAGAGAGTAATCTTACCCCTTGGGAGTTGCAGCTGGGCCAATTATCAAAGATTAGGAATAGGCTTGACTTTAATAGGCCACAGCTGTAACCAATGAGAAGAAGATGCTATAAAAGAGTGGGTGGCTGGTTGAGAAGGGAACTGGAGTCAGTGGCTGCTTTGTGAAGAAGAAAGAGTCAGTGCTGTGAGGAGCTGCCCATGAGAAACACCAAGGAGGTATGAAACTTTTGTGCTAAGGAGACAACAGTATGGAACTCCTGGAATAAGATGACAACAATGAAGGAGTTTGTGGTCAGACTTTCTGCCTTTTGATTGCTTGACTCTATCAGAACTCCCTAAATTTTTCCCCGTTTCTAAAGCATTATTTTGTAAAGTAGATTCACCTTTTTGAATGCAGTTTGCAAGTGAGTATGCCCAGCACAGATTTCATTGTAACACTAAGCCAGTTAATTGTGAGATAAGCTCACTTCCATGTGCTTCTCTTCAGTGACTGTAATATGAACAGTTTTGTAGCTTCCATCCAAGTATCTTGGAGAATATACAATGTGTGAGTAAATTGAAATAAATCTCTGAAATCCTGAGCAAAGCTGGTAAATATAAACTTGATCTTGTAGAGGAAAGAACTACATCATGAAGGAGCAGTGACTTGCCACTGTGCAGTGCAACTGGGAGTAAATTTATATTCTGTAACATTGGATACAGCTACCTCTGAAAAACAATCACATTCATCTTGTCACAGCAGCTATGTTTAAACTAGCCTTGGATTTTTCTCTAGAACAGAAGTATTTTTTGCTTTTGTCATCTTCCCATCTGTTTAAATGTAGTCTACTATGACTTGTATTTGAATATGGTATTTACACTGCTCTTTTTAGCTAGATTGAGCTAACTTTCTTGGAGGGGAAATGGAAGCTGCTTGATCTGTGGAAAAATTTTACTGGTAACTGTGCTAAGAAGCCATGTGCCCTTTAACTGTAATGTGATTGTCAGCAGGCCTGAGGGCAGTGACACTCTGTACAGCAGGATGGACTTTGCAGCTGGGGCAAAATTTGCCTTTGTGAACACTTTAAATGCTAAACTTCCATTCTAGTGAGTGACCCTTTCTAAGGGACATCAACAACAGTGTCCTGGGGTGCAGTTTAATGATGCAGCTAGGCTGGTCAGTCAGCTCTACTGAGTGGGTTGTTCCCTTTGCAGTTGTACTGACTCTTCAGAACCCACTGTCAGCTACTCTCTCCAGGAGCATTACTTTTCGTGGTCTTCTCTTGCTGGCATCTGTTACATGAACTGAACTTTAAACATGAAATAACACCTTGGAAAACAGGCAGCAAAGCCATCATTCCAGAGAAATAAGGACTTTTCTATTTAATTTGCATTGTGTACTTTCTCTCATATTTGTAGATTATTTAGATTGGAGATATGTGTATATACATATCTATTGCAATCTGGAGATTGCTGGAAATTTACAGATGAGAATGAGTTGTGCATTTAACAGAACAGGTGCATAGCTCCCTATTGCCCTATTCAGCCTTTACAGGCTCACATGCTGGTATAATGAGAAGGAACACTGAAACTGTGGCTTTTTGCCAGAGGCTCCATATACCCATTCCATGGGGGAAGGTTTTGGTTCCTTTGCATTGTTAGGTTTAATGTTAAATAGGTGGATGTGACGAAAAGAGCTGTCAGGAGAGGTAGAATGGCCCCTAAATAAATCAGGAGGCCAAAAAAAAACTTGGAGAAGTGAGGCTGAGAACTGGGTCACAGAAAAGATGTGAGGAAATAAGGGTTAGTAGAATAATTTGTTTATGTAATTTTAGCCACTGGAACTGACTTTTGTTGAGTACAGCATGTACAAGAGTGGTTCTTAGTTGAGGGCATGAGTCCAGAGTGGTTTTTACATGTACATGCCATATTGTTCAGTGCTAGACCTCAGGACTGTTCCAGTAGTCCCTGTGGGAGGGCTGAAGAGATAGAGCTCTAGAAGGCTTTAAGCAAGTACAGAATGTAGTTGTGCATCTAAGTTTGCTTTTTGGTGTTCAAGTGTACTTTCTAAATAGCCTGTGTCTGCTGCACAGTGACTAGGCAATAACCTGTAAATTTAAATCCCATTGTTCATTAAGCTGGGACTTTCTTGCTGCTATCTTGCAGGCTGATTTGTTTTGCTTTTCAGTGACATGTAAAAATGTGGACGATAGCTGATTTCTGCTATTGATTAGCTTAGTTACAGTGAAGTTATTTTTCCCATGTCAAGATTTTAAACCTGTTATTTGTATGTCTGCAGGTTTGATTTTATCCTAGATAATGTTGGTGGATCCACTGAGAAGTGGGCACTAGATCTCTTGAAGAAATGGTCAGGAGCAACATATGTTACTTTAGTGACGCCTTTCCTGATCAATATGGACAGACTCGGAGTGGCTGATGGCATGTTGCAAACAGGAGTCACCGTTGGTTCCAAAACTCTAAAGGTATTTGACAAAATCCTATGTGCTTTTTTATTTTGTAGTACTTTAGTGACTGCCTCTGTGGCTTGGATGTCAGTCAGAGCTCATGGAGAGGCAGCTGTTGCATTGTCCTCATATGTCATTAAGTATACTATTCTTTCTTTCTTTCTTGCACTGAAATGTGTTGGGGTGGTGCTTCTGGGGGTATGTAGTAGTTTGGGGAGCTTTGAAGTTTGATTCCTTATTGTGCTTTCCATTGTGGCCTTTTCCATATGGCCTCCCTAGTGAGTCCTGCTGACAGCCAGGGTTTCATAGTAAACACAGCAAATCCCTGCCTCACTGCAGCGAGGGCACTTTTGTTACTTGCTTTAGGCTGGTCAGGCTTTCTCTCAGAACATTGTTCTATGACTGATTCTCTTCATCCTGTTCCAGCACCAGAGTGTAATAAGCGTGGTGGAGGGTGGCTGGGAAGTCTTTCATCTCTTTCATGCTTATGTGTCTAGAGGTGATACTGATTTTTCTAGTTTTCATAAGTGGATCTTAAACCATTCTGCCAGTGGCCAGAGCAGTGGGGCTTTTTAGAACTTTTCTCTTTCTTCCCTATGCTTGTGTACTTGCTCTCCAAATGAATGCTTTTTAAGCAGTTGCTATGGTATTCCTGCAAAGGCTTGGCTGAATGGGATTTTAAGTCCTGCAGCAGTACCTTCTCAAGAAAGCCCAAAGACAAAATGAAAAAGCAGGGAAGAAATAATGTAATATTATTTCTCAGTGTGCATGTTTCCATGATGAAGAGGATCCTATGCCATATATAAAAATCATCTCTTTGGCAGATGATGTCTTTTATTCCTGTAATGACTTACTTGGAGGAGATGCTCTTGACTTGTGCATGTGAGATCTTCCCAAAATGCTTTTCATGTGAGCTGCCATCTGTCGTTGGATGGTGGTGACTTTGGCAGATATTATGGTGGAAAATGAAGTCACTGATACTGAAGTGGAAGGTTCTAAATGTTACATTGCTGGGTTTATTTCACCCCTGTTTTGAGTGTACAGGAACACATAACACCATTTCTCTCTTATGTAACCAATAATGCTGTTTCTAGCTGCAGAGACAAGGTAATTGTTTTTCTCTACTAGCTGACTTGTGCAATTGGACACACAATTCACCCTGATCCTATTGTGGTAACACAACATCATGGTTTGTACATTTAATCCACATGCTTAGGTGCCGTTTTTTTTCAGACACTAGCATATAATTTCCATGTCTTTTCCTTAAGTTACTTCTTCAGAGGTTCTGTCATTAATTTTAGTTCCCATTTCAGTTTGCTCTCATATTTTAAGAGATTTGTGATCTTTCTTGCAGCATCTCCTTAAAGGAGTCCATTATCGGTGGGCATTTTTCATGCCGAGTGGCCCAAGTTTGGATGAAATAGCAGAACTGGTTGATTCTGGAAAGGTATGTCAGTACTGGTTACTTGGGTATTTGTGCTGAAGGAGATGCTGCTTGGACTCAAAAATGGTGTAGTTCACTGTTGAGAATAAAGTGTTATGAGAGTCATGGTAAGGAAAACCGTGAGGAAAAAAATCCACTTGTTCCGGTTTCTAACTTGTGCTTTTTGCAAGGAATTTTGGAGTTTGTAATGCTTAAGACTGTTCTGCCTTGTCCTTCTTGAGCGTACTTTTTAACAACACAAAGCTTACAAAGTTACAAGGAGTTATGTCCAGTGATTGTTTATTTTTGCCAGTGGGAATAATTTAATATGAACTCTACATGAAAACTATGTTTTAAGAGGTCTCAGTTGGTTCATTTGGGCAGAATAAACATGGCTGTTTATCTGCATATGCAAAATTGCTTAGCCTGGATGGTTGGCTGTCCTGCCCATGGTTTGCTCAGAAACTAGAATATTCTGGTTATTGCCAGGTAATAGATGATCTCCATTGGCAGAGTGGTGACAAGAATCTTGTTTTTCATTATTTCAATGCTGCAGGTTCTGATGTTTGTGCTAATTCAGCACAGGGACTTGGAATATTGTGAGCATTCATAAGCTTCTGGGGAATCTTCGTGGACTTGGGGGGAAAAAGCCAAGACAGATTAAGTCTGCTTTTGTGATCTTTTCAGGTTTATGAGCTTGTTACAAAATATACTGTGGGAGTGAACAGTTGATTTCCTGTGTTTTGGATTGTGTGGTGAAATAGGCCCCAGCAGTGTCCTCTTTGGGAATTTTGGCAACATGAAATTACCCAAGAGTAGAGAATATGGACAACTGCTGTTAATCTTTCCATGTGGTAGATAAGCAGAAGAGTAAGCAGAGTCTGTCATGACTGCTGGTAATTCCAGTATGTGAACTGCCATCTTGTGCTCAAAATTTGTGCATATTAGTAAAATTTAGATCTCTCAAAGTCTGAGTGTTGATCCCCCTTTTTGGGTATGCAGTATGTTCCAGAGTTTGGAGAAGAGTCAATAAACTGTTCTTGTACTGAAGACCTGATTGCTTCTGTTTTGCCACCTCAGTGTGGCTGCTAAGAATAAGAAATTCTCTGCTTTGCATTATGTCCAGTGCTGTAGGCATAATCCTGTGGTCAAGAAAGAAGCTGTAAAAGGTCCTCATCCTGTGATTGTATTCAGTCACACTGCTAAATTATAAGTGTCTAAGAAAAAGAAATGCCCTTGTCTTTGTTTTTACCATTTGTCCTGTTCTCAGCCAGTTGCAATTTGTTTTGTGTTCTGCTTCTACCTTGTATGCAAAACAAATGCAGACTATGCTCATGAAAGCCTCTTGGGAAACAGCTGTTTATGCAATAGAGATAGGGCTTAATAACCTGGCCAGGTGAATTGCAATGCCACTTCAAATGTACGTCAGACATGCATGAACGTCCTGATGTACTTCTGGCTGTAAAGATGATCATGAGGACAAAGATGTTTGCTTGGTCTTTTATTCTCTGTGCAAAAACAGGTCCCTAATGTCAGGCTGTTTGTCTGCAGAGTCATTATTCTAGCAGCATTTTACTCTATTTTGTGCAATGTTGTAAACATCTGAGCTGTCATCGGGATTTTATAAGACTCAGTTGTGTTCCATTTAGACAGATATTAATGAGACTATGACCTTTCTTGTTTAGACACAAGAGTTCTCGTAAAAGGACAGACCATCCATTCAGAAGAGTAGGTGTTTGGGAAAAAAGGCAGGAGAGAATCACTGGAGAAATTGTACCACAATTTCCTATAAGTAAGTGAAATGTTTGTGTTTGGATAGGAAAGAATAAAGGAGAAATAAAAAAAGCAGATAGCAATGAAGTGTTTCAAGAAGCTTGGGGAAGCCAGCAAACTGAGCTCATGTAGTTGAACTCGTTACCTTTGAGTGAATATTTTTGAGTAATGCAGGGTGGTTTTTTTTTTTCATTTAAGTATTTTCTGTTAAAGACATCTTAATTTTGAGATTGTATGAAATGAGTAAGAGAGCAATTAGAAAGCTCCTGGAAACAAGAGGCTTTTTTTCCAGGAATAAATTATATGGGGGGATTAAATGTAAGAAATTAAAAAGAGATGATGGTTTGAAGAGATGCTACAGTAAGTGAAGCGTTGAAGAGCTTATCTATGAAACATTTACAGATAATTTTGATTTGACAGTCCTTCTGCACCAACAGAGATTTTTAGTTCCGATGAGTTCATCATATTCCTTTGTGAAAGCAAAAGGATTCTTAATCCTTCAGTGGATGAAGAATAAGCAATTTTGTTTAAAGTTACTTGGTTTTCACCTGGATGATCTATGCAGCAAGGAATAGAGATTTGCAAAATGTCAGCTCTGAGGAGGAGTTCTTTTAACAGCCTTTTTTTAATGGGGAAGCAAAGGAGAGGATTTGATGAGTTGGTAGTACAAGAAAAGAGAGTAATTTTCTTTGTGTGATTTACCTGCACATCAGTCAGGTCTGGGAATTGCAGAACCATTCTCAGTTTACAAGTTGTTTTCTCTGCCTTGCAGATGGACATCTTGCAAAGAAACTATTGCAAGACTGAGGGGCTGGGAGGCTGCTACAACAATTATGGGCATGGAGAAAACCCAGTATTTCCTTGACAAATTTTAGAGAGACTGGCTATTTTCTAAACTGCTGGAGAATCCCTGTTGTGGTTTGATTTTCAGCAGTTAATTATGACTGGCTTAATGTGGGCTCCACCAAATGAGTTGACAAAGCCCATGTCAGCTCTGTATCTCTTTCCATGGTAGAATGTTCCTGGTGAATTACAATTCTCATCTTAAGACAGCTGAAATCAACAGAACCTTTAATTCAGGATACAGATCTGCTGGCACACTGTTCACTGAAGCATCATCACTGAAAGGCTTGTTAGGAATTAATTTGGTGTATTTGTGGTCAGTGTTGTGGATTTAAGATTGACAGTGTTGGTTTTTGCTGCTTGCTCAGCATTTTCCTCCTAAGGACATGTCATATAGTCCTTGCTGAAAATAGGCCAAATTCATGTAAGTATTTAAGTTGGTAGAAGCCTCTAACTCATAACTGAGCAGTTACTTTGTCTTTTTGAAACCTGGTGGAGGAAAGCTGGCTCAGAAGACTCCTTAGTGTCACAAGCAGGAGCACTGAGTGTGTTGTGTGTTCTTGCCAGGACCATAATAGGATGTGGGGTCATCCTAAGCCCAACAGAAAAGTGACCTTTTCATTTTAATTCAGTGCTATTTAAATGCAGTACAAGTGTGTGTGCAGTGTTTCTGGTGACTTAATACTCTTTCCTTCAGAGCATTGTTGCATCAGATGGTCTGATGGGTGAAAGTTGTTTTTGCAGAAGGAAGGCTGAACGTCAGAGTCTCCAGTCATGAAATGAATAGGTCATTCTCTCTGATATTTCCTCTTTAGATAGATGTTCCAGCACAGGCACCCTTAGGAAGAACAACTGCCTGCCTTTATTAATGTAATTTGTGAGTAGTGTTGGTTATACATTTTGCTGAAGGCACTAGATGCTTTGGTTTAGGGGGCAGGATTCTGACTGTTCTTTGGCCCTGCTGCTGCCTTCTTGTGCAATGCTGAACAAATCACATAACCTTTTGCTACCATAATTTCTTGATCTACTAATGAGGGCTAATGCCCTTTATTCACCTTTGATGATTTGCTCTGAGATACCTTGTTAAAATGAGGAATTTAATTGTCTTCTGTTCCTGGTCTTTCCTATTCAGGAAGTAAATAACACAAATGGATGGATATGGTCATCCACTTTGACATGCCATGGGTTCTGAGAATTGTTTGGATGGCCATTAGGGCATAACAGCTTCTGGACTCTGTATCCTAACCTGTGTGTTGATTTGCTTCCAATTCATTTTGTTGCAGCTCTGCAAATAACTTTTCCCCTGGCCCTTATTGCAGTTGCATTTCTCTCAGCTCTATGAATATCCAACAGTGAATGCAACACTGAGTCCTTGAATGTTCTCCAAACATGGCATCTATAGATGTGGCCTTCTCTACAGTAATTCCAGACTTTGACTCTGCTAAGGTATCCTAGGATAGCTGAGAACTTGCCCTTGTGTGGTACCTGCTTTAGTCTCTCTGAAAAAAGGGACTAGGGTACCTAAGTATAGGGGTTTCTACACTTAAATTTCTCCATTAACTAGAGATCAGTCCTTCTTCCTACTCTCATGGGAAGTCACTCATACTTGTTCTGATGACCTTCTTTCTTCGTGCTAAATTGCAAAGCTTGCACCTTTTTTGTTTTTTACTTTTACTTTTGTGTTTTCCTGTTGCAGTGCATTTGTTTGCCAGGTTGGTTGGCTAGACCACAGAGATGTTGACCAAGGAGGGGTTGCCAAAAGCTCTGTTCGGCCCTTTCTCTTCCAAAAAGAACCTCTATCTGCATTTTGTCATGGCCACCAAAAACAAGCCGCTGTGATTTTTATTAAAACATACCTGCTCCCTTCCCTCCAGGACAGGGTGGCTTGCCTATGTGCTGAGCTCTGTGTGTGTCATACATCACAAAGTATCTGTGAAGGGCACCAATGGAAACTTTGTCTCCTGTGGGGAAATAGGGTTTCAATACGTAAATTCACTTACACCACGGTGAGGTCTGGAAAAGAAAGCGGCATCACCTACCAGGCATTTAATCAGATGTGTTCCCTTAACCTGATGTAATTGTAAATTGTGTGGTAAGTCAGGCCTGGTGTTCTGAGCTCTGGCCTCCTGGTGTAGGAGGGAATTGTGCCTAGTGCAGGGATAAAGTGCAGACAAGGCAGCCCTTGTCTGCTGTGAGTTTAGTTTGCTGAGACTGGGAAGATGTGGATCATGCAGGACTAATGTTCTAATCTCTACATATGATAGGCTTTCATATGTAAATATGTATTTATATTTAACTGTACCAAAGTTGGTTCTGCCTTAAGTATATGGTGACATTGACCTAGATTGCTTTAATTACCAGCATAAATATCAGGATAACTACCAAGAATGTGCCTTACCAGGGATTCTAGAAGAGATTAATTATGCTTTCCTTTAGTTAACAGTTTTTAACATGGTCCTGTATGTAACTAAATCCAGCAACTTCCTTATTTCTACTGTTTTAAACTTGGGCTAGGCTGGCACACATTGCAGTTCTGGGCTTATCCCAGTTTCTTACTGCTCTTTATTGTGTTCTGTAGAAGCTGTTCTGCCAGGGCTAATTAACAAACGAGATTTTGAAGCCTTTTCTACACTCTGAACTGTATCCTGATAGCCTTCTTAACTGGGATTTTTCTGCTAGCATTTTAATAATTGTACATGATATATATGAGTTCCTGTGGGCTGCTGTTAGAGATTTGATATAAAATAATGTACTTTGGCTTATTAGACAAACATATAAGACCTGATAATGCAGTTGTTGGTAAGAGGTTGTGGGATTTGACCCTGGAACATTTGCCTTCCATTCCCATGTCTAAACCACTACAGCACCATTTTTGTTATGGGTGTATTGTTTGCTCAGTTTTACTTCTCTTAGGTATTTGGGACAGAAAATATCATGTATGTGCTGTCCTTTAATGTGCTCATGGATGAAAGTGCGTATTCTCTGAAACACAAGTTCATAAAAAACACAGCAAGGAAGGCTTTTTACAGAACATTCAAAGATGGGGCTCTGAGCAGTCTGGTCTAGTGGAAGGTGTCCCTGCCTATGGTAGGGGGAGCTGGACTGAATGGCCTTTAAAGGTCCTTTCCAACCCAAACCATGCTGCAATTCTATGCTGGCACTGTGCAGTTGCAAAGCTACCTGTACAAGATGTGACCAGAGCCAGCTCTTGTAGAAGGTAAGGACTTCATTCTTTGTCTTCAGTGAGAGCTGACCATAGCCCTTGTTGACCTTGTTGGCAAGCAGCATGAGGCTCAGCATACATTGCTGAATGCCATTTCAAGGGGAAGAAGGAATGAAGAAAGGAGTGAGATTTGGATCCAAGGAGCATGGAACAGGAGTACAGCAGAAAAGATGCTCAGCTAAAGTAGGAGTGTCCCAAAACAGCATCTTTTTTCCCCATAGGATGACAATAAAGTAACAAATGGATGACCAATTGTTTAGTTCCAGGACAAGGACTATTCTTTTTAATGATTTCTCTTCACAATTCTTGTTGACATTGATGGGGAGACTCACTAAAGACCAAAGGAGACTCTAAAGCTCTGCATTTGTGCTCCTGGACCACATTTAGGCCCGGTGGTAATTTCTGGAGGAAGATGGCCTTTGCCTGTTAACTCAGCTAGTCGGATCAGCAGGCAGGTCTTTTCCATTACGGCAAGCCCTCGGGAGGACTCTGTCTGGTGGCACATAATTCCAGCTTTTGTTCTGTGCGTGTGCAAGCTCCTTGCCTGGAGGGCGGTGTATGGGAGCCTGAGCAGCCTCACCAAGGCAGAGGAAGGCGGGAGGCACTCTCCCAAGCAAGGCTGCCCGGCAGCTCTGCCACGGCCATCCTGTGCAGAGCTGGAAGAGAGCCAGTGCACTGTCACTGTCCTTTGAGAGGCGGCACGTCTGTCCTTCTGCGCTCTGAGCTAGCCTTGCGCCCGGTTCGTCGCTCTCCTGAGACGTTCAAGGCTCTCGCTCTCCCTCCAGTGGCAGGAAAAAGCTCCGCACTTACTGGAGTCACTTATCGCTACTATGAGCGTCGAAGCCGTCTCCATTCCTTTCATGTTTTCTCACTTGTCCCCTCCTGATAAGCTAAAACTGCGTCCTTGGCACCGCAGAAAGCGGGACCTCCAAGGGTGGGCCCGACTCTGCCATGATCAGAGTGTGTTCCTGCTGATCACTGCCTCCTGCATTCAGAGCTGGAGTGGCTGGGACACCCCTCTGTGATGTGTGTAGGGATAGCCTTAATCAGCATCAGCAATTACTCTTTTTATTTTTCCAAACACGAGTTCATTGCAAGAGACCTGAGATTCATTTCTATAGTATGTCCTGCATTGGAGAGAATGAAGAGGAAGAAAATACCTTTCAGGCCCAATCTGTTTTCAGATAAACATTTCAATGTGGGTATGTGTAATCCTTTCTCTCCCAGACTTTAGTTTAATCCCTTTTCCCTGAACAAATAGGTGTCCTCTGGCAAGGAACTGATGCGTGGCTGTAAATAGGCAATGTTTTTATTATCCAGTTAATCTCCATTTATTATCACACATTCAACAAACAGCAGACGCTCCCCTACTTGTTTGTCTGTTCACAGGAAGAAATTTTATCTTAGTCAGTGGATTATGGTAAAGGCTGAGTGAATCACTGTGCTGCAACATGGTCAGCCCTTTCAGGGTTATTCAAACAATGGGGCTGTCCAGCCAGCCAGATAAAATGTTTAATGCCCTAGATTGCCAGGATCATCAATTTGGTATTCATGTCTCTCTACAGCACTGCCTAAAGCCAGCATTTAAATGAAGCTAGAGGTTACATCAATGTAGCAGATGGGCTTTGAGCATGTGGTGGCTGCAATACACACGGTGTTTTGAACTGTGAGGCTGAATTCAGGGCTCCTCTGAATCACTGTGTCACCACTTTTCAAGTGCAGTGGTTTAAACTCTACCCTGCAGGCTGAGGATGTAACATACCTCACTCTGTCAGAGTTGTAAGTTGCAACCTAGAGTAAGGGACTATGGACTAGCAGAACAGTAAAGTGTCTTGTTCATGTTTTCTTAGTTGCTGCACATGTCTGAAATTAACTTCTGCCCTTCCCTGGAATCCCTTGCACTTCACATCCCTTGTGCTGCTGCTCTGCTTTCTTCCCTGAACACTTTTCCTCTCCTCCTAGCCTGTTGCTTGTCAGGGTCATCTGTGTCCATGCACTAGCAGGCTGGGTTTCTGTATCTCTTTTTTCCCTCTTAATTGAAGCACAGCTTTGTACACAACTGCCACTAACAATAAGTACTGTACAAGTGCTTGGCTCAACAAAGTTCCTAAACTGTGTTTTCCCATGCATCTGCTATGAAAGCAAGGGTTGGTCTTCCTCAAAACAGTCAGTACTGACCAGCAGCACGTTCTTCCTGATGGTCACAGCAGCTGCAGCTGCCCTCAGATGCTCAGTTTACCCCAAACCATTGTCTAATTCAGTGGGTTTGCTGCCTTGAGTCCACGTCCCTGACTTTGCTTATGTCCAAGACAACAATTCTATTCTGTGCTGAATGCTGACCAGACATGAGTTTGTCTTGTACGTGATCATTTATACCCAACATTTCTTGCACAGTTGAGCTGTGGCTCCTCTGCCATGTGTTGCTACTCAGTTTGCTGGGGCTTGGTTTACAGACATTGTCCAGGCAGAACAAGGGAAATAAATTACTAAGCCTCATACCTTGCTGCATGGCAACTTTGAGGCACTTGGTGATTGGTGACTTTATTTTTTTGCACAGTTGCTCTCAAAGTTATTTGTCTGCAAATTCTAATGCATTCTTTGGAGAGGGGTCATTAATTCCTGTTTTTCTGCCATGGGAAGTTTCACACTATGGATAAGCTTGCCTTGACAAAACAAAAAGGAAAATCTAGTGAAATTAGGGGATACTGTGGTGCAAGTTAGAGTACTGATGTCTTGAGCAAAGCGAGTAGTTATTTAAGTGCAAGGAGTAGACGTCAAGATGTCAAGTAGATGTCAAGACACAGTGTATAAATGAAGAGGAAATTAGATCTAAGAAAAGGACCTCCCTGAGCATGGACAACTATCAGAGAGCATTTGTTGTGCTGCTGGGGAGGGTGCTGGGTGGTCAGCTCTGGTGCTAGGAAAGTGTGTGTATGATAACCTTTCCTTGGTAGTGCTGCACACTCACCTTCTAAGTAGCACATCTGAAAGCAAAACCCTTTGTAAGCAGCAGCTTTTTGGAAGACAGCACTATTCCAAAGCTGCACATTGTTTGTGTCCTTATTGCTGCTGTATTCCTTTTCTGTCTAGCATGTCCTGCCAGCAGAAATTACCAGTTCTGGCTTATTCAACAAGAGAGGGTGCATGCTATAAAGAAAATGCAGAAGATATTTTTTCCCTGACACGAGTGAAAAGGATCTTCTAGCTCTGTAAATAGTGTGTTTGGATCTTTGGTACTTCAAATCTTCATCACTGCAAGCACTAGCTGCAGACTCATGTACTGGTCATTTTTCCTCTGGTAAGAGGATTAGGATCAGTGCAAGGATATGTACTGGGCTGGTCTTACAGGATCCAAGGTAAAGGACCAACCACAAGGTAGGCAGATCTTTGGTAAGAGGTGTGAGAGGTAGACAAATATTTTTTATTATTCATATTCTGTAGACAAATATTTTTTTGGCATTTGGAATGCTGACTCAGAACCTTGACAGTAGAAAATAACCTCTTCCCTTGGACCAGCAGTGACAAATATTTTTCAGAAGAGCTGAAATTTCTTCTGCTTCTGTTGGTACACTATGACATCTAAAGAAAATGCTTATAGGGGTTTCAGGCTCCTTAGTTAATAATGGGGAGAGTGAATAAGTAGTTTCACTGTTGTTAGAAATGAATCTGAAACAATCCAGAAGGCCACTCTACAAAATTAATGTCAAAGTAGCAGTTGATGCAAGCTGGGCTTAATAATGATTTATGCCTCCTGGAACACACAGTGGTGAATTTTCAAGTGTAGTTAAATGATTCAGCAACAAACATTGGTGGACAATTTTTTGTACTTCATTTGTGGTCTTTTGAGGGTACTGAGCCATGTACTGATGCAGACAGGCTTCAGATTTATAGGTATCTTAAAAATATCTGACATTGTGAGAATTCTTGAGTTTAACAAGAAAGCCAGTAGAGAAATATGAGGAAAAAAATATTCTTTCTGGAAGTATATCTTTGTGGACAACAAAAAGTTAAACCATGGTGTCAGTGTTTCGAAAGGATGTACAAGTTAAAACCTTATGTGGTGACATTAGTGGGAGAGGCCCCAGGTAAGGGCTTCAAGAGGTGTTTCAAAACATGGGCAAAGAGCAGCAGAAAACTTTCTTCTGGATGCAGTGGTAACCCTGAAAAATCTCAAAAGGTAGTGGCTACATGGCAAGTTCTGTCCTAAATACCATAAAGAAACCTCCCTCCCCCCTCTTCATACAGCTTTGAAGTGTGAGGGTGATACATTACTTTATTCCTAATAGAGTGACTTTTTTTCTTTATTCTGTAGATTCAGCCAGTTATTGATGAAGTCTTCTCATTTTCTGAAGTTCCAGAGGCCTTTCTGAAGTTGGAAGGAGGACATGCACGTGGAAAAACAGTGATCAATGTAATTAGTAGACAATAAAGTATCTCTAATCATTATTCTGCCTGCAGTCAGTCCTTGAACATGAATTGGGATGCAGTGAGTGTTTCTTTCTTAAAGGCTCATATAGGATGCATAACTTATGAATCTTGTTTTAGAAAAGCCTCTGATTCCTTCATATGCTGCCTGTTATTTTTATTAAGCAGACAAGACATACTAATGCCTCTTCAGCATTTCTACCTGAAAACCATATTAAAAATGTAGTTGTGAATTTTGCAGAACACCCCTCACTCTTGGTATAAGAGGAACAGTCTGCAGCATTTTCCTTTTGTATATCTTGAAGCTTTTATTTTTCAGGTGTAAGTCCTGAAATGGTGAGGCACACTTATCTACTTGTCTATATGAGACCTGTGCTGTTTTTCCTACTTGTTTACCTTCACTAATGCAGATTATTACTCAAGCTATTTCATTCTTAGAACTAAATGGTCACATCACTGTCTCAAGACTGATACTTTGATCTTGTTATGGCAACTCTCATGACATAGCTAATCTAAATAGAAGCATGGAACAAAATCAATCTGTAACTGATAATTATTCTAATTGCCCAACTCCTGGCCCAGATTCAGCTGACTGCAGAGTCTGTGCAGGTAGTCATTTTGTGTCCCTGTTCCTGCTGTCTCTCATCACTGATGGTGAAGTGCTGGAGGGGGTGTTTGTGTCTGGTGGGCTGTTCCTCAACTTGCCATTTTGCCAGATGGGCTATGGAGTAACTTCCCCTGCAATTATACAGGTGGATTGAAGGAAAGTGGCAACTTCTTAAGTGAGAGCTGTCCATTTACTGCAGTGCAGCTGTGGTGATGCACAAACCATGTCATGCAATGCTTCCACCAGGGGACAGAAGTGGCAGCTGTGTGAATGGTGGCTCTGTGCACAAATGTTTATACAAGTGCCTGTACAAACATGTGCAGAAGATTCTTCTTGTATAGAAGAATCACCCATTCCTCAGAGCCTGCAGCTATTCCACACCATGCATTCACTCCTCAGGGGATGGCAGAGGAATTAGGGACAGAGATGGGCACAAGATGAAAGCAAAACTAACCATAAAATGTCACTTTTCTGCCTTTAAAAATAATTTCAGTAAAACATTACCTAACTTAAATTTATTTGTAAAATGCTATATTATATATAGCAAGAGCACATCAATATGACAAAGTACCACTGTTTGGAACCAGTAACATCATATTTTCTATTAAGGACTAAAAGCAGCATATTTCAGAGCAACAAAACTTCAGTGCTTCTTTACAAAAGGAAGAAAATTAGTAAGGCACTTCCTCTAGGGTGCTAATAGCAAAAGCACCAGTATCCTTTGAGGCAATACAATAGTAATGAAAATGTTAATTTTAAACAGATTTACTATGCAAGACAAAGGCCTGGATGCTCCTTGGAGCAGCTTGTAATAACACTGGTCTAAGCCAGACAAAACACAGCAGCATAGTACCAGAGTTTGTATTTTACCTTTTTGCCAACATTATTAAGGAAAACTAACATGACCAGGTTCAAAGCAGAGCAACAGAAGGACCTCCTGCAGTCATCAGAACATCCTACATGTCACAAGCTCTTTACTAAACCACTAACACTTACTTGGAATGGGCACAGCCCTCGTGGCTGGGCACATAACCAGGCTTGGCTGTGCCCCTTCCTAGAGGAGTCTGACAGTTCTGTCCAACAGGGAGCCAGGAGCCCACCACTATCATTGCTTTTCAACAGCTCCAGAAATACTGGGGAGTTGGGCATTCTCCATGTTGGTAAGCCCAACAGGCAGTGGCTGGAAAACTCAATAACCACAGTGCTCACAGGCTGTTGTAGTCATCTGTAGTAATTCTTTCCCTATGAATTCTTGTTTCCTATGATTTCAGAGGTCAGTAAGACTCTACCTCCTAAAACAGTTTCAGTAAGTAAGTACAAATATGCCTTGGCAAACAAGAAAAACACTCCCAACTCAAGAAGTTAGGCAACCTAGAAAATGGGCAAATTCTTCACATTCCAGTGCATCCTTTTGCCAGCCCTCTCTTTTTCCAACAAAATATCTGCTACTTTACATCCTCTATACATGAGAAAAATCTAGATTTTTTTCTTAATTTAGGACTTACTATATTAGCATACTAACTATACTCGAAGCCACACGTTGAAAGATCTTTGGATGTGCTGTACTAGCAGTCTTTAAACTTTCAGTAAACGTAAGTTTGTTCCAGTGAACCAAATATATTAATTTCCTGTAGTGAATATTTCTCTATACTACATCCCATAGGTCCAAGTTGCTATACCCACATACACACTGCACTCCTGTCCTTTACAAAATAAGTTACACTTACTGACTATTCTGGGTTAACTACTTGCTGGCATGATTGTATCTCCATGGGGTCTCTCCCCACAGGATCTCTCTCAGTTGTTCCCTTCTAGCCTGAGGAATACTGCCAAATCTCTATCCAACACTGAATTGTAAGGATTTAAAAAAAAAAAAAAAAAAAAAAAGAATGTTTTGAGATACTCAAACTTTTATAGGGAAAATAATCTTGGATAGGGAGGTGAAATAATTCTGTTGCTTGTTCTTTTTAAAATTGTGAAGAAAAGACAAAACTCTGATCATTGATGCTGTATCCTTCAGAGATGGCAGTGCCAATTCCAATGTCCAGAACAGCGGCCAATCCAAACATCATCTTTGCTTCACTGGGTTTATACAACCAGTGGTTCCCAACACTGCGTTAACTTTTCTTCGCTGACTGTGTTGACGACAACATGGTCGCAGTCATACTGAGTGCCTCCTGTAGAGAGAAATGTCAAAGAGGGGAGGTTATCTTTCAAATAAGAGACAAATACCCTAGCTTTCAGAAAAGCTCTGTAAGAGCTGGTGTAGACAATTTATCTTCGACCATAGCTCTGAGAAGACAAATGTATTTTCATCACTGCCTGCTTTTGGAATTTATTTTTGAAACAGGTTTTGAATTAACCAGGATCAGTCTGCCTTATTCTCTCCACCCCTTTAGCAATTCAGTTTCTCAGCTTTTTCAGCCTGGATGGAAAAGGAAAGAAACACTGCTGTATAGTCAGGTGCAGCTCCTTGAAGACTGTCACTTCCCAAAAATCACGCTTGACTATTCAGTTTTCCTGCGACACTGTCAATGGGCTCTAAAAACAGAGTGAAGATATTTAGATGATGAAGTAGGTCCTTCTGCTACCAGACAATACACACGTGACCAAGTCAGAGACAAGGTCTGGCACTCGTTTACTCCTCACCATTATAATCTTTTATTTTGACCAGATGAATCACAAGTCATCATGCACAATGTATCACCCAATGTTCAGCTGTTTCCACTGGCAGCTGAATGTATCTGAATGCAAAATAGGAACATTTCTTAGGGGAGCTTAATCTACTGATGTGGTACAAAGCCAAATATGTTCTCATATAAGAGCACCATTAATATTCTAACTTAAGAAACTGGGAAGCAAAGACATTTCACTGGAGCTGAAAGTCAGAAGTGATGGTTTTCTCCCTCAGATCTAGTATGTACTGCAGAAATGTAGGACGTGCATTTCCTGCAGTACAACACACCTGCAAAGCAGGTGGTGTTCCCACTGGAAGTAGCCATCTGTGCAAACCATTTATACAAAGCACCAGGACACTCCCACAGACACTGTCTTTTTGTTCTGTACCTCCATTGCCTCACCCTCCCTGACTGAGCAAAAGACAAGCCTGGCAGCTGAAAGCTTATGATGAGTCTAACATACTGAGCTTTTTAGCTAATGTTATGTTTTTGTAGCTCAGTTATCACTTTGAGTGCAGAAATTTTTTTAAAGTGGTGTCTGATAGAATGTAAACATGTTAAGATGGGAGCTTTTTTTCAGTGGATAGAGAGACTATTTACTTTGATAGCATGGTGCTCTGGACAAGGCTTTTGTGCTATGCCAGTTTATCCACAAGGTGGCATTGGCAACTGCACTGCTACACAACTGCATTCATTTGCTGAGGAATTCTTTAACACACAATTTGTGGTCTGCAATGAATTGGGAGAGTTGGCAGAAATAGGCAATGTTCTTACTAGGCTTTCTCAGAAAAAAAGCTACGTGTATCTACTGTTTTGTATTTATTGTACAGATTTACTTTGTTTTAAAGCTAAGAGTGCATCTATACTCCCACTACCAGGCCCATCAATTGTAAAGTTCTTCAATTATAAAAGCAGAATTGGTTTTAACATGATTTACTGAAGAAAAGGCAATGCAGTAGTATTTCTGCTTGTTTGGAACAGGGTCCCCAGGAAAGCAGTCACAGCACCAAGCCTGATAGAGTTGAAGAAGATTTTGGACAATGCTCTCAGGCACATGGTGTGACTGTTGGGGTGTCCCTTGCAGGGCCAGGAGTTGGACTTTGATGATCCTTATAGGTCCCATCCAGCTCAGGATATTCTATGATTCCACACATTCAGTCCTGTTTAGATCTAAAGTGCTGACTCTGCTGTTTTTCTGGTTGGTTGGGGTTTTTTTTGGGGGGTAGTGGTCATTGTAATTGACATAATGTCACAGCATCAATTTAAAATCAATTTTAAAACAGCTAAAAATATTAACAGAATAGAACAGATACAGAAAATGTTTACTCCCTTCACCCACAAAAGCAGTTATGTAAGAACATCTGATTATGCTAATTTTGCTAATCATTAAATTTGCTACTTTTTTAGACCTTCTGTGAAGCTCTGAAAATGAAGTTCAGAAACAGTATCTACATAAATCAAATTACTATGACAAAAGTGACTCCAAAATACACATCAAGTGCTTACAGACCCCAGGCTGCTATGGCAGAATCTCACACTTGTCATATAGGCATAGCCATTAATAAATAAAAGAGCCCCACCTTTTTGCATCTAATCAGTATACAAGCCTGCCTTTGCTTTCCTAATATCCTTTGGCCATTGCATCTACAACTACTATGTAAGAAAATTTGCACTTACAGAAATTAAAGTTAATGAAAAGTTAGGTTGTTCTTGCTTCACCATTTTAAAAAATCATATTCACATTGCCCAAAAATTAACTGAGGCTATCTACAGCGAGTGGACACTGAGAATACAAGATAAGCAAGTACTGTGGGTTACTAAATTGTATGTAGGAGAAATGAAATGAAGTCTTAGGGCCTGTATAATTCAGGAGGTCAAACTAGCTGATCGGGTCTTTTTTGCTTCTAGATTAAAGCAACTAAAGCACCATCCTTAATTTAGTGTGTATCCCACTGCAAATACCATGTAATTAAGACCCAATGTAATGAGATAACATTTGCTTACCTTTGATATCTAAAACCAGCTTGGGTTTCATCTTGCTATAAATTCTGCCATCGGGACTAATATGCCAATATTGTTTGTCTTCATTCCGCTCAAATGACAGACCGAGTTTAGAGCCAGGGGTTATAAGATTTCCAACAATTGTCAAGCAGCAATCCTCTGCCATCTGTGTCATCAGAAAGGCAACAGCAATTACTCAGAATGGCTTTACTTCTACTGTCCACTGTTTTTTTTATCAAATCTGAGAGATATCATCAGGTGAGAATAGAATTTAAGAATGACTTTCCCTCCAGGAATCCATTTTTGCCCCAAACTCAAGACTTATCTTTCTTTTGTTCCTGTTTATGCTGACACTCTCTACTACATGGGAACATTAAAATAACTATGGAGTATCAGATCAAAAGGAACAATTAGCACCTGTCTATAGCAGTGGCCAGTAACTGAAGATTACATCAACACCATGGAAGATTACATTGCCAGTACTCTTCTATGAAGTATGTTCCTGGTTATCTCTTCCAGGCTACAGCAATTACCAGCCCAAAGACTTTTCCATGCATTCCATCATCTTTAATACCCATTTTCTGTCCCTTGTGTGAATTTATTAGTCACTACCCACCAAGATCAAAGTAACCTTTAATGTGAACGCCCTCCTGTATTGTAGCCCTTCCATACTGTGGAAAGCAGTTCCAAATCCTAACTACCATTATTTAAAATATATATATATATATATATAAATTAAAAATAATTTGATATGCAAGTAGTTTTATTTGATGCGCTCCTCATCCCTGGATTATTTTAAAGGATGTGTTGTCTATGCTATGTTTGCAGAGACTTCAAGCACATCATCCCTCAAAGTGTGCCCTTTGTAGGCTAAAATGTCCTCACTATTTTGTCTCTTCCTTGCATGGAGGCACTCCATTTCCTCTGAACATATTTTTTTCCCAAACATTTCTAGTTTTGCAGTAACCTTTTCATAAAGAGGACATAATTGCACAGTATCAAGTGTGCGAATTTCACAGGGTATCACAGAAATATTTGCTTCTTTGTTCTGCACTCTTTTCCTCGTCACTTGTATTACTTGATTGCAAACATCTGCAAATGTCTTCTTGGTTAAAAAAAGAGCTGGCAAAAATCAAGGTTTTTTCAAAAGAGTGTTAAGGCTGTATTACTAAGTAACAGTCAATTTTTCTAGATAAACAATGATTTTCAGTAGATCATCATAAACTGCACCTTTTAACTACTGCATGCACTTCTGTGGCAGATGGAACACTCATCTGTCATTGAAATGGCCCTAAATTATTTTACAAGTACTTTTGAAAGCACTTTTTCTTGAAAAAGTCATACTTCTGAGTGTCATAACCTAGAATTAAAGAAAGTTGATTTGGTTGTGAAGTTCTCACTTGTATCTGAAGCGTTCTCTGGGACAAGGAAAACTCTGAGCTTAGACATTAAGTTCCCTAGGCCAGAACTTAACCCATCTCCATGAAACTCATGAAGAGTAAGGAGACCTGCATTCACATCTGTTTCTGAAAAAAGAGCAGAATGACGTTCATATCTTGCTTACTGGTTATCCCACATACTTGTAACAGCCCTTTCTTGAAAACCTCAGGCACAGCTCAAGGTCACATCTCATGACTCAGTCACTGAGATGACCCAAGCTTACAGGAAGGTGCAGGTTCTTCCAGTGACCTGTGTTTGCCTTCATGCAGGAGTTACCCACCCAGGAGCTCAGTTTTCTTTGTAATATGTGGTGAACCCAATTTCTGGTTTGTGCAAAATGGATTTACTACCATTCACCAGAAAGATGGCAGAGCTCTGTAGGAGTTCAGTCACTTAAGATCAATGTTGCCAGTTTGCACTCTGCACTAAGCTACCTGATTGCTATACAGCACAAGCCATCTATTTTCTGTGCACAGAAAAATTGCTTTATGAGATACAGAAAAAGGGCAAAAACCAGGAGCATTTACCCAAAGCCATATAATACCACACTGTCTCAATATGAAAACTCGTTGACATGTTTGAGAAGCACCATCAAAAGAGAAGTCTTTTGTATGTCATATTAAAGCTTTTAGCTTACTTTGCATCATTTTGCTGTCTGCATAAATCCCTTTTACAACTGCATGTGTCCTGCAAACATGTCCAAACAATGCCTTAGCTTATTAACAGTAAGATTCTTCCCTCCAGCATAGATGACATAGTTATAAATGGCTCCTTTGAAGTTATACAATCCTATAGAAAAAGTTCACATGATTCTTTGCAGTCAAGCTGTTTAACAGTATTAAAGTAACTTAATTTTCTTTTGGCTGGCATCCCTACCGAAGACTGTTCATGCTTAAACATTATATGAACTGTGCATACCTCTGCTCACCTCAATGACAATTTGCACATGATTAGTTTTATGAACTGTGAGAAAAGTAGGGCTTCATTTGGAAACTTGTACAGAAGAAAGGAAAAAGGAGGGATTTGACTAATACAGGGATAACCAGAAAACAAACAAAAAACCCCAAAACAAAACCAAAAAAACCCACCCCTAAATGGCTCCAAAGAGTGGGATTTTATCTTATTGTCTAAATGCAGAAGAGGATATTGTCCTAGGGTGACTTTATGATGTTTATATCTTTAACTGTTTCCTCCCAAATTTGCTCTAAACCAGTGCAAATACCAACCTACATTACACTAACTGTCCTACTGCAAGGTATGCATAGTTCTATGCATAGTTCAAAATATTATTAGGAAGGGTCTCCCCTGCTTTGATACTTTTGCAATACTTTCTCTCAAAATTTCAATTATATCAAAAAAAGTATCATACAACTAGTTTGTATCACCTGAAAAAGCCAGAGTTGATAAAAACAAAACAATGCCCACAAAAACCAACTCCCTACAGAAAGATTACATTATAGTTGAAACAGATTAAGCCTATAAAATAAATGAAGATGTTGCAGTAGGAATTAAATTCATAAAGCCCTACTACTGGAGAGGAAAGGAGAAAATGTACATTGAACTCAAACCTTACCCGACACCTTATGAATCCATCCTGATAAACCCAGATTTGATCATCTGAGTCTGTATCTTCTGCAACCTGAATTCTGAGAAGATTCAGATTATCTAGGTTGCCATCAGCTGACATAAATTTTCCTGTTTCCTTGTTTCGAAGCCTGAAGTACACACGTTTCTGCACAAAACAAAAGCACTCTTTAACCACAATCTCAGCAGAGACAGCAGTTACTGTCAGTGCTGAACCCCAAACTTCCCTCTTTCTTTCTGAAAGCTTAAGTTTCTAATTTGAGAACGTAATTCAGAAGCCCATAAACATCTGGACAAGACAAGCTGTGAGAACTCACCACATTGTATGGAGAGTTTTAGGCTTTCCTATGCACTGAAATCAGCACACAGTGGAAAGCTAAAAATTTTTAATTCAGAGCAGAACTAACTTAACTTCTCTCTGCTAATTCCCTTCCATATATCCTCTTAGCTTTCATTAAGGGTGCACTTGTGTGGCCTCTTACACATGAACACTTCTGTTCAGACAAGCTCTCAGCGGGGCAGTCAAAATGCATTATTCCTAATTCTGCTTAAGGCTATGCAAAGACAAAGCTATGACAGCAAGCAAATGAAGCTGATTACAGGTACAAGTAACCTATAAATTAGGAAAAGCTGTTTCTCCAATGAAACCAAGAACCTCAAATGTTAAAGCTCCCAGGACTGCTGCACCATTGGACAAGATCACATGGAACAAAATATTATACATATTTATAGAACAAAATATATTTTTAGAACAAAATAAAGAGTACATGACAAGAATAAATTTTGCATTAGATTTGCAAATTATTTTGCCAAGTAATAAGCAGGGAGGGACTTCTCCTCTTAAATCAACACAAAATCACTACTAACTGAAGTATCTTTTATTTTTTTACCCATTTTCTTGTTGTTCCATAAATAATGCAGACAGTACAGACAGTATGCCAGCAACCAGTCTGGGTGCTAGTTATGAAACAACTTAAAATCATTTCTATATAGCAGTTATAGCCATTATTTATTAATCCTTAATTAATCCTTATATGCTGTCTTCTGTACTTTGGTTTAAAGGATGCTTAATTAACAGTTTAAGCCGTGTAACTGCAAAGCCATGTAGCATATTCAAACAGCTTTTATTACACGCAAAACTCTGGATTTCTTTACACTACTGCCAATACTGAAGTTTGTCACATGCCTGTGACAAGGCTGTAACGCTGCTTACAGCTGCATAGTATCTCCCCAGCCCCATGACAAGATGTAAATTAGTGCTTGACATGTCATGTCAAAGGCCACTCACCTGCAGTAAAGGTCTCAGAGAACCTATCTGACAAAAGCCACTGGCTTTATACCAATCTGGAATTTCATTTGGTGTTAGCATCATCTGACGTCCCCTGTAATTACTGTGTTCATAAATTATCCATCTATGAGGAGAAAAAATAAGACAATGTTTTAACTGCCAAATTCTGCTTTGGAATCAATAAATGAGTTTAATAGAAATCTGTCCCACAACATAGTAGTGTTTAGCTTTGGAAAGCCAATTACCTTCTTTGTAACAGGCCTTAAAAAATAATAAAATAACATCCTGATTAAGGTCAGCCACACTGAGATGGGTACACAGGAGTTCTAATTTTAGAATCCTATTATTTAAAAATTACAAGCTGAATGAAGCACAGCATTTTCTTGGGAGAACCCAACTTTTAAATGCCATTTGTTTTCAGGAGGCACTGTGACTCCTCAAGGAGCACAGATCTATATGCAGTAAATGCTACGTTGCTGCAGGTGCAGAACCAGCTGGTTTCTGTGTCTGAATTTGACAGGCCTGGTTCACATGAGAAAGAACTACTATGGATGCAGACTGGAACAAGCAAATACTGGAAACTGCAACAGGGTGAACTTCTCTTGGGTACTTTGATAGAGGTTTTATTTCATAACATCTCTCTTCTTTCCAAATACCTGCAAGGGGGGTGGGGAAGAGACAGAGCAAGAGTGCACATCAAAAAAATCTGTTTAGCATTCCCTAACATGCATCCAACTATGCTTAAAATCACACATTGAGTGTAATCTATCAGAACCCAACTTCTGATTCTCCATTATTGACACAACCAGTGAATTATGTCTGGGCTTCAAAATAGGCTGCCATACAGTGCAATTTCTAGTTTTCTCACAGTGATGTGCTGGGACTGTCTGGTAGCCATGGGGGTCTGAGTACATGAACACTCAATACATTCATTTTCAGGTTACCTCCCTCCTCTGACTGATTTGTCGCCAGACTTCTCCATACAGAAGCAAATTCACTTTAATTTTGGTGCTTTTTCACTGCCTAATACCCATCTATCCCCAGGAATTATAAATGGAGGTCTCTAAGCAAAGGAAGAGAAGATGAAACTCTCTTCAATAAGGGAGGCAGCAGAGGCAAGGAAGCTGTAAACCCTGTATTTTGACACATTTCAGCAGCTGACACTGCTATAATGAAATCCAAATTTACATACCATATTCTATGTTTCCAGTGATCCACCAGAGAAAAGAACCCCACATATATTAATTGGACAGAAAACATACACAATTCACAATTCCATTACCTGCAATAATGATATTGGCAAAGAAGTAACTTGATGTTTGACTTCATGTTATGGAAAGTGAGAATCAACTATATTGTGGTTATGGTGAAAGATACTGAAACCTTTGGAGGCTTCACAATACAAACATGTACCTTTTCTTACAACCTTTGTTTCAAAGTTCAGTTCAGTGTGCTAAGAAAACTCTTTGACCAGCTTATCCTGATGGGGAAAATTATTTACTCTAAAGATTGGCTTATTAGCTATCCACTTGAGGGCAGTCTTAAGCTACCCAACAGCATCTCTCTAGCACACACCTTGGAAATTTACCTCTTCAAAAGAACACATTTAAATGCAAAGCAACAGTAACATGGACCTATCATTGAAACAAAAACAAAAAAACCCAAATGACAAAAACCACCAAAACTGGGGGCAAGTATCTCAGAGGTATAGGTTAACAACCTATAGGCTAACAACAGGGAAAAAACCAAAAAGATAATTTAACAGATATGCTGGAACCCTAGATTATAGGACAGTAAATTTTAAAAGCATTATTAAAAAAGCTTCCAAACAGCTTTTAAGCTTCATGACAGAAGTTTAAAATGAAGTAAACTTCAAGACCATTTTTTACATAGTCTTCTAAGGTATGTTTAGAGAACACAACTGCTTAAATACAGCTACCAAATCTAACCACTAGATTCTCATCCAATTCCTGAAGTAAAGGGACTATTACTACTAACACCAAGAGAGGTGAGCTCATGGTCTGACTGTACCTGTGTGTCCATAGCAGAAGTTAAAGGATGACCATGAAGACTTATTAAAAAAACATTTTTAACTTATAACACAGATCACAAACCAGATGATTTTTTTACAACTGAGACATAAACCAGGAGCAGAGAAGTTGGTTTTAAGGATGCTATCCCAGCTGATTTTTATAATATGGCATGAGAGAAGACATGAGTTTTCCTGAGAGCTTTATTCAAATTCATTTCAACTCCTAGCAAAGGACATGAGTCAGTGATAATATATTGTTGAGACAGGATATGAAAATGCTCTGTAAGATGAAATGGCATTAATGCACTGCACACATTATGATATTCTAATTTTACATTCTGTGGTTCCATTACACCTGTAAGTACTTCATTCTAAAGAATCAAAAGGTGATTTTAAACTTACATGCCACCAAGGACTTGAACTGAAGCTATGCGAGGATTGTATCCCAGGAACTGCAGATTTAAGATTCCTGTACTGAACTCGATTTTCTTTCCTTGGAAACCCGTCTTTTCAAAAAGAGCTATGCAGGGCTCAGACAGCTCCTGCAAAAGGAAGATAAGTGCTTTTATAGGATGTTGGAATTCCAGATGGTGACTGTGAAGATCACTCAGTATGCCACATACTCCTTTTATTTCAGAGGTTTCTTCTGGATTGTTTAAGATCAAAAACCCTGAATGTTTCTGCTCTTCAACTCTCTAATTAAACTTGAAAAGTCATAAAAAACCCTTATACAAAATACAGGAGGGATCTGCTTACATGGAACACAAAGCTTCCTTATCTTCAGGCACAAAGACCTCTGTGGCTGGTTCTTGCACAATACCTTAAGTATGTTTTAAAATACATTTTAATCAATGCCATATCTCTCTTGCATTGCACTAACCCCCACTCGTGGGAATTTTCTACAAAGAGCTGAACAGACAGTAAGATAATATTGATTTCTACAGCTTCAAATGATGACAGCCTTGTCAGCACTGCTTATCACTTATTGCATTAATTTTTAACTTTTACAGTAGGTTACAGCAACTTCAATCTCTGACTAGACAAAAGATTCAAGATCCATACTACTGAGGTAAAAATTAACAACAAGTGAAAACTGTAACACTGGAATCCTCCAAATTGCTGTGGGGAGATGATTCTTCTTCTCTGTCAAAATGCTTCTGATGTCAGAGGGGTTCTGCCCACACGAAGCTCTCTGCAGTACTGAATCCAGTTTGAAGGTCTTTTGGAAAAGGAACTTTGGACTCTTTTCTGTGGGGCAAGGTATCTGTAGTGGACTGAAAATACCCTGTCATAATGAAGGCCTTCCTGTGGAAGCTGGGAGGTAGGGTTTGAAATTCCCCAGGGTAAAGTCAATTAAGCCTGAGTGTCCTGGTGCTACAGTGTACACTCATAGACAGAAATGACACTGCCACTCCCTTTCTCACAAATCTTCCAGCCAGCCACTGCATCAATCCAACGCCACAGCCAGAAGAGCTCCTTCCTTCTGGCAGGTGTTCAGTGCACTCACACATCAGCTGGATCGGGAACGCCTGACATGACGCAAAGTCTCGACAGACTCCCATCCGCCCTCAGGCATGCAAACAGGCCCTCCAAGGCAGAGCTGGCTCCATGCATGCGTGGCAGCTCATATATGCATGCTTCCATGGGAATTTATTAGGCAAGACCTCCCATCTACCCATTTCTAACAGTGCTTAAATTCCTCTTTAATCTCCCTTTAGATGTTTAAGGGCTCAGATGACGGCGTTGCATGAGCGTCACCATTACCTTCACAGCAGTCCAGTTTATCACAGAGCAGCTGAGCTCTGCTTCCTGATGGCACACACGCTGCTAGGCTGTGGAGAATTCCAGGAGAGGCCTTTTCCCTTTACTCCAAAATCAGAGTCTGCTCAGCCCCACCATGAAAGGCAACACCAGTTAGATTGTCATGCACCACCACAGCTGAAGAGCCCAACGGGACCAGTCACACTTTGATGACATCTCAGTGCCTCTGAACTCTAAGCCCTTTTAGAGACTGGCACCTGCCCTCTGAGACATGCAACTTCTCAGACAACAGCCTTCAGCCTCATGCCATGCTTTAGAAATAATCCACTTGTAAAGACAACAGAAATGGAAAAGACAATCCTCCAATTTTCTGCCACACCTTATACTGGGCATTTTTTTGATTCAGCAGCAATACTGTTATATAAACCAGTGACAAGTGCAAGGTCAGCTCGTGAATTTTCTGTCAGTTCTTCCCCTGTACTGCACTGTACCAAGCTGGTGTTCCTGCAGATCTCCATTTAGTTATTCCACAGGGTTTCTCATTACAGAAGACTGTTCAAGTATAAACCACATTCACAGCTGTTTTTTATAGTATGCTCAGGAAGAAGAACGTGTGTCAAATTCAAGAAGGAAAAATGCCAGGTTCTATCTGCAGCACAACTACGTGGAACATGCAAAGCAAGCACAACCAAGATAAAGTGGAATCTAACCCCCCAAAACCCTTGAGCTTATAAACAGCCCTTAATATAGTTTCATAAGTTCCCTTATTTAAAAAAGCCCTTTTAGCTTTCACTTATAAGTGTATCAACTATCCCTTTAATTTCCTCTTGTTTATGGTCACTTAAAAAATCATCCTTTCAAAAGGGGTGTTTAACTAGATAAATACAGTAACATGACATTAAAATAGCAAAGGTGCTTCTTGTATAGAAATGTCATGAAAAATCCCGAGGAAAGTTATAGAAATGGCAGATGGTAGGGAGGAATTAAGATTGGCACTGCCAAAATACAGTCCCAAAACATGTCTGACAGGTGAAACCAGGAGCTAAAATAATAAGGCTCAAGCTTTAGGAAAATCATGAAAAATAAACAATGTAAGTAGTAAGACAGAAATAATCATTCTTTCTATTCTGGTTTGCTAATAAACCAATGAGCAAAGTAACCCATTCTCCTCTTCTCTGCAGCTAGGGAGCCTCTGAAGAAGGAAGCAGCAGCACATGATTTGCAGACAGATGCAGCTCTGTGCTGCTGTCTGAAGTGTGATAAAATATAGGGCTAGAACAAGTTTCACAAGTGTAAAGAACTTAAAGAAGCACAGAACTGCCATTTCTGTTTTAACACATCAGTCTCTGTCACAAATAGTAAATCATTTAAAAGTAAGCTGATCCTTCCAGCTTGAAACAAGCATTTTAAACCCAGGAACGACTGAAATGAAACAAGCATTTTAAAGCCAGCAACTATTGAAATGTATTTTAATTCATGGCAATCACCCATCAAGCTTGGCTGGAAACAATTCTATTGTTTTTAGTAAGATCTGTCTACTAGCCAGCCCAAGAGTTCAGAAGGCAGACCTACTTGCTGCAGTTGTTTACAGAGTACATCAAAATTCTCCAGAGCTGTGAAAGAGGATGACACATTTCAGCTCTCCTTCATCAACTGCTACACCACTGACAGGTTACCAAAATTACAGTGGAGTGCAATAAAGTTGCCAAATCCAAAGAGAACTCCTTTTTTAAAACAAGTACCATCTCCTCATGTTGCTGTAAGTTCCTGGAATCTTGACCACATTTTGCTAGTAATTACTTTGATCTTAAAAGATACTTGCAGATTCCATAAGTGATCCATCATAATCACTGGTTATAAGCTTGAGTAAACTCTTTCCTGGCCACTGATGAGTTACAAAATATGTAAATGTAGTTTAGTTTGTATCCACCACACATAACAACACGGCCTGATTTTGCCAAATAGTATTGGGTGTTGCTTTACCTATCTAGAAGGGTGCATTATTTTGTGATTAACTCAAATTCCATTGTCCTGATGATAACAACAGTGTCTTATAATTACATGTATTACATGCAAAGTTGCTTAATTAGGCCTGTTTTTTAAATATGCATCCAAAACAAGGTCCATGGTACAGATATTTCTTCACACCGTCCTACCACCTTCTCAACCCATTCTAAGTGGTCTCTCCTACTGGGAAATAGACTTGACTCTGTACAGAAGTTTTTTATAAGCTGTTATTAAGGACAGGCATCCCAGGCAGTTGCTTCTGTAACATCTTCTCCTTTACAAAAACAGCACAGAGGTCAAGAAAACCTGACTATCTGCAGCTAGGATATTTAACTGCTACTGCACAGAAAAAAACCCAAACCAAACCAAACAAACCAACCCCCCCACCACCCCCAAGCCTCCTCTGTTGTATGTGTGCCCTAGAATTTTTACTGTTTCAAAAAGAGGTATCATCACCGTCCTTATCTTTATGGTATTTCAAATAGGTTTTACTTACAATATTTATGATCTGTAAAGATTTTAGAACTGCTTGGGGTGAACAACCCATTGCTGTCAGATCAGGATAGATCCCTTCTTCCAACACATACTGGTTACCAGCGAATTCCTCCTGGTCATACACTATGCAGCTGCAGAAAGAAGGAGAAGAAGTTCCCTCTTAAGACATCTGTGCCAGTAAAATGCAGATGCATTATTTACAATGTTTTGCCTGAAAGATCAATGTGCAAACAGCAAAGCACTGCTCTCTGTAAGTCCCCATCTATGAAACCACCTCATGTGTTAGAAAGCTGGTTGCTTTTCTAAAACTTCTACTATTTAAATGATTTTGCATTATTCATTCAATATAACTTACCTGCCATCTAAAATTTTTGAAGACTTCACAGCAAATGAATCAATACATCTTGTGTTTTTTTCAAATATTTGGCAGTTACCCTTGAATTCAGGCTCTGAAAATAACTGGACCTTTAAAAAGTTATAAACATATTTAAGGAAATTAATTCTTCTACCTTCAGTTACATGTCTACCATTAATTCTATAATTACATAAAAAGATACTTATAACACCCAGCCTTCCTTGGTTACCTATGTTTGTCACCTCTTCAGTGTTACAATCCTTGCTCAAGAGAGCAAGGTAACAACTCCAAAAATTACTTCTGGCTGTAAATCACTTAGTGACATACAAAATAATTAAAACAACAATAACAAGTATATCTTCTAGGTCTATCTGCTGGGTAAGATGTTTAAATTCCCAAAGAGTGACCAGAATAGGCACAACTTTATTAAAATGCCATAAGAAAGATTTCTTTTATATTACTAATCTGCTTAATCTCCAAAATGCATACTCTTCTCAGTAAATGGAAACTCCCTGCCTCTCAGAACACAAATGGTGTATAATCCTGGCAAAGGACTCAGACAGCATGCCAAGAAGTATGGCATATATTCCCAGGATAGATGGGCTTTACAGCTGCAGACACAGTCTCATGTTAGTCCTTTCTCTGCTCCAAGGATAAGAGAGGATACATCGCCCAGAGTGTTTTGCCCTTATTAAAACATAAAAAAATTAAAAAATTCTAAGCAGCAAACTTGCTAATTTGGCTAGAGGATAATTAGCCATGATCACACAGAAGTCATTCCCATTACAACATGCCTACCAGCTTTATTCACTCTTAATAGAGATAGGAGTGTGGGCAGGTACAGCGCTCTCCAAAGAGGAGCACGCTGACGATGGAGGCAGTCTGTTGGCTGCAAGCCACGACTTCTTTGTTTCCTTAGGATAAGGTCTTCCTTAGGATAGGGTCTTAATAGGCACATAATGTAAAGATGCAAATAATTTTTCATGCACACAGCTGAAAATAAGCAGCCTTGAGATTTTTATTCCCCATAGTTTATGCATTATCCCTATGCAGGAGATTCCAGTGAAGCATGCCACTAATCAGGAGTAGCAAACCAGGACAGCTAAGAATTGTCTCCTTAGGTTTAGGGCTCTGATATACTCACTACTTTGAAATGAAAATAAAAATAACTTTGTACAGGGACAAACCTGAAAATTTGAAAAGATTCAGAAATTAAGAAGGATGAAAAAAGCTGCCCATTAGCCTCACTGCCAAAACTACATATTAGTACTTGCACAAAGGAGACAGTCCAATGTAGAAATATATTAACTCACTGAACAACCAAGTTCTCCCTGCCATTTCCTTCCCTTATGTTATTGACAAAAAATGGGATTAACTTTTAAACAGAACTCAGCAGTACTCGTGAGGGAACAACTCCCTTCAAGTGCAACCACCACTAACAAAACTCTTAACCAAAGAAATAGGTTCACAAGGAATTAAGTCAGCTGTACCAAGAACAACATCTATCCTGTAGTGCTCTCACTAAATCATCATCTGTTTGTAGAGCTCTCAGCAATAGACTCCAGGTCCTGCACCTCTGCACACAGGGCTGCAGGCTCCAGCTCTATAAAACAATCACTGATACCCCAAAACACCTCATTTGCTGAATCAAGACATTGCCAGTGCCCTAAGAAAGTTCTGATGGCAACTGTGTATCAAATCCCACCTTCCTTGGGTCTTAATGTGCCTTACTCAAGAGGTTTGGAATGTAGCCTTCATCCACCTGCAGTCTTCACTCTTTGACTAGTCAGCCATCTATGCAAACACCTGAGTGTTTCCCTGGACAAACAGCCACTTCTTTATTTACATGTTACAGACACTACACAGTATGTTTCACGTGCTTAGAGAAGTATCTTACCTTGACTTTACCCCTTTCACTTCCAGCAATATCCTGCAAAAGGTTTGAGGGGAAAGAAGAGAAAAAATATTTTCAACAGCGATAAAATACCATACAAAATTTACTATTAATTATCATTTAAATAATGTAAATAACCCATATTTGATAGAAAAAGTAGAGTTCCAAATACTTCAGCGAAACTTGCAAAACAAGTAGAAAATTAGCTCCTTACCATAACAATGGGTTGAACTGAAGATATTTTGCAATTCTTTCCCCCCCATGCCTCAATGCTGGGATACAGCCCTTTAGCCAGTATATACTGCTCCCCTGTAAACTCAGGATTCTCATAAGCCACCCATCTAAAAGAGAAAGAAGAGGAGAGTGGTTTGTAGAAGTCACACTACTTTACCAAAATGCAGATGTGTACATTCATTACTGTTTTAATGTAAGAACAAATAAAAAGTTTCTGAAGTGCCAAACTGTGATACTGTTAAAACCCTAAACAAACCAGTGTATCTGATAGTGCAAACCTATGCAAATTTTACCACCTTCTTGCACGATGTTGATACAAATCAGAGTGAATGAGCTAAAGGAAAGCACAAGTTCAGACACATCATGTGCCACATATCCTAAAAGTTACCTCCAGTAAGAATATTTCAAGATGTTTTACAATTCTATTATTCTACCAAGGTCAAGTTCTTATCTTAAAAAAAAACCAAAAAAAAACCAACAAAAAACCAAAAAAACCCCAAACAACCAAAACAACAGACAGATATCAGAATACAGCCTTTTCAATAAAACTAACTTTCAGAGCAATCTGAGCAGTAAATGTAGCAATACTGACTTTTAATGTTGCCTGTAGCTACAGCTCAGTTGTGTTTAAGCAAATACACACCCCACAGGATGCTGAGCTGCAACAACAGGCAAATATGCTAAGCAGAGGAGACTGTTCCCTGCTAGGAATCAGAGAGAGCAAGAAGAATATCCTTGTAAGCTAAGCACCAAAACCACCACAAATTTGACCAGATCAATGTATTTAAATGCAAAGCTGTTATTGCAACTACTCAGTTGGATCTCATGCTTGACACAGGCCACAAACTCAGAGATCTGCATCAAGTCTTCTGTCTCAGTCAGAATATGCCTTTTTGAAAGACTTTGAACTTTTGACATGATACACACTTCAAGTATTGGAAAAGCAACCAAATCACTACATATAGCTCTCTGATGTCCAATTACTCCTGCTCTAGGTCCAATCTTAAATATCTGCTATCAGTTAGTCTTGCTAAGAACAGTATACTACATTCAATAAATCTTCTATTACAGTGTTCTTCTGACCCTGGTTCCATACTGAAAGCCCAGACACTTCCTGCATCTATACTACTGTGGAAGGGGCTAACAGCAGGGCCTGTTAGCTAAAGGAGTGAGAAGAAGCTGAGAAGTAAGAAGAAGCTGATAAGGAGCTCTCTCCAAGGCTGTAACCAAGGAGACCGAGAGAAGAAAGATAGAAGAACTTTGCAGCTGGATGAAGCATTTTTAGAAAGTTAGTTAAGTCACTATAACTTCTCACCAATAGTATTATGTTGATTTATTGTGGCCAATAGTAAAGATAGAAGAAGCATAAACAATTGGAAAGTGTATAAAAATCAGCCATGTTCAATAATAAAGTGTTGCCAACTGAGACTGCTTGTGGTCTCTGCTTTATGTCGTGACCGCCTCGACAGCGACATACTACCTTTGATTTTGTGATAACCTGCAGAACTTGACTTGCTTTTCACTGCTATACTTCCCAAGCTTTCCCATACTTACAACTCTTTTTTTATCTGTTGGGTTGTTTTTTGAGTGCCCATATGAATTCAGACCACAGCAGCAGCTGCTTTTGGTTCATTATATTTATGCAGGAATCACGACATCTTGCTGGTTCCTGATTCTACTAGAAAAACTTCTACTCAGAGTCAACTTGCTTTTAATTTTAGCCACTGTAGTGCATAATGACTATATGCTAGGTTATGCCAAAATCCACTTTCAATGGGCTCAGAAACTTACTGAGTTTCTACACTAACAAAAAATTTCATATCACAAAGCAGTAAAATGCTACAGATCTTAAAATCTGCAGGGGAAGGTAACTCTCAACATCAAAATTCCCCATTAATTTATATGAGTTGATCAATTGGATTCTACTAAGCTGCAGTTTTATTCCAGGTACAAATGCCAGAGTCTCTGCAGATACAAGAAGTAGGATAACTTCAAACTGAAATAAAGGTGCATCAACATGTATGTGCCAAGAGTATGAACTTTGTTTTACTTGTCCATGGCAAACATTCAAACAGTGAATCACACACATCACTATTCACGTCTCTTGGTTTGCCTCAGATATAATCAATTATTCCAACTTGTTACACACTAATTACTCACGGCATATTTCAAGGTCCATTTCAAAATCACCTCAGAGTAATTCATCAAAGAGACATTGGTATGTACAATAAATTGAGCAGATAGTTCAAATGTCTCAGGTGTGTCTATACCTGTATATCACATACACCAAAAGCAGTGAAAATGAGGTTTCCTTAAACAATTTCTTCAGCAGGCATTCATTAGATTTTTCAGTGCTAAGTGCCAGGATACAGCTATGGTGCACAGTTGTTTTACTGAATTGAGATCTATGCAAACAAGTGTTTTTGATATAAAATTAACTGTAAGACATGTCAGCAGCCTCCTAAGAGCCCCTTGATAGCAGCTATTTAGTTCCCCCCAGCCTGAATGCAGAAGTAATCAACGAATCTCACTTGCACACGTTTACATTTAAATAAATGGGATTTAAATAATTAAGTGCCACTCTTCCATGTAAGTCAGCCCATGCAGTCAGACAGTTCCTAGAGTCAGGGCTTAGTGGTGAAATACTTGTGCTTCTCCACTTAATTCAGAAGCCCATGTAAGCTGCTGAAAGTAGTAATAACATCATCAAGCACAGGCAGCTGAATTCAGTACCAGCTAAACCTGCCAGACCTCAAGATTATCCCTAGGAAGGAGCACTGCCTTAATCCAACTTCTGACTTCACAGAAAGTCCTGGAGAGCAAGATATTGCCTCCACACCTGAGCAGGAGAGTCACACTCCAGCTGCCAGGCACAACAAAACTGAAGGGCTGCTCTGCAGCATGGCAGCAACCATCCTGCCCCACAGGGAGTGAGCTCTCCTAGCACAACAGATTTTGTAACCCCCAGATGCACAAATTGCCCTCGTGAGGCTGAGCAACAGCTCCAGCCCAGGCTGCTGGCAGGAGGGTGCTGGAGACCTTTCCTCCTGGGCACCATCCATGCCCCTGAAGCCAGAAGTAGCATAAAGCTTTGATTATGTATTCTTAGTACTATTACACACAGAGAATCTTTCTCCAAAACCACCTACGTATGACATCTAGGAAGTGCAGCTCCAAACAGGGTCTGAATGTACAGGCAAGAAAATAATCCAGATATGGGTAGCTCACCAAAAATCAGATTTGCCCTCAGTTAGCCCAGGACTCACCTTGTCTGACTTTAGGAGGGAGGTCAGAAAGTTAACTGGCATTTGCAGACTTGTACAATATTAACAGATAGAATGAGGTAATAAAATTGTATTTATAGGAGAGAGAAAATGAGTTCATCATGCTCCTTTGTGACTGTGATTCTTAGTATTCCAGGGACCTGCAAGCTTTAGTTTTATTACTCCTTTAAAGATTTTTTTCTGAACATCAGTTCAGTTACACAGAGAAGTTAAAGCTTTTTTTGAAGTGCTCTCCAGTGGAGTAACCAAGGGTACTTGCCCTTTTCAGCTCCCAGTGAAGGTTTGTTCTTGTACATTGTGTCTCCAGTTTCACTATGTTACCTTCCTGAGTGCATCTAGGTTAAATTTACTATCTTCTGGTTTCTGTATGTGAACCACTCATTACCTAATTATTTCCTTAATATCACTCACTATCCATACATACTCTAGCAGCAACCCCATCTACATTGTGGATTAATTACTTGAAAACTAGGGGAAAACCAGGCTGATAACACAACCACAGTAAACAGATGACTACATAAAATAAACAAATCTGGGAAATTTCTTCCAGCAAGTTCAAAGGAAAGCGACTAAAAGACAAGAGCTTCTTCAGGAGTTCTGGCAAAAGTTTGGTGTGTTTATGGATAAAGAAAAGGCACATTTCAAACATGCAGTTCCTGTGATTTTGATCACTATTAAATAAAAGCTTGAAGGAGTTTTTAAGCAGAGGGGAAATCAAAATAGTACAACACTTGATTTTAGTACTTGCTTGAACTTGTAAAGGGTGTTACCTGTTGCTAGTAAATAGTTCAATTTTCCGCCACTTCAAATTCTGCCAGTTTGAAAGTAAAGTTCAAACCCTACTTAAAAGAAGAAAGGCCCCTCCTATTTGCAGGCAGCCTGGATTGCTTTCTCCTACCCTAATGGCAGAAAAATAATTTTTGAATTTTATGTTTGGCCAGTCTCCAAAAAATGCTCAAGAGCAAAACATTTTCATTTTTAAAGAAGTACATTTAATTTTTCAAGAAGTCAATCCTCATCTCCTTAGGATATATTTTTCAGGATGTCTTTACAATGGATTTAGCAAAGACACGAAAATATTGCTTGGAAACATGTTTAGAGACATTTAGAAATTTAGAAATTTGAATGCAGCTAGTGCTGAATTGCCCCAAAATTGAACAGTCACCCCCCAAATGCAGAGCTGGGCTGTCTCCAGCAATACAGTTCAGAGCTGCAGTTGAGCTCAGAACTTGTTCCATAGTATCTGTGCACTGCAGTGTCAGGGCTTTCTTTTCTTTGATATACCCTTTAAATTACAGAGCAATCAAATTAATTATGTGGGAAATACAGATCATCTGTTATCTTACTGCTCTAACTGCTTACCCCAGATACCTGTAGTTAAAAAATTGCAATGAAAGGTAGAGGGCTTCTTAAATCTTTGACTTATTTTAATTAAGTGTTTTCAATATAATACCAGGAAGGTTACTTCGAAATATTATGACAAGCTTTTATTGAATCTGTCACAGTTCACTATGTCATCATCTGCACTACAACCTAAACAGCTCAGGAAATTGCTCAATGGATTATTCATTGCCCTGTGACAGATTTCTTGGAAGGAAAGATATAAAAAAAATCTTCTACCTGAACAGACAGTTAATACTTAAAATAAAGCACAGTACTGCCAAACATGACTTCACAGAGATCATTCAAGCTTTCTGGCACTTTAACATTGAGTAAGATCACCACAAAACCCCCAAACACTCACAACTTCTCTGGAAACAGAGGGATTCTACAAGACTCTCAAGAGCTGAGTGCTAGCCACCTGTTATGAGCAATGCATCTGAATGTTTTAAAACCTTATTGCTACAAATTACATCTTTTGGAGTCTACAAGATGAGATTACAGAAGTGGTAGCAGAGTCTGTAGTTCAAGCTTTGTTCATAAAGACTTCTAGCCACCTCTGCCATCAGAGTGTTAAAGCCACTCTTAATTACTAGAATACTCAAACTCATGTATGATTCCCATCTCAGATGCAACAGACACATTTACTAGAACAACTACTTGAAGGGCATGATAGGTAACCCACAATTTGTTTCCCAACCTTCAGAGACGACTCTTTCCCAGGAATCTCTCTTGCATATTACAGAAGACAAAAGAGCACAGTGGCTTCAAAGGTCACCAGGCAGAAAAAAACCTGCTGTCACACCATATTCATACAGAAATTAAAAGCATTCCTCTGGAATGCACCGAGCTTGATTCTGCAACCTTTATCCAGACAAAACTTGCAGAGATAGAGCACAGATAACACAGGGAAAGATTTTGGGTGTGGCTGGGTAAGGCAGAGCTTCCAGCAAGTCACCTGCATGAATACCAGGCAGGGAGACAGACTGTACATTTCATGCTTTTTTGGTTCTGGTACTTCAGTTAATTTTGTGTGTTTGCAGACATGATTGCTAATACTTGTTGGCATTTCCAAAATACTTTAATACAGTCTGCAAGGCTGTGAAACTCAATCTGCAGTTGATGGACTCGACTAATCAAACAGCAAAGTCTATCAGCTGATCACTTGCATGTGATAGCACTCATGGCACTAAGAGGTGGTTTGTTAATGGCCAGGGCTAATAGACACTTTTGGGAATCCTATGTTTAACAAAACCCCAAACAAACAATAAACACCAACACCACAGCACTAAAGCACTGTTAAACCTACAGGATTCACTGCAAAAGCAATGTTAATTTTCAGAACAGTTACTCTCCCTAGTATCAGAAGGTATTAGTGAGCATAGTAAAAGTTATCTCTATTTAAAACACAAGAGCAAGGAATCTACCTCTGGTCAAATGCAAGAAGCCTGGAAATTAGTTTCAAAAGTGGAAATTATTTCCATAACAATTTTGCTGTTGAAATGCTTCAAACAAATGCAACCACAAGAACAAACAATTCCTCTCTTGATGAAATCTCATCTCATGCTTTCATACTCTGTGTATCAGAAAGTCAATGCTTCCTCAGACCATCTTATCTTATTGTAAGAAGAAAGATGATTTATTGTACACATTCACCAAAACTTTACTTTTCACATTCTGTAGTCAAGGGCAGAAAATTTTATCTGAAGACTCCACAGAGAAGTCAGAGTCCTGAAAAACATCTGCAAACACCATCAATTTCTATAAAGACCAGCATATCTAAAATGAAAGAGTGAATAAAAATATCACTTACACGCCACTTAGCACATTTATAGACTGTGTCCTCAGCCCATATCCAGTGTCTTTCAAATTGGAAATGATACCTAACACGTTGATATTGGAACCCTTTGATCCAAAGTCTTTTTCACTGTACATTATCATATGAGAACTTGTGAAATCCTGTTAAAACAAAGAGGAGCACCATAAGGAAAGTGCCATGTGACATCTCAGAGCACTCAGGAGATGCCTACTGTGTGTTCTTGGAACTCACCCCAACAATTGGTCGCAGGGACTGCACCTCCTCATCGTAGCCACCCCAGTCTGCCCAATCCCGATACGCTCCTTCTTCCAGCAGGTACTGGTGGCCTTCAAACCCAGGCTTCTCGTAAGCAACCCAGCTGAACAACAAAAACAACAGAGGATGAACGTGAAAATGCACAAGTGCCACTCCATGGTTTCATGGAGCAGATATAGATACGTAATATTTACTCTTTTGCTGTGAATATTTTTAAATTTAACCCTGGTGTATACCTCAACCCAAAAATTACAAAAACAAAACAAAGAGGGATTGGATTTATCCACTGCAACTTCCAGCCTACGGAGTTACTACCTCAGCTGGAGGGTAAATACCACTTTTCCACACTTACACTCCTCCCAGTACTTTCATGGATCCCACTGATGTAAGTGGAAGTCTTGTCTTGTCTTCTGATTCCTTGTCATCAAGCATAAAGACTTCTGATTCTATTTCCACATGCTTTCCTTCAAAGAAAGGCTTCTCATAAACAATTACCTGGCGTAGAAATGAAGGAAAAGAAAAATTGCAGGGAGGATGATGAATTCTGACAACAGACAATTTCTTTAGCATAGGCACATAGAGGGAGAATGCAAAATTATAAAACCAACTAGTGGGATCTCTCTCTCCTCTACAAGAGGCCTTTCCACTAGAGATGCAATGTGAGGGCTTGAGCATTGATTGCCCATCTGCATCATCTGGATTGCTGTTAATACTGTCATTTATGCATGTGATGGATGCAGAAATCTAACAGAAGTTGTATTTTCATGGTGTGGTCACATAAAAAAGGGCTACCCAGTAAAGCATCAGTATCCAATCAAAGCATACTTATCTACCCACGTGTAGTTCATGTGCTGTAAAATAGCTTTGGACAATCAACACATACTGACTTTTACCTTTGGCTCCCCACTGAATTCAACTTTGCGACCACCCTGTTAAAAGAAAAAGAAGAAAAATTAAGCTTTTCATGACTTAGACAACATGTAGATGTCTCTAAGAGTCATCAGTTCTCTGCAAAAAGTCAAGGACTGAGGTGAAATATTCCTTAAAGAGTGCAAGTGAAAATAAACGACAGATTAATGGCCGAGATGGATGCAATCAAATGTTGTAAATTCAAGAATTTTATAGACTAAAAATTTTAGGTTTTTTTAAAGAGTTACATTTTTCTAAGTCTTGAAAAATCTAACCACCTTAATACATTATTTCTAACACATAAACATAGGTCATTTAACTTGTAAGTAATACCAGTAGTTTACCATTTTCAAGGGTCTCATGGACCTAATGTAGGCTTCCTTCTTCTCCCAGAATAATAAATTAGGATATTCACCAGGCTCCAACATTAAAGGGACTCCCTGGAAACCAGGTTCTTCATAAAGAAGCCATCTAAAAGTAGAGGGGTGGAAGGACAAAAGACATGAAACCCCCAGAACATTTCTGAACAGTAAAGAACAAGACAATATGCTTACTTAAGGAACAAGATCATTGTTCCCTTTAAAGGGAGATGCCAAGCTAATATAAACTGGCCCAAATTGGTATAGTTTCATTGCAGACACATGGCTCCAAGAAACAAGCAAGGTGCTTTAGTTTCATTACTGTCGGTAGCTGAATGTTTCATACATTGCTTGCCCCATATTCACACCACTCAGTAAACCCTTCGCTTGTGGCTGGTCACACGTGGTACTTCCAAGGGCTCAGTACTGGGCTAAATTCTGTTTAATACCTTAATATTAATGATTTGGATGAGGGGATTTGAGTGCTCCCTCAGCTGTTTTGCAGATGACAAGAATCTGGGTGGGAGAAGCTGGGTGATCTGCTGAAGGATAAGAAATCTTTACAGGGGGATCTGGATCAATGGGCCAAGGCCAATGGGATGAGGTTCAACATGGGAAAGTACCAGGTCACAACATTCCCAAGCAGTGCTTCAGGATTGGGGAAGGGTGGCTGAAAAGCTGCTTGGCAGAAAAAGACCTGGGGGTGCTGGTCAACAGCAGTTATACATGAGCCAGCTGTGCCCAGGTGGCCAAGAAGGCCAATGGCATCCTGGCCTGTACCAGCAACAGTGTGGCCAGCAGGACCAAAGCAGTGACTGTCCCCCTGTACTCAACACTGGTGATGCCACACCTCAAATCCTGCGTTTCAGGATCAGTTTTGGAACCCTCACTACACCAAGGACATTGAGGGGCTGGATCATGTCTAGAAGGGGACAATTGAGCTGGTGGAAGATCTGGAGCACAAGTCTAATAAGAATGGCTGAAGGAGCTGGAGGTGTTCAGCCTGGAAAGAATGAGACTCTGGGGAGATCTCATTGCTCTTTACAACTGCCTTGAAAGGAGGTTGTAGCCAGGCAGTGACTGGACAAGTGGAAGTGGCCTCAAGCTGCACCTGTGTAGGTTTAGACTGATATTAGGAAAAAATAATTCACTGAAAGAGTTGTCAATCCCTGTAACAGGCTGCTCAGGGGAGTGGTGGAGTCACAATCCCTGTAGGTATTCAAAAGATGTTCAGTAGTGGTGCTTAGGGATATGGTTTAGTGGTGGACTTGGCAGTGTTGGGTTAATGGTGGTACTGGATGGTCTTACAAGGCCTTTTCCATCTTAAGGGATTCTATGACTAACTTCACTGCAAGAACTGACACACATGGAAGAACAAGGAGAGAGTACAGTCAGAAGATAAAGGTGCATTGACTCATTTTTGTTGGCAGCTTTTAACAAACAGCAATTAAACATGAACACTGGGAAACTTTAAGATGATACAACCACACCCACATGGCAAGGTGACTCAGAATCAGAGCCTCCCTCACCTGCCAACACAGTGAACTATGTCATGCTTGTAAACTAAAGGCAAAAAAACCCCTAACCCTGCAACATGCAAAAAAGCAGCAGCCATCTGCAGAATTTCTCATGGAAGTGACTTCTTTCTACACTGGACTAATAAACAGATATCTGAGAAAGACAGTTGAAAAATAGTATATTTCACTTCCTGGCGAAAATATTAGTCTGCTTTCCTTCAGGGATACAAATGCAAGAGAGAGATATTAAGACAGCAAGAATTCATGTGGATTTAGTAAAACAATGCTGTTACACTAATGCAAAATAAAGACAACTCAGATGTGCACAGGCTCTGCCTTCTTCCAAAAAACCTGTAATTTTACTGGTCACAGATAGCTTTTAAGTGAGACAGAAACAAAATGGAGACATAGATGAAGTGAATTAACAATCAACCTGCAAATCACATATCTGATTTCCTTACTCTTGCAAGACATGTAATTTGGATTGATGTTGCAGTTCACCAGAAATAACTTCCTGTCAGAGAATCAACTACTTGGACATCTTCAAATTTGCCTACATATCAAAATGATTCATTTTTTTCCACAAATCAAATATTTACTCAGTAAATATTTACTCAGATAAAATACTCTTTGCCTAACAACAAAAATGTCTGTATATCATGTGGTAGATTTGAAACATCTTTGCTTTACATATTTCTATAAAAAGTGATGTGTAACACCTGCCTTCAGCTAGGCAGCTTTTGATAGTTAGACCATTTGCATCAAGGCAAGTGCTATCAGTGCCCAAACATAAGAGCTAACAACCAAGGTCTGTACATCCTGGAAGAAGTTCTGCAGGATGACTGGAAATGGCTCCAGTCTCACTTTTTCTGAAAGAAGGCTCCCTCTCTCTCTTCTGCATACTTTTCCCTGTACTACTTTGAAGCATGCTTTCCATAATGATTTACTAGTTTGTTTATTAAGCCATGAAAACTAATACTGGTACAGCACCTGGATTGCTCCTTAGAGCAATCTCCTTTCTCATAAAAGCTTGCTTGGTTCACAATATTACCCTCCTAACTCAGATGGCCAGATGTTTTCAAGTGACATAACCTCTTTGTATTACACATCACCATAAAAGCCCAGATCAAAATGCACTGTAAAATACAATGTCACATATGGACTCTCTAAGCACTGAGTCTTAGTTTATAACAGAAGGACTTCAAAAATTTTCTTCTTTGGATCATTTCAAGTTTAGAAGAAAGCAAGTGGGAAATGCAGTCTTATTATAACAGTTCATTCCCTACCCTTACTTATGGTAAGTTTGCCTGAATGAGAAAAAGCAAGAGAGGCAAACTCTTATTCCTTGGCTACAAATACACAAGGGTTATTCAGTATTTACTACACGCAAGCAGAAGAAAATCTAGCTCTAACAAAACATTCTAGGTCAGACTCCACAAGAGTGAAGCATTACAGTGATGTACTAACACTACTGTCAATAAATAGACTGCCAAAATATAGGACTAGAATAAATATAGCCTGCTCGCGAGTCTGACAGGCGTAACCAATGGTTTAAACCAAATTCCTGTCATCACACTACACATTCATACAGAGCTGCATACTTACATGCCCCAATGCACTTTAATAGAACAAGTCTTCTGAGTGGTTCCAAACACCCCTGTTTCTTCAGTATCATCAAAAAAGGAAGTCACGATTCCTAACCCTTCAGGCTCTGTATACAAATCAATTCGGCAAACCCTGTAATCCTGAAAAATGAAGATTGCCATAATCACTTGATCTGTGCTGGGAGTTCTATAATTACTGTGCATAACTAAATCAGTTTTGAAACACCTGTTTATTTTAAATTGTTTCCCCCCCTTGTCAATTACTACTGCTATTAGATGCCTATAATAAAAGTATAGCTAAGCCAGTTTGCCTGTCTCTGTTTGAAGCAAGACAATCTCTAATCAGCATTTACATTGTTTACTTTCTGCCATCTAGGCAGGAATGCATCTTCTTTCATCAGTTAACATCTCCTCTAGCAAATTAAATCCTAAGATAATACCAAACAAGCCATCCTTGAAGAGAACTGCAACTTAAACAAGAATTGTAGTTACAAGCAATATATATTCCTCCTTTTTCCTATCCTACTCAAATAACTTTATAGCTTGTGCTTGTTTTGGTAACCTGCAATTGCAACTACTTAATGGTAGGTTAAAAGTGCATAGAAAAGATGTTCCATCATGTGTGAAACTCACTGGTAAGTTTGCCCATACCAGGCAAACCAAAATTTGGTGTTTCACACTGAAGTCTGTATTGAGTGCAAATTTGGTTTGTATTGCAAAAAAAAAGAAAAAGCAATATTTTGAAAATACAAAATTATTGATGGTTTCCTGGGATGCTTCTCCTGACACTGACCAGACTACAAAGCATATGCTGTATGTAGCATTTCGGTGGCTATTCTAATAAAGCCCACCAAGTTCTGTTCCTACCCTGTCCCTCCTCTTGATATTACCACAACCCCCACTGCACAAAAGCCCCCACATGCATTTTGTGATCAAACATGAACTTCAACAAAGAATATTGTTTCATGCACTTGTAGCTCATGTTACACTTGTGTCCTAATAGACCAATCACATGCTCTATCAGTATAAAACATCACTACACATTAGGATCTATAAAAAAGTTTTTGACTTTATTACTTGCCTTAACAACATGTCTTATTGAACCGATCACTGCAGGCTTTTGAGACGTGCAGTCACTTTGCTCTTCAGAAGCACCTGCTCCCCAAATATCTGTGAGTTCCAACTCTCCTTCTTCCAATGGAACAGAGGGGCCTTCAAAATTTGGTTTTTCATAGAGTATCCAGCTTAAAATAAATTTTGAAAAATCTAATTTTTCATGGTGCTTTATCACGTGTGATTTGCAAAAATCACGATCCCACTTAACAAATCGTTTCATACACAGTACTGTTTCCAAACCCTTGCCATTTCCACAATACACCTTATTCACCCAACACTGCTGATTCAAGCCATTTTCAGTCTCTGTGATACCTTTAAAAACAATGATAAAACCAAAAATGTCTACTGCTGAATTGTACTTTCACAAAAAACTCCTCCACCTTTTAAAATTGATAATTGGGGGCAGCAAAGACTACTGTCTCTGAATACCAGACTTCGTATGAGATACTAATCAGAACCAATTTGTACATCAGAGAAAACAATGACACTGCAGACCTCATTTTTAATGGCAGAACAGAATAAATAACTAAATAAGAACTTCATCCATCTGCAAATACAAACCCTTCACTCAGGCTCTCAATGGAAGGAGGAAAAAACCCCAGACCCAGTCCCTCTAGACCACGCTAGAAAAGACAACCTGGTTTACAGAGATCAAAAGGTTTTTGTTCCAGTTTTCTGAAGCTAAACAGCAATCAGTTTGCTTCCCAGTACCTCCTACTGCGGCTAGCCCTTGTGTCTGCACCTCACTATCAGATAATTACTTTTGAGAACCTGCTATTTGACTGCATTATAGCCTGGCCACAGCATAACTTGCTGTGCTAGCCACACTACTAATGGCCCCTCTGTTGATGCTATGAAGAAAGCAGGAGATACTTGCTTTGAATTACTCTTGGGCAATACAGCTTTTAGAGCAAAATCCCTCCTTTTGTCAGAGAAACAGTCAATTATCTCTACAGCACCATCCTATTCCTTTGGTCATGACATAATTATGTAAGACCTAGCTTAAAACTTATTTGCTAGCCTTTTAGCCCAATCCAAACACTATGCAAGAATCCCTAATGACCAGAGGAGTTGAAAGGCAAAAGAGCTGAACAGAATCTGTCATTTCATCCCACACCTATGCCTGGTGACATCTCGCACCCTGCCAGATGCTAACACTCACTCAATTAGTCAGCAAAATAGGTTTTCCAGCTCAGAACTTCCTGCTGCAGAGGTAAAATGCCCTATTTCTTCCTCACAGTTCTACATTGTTACAAGCCAGACTTACTGTGAATCACATGCCAGTCCTGCTTCAAAACATTTTTGGATAGAGTAAAAATCTTTGCATAAAGAGTAAAAATTGATCTCTTACCATCCTCTGATGACTTTAACTAAAATTGTTGGTGACAGAACCCAAGAACTGCAATCTGGAACATCATGGAAAACTTCAATGCCAGCTTTTTGACAGTCTGAGTCACAGCATATCACCAGCTGTGTTAAAAAAAATCCAACAAAACAGAAAAACACACCAGTAACATATAGTTCTATCTTCCTAAGCTTTAAATATAGAAAGGAACACTAAAACTATTAAAATTGATCTTACCTTGCCAGGTCTGGGATTGATTTTACTTTGTCCATTTCTTGGAAGTGTCTAACAGACAGTGAGAAGAGAAAAAAAAAATCACAAAAAACCCCCCACAAAATCAAAAGCATTTTCAATAAAGATACTCAGCTATAGAAAAAGGGCTAGTAGAACAAAATAAAAAATACTCTGAATAGTAAAAGTTGGTAACCTTTTAACTATACCTACTTACCACTTCAATCTCTACTTCCCCTTGCAGAACAGCACCTTGTCACAAATGTATAAATTTATACACTTTTTAAAAACTCTGAATTGTCATCTTACTGAAGTTGACTAACCTCAGATCTGAAATGCTTAAAAATCATCCTGATCATCTTCCTACATAGCCCAGGATTTTAATACCAAGAGACTACTTTAAAAACTGCCAGCGATGAAGTACATGCTGTACAATAATAAAGATGAGTTTAAATGTCCAAAAATGTCAAGCCATAAAGCATGGTGTATTTTTAAGAAATATATGAAAATACTGAGGATGCATGATGGCACATTCATGTATAAGCTAACCAGCATAATCAATTTTGTAAAAAGTTTCCTCAAAGAGCATGAGACTGAGCACTAAGTGATAAACTAAAAATATTCAGAACAGCTAAAACACATGGAGGTATACAAAATCTAAAACAATGCTGAAGTCAGCAGTAAATTGTATGATACAGAATATATGGGAAAGTTGTGGTTGCATCACGTCACCTTCAAACAAATAAAGCAAGCACTGGAATTATGTGTTTGGTTTCCTAGCAAGGATAGGAGTGTCCATTCTGGGACAGGGTCCTGCTCTTCTAGGAATGATTCACACAAACAAAAAGACAAAAACAGCTCCTGCCCCTAAATAGGTAACCAGCAACATGTGCAAGGAATTAAAGAGAACATAGTAGTTAATATGCAGAGCAGGCAGTGGTCGCAAGACACTTCTTAACCACCACCAGGTTTTTGTAGGCATCATCAAGACATGTTGAAGCACGACTGGTTTTTAGCCTGAGCTTCAGTTCCAGTTAAAACTTGTTCTGTGTTTTGAGGAATGCCAAAGTCATTGTTTTGGGCTGCCCTTACTCCTTCCTTCACATCACCCACTAGCCATTGCATCACCATTTTCTTAGTCAGTGGAAGATGCACAGCAGGTACACCTCACAGAAACCTTTCTGATTCCTGACTTGAGCAAAACATTTCAGTCAGCAGCAGTGCCACAGAAATCCAGAAACCCTTTGAGCAAAACATTCCAGTCAGCAACAGTGCCACAGAAATCCAGACACCCTTTGAAGCCTAAAGGGTTAGGTATGAACCCTAAAGTCTTAGGTATGTACACACTTCACTGCTATATCAGACCTCCACATTCTACTGCAAAATTGAAACCCACTCAAGAAAAACAGTTTAAGTAGCAAAAAACAAACTAAGAGAGTATTAGACATTTAGCTTTAAATTCAAGTTTTTAAATCCAAGCAGGACCAACAGAATAAGAAAGCCTCTTTAATTGGTAACATAAATCTACACTACTGAAAAAACCCCCCTAATTTTCATCTCTACTCTAATTCAGAAAACTTCCCATAAGAGAAGAATCTACATTCTCAGAACTGCAAGGTACCATGGATGGTTGTCTCCTGCAAGGTGACAAAGAAAGGAGCTCCTTTTAGTAGAACTGCTATAGCAGATAATCATTAGCTTTGGAAAGTATTTCTCAAACTTCTTACATGCTGCTTCAATTCCACAGGTCCCATTCATGTGGCTATTAAACTTTAGAAAACATATTTCTTCCCATGGTTTTTAGATCTCCTGATTATCATTTTCCTCTCAGGTCACAATAACGGCTTACATTAACAGAAATAGCAAATACTACAGGACATTTAGTCATTATTTTGAAAACAGAAATTACAAATATATTCCATAATAAAGTTGCTTTGAGGGGAAAACATAGGTCTGTCTTCAGTCATGAAGAACAGATGCTTGTAATCAGACCAAGGGACAGTCCTACACTGTAGCAGCACTTTCAATAATCACTACTATCCAGTTATTACAGTATTCTTAAAGAATATATATATTTTTCTGCTGATACATGGGAATACAACAGAGAGCTAAAATAAAAAATTTGCTCTGTTACTTATTTAACTGTACAATGGCTGAATGTCTTGTTGGAAGAGAAGAGAGATTACTTCAACAGAAGCTTTCTGAAGTTCACAGAAAGCATTCTACTAATAACAAATTAAGTTAGCATAACATTTGTTTCAATATAATACAAAATCAAGTACGAAGACATATTCAAAAAATGCTTTCCATTCATATTTGCAAAAAGTCTCATTTTCCTTTTCAGATAAAACTGGTACCATACCAAAGTTCACCTCAATGTATTTGTAATGTATACATATCCCAAAGAGGGGAAAAAAAACAATATATGCACATTGTCTATCAAAAACATAAAAGCTGGATAACTTTGCAGGCAGCTTTTTAAAAACACAATACTTACATCCACATCTAATAAACCAGGAGGGACATTCGATTCATATCTGCTTGTTCCTAACCAGCTCGAAAAACTTTTCTCAGGATTGCCATAGTTGGGCATTTGTAAACTTAGCTCTTTTTTGGCACTATCTGCTTGCAGGTACTTCTCCACAAAACTTGGAAACTTCACATCTGAAAGAGACTGAATTGCAAAATCAAAATTAACAGTCATTCAGCATGTTGGCAAACATTGTTTCATTTCCTGAATGATCTTTATTACCTCAGATTTTTGAGGCATGATGAATGGCCCAGAAACATCCTGTTGTAAAGGAGGCATCCCCGAGGAGTCAGTTGCAAAAGCTGTTGTGTTATTTACTGGAGTGACAGAAGGGCTAAAAAACTTTTCTTTAGAAGACAGCAAGCTTGAGAAGAGGGAACTTTTTTCAAGCCGTGATCTCTTAATTTCACCATCTGTACAGTCAATGTTCTCTTTTCCATTTATTTCCTGAGTAAAGGCAGGTTCCTCTCTACATGACTGCAGAGCTTTGAATATGATACTTTGCTCTGTTGATGCACGCTTGGGCCTGACTCTGGCTATTGTTTCCAGGCTTTGCATTTTCATTTGTTGTGCTGGTAACAGATCCTGTGTTTTTTCCCTCCTCAGTCCCAAACCAAAAGTAAATACACTAGGATCAAATACTTTCTCTAAGTTGTCTTCATGAATGGGAGGCATTGCAAAGTGGGGTGCTGGAGACTTGGGAAGCTTTGACCTCTTCTTTTTCTGGGGTAAACAAACTGAGCTGTCTAAGTTTTTTATTGTTTCAGCAAACTTCTTCATGTCAGATGGGGAATCAAAAATGCTGTCGTCTTCAGCAGATCCATTACAGGCTTCCCCTGGGCTCTTTTGTGTATTGGTGTTGTGCTCTGATTCCAATACACTGTCTTGATTGCTGTCATCATACTCAAGTGGTGCAAAGTTCAAATCTCCTGGCTTTACCTTTTTATCTCCATTTTCCATCTTCCTAAATTCTGATCTGGAAACCTGAGATGGTAGAGGATATTTATCATCATTGCACGGTGATAAAGCCTCTGTGTTTGGCAGCACTTTTTCTTCATTTCTATGGAATTCTGAGCTTGTGTAATTTCTTTGGTAGAAAGGATCTTGAGCATTTTCAGTTTTTACAGGTGAGTGCAAAGGCAGTTTAAAAGGTGAACTTTCTTTCTTTGCTGTGGTTAATTCTGATTCTGGTTGCTTCAGAGAGACACTACCAGCATCACTTTTGCTGCTTTGGTTAAAAAGGGATATGGCAGCTTTTACTTTAAGTTCTGTTGTCTTCCCAATATCCTCATAAGAGGTAAAGATTTCTCCATTTTTGCCTTTTAACTCTGCAGTGCTTTCTTTCTCCAGTGTGCCATTCTCAAATAACTTCTGGCGGCTGCTTTGCTTATTTAATGTTTTATCAGGCTGTTCGTTTTCTTTAGGTTGTTTTCCAAATTTCAGCTTTGCTCTGCCAACGAATGTGCTTGGTACAGCATTATTTTTTGAAGCAGGGATGTCAGTAGGTCTCTGGTTCTGGCTAGCACATTTGTTTTCAAACAAGGAAATTTTGTTGGCAATGTTACTGTTAGTTTTATTAACTGGTTTTTCAAGAGTGTCCTGCTCACTTTCTAAACTGTCTTGATTCGTAGGTGTTTTAAAATTCAGCTCTATGTTCTTCGGTTTGGCTGGACTAGAGGAGGCAAAGTGACACAGATTGACATCTTTAATTAATCTTGAACAGGCTTGTAACAATTTTCAAAACAATAAAAAGTAGAATTATAAACCACAGACTTAATTCAAATTTTGATATCTCAAAAGGAATCAACTAAAAGAGGAATAACTATATGGATGTAAAAAATTAGACACTAAATAAGGAGTATGTATTTCAAACATGTACTTAGTTCTTTAAGGTTGATAAGACAAACACAGCAACTTACAGCATCTGCAATTGAGACAGAGAACTCAACTACTTATGACTGACAGACATTAACATTTAGTACTGAATAGGCAGAATAAATTATAAACATGCAATTCCCTACAGAGTTTAGAAAGCAAATCCCAATTCATTAAGGTGATAATGAGTTGGTTAACATTTGCATATTCTCTCCCATGAGTTTTGAAGACATCTGACCAGATTCTTTGCAGCTTTTACACCTACACTGCAGAAGCAACCTCGAATTGAGTGAAAACTCTTTCATGAGTGCTTGCAGAAAATGTTAGCTGTCCCCAAGCACTGCATCACCACCTTGGCTAAGCGAACACCACATGTGAGGACTCTTCCACTTCCTTCATGTAAACTTAGCTAGCAATTTAAATTGTGTAAACTAAGCCTAATAATTTTACAAGAATTGAATTTGGAAGCACAAATCTTTTCTATCAGAGTGGCCAGGGAGGCATGTACAAGTACATGCACACAGTACTCCTGTGCTATGGCAGAAGGCACAGCTGAGTGTTTCAAGCTCCTTTCTCTGAATACCAGAAAAATTATTTGTCCATGTAACTTGCTACTGCATACTGTACAGTATGAACAGCTGTGAAGATGTAAGGCAGATGGCTTCAAAATTAATCAGTCAGATCTAAGGAGTGTCAAGGAGCCCACCATCACCTCCAAGACAGTCCTGTTCTCCAGAGAGGAATCTGGGGACACAGCAGCAGAAGGACAGGTAGAAGCTGCCCTACATGAAAACTGACAAATGTGGGGGATGAAAAGAAAATAGCTTGCAGCCATCTCCAGGGTCCCAAATGCTCTACCAATCAATGGATGATTCTGGTACTTAAGTGTTTTCTTCTTTTTTTACCTACATAAACTGTGTTCACTAAGTTTTCAGGCAGCTCCTTAGCCCAAGAAAGAGGTATGAGATATAGGAACAATCCAAAACATGAGATCCAGTCCCCTCTTCCTCAAATGATCCATCCCAAGTAAGAAATTAAACCCTTCTAATGCAAGATTCTCCATTGTACAAGTTTTATTTCTTGGGAATACCATGAGGAACAAACTTACTGAAATAACAGGAAGATTCAAAAATAGTTACCTACGAATCTATACAAAGAGCAACTGTTAAAAATCATAGAATCATAGACTATCAAGAGGCTGCAATGGATCTTAAAAGATCATCTAGCCTCTACTCTCCTGCCATGGGCAGGGACACCTCCCACTAGACCAGGTTGCTCAAAGCCTTTTCCAACCTGGCTTTGAACACTGCCAGAATTGGGGCATCCTCAACCTCCCCAGGAAACCTTTTGTAGTGTCTTACCACCCTCACAGTACAAAGTCTCTTCCTAATATTCAACATAAATTTCCTGTCTCTCAGTTTGTACCCAGTACTCCTTATCCTATCACTACAGCTCCTGGAAAAGAGTCCTTTTTCAGCTTCCCTGTAGACCCCCACCTTCAGATACTGGAAGGTTTTTATGAGGTCTCTGTGCAATCGTCTCTTCCCTGTGAAGACCCAACTCTTTCAGCCTGTCTCCATAGGGAAGGTGCTCTCGTCCTCTTATCAACTTTGTGCCCTCCTCTGGATTTGCTCCAACAGTTCCATGTCCTTCTTGTCATCGTGTCATTTCAGAGAAGACCTCCCGACACTGCTCCCTCTAACTACCAGCCTACTCAAGCTAGTTCACAACTTTATGAAGAAATATGAAAAATGTATGATCAATAAGAAAGGAAACAGCAAACTTAAAATCCATTGGCCATACTTCAGATAATAAAACACACTTGGAAAATTTAAGGAAAAACAGAAAACCAAAATGTTCCTGAAAGAGAGAAGGTATGAAGGGAACTATCATAGAGCATAAAATTAAATATATTGAGGCACTACTTTTCATTTGAACTACAACTGTTTTTTCCTAAACTTTTAAAAGTTAAATTATTCTATGACTTTTCTCTTTGGAAAATGACTATGAGTTGCAAGGGACCTCTGAAGATCAGCTAGCCTAACTTCCTACTCAAAACAGGGACAGCTTCAAAGTTAGATCAAGTTCCTGAAAGCTTTGCCTGACCAAGTTTTGAATAACTTCAAGGGTCAAGATCTCACAACCTTCCTCGTGAAGCACTGCAGCAGGGCGGCCACTGTCGCTGGGAATTATTTTTGCCTTATATCACATTAAAACTTCACTGCCACAACTTGCAGCTGTGGCTGTTGTCCCTTCACAGCTCAGGGACAAATCTGGCTCTGCCTTCTCTATAGGTAGTGAGAGATGACAGAGGTCTATCTGTATCCTTCTCTTCTCTCAGCTGAAGAAACCAAGCTGCTTCAGCTTCTCCTCATACATGCTTTGCTCCAGAGCTGTCACCTTCTCTAATGGCTCACTGCTGGACTCATTCCAATTTGGGAACATCTCTCTTATACCAGAAGAGAGCTGGAAGGGGAGGAAGAGCTACAACTCAACAGAGTGACCCAGATGTAGACCCATGAGCACTAAGACCTGCTGGCTATGCTCCTGCCTATGGAGCACAGCACAGCCTTCACCTGGTACAATGATGCACTACTGAAACGTGCTGAATTTCCTGCTCACCAGGATCTTTCATATCCTTTTCTGATCAGAAGAAAAATGTACTTATCCTTTTCTTTTACCTGTATTTTCAAGAGGTAACACTAATGGCCCAATTATCTTAACAAAGTCATTCCCATACCACCCTTTTGTCAGCCTGTCACTTGCACTACTACATTTCAACATAACACATATCTTTCCCATAAAAATCTGTGTCTCTCTGTATGCCCTGACACAAGCAAGTTTAATGGCTAACAGTGATACTTATCAGCCACATCTAAAACCTCTTTTAAATGAAGAGCTCACCCCTCAAAGGTATAGTTTCAAGGTTTGCAAATTTATGCAGAAACAACCACTTCAACACTTTGTATTTTGTATTCTGCAGTACTTCTGCACAGCAGCAGCAGCCAAACAGCTGAAACCAGAGAGCATGAGAAAGCTCAGCCCTGCAGCTCCACTCACTACAGCTGGCCTCTTCTAATCTTTTCATTACACCTTTTTCCACAGTACAAAATACAGGTTTTAAATACAGCCAAAAGATGCGCTTTCTTGCAAGAACTGAGTCACCAAGCTTGTTTAAAAGGAAATGTTGTTTGAGTATCCTTTAAGTCTCCCATCTTGTATGGGGGAAAAAACAGCACAAATGCTTTCTTACAAAGAGTCCAGTGTGGCTCATTCTTACTGATCTGCGACGCCAGGAACAAGCAGGCACAAGAGAAATACCAATGTCCTTCTCTGTGGTTACACCTTGCAGCTAAACTGTGGAAGCAAGCAGTTAAACCTCTCCCAACAGTCAAAAATGGAAGGTGAGTCACACATCAAGCTTGCAAGTGGTGCCAAAAAAACACTGATGCCAAAATATCAGATTGAGGTGAGCAAAGAAAAGTGGCATGTGAAAAGAGAAGAATAATTCAACAAGTGGGCTTAAATGCAAAGGCAACTACAAAACCATGTCTGAACATAAAGTATGACAACTGAAGCCAAGTTTTCCGCTAAGCACATCAAAGTGACTGCTGCCTGAGGTTTTATTTGCCAATTAAGATTTACCATCAACCTCATTTTAGTCTCAAATCTGACAGGTTTCCCTTTCAAAAGCTAGAAGCAAAGTATCCTGTGACTTTCAAGTTATCCAGTACACAGACATAAATGGAGAAAAGAGAGAAAATGCTATCTTTATTTACAGGAAACCTGCATTTCTGGAGGTGATGGAGAAACTGACCTGTTTTGAAATTGATTCCAAAGAAACCTGATTCCCAGAATTGGCACAATGTCATTAGTAAGAGATATCATGCACTTTTAAGGGAGAACTACTTGTATTATATAAAATCCATCTGACAAGGGGCCAAAGAATCTCTAAGTAAATGGGTATTTTTCAACCAGAAAGGAATGAATGTGAACTATCTAAAAAAAACTTTTTGACCTTTGAAAATGAAAAATTTATCTGTTCACAGTGATAACTAGAGAATAAAAACACACCATCTTCTAGTAATGGCACCATCTTTCCCCTTCCCATTTTACAGCACCTTAATCCCCATCCAGGTTTATAGTTCATACATTCTAATGAATGACTCTAAATTATACCAGATCACCCGAGCATGTCACTCTGGCTAAAGAAATGGTGTGGTGCTGTGCTATGACAGCTATCAGACGCATCAGAAACCTTGCAGGCAACACAGCAGTCCCCACCCAGGGCTAAAGCTCCTACAGCAGCAGATAAGGCCAAGACACAGTGTCACACACCCCACAAAAAGGGATGAAATAGAACAGCTTGTTTATTTGTTAAAATTTGGTCTTTCAGACAGGACACTCGTCTGTTACTTTATGAGCACAGTAAAAGATAATTCACTGTACAGCAAGGAGATACACAGAAAAAAAATGAAATCCAGCTATGCAGCTGTTTATAACTTCATCATCACTAAGTGACACAGAGAAAAAACAATCTGAAAGCTACCTTTCCTTTGAAGCTGTGAAGATACAAACTCAGGAGTTTAAGATTTGTGATCTATACTGCCAGATGGCAAGGCATCACCCAGTACAAAAATGCCACAGTTTAACTTTCAGTACTAGGCTTTTTAAACTTAAGTTACAAATTAAGGACTCAGATGTAGAGTATTACAAATTGTGCAAAGGAAATTGCTCCTGTGCTCCTCAGATGTGAGAAGCATAATTGCAAACAGACGTGTCTCTTAAACCATCACGTTGAACCTCCACATCCCTCTAACACAAGGACAATTATCAACACTCAGTGTACCTCGGGTGGGCCTACAGGATTCAGTGCGCCCCCACACCTACAACTGAACATGTCAGAACGAGGAGTGCAACAGCACACAGCCCACAGCCGTGGCAACCAAACAACAGAAATGCATAATGCAAACAAATCATTCCCCGTGGATGAGAACGCAACAGTACCCAAGTAATCAATCACTGGTCTCAGACTAGTGATAACAGCGAACTTTATAAATACAGCCGCTTCTTTATAACCCTAAGGAAAGCTCTGACCACTTGTTTGACAGAGACAGTTTCTTCAAGTGTAAAATCAAAAACTGAAAACTAATATATGCATCATTCTGCAAATACCTGATGTTATTCACATGCATCAAAATTTAAGTGATTCACCCTGCATATACTTAAGAAAGCAACCACATGTACTCAAAACTTTGGAATGTGATCTATCATATCATTTGAACAATCAAGTTCTACATTGCATGCTACATTTCTTTATAAAATAATAGCAGAACTTAGGCTGTTTCATAGAAAACTTGAATACATTTCTAATTCAAACGATTTTCACACACAAAATCTTCAACCACATTCTAATTTGGTTACAGAGAGAATAATTAATCAAGGTCAATGATAGATTAATTAATCTGATCCACAACAATGATGACTGAGCAGTTTTTATATATGTTAAATTATTCCATATAGTGGATGTGACAAAGACATTCCCTATCAATTTAAAAAAATTAAAAATTAATTATTTTTCTAATACATGTAGACTACAGTGCTTGTTAAGTGGTAGCTTTAATGATGGCAACTTATTTTTTAAGGGCAGTTCTTAACTGAAAACAATTTAGACAGATAACAGATACAGAGCTAATGTTTCCATAGAATTCTAAACACAGATACAAGCAAAATTACAGCTACAAGGACAAGGTAACCTAGCTTGTTACTTACAGGCTAATCTTTGTCATGACTGTTCTGGAAGAATCCAAACTCTTCAGCTTCGAGGTGTCTAAATCAGAATTTGTCTGTCTCTCAGCTGACAGACACAGGTCTCCATTTTTAATCCCATCAGTATGCAAGAAAGCTCTTCCATCTAGACCATTACCATTCTTTACTGCCTTGGTATCATTTCTGCCTTCAGCAAACACCAAGTCTTCTGTCTTAGCAGCCAAAGAAGCTTTGGGTGACTCCAAACTGTCTTCCCCAAAAGCCACAGGTATAGCTCCCTTTTCCACTGAAGTTCTTTTTGTCACTGGGTTAGTCTCTGGAGATGCTAAAGGTTGCCTTTTTGAAGAGTAATCTTTCACCTGACCCTTCAAACCAGTAGGGGAGATGGGTACAGTATCCGACTGATTCTTTTTATATGATCTTCTCCTCGCAGAGCTTGTGTTTGAGATCTGCTGCTTGCCCTTGTCAGCTTCAGCTTTAGATGCCCCTTTGTGAGCAGATCCAACTTTTAGGTCCTGATTGCTACCTGAGAAAGAGGAATTTCTTTCAGGAGTCTGCTGAAGAGACCTCACTTTTCGTTCAGGGTTTATTATCTTGTCTGAAAACACCTCAGACTGGGCATCATCCTCAAAACCAGATTCTTCCCTTGCAGTATTCTCAGTCTGGTTTCTCTCTCCATTTGGAATGTCACTAGATGATTGAGACTTTCTCCGTTTTCCAGATCTTTTACTAGCAGATTTTTTATCCATTGTGTCCAAATCACTGCAATTTTCTTCCAATTTAAGAGTCACAGGTTCATTAAGGAGTTCCTCTGTTTTTCTTAGATAGATATCAACAGTTAACACTCTAGCAGAATATGCGTGCTCACTCGCTGCAGATTCCAACTCGTATGGCAAATCCTTTGGTTTTGCATGCCCAGGCTCCTCAGACACCCACGTGTTCACAAGCTGCTTGTGACTTAAGATACTCTTTTCTAAGTCTTCACTAGACAGATTTCTCAAGCTCTGTATGAAATCTGGAGTTGTGGAATTATTTATATCTGTGACGGATTCTTTCTCCAGCCCCAGCGTTTCCACATTCAGGCTGCTCTCACAGAAAGAGTTTTTAATGGTTTCGCTGCTGCCGCTCCAATCTGCTGACCACTCGCTGTCAGAAGAGACTCCCCTACTGCTCCATTCTGAAATCGTATCGTGATACAGCGGTCTTACCTCCCCACTGAAATTATATTCCTGTGCCTCAGGAGGGGCACTTACGTTTCTCACTTGGTTCTCTACTTGAGGAGCTTCGTGTCCTTCTCGGAAGTGCCTACAGTACACTGCCTGCGCCCCGTGAGGAGAACCTGACCTCTCACCCTTGTGATGTGAAGTGTGTTCTAGTGAACTTTTGACATTTTTCCTCTTCCCTGTACCAAACAAATTTCCAAGTCTTTCCAAAACAGGTTTCTTTTTATTTTCTTCTCTGGAAGAATCCGGAAGGTGTGAGGTGGACTACAAAAACAAACAAACATTCGGTTAATGTCAAAATTGTTTCTATATTTTTTTTTGTTCTAAGACTACCTCTAAATTAAAAGGACACAGTGAATGGAAACAAAACAGTTTACTGAACAATACTAGCTCTCAAAAAAAGAACAAGAACAACAAAAGTCTTGAAAAACAATTAGGACTCCACGATGCTTCTGTATGTTTTTGCCTGCATTTGTCTGCAAGTGTGCTCATCTTGCTTTATAATGGCAGCTTTATATATCCCAAATCTCAAAATTTTGCACAATAAGTTAACGTCACCCAAAATGTTACAAAAAAGCATCCTGGTACCTGCAAGACTGGGGTCAAACTTCACAGTCAAAATTTTCCTTACAAAAACAAGAGTGGGGAATTTAACTTTCTCTCCATACTGGCTGAGTTAGTTTTCACTTCACACTTGTGCCGGTAGAGAATAGTTTCAAAGGTGTAAGTTGTCTTACAATTCATACATTTTTCATTAATTAAGCTCAATAAATATTTGGGTTGTGTTATGGGCTAAAAATCTCAGAACTATAAAAGCCACTGCATCACTCAGTGAGCATTACTGGGTCAAACACTGCCCTGGATTACTCTTGGCGAAGTTCTGCCATACAACTTCTAATTAACATGGTAAACAGGAAACACGCAACAGCATCGCCGAGTACACATGCATATTTGCATTTTAATACATTAGCCCTTTTTACATGCCGGTACGATGAATACTTGTTTTGAGACGTCTATTTCAAAACACCGCGAGTACTTTCTACCCCGGCGCACCAGACCTCTCGAGGAGAGCGGGTTCCCTCGGCAGCACGGACCCCGCTTCTGCAGTTTCCAACTTGTTTCTGCTGCAGACACCCAGCTCTCCTGCCACTGTCAGTGCGCGGCATGCCCCAGCGCTCAGGGCGGGCAGGAGTTGAAGCCCCCGCGCCCTCCGCGCAGCCCCAGGTACGGCTGCAGAGAACCAGCCCAGCACCACCTCGCCGCAGGAGTCACAGCCCCCGTTCCGCGCGTTACCAGGAGGGTGAAGCCGCCCGAGGCTGCCACTGTCCTCCCCCATTCCAAAACGGGATAAGCAGAAGGAAGGTGCTGTGGCGGGCTTTACCCGCCGTCGGCCGCACCGCATCCTCGCCTCTCCTCACCTCCCCAGCCCGCCGAGCGCCCGACACTCACCGCCCGGCTCGGCTCGGCGGCCCCTGCGCGAAGCCGCCCCACACACGCCGCCGCTACCCGTAGCGCGGCTGCCCCGGCGCCGGCCGTCTGTGCGCTCCGCCCCGGCCCGCCCCCGCAGCCCGCCCCGAGCCGCCGCCCCGCCGCGGGCAGCGGCTCTACCTGGCCGGGCCGCCCCTCCCGGCCGGGGAGGGAGGGGCGGCGGCAGCGCCGGACCGGCCCCCAGCGAGGGCCGCGGGGCAGCGGGAAAAGCGCGGGCGCCCCCGGCCACGGGTGAGGCCGTCGAGGGGGCGGCGGGGCGCGAGTGGGCGCCGTGCCCCGTAGGTGCCCCAGCAGCCCGCGCTGCGGCTGCCGCCGCCTTGTTATTGAGGGCAAAACGCCGCCCCGGGCAAAACCGACGCCCTTTGATGTTGAGGGAAAAGCACCGAGGGCTGCAGAAGGGCGGTTCGCGCCGCCGCCGCCCCGGCGAGCTGCAGTGCGGGCTGCCCGGCGTGAGCCGGCGCCCGGGCCGGGAGAGGGGCGGCGCAGGGCAGGGGCACCGGCTCGTCCCCGCCCGGCACGATGGCTGCGGGGCAGCGGAGGGTGTAGAGCGGCCGTGACCCGGCCGCCCCCCCATGCCGGCTGCTCGGAGGTGCCGGGAGCAGGCGTGGCTTGCCTCCAGCCCCGGGAAATGTGCGGGGGCCGGCCCCGCCCGGCCGCCGGGGCCCTTGTGGGACATGGGGGTTCAAAGCCCTGCAGGGAGATGAACCCGCACTTTCCACCTCGCACCGGCGGGCGTGGCTGGTTGCCGTCTGTGCCGCCCGACTATGCCTGCCCTGCCTGGCCGCCCCGGGCACGCCGCCCCCGGCTGGGGACACGGCTGCCGGCGGCCAGGGCTGCCCCGCCTGCCCCCGGCCCCGTTCGGGCCGGCGTGAGAATGACTCCGCGGCCGAATGGTGCCGGCGCTCTCCCCGGGCGCTCAATTAGTATTTAATGTTTAATGAATGCTCAACAAGTCCTCTTCTAATTAACGCTTAATGACTTATATGAAGTGGAACAGCTTCAACAGGAAGGACCACGCAAGTCTCACTTCGGAGCGTCTGAGGGCCCAGCGCGGAGGCGGGGGAGACACCAGGTCAGCCCGCCTGCAGCTGGCCGGGGTGCCCGGCCTGCGGTGTGTCTGGCCCCTTGGCTATTGAAGAAAATAAGGACCTTTTTCATGGAGTCACTTCCTCCTCCAGCTGGAAAAGTGTTAAGTTAGTTATTTTTTCTTAATCAACAGCCTACACAGTCTTGTCTCGGGAGAGCCACATAGAACCTATTTAACATCAGTGAACGTGCAGCAGCAAGGCTTGCCCAAGCAAATGAAAAATAACAAAAAACATGAAAAACACAGAGCCTAAATTGGGGAAAAGGTAGAGTTGACTTATATTGCAACCTAACAGAAATCCATGGAACCCTTGTCTTTGCCTACCTCTGTTGACCAATGTCACTCATTGAACTGATAAGCAGCTGTAGCACCGACCAAGACCTGTGTCCTCACACAGTGATCTTCCACCGCTGGCCTTCAAATAGGCAAGTCTGTGGTCATTACCTTAAGCTCAAGTTTTTGTATTGTTTGGAGTTTAGGTTTTATTAGACAGTGAAATAATCTGCAAATGAGAAAGTTAATGCCTGTCTTTTTCCACTCCCTTTGAGGACTTTTTTCAACCAGTAGAACCAAAACAATTAAGTAAAGGGCAATATTAAGGGCTGCATTAAGTTCCTACAGCTCATGGGTAAAGTGCTTTAGTGATAACAAAACCAACTATGTATTTCCCTATCAGATCATGAGTAATGCAGCCCAATTACTAATTTCTTATTCTATCTATGTATTGCCAGTACTAACTAATTACAGGGAAAGAATAAGATGACAATAATGAACATTGCCAGCTAAAATAAGCAAAAATACAAAATTTTCACCACTTAATGCAAGGTAATAAGGAAAGATACTGATTTCTCCCATAATTCATAATAACTACAAGTATGAGGAGGATGACTATATTGTTCATGCTAAAAATAGTTCCAAACTGTTGGAACACCAAAACAGGGGAAATTTAACTTTATTATGGTGTAAACCATCATATTAACAAGTGGATGGAAATAGCTGTCAGTCTTCTAAAGTAGTTGGGACTACATTATCAACCTGACCATCATTATTACACTTACTGTCAAGTTTTTAGTTTGCAAGATTACACCTAGAAAAATTAGTTATTTGAACTGGGGATCTGGATTTCTCTCTTCCCAGCCACTGATTTTCATAAAGTCCATGGGAACTTAATTATCATTGAGACGTCTCCCCCTTTCAAATGTAGTTTAAACTACAACCATAAGTTCAAAAGGTGTTGAATGGAAGTGAGGAGGGACAGCCAGCCGGTCCAGTCACATAAGCCTTGTTTCCTCAGGGAACAAGGCTAAAGATTTTTCCTTGATCTTGAAATAGCTGCCCTATGTAAACTGTTTTGAAGTAATTTCTTCATACAAAGTACCTTAATTATATACAGCTCTTTCAAAACACATAAAAGACCGGGTACTTGCCCTGGAGAGCTTGTATTTTAAGTCAGATAAATGTAGGTGAGCCAGTATTGTCAGTGCAAGAGGGCACAGAGACCGAGCATCCCAAGGGATTCTCGAGTGGAACCCAGCCTGCCAGAGCACAGCACAAGAATGCTTGACTTGAGAGCACTGCATGGAAGTGTTTGATTTCAGAAGGCAAGAAATACCCTTGCTCTGCAGATCAGGCTTCTTCAATGTGCTTATGCTCAAGCATGCCTATTCTTAAAACATTAACTGCTTGAGAAATACCTGATCAAAGGCATTGGCAACTGAAAAATCTAGAGGACCTGCCTATCCATTCCTTGGACAGTGTGGAGGAAGCCATTTCAAGCACTCTGCATGAACCTTGAAAGCCGTGTTTAATCTGAAAGCAAAATGCTGCTGCCTTCTTAACCAAGAAATGTAAATTTTGTTTGTATTTATATTCATACCTGTTTATGCTCGCATTAAAATATTTCCTCTGTTTTCGGCTGGGTTTTTTTTCTCATTAGCTAATGTAAGTTGCCACAGCCAAACCCCTAATTTAACAGTGCAATTAAACATGTGCTTTGCTGGTCTCCAGTGAAAAGAGCGCATAAGCTACTATGATCTGTTGAATCAAAACTTCAGGATGTGTCTTGAGGGATCAGTTGGATGTTATTTTCTTAGATGAGTTCATCTGAGTCAGCTGAACATAAATGAACACACTTCTTAGAGCACACATTAGAGAAAAAAGCAGTATTTTTACTAGTCATTAGCAACTTTGTGGTAACTAATAGATGGTAATATCTACTGTGGACAGTTCTTTAATTTAAACATTTATTTTCCAGCATATGTTCATCTTCAGAGGGGAAAAAACCAACAAACCATGTAGTGAAGAATAAATTTAAGCTTTATCATTCATTAGAAGGTCATAAATGACTGGATTTCAGGTAACATGAAAACTTCTGAGACCCTTCTATCCTCAACAATTCTAATAATGTAGGACCCCTGGAAATTCATGCTGGAAAGCCAGTAATGTCAAGTATCTTTAAATCACACTATCATAATTCACCCAGCCATGAGAAACAGAAAGCCTGGAAGTTCTAGCAGTCACATGACATCCCAAAAAGTGCTTAGCCAAAACATTTAAATAAATAAACTATTACTCTTCAGGCTTTAGCATTCTGCAGAGACTGAGACTGAAATATATCACAGTAACAGTGCTGGGCTTTGTGAGGCTGAAAATTGCTCTGGAGTATTGCTGGCTCAACGTGCTGTGAAAATATTAGTAGAAAAACTGGAAGGAACAATGTACAAATCAAAGCTAAGAGAGAGAAAAGTCTGAGAAGCACAAGACCCACTAGAGTCCTACAGAGAAGAGTTTTCATACTGCTCTCCTACAGGTGAGTGCCATAGCTACTGGCAGAGAGAGAAGGAGTGAGTTGCAGATGGAAATAAAGGCTTGGTGCTTATTTTCTTCTTTTAAAAGCATGGGGGGAAATGTACTTAACAAAACATTTGACCTGAGTCAATTCTTGTTGTGATTTACTGGAGGGAAAAAAGCAGTTATATTTTAAGTTAATCTAAATGATCTCTAAACTTAACCAGTTTAACTGACCTTGGTGTCAATCAAATGGATTTGAATTACTTCAATTCACCATACTCATTGTTCATTGTTTATGCTGACCCTTCTCAAAGACACAAAGAGGGGGTTACTATTAGGAAAATATGGCTTATGCTATTTTAACTCCCAAACTTCCTTCTGAATATGAAGAGTTTGGCATATACTCTCTAAACGTTTTTTAGCATTTGTTTTAACTATACCATGTTCCAGGTTGACAGTGTCCTCTTCAGAGTTAAAGAAAAAAAACACACTTTAAATTTAACAGGTCCTCTCTAGCATGGAATTCATTCCCTGTCTTTTCCAGCTCTTTGCCTGCTATGCAGATAGAAGATATAAATAGCAATAATTGGATTTTAAACAATTTCAGTTTTACCTGAGCAATTTGTGCAGGGAATACATTTATTTAGATTCAGGAACTTACCTGAGTAAGCAAGGGGCTATAAATGCGAGACTTGAGCAGAGTGAAGTGAACCAAATGTAAGTTTTCTTAATAGTCATGTTTTTACACATACTAGTTATTTTTTTACACATACATTACTTTTTACATTTTACACATACATTACTTCTAGTAAGTCAGGATATTTTAGTGAAACATTTAATATCTTCAAGAGAACAGGACCTCTCTGCTTCCAATTTATTTTTTCACTGTAAAAGTAGATTTTTAGTTCAAATGTACATCGAAAATTGACTATTTTCCAACAGCATATAGATTGAGATTTATGAGCCTGCATGTTTAATGGATTTTTTGTAAAAGAAATAATCAGCTCAAGAAGCATAGATGCATATATATAAATTATTTTATACCATAATATTTCTTAGGTGTCAAACACCAAGATTTAGATATTGGATGTATTAGAAAAGAACAGGAAAACTGAAAGGAGCAAATCACATAAAATAAATGAATGGAAATCTTTCAAAAAAGCTCAGGAAAGACAAAGAAGCATTGATAAAATGAAACAGATCCTTACGTGACTATTTAGGAGAGAAGAGAGATAAATAAGAACGGGCATGTCAGAAAAGGCATGTCTGCTCCCATCTCCTCTTCCCCAGAGCTAGTTATTTCCATAAACTAAAATCTTTCCCCCCTCCCCTTCTGTCAAGAGGAGCATCTGTTGGTTAAAGAAACGCCCTATAAAACTAATGGAGATCAGTAGATTTTACGATTTAAAAAAAGTAATTGTGTACCAACGTGAAGATTTCTGATGGGGTTTAAAAAGGGAATAAAAGAGTGTTGTTTGCCTTACCATGATGATGATAATTCTTTCTGCTGTTTACAGAAGAATAAACAAACTATCCTGTGTGAGATGCAGTCCTGTGTGTCAGTAACCAAACCCTTTTTCTTAGCAATCCTCCCACGCTTTAACCCCTTCTTTCTTCTGGCAGCACTCAGGTAAAAACAAACAAACAAAAAAAAAAAAAGGAAGTAGTATCTGACTTGAGCCTTGAGCCTTTCCAACTGATAAGTCATTTGGCAGACAAATTAGAACTATGAAAGGGGCTCAATTAGAGGATAGGAGAAAGAACTGCAGAAGGGTGGCACCAAGTCCTTCAGTAAGCAGCTCTACAGAAGCAGAGAACATGTTGCAAAGAACTACAAAGTTAGTGTTGGGCAAACGCCTTACGTGTATTAATTAATGTGCAATACCAGAGCACAGATATGCAACAGTAGGGGAAAATATACCACACACGTTGGTTCTCACAGACCTGGTTATTGTTTTCTGATCCAAATTTAGGATGGCTAAAGAAAAAAAAAATCACTTGTGCCTTTATGCAGAAAGAGACTGATTTATGTTGGCATCCTTGGTTCTTCACCTTCCTAGGTTGGTATATTAAATCTGTATTTTTTGAGCTATTTGTGGTAAAATGGTACTATAAAGGGACTTGAAAAAGCAGAAAAGAACTAGCACCAAAAGCAGGAGCAGGGATTATTCAACAATGAATAACTGAGAGAATATTTAAACTCTCCTGAACCTGAAAGACATCCAGAAAAAATTTATATGCAAAAAAAATCATATTAACATAAATTATTGCACTTGAAACTCTTTGTGTTTCAGTACAAGAGAAAGTGAGGAAGTTTGATATGAATTAGCCTCACATCCTCACTCTCATGATTTTGAATCTTGCTGTTGGGCCAGAGCTGTATCACTAGATAATCTTCTTAGTGTAAATATTCATCAAAACTATCTCTTTCAAAGTAAAGAGTGGAAATAAACATGTGTATGTTTTGTTCTAAGAGATAGGAACTTGAAAGTACTTTTTCTGTTAAGCAATAAAGGATAAATAGCAAAAGCATTTTGGAGAGGAAGAGAGTGGCTTGGAGTTAAAATTAAGTCCCCCCTAATCAGAAGCCACAACTAACAAATGTAACCCCTTTCCTTTTTTCATTTCTGAATGCAATTCACAGTGATAAAGAACCTATTTCATCAGTGGTTTTGATTTAGCAGGTCTCTCTCTGCTATGCTTGTAGGTCTCCTGTTTTGTGAGAGTGTACAGTGTCCTGTCACTAACTCTAAATGGTCTGCACTGGTTAGTATAGATTTAACATAAATTGTCTAATTTAGCTTACTGCAACACTTACTTCTTTTAGATGAAGTATTTGTACATAGAGATAAGAAATATGATTCCTTTTCTGCAAACTTAGGAGTATCTGTACCACAGACAGAGCAATCAGTCTCTGGAAATCAGCTCCTTCTTAGGCACCATCAATCTTCATCTCTTCCCCATGCTTTCACAAAAAACTGCTCCTGTCTATAGGAGCTCAAGCATCCTGGAAAGTCTATGGCACTTGAAAAAGTCTTGCAGCATTACATTAAATGATTATAGGGCAAAAAGGAAATAATCTTACAGAGCCACATATATTATCAGTCTCTGCCAAAGAGGGCACTGATGTGGCTGCTCTGTGCTGGTTAACTGAGCTGGCTTTTCCTGGGCATCTCTACATGACACTGCACCTGGCCTTACCTTGAGTCCTGTGTATATTTTTGGGTGCCACAACGTAACAAGGACATTAAGCTGTTAGAAAGCTTCCAAAGGAAGGTTACAAAAATGGTGAAGGATCTTGAGGAGAAGCTGTATGAGGAGTGGCTGAGGTCACTTGGCTTGTTCAGCCTGGAGGAGACTGAGGGGAGACCCACTGCAGTCTAAACTTCCTCATGAGGGCAAGAGGAGGGGCAGGCACTGGTCTCTTCTCTGTGGTGCCCAGTGACAGAGCCAGAGGGAATGGCCTGAAGTTGTGTCAGGGGTGGTTTAGGTTTGATATCAGGAAAAGGTTCTTCACTCAGAGGATGGCTGGGCACAGGAACAGGCTCCCCAGGGAAGTGGTCACAGCCCCAGCCTGACAGGGTTCAAGAAATGTTTGGACAATGCTCTTGGGCACATGGTGTGACTCTTGGGGTGTCCTGTGCATGGCCAGGAGTTGGACTTTGCCCTTCCAACTCAGGATATTCTATGATTCTATGTAGCTCAAGAGTAAGGCAGAATTTCTAATACACTCCTGTGCCCAGTGTTTCCTTTTAGCTGGCTGTAAGTGCTCAGCAGAGGAAGGTTATAGATTGTCTCACAGTACTAGGTAGGAAAGCTAGGTCTCACCTGCAGTTCTAATTCAGTCTAGGGAACAGATGCCCAGGAGTTAGTTAACTAAAGCACCAAAGTGTCCTTCAGCAGCTCTAGCTCTAGATACCTAAAAGTAACTCATGATGTAATTTGAAATTTATAAAATCTGAGATTTTTTCCTTGGGTAGCAGATAGTCTGAAACTATAAATGGAAAACTAAAAGCCTTTTGCTAGCAACATGGGGACTTTGCCCAGGTCAAGCACAGTAGAATATAGGCTGTCACAGAGCAAGAGGCAGAAAGCCATCCTTGTGAGCACTGTGTTACTAAGATGAGGCTGTTAAGATGTGAAAGAACAAAGACAGTAAACAAACTGCAAATTGGACTGCTAATTTGATCAAAGCCAAATTTCATAACCAACAAAGTGAACTACATGTTTAACATGCTGGCTTTGGAAAGCTGATGTGATGGTCCTGAGACAGAAAAAATTAATGTATGGCTCTGACTCTGAAAACTACTTAGCAGAATGAAAAATGGCAATACTTAATCAAACTGTATTTAAATATGAAATTAATGTAGTCTCTCTTCTCCACAGAAGCTCTCATTAAACAGATTAAAATCATGTGATATAAATCCTATTACACCTCATACCAGGGTATCATTTGGTACCTTTCAACTGAAATGTGTCTCAAGTCAGCCCCCCAATACTGAGGTGCCCAACATAGCAGCTGTTTTGGAAAATTTGGGTTTGATAGCCTGTGAGCTTCAAAAAGCCCTTTTATGAAATGTATAAAGTGTTTACACTCCTTGATAACTTCTTTGATGTACAGATTTTCCATCATTTACAAATGAAGAGTTTTAAGCACAGGGAACTATTATTACTAAAATATCTTATCCTGACTTCATAAAAATCAGCTGGATACCTCATTTTACATCTGAATTACAATACTATAACTTAGCATTTATTCCAAATAACAGCATACACCTAAGGCTTCCAGAATTCATTAAAATTATTTCTCATAATAATTACAGAGAAGTGCCTCAATATTGGTTAGAATAAACTTTATGAAACCAGTATGAAGAAAATGGGAATGGCTCCAAACCCACTGGTTCCCCATAGTGTTGTGGGCAAAAATGTAAATTAAGTGGAATAGTCCTTCCAACTCTTTGCCTGTAATCCCACAATTACTTCCATATCGCAATATTCTCCATTAAGCAAGAGAAACTTCTAAGAGGGAATGGTCTCATGAAATGCATTTTTATTCTTAGGTGTGTTTATTTTAGGCTCCAAACAGAACTAATTAATGCAGAAAGCTTTAAAATAAACAAAGCATCTGTCTAGAAAACAGATACATTGTTACTTATGAAGAAAAAAGGGAGATACATGTTTTCCTGCTATTACATATTAATTACTACAGTCATGCTGCATTATGCTACTGTGCACTTCAACTGCTAAATGTTAGCTACTAAAGAGATACAACTACAACAGCATTTAAATTGCACTACTATTATTGGTGGATAATTGGATGAAAATTCTAATTTCTACTTGGTATTAAAAAACCCACATCATGTCTTACCTCTAAAAATATATTTTGTGGATGAACAATAATGCAAGAGGGAATTAGATTAAACTGGTTGAAACTGTACAGTTCAGAAACACCGAGATTTCCAGGAAATGTCAAGGAATACAGAGAGTTATTGATTCTGCACTTAAATTTCTGAAGCTGTTAGTTTGGATATAGGCCAATGCAACATACTCCACGATTGGCTTTGGTATCTGTGGCTCAGAACAACACATTTGATAAAGGTAATTTTAAAGCTAACCCTTCAAAAAGCATCATAACTAACCATAGTTTTAGCTACAACAGTTCTAGTGTTGGGCTCAAACTATTTTAGATACTTTCTAAATAAATTACAGCAAAACCACTCCATTAGCAACTCCTGGAGTCCCCTTTGCATAAAGTCACTCCATTATTTGCTGGTGCTTTGGAATGCAGGAGGGAGGTGGTTGGCGACCATTAAAACCTGGTAGACAACAAGAGTTTCCTGTATGCGGAAGGCACGCATGAGTCTTCTCCCCTGCTCCTAATCTACCACTTCCCTCCCACGCCTTCTGGGCACCTGTTGGGAAAGGCTGGGAATACAAATCTCTCCTACTCTGTAGGGTTTTTCTCTATCTACCCTTTTCCTCTGCAGGTGACTCCATATTTTTTCTCTTCTGCAGCCCAGGCTTTCCCAGCTGGCCACATGGTGAACCTGACAAAGCTTTTCAGTTTCCCACCTGTGCACAAGGCTCTGAACAGCACCCAGCAACAAGCAGGAGAAGCTTCTCTTTTGCCTGGCAGACACTTGGGGAAAAACCCTCACAAACTGTCTACACATCTCCCATGTTTGGAAAGTGGGAGTCTTTTTCAGGTCCTAGAGTCAGAAATTTATCTAATAAAAACTGACACACCAGACAAAAAAGATACCCTTCATGTTTCCAGAAGCAAAACCATCAAAACTCCCCTGGAGAAGAGGGAGGGGAGAAATATCCAGAATTACCTCTGATGAGCCTTTTAAAATCACAAATTTCTCCAGAGGAAACATTAAAAAACTAAACAGATCTTCATGTTCTTTTTATCCGAACTCTGGTTGCTAAACATTTATGGTGTAGGTTGGTCAGATTTTTCAGACTTTTCAAAAGCTTAACTTTTTAATCTCTGTTTTCCTCTGAGACAATTATTCTCTTTTGTTTCATTTTGGTTTGGTTTTTTTTTTTTTCCAGCAAATATACCCTCCTAGAAAGCAAAATGGTAAAAGGAAAAAAAACCAAAAAAAAGGGAGAGGAGAATTGTAGAGACAGGAGAGGAAAAGAAGATAAATTTTCATTTGCACAGTCATAACATATGATTCAGAGGAAATTAAGATGTCAAACTTCCATCATAAAAAACAAAGTCTGAAGCAGTCCAGACAGAACACAACAGAAGTCTGTACTAGAAAACATTACATTCTATTTAAATCTTTAGATAGTATTTGTAACCACAACAAACTGAAAACTTATCTGGTGAAATGTTACCCCCCTGTGATTTTGAAAATTATATGAACAACACTAGTTTGTAGGAATGGTAGATTTCTTTTACAATCTCCAAATCTTATTGAAACAGTAGGCAGTTTGGTCTTTTAAATGGGTCATGCTTTGCTTTTGCAGATATTGAGCCATGGCAGGTTGAGTGCTTGTTTTAAAGAGGTAAGTGAAGAAGCATTCCAGCTTATTCACTCTAATTCAGTTCTTGAGACAATAAAACCAGAAAGATGAAGTTTTTCATGACTACCCTCTTCAAACCCATTATTACACTGTAGCTGGCACTACAGAGCAATAAATTACACATATATGTATGCATACACACATTCCTAATTGTCACATACAGCTTAAAAAGTGGCAAAAGCCTGGTCAGGAGGAATGGACTATTAGCACAAGCTGTGTGTTGCAACCTCCTCAGATCTGAGGGTGCTCAGGTGTACTGTGAGCCACCTGGTCACGTAGCATGGCAAAATGTGGAGGGCCACACCCAAGGAGAGAGCAGAGCTAGCTGCCAAGGTCCTGAAAACCATTCCAGCACATTGCACAAGTGTGGAAATGGTACAAGAAAAGCACGATGCAGGACAAATCCTCAGCTCTCCAGACTGCAGATCACTGCACAGCCCAGCATGGAGGCCAGCAACAAATCCCTGGGGATTCAAAGAGCAACTTCACAGGACTTTACTCACCAAGGAAAAGAGAAGGGAGGAGTATACCCTTGGGAAGAAAGCAGTAAAGTGCAGGCTGTCATCCTAAGGAAAAGTTACATACTAGCATAAGTAACACCTGTGAAATGTTGAAATGCCATGTAGCTGAGTGTTTGGCACGATGATACACAGAGGTGGGGCAGATAAAGGATGGTCACCGATAATACCAGACTGCCTGGTGCACACTCCCATGTCACCATTACCACAGGCATTTTGTACTGTCAATGCTTGATCATTGATGACAGACCTCCTAAACAATTTGCAATGCATGAAGGGTTCATTGCCTTCCCTGGGCAATACCACACTGAGTATGTGGCTGTCCACATTATCTCACTCGTGCAAAGTGCAGACGTTTGCTGGTTTGATAGACCTTTCATTTTGTCCCTGCCTGGGAGACTGTAGTTTATTCAGCAGCCCAGCCCTGAAGACCTCAGCACTATCACATTGCAGGACGACTGCTCACTTGACTTTGGGCCATCATTAATCCTCTCTAAAGGAAACACATTTTCATCCACTGCTTCCACTAAATTTGTTCACAATATTACATGGAGCGTGCAATAACTCAGATGAAATTCAATTCCAAACAGAGCTGAACATGAATACTATTCAGGATTTAGATCCAATGTAGAGTTGAACATAACCTTTTTATACTTCACCTGCATCAAGGTCAATGTATTGAATTGCTTGGAAGGACAATTGTCCAAGTGACAGCTGTCTAAAGTTGCCAGCCAAGAATAAATACATGCAAATTGTCTGATACTATTTCAAGTTTGTTTGGGTGTTTTTAACCTGTATATATAAAACCCCAACAATCTCCTCAATAAACTTTGTGACTACTTGGAAGGTGTCTATCAGAGTAAGAATTTACCGCTATCCTCACCTTCAAATATATTCTAAACGGGTGAAACCTTCTTGACTCAGTACATCCACTGCCATCTTGAATGCCAAAGTATTACACTTCAACATAGATTCCTCCTGCACCAATATTCCAGGACCTATGTTCCTTCTACGAAAATGATACATAACTCCATGCCATCTTCCCTCCTGTGTTTTCCCCTTCTCTAAGGCCCATGTTCATTGTCAGCTGTAGTCCTGTACACCTATCATCAGCCACAGCTTAGATGCTCCCCTATTAATCTCACCAAAAAGCAGCAGAAATATAAGAGATGTTTTCAAGGTCTCTCTGGGCTGGCCATAATAATGGGACATAACCTAACCTAGATGTTATTTTTAGGAAATAAGAGAGTTGGAGTCTTAGCCATATTGGAAACAGCAAAATGAAAACCTTAGTAAGTTAATACTGAAGTGAATTCGTGGTTCAAATGGGGATAAGAGGAATAATGAGCTGGGAATATGGAAAAAAAAGTTAACCGACAAGGAAATTGCCATGATGCCATCAGTCTAGTCAGCAGCACAGTATTTTATTAAGCAGAGAAGTAATTTTGTTGAGCAATACTCAGAGAGCTTTTGTCATGGATAGTTGAGAACCTTTCTTGTGCTGTAATTAGCCATAGATTTCCAGACTTTTTGGAAGACAAGAGGATGAGCATGTCTTCAGCAGGCTAACGCCAAATCACAATAATCAGATAGTTTTCTAGTGGACCTGATGCTCAAGCTTTTTGACATCTTGACTTCTCAGAATTTTGGCTCTCTGCCTACACTGTGAGTATGACACCGCATGTATAACAAGTTGCTTGATTCTTCTGTCTTCACTATTAGGAAACATGGCTGAGTTGAGGACACCTGTTATCTTTCTCTGTTAAAGAATCATATCTTTGTATCCAGAGAATCTCTGCAGCAGTGCTATGAATGTTTGCTGTGTCCTGGGAAACCTGGGCAGAACGATGCTTGACCAAAGGTTTGTATCATTATGGATACTCTAAACTAAGGAATCCTTAATTCTGTTGTGTCTCAGATCAATCATGTTAGAAGGGCTATTCTACTACGAATGACTTAATCTTTTAGGGATGCAAATATCAGAATTGTAGTTATTTAAGCAGAGACATAGAATAAACCTGACTTACAGCAGAATCCTAGAAAAGCACAAACCTTTTATCATGTAACTCAAAGCATTTAAAAGACAGAAACTGCTTATTCAGTCTTCTGAACACTCCTACTTGAATTTTTGGGTTAGCTTTCTTTTCTATCTGCTGTGAATTTAATCTATTAGTGATTAATTGTTCTTGATTTGTGGTTTTAGCTTGCTTTTGTGCCATCTTTTTGATCTCTCCTCTCTGGCCTTCCTCTTGTCCCCTCTTCCCTCCTCCTATCGAGTCCTTAACAAAGAGCAGACACAGGCAAAGCAATGGATGTGCAATTATCACAGCCCAAAAGCGAATGGGCTTGATGTACACTAATTCCTATCACATTTGTCTTTATTATTTTCCATAAAACCAGACATGGTATCTAGGTTCTATCAGTGCAATAAGCCTCACCAGTGCTGACTTACAACTGCAGCTGCTGCCCAAGTGTGCTGATTCAGCATTCCTACAGGTACAACAGCACCTGTGCAGTATTAAAAGTAATATAAGGGCTCTGCTACTTCTATATTATTAAGTATTAATGTTGAGAAAGGTCTATGTCAAAAGATAGTACCATGTGTTATTAAAACTGAAAGAATTAACAAAAGCAAAGTTCAGTCCTCCAGTCTGAATTAGTGCTCTTCCTTAGGAAGAGTTCCCCTACATGTGGGTTCTTTCTTGCAGGTGATATTAAAAAGATTATCTGGACATGCTGGGGTTAATTTTGCTTTGTTTCCATGATCCTAATCACCCCTTTCAGTTAAATATACTTATGGTAGTCAACACTGCCATTATGTCCCTGTAGACCATGCTCCTAAATATTCTCTCTGCAGAAAAAGCTTTGATAGAAGTTATATTCAAATTATTCCCCCTGTGCTTTGTGGGTTTTAACATTTGCCATGCCATTTCAGTTTACTGGTTTATGACACTACTCACCAAACACTGTGGACTAGTAAATTAATATACAGTGGCTTTTTGGAACACAAGTGTTTGTGGGAGACATCACTGTGACTTAAATTGTCAGCATTTAAATTCTGTCCCAGTTCTGCATTTCCTGGCTTCCATAATGATTTCAGTACTCTGTAAATTATGTTTTTTCTTAATGTTTATGGTGATGTTGTGTTTTTAATTATGAATTGCATACTTATCAATGAAATAAATCTGAAAAAATACTTCTGTATTAATTATCTCAGATCATGACTCAGAGCTAAACATCTTAAAAAGCCCTAAAAGTTTAAGGGACAGAGCAAATTAAATATTTGTTAAGTGTAAAAATACTTTGTCAACCTATAAGAAATACTGGCATCACCAGGGCAAAATGAAGCATTCTTTTTCCCTTCCCACATTTCTCCACCCTACTCAACTGGTTTGGTTTGAGAATTTGATTACTTCCCCCCCATGAATTTCAAAGTAAAGACTTCAGTGTTCTACTCCTATTAACATCACTTTCTTGTCCAAATCACATCATGGTTGCAGCCCAGGAATAGGAACAAATTGCATTGAAAGGATAGTAAGGAATTACTGTGCTGGTCAGCACTACAGCATCCTATTAAAAGCCATACAGACAAGGAATAATGTAGCTGTTCTGGGTGTTGTCAAAGAACTCTCATGTAATCCATGCTTCACCATATCTGTTCTTTTTCCATCCTCTCTATATACTGTTTTCTTCAACTGATACAAATACATCAGGACAGCAATCCCAAAGCCGTGGCTTATGAATAATATCCCCAAAAAATTCTTCAGTTCATATCTACATTTAAATATATACCCATACATACATATCTGTATATGTTTATAAATAAAAATTTAAATAAAATTACTGCACATATTTTAGCCTATAAAATATTTATTGCTGGTTTTTTGATTGATTTAAATGAAAGAAATGTATTTATTCAGATTTCCCATAAATAAGTGAACCCGAGGCACATCACATGCAGGTAACTCTCACAAGCAGACCTGTCTACATAAAGAACTTAAAAGTTATACTTTAAATTTAAAATGTGGGAAGCTACTCTCTCCTCTGCAGGGATGATAGTGGGGAGCAACATGATTAAAACGTAGCCCCAGCAGAGTGAGCACAAATATGAGTAACTGAAAAGGAAGTAAGTGAATGCCAGCTTTGTGTAGGGATTATCAAGGGATTTTGAATCTATATGTCTATTAGCAAGGGAGAATTCCTAATAGAAAAAAAAATAAAAAGGAAGAAAAGAAATAAAAAAGGAAGAAAATTATTCAACTGGTTAAGCCTGGGAGGGAGGTGGAAAGTGTGACCATTATTTCAGGGAAACAAGTTACACTTGGGGAAGGATGGTGGCTGGAACCACTTGGTAGCAAATGACCTCTCTGCAGTGAACACACACTCTCAGAGAGGTGCACAACCACCCTGAGTGCCCTTGCCATATTTCCCACACAAGGAATAAGAGCAATTTTACCAGTAATTTTATAACACAACAGTTACACCAAAGAAGAGGAAAAAAAAAAAAAAAGAAAAAAAAAAGTTGAGCATAAGTGTAGTTAAGCACATAGAAACTCTAGCAAGAATCCAGACATGCAGCACAGCACCAAGTAGGATTTTTTCCCTGTCTTTTTCCAGGTAACACAATAAAAATTTGTCCTGCTGCAACATTTAATTATCTGGAAAGATATAACCTATTCCAAACAGCTGAGGGAGGAACTATCTAGATTGTAAAAGAAAACAAAACACAGCCAAGGAGAAACCCAACCCCCTGCCTCACCTAGCCTCTTTAGGTGACTGCTTTCCTCTAACTCCCCTTCACCTCAAAAGAAAAAGATGCTACAGTGTCATATAATTTCCCCCCTTTTCTCCCTTCAGTCTTTGCACAAGGCAGGTTTGTGTTCTCTTGAAATTGTGGGGTTTTTTCTCCTTTGAGAAAACCAGCACCAGCAAATATTGTCAGCCCCTGCATGACTCATGTTGTAGGACCTTGGCTACCAGGTTTTGTTTAGCTTTCTGATTCCAAGCTGGAGAAGGACGCCTTCTCTTCTTTCGGTCTCAAATTCTGGGAGGAGATTGGTTAACCACTGAAAGGCCTTATCTATTAAAAATTGGGGTGAACCTTAAGGCAACAACTTGTTCTCCTGTGGACAGGTTCCTCTCACCTATCCATGAACTGATAATTTTGTTGTCTGTTACTTTGGAAAGTAACTCACCTGCTTTTTCACTTACTTGGTATGGAAGTTTATCAACTGACAGTATAAAATGCTTTCTTTCTACCATTTAAACATAACTCTGGGAGGTAATTTAGTAACCCAATGGATCCCAAACAGACTTTAGGTTTTGTTGTTTCTTGAGAAAACAAACCGCTGTAAGAAAAAGCAGTATGACGAGCTAGGCTGAATGTCTTGCTAACATTTCTTCAAGCAAGGCAGACAAAAATTAAAGAAACAGATGAGGAATCCTAACATGAAAATATCTTAGACCTTGGTGAACTATCATCTTGAAAGATGAGTTACAAGAGCAGGAGGAATTAGGGATCTGCATATCTGCTGTCTCAGGAATATGGCAAAGGCAGTGATAGAATAAACTCATTTAATCCAGTAATTTGACACAGAATCAAAATGGGCTTCCATAGCCACACCTGGGTGTTAGAAGTCCTCCACCCAGTTTCCTTCAATGAATATTCATGTCACAGAACTGAATCTTTGTGTGAAAGGCAGTGGCTGTGTTCAGGTAGCAAGTAGGTGTGAGAACTCTTATCTAGATGAAGAATCCTGAGAAACCTTTGGACAGGTCCCTGGTTATAAATCTGAAAATATGACTAATCAACACCTGAATATAAGAGCAGAGACAGCATTAGAGCACACAGATGCGACTTAGAAAAAAAGATGTTGAAACCTAAGTATCTCACATGGAATTTTGAAGTCTAGATTTTTCTGTTCGTTAGTCCTAATGCAGAGGAAATATATAAATAATGAAGCAATACAAACTCTATTTTCATTCACTCATTTTACTATCAGCAGAAGCCAATCTAAATTTGAAATTGTTCTCTAGGGGAATAAATGCCTTTCAGTGTAACTATACAGAAGCCTATCAGCTTAACATGTGTCTTTAACTACATAATTTAATGTCATTTGAGTTTGCCATAGCAGAGGTAGGACCTTCACCCTTGGTATCTGTATTTTGTCCCCGCTGAAGCTGCATGATTGCAAAACACACATTTCAGCCATGATTTGGTTCTCAAATTGAATTATTATTTATCCAAAGAGAATGAAATGAGCCAAACATTCAGGAAGTTGTTTCTTCATTCATAGTGAGAACACTGGCCACATTGTTTTATTAATAAGTCTAAAAGATATAAAAACAGATAATAAAATCATAGCCACAGCTATCTACTTCATGCAGTGTAGAGTATATGACAGCTCAGGCAATCCTCAATGTGAATCCACACAGACATTGTAGATATAAACAGGAATCTAAGAAAGCCATGCTCCCTTCACTTGCAAACAAACTCAAGTGAAATGCTCCAAATGCACCTATTTAGCTTCAATTAGCAAAACTGGAAAATGTAACCAGTGATGTAATGCATTATTTGGGAAAAAGAATAAGCTGAGTTTTAGAATCTAGAAATAGTGTATTTCATGGATCTGACATCTAGAAATTATTTCTGAGGACTTTTTAATATTTAATAATGTGCTATCAAAAGTCTATTTGCCAAAATACCAGAGGAAAACCAGCTAATCTTCAATTTCATGAAACAAATGTTTTGCACATTAAATAGCAAAGGACTAGAAAAGTCAAGAATCAAACAGAATCACAGAATATTCTGAGTTAGAAGGGACTCAAAAGGATAATCGAGTCCAACTTTTAAGTGAATGGCCTATAAGGGGATCAAACCCAAAAATGAAATATATACTCAAATTTATATTTTTTTTATTTCTCATAGATCCAGTTACCTCCAGTGACTTAATAAACATATGCAATTTGTATTTTTATAGGAGCATTCTGAATCTCTCTTTCACTGTTATATAACTGACAATTTTGGTTGTTCCAATCAGAAGCTTACAATAAACAAAATTATAGATTCCAGAAGGCCTTGCAAAGGAAAAGAAAGTGGAAATCTGTACAGAACCAGAAGAATGTCTGAATCAACACCAGAAGTATTTGATGAGAAAGAAATATTGTTATAGAAGGATACCTCTCTTTTCCTAAAAAAAAAGGATGTAGTGAAAAGAAGTATTTTTGCCATATAATTTGGGCAACATAACATTTACTCATTGATTGATACTATCAAGCAAGTGATCTTAAACAGTTTTTAATATCCTGGTGTTTTACTATCACTTTGGAAGTCAAACAAAAAGAAAGAGAAACAAAGTTGCACTTGAGAATCGAGAACAGTTGCTGTGAAATACAAAATACAGGAAGAGGCGACATGAAGATTTGTTAAACAATCTTGGAAGAAGATGAAAAGGGAAAACCAGGGTACACTAAGATAGAAGTTTATTACAGACTAGCTTTTTGGGTGGAGAGAAGTTGTGTTTTTTGATCATACAAGGGAAGCATCCAAAAGGACAGAACCTGATGGTTTTAATTACTTCTTGAAATTAATTTTTTTTTTCTGTTGAAAAATAAATACAAGAAGGAGACAGTCCAACAAGTTCTTGGAATACGCTGGGGACAGCTTTTTCTTTAGGAGGTAAAGAAAACCATTAAGGGAGTGGCTATTTTAGATCTTCTGCTGACTAGTAGGGCACGAACTGGCTGAGAGTGAAAGGCAATCTAGGTGAAAGTGAACACCATCATTTAATAGTCACTACCACAAAAAAGAAAAGAAGCAAAATCAAGTTACATTTTTTTGCCCAGAAAACAAAACTAACTTTGTGAGCTCCAAAGACTGATAAGCAAGATTTTGTAGGAAGACTGTTTAATTAACAAAAGAATGTAGGAGAGCTTGTCTTAGTCATTGCTGGAGTCAGTTCTTAATTACCCAAGGTAAAGGGAATAATATGAATTAGGCAAAAACAGAGGATAAAACAAATTAGTCTGGGTACATTATTCTGCAAGACTCTACTCAGTACATTTACCTTTGAAAGGCTTATGAGCAGATTTCCATAGAAAGAACAGCAACAGAGAGGAGCCTGATGCAAACAGCTTGTTTGCTAATCCACCATTTTCTACCACTCTCCCACAAGAAATGCTGAGGGAAGGCAGGGCTTCCTTAAATCCCAATCCCCATAAACCATCTGTCATCAGCAGGTGACTGTGTTATTACACATATTAGGAGATTATCCCAATACAAAAGAAACTGCTGAATTCACACACACACACGAACACCCCCCAGGCAATTTCCTTGATTTTTATAATTTATCTAACAATCAGACTTCTGCATTGTACATCAAAGTATAAAATTATGTGGCCTAGTCTCACTCACTTGCAGAAGCTTCATTTAAAAGGCTTTAAATGTTCTTAGTAAAAATGGATTGATTCCAGGTTAGAGAAATGACACCCTAACAGTTTAATTTAGCTGTAAGTATGAACAAATTTTTCCAAAAGAAGAACTAAATGCCAACTCAGAGCTTTCTAAGCAACAGCTGAACCCTCCTATTCTTTCCACTGAAAAATATCAAACATCTATTTGCTTTTCTAGAAGTCCCTGGAAGAAACTAATATACAAGACAGCAGTCGGGTGAACAGCAATTTTTTCCGTTGGAAAGCCAATTTCACAGCCAGCTCTACTACAATGCAATGTCACCCCAGCACAGTAAATGTGCCATTTTGCTGTCTTGTGAAGAACTGAGATCTTTTTGTAGGATATTTCAACAGTACCAATAGAACTAAGATCCTGAATGAGACCAGAAGGGGTATTTGGGGGTTGTGTTATTCGTGTATTCAGCTAAAGACCAATGAGTCTTTTCCAAATGCAGAAGATAGTAGATGAGATTTGCTACTTAAGAAGACTGAAAAATAAATGTGTTTGTTTTACAGACAGAATATTTTAAGCCTTCATCAAATATATTCAGACGAATATTAGTTCCACAACCAAGAAGAAAGAAACTTTTTCAATTACTGGCCTGCTGAGTACTTTTGTTAATGTGGAAAAATAGTATTTCTCTCTCCACGGAAACATTACAATAAAGACAAGAATGGCATTGCACAACTTTGTCTGCAATCTGAAATTAAGTTCTCACATTAGAACAGGAGTAATTAGCATTTTCCCTACCTTGCTTCCATGCAGTAATACTGCTGCCAAGCAAATGAGTAACACTACATGAGCTAAATGAACACTAGAAACAAATGTGTAGCCATTCCTCCTTCTCTGGGAAAAAAAACTTACCGAGTGTCCTGGTTTAGGGCAAATTTGGGAGAAAAACAGTATGGGGTAAGTGGGGAACTGTAGAAATGTAGGTGTTGTTCCTTTATTATTTTGGCTTACATATTTTTTATGAACAAAAGGAAAAAGCCATATGGTTTGTGGGAGCATGTGGAAGATCTCCTCGAGCCATTTTCTTTTTTGTCTCTTCATGCCAGCTAAAGTCATTATGTACCTTCCTTATTTCCGTCCATGTTATTAATTTGAAATTTTTCCAGTACTTCAAACACAGGCCTTTTAAAGGAAGATTACAATTATACATTGTGTTAAATTCTGTTTTCAGAGTAGACACCTTCATGATATATGTATGTGCGTTTATCTACGTTTATATAAACACATATATTTTGTTTTCTCCTACCTTTCTAAGTGCTGCTGGTAGTGAGGCAGTAGACATTGATATCGCTGGGAGAGCGTAAGAGTGGGGGCAGATTACTGACGGTGTTTGGTTCTCCTGAACAGTGCAGCGTCGGCCCGACACATCATAGTACCTGCAAGGAAAGGAAACATGGCTCAGATCATGCATCCTAGCAAAAAAAAAGAAAAATAAAGCCTGAGTCAATGTTTGCTGTATTTCTGATAAAACACTAAGATGTTTTTTCCTGTTCCAGTGGTTCCAGGCTTCTGGTACTTGGAAAGTTTACTGCTTTATTTTAGCTAAACTACTTGCTCCTCTTCTTAGACATTAATTCATCCCACCTCTCTGAAACTAACTTGTCAGCTTTTTCCTGATAACGAAACAACCAAAATCCAAATACAGCACTCAGCAGGATAACCACATCAGAGCCACAAGGCAGAAAAATTAGTTGTCTTATCTCCTGTCAGTCCACCTCTTCAGAGACAGCAGATTACAACATTTGGAGTTTACAGCTCCACATTACATCACATATTCCGTTCACTTTCCTTCTGGAAGCTGTCTCAGTAAAGGATCAGTTGAATCCTCAGAACAAGTCACTTTTTGGGAAGAGGCTGTCCCAATAGAAGTATACAATCTTTAGAGCAATACATTCATTTTAAGCAAGTCAGTCCTAAAACTTAAGGAACCTAATTTGGTTATGTTTTTTCCATAGTGGTAAATTTCAAATTCTGAATCCAAAGGATGTGAAAAAGTTCACTTAGTCTCCTCTCAAGAGAGAAATAAAATAGTAAAAACTAACCAAGTTATAAAATCTCTTCCATTTCACTATCTGAAAAAGTCGAAGTAGCAAGAATCCAAAATTCTCTGAAGATAGTTTTATTAAAAGGTTGATAAATATAATAGTTTATATATTTTTGTCCTTTAGATGATTCAACAGTTGGTTAAAATGCAGCTTTTTAAAAATGGTATCTATTTTGATATTTTTACTTCAAAATTGGACTGAATTTTTCATAGGACAATTTAGGTTGGAAGGGACCCCCAAGAGGTCTCTGGTCCAATGTCCTGCCTGAAGTGGGCTCAGCTATGGGAACACACTAGGTTGCTCAGGACTTTACCCAACCAACCCTTGAAAATATGCAAGGGCAGAGACATCACAACCTCTCTGGACAACACTGAAAATGTTTTCTTACATCTAATCTGAATCTCTCCTTTATCAACTTTTCGCTGTTGTCTTGTCTTCCCACCATGCACCACTGTGAAAAGTCTGGGTTCATCTCCATTACCACCCAAAGCTTCCTCCTCTCCAAAATTGAACAAGCCCCAGATCTCCACCTTCTCTTCACAGGGCAAGTGGAGCCTCACAGGCAACCACCTCACTGTCAACCATCCAATGAACTCACCCCAGTTTGAAACATTGAGAGATCTCTAGGCAGAATAAATACACTCATCAAATATTTTGCTTTCACGGAAAAAAAGAAAGTTTCAAAATGTTATATATATACGTTGTTTTGTTTTGTCCTCAAAATATGCATATTTTCCATTTTGGTTGGAACAAAACTACTTTTTTCCCACAGGCTTCTTTTCCAGACTCATCATATTGTCCCAAATCCAGCTCTGTTTGTACAGCCTTATTTGCAAATTCACTTTTATAACTGACTTTCATATAGAGTTTTCAAAGAGTGAATAAGTGAGCAGAAAAGCCTCAGGCATATTTATAAAGTTGTTCAGTTTATTGCATAATTGTGGTGAAAATGTTTTGACATTTTAACACATATCCCAATAAACATGTGCAATTATTTTGTTTATTTACCTATTTCTAAGGAAGAAACTGCATCACTCTTAATAGCTGGTTACCTTCCCCAGGACATAGCTGACTTTGAGCTGTCCAGCTTGATTTTCATGTTCTGCCTCCCCTGATAGAGCTTGCTTTTGGGGTGGTTCCACACACATTGCATGTGAGAAAAATCAAAAGTCACATTAAAAAGCTGCTCAGGTAGTGCTGAAAGATCCTGTGGCACCCTACCTACCCTGTCCATGGTCGATACTGCTGAAGGGAGTAACAGCAGGCTGGGGACTGTCAACCCCATCGTCCAGAGCAATGGCACAAGTGACATGATATGAAGGCTGACACCTTCAGCCAAGGTGTTTGGCTGAAGTCTGGATAAGAAGTCAGGGTGAGGAGGAGGAAAATAATGGCACACCAAGGGAAGTGGATGGAAGAGCTGTCAACTGTTGAGGTGACACTGACACTCTGTAAGAGGCCACCATTTGCCATGGTGCTGCTGGGCTGGTGACAAGCATCTGCACCCCAAGTGATACACAATGGACCTGTGTCAGAAAATAACACATCACCAATGCCAAATGCCAAAAGGGAGCCAGAGGAAGCTCTGGAAGCAAACACTTTCTAGGTAGGAAGACAGGATATTTCACCAGGATACCCTTTGTCCTGCTCCAGAAGTGGGCTGTGCTGGTCCCCAGGCAAGCCAGCAACATCCACCTGGGAGGCACCTGCTGGCTCCCATCCACCAATGAAGGCTGGGCCTCCTTGGGGACATCCTCACACCTTGCCCCACGTGCCCACTCCTGATGGCCATTGGTCCCTGAGACACCACTAGACCTCAGGGCGCTGGCATGTCTGTGTTGTGGTAGCCAGAAAGCTGCTGCTTTCAGAATGCAGTGAAACAGCACTGATTCTTTCAGGCATCTTTTTTTTTTAAGGACACAATTTCACACCAAAAATCAGAGCTGACAGAAGCAGCCTGGGAGGTTTCAACCCAAAGATGTTGCACTGGAAAACAGCCAGCTCCAGATTTCCAAACAGGTGAGAAAAGGTGCTCTTTGAATTTCTTCACAGTTTGAAGTCTATCCTCCCAACAATCTGCTGACGAGCTGAGCTCACCAGAGCCTCCAAGTTTTACTTTATGGCACTGGGCAGTTTTCCAGGGAAATGCTGCAGTACGCTTCCCGCCCCAAGGCATGGGCACGCACACAAGCTCCTGAGGGCAAGACAGGGTGTGAGGGCACAGGGCTGCACCTCCTCTGCCCCAGCTGCCCAGCCAAATTCTCTCCTTCCAGCCCAGATGCAGAGCAGCTCACCCCAATGCACGGCGGAGAAACTCACTGTGGGGCAAGGGCAGGTGGGGGGACAGTCACCATAGAGAAACTGAGGCATTGTCAACCCACACCCTTGCTTTTCTCACCCAGGCATGTTTGTGTAACCATTCCCACTTGCTCAGAGCCCCGAGGCTCTGGGGGGAGAAGGTGCTTGCAACACACTGAGCATGTTATGAAACCCTCCCAGACATTTTGCTCAGCAGTAACTACAACAGCCCCATGTTACCTCTGCTGCTTCCAGTACAAATCCAAATCATACCCCCCATACCTGCTATCATGAAGAAAATTACCTTTATGCCAGCCAAAGCCAGCACACATATTTTCATACAGCTATAAGTTACAGTAATAACTAATTTTACAGTGAAGCAAAGAGAAAGAGGGAGGCCTTGGAATTATCAAGCATTTGGAGGGAGGAGGCATGAAAAGGAGGAAGGTAGGTAGGTATATCTGTAGGTATATCCATCTTCTCTTTACCTGATTTACAGCAGAACTACTGACTGGAAAAGGAAATCACCAGATGGGAACTGACCTGGCAGTGCTCTCTCTATGCTGCAGACCACAGTTTGGCCCCATCACTCTTACCTGTCCATGCCTGAATCCTTAGTAGCAACACAATGTTATCTTATTAACTATCTTAACATATTGACTTGAAATATAACAATTGCACATAATTTTGAAGGGAAATAGCTTGTAGACAAAAATATGTAAAGACAATGTAGGAGCAATGAGCAAACAACTCACTAACAGAAAGAAGAAGAGTGGGTTGCCATACATTTTAACCTAGCAGTGCTTACTAAACTAGCATCCTTATAAATTTTACAGGCATGGCTTCCTTCATAATCCATCATATTCAGCCCTGCAATCCATCTCCCATCTGCTGTTTTTCTGCAGTCTGTATCCAGTATATTGTTCTTGCCTATTAATTCCCACTTTTCAATCAACACAGTATGAGATCATTTTTTAAGAGAGAGCATGCATGAGCAAGAGCAACTTGATTGCAATGGAAAGATATTTTGTTTGTTTATTCAGATCCTCTACCCAGTCTTCCCCCTCCCACATCATATCAGGACTAGAATTTTTCCCTGGGAGCAGCAAATATCAATTTGATCAGCAAAATGACTGACTAAAGATTTACTGCAAAACACAGAGCAATATGAAGAGCAGTAAGGGGCATTTCTCTGGTTCATCCACCACCTCAGTGCTCGTGGCTATGATAGATGCACCTATGCCAACAAATAATTTACCTCCCTGGTTCATTCCCTGGTCCTGGTGCCCTTGTCAGCTGTACCACACATGCAGCACCGTGTGCTTGGACTCTCTTCTGAAGGAGACCAACTGCTTCTCTCAGAGGAAAAGCCAAGGCTTTTCCAGCTCTGTGGACAGACTGCCCTGAGGATGTCACAGCAAGGATAGGACCAGACCAATAGTGGCTTCTCCTGCCCTCCACCATCCCAACCAGCCTCTTGTCCTCAGACAGCCTCTGTGTGCCCCACGCCCCGCAGCATGCAGCATACTTTTGGCATAATGCTATGAAAACACCAGTCTTGCAGGCAGCAAAGCAACCTTCACATTACTTCAAACACTTTGAACTGAAGCCACAAAAATATAATTAGAATCTTAGAGCCATGGGGGCATCGGACCCAGGTCAAATGTTAGGCAGCACAAACACAAACAGTTCACTCCAGAGGCAAAAGAGTTGTGGATGCATCTATAAGGATCACTCCTTGGGGCAGATCCTTTAGCCGTGTAGACTGTTTTAAACAAGGGTTTTTTAATTGTGCATTATTTGAGTTGCTGTTGTTACAACCTTAATATATTTTGAGCATTTCAAACAGCCTGCTCTGGGCTGAAGTTTTCCATACAAAGCTACTGCTTGTTATTCTTTCTGTCATCTTTTCCACAGAACCAGTATGTGGACTCCCTGAACAGTCTGCAGCAAGCTACTTACCACATCTATATCACCTCTTCCCACTGCCTCAGCAATCCCATTTCTGTGTCCCTGGTCATAGAACAGAAGAGCCAGCTTCAGCTCTGTTATACAAAGTGGTTGCTATGCTGGGACACCTCCTGCACACACCAACTCACACAGAGTTTCAAGGGGTGGAAATCTGGAGCAGACACACTGCATGTCCTTCTGTTGTGGGAGTGACAGGATGTGTGTGTGTGTGATTTTCATATGGAAACTGAGCATTTCAAACTTCTCCCAGGCCTTGGGACTGATGAATGGCTCAGAGCTCCTCCTTGGGCATGGCACTGAGAAGTGGCAGGCAGGCACACACCCTCTTGTGCCAGCACCCTGCCATCTAATGGCCAGGCTTCAGATTCACAGGTGAATTGAGTTCTACCTTTCTGCCTTCACTGTTCTAGATCCTAGAGATAGAAAAGTCTGTTTAAACTACCTTAGGTCACATCTTGTCAGCACAGAAGTATTCCTACCGGCTTACTTCAAGGTGTTTTCTCATATGTCTTAATAACAGGGTTAATACCTCGCCTAAAAGTACCCTTTGTTATAGTTACTCCACTCTGCCTTACTAATTCAGCCTAAATCATTCTTTCCTTTGTTTGGCAAATTCACACCATTTAAATACTTGCAGGCTTCAGCTGTATCTCTCACTCACAACCATTATTTAGCATCATCTTCCCGTTCTGTAAAGGAATTCCCATGCTCTCCTCTCTGTTTCCTTCTGACAAGACCTCTCCAGCAAATCTGTGTCCAGAGCTGCACGCAATGTCCCTGCTCGACTCCCACAAAAAACCACAAAGAGCAGGTCTGCTGCCTCGTTGCTTTGTTCCACGATACATTTGCTCACACAAAGACTGCACAGAGCTTTTCTGAGCCACTCTCACACCACAAACTTGTCGTACTTGTTGTCCACTTCCATTCCTACATGTATTTGTTTTTTTTCTTTCTACCGCCTTCCCAGTACAATATATTAATTTCAGGTTATTAAATGTATTTGTTTGCATTTGGCAGTTTGTTGAAGCTCTGAGCAACTTCATCATGAGATGAAATGGCTCCAAGCTTCTGGCTTTCCTGCACTTCAAACAGCATGCAGCTGGAAATGCTACAGTCATTAGGCCTTCAAAACATGTTTTTCTGAGTGCTAACACAGACACAGTGCTGCTCTGCCAAATCTTTCATACAGTGAATCCAAGCAGCTTCTGGTTTCTTATTCCAACTGATCGTCTTCCGTTTTACAAAATCAAAAAGCCCCTCTGTCATAGAAATTACTGCAATTATTAAATATGTTTAAACATTTTTAGCACCTCCATTAACTAGGAAAAAATCCAGTAAAGACGCTTCAGAAAGATGGATTATAAAATCCAACTACAAAGTTGAATGATAAGGTTATCTGCGAGATAATCTGGAAATTTAATGAATAATGGAGTTAGCTGCCCAGAAACCTTGCCATTATATAACTAGTTAAAATATTCATGAATAGTAGCATAGAGCTTTACCTATACCAGGCTTCTGCCAGATGCTCATCACCCTTTCACTATTTTGCCTCCTGATGTTCTCAACTATCGTATCAACTGTAATAGATTTAATTTTGTATCTTGCTGTCTTAAATATCTTTGTATCTTAAATATCTTCACAGCAACTCACTTTTTATATCTACAAACCAGGTTAATATCATTCTATATTGATGTTCCTGTGAGGAGATACATCATAAGCTTCAGTTAATACCTACCACAAATAATCACTCCCCTCTAGTTGTATTTCTAGCCCTCATTTGCATAGGAAAAATCACAATTTAACAACAAACAAAACTTTGGTTTGGCACAAACTGACAGGAACATGTCCGGATCCACTTTCTAAAACATCATTTCAAAGGAGGAAAACATTTTGTCATTTCATCATTTGGAGACTATTCAAATTACTGAAGCTCTTTTTTATTCTGTAATTTGAAGGCCATTAACAAATTTCATCAGTTACTAATTTTTGTGAAACTGAACTCCTGTGATGATAGTGATGTTTAAAAAAATCCCCAAACTTAGTACAATATTAATATAAGATGTACTCCTTTAAGTAGTTTTTTTCCCTTTTTTTTTGGCCTTTTAAAAATTCATCAGAAAAGTTCATTATTATCATCCAGCCACTGGGTGGCACCTCTAGATAGATGCCAGGTGTGGCCCAACAAGCCCATGATGCCTTCAATAACCACTCCATTCCTCCCACAGCCAAGTGTTGACATTACATCAGCTTCATGTACACATGTACACAGCCATGTTTGGGAGACAGCTAAAGTTGGTTACTAAAAACTGACTTTGTAAAATATTCCTGGAATTTTCTGCTGCAATTTTTCAACTCCTAACTTTTGGGAAAAAATGAATCTGTACAGAGAAACCTGTCAGGGGAAACCTGATTCCTTGAATATGTGTAAGTATGGACAACTTTTGATAGCCTATGAAATTGTTTTGACAGTTGTGCCACAGAAAATATATAATGAACGTTGTTGCTTTGTAGTAATATAAAACAAATCATGTCTAATGTTACAGTAGCATCCAGCAAGCCCAAGAAAAGTTCAATTCCAGTTTTGGTGGGCAATGAACTAATAATATCCCTGCCCCTAGGTCAATTGTAACTATGCTGCACTGGACTATCTCAATGAGTGAAAAGCTCATCTTGATATTTATACTCTGGCCTAGCTTTAAAACATTGTATAAACAATAATCATCACATTGAGTTACCTAACACAGGTAATATCTCATTTTATATAGTAAGAAACTCAAAGAACCAGATGAAGCAGTTTGACTGAGGAGACAAAAAGCCAGCATCACTCATTTCTTTAAACACAGGATGCTTTTCTTCCTTTGTTCATATTGACTCACCATGACTTGAGGAACAGAAACATCATGTTACTGCATCATTTTCCTACTTTCTGTAGCTACATTGGGAGATACAGAAGGGTGTTTACAAATTCAGGGACATGAAAATGCTTTTGAACATCCAGACTCACACTTGCAACATTTCCCCACCAGCTCTTTTATGTAAGTTCAAGCATTGTGGTTCAAAGTGACAGTTGAAAAAAAATCAGCAAGGTTTGTGCTCTTTAGTTTGTTGTGAGCCTGTCATAATCTGCCTTGGACTAAAGTCCAACGTTAGTGGAAACAAAGTGGAACTCAGAGTAAGTCCAATTCATCTGGACAACTCTAAATACAGTGCAATTCGAGCAACAAATAGGAAAGTCTTTAATTCTTGGGAGGAATGTTTCTGCCCACAAGAAGGGATAAAACAGGTTTGCATACACCAAAATAAGGCTCTCAAGTTCCCACTGTCCAAAGGCAGGAAAGGCTGTGCAAGATGGGCACAGGGCAGCAGGGAGGGAGGGATGCACTGTTACACACACCTGAGTGCTAGGTCTTGTGCTGGGGACACACTTGTCACAGGGGAATGAATGGCCACAGCTCCAGGCTGCAGCTGGGGACTGCAGCTCACAGGAAGGGCCCCTTCAGCACGAGATCCCAGGAGATTCCATGGCCTTTCAGCAGCCTAACGCCCTCCCCTGCACCCACTGGGCCAGGGAGGAGACCCTGGGCAGGTCCCTGAGCCCAGCATGAGGGTGAGCCCCTGGTAGCACAGCCTGAGAGTGAAGAAAGGGCCAAATGAATGAGATGCAACCAGGACTCGTGAGGTTTGGCTGGTGCTGCATAAACTCATCCATTTATCTATGCATCAAAATCTTCATAAACCACACCCTGCAATTTCAGCAAAGGAACTCACCTAAAATGAGTTGATTTCATGAGCTAAATTAGCCCACTGTCTAGAACAAAGACAAGCATCAAGAGTGGTACCAGCCATTCCACATTTGCATCAATTATGCTGAGCCCAATTGAAACTCAGACTTTTGGCAACAAGGCACCGAGCCACCGTTTGCTCACAAAATAACACAGCAGCTTACATTCACTGGAGATTTGTGATTACAAATTGCATTAATGTAGATTTATTAAGTCACTTCTGAATATCAACAGTCTAAATACCTAGGTAACCTACAGTTACAAACATGCTGCAGAAAAAAGCAATCATTTTTCTTTTTTAAAGTGGCACTAGAAAGGCACTAATTAAGAATGTAGACTTAGCTTTGTAAATTCAGCTTTGAAAACTGGCCATTAAAATTTTACTGAGCTTTAAGAAGAAAGAAAGAACAATTTACTAAAATGATTAAACAACTTCTTTTTGATGTCAGGAATGGAAAATTGAATTGAAATGACAAATTCAGTAAGAACTAGCAGGAAAACGTAGAATTATACTTAGACAAGTCAGCTTGTGTAATATGACATTTTTGTTCCTTCCAGACTTAATAGACTTTTTTATTTCAGGCTTTAAGTAATTATAACTTTATTACAAAAGTTATCCCAATGGATTTTCTCATTTGCCTGAAAATGCATATCTGCAGAGATTTCAATATAAATCCTAGATTAATTGCTTTCATTTAAATTCCATGTGTATTTCAATATGGAGTATCTGAGTGAAGCATCATTTCTTAAGAGATGACAATACTGAACCACAATTTATGAGAGTGTTTAATGGGCCAGGTCCATGACTCCCATGTCTTGGAGCAAACAGCCTTCATCTTTTATGTGTATGTACAGTTACATTTATGAAAACAATTTAAAAATGCTTAACACAGACATCTTTTTAGATATAACTTGTAAAAATCTATTCTCATACTTCATATGGCTTTTCTAGTAATGTGTCCAGCAGAAGAAGTAGTTCAGGGAAGTCTTGAAAAGTATTAGACCTTTCAACAAGATAACAATAGAGAAGATGAAAAAGCAACTCAAAACTTATATAAATTGCAATCACAGATGCATCACAGAAAGCGATTTTTGTCCCAAACTCTAGCACAGCACCAATGTAAGATACCATTTCACAGCAGATCCCACAGCCCCATCGATTATCAGAGCTCATCATTCTCACATTCCTTTAAATGCCATTAATACAGTTATTTAAATTGTCAAAAGTTGCACATCAAAATAAACACATGGATGTGGATGGGTTTTCTACATACCTCCACAGAGTTCAGGCTTTCTGCCAGCTCAAACAGACATCATAACATGGATTTACACAACCAAGAGCTTCTTTGAAGTCATACTGGCTTCTTCAGAAGGACTAGCTTACCGAGTAAATAGCAGCAGAATTCAGGATTCCTTCTGGATACAAGGTCACTGAAGGCAGCCTACCTGCATCTCTGCATCTTTACAGAGCCAGAAGACCACGGGCTTCACCTTCAGAGTTTGTTTTGCTTCACCTTTTGAGGAATGACTTGTCTCCTGACAGTATTTCTGCCTCTTGTCAAATCCATATACCACTCTCCTGTTTCACCCCCTTCTCTTTTCCACAGCTACCAAAAGTGATCTTGCAGGCAGTGAGAGAGAAAAAAAGAAAGGATCCAACGAAGAGAAGAGAGGGGGAAATGAAAAATGAAAATGGGAGGCTCCTGGGAAAGGAGGCGCAGACAAACTAGGGAGAATATTTTTTTAACTGGGACACTGACAGCCCAGTTAATTTTGTGTAAGGCTTTGTTATTTAAAATGATGAACATTTTGTTACAATTCAGTACACTTACTTAATGTTGCTTCCACTCTGTTCATTAACAGCTCTCTTCTGGATTACTAATCTACAAGGCCTTCAACTATTGGTTTTGAACAGCTCATCTTCCAGCCTCAGTGCTTGATCATCCTAGAATGCTTAAATACCTCCCGAACAGGAAACACCTTCATGTTAATTATGTTAAATGTCTGAGCTGGAGCCTGCCAAGCACTTCTGAACACAGTAAACCAGGCAGAGACTTTGTGATGAGTAAAAACAATGTGCTCCTATAACAGAATCATTATGCGTAAAGAAAATTCCTCAGAAAAAACTAAATAAGGTTTTAACTTTGAGGAAGCTGGTTACAACAAACTATTTCTATCTCCAGCACTGATCTGTGGCCACACCTCTATAAAAGAATTAAGTTTATCTTGTCCCTTAGATTTAACAAACAGCCAGAGCAGAGGTGGATAATCTCAATGCACATGCACTTCTGCGTGAAAACAAGTTTGATTTGTCCACCACAAGCATTAACTTTCAGCCACACCTACTCTTCTGTTTGGGTCAAGTCTATAATTAATGAAAGCTCCCTCTCCATATGACAAGCAAATTTTTATATCATCTCCCTTATCTTTGATTAAAGATGCTATCTATAAAACTATAAGATAACTATGGTAGTGTTTGAAGCTGATTTAAGAAGAAAAACTTAAGAGAGTGAACTAATAGCCTGCAGCTACAGCATCACAGATCCTTATGTGTACCTGAGCTGGTGTGTATGGAGCAGGAGCAGCCTCCATGGTGCTCGCTAAAGGAAGGAATTTTCATTGCAGTGAATGTCATGCTTCAGCTGTTTGTCATCAAGAAATGAATTGTTTCAGTGCAGCACTCAGTGACAAACGACATTGTTCAAGTGTGTGTGAAAGCCATCTAAGGGATTCTGACGCTTTATGGGCTCTCAGCGTGCAAGCTGCTGAAAGCTTCGAGTTTTAAAATGTCCACATGACCATTTAAAAACAAACAAACACCCAAAAGCTCCACACACAAAGTTTTCTGGTGTTCTTTTGGAGCCAAAGGTGTTTGTACCATCCCAGTGTCTCAGTAGGTTGAGTAGCTCACTTTGGCTCTGGGTCTTATGCAAGACATCTAATTGACAGTTGAGTACAAAGAGTAATTAAGTAAACATCTCAAATCACAAAAAATAATTCTACTACCATTTCAATCAGATTTTAATTTTAAAACAGTTCACACAGTAAACTTTATCCTAAAGCATCATGTGGTACAAATGTATTATGAGCCTTGGACTTTACACATGAAACGCAAGTCGTTCTGGAGCCAGTTCAAAGACTGACTTAAGTCATTTAGGATGTCCTATTTACAATAGCTGACTACAGAGTCATCTGCCTGCAACTCTGTAGTTACCTGCTAAAACCTTCTATTTTAATTTCTGCATTTGCCTACTTTCAACCCTCTGAGGGTTAGAACCAGTTTAACAAGGCATTTATCTCATCATTGTGACCCAGATGGGGCAACTCATTCACAAGGGACAAGAAATCAGAATCTCCCACAGATAAAGCCTCAGGATCTGGGGGAAAAACATTTTTGATACTCAGTTTGAGACAGCAAAGTATTTTGTCTGGGTGATTTTTCAAAGCATTATGTAAACCCCTCCTTTCTTAACAATATTCCCACAGCTAAAGAGCCACAGATTCCCTTCCAAAACCCTAAGTAATCTCCAAAAGGGAGCATGAGTAAACAACTGAGGTAATCAAGACTCTCTTACTAGAATCAGTTATGCAAGGGAAAAGAAAGAAAGCTGCTGTGTTTTCATTGTATTACATGCACAGTGAAACAACGGACAAGTTCAAAATCTTTGGACCCAGTCTCCACAGCCAGACCTTCAAGCATTCTAAAAGCCTTCTCTAGAAAGCTGTGTGCAGTAAATGCACACTTGAAGATGCAGTCAACCTGGCAACAAACCTTTTGGACTGCAAAATTTCTTCTGGCAAAGATACAGACCCTGAAATCTCTGTCAAGGATATGCATTAACCATAATTCAGAACTGTACATTGATCTGCCTTCAAATGTGACAATACCAACTTCAAAGAAGTCAAGGATCAGGAAGAGGTAACTAAGGATGACAAATAATTGCTAAATATTTGACATTTATTTTTGAGATGGATAGTTTCATTAGTTCAAATGTTATAAAATAGTAAATTATAGATGTAAAAATAAAATGGCATGCTTTTGCAGAAGCATTGTAAAGAAATGGACTTACTGAAAGACATCAGCTGATCTGTTTCCATCAGAAGGTAGCACTGTAGCCTGGTCTGTAAGTCTGTTAATTACAAGTCTTTAACATAAAAAAGTAAATGAAACTCACCAATTTCTATTAATGTTTCCATTAATTAACAGGAAAAAAAACCAGGAGCTACAGAAACAAGAGGACACTGAAGGCTTGGTTTCCCTAATGAGAGCTAGTTCAACATAATTTTAATAACTCAGCTCTCACTAATTAAAACATGCAATAACATTTTTAGGAACTTCAGAACAACAATAGCTGTACCTGGAAGCAAGACCCCATATCCTTCTCAGGCAATGAGGTAAGTTCAGTTGCTCAAAATAACTTACACAACTATTCCCAATACTCCTCTTCCTTAAGGATGTGTCAGAAGAGTAGTGAAAATGGAAGCAATAAACACAACTCAAGCTTTACAAATTTCAGCACAAAAATCTCTAGAATTAACAACCTTTATTTTACACACCCATCTCACTATGAGTGTGAAACCAGCTCGTTCACTGAAAGTTTATTTTCTTACCATGTACATCTGTATAATGTAAATATTACCCCAAATCCATTTTTATCCTCCCAGTATTGATCAGAACTCCCAAAATAGGTTAAAATGAAATGTCAGTCTCCTTACTTAAAATTTCCAGCTAAGGTATAGCTGGTATAGCCAAATGCATTAATTGGCACAAAACAAATTAATAAAAGCAGTTGTGGTAGAGAAGAAAAGATGGAAACCCTCTAGAAGATAAATACAAGAAGGGGCAAACCAAACTGCTTATGTTATACTCTGCTTTTATTTTGCTTGGTTCTATGTCCTTAGTAATTCTTTTTTCGTGCTCTACTAGGCAAATACTCAGAGTTGGCTCAAAAGTCAGTTTTGCTATAGGTACTTCATCAGGCAGTTACTGAACTACTTCTGTTAAGAGGCTTTTCTCATCCCTGGTAAAATGGCACACAGTTTTCATTAAAGAAAAGCCTCAGCTCCCCCTTGGCTCTGTAAGCCACATGCAGCAGCAGTTCTGCACTGCACTCTCTACACAGGGACACAAAAGCAGAGTTGCCCTTGGAAGTCTGGGCAGACTGAACCCAGAAGAATCTAGAATTTTTTGGACTGCAACACCAGAAGATGCAAGAGGACTGAAGGGTTTTATTTTACAGCTAACTTTTTGAACTAGAATTGTCTGTCCTCCTCAACCCTCACCTTCATTATTAAATTGTAATTTGGGCTAGATTAAAGGACAGCAGAGCAGCATAAAAGGGTGCAAAACTAACCAAAATAAACATATTTAGGACATATTATTGAGTAGATGTAAATAATGAGACTGTTCCAGCATATGAGACATAAAGAAATCAGAGTGGACAAAGTAAAACACTTCTAAAAGTATGAGAGATGAAGGAATGTGAGGACTTCTTCAACAATTAACAGAAGAAGGATTCCTCAAGCCATTTTTTAAATCATGTATTTCTTCTTCTTCTTGGAGAAAATGGAAAGAAGTTTCAGGAAAAATTAATTTGTATAAACATTAAAAAAACTGTCTGCAGTGATTTTGCAATTTGTTGTTTTCTGTCACACTTGTTCTATGTAGGTGCCATGTAAAAATTCAAACTCAAATATTAAGTAATACAATGTAATCAACAGGTAAACTGCATTAAAGCCAAAAAAAAAAAAATAGAGTAAGAGGTAAAATCTAGTACTATTTGCACTGCAATTATGCTGAGAATCTCACTGTGGTAAGTGCTGTACCAAAAACTTGGTATGTCCAGTAAGATGGAAGGGAGGAGACACAATTACACTGAAACATCTGCAATTATCCTAACAGCTTCATCAGATTTATCACCACCAAGACCCAGCATCTGCCAGGGAAAACATGTGGCAGGAGGCACCAACACCACAGAGCAGCTGGTGTGAACACCAAAGCCACTGAGAGAGGACATCAGCGGGCTCCTGGGAGCCATCCAAGAGGGACACAACATCTGCACCTCCATGGTCTTTCAAATCAAGATCAAGAGACAATAGTGACATTTCTAGTAACCTCCAGGGCAGCAGATGTACCAGTGATAAGATTTCTCTACTACCTAAGTAATGCAGGGCAGCAGGGAATGTCACACTGTGGCAAGATCTGATCAGCTATTTGCTTGGACGTGGATTTGTGTCCAAATTCATGCTTGCATGGATTAAGAAATATAAACACGGAAGTTCAACAACAAGTATTCAAAACTAAAGCCTACAAGGAAGAAAGAAAACTTACACAATAAAAAGTTAGACCATGAAATAATGTTAGATGTGCAAATCTATATGTCATTAAAGCATTAAAAAGGCACTATTTATTTTATTTTGTAAACAAAGTAGGGCAAATTTTTCTCTACTTATATGATAAAGCATATTGGGCAAAAACAGCCTTTCCTGTCTTTCCTAGGCAATATTATTAAGCTCTGAAGTCTAGGATTTATTTTTCCTTCCTCTAAGCTTACTAACTACAAATGTTTTAATTTGTAAAAATTATCAAGGACTTTTCTACAACAAAGCTGCAGCTCTGACCTCATGTGCACCCCAGGCAGTTCATTTCAAGAGCTTTCAAAATACAATGTCATTTTTTAATTCCTTTAAGAAATATCAGCTTTAAACTTCCTTTATTAATTTTGCAATTCCTACATTAAAGATCCTGTATAGCTTTTTATATATAGCTATAGATATATATATAGCTTTAGATATATAGCTTTATATAAGAAAATATTCATTTTTTTGGCAACCTGGATTATTTCATAGTGACTTTTCTCATCTTCCAAGTCACAGTTGGTTCTTTTCTCCTCTGTCTTCCAGATTTTCTACATGCATAAAACTCACCACATGTTTAACTATCAAGGTTCTTCCACCAATTTTTCCAAACACAAAGCAATACAATAAATATTTCAGTGAATAACAAATCATTAACTATGAATAAGCACCTAAGGGTGTGCACTGGGTCTGGATGGAATGGAGTTAATCTTCTTCATAGCACTTCATACGGTGCTCTATTTTAGATCAAAACAAACAAACAAAAAGAAAACCCCACCACATCAAAGTTTCAGCTACTGCTGGACGGAGCTTGTGCAGCACCAAGGGTTTATCAATTTCTCATACATTCTCCCCAGCAACTGGGCTGGGAGGGAACAGCTGACCCAAACTGACCAAAGGGATGGATATTCCACAGCATGTAACACCATGCTCAGCAATACAAACTCTGGTTTTGTGATGTTTTCCCAAAGTAGCTGCTGCTCAGACACTGGCTGGGCACTGGTCTGCAGGTGGAATTATTGAGGGACTGTGCATTGATTTGGATTGGTTTTCCTCTCCTTTGCTTATTAAGATATCCTTATCTTAAACCATGAGTTTCTTCTTGCATTTGCTCTTCCAATTCTCTTTCCCATCCCACTGATGGGGAGGAATGAGCAAAGTGGGTGAGTGCTTCATTGCTGGCCAAGGTCAACCCATCACCAAGTAAAATCCTTCTCATGGGGCTGGGATTGGGATTCCTGCACAATAAGATGTCCTCAGGAGATTATATATGTGCCATATTTATGAAATTCATACCATTTTTCAGTCATCATGTAAAAACCTACACTGCTCTGGTTTTACGTTACTATGCCATCACTATTTCTTTCGATTAAGCAAAAATGTTTTAATTCAATCCTGTGTAACTGTTATAAAAAGAGAAATAAATAAAAAAAGAAGATATCAGAGTTAAATCAGCACTGGCCATAAATACACTCCAGTAGAAGTATATACACTTGACGAGTTTTTTTGTAGCAGTACCTATGTATTTGATATCCTTCATATGTAGCTCAATGCTCTTTGCATTGATGTCATAAAGGAGAAAACACACCCAAAACTTCAGTTTCCTCATGAGCATGTGATCCCAGTCTGCCATATATGTAGAGCAAGTGGTTGCAGAAGGTGCCTATGCAACCACATATCTTCAGGAAAGCTAAGTGACACATTAAAAAAAAATTCCATTCTTCTATTTGTGGTTGTTCACAGGCACACACATGAATAATAACAAAGGAATAATCAGTTAACTTGGAAGTGGGAAGGGAAAGGAAGACATCAAGGAGTGTTTTGCTGAATATACCATCAAATTTGGATGCCCTCAGAAAACAGGCAGTATTTCATGAATGTGGAACTGTAAAACTGTCCTTTGGACCTCCCAAATAAGATAAACACAATTTATGACCATGCTGGAGGTGCTACTTCCGCAGCAGCCTAGGCCAGTTCAGCAAATCCATCACCTAGAGGACCCTGGTTTACAGGCACAGAGCCTGTTCCCAAGGCTGTCTGCTGGACTACAACAATACTGACAAGCTGTTTGATGTGGTGGCATGGTGCCACTTCGTCACATCTTAGACCTTAACTCTCCGAAATCTTCTGTGGAGTGCTCATCTACAATCATTTCATCTTGGAGGATGAGCTGGAAACAGGATCTCCAACAGCTGAGAACTCAATTACTGTCTTCCAAACATTTTCTTGCCACAGGGACTCCTCCTGGGTAGATGTGGGGCTGAAGAGTCTCTAATTGGGCCATGCTGTCCCCTCATAAATGCCTTGCATCTCTAGACCATCTTGGAAACCATCTTTTCTTTCCAGGTCTTACTCATATTGCCAAAGACTGAGAATATTTACACCCATCACATCCTCCTAAATCCCTGTATTTGGTGAGGAGTCATAAAGAAAGGCAACACCCTTCCTCTGCACGGAGGTACCTTTGGGGCCAAAGGCAGCAGGGTCATGACAGGAACTGAATGGCATCAGCAGCACCATTTCAAGGGCTGGAGCATTAGTCAGTGCTGCCTGCTGCTCACATGCCCTGACCTCTCTGCCAAATATAACCTGGCAGCCTGGCTTGTGCCAGCAGTGGCACTGGACACCACAGTGATAAAAAGGATGACACAATCCCAGGGAGGGTAGTGCCCAAATTGTTTCCTTATTGCCCCTAGATCGTGACTGGACCCTGGGAGAGATGCAGAAGGCACTGGCAGTGCCACAGCACCTGCTCCTCACCCAGGCACCTCAGAAGCAGGTCACCAACATCCAAAGCTGCATGAGCACCAGTGGAAAATATTCATGTGCACAGTTTTGGGAGGTGCTCACTACTCCAGATGCCTCCAGTCACTGCCTTGTTTGTCCATGTGTCCTTCTTCAGCTTTGTGAACTGGGTGACAAAGGACCTAAACCAATGAACCTCAGCTGATTGAAAGAATTAGAAATTGAATTTAAAAACTCCACAAGAACAAGAAGCATTTGAAACAGGGGAAGAAGCTTGGCCCTCTGTTCCTGTGAGAGGAAGCCCAAGTGGCAGTGGCAAATCTGTGGATCCTTGTGGATATTGCTGGATTAGAAAGTCCTTATGTTTGAGCACAGTAACCACACACACATGCATCTCTGAACCTGAAATGAGGACCACTGCTCAAAAGCAAACCAGACTATTTAAAATACATACACAGAGAAAGCTTCTGCCAAACCCTTGTTCTGCTGTAGGAGTAATTTCTCTATTTTCTCCTGTATAACCTGACACTAAAGTTCAGAAAATCTCACAAGTCTCAAAAGACTCTCCACGTTTTTATATTCACAGGCTAAAATTACAAGGAAAAGAGAGACAAGTGAGGGAACCCAGGGAAGACATAAAAAATGTTAAATCAAGTAAGTCTGTCCACATTTCAGTATCCAGTTAGACAGAATTTATTTTCATTAAGTCTCCATAACCTTCATTTCACAGCTGTTTCCCCTGACACTACTAATGTGATTGGAGAGATAAAAGCAACTGCATGTCTTCTTCCCACAAACTGAGTGAGAGGTTACTTGAAAGAGGGGTTCAGAACTCTTTTCATGAGTAAAAATGACTCAAACACTAGATGGAATATTACACACACTAAGAAAAAAAAAAGAAAAGCACCAACTAACAAAATCTACCCTTGGAGAAGCACTCTGATTTCTTTTGAAAGTAAAAAAAAGGAAGCACATGTATCTCACACACATCATGGCCTGCTGCCACCAACACCTGGCTGCTCACATTTCTTCATTAGATGACATGAACACTTAATTTGTCATCAGCAGCAAAACTTATTTATAATCATCTGCACATGTAAAGTACATCCTGCTAGTAAGAAAACTCAGTAAATCAAAATGCATGTGTTAGAATGAAAACAATTATTATGTCTTGTATATAAAACTAATTTATATTTTTTAAATTTATATCAAATCTACTCTACACACCTATGGTGCAATACAGCCTGTATACCAGTGAGTCCTCTGGAAGTGAATAAAAATATATTTCAGAATTATGAGAGAAACAGATCAGATGGTGGGTAGTCTGGGGAATATTATGTCTAGAAAAAGAACTGAGGGAAGTGCATGTTGGAAAAAAATAAGTAGTATTACTAATGAGGGAGAAATCCCTCTGTCTTGGTTGCGAAGTCTCGACCAGGAAATTGATGGTAAACTCTTGTTGACTCGTGCCTGGTGTGAAACTAAGTCAGAACCCATACATCTCACTGTGGGAAGAAAGGAATACATTCTAGCACATTGCTTTGGCAGCTGTCCCATGGTAAGGACGGGAGAGCTCCTCTTCAGCTGGAAAAGCCTATCCAGGCCATTGCTGGTGAGAAAAAGCTCCAGGGAACGTTATGAGGAACAGTGGGAACAGAAGACTTGTGGCCTGTGACAAACCTTAACCAATTATCAACATGTGGGGTCTTTAGAGCATAAAGGACTTGCTTTAAGCTGGATGCAGGAGAAGCACTCCTGCAGAAAACAAGCAGGGAGGGGGAAAGCACTGTTCAGAAGAATTACACAAGGAAATATGTCAAAGGTTGTCAGGTAACTCAGATCTAACTCAGAAGAGATTAGACACGTCCAAACAGGTATACAGACCTTTTTTTTTTTTTAAACCAAGCAAAGCTAAGCAAAACTAACTGTAGCATGTGGCAAGTAAATCAATCACAACGGCAGTGATATTAATAAATCACCCTGATTATATTTAGCAAAATCATTTTAAAAAATAATTAAAACAATTCCAAGGAAAACAACTGACAAATAAATCTCTGAAGACAAATCAGATAAAGTAAACATGCATCCAACATGTTTGGATTCAAATACCTAACAGTAATTAAACATCTCCCATGGCCTAATCATATTTTGTACTTTTAGAAGAAACCTGACAGAATATTTAAACATAAATACTCATCACAAAAATCTTGACTACATCAGGCAACACTACAATGTCATCAAAAATACTCTGCTCAGTATTTCAACTTGCTAGAGCACATGTAGACAGCAGAAATTGAGAACCTAAATTTGCCAAGCTTTTTGTTGGACACTTCCTGTTCAGTTCCTCCCCAGCAGCCAAAGCAAGCATCCTGTAAGATGCAATCCTCCCTCGAATACCTCCAGGTGAGCCCTGAACTATTATTACTGCCTCCAATGCTGCCCCACTGGTTTGGCAGCTAGTGGGACATTCTTCCAGTGCCAGCAGCTCCTGCCAGGCTCACACACAGCTTCTGAGCACTGTGCTCTGCAGTGGGGAGAAAAGAGATAAAAGCCCATTAAAGCTAGGTTCATTCAGGATGCAGAGGATTCATAAAAATACTCAGGACTAAAGTACAACACCGTTTCACAATGTTTATACTTGAGGTCACTTTTTGATCGTGTTTTTGTATGGAAGTCTCACTACCACACTGTGGTTAGTACTTACAGGGGGAAAAATTGAGACTTTTCACATAACAAAACAGACTAGTTTATCATCTGACTAGATTTACTTCTGACAAAAACTTACATTATGAAGTATATGCTGATTTTCTAATTTTTTATTTCTTTGTAAGATATTCCCACCACCCTGGCCACATGTAGAAGTTTTTTGGGATAAGAGTCCTTTTTGTTTTGAACTTCAGTTTATAAAAATTAAAGCATCTTCTAAATTATCCTTTGAAAGACAGTATGTTTGCACTAACAAATAGTTCTTGAAAGTCAAGATGAGAAGCTCATTATCTTCACAGAAAAAGCTGCATTTAGGCCTCAATTGTTAATGTTAATTTTATTTTTTTTGTTTGATTTATTAACTATAATGAACCAGGAGACACTACTGCTGTAACTCTACTAACTTTTGTCCTTTCATATTGAATTATAGTGAAAATGTGAGGTCTCTCCCACAGAATCTAACTTACCCATAAATTTATTTCATATGGAACACTGAAAATCCTATGTTAGAAGGACTAGCTTCACCTTTACTCAAAGGCTATATAGTAAAGTTTTCTACTCATCCCAAGAGAAGAAGATACCATCTAGATCTTATTGAAGAACTGGTTAGTTCAATTACCAGTCGCTCCAAGCCACAGATACGTGGCCTAAGATAGTGCTAACAGTGACACAGACTCATGAGTAATAGTACAGCTCTGGCTGCCTTTGGATCTCTATGCTTCCATCAGAGAGCACAAAAATCTCCATAATTCAGGTTTGTTAGAACAATAAATATAAGCATTTTCCTGAAAACATCAGGAGGGTTCAACCCGAACACAGAAGAGCCCTGGCTACACTCAGTTTCTGACAGGAAACGTGACAGGAAAGGGCATTGAGCTGTTCATCAGGAACCAGGGAGTCCATTTCATGTGAGTACACTCATTACCTGCAGGATTGTCACTTGTATTTAAAATACTCCCCTCTGGAATGTTCATAGGCCTCTCAGCCTCTCTTTTTTAATTCTTCACTTCATACACACCCATTAAATTACACAAGGACTAAAAAGCCTGATAAGTTCCACTCTGAAATTGCAAATGATATGTACTCATTCAGGGCTTTTGAAAGATGCCAACTTTTTTTTGTCTTTTGTGCTGTTATTTACTATTTGCATAGTCAAAAATCAGACTCCATTGTTCTAGACATTTGATAAACACACAACCCAAGCCACCACAGCCTGGGAGAGATTAGTCAGTAAACTAACAACACAGACAAAAGGTGTGAGAAAAAGATTTCTTACTGCCTAAACTGAAAACAGACAAGGGTACCTCCCACTGAATAAGATAAGGAATCCAGCCACAAATCAGAAGAATCTCACAAAGTTAACTCAGAATACATCTACAAGGTGGGGTGAGGCAGATGTCTGTGTTTAATGTGTCCAAGTCCAAATCAGCCAGGTAAAAAGCAGCTGTAGTTTACAAGCCATGTCACTGTGTTAGCTGGGTGCTGTGCCTGCACATCCATCCTTCCAGGCTGACTGTGTGAGCTTATTCTCAGGGCTGCAAAAACCAATCCATCAGCCCAACCATCCAATCTGCCTCTCTACAGAACGTGACTGCAGGAAGCTGTTTTTGTTAATGGTAGACAAACCCAGCTATGGTGCTTCCAAACAGAATGTATCTTGCTCCTAGACAGCTTCTAACCCAGGGAGGTGAGACCCCACCTGCAGTGCTGCATCCAGCTCTGGGGTCCCCAGCACAGGAATGACAGGGACCTGTTGGAGCAAGTCCAGAGAAGGGGCACCAAGTTGATATGGGGGATGGAGAACCTCTCCTCTGAGGAAAGGCTGAGAGAATTGGGATTGCTTAGCCTGGAAAAAAGAAAGCTTTGGGGTGACCTCATTGCAGCCTGCCAGACACAACAATGTTTTCCTCTTCACCAAGTGCACAAATCTTCAAAGAAGAAGAACATAATCTCTTAATTTCCAATAGAGAGAATGTAAGATTGATATCATATACATCCCGATTTTCTCCCCTACTCCTTCAGTTTTGCACACAGCTGAGGGAGGTCACAAAGATGCTTCAAAAGGGGACAACAGGGAAGCTCTAGCGTGTATCAGCACGTCTCCTCCCTATACCATGGAGAATTAATTATTTGTACTTTATCTGTAAAACAGTATAACCATGGGTTAATCATCAAAACACTGACCTTGAAGATGGAGATGGCAGTATAATGTTATAGAATCTTATTAATAACCATATGGTTTTATTTAATGCCAAATGTGTTTATACTGTACCAAAAATCCTAACTACATATTTTGTTACAATAATTACTCATTCCTCACTAAATAATTCATTCAAGTGGCACAGGATTTTCAGCAGAGGGAAAGAAAATATGTCAGGACTGCTAATCACACAGCAGCTCCCTGCCTGCTGTGGAATGCCCACCATGAAATCCCACTGGTGGTTCTCAAGGAATTAAAATTATGGAAACCAAATCAAACAGATCAGTAAAACCTTCTCAAAGAATAAGAAACTGTAGACCCTTCCCCAGAAATCCACAGGTTCACAGTGACACTTGGAATTACCTTGCACTTCTCAGTGCCAAGTCCCTGCAAGACTTAGTCTTCATCCTCATTCTACCATCAAGCATTATCAGCAGCAGAACCTTGGCAGTGGGGGGCTACCTGTACATCTCCTGTACATGAGAAGTGTACAGAATTATGTGACTATAGAGAAGGACCACCAAGATGCTTAGATGCTGGGATATGAGGTACAAGAAACACCTGGATGAGTAGAAACTGGCTGCTTAACAGGAGCCAATCTGTCCTTGGAGGTGCCCAGGGAAGGACTGAGAGAGAAGGGGTACAAGTTGCAGCATGAGAAATTCTGTTAGCCTTCTGCCAGGAAAAAAAAACAGAAAACCATAATTTCCTAAAAAGCAGCCTCTTCTCACCAGTCCACTGATTTTAGAGGTTCTCTCCCACTTTCCCAGCATTAATTACAAGTCATCTACACGACCCTCCATGAGCCCTGAGACACTACATTGTGGCACCTGCTCCTGGCCATAAAGAAGGGACAAATGGAAAATGATGCTTTCCACTAGGCCTTGCAACTTAAACATTTTCTGCTTGGCTGTTCATAGTCTGTGAAGTTGGATCCTTCTGGATTTGAATGGCATCTGATCCTTCTGGATTTGAATGGCATCAGGCAGTATTCCTGACCTACAGCCTTGCCTCAACAGCAGGACCACAGATGTGGCACCAGCAAATTTCAAAATACTCTGGAGACAATAAAGAAGTAGTTTACAAAGAAGAAAGACCAACAATAAAAAAGCTGGTCAAAGGATGCACAGGGGCCCCTCTGCCTGCCTATATTTCTTAGAGTACTTATGGAGTGATTAAACTGTACAAGGAGCACTGTAATAAGTCATCCTTACTAAAATTTTTGCATTTTCTTTTGTCAAAATGCTGGAAAATGTTAAATACATAAAAATCTTCTTAAGGAAGGATTGTTGATATTTGATCTTCACATACTTTCAAGTCTAATCAATAAGAAAGGAGATTTAGTCTGAAACAGAGAGCAGCACATGAGCTCTAAATGATGTGCAGGTGTTAGAAAGACAAATTACTGGTTGGTAGAATTGTCTTGCTAAGCTTTAGGGCCTGGCAGGTTTCAGTGATCTCACACCCAGAGGGAAGTTAACAAAAGTTGGGGAGAAGGATGTACCACTGACAGCAGACACAAAGAATGCAGAATTTATGGACCACAAGGACATTGGGCAGAACCCCCAAGATAAGGAAGAAATAAATAAACTTTACCCAGCAACTGTGCTGAGCCAGCTGTGACTGGGTAAAAGGGAATTCTGCAGGGGGAGATCCCAACTCATGGATCATTGACCCAAAAACCCACCAGCCCAAGAGAAGAGAAACACCATGGGCCTGATTAGCATGAGAAGAGAGAGAATAATTAACCAAATGAAGATAGAACACTAATTAATGTGTCCAAGTCTAATACAAGAACTATGAAACTTGTAGCCAATGAATTAAGGCTTCCGTTTGCTAAAACGTATCGTGAAATGTTTTGGTAGTGTTGGCTTTGTGGGTTTGACACCCAGCACCCCCTTCTGCAGAGAACTGTAAATAAATCAAATACCTTGACTATGTGTGTGGACTGGCCCCTTGCACACAGAATAAAAGAACCTATTTTGGGACTGCAAATATAGTAGCTTTGCTTCTGGCATTGGGCTCTACCTGAAACTCAGGATTTGGGGAATTCATCAAATATGCCTGTTTTACAAATTTTCACAGCTCAGACATTTTTAAACTTTAGTTTGGTTGACTTTATAACTTTGAATTCTAAATGAATAAAGGATTCAGGTATCATGAAGAAATTTTATCCAACTAACATTTTTAAAAATTTTTATTTCAGAATTTCCAAGTACAGTTCAAGAATAACACAGAAGATGGTATCTTATTTTCTTTAAATAAATACTGTTTTTGGGTTTTTTTCCAGAGAGCACTAAAGGAGGCCAATCTCTTACATTGATCAGTCTTTGCCTATCTATCTTTCCCTTCTTGTCTCAAGGGAGCACGGAATGATGAAATATTTGATGACGGATTGTGGGAGCTCACCGTACGTGGCTGCATGAACAAACATGTGTGAAGATAAGATGTACAGCAGAAGGTTTGCTGGTGTGACAAATACAAAAATCATATATACAAAGATACACCACTATCAGATACATTATATGCAAGCAAATCACTGATGACTTCTGTCTGTTTTGAAAGCTGAAGGGTTGTTTTTTTCCCCTCTTGCACCTCTGGTGACCAAACAGGTCCTCATGTTTTTATTCTATTTTTAAATGCAAGCTGCTAAAGGAAGAATTGCCTAGTATTAACAGTTCCCCATCTTTCTTATCACAGGATTATATTTCAAGGAGAATTTAACTTGCCTAAGCGTTGCTATTTTGGCTAAACTTCTCCAAATCAGACCATAGGTGTAGTAATATCCTCTCCCTTGTCTCCTGCTTCCCCTGTTCTCTTTCTCAAGCTGTCTGGGAAAGGTTTGTTTCCCATGCCTTTCCCAGCCATCCCAAGAAAATGCAGAAGTAGGGATCAATCCCAGCTCCCTAAAGAAACTTGGAAAGTCTTAACCACAATGAAATGAATAACATAATATCCTGAATAATAGAAATTATGCAAAAATGAGTCTCTCAAACCAGACTGCTTGTGAACAAAGAAGGTGACTTAAAGCTGCATATGAAAAATCAGAACATAGTTTTTGAAGCTCACCACTGTTTGACTTTGCACTGTAGGATCTCCTACATGGAAGTATCACCCTATGGACTCCCCCACATTGGGTAACATTGATGGAATTTAGATGCCAAAATTCAGATGTTGAAGGTGTCACCTTCAGGCAGCTTTTAAAGTCAATGAGAAAAAGCTTGTACTTCTCAGATGTAATTCATTTAGCCTGGTTTAGACACTCACCTTAAGGTGAGAAGCACTGCACACCAGACATCACTATTTGCCCTCCTCAATTATAAAGTGAAGAACTATTTCAGATGCAGATATCTGAAGTTAAAGGATATGGATGTCATCTTGTATATGAAGTAAATGAAACTAACTATATTGACCCTTTCTATAACATACTAATTTCTACCCACAAATGTTGTCCTGCCTCTTCCCTGAGATCACCACAGGTACAATAAAGCACCACTCTTCTCTTTGTTCCATGCAAGCAGAAATCCACTAGAGTGTGCAGCATAAACTGCATGATGTAAATCTTGAGAGGATGGAGAGGGAGGGAAAGATGGGACAGAGTTGTAGGAGCAAGGACCAAGACGAGGAGAAAAGAAGACAAGAGACAGGTGTGCTGAGAAAGAGTAGAGTCTGAAAACTGCTGTTTTCTCACTGAGACAAGTGGTACTCACTGAAGTGGTAGGCATTCAGTATTTAACATTGTTTTTAGCACTCCATGCATTACTAAGTGCCAACTTTATGTACTGCATTCAATAAGAACTTTTTGTTTGTGCACCTTCCTGGCTGGTTTCTATAGTGGTGTTTTATAATAGTAATCTCCCAAAAGACCTTTCTATTTTTATTTGTCACTATTTCCAAGTGTGGATCTGACACACAAAAACCAGAGGTGCCAAGACTGGCACCTAGTTTGAGTAGGAAAGAACCTGCTTTTTCACAACACTCCTTGTTTTAACAGGCATTTAGATTTTCAGTACAGAACTCCTATTACCTGAATGGAACTCAGCCCTACTATGGATCAGATTCACCTGAATACAGAAGGTAAACCATCTCTTCAAATAAACATCCAACAAAGCCAGAAACACCTAGGAAAAAAAAATCTTTGACTGTGAATGGCATGAGTCCACTAACTCCCTTCTTCTTTTTTTTAAGATTTTTTTTTCTAGATTAAGTGAAAAAGCATGAGCAAAGAAAGTCAGCAATTTTTGTGACAACATCAGTCACGAACGAGGTGTCACTCTTCTCTACCAGGATCTACCTTTCACACCCTGACATCCAAGCCAGCTGACCAGGAAGGCATCAGCAGTCTTACTGGCTCATGTCTTTCAGATTGTAATTTGGTTTTGAAAAGGACAAAATGAAAAAGAGAGTGTTCTTCACCCTGGTGTTTACACAGCCACCAAACCCAGGATATCAGCAACACAGAAGCAGCAGCTGATGTTAAACTCATGCAGGAAAGACAAACTACTACTTTCATGGCACAGATGTCATTACATTTTCACAGGACAGTATTTTTTACTTCTTAAATATGCAAAAAAAAGCAAATGAGTGTTTTAGCATGTCATCCCTCTTATCTTAGTATCTTTCTAGAAACATGTATTTTTTTTCTAAGGATCAATTTCCTCATTAGGTCACAGTACAGAAAACAACTCCGAAAAAAGTTTTGCCTTTAATTCCTTGATCATCATATCTTAAAACATCTTCACTCCCCTATTATAAACATTAAAATACTAAGTCTTTATTCCTAATGTGTTATGCTTACATTACACATTACTAAGAATTATACATCAAACTGAATTACCCTTGTCCATTTCCACCTCCTGCTAAGTGCAACTAGAACACTTGCAGAAATCCGTATTCAGTCTTACAAAAGAACACAGGTGAATGTTTAGTTTTTCTTTTTTTCAACCAGACAATGCACAAATGTGAAGTTACCCATAAAAAGTACATTGAATTGAGGGTTTGTACTTTACAAAACAGCAAACTGTATAACAGTTTTCTACATTTTATTCCTGTCAATCAATTGAGCTACTAATAGTCTGTTATTACACACTTTGTTTTTCACAGCATGAAGCATTTGTTCTTCGTCTTTTTCCAAAACATGGTGTCACACATGGGCTGTGAAGCACAGCTCCTTCACCTCTTCTAACACAGAAGTCACAGAAGAGTAACTTAGAGTAAGAACATGGAAGTAGGGAAGAGATACAAGATCTTGGTCTCACTGACACTTTCTGCACTAAAAACAATGTTTCTTCACTTTCTACATATCTCACAGAGGCGCATGTCCCTCCCCAAGATAAGGTAAAATTCCACAGTAGGAACTTTCCTTGGATACAGCCTAATGCTGTTTCCCTCTCATTCTTTTTATGCTATTACTGAACCCTTAATATTTTTATTTCCTTGACAAATCACCGTAGAATAACAGTCACACAAGTTTCATTGCCCTCACATATTTAGCATGTTGATGAAGGTGAGCTGAGTTCATTCAATCAGGGGAGAGGAAAGTAATAAAAACAAGAAGTGTTGCTGGTGGTAGTGTTTCTAACATGCTCAGCATCAAATATCTGTGTTTCTTCAAACTGAGGAAGTAATAAACAGCAAAAACATCCTCCTTTTTCACAGTGATTACACTGACACATCTTGGGCAAGAATCTAACTACTGTCATTTTTATGGTAGCCAACTCAGAACTGGACCAAGTAACTTGTCTGGTCTTGACCATCAAATACAAAAAGCTCAAGATTCACAGGGTAGCATACATTGTGAGAAACACTGCTAAACAAACACACCCAAAGATAAACAGTTTTTTTGTCCTCCTCTAGTCAGCTTCCTGCTACAAAGCTAAATTCCAAGCCATCCTCTTCATTTTCAAAGTTGCCATTGGGTGGAGATCATTGAGTGTCCAAACCATGACAGCTGTACGAGGACATGACCTCCAAGACACCAAGTAAAAATTGGTTTCATAATACGATGCAGTTATCTACAGCATGGTGACAACATGATAATTCTTTTTCTTTTCACTGCAACTACTTCTGTTAAGAGGCTCAAACTTGTAGCTGTTATCTGAGGGAAAGAGATTCTACAAGCTTTTGGTAGAAAAAGTAATCAGAGGAGTTCATCTGGCTGCCCTGCCACCCATGAATGCAGGCAGTACAACACACATTTCATAGAGACAGGAGAATGCATCCTTGTAACTTCAAGTTTAAGGAGCTGGGATGCTTGTTTGGTTTGTATCACAAGATTTTTTTTATGCCATGCTGGGCACTGCTCTCCCAGATAAATAACTAACAGCAAGGAAAAGTACTGGCTACCTGAAAAAATAACATAAGACAAGCAAAACAGCTGATGATGAGATAATGTTTAAATTGGAGTACCATATAAATACATGTGTTCAAACTGACAGCTGTCATGCTTGCCACGTGCCAAACCAAAGCTAAAACCAAGGCCACTAATTAAGCATCTCATATCTTCAAATGCATTCCTGTTAACAGGACACTGTATCTGTCCTATACAGTACTCTTGAGACCAAGCATTACAGCCTACCATGGATGCAATAAAAATAAAATACTTCAAACCATGTCTTTTGAGAAGTGCTATCATAATCTCCAACATATTTTTAAAAATGTATTTAGTGTTTTTGGCTGTATACTAAAAGCTTAGCTTGTTCCATTTTTTTTTAAGGCAAGGGTGTTAGAAAGCTACACAAACAAGAGAAGTTTGTGCCCTCTGAAGATGACCAACTGCAGTTAAAGATGGTGACATACACGTGCATTTTCATGTGCTGAGGCACAAACCCAGCCTGTCATCAATAGCAGAAGGATTGGTTCCCCGACCAAAACTCAAACCCCCCAGAGTTTTGTAACAGCAGCCACAACCCTGTCCTTTCAGGAGACTTGCAATTATTAGACTTCTCTTGTAATTTAGGCACAGAACTTGAAAACAAATTTATGCAATAAAAACATCCTGGTATCTGGAAAAAAAAGGAACCCACGTTGGGATTAAAGACTTATGCCACTTCTCCTACACCATCATTCATTTGCCCACATCCAGATATTTTATTCAGTTTTGGGCCCCTCAATACAAAATACACTGGTAAAAAGAGCACAGGGCCCCAGGATACTGAGGGGCTGAAGATCTTGCCCTGAGGAGTGGCTGAGGAAGCAGGTTCAGCCTAGGGAAGAGATGAGCACAGAGAGAGCCCATCACCTGCCTGTCAGTATGCAGGACAGGGTCACCAAGAGCCACAGGGCAATTCAGTAGTGATGGCAGGTGCAGCACAAGCTACAAACGGAAATGTGCTCCAGCCTTCTACCAGAAGAAACTATTTCACACAAGGCAGGAGTAACACAGCTTGGCCAAAGTTGTTGTGCACTCTCTCTTCTTGGAAGATTTCAAAACTCAAGTGGACACAGTCCTGAGAAACTGGGATCTGAACTCAGAGTCAGCCTTGTTCGGGGCTCCCTTCCACCCTGAGCTACACTGCGATCCCACCCCCTTCTGTTTTATCTGGCCTCTGGAAGGCAAAAGAGGGATCTGCTCCTCCTGCAGCATTACCTTGAGCTTGGCCACTCAATAGCATTCTGAAATACATCACTTCCCAGTTTACAAGTTCTGAAAAGCAGACTTCATTTTCTCTTTCCTAAAAACATGTAAACATAAGTGGCTTTCTTTCCTTTCATAGAAAAGTTTGGTGTTTAAAGTCTTCAATAATACATTTCAACATAAAATCCAAACATAATTAGACTGTACTTTAGTCAAGTTCTAACTTAAACCTGATGTCTACTTTTCAGCAAGTACTAACACTTTCATACGGAACCACCTTCTAAAACTTACAGATTTCTCAATTTGAAGCAACCACCTGAGAGATCAACAGCTCACAACTTTTTTTTTTCCCCTAATGTAGGCAGCACTGGCATTTTCTCACTGCCTGGCTTGTGATGTTCCGATCTGAGCAGTATTAACCAAACCCTTTCCTGACATAGCCTCAAGTTCACCATATGCCATATGCTACTGTGAATTACCTTCACGTCAGAGGTTTTACTGCTCGGCAACCCCACAGTCTCACTGAGGTTCCTTGTGCTGTGGCTAGAGGCTCTAAACATCCCCCGGGGAATACCTGTGTCCCCAAGAAGCCAGCATGCACTAGATAATCATCACTCATGGGAGACTCGCACCACACTGGGGAGCAATAGCTATGGGGAGCGCTGTAGCAGAGTGTTGTCAAGCTCTTCCCTTTCATCTTCCTCCTCTATCACGTCCAGAAAACGCGAGCACAGAGCAAGCCCACTGCTGTAGAGGAGTCCCAGCCATTCACACACGCCAGGCGCCCTTAGGAGGATGCTTTGGGCCAGGCAGCCTCCCCCTGCTCCGGGCACAGGCTGTTACTCATTCACACGGGCGCTGCTGTTTGTCAACACGGCTCGGGCGCCGCTCCGCCAGCAGGCTGGGGCGGACGCGGGACGGGAAGGCGGCTGCGGGACACGCTCTTCCCTCCTCGACAGAAAAACCCCTGGCCCCCAGCCGGGCCCCGGCTCCCCCACCGCCCGCTCGGGTGTCGCGCTTACCGCGGGGCCGGGCACTCGAGGTGCGGGGCGGGCGGCGGGCTCCAGGCGGGCGCGGCACCGCCGCCCTCCCGGGGATGCTGCTCCTTCTTCTTGGGGCGCCAGTGCGGGAACGCGGGGCGCCGCTTGGGCGCGGCGGCGGCGGAGGGGCGGCGGCGGGGGGCAGCGGCGGCCGCCGGCCCCTCGGGCTCCGAGTCCTCCGACTCGCTGCGGCCGAAGAGGCGCTGGAAGCGGCCGCGCCGCGCCATGCGGGGCTCTGCGGGGCTCTGCGCGGGGATCTCCCGCCGGCAGCGGCAGCGGGGGGAGCGCGGCGCTCTCGGGCTCTCCGCGGGCATGGACGGGGCGGCGGTGGCAGCCGCCCGCCCCGCTGTATGCGTTTAATAAGGCGATTCCCTGCCTGCCTCCCTGCCCACCGCCGGACGCGTCGGTCCCTCCCTGCGGAGCGAGCCGCGCCGCGGCAGGCGGGCGGGCGGGCTCCCCGCCGCTCGCACAGGAAGGGAGCGGCCCACGTGTGATCCGTGCCCAGGTGCGCATTAGGGGCCATTATCTTGTTGTTGTTGTTTTCTGCTAACCCTGAGGTGTGCCCCGCGCCCCGGACACTCGTGCGAGGCACGGAGAAAGAAAGGCTCCGCTCCGCTCCGCGCCGGGGGCTCCGCATCCTCCCGCGGCCGCCCCCCAGCCCCTCCTCGTTTAAGGAGAAAAGCGTGAATAAAGAAAGTCAGCTGTACAGCCGAGGGGCTCGGGAGCCAACACACCCCAAACCTCGCAGCGCTGCTTTTTGTCTCGGTGCCCGCCACATTAATTAATTAGCTGCTTATCCCTCTCCCTGGGAATAAATTGGCTCTGAGCGCCCTGCTGGCTCGGTGTCCTGCCGAGGAGGATGAGGAAGGGTTCCCTAAGGAGGCAGAGCCGCTCCCGGGGGAAGGCTCAGGCTCAGACACCTTGCAGCGGGGAGGATCAATCGTGTCGGGTGCTATCGTGACCAGCTCCTGCCAGGACCTGGCCATCCCATGTGTTCCTCGGTGCTTTTAGGAATCCTCTCTTAACTGACCCTGAGGTCCAGCTTTCCTTAGGAAATGCTGCTGTGCGCTGATGGATACCGTCTGTCCTAAATTGTGTCTAACAAACACGCATTCGTCTGATGTAAGGAGCTTTTAGGGTTCTTGTGGTTTTGGTTCTGATTTTTGCTTGTTACTGATGCAACATAGATGTTATAATTCTCTGCTAAAAATACTAAAGATGACATAATAAAAATGTTGGAAGTCTGTATTCTGGAAAAACTTTAAATTCTGCATTATGCAATGGTCATAATCTGCCAATAGCTGACAAACACAACATAAATTGATGGATATAAATTAATGGTGGGTTTTCTATGGCAGAAAGAAAAGGAGGTGAGCAAGGCAGGGGAACACAAAATATACAGAAGTTGGCTGAGCAGCTAAGTTTTATTTTTGCCACTATTTTACCTCAAGCAATATGTACACTTGTTTGGGGAGAAGATTCAATTATTTTGACTTGTAATTTATTTGGTTAGTGATTAACTAAACAGATTAACCTAAAAATAAAGTTGTTTTATTAAAAAATTAAGTATGTGTTATGCCAAAATTGGGCAGAACTGGAAAGAAAGGTAGTTGTACTCTCAGGAACTGCATAAGGGATTGAGAATAAAAGTCAGTTTCAGTAAAGCAAGCTATATAAGCATGAAAATTGTAGAATCACAAAACACTTTAAATGGGAAGGGACCTCTGAAAGTTGTCTAGTGCAGCCCCCTGCTCAAGCAGAATCAGCAAGAGCAGGCTATTCAGGACTCTATCCATTTGGATTTTAAGTATTTCTGAGGACAGAGACAGGAGACCTGATGGCAGGTAGATGCTGTCCTTTATGGATGGCTAGCAACAAAGCAGAAAGTCCTGCCTGCTATATCTAGATAGGATTTTTGGACACTGGGTAGACACTGTAAAGATTCAAATAGCTATACCTCTTCTCTTACTTTAGCCTAAAATTATTCCTTTCTATTTCCTTGACTAGAGAACCATCCATAACCATGGCATTTTCTGACATTCTTCATTTCTGAAGAAGCCAGATAAATACATTACCATGTCTGTGTGCCACATTTCCATTTAAGTGTCAGTTGTAATTGGGATTCTGCTGTGCCAGAACAAAGGTAAATTAATTGGTGTTGGTGAACCACTTCCCCTAAACAGCACTGGAGAGAAAGGAGTCTTGGCCACTGCCGTCGTGGTGTGTCTTCTCACTGCCACTCTACCCATTAGATACCTTGAGTTGGTAGCAGACCAGGCACATGAGGGTATGTTCAGCAGAGCTGTGCTACTTCATTCCACTCAAAAGAAAAAAAAAAAAAAAAGAAAAAAAAAGTGTTTGGCCTGAAAACATACAGTTTAAATGACATAGAGAAAAGGGAGAAATGCAAGGTGCTCATTTTTTTCAAATCCTTTTAGATTATTTTGGCAGGGTCTAGATTAGTATCAGCACCCTAGAGTATCTAGAAAATGTGCAGAGTTCCATAAGTCTCTGGACAGACACATATAAGAAATGTGCATTCCACATAACCCTTGAGGTATCCAGCATTTGTGCTTCAGTGCTGACATATCCTAAAAAATCCTGATACACAAAATTCAGTGAAGGGGTTTGGTTGTTTTGGTTGTTTTCCAAACTTTGGCCAAAATTAAAGTCTGGTTGTTAAATATGGCAGTGTCAGAAAAATGAGTGATTTCAATCCAAACAGATCTGTCAAGGCCCTGTACTTTTAGTTGTACCTGTCTTACGTAGAAGGTTTGGACCTCAAGTCAGGAAAGGCATTTTTAAGGCCATTAGTTAAGATAGACATTCATAAGAATTAGCCAGTCATTCAGGAAACTTTAAATGATGGTCATGTTTATGTCAGCAGCCAGTTTATGTCAGTTTAATCCAGACACATGCAACAGAACAAGTCAGTCTAGCTTTATCAGAACCAACACAATTTTGCAACAGTTCATAGTACTTCATACCTTAGAAAGGTATTATGCAACAAATTATCCTTCTCCTGTTTGCTATCATTCCAGCATGGTGAAAAAGAAGATGATTGAGTATCTAGATTAGACTTCACCATACTCAATAGTCTTGCTTGACTGCAAACTGTGAAATTTAAAAAACAACCAAAAAACCCCTAAACCTGAAACATTTAAGCTAATATTTGAGTTACAAAGATAATCCAGTAAATACAGGCTGAAAATTTTTGAAGTTGTTATAGAAATCAGCTAACACACAGGTTGAGATAATACTATTAAATCAAATCATTGATTCTCCCTTTTTATTGTTTCAAAACAGAAACAAGCTCTGTTCTAATGTAAAACTATTCCAATATATGGCACAATAGCTCTGAAACAAACAAACCTCCAATCTAAAGCCTGTACACAAATTACAGAAAAATATGAATGGATTATCACTAACTCTCTCATCAAATATCTTTTCTTCTTTTCCAATAAAACAGAGGTGTGAAATCTCCTTCAGAAATGGTGCATGCATGCAAACATTTGAGATTCAGAAAATTCACTGCCAGAATATATAAAGACTGTTTTGGATTTCCACACATTGGAGTTGGTGGTAAAAGAGCAATAAGGTACACAGGGGACAAAATCCTCCCTGTGTCCCACATAAAACACGTAAGTCCCAAACTATGGTCCTGAAATCCCACATTCATTTGACACCTAACCCTGTGGGCACTTAAATTCCAGGGTTGCCTCCCTGTTTGTCTTGAAAGTGCCTCAGGTTCTTAGGGATTCACTTCCCCACATGCTCAGAGTTGCCTCAGTCTTCACGGGACTGAGTGTCGGGTGCCTGCTTCTTGCCCAAGTCTGACAAGGAGCTAAAAACTAGGTATGGCTTGGCCTGAATCTGCTGGGACTCCCTGTGGTTGCATATTTGGATCTTAATTAACTCATGCTCTAACAGCAGGCTCCATACAAAATGCCATATTGGCTTCTATTTTTTTCCAGGAGTTCCAGGTGTGATGTAGAAATAGTGATGGAAATGGTAGCCTTAATTTGGGAAAATCCTACCTACAGGAACACATTCTATCTCACAGTCATGTCACCAGTAATGTTTGTTTTCTGGCCCAAAAAGGGACTAGAGGTTTCCTGGCCACACCTGAAAAGAGGAGTGAGTCCCATTCCATGCCTTGAAAAAAAAAAAAAGGACATAAATTAATGTCCTCAGTAAATTATCAGGTGGGATACACACAGGGTGGGATGTGGGTGATCACCCCTGGGGATTAAAGACAGCCTTGAAAAAGCAACTAAATATTAGGACCAGGAAGAGCCAAGGCTAGAAACTAAATTAGTTCAGGAACATGGCAGCCAGAATTGTAGCAAGAGTAATATATGGGAAGCCAGGGAAGCAAAGAGACCCTTAAAAAAATAGCAGGGCAAACCCCTTAAAGGTGAGCAATTCCATGTCACAGGGGAGGACTCGGAAAAACGGCGAGAGCTTGACTGAGAGTGGGACTAAGAAATCTGGAAGCAAGGGGCAGTGATGTGGGCTTCAACCAAGCAGTAAATTTGGAAGTCAAGCTTTTCTGGGATTGCCTTATGTACCTGGTAGGTGGGGCAAACCATCACCCAGGCTCCAAGGGCGATCATTATTGGCGTGCCAGTTGCCATGACTTACCCTGCTCTGTCTGGCAGCTGCATGGCTGGATTGCCTGGGGAGACACACAGGGGAGCACACAGGCCCTGGAGCTCAAGTAGATGGAAGCACCTCAGGCTCTGAGGGTATTTTGGAGTGGGAGTGAATTTACATAACCTCATGCTCCGAATTTGATCTTGTACACACTGTGTGATTACTTCAGGCAGCAATTTATATTTCCATGTTGGATGCTTTTGGTCTTATTTTAAGTTGTCTGGTTCCCATCGTGGTTCAATTTGGGATCTTTGGTATTTTGGTTCATCTGTGAGCTAATACCTCTCTTGAAAGCATGCAATGTCCATCTCCTAGGTGCTAATTATTGATCAGATAAGTCAAAAATGGATGTGACTCTTAATTTATAACCCACTTATTCATGAATAGTTCTGCCAAACCCTTTGATACTCTAAGATTTTTATTCTGTAAACTAAGCATTCCACAGCAGATAGGTGGGGATAGAATTCTTTATGGGAAATTAGCATGTTCAATTAATCAATTCAATATTAGCATGGTTTCTTATTATTATTACTTTTGCTGTAACATGCCAAAAATTTATCTGAGCCTTTATCTGAGTTGCTTGTATATTTGCATTGATGAAAAGTGTAATATAGAACTCCCTGCTACACACACACCTCCTGTCAGCTACTAAAGAAGAGTCTTTCAACCCATCTTTGGGCCTTTAAGGAGTCTTTTGCATTACAATCCTACAGCTCAAGGGAAGGAAACAAAATAAGTCATGTGTACAATCCGTGGGGTTGTGTAACTTCAGTGCTCACCCATTAGAAGTGTCCCAGAGCGATGCCAAGCTGTAGCACGTGGTCTTTGACTTTAACATGAAATTTTATAGTGCTAACCAGAGCCTTTGTAGGTTTTTTTACAAGTAAACTACTTCTGCATCAGTTACTACCTCCACATAATACTCCCATTGTGATGCTAACAGTGAGAGTGCTCTGTTTGGTTTCAATGCCAGCTAGGTTCAGCCCATAAGTCCAGGCAGATGGCCAAATAGATTTCACTTATGAAATGTTCAGGAGTTCCCAGTGTGGAATATTCCTCTTTTTCTTGCTAATACATCCATGCCAGTAGTTTTCATTCCTTCTCCAATCAGTTGACATGGGAAAAAAAAAAGTCTCCCAGAAAATTTCTTTCAGGGGTTTTCTTCTCTGTTACCTGCCAGGTGCTTTTCTCATTCTGTTAATAACAATCCAGTGTTACTTTTCATTAATGATAACTATCTTTCACTGAAGTGCAGTGTCAGTACAAAGCCAAGATAACACCTACAACTCACCTACAAATCACTTAATTCTTGCTCTGAGTATCCAATTTTGTTCTTTTGCCCACTTGTAAAAGATGAATGTTTCCTCTGTGCGTTTTTCAACTTACAGTTTCTTGAAAGCTTTTAGTCTTTGGACTTACCAGTTTGCATAAAGAGTTAAAATAAAGATTTTGAGTCTGGTCTCAAGCTGAGCACTAATATCTGTAAAATGCTTTATGTGTGCTATGTCAGGGTTGGTTCAATATGGTGTTTATTTGGCATCTGAAGTTGTTCAGTAAGTATTTTTTCCCTCCTCAAAGCTCTAAGAGGGGAAGATAAAATAGCTGTGAGAAAACAGGCTATACAACTAGTCTGAAACAAATTGTGTGGATGCTACTCAGAGGAGAAAACATTCCACATTGTGGCTACTTTTTTTCTTTCCCATCTTAGTGGGAAAGGAGGAAGGAGGTGGGACATGCTGCTCCTCATGGGAGCAGAATGCCACTGATTGGCAGCATCATCAATGCCACTCTGTGCATCAGGGGCTCCAGCCTCCTCTGGAGTTGATTAAAAGAAAAAAAAAAAAGTGAATTCTAGCACTCAGTTCTCCTGTAGTCACAATTTAAAGGTATACTAGTAAGACCATAAATTAATTCAATTAGAAAAACACCACAAATTAACATAACAATGAGGCATTAGGAATATAATACTGACAAACTGTTAATTTACTGCTTAATATTAAGATGTGCTTATGTTTTCCTGAGCAGATATAGCTTGGCTGAAATGTATTTATTTCCAGGCTAATATTTTATGGTTCTGTTTCTCTTGCTTTCCAGTTTTGCACTGGTTAGTGTGCATAGTACTGTGTGACTGTGTGCAAACACTTTCATGCTTGGCCAAAAGCAAAGCTATAGGTCATGTTCTTCTCTGGTCTCAATTTTTGATTATTATCTAGGTTGAAATTAATTTGTCATCTTAAAGAATGATTTTTAATTTGACTAAATCAGCAATGTCATTCTATTATATTTTCATGGAGATATATCAGCTAGCATGGCTTAAGTTAGGATAGGATCTTTCTCTTTTAATTTTTAAGAAGGAAGGTTGAAACTACCAGGAAATTTAAAATTAATTACTTCATAAAGATTCTAGGTATATTACTAATCAATAGCCCTGAAAATTAGATACATAATTACCATTTATGTATTATTGCTCATACTGACTAACAGATGAGCTTAGAAATGGACAAGGATGAAGGAAGGTAGGTCCCTCTCTGTCTTCAGCAATTTACAGTCTAGAGCCAATGTGCTAAAGAATGAAATGTAAGCACAGCTGATTAAATTGCTATGGAATATGAGCATCCTGTGACAAATCCAACAGCTATCCAGTCTTCTGTAACCTAGCTGGGTGCTAAAGAATCTGCAATTAAATATTAAGCTGACCAGATGTAATTAAAAGCATAACTGTTCTTATGTATCTGCAGATAATACAGGAGCACTACTAGGAAATTGAAACTGTTCATAGTTGTGTTTACCAGTCACTTCTTCCTCCGGGATATTACACAGGGTCTATAATACAGATCCTTGAACACCATCAGCCTCTGTGCAGCATCAGCTCTGCCCTCTTTCCAGATGAATATAAACCTTGCACTGTCCTGTGAAAAGTTATCCAAAGAGGAGGTGTTGAAACTGCCTGATGAAACAAACCAGTTATTGTGAGTCCTGGGGAGGAGAAGCACGAAGTAGTAGAGCTGTTCATCAGCATTTGCTTTTCCCAGGATAACCAGTTGCGATTACAGAGAATAAGGATGTAATATTTAAAACAAACACAGAGAGTGACTGTGAGAATGTGGGTCAGTGAATTTCTACTATTAATAAACAATAATTAGGGAGTTATCTATCAGCTGTTCCACAAAAAGATAGATGAGGGAGAATGCGTAAGCTAAGCTAAGTCCTTATAAACATGCCCTTCCCAATAAGTTATCAAGGCAATTACACTATTATGGGTTCAGGAAAAGAAAGATGAACAAAAAGAGTAAGAGTAATCAATATGAGATGAAACAAGGAATGGACTTACTTAAACGTCTCTAATAAGATTATTCTTATTTAAGCTATTTCCTTCTCTAGGGGCCAGAGTGCCCATCTGCAGGTCAGACCTGCTGTCAGGAAGCTGATTACTTGTCCTGGGCCCTGGTGCAGGACACCACAGAAGGACCAAGAATGTGTTTGGATTATTGCTGTCTATTACTGCCTTTTCACCGTTACTGTGTGCTTCTTACCCATCTGGACACAAGTGTTGCTGCCAGAAGAGAACTTGAGCAGATCACGGGTAACTGCAGTGCTCTGAGCTGTGGTAAAGAGACAAGGTGGTGTTCCTCTTTCCCCCTACCATGAAGGACATGGGCTTAATAGGAGAGGATGTATTATGCAGATCAAAGCCAGTGTAGCTGGTGTCACAGGGAGAGCCTTTGACTTCTATGTCCATGGATTATTTTCTGGGAGTGAGGACTGGTGGGAAGTGATGGCAACAGCATAAGAAAGAAAGGCGAGAGCACCTTTCCCAATAGTCTTGCTGTTGAGAAAGGCAGGCTCATCAAAGTATGCAGATCAAAGCCTAAAGAGAAGTGGGAAAACAGGTTCAATTTAAGATGCTGAGGGAAGCAAGGAAGGTACATGGCAAAACCCTGAAGTTCAGGGGAGTGGACTTCAGCTTGGTCAGGCAGTGGGTCAGCAGGAATCACTGGGGAAACAAGAAAGAAAAAAAAGCTGGTCTTCAAATCAAATCTCCTTGAAGCACTATAATGGCCCATTGTGATTGCACAAGAAGATGGGAAGATACAGCGGGAAGATTGGCTGAAGAGGAAAGTTCTAGTTGAGCTTAGACATAGAAAGGGGGTTACCAGGAATCTAGCAGCAGCACTCAGGCATTCAAGAGTCAAATTAGGAAAGCCACACAGCTGGGGTCAAAACCACCAAGGAACACAGAGGACAACAAGAAGAGCTTCTACAGATAAGCAGCCCTGAAAGAAAGATGAAGAAAAACGTAAACTTTCTGCTATACAGTGCAGGCAAGATGCAAAGGATGTAGTGACAAATTGCATAGAAAAGACTGGAGTACTTAATAGAAAAGTACTGGAGTAGTTGTTTGCCTTGTTTTTTTACTGCCAAGGTCAGGTCTCTGAGCCTAGTAGAAAAATTGTGGGGATTGAGGCACTAGCCATCCTACAAGAAGGTTAAATTAGGAATAAATTAAGTATTTCTGGACATAAGCAAGGTGCATTCATAGAGGTTGAGACAGCTGATGTGTTTGTGAGGCTCCTCTTTGTAATTCTTGAAAGGCTGTGACAACTGGGGGAACTCCCTAGTTGCTGGTAAAAGACAAGTGTTACATCAATATATTTTTTTTTAATCAAGAAGGAAGGTCTACAGCATGGTCAGGTCCTGGGAAAATGAAGGAACAAGTCCTCCACATTTTAGACACATGAAGGACAGAATGATGACTGGAATCAGCCAGCAGAGATTTATCAAAGTTAAATCATCCTTGACCAACCTGATTGCCTTCTATGATGAAATGGCTGGCTCCATGGATGAAAAGAGAGTAACAGATGTAGCTTATCTGAAGCAAGACTTTCAACACTGTCTTTTGTAGTGTACTGGTAGCTAAACTGAGGAGATGTGGACTGGATGAAGGTAGTGAAAAACAGGCTGGACTGCCAGGATCAGAGAGTAGTGGTTAATAATTCAATGTGTATTGGGTTTTTGTGACAAGGTTTTGGTAGCAGAGGGGCTACGGTGTTCTTCTCTGGGAAGGTGCTGTAAACTTCCCCCATGTCCTACAAAGCCAACACCAGCCAGCTCCAAGATGGACACACTGCTGGCCAAGATCAAGCCTATCAGCAATGGTGATAGCAGATTTAAGAAGGGGAAAAAACACTGCAGAAACAGCAGCAGAGAGAATATGTGAGAGCAACAGCCCTGCATACACCAAGGTCAGTGCAGAAGGAGGGGGAGAAGGTGCTCCAGGTGCCAGAGCAGCGATTCCCCCACAGCCCGTGGTGCAGACCATGGTGAGACAGAATGTCCCCCTGCAGCCCATGGAGGTCCATGGTGGAGCAGATATCCCCACCTGCAGCCCCTGCAGGAGCCTATGCCAGGAGGACGCCCAACGGAGATCGTGGCCTGTGGTAAACCTACATTGGAGCAGGCTCCTGACAAGGCCTGTGGTCCCATGGAGAGGAGTCCATGCTGGAGCAGGTTTCTGACAGGACCTGTGGTCCCATGGAGAGGAGTCCATGCTGGAGCAGGTTTCTGACAGGACCTGTGGTCCCATGGAGAGGAGTCCATGCTGGAGCAGGTTTCTGACAGGACCTGTGGTCCCATGGAGAGGAGTCCATGCTGGAGCAGGAATGCTGGCAGGACTTGTTACCCTGTAGCAGACCCATGCTGGAGCAACCTATTCCTGAAGGGCTGCACCCCATGGAAAGAACCCAGGCAGGAGCAGTTCATGGTAACTAGTGAGCGATCTCTCCCTGTCCTTATGTTGACCCATGATCTTTTCTTTACATTCTCTCCCTGCCCAGCTGAGGAGGGGAGTGACAGAGCGGCTTTGGTAGGAACCTGGCATCCAGCCACAGTCAACCCATCAGAATGCCACGAAACATGTTTATTTATCATTGAACTGGACAAGGAGCAGGAACACACACTTGTTTGGGTTTTGGGTGATACAAACTAGGCAGGGTGGAGTGATTGATATGCTGAGGGGCTGAGCTGTTATTCACAGCAATCTCAGCAAACAAGAGGATGCAAGAATCATGGAGTTCAAGAGAGGCAAATTCAAACTCCTTTGTAAGCAAGGAAATCAGGCATACACTGGGCTATGTTAGACACGTAGCCAGCAGCTCAAGGGAAGTGATTTCCAACTCAGCTCCATCAGCACTGATGAGGCCACTGGTAATTATACTTCTCATGGAATAAGATAGACTTTAGGATTTTTACTTTTTTTCACCATCAACTCGAACACCCATTCTCTTATTTTACATGCATCTTATTCTTACTTTTTCCCTGAGAAATCAGTAATTTAATTGCTAACTCATATAACAAATGTTGTTCAAATACAACCAAGAGGAAAACCAGAAAAACTTTCATCCAATATTGATTTTAAATCTACAGAAAGGTCTTTGTAGGTTTAAATCTCCATAACAGCGGATAAACAAAGATATATCAGAGCTTTGGAACTGGAGTTATTGACACTTTAGTACTACAAAATTATCAAAGTGAATTTTGAATCACTAAGAAAAATTTTTCCCTGGGTAAAACCACTGAAGACCATCCAGTCATATTAAAAAAAAACCCAAACTTTATCTGCAATAGAGAAATCCAGTGTTTTATTACAAATCAGTACTATTTCTTTTCAGAAATCTAAGGAAAAAACTGGCCTACATCAGATGTAATAAGACACATGTGTTTACTGAGAGTAGAAAATTACTTTTCTGAAGTCTTGATGACTTGGATGGGTAAAAACTATCTGGCTGTTGTCTTTGTGTCACACTTGGCACTGTGTTTATCCATGAAGCTGTATGATATTTGGTACTTTATTGCAAGAGTAAGTCAGGTTTCATAATATAGCCAATAGACCAGGTTGTAACGAGTCTAACTCAGATGCTTGGAACTATGCAGTGTAATACAGAAAAGGAATGAAGTCCTTATTGAAATGATTTTGATATAGAGCTGTACAGCAAGAAGTGTTCTTACCAAGGTATAAAAGATTACTTGTCAACAAGCAGCAGTTAATTCTGGTTTAATTTCTGGGAGTTCCCAAGTGCTGGGTGACACATGGGTGCTTAGTGTCTTCTTGTACTGAGGGCTGGACTGCCCACGTCTCAGTAGTTGACATTTCAATGGTATTAACAAGGTAGGTTATTGGTGAAACCTCTCCTTGCCTAAAAGTAAACAACCTAAAGGCTGTTCCATTTTCCAAATAGCACAGGATTATTGTATTATCTTCCTTCTACTTTTGTGTTACTTTCTGGCTGTGCTGTGATTCAGCACTAAGTTAGTACTGATCCTTGGTCATAAATGACTAAATTTATGTATCAAACATAGATGGAGCCAAACCTGTCCCATACTGAGATAGTACTGACAAAGCCATTAACCTTTTTGTCAGTATTCCCAACAGAAAAAACAGATGTGTCAGGAATCATCATCCTACCACCTTTTGAATTCCCCTCTATGATAATAGAGAATAGTTGACAGAATAGGTATTACTTAGTTAACATGCAGAAGGGTAAAAATGGAGCACCTTCTCCCCCTCCTTCTGCACTGACCTTGGTGTCTGCAGGGCTGTTGCTCTCACATATTCTCTCTGCTGCTGTTTCTGCAGTGTTTTTTCCCCTTCTTAAATCTGTTACTTAGTGAACATGCAGAAAGGTAAAAAAACAGCCCATTGTTCACTTAGCCCACGAAACCATGGGCTAAGTGAACAATGGGCTGTTGGCATTTTCAATATTTTAAAAAAGAAAGCTTATGATCTAATCTATGTCCATAAGAAATCTCCACATGTACATACTGTGAAATTTTAAAAGGTGGTATTTCCCTTCCTCCTCACTAAGACCAAGATGTCTTCATGAATCTACAATGAAGTATCAAAACCAAGAAATTTTATTCAAAATAAGTAATAAGTGGCAGACCTAGAACTAGGATTTCCTAATGTCCCGTCACTTGGTTTAGTAGTAAAAGATTTTTTTGATAGTCTGAAATATGATTTAGGAATTTTAATTTTGAACTAAAATAGTAAATGGGGATTGCAGCTAGATTATCTTCAAGGTCCCTTTCCAGTGCAAATAATTCTGTGATTCTATGAAATCAACAAAGTAGAAAAGAGTTAACAACTGTGAGGGAAAGCTAAGAGAGTTGTCAGCATACCTCAGTTATTTAGACAAGAAAGAGTTTAAAACCAGTCTAGAATATTTACAAATACATTTGTGGTTATAGAAGACAAATATTAGTAAGTGAGGAGAGCGTGAAAGAAGAATTACATCCAGATAAGAGTGATTTTTTTTTTGCTTTCACAAACTTAAAAATTAAAATTGTATCTGGAAAACATTAAGTGTCATCTTGTAATATTTCCAGGAAGTTGTCAGATGAATGAATCAGCTTCTCGTGTAATTAATCAAATTAACTCAACTCTTCACTGGGAGTAGGCAACCATGAACTATTTAGCTAGATATAAATAGCAGCTTTATGAGTTTCATTTGACTCTAAGTCACTGTTGCATATTAAAAGGTGTACATTAAGGATTCTCACAATCTGGTTTTGTTTACACACTCAAAAGACAATAGCTAGAAAATTAAAGTATGTTTTGCTTTCTACTGAAAATGGTTAGGGAACTGAAGGGGAAAAAAAATAGTGATTGCTGATCATTTGCTAATAAAACAACACTGGAACAGGTAAAGTTTCACATATCTGTGTGTTTTGTCAAGCATTTAATGGAGTCTGGGCTTTACAGACTGTGGAGCCAGGACTGAATAAATGAAATATTTTCTCCACCTGCCAAGGGTATTTGTTATACATCCATTTATGTATAACTTCCATAAGTAGATACATTACATACTTACAAACTATCCTTACTTTGTGGTATGTTAGGTGACATAAAATATCAATTCTATAAAAGCAGCATTAAATTCATTCCATGTCATGGAAGCAATGAATATCAGTAATCCCACTTCCAGCAAAATGCAGAGGGAAATATTATTTCATGTTTTATTTCAGGTCACTTTACAGCAATCAAATGGTGGCATGATTTGCCTTTACCAATATGTTCTAACTTTGTAGTTACTCCCACTTTGAGAAGGGGTGCTGGCCTGGATGTCAGGGAAGAACTCCAGAGGTCCCTTCCAATGTAAATTATACACTGATTCTGCTTACAAATCTTCATCTGCACTACCATTACACAAAAACATAACTGCCCACAAATATGTAAACAATCTGTTCCATTTATCTTATTTTTATTAGAACTAATGCATCTTTAATTATAATCTTGTTTGTTACAAGCATCTTCACATTCCATGTGCACTCAATAACAGGTATTTTGATTCAGCTGCCATTAGGCAATGACTCATTGTGTGTTGTCTCATGATGACGTTTAAAATGAGGGAATACTGCTTGAGGATCTTTGGAATTGGAAATATGTTTGTTGAGCTCTTCCCCTTCCAATTTAGACCAGTCCACTGTGCCGAGTGACAGTGCAAATTAGATAGCAATGTGGAAAACAGTATGTGAAAGAGGTAATTCTCTTTTTATTGTGCTTATTTTGACATTACATCCTAGCAGTTATTTTTAATGTCGGATTTGGATTCTTTATTTATAGTCACAATAACAGCAAAGCTAGCATTCAATTCAGGTTTAGTTTATTTGTTCAGTAGTCACATTATATCTCATCTACAACCAACTTTGTCTCAGTAGCAGAGCCTCATTCACCTACAGAATTATTGTCTTCAAAATCTCACATGGGCAATGTACCTTGCTGTATCTGTGGCTGGCAACTACACCAGCACAATGTTTAAATAGGAAGATAATTTAAGTAGCAAGTTATCTCACTTTATAACTTGACTGAATTCTATTCTCCACCTGGCTTCTTGTATCTAGATCCAGCAAAAGACTTGGGTGCTTGATGGAATTCAGTTTTCAGCCTATGAAGTGGAATCCATAGGCCTGAGTCAGGTGCCTATGTTCCTTATATTATACACAAGAGAAACATGCAAAAGTAAATGTTTAATCTACTTGGTAGTCACTGTAAGTAATCAACAGAATGCTGATTGCACAGTCTAGCAGGCCAACGTTGTGCTTCAAGAACTGCAGTAGTGGGGGTTAAGACAGACCTCAGGAGGTGAGCACAGGCAGCATCAAGGAGTCACATCCTAACAGGATCACTGATATTAGCTTGCAGACTCCTCCCTGACTGTGAGAAAATAAATGACCTGGCATTACCTTTCGTGGTGCTGCTACAATGATCAATCAAACCCTTCAGCCTACAGATCCTACCAAAACCACCCTTTTCTATAGGAGAGCTCTGAGGAGCTCATAGGAGGAAAGGGCAAAGACTAACCCTGTGCTTCTCCTTGATTTCCTGTAGGGATATCCATATGTGCAAAGCTTTCTGAAAGCTTGCAAATGATGTAATGAGGAAAAATCTCTGTAAAAATCTTGCTCTTTTTTGTCTGTTTGGTCAGGGTTTTCTGTTTGTTTGTTTGCTTTTCCAGTAGTGCTGGCATCTCATAGCATCCTCCTGAGACTGGTTTCAGCAGACCTCTAACAGCATTAAGGGGGTTCCTTGCAGAAACACACAGAGAAGCTTTTAGTAAATGTGCAGTGCTTGTGGGTTGGATGTCTCTAACTGTGGAATCAATTCTGTGCATAGCTCCTGCCATTCCAGGTTTGCAAGACAGTAATTTCCACCCCATCCACACTAGTTAAAACTGTTCTCAGTGCACAGAAAATACTTCTGGAGGAACCTCTCTCCTTCCATCATCATGCCAAACACATGCAAGGTGAGTGTAGTTGCCTATAATCAGAAGTGTAAGGGAACTGGTCCCTTCAGAGCATAAAGCCTTGCAATATCACATGTGCTCTGTGCCTTCTTCCCCTGTCCTTGGGGCAGGCCATACCAAATACTAAGTTTTCTCCAGGTTTACAACATTTACCTCCTTTTTAAACCCATGTGTCACAGAAAAATTGAGAGAAAAGGCAAGGAAAGCTTCCTTGTGTATGTCCCAAATCACAAAAGTGCCATAGCTTAACTTTTTGCTTATAGAGCAGTAGCAAAAGAGATATTTTTTTTATTAGGCCTCATGTTTGGAATATTATGTTTTACCAAAAAGAGGTGATCATGATGATCTCATTTAAACTGGGAAAAAATTAAAATGAGCCTGTCAGACTTTTCTAATCCTTCAGATGACTGAAAAAGTACTAGAATTCTGCAAATCATACTGTTGGCTCAGCAACACACAAACTTATTAAAATGCCAGCCTTTGGGTAAACCCCACCGAAAGTCTGTAATAATTGCAGCTAGTTCCCGAATTCCCGAAGACTCCTTCAGCAGCCGTGGCCACTGCATGACATCTGGTGGCCACAAGGCAGCACGGCCAGAACGTGGCACTACTGAAACTGCCACCCGTGCATCGTCTAAAACTGCCCTGTATCGGCTCTCATCCCACTGAGATGGGATCCCACACCCGCTCTGAGATGTTCGTTCGCTCGCTGCTGTTGTACACTTTGCCAGGGAACAACCCAGCCCGGACAACTGCTAGTGTGTAGCACAACAGGATACAAATCTTCCTTGGGAGTTCTCATGCTCCCCGCCACCAGGGTCGGTCTTCCCCTGCACTCCTACAGTTGTAGGACGTTGAGATGGGGATTTGCAGAGCAACAGAATTGTGGGAGATGTTCTTTGAAGTGCACAGGTGGAATTCACTGTGGAATTTATCAGCATCTACCGAGCTGATAAAAACCAATCCAGAAGGATGCTTTGGTATGCAAGAGGTGTCATTGGTGGCAACAGGTACTCCTCACATGACCATGGTATAAAATCACAGAATTATAGAATATAAAGGATTGGAAGCGTTTTAAATATCTAGTCCAATCTGCCCTGCCACGGGTAAGGACACCTCTGACTGGACGAGGTTGATCAAAGCCTTATCCAACTTGGCATTGAAAACTGGGGCATCCACAGCCTCCCTGAGCAACCTACCCTAGTGCCTCACTACTCTCACAGTAAGGGATTTCTTCCCAATACCTTAAATAAATTTCCCATCACATATCCTCTAAACAGAGAGAAGCATAGTTCTCCCAAGAAAATCCTGGGAAGCTGTGTAAAAGCTGTAAGAAACTTAGAAAAAAGAATTCAAACAATTATTATCTTTCTTTCTGTAACCATTGTTTATAGATATAGTTCTCCAAAGTGTGCTGTTCATAGTTCACCAATAGTATGAGAAGTTTTCACTTTGAGACCAATCAAGTATCAGCTTATCAAATCAGACTATAAAAGTCACAACTTCTTCCTAATAAACAGATTCTATTTCACCTTCTGATGACTAGAGTCATTCCTTCCATCCCTGACTCAACAGCGTCATCCCATCTTTCACTTTGTCCCCATTCCTCCTTGTCCTGTCACCACAGTTCCTGACCCAGAGCGCCTTTCTGGCTTCCCAGCAGGCTCCCTCAGATACTGCAAGGTTGCCATGAGGTCTCCACACAACCTTCTCTTCTCCAGCCCCACCTTTCTCAGCTTGTCTTTGTAGGGGAGGGGCTCCAGTCCTCTCAGCAACTTTGTGGCCTTCTCTGGACTTGCTCCATCTATCACCGCGGGTAAGATTCTGCCACAGAAAAAGTCACAGAATATTCTGGTTTTGAAGGGACCCATCGAGTCCCAACCCCTGGCCCTGCACAGACACCCCATGAAGTCACACCATGTGCCTGAAAGCATTGTCCAAGCTCTCCTTGAACTCTGTGAGCCTTGGCGCTATGATTACTTCCTTGGGCAAGTAGAAAAAGAACAATCGGGAGAGAGATTAAGTGCTCAAAATCCTCCAACGCGCGGTCCATCGGCTGAGCGGCCCCGCCGATGCCTCAGAAGGGGGCCCATGGCCGGCTCCGGTACGGCTGCGGCCCTGCGGCTCTCCGCCGCCAGCGCTGCCGCTGCAGCACCAACAGCGCTCTCGGAGCAGCTGGGGACCGGTTCCCGGAGTGGCTGCAGGACCGGCTCTGAGAGCGGCTCCCGGCTCCTGGAGCGGCTCCCGGCTCCAGCCCTCCCCCGGCCGCCCGGCCCCGCCCCGCCGCTTCCTGCTTCCGGCGCCGGCGGGGGCGGGCGCGCGGGCCGGGCGGAAGCCCCGCGGCGGGCGGCGCGTGCGCGGGGGCGTGGCGGCGGCGGGGGCGCGGCCGCCGCTCAGTTCCTGCCCCGCGCGCGGGCGGGCGGCGTCGCCGGTCGCGACAGAGGTAACGGCACGGCCCGACCCGCACAGCATGGCCCGGTCCGGCCCGGCCCGCACGGGCCCCTCGGCGGGGCTGCCCGCCCGGGGCCCCCCCAGGCCCGGCCGCTGCCCGGAACAGCGCGCCTGGCGCAGCCGCCGCGGCGCTGCCCGGTCCGGCCCCATGGGGCGGGAACGCCGCTGATTCACCTCGGCCGGCTGCCGGCAGGGAAGGAGGGAGGGAGGTCGACAGACGGACCGACAGATAGACGGATAGATAGACGGACAGACCGACAGATAGACGGATAGATAGACGGACAGACCGACAGACCCTGCGGGGCCTGTCCGGGCGCCGGGTCTCAGCGCGGCGCTTGGCGATGCTGGGGCCCGTCCTGCGGCCTCGGTGACCCCCGGGCCGGTCCCTGCCCCCGGCGGAGAGCCCGGCTCGTTTCGGTGTCCGTGTGCGGCCACGGGCTCTGCCCCGGCACCGCGGCCTCTCGGGGTACCGGGAGCTGCCGGGCGGTAACGGGAAGGGACCTTTGGCTCTGCGGCTGGGGCATGATGCAGCCTTAGGAAATGCTCATTTATGTTTCACTCCTTATCCACCATGTGTTTGTAGCTGGGAACTTAATTCATCCCGTTCTTTGTACCAAGTGATGCGTTTAATGCCCCGGTGAGAGGGTTGGTCAGCCTGCAGGAACGTAGCTATGGGAGAACCTTTAGCAAGATGTATTTTATTTGCAGTCGTCTTGACTTGTTTTCTCTTGGGGGGGGGGAATGGGTTACATTTGTAGCTGAAGAAACAAATTGATCTACATGTGCTTCACTGTCCATTGGAAGAATGACAGATGACAAAGATGTACTTCGAGATGTGTGGTTTGGGCGAATACCGACCTGCTTCACTCTCTATCAGGATGAGATAACTGAAAGGGAAGCTGACCCCTACTATGTGAGTATGACAAAGGTAGTCACAAATAGTCCAAAGCCGTGGTTATGTTTGTTTCCTTCATTCTCTTCATGTGTACTACTGCATATTGTGAAAAAAACCCGCTTTTTTCTTCTTATTCCTGGTAGCTTCTGAAAGTAAACATACAACCATGCTGTGTGACTTCATCTTTCTTCACAGCAAGTTGTGTCACTAGTGAGAGAAACTTATCACTGGTCATTAAGATCTTTGAAAAAATTCTTAGGAAATCAATGAGTGACTAGGTAAAGGAGGAGGCTGGATGTGAGTTTGTATGTTCTTGGATAATGAGCAGTCAAAGGGAGAGAACTTCTATTAATACAGAAATAATTTAATTAGACTTAAGAAGTCTTAATATTTAAGGTTGGTCACCTGTGTAACACAAACTGCTAATGAACACTGGCTCTGTGGATGACTTCTGCTCATTTTCTTTTCTTTAAAGTCCAGTGGCCTGGACTTTAAAGAAATAAGAAAAACAACTGTAATGGCTAAAGAAAACACTGCCTGAATAGGATTGCTAGCTGATGATAAAAAAGGGATGATGGATGTATTTGAGCTATAACATGGAAGTGCCTTCCATAATGATGTATTTATTTATAGTGTTCTCATCAGTTTTCATTCTTTCAGCACCTAATAGACATGTAATTGAGAAAGAATGTTAGCTGATTCAGTGAAATGCAAATTTGAAATGTAACGAGTATATGGAAAGGAAATCTTGACATTTTAATTTTTTTGGGATTCTGAAACTTTTAAACCTTATCATATCCCATTCCACACTGGATGGATCTCTTTTTTTTTGTGTTCAATAGCATCTTTATAGCATCTTTGGGTCATCAGTTTCTCATTTGCATGTGTTGTTTTGAAACCTAATAAACTATTGGTGCTTTTTGTTCAGCAATAATAGTGCTCATCTTTGTATATTTTAGTTTCATCACTGCTGAAAGATAAGCACTGCGTTCATATTTATTGACCTATTGCCAAATACATCTAACCTAAAAGTCTGAGACTTTAAATTATACATATGAGCTAAAATATGTTTGCATATTTGTATAAGAGCTACTTGAAAGTTATGGATTTAAGTTTAGAGGCTTAGAGCCTTGATCTGTTTAACATTGGCTTGGAAAGCATGAAACCATGTTATCCTTGTGGTGTGGCCAGCTTTCTAAGTCAAGAAAATGGTTTTAAGGTCATAGAATTTCTTTTATTTACTCCATGTAAAGTGTGCACAAAAATTCTCAATGCTTATTTTTTGGTTTCTGCAAAATGTGGTTACTCACGGATAACAGTTCTAAAATTTTACCTTCTTAATTTTTCAGTTCATGTTGGAGCTGGTAATACAGCTTTGTGTCTTATGAGGGACCAATGATTTATAATATTATCAGGCAGAATAGCAATCAAGGTGTTAAGTCGTGGTATAGTTCTGATAGTTTCAGAGTGTGTTTGCATTAATGTTTTTGTTCAGATCTGGAGTGTGTTTGAAATAAGTCTTCATTCTTCCCACTTCCTGTGCCCAGGTTGGCATCACAGAGCAGTCAGCCCATGGGTTGAATCATTTTCATGTGAAGTTGAAGGAGCAGATGGGCTTCAGTTGCTAGTGGACATTTGGTGTATGGGAGCAAACTTGAGCTAAATCAAAGTAAAATTACGGGTAAAGTAGAAAACTACATGTAGTTAACATTTCCAGCCCTTGACATCAGCTCTTCAGCTTTACATGGCTCCTCTTACTTGTTAGTATAAATACAGCCTCTTTATTCCAGACTGCCTTTCATAAATGGAAAGACTGCATGGGAAGGAAATACTGGCATCATTAAGTTGAGAGAGGATAAAGGATTCTGCTCTGAGGAAGAGCTTTATGAAGATGAAGGATGACACAGACTTGGGGGACGAGGAGTTAGAAAAACAACTCCAAGTCTGTGGGATGGATTTTGGTTTTTGTGAGTGGTGTGACAGGAGAGCCCTGTCTGTCAGATGGGTTAGTGCAGCACAGGAGTTGAAGTTGTGTGTATCACCTTCTGGCACAGCACAGGGGTAGGATAAGTAATTTAAAATTAACTTGTCTGTCTTCTGGAAAGAGTGGTGACATAAAGACTGGGCAGCTCCAGTAAAACATTGTCCTGTGTCTTAATGCAGTCATGTGGGGTAGGTTTCTGCAGTTATGCTAGAAATGGATACATCAATTTTCTTTGGAATGTTTCAGGCAGATGGTTATGTTTTGAGTGGCAGCACATTTAGGAACAGTTTGCTTGAACTACTTTTGTTGCTGATTTATCTGGTTTTTCTCTCATCCTAAAATTGTTACGCATTTTATTTTAAAATTATAGACTGTTTGCCTCTTGCTGCAAGCAACAGTTAAAGAAGGATGAAAAAAGTATACAGGAAGCAGTGACTCATTGGCTGAGACTTGTCAGATGTATAAAGAACAAAATTACAGCAGGATACAGTCTTAGAATGATGCTCTGCCCCAGGGACTGGTCTTTAACAGGACCACTCTTTAGCTTGCTTGGTGTCAAAAGTATTATTTTGTTAAGATATATGTAGGAGAGAGCAACGTGAAGTCATTGCAAGATAGGATGTTTTGTTTGATCTCCCTTGACATTTTAGTGATTAGACCAGTCCAGTTCTTGTTAAATCTGTAATTTTTCTATTTTAGTGCTTTGCATGTAAAAATACTGCATGCTGTGCCACAAAACCTGTGGATGTTCCTGGAGAGGCACTCCTTACACAAAGTTATATTGCAAGCATTTACTTTGGCATTAGGATATCTTTGTTATTCATTTAGCCTCCTGGTTAATAAGAAAACATTCCTGGTTATTGTGATTAAATTCTGTAGCAATACATAGTATTCAAAAGGAAGGTGTTGAGATTTGTGTAGTTTTTGGGGATAACATTTAGAGATGGCTGCAAGGATTTATTCTGCTTAGTGATGAATTTGGAGATTTACTTCTCTTAATTTAATGAAGAGAACCCATGATCTTACTATCTTTCAGTGGGTGGGGAAAGGATATTAAAAGGGGTAACAAAGTGAAAATGTGTTTAAATTGCTCTTAAAGATCTCACTTAACAGATTTAGTATACTTGTAAATCTCTAAGATTAATAAAAGCTAGATAAATTAAAGCTAGAAAAGTGGTAGAATTAGATCCTTTCATTTCTCCTATGGAAGGGGATAACTGTATCAAGGTAAAAGAACTGGGAGGGCCAAAGAAAGAGTTCAGTAGGTTCTACAAGTGCTCAGCATCTCTGGAAACGAAGGAAACCAGGTAATTCCTGTAAATCTGATTAACTGTTGAGTTTTGTACAGTTGTACAGTTTTTGTTGAAGCCTGTTGGGAGTGCTGGCCACGTTCTGTTAAATTCAGTTGAAAGCAGTTTGGTTATTGTCTGTGTTCTCTAATTTTGTTGAAGTAGAAACTGGGTTGTTCTTTCACAATATAAACTGAAGTATAGTATTTTATGGAGGAAATTACGCAATCTAAAGGATTATGTGAAACACTGTTGCAATAAATAATGCTTTAATATATTTATCAATTCCAGCATGGCTGTGCTACATGCAGCGTGCTGAAAATTGGCTTTTGTAAGAGTCCTAGTAAGTCTCATCAGAGTACACCAGCATTCATTTAACTGTACATATCATGCAGAAATAACATGAAATTATTGCCAAAAATACATGGGTTTGATTGGTATAGCCTGGACTGTATTGTCTCAAGAACAATCAGTGAAGATATGCGCAATTAGGTAAATAAAGGATAAGCTTATGTCATTAAAGTACCAAACAATTCTTACTTGAATGTGCACATAACTTCATTGAATTTATGGAGTTTGTTTGCCTTTTAAAAATGAAGGCTGTGTTTTGATTACATTGCTCCTATGAAACATGGTAGAAACAATGTGATGATGGTAATAAAAGCAGCAGTTGGAAAAAGAAAACCATATGGTACATGAAAAATGGAGTGTTAACTGACATGATGACTGTGACAGGGGTGAGACTTGGCCTTATGTAATTTTATAAAACTGTGAAGTTTACCTGTGTCACAGATGTAACCTAATGCAGCATTATCAAAAAGATTAATCTGTTCTTCCAGGAACTTGATGTACTCTCCATACTTCTTTATGAATTGGGTATTTACAAATTGTATTATCAGGGCCAAAATATTATCTGATTTATATATCAAAGTGTGGTCTAGTTATTGGAGAAATTCTGGAAGAATGTTGCAGCAGAGATCAAGTTTTCTGTCAGGCAAAATATATCCTTACATGATTTAGGATGTCTGTACCACAGGCATTCACTTAAGGCCTAGCATTATTCTATATATAAGGAAAATATATAAGGTAAATACTTTAAGAAACAGCACTGGTTATGAGGAACACTAGAAAAGAAATGTTTCTCTAAACGTGTAGCATATAATCTAGATATACCTTAGGCCCATCTATTTTATTAATAATTATGAAGCAGAACTTTACAGGATGGATACTATTAATTTAAAATGTCTGCTCTAAAGTGAATTGATATTTTGAAGGGAGGTTACTAAATACTGAAAAGCATTGTTTGTTAATGCTTAGGGATTGATTTATCTCTAGTGAGTGTGCCACACAGTCATCAGTCAATTCACTGATTGGTACTGAGTGCTTAACCACTCCTGGGCATAATGCTTTAAAAAAAGAGGTGATAGGGAAGATGTTGCAAATAAAAATAGCACAACATTCTGATTTGGATAGTATACACTTGAGAAAAGAAGATAGTATATGACAAAGCTTGTTTCAGCTAATAAAATATTTACAATTTTCTTTCTGGTTTTAGTTCCCGGGTGAAGGTTAAATAGTAGTCTTGACTAATAGGTTAAAATGGCAAACCCAGTGCAAAGGAAATGGAAATTGACAGCTATTGGAAGTACAAACACTTGGAAACCAAACCCTTGAGCATCTAGTTTTCATAGGTTTTGTTTTTTTTTTTCCTTGTGTAGGAATTTTCATTTTGAATAATAGCTGATACACATTCTCATTCTTTTCAATTAGAAGTTATAATCTCTTCTTATGTGTTCATATAAAAAGGTTTAAAACCTCATTATTTAAATACAGAAAATCAGAAATTGAAGTCCACTGTTCTCCCCCCACCCCACTGAAAGAATCAAGAACTTAATTTTTTACTTTTTTTGGTGTTAATATATTGGATACTACTATTCTGCATCTTCTGTGTACATCATTTCATTGACCATTAAAAAGTAAACTGTTTCACCTTAAAAAGGGGAAGAAAAGAATGCCAGCTGAATATTGGTTATGAAAATGCATACTTGTTACAGATTTTTACTAGTTTAGTGTATTTTATTTACACTTAAAGCTTCTATAATTTTTTTTCAGTTGCTTTTGCCAAGGATAAGCTACTTGACACTGGTAACAGACAAAGTGAAGAAGCACTTTCAGAAAGTTATGAGACAGGAGGAAGTTAGTGAAATATGGTTTGAATACGAAGGTACACCACTGAAATGGTGAGTTTACTGAACTTTGTACTTTATGCACTTTATCATGTAGAGAGTTCCCAGGTTTAGCACAGTGTCAGTAGTTTTCCTAAAGTAATCACTCCTTTGGGCTTCAAACATAGCAATGGAGGAGAAGGTTAAGAAATGTGTTTTTTTGGGGAAAAACAAAAGGTTTAATGTTGAACTTATTTTTTATTATTCTGCTTGAATTTTTATTGTATGCATAAGACAGAGGTGTTGTGCTCCACTTACTGGTTTTGTTCTCATTGTTAAAATAATTCAGAATGCTTGTGGGTTTGGCTTTACTGTTGCTTGCAGTAGAATTGCCAAATAAATCTTCCTTTAACATATTCCACCTTCCTAAAGATGTGTAATAACACAGATAGGAAGTGATAATTTTGTAGTCTGAATGCAAACAGCTTATATGCATCACAGTAATAAAACATGAGTAGCCTTCACTGTTCACTGGTGTGATACGTGCTTGCACTGTAAAAATCTAATATTGATCTTCAAGGGTTTGTTGAATTCAATTAGATCAAGTTTACTGAACTAATTGCTGTTGATTCTGTTTTTATTTTGTCTTATAGTCTATTAAAAAGATCTTTTTGGGTTTTTAGTTTGTTGGGTTTTTTTGGTGAGAGGTTAGGGACTTGGACTGATATTGTTTCATTTAATTAATTTTCATAAATATTTTTCATCAGGTTTTCTACTTCTTTTGCTGTTAAAGAGTTTTAAATAAAATATTTTGAGAACTGCAGTGTTTCCTAGTTTTGTATAGACAGCATCAGCCATCTAGAAGGTATTTAGTATTTTGAATGAGGAAGAGATTTTTATCTCTTTTTATTTCTTGTTTCATCATAGGAAATAAAACTAGTGATTTTTTTTAATCTTACTGAACCTGGATTGTTTTGTGATTAGCAAGCATCACATCATGGAGTGCCTGTAGATTTGGTGATGCAGTAGATCTCTTATAGTCTTTTGTTTCCTTGAGACCAACCTAGTGAAAATATGTAAAGAGAAACCCATAAAAACAATCTCTTTGAGCTTTTATTTTAACTGACTGGCAAAACCATCTTTAGACATCTAAATAAATTATGTGGGATTTAACAGGAAATGGTGTCTTATGTGCCACAGTAATGTTGAGTCATGGATACTACCTAAATAAAAAGCAAGGTACCACATTTATCCCAGTGTGTTCATAATCCCAGGTAAATATTGGAAGAAAACTAGTTTTCACTGAAGTTGTAACAAGAAAGGAAAGAGAGGCTTTGTACTTCAACCACAAATAGATCCATATTTTCTGTAAGTTTTCAAATACCATGATGTTTAAAGTAGAATGAAAAAAACAAAACTGTACAATATAGGTATAGACTGAATATGTGGCTGGCAACTCTAAGATTAAGTGAAGAGTTATTAAATTCATTGAATGCAGAAATGAAAATAAATAGTGTAATGATGATCTGCTAATTAAGGCTCTCATCTTTCAGAAAAACTAAGCCTATTCTGCCAGGAACAGGCTTCCACTGATTCCAGTGGAACTGCTTTTCTAAGGAAAGTGCTATTTGTAAACCAGTATTTTAGGAGAATGGTAATCCCATAAAGAGCTGAAACTTCTTCTGGGGAAGACCCAAATACAAGAACTGGGAATTAGATTGAGCTAGTAGTTGGTAGAGAAAGAATAGCAGGCATTAATGTTTAGTCTTTTAAGCTATGACTTGTGCATTCAGAATAAAATAGAACTTGTTAATAATATTGTTTATTCTAACTATTTACTTTGCACTGTGAGGTCTTATTGCTTGCAGTCTGCAGTTTCATACCTAGTTGGGATGGAGTCTATATGTGTTCAGATCCAGCCCTTCCATTTTCCAGTGAGATTTTGGAGGAAGTCTGAAACATAGTTTCTACTTCAGGCTCTGCAGTGCTTGGGTCAAGTTCTTAGAGGAAAATGAAGCCCTCCAGGCCTGGAGTTACATGGGCCTGGGTTCTTTGTCCTGCTGAGGGTGTTGGGACAGGGGAAGATGGATTCTTTATCTGCAGGAGGTGGAGGAGGGTCTCTGTCACCAAGGTAAAGAGTTTCAGGAAGAGATTATCAGACTGTGCAGCATTAGAGACTACAGAAGGAAATGGATGAAATCTTAGACCCTCCTGCAGCTACAGGAGATTTAACCTACAACCACAGTGAAGGAGATGCAGTCAAAGACTGTGATTACTGGATTAGAAAACAGTCTCCTAAGATTTGGAAGAGCTGGAGGTTTATGACTTCTTGCAACAGGAGGAGTGTTACTACACCTGCATTTCTCTAAGTACAGCGTAGGTTCAGTGCTCTGGCTGCAGGTGAAGGACTGAAGGTGTTGTCCAGTAATGCATCTGATATGGCTGAACCTGAACTGTGTAGGGCACCAGGAGGAAATGAGAAGTTAAGTCATAAGTCTGTGTTTGGCTTACTGTCCTTTCTCCAGGAATTTTAACTCTGCCATTTCATGGTCACTGCAGCTAATGCTGCCACTGGTAATCACAACTCTTTTGTCTTAACAGATAATTAACAGATTTAGCTTTGGGTTATCTCTGGTTTATCCAGTGTCTGTATCAAGAAATCTTGACTACTTGTCAAGATTTGTTGCTTTTCCAGAAGATGTGAGAGATTAACAGGAACCAGGATCTGTGATGTAGACACTTACTAATTTGTTTAAAGAAGACTTTATCGTTTTTCTCACCTGGATTGCATGATCTGTTGCCCTTACTAGTGCCTCCTCTGTTCCTGAACCACAAGAACTCAACCAACCTGTTGTCTGTCCTATTAAGTTTCATACATCTAAGCTGCTCCCTGACATGGAAGACAACCCTCTGTCCTCATCTGCCCTGCCTACCTTTACTAAGCAGCTTATGTCTGTCCTTCCACAGCAGTATTCCAGTTGTGCAAGCTGTCTCACTGTACCTCAGGTAGCCCAACACTCTCCCAGTAATGCCATAGTATGTGCAACTCTAGTTTTTCCTGCTGGTTTCCCAAGCTACATGCACTTCTGTAGATACTTGTGGTGGGCTCTGTCCTCCCTTCTTTTATCACTTTGACATCTCCCTTGCAGCTATCACCTTTCACCACTTGCTATCCACCCGTGTCCATTCATTTCTATTTATCTGTGGGTTGTTATTTACACTTCTGTTGTAGGCTGGGCAACCTTAAGGCAAAGATACTTTTGTCTGTCTTAGGTGGATTCCATCTCTCCCTAGCAGTCCATTATCCCCAAAAAGTATCCTATGTCTGTAAAAGCCAAGTAAGTCCTTGCTGTTGCACCAGCTGCATAACGAGCTCCTGACCTGCAGACATCTCTGAACCTGTCTCCTTTAATGGCAAAATTGTGGAGATGCCTCCTTGCCCCTAGAACTTGTAGAGTCACCTTTGATGCTCTCAGGGGTTCTTTGAAGCACTTAAAATTTGTGCCCATGTGGGTAAACAGCAAGGACTAATAATCCAAGCAGAGGACAACTTTGCCAATCTGCAACTTTTCACCAAGCAGCAAACCTCTGCAGGTTAACAAGTGAAGTTGGCAGATGGGCTCTCTCTCCTGTAGGATGGAGTCTCATAGTGCTATGTCTGCTTCCTCTGGCTGTGGATGGATGTGCTGTTCAGACAGCTCTGATGCTTCCTCAGAACTTCCAGCCTCTTGTCTGACACTGAAGCACTGCCAGTGGTTGGAGAAGGCCTGCCCTCTCTTGGCCAGAGGTTAAGGAAACTTTTCTGTCTGTCCCTCTGGGAGCTGCTCTGGCAGTCACACACTTGGACCACCTGAGCTGGGACAGGCCCCTTTGCAGCTGGCGGCTCCAGGGAGCGATGGGTGCCTCGCTTGGCTCCCTGCACACCCCACACCCACACAGCCAGACAAGGTTTCCTTTCCTGCTCAACCCTTGGTTTCTCATAGCAGAGCCTCTGGATCCTTAAAAGAGCTTAGTCAGGTGTAAAAACAGAATAACAGCTTGGGCTGGTGTCCCTGAGCCAGGACCCCAAACCAAGGAACCCCTGGGCTTTTATACCCTCACAGTCTGTGTGTGATAGTGTGGGGTTTTTCCTCTGTGCCATTGGCTCCTGCCCTGTCCCTGAGTGTCCAGTCACCTGGCAGGGCTGCAGGTCCCTGTGCCTTTTCCTGTGCAAAGGGTCAGCACCAGCTTTGGCCTCTTGCTTGGGGCTCCCATCACGTGGAGCTCAACCTGCAGCTCCCTCTGCAGCTGCACTCTGAGCTACTGGCACTGAATGGATTCCTCAACACCAGAGTTCACACAAGTCTGGTACTCCCAGACTCCCTGTGAGTCCCCACTGACCACTTCAATGACTGCTGACACTTTCTCTCCACATTCTCACTCTGTGAGATCTTGGTGAAGATGCCATTAATCTCTTTGTATTCCCTGGTGCTGTGCAGCCCCCTGACTTCCTGCAGCTCCTTAGCTTGGTGACATAGCTCCTCACTGGTGTGCACTTCCTCTAGGCAAGGACATTTCCTCTGCTTGCTCCAACCCTCAGGAGAGGCCCCAGGCTCTCCTGGCAGCTTGAAACCTGGAGAGCTGCAGCCTTTCTCAGGAGCCCTCCCTGAGTGGTGCCACTCTGTGCTGAAGTAGTTTCTTCAGCAGATGCTAGGGGATGACACCTGCAGCTTGTTTCCATCCTGTCTGAGCACTTGCACATGGCTTTCAGTGGAGTTTTTGTCCCTTTTGTGCAGGTTGTGTTCTAGCCCTGGTAATTGTAAAGGTGGCTCTCTAGTACTGACTGGATGGATGCTTGACCCTTCCTGTTCATAAATTAGCAGAAGACAAGAGGTCAAAGCATCACTTAATCAGGCACCTATTAACTCTGCAAAGCTCAGAGATTTTGATGAAGAAATTTCATTCCATGAACTTCACTATGTAATCTTAACTGATTAGAAAATACAGATGTAGGCCAAGACCTGATGCAGGAGTTTTTGTATGGGTTTTTTGTTGTGGTTTTCTTTTTCTTAGTTGTTTTCTTGTATTAGTTGAAAGAAACTGGAAGTCATTGTTCATGCTGAAAATTTGTGTTCATCTAATTATCAAATCTGATTTTTGTTACTTAACTCACCTGGAAAACCACTCTTTCATGGAACTTTTGCTGAATCCTTGTTAAGTGTTTAGGACACGATTGGCAGTTAGTAGATAAAAATCTTCATGGTAAAAACTTGAGCATTAGCAGTGAATCAGGATAAATCTGGATATGCACCCTTTTTATTCTCAGGTAAGCTCAGGAATTGGAGTATTATTTTGTGGTTTATTTTGCTGTTGTGATGAATTTGTCTTAGCTTTGGGGTGGCTCACCCGTAGGGGGTGCTAAAGCACTGTTGTGTGAGAGTTTCACCGCTCTGGAGAGTGGCTTGGCACAGGTGCTGTTAAAGCAACGCTCTTGGTTAGTGCTCTCAGGACTTCCAAAACTTATGTACGTGCTTGGGTCTGCCACCTGAGATCAGCCCCATTAGTTCAGTGAAACTACTGACTTTATAGTTCAGCATGTGTTTCTCTCTTTGTAGGATGAAAAGCTAGTAAGGCTCTTTGGGTTATGATCTTTGAAAGATAAAAGAATGGGTCTTGGTATGCTGAATGTAAAATAAAAAAATTGTATCAAAAATCTTGCCAATATCTGTGTGTGAGAAAACTGAAAAAAGAGCTTTTTTTCAGTGCCTGTGGAGGTTTTGTGTGTGTGATATACGTTCCATATACTGCTGGGGGCTGTATATTCTGATGAATTTAAAGGAGAGAAAGCTGTGAGACAGAAGGGAATATTTGTCAGAAGCAAGCTTTTTTTGTGTAACTCCTTTAATCTAGAATGCCACTGAAATACAAAACTCCAATTAATTTTTTTCCTTCCTTTTCATTCTTCTTAATTTGATAGTAAAGATACAGAGTTGATCTTGATCTATCACCTTTCAGCCCTTTTACAGATGTGTAATTTTTTCACTCTTTCACTCTTCTCCTTATTCTCTGCATTGCTATATCAGACATATGGAAGAAGGAAAGGATGTAAAGGGTCAGTGTGGTATGAACCCAAGCATCTGAAAGCATGTGTGCTTTTCCTGGTCTGAGGCTTTTTAACCAGAAGTGCTGTTTTGGAAGGTTCCACAAAGCAGCTGTAGGCCACTTAAGGCTGTTGCAAAAGTAGCAGTGTTTTGTGGGCACAGCTTGGAAACCACTGGTTTAGATATTGAACACGTACATTCCAGACTTAATTCTGCCTGTCAGTCATCTAAACTTGCCTGTATAACTTTTCTAAGTTATAAAGTGGGAGTCAAACAGCTATATTGTGTGTGTGTGTGTGTGTGTGTAAATGCAGGTATGTTAACTGTGATACATAGAATTAAATGCATGGCTTCTATATTAAATTAATATCTTGTCATTTTTAGGCATTACCCAATTGGTTTACTCTTTGATCTCCATGCATCAAATACAGCCCTTCCTTGGAGCATCACAGTGCATTTCAAGGTAAATTGATAAGAGACCCTTTTCTTAAGAATGAGTGAGCATGAGATTTCATGACATTTGGAAGCTGGGAAAAGGTTTCATAACTATTTTATAAAACATGTGAATGGTGTGATTTGAAAGGGAGAATATCCATTGTTCAGGAAGCATTTAAAGGTTTCTGTAAATCTGCAGCTATTTTCCATGAGACTGTGTGCTTTTACTGGATTTCCTGTAGAAAATTACTCTGTTATAATCTCAAAATCCAAAATTGTTTTTCAAGTTATGACGCTTATGATAGAAGAACTTTGTATAATGTTTTTAATTTAATTGGTTTGAGTTCACTGAAGATTGGGAAGATTGAGAAGTGCTCATCCTTTTAGGCATGGATATGAGCATGGATATGAGATGCTATAGAAATCTTTGAAGTCAGGGAATACTGTTGTACTTGATGTTGGTCCCTTTTAGAGAACTGAGTGAAATGAGTTTGGTCTTGTGACTGCTTAGTCACAGGAGAGACATTATTTTGATTATGCATTGTAAACCCATTAGGTATGGCTTAATAGCACTACTGATCTTTGTTCAGAATGGAACTTGAACAAGGTTAGCTTTGGTGCAGGATTCTTGCATACTCTGAAATGCATTGAGACAATAATTCCAAGTATGTTTTGAAGTCAAAAGCACAACTACAAATCATGATATTTAACTTTGAAATGTTAATTTCTCCATTGTAGAAGAAACAGTGCAATAGGAAAACTGATCTGAAGGACAACACTACATTAATAGGCTTGACTTTAGTGCTTGAGGGATTTGAGTGAAATGAAAAATGTATTGGGGAAGCACTTGTGTTGAATGTTTTCCTTGAAACAATTCTCAAAGGTGTGTTAGAAAAACTTTTTCCAACAGTAATCTGATTCTTTTTGGAAGTGTACACTGAAAGCATACATTCTTATGATATGTATTTCTACATGTTGAAACTTCTAAAATGACTGACTTAATAGATCTGAAGTTGGGGATGTTTTTGAAACCACTGTAATTGCTACACTTGTCTGATAAATGTCAGAGAGCTGGGATGAGGAAACTTCCAGAATGTCCTAATGAAAATGTAGGGCGTCTAGTTTCATAAACCATGGTTTAATTGTTATGTTCTGAGTGCTCTGGGGTATTAACAGTGGCAATGTGGGGATGTTGCCATCACAAAGTAGAGGCATCTTGAGAAGTTGCAGCACCACAGTGCTTTTTAATCAGCAGCATAAATTTGGCTTTAATGTCCATGTTGCTGCTTGCCAAAAGATCAACTACTTTTAGTTTTTCTGAAAGGTGTACATTAAAGATCAGCAGAAATAATTAACTGCTAAGGTAGTATTATTTTAAAGGTTGATGTAATTTAGTAATATAATACTGTGGAGTTAGCACCTGCATAATCTCTCTTCCTATTTTGATGTAATCTGAAAGTTTATTTAAATAAAATCCCTCTGAATCCTTAAGTCAAAACATAACTGAAAGATATCAAAGTATGTCAAAATATTGAAGAGGTTTTCATGTGTTACAGTTCCTTACAGCTGAATAGTTTAGGTGTGGGATTTTTGACTAGAGTATTCTTTTCATTTCTGTGTAGTTATTCTTCAAAGAGTCATAATTCTTATTTGGCTTAATTAAACAGTGTTAGATTTTATGGGGTTTAACTTTTGTTGTTGTGGCTGTCTCCTTTCTTCTACCAATGCATGCAGTCAACAACAGATATCTCAAACATCTGTAAAAAGTGTTTTTCAACTTATTTTTGAAAGTTAGACTCCCCCTATCAGGTTTCCTTGTTTGAAGTTAAAAACATGGAAAAGGCTTATTTCTGTTCAGCAGAAGTTTTCAAGTTGATAGGTGTTTGTAATTGTCCTCCTGTGTTATGTATGCAGACCAAATCATAAACACAGTTCGTTTTTGCATTGAAGAATCAGTTTGTTAATTTGTACTTCTGGTATGCAATAAAATTACATGCATTGTATCTTGTAAAGTTGAAAAACAGTTGCATTAAATAGTTGCAGAAGGAGGAGGCTGAACAGCATACTGGGGTCTGAGAATCATGAGAGGCTGTAGTCTGGGAAGTTGTTTTTGTTATCCAGGTGTGGCTTTAGAGGAAGGAGGGAAATTCTACCCCTTCCTGTCAAAACCATCTCACCTTACTCTGCGGCCTGTTTAACACTACTGAGTTCTCAGTGTGGTAATCACCTCTCCAGATTTTGGGCAGTAGATAAGATGGCAGCACTGTTGGAGGAGAGGAAATTGTGTGTGCCAGGGGAAATGCTGAGGTTCTGATGAAACCATTGTCTGCTGGTGCCTGCCTCTCCACCCATGACCTGATGTAGAGGAGGAGAGGCAGCAGCTGTCCTTGTGTGACAGTCATCATCTTTGTGGTTTTTTAGGTGAAAACTGGGTCCGGTGCAATGGAAATGAAGTACTTTTCCATGTAGCATATGGATAAATTTTGGAACTGCTAGGAGATATTGTGGAAGCCAGAAGTATAAATGGGGTTTTTTTGAAATCAGTCTACTTAAAGAAAAGACCACTGATGATAACCAAACACAAATATATAGATGTACCCCCTACCACTGGATACATTCCTTATGGTTTTTAACGCCCTATTTTCTGTAAATGTAGTCTAATGCAAGTAGACTGTCACAGGATAAACAGATGTTTTGTGAGCTAGAACTGAGAGATAAATATGGGTGGAATGGAGTTATGAAACCAGACTGTTGAAATTGCCAGTGATGTTTTTGGTACAGTTTTTTGTGAGAGGTCATTTAATGCTCTTGTCTGTACAGACAGTACCTATTTCTTGGTGACCAGGTCATACTGCAAGGATCTACTGGTATGTGAAAACAAAAACCAGAACTCCTTGAGCTTTCTAAGAAAATCAGAGCCAACCCTTAGTAATTGTTCTTGAAAAGATGCAGGACATGGAGGGAGCAAGACACCACCAATGAGAGTACTTGAATTAAAGCTACTTATGTCATCTGTTAATACTTTTTGCAAATCTCCTAGTTGTATAGCCAGGAGTGGCAACCAGTTTACAATTGTCCCTTTCTTCAGGGATCTGAATGAAATTATTTATGATTGATCAATATTTCTTCAGGTAGAAAGAAGGCAAGTAGATTTCTTTTTAAAAATACAAGCGCACATGACCTACATTTAAATATAAAACTTATTATTTTGTACCCTGATGGATAAATCAGCTGGGATGCCATGTTTTCTGTTGACAGTCTCATGTAGGTGAAACTGTTTCATATACTTCTTGCAGGTGTGCAGTGTTTCTTTCTCAGTCGTCACTTTCATGTTTAGTTGTTTCAGCTTCTCCTCACTGTACTTCACAGAAATGTGTCAGTGTTTTCCTACTAAAGAAAAGCATATACAGCACTGAGGTTCAGGAGTGTTTTCCAGTCTTTTACAGTGTTACTCCTTAGAAGCTGGGAAAATTAATCTTGCCACACCTAGTTCTACTTCTGTGTTTAGATTCTTTACATTAGCTTAACTAGCTTTGACCAGTTTTAAATAGATCCTTGCTGTTCTGCAGACAGCACTGTGTATGATTTCTGGAACTCATCCTCAGGGAGTGACATTAGCTGCAATTTGAAATTCATTGCAAAAATGTCAGCAGGAAGATGTCTACCTGTAGAAAGAGAAGAATGTCCAAAAAAAGACCCTGCAGTCCAATATTTACACATGTGTAGTGAAACACTTGTTGTAACAAAACTGTTGTTTTCATAAACTTAGCTAAAACATCATTTTTTAACTAGGAAAGTCAGTTTCTAGGTTCTTATATTATTTGGCATTAGGTATGTACCACTGTTTTTTCCTTTGTTCTGAGGGATGCCAGTGTCTCTCTTTGAATTCTTGTGTGTAAAGACCTTTTTTGATCTTTAAGTATGCTATTTCTGTCAATTTGTTTCTTCTGGATTGGTTACGAGACTTTACATTTTTATTTGAGCAAGTAAATTGAACTTCTGAAAGAATTTACAGGCCTATGCAGATGTCAATTGGCAAGTAACAGTCCCAGTAATGTTTTCCTAGTAATCTTGGGCCCAATTATGCTGAGACACTCAGCTTTGTAGGGTTGAACAGGAGCAAGGTCTGCCCCAGAAGAACTTTCCTTATTGTTCTGTCTTCTTTAATGTCTTTATACTTGGCCATTCTCATGTAAGAAAGTAGATTTACCTCTGTCCTTAGCTTTCTTGTCAGCTTAACATACAGCAGTCCTAACAACAGCACTTCCTTTTGAAAGTTCAACTCAAACCATGTAAACTTTAGTGGAAAAGATATTGGCAATCTTTTCTTTATGCCCCTGTTTTTGGAAAATACTCATCCTTTTGATCCACAGTTTCCAGAGTTTGGGTTCTCACTGTCATAAGGAGGAAATGCTATATGAAATTCCATTATTTAATTTCCAACTCTTCTCAATAACCTAATGAGGAGAGAACTATCACTGTTTTACCTCAGAATTTCTTTCAGGTAAGGCAATCCCCAGCTCCCTTTTTGATATTTTGGGTTTCTGTATTTTGAAGCAGTCTTCACTATTTTTCTTGAGGTTATGTAGGGGAATGAAGGTAGGGTTTGTTCCAGCATTAGATTGCTTTACTTTGACATGTTAACTATGTTGTAGAAGCCTTTGAAAGATACCCCATTATATGTACTTGTATTTCCAAAATGGTTTTGACAGTCCCTCACAAAAGCTTTCTAAAGTGGCAGTTTGTAATGGATTAAGAAGAAAGGGCCTCTGGTGGAATAGCATGAGAATTCAAGTATAAACATGTGGCAAGCCCTTGTTAGGAAGGGGAGTACTGATGATGCCACCACCCTGGTTTGGTTCTGAGGTTTGCTCCATTCAGCATGGTCATAAGCAACTGTGAAAATAAAGTTAATTAGGAGGAAATAGGGGTGGGATTTAAAACTTCTGAAAACTAAAGGTAGTGGATTTGTGGTAGTAAATGCTTGTGTTATTATAAAATGGTAGGTAATAAAATGGTAAGTGTGGATAAAAGAAAAACTGGAGGAAGAAAACCCACAACCTCTACAATGCTGGACTTCTGATCAGTTAATGTTCAAAGAAATCTTTTTTGTATCTGAATGAGATATACTGCCATAACTCCTTAATAAATTCATTAGGAGAGGCAGTTGTCATTTACTGAAGGGTTAAGAGTTACCTGAGCAGTGGTTCTTGTGCATCTGCAATGCTGAATGCTGTGTGCCAGTGTAACCAAGCAAAAGGGGTATAAAGACAAGACACACAAGCTTGTGTGACTTGATTTTATATGAACTGACAAAGATTTCCAGTGTCTCTGAGGAAAAATGTTTGTAAGTGGCAGATATGCTACAGTTCTTATATGTGGGGGATACTGCTTGATTTTCAAGGAACTGCATAGAAATGGTTGATAAAATATCATGGAGAGCCATTTTGTATTAGGTGCTTGTCACTTCTCATCATTTTCTTCTATTTAACGTCTGAGATTGAATATCTGCTTGAAAACATGTTAAAATTCTGGTTTTACAGAAAGTTGTTGAGCTTTTATTTTTCCTGAAACATTTTCACTGCAACCTGTTTCTTGTCAGCAGAGTGAGAGAATGGTTGTTACATTCTTCTGTAAGTAGAAAATTCCAGTGTGCTTCTTTTGCATAAATGTGTGCCTATTTAAAATTATCATTTATGCTTCATCATACAAGGTATATGATGCATTTATTTTTCTTGATCTATCATTTATTTTTGTAGAATTTTCCAGAAAAGGATCTTCTACACTGCCATTCTAAGGATGTGATTGAAGCTCATTTTATGGCTTGCATAAAAGAAGCAGATGCTTTAAAGCACAAAAGTCAAGTCATCAATGAAATGCAAAAAAAGGATCATAAGCAATTGTGGATGGGATTACAGAATGGTAAATACAACACATCAAGTATTAATTATATTCAGGTTGAACAACCTAGTAAATAATTTCTTCAAATTTCATTTATTGCATGAGATATAAAATGTCATTGTTCTGCAGAATTTTTGTCTGGTGTCAAGGAAAGCATTGATGGTTTTGGTGGTTTATAATTTTTTTAAAATTAAAATAATAATTTTGGTGATAATTTAAATGTGCCTGGAGTTATTCAAGGAATTAGATAGGGTAGTAACTGTTTTAAAAAAACAAAACTAGCAGCAAATCAAAATAGATAAATATTGTCTAGTGTACTTCTGTGCAAATGATGGTCTTTATTTGGGAGACACCTGGGGTGTATGTATTCAGTATTAGCTATCTTGGACCATACATAACTAGAGGAGACAATCTCTTAACACTTATGGATTGTCACTGGTAACAATACAAGTAAACTTTTAAAAAAGTTGTGCAGTAGATTTAATAACTTTACTGTTCTCTCTGCCATTTTTTTTTAAATTGCTTGATGGCTTTCACAAGGACTTCTGCAAAAATAAGTATTGACTTGGAAAAGTCAGCAAAATAATTCAGAACAAGATCTTTAATTAGTGTTCTTACTTTGCACAAATGGTATGAATCAATATTGCAGTGCACAATAAAACTTTTGTTTGTAGTGTCTTCTGTATTAAGGCTTGTAGAGCTTGTAAGTTAAAAAGCTTTTGTAAGTATTTCAGAAACTGCTCTCTGGAATGGGTGATCATGTTGCTTTCATTGCATTTTTCTCAGCTCCTGAAGCTGTCATTTCTATTATCCCTAGTAAATTTATTTTATGAATACATTTTACTATAAGCATGAGAATGTTTATTCTGTGTTGTGGGACAAAATACCAAACAGTTAGAATTAATGTCTTCCCATATATGTATAAGAAAAATTAAATGACAAAGAAGAACCTTAGAATGCAAGAAGACTGGAACCATACTTTTGGTTTAGACCAGAAGGTTCCATGTTAGTTTTGGTTTAATGTGTGTGTTTAGTGGGTGTGTGGCTTTCTTTTTTCATTGTTGTTTGGTGGTACTGCCTTTCATATTAAAGGTACTCTAGTGATAATTTTGAAGATGAATCGTTATTAGAAACTCTGCTTTCTATTTTTTAATTGGACAAGAGTTAGAAATTAAAGCATTATCTTAATTTGCCATTTGAGTAGTAAGATCTTGAGGAAGCCCATGCATACCTCCAAAATGAAACAGTGGAAGTTAAAGTTCCTTTAACCAGTTACAGAATCTTGATACTCTCTATATTTAAGGTAATAGGACAGATAAACAGCATGGGTTTTTTTGTGCTCATCTTAGGCATTATCTTTTAGTTGATTATTTGTCTAAGAATATCTTCAGTTGTAGGCAAAGGAGAATTTTTCTGTTTTGCACTATAATGTTAAGAACAGAGGTTGCCTAGCAAAGTTGATTTCAAGGTTTCACTGTACTTAATGAGAAATTGCACCTGTGGAATCTGACACCTGAATGAGAAGTTTAAGCAATCTTTCAAATGCTAATTTTAATTTCTCAACTCTTCATAAAAGAGAAACAAGAAAAGCTTGTGAAACCAAGAAAACTCTTTTTAAGCATGTTGTATCTTTCAATATGTTTTTATAGGTTTTCGTTTGAGATGTAATAATTTTGAACCACTTTGTGAAACAGAATAAATGACCACAAAAAAGAAAAGAAAGTAGCATTTGTGATAACTGCTTTGTAAGTAAAGGTACATCTGCAGACTGTTTTTGCTGTGCAACTTCAAACAATTTTCTTCAGTTCTTAATTACAGGAAGTGTTATTTGTTTAATGAGTGATAGCATTACTTAGAAGACATGTCCTGAATTTACATTTTTGAAAAAAAAAATCCAGTTTTGTTTGGAGAAATATAACTATCAAGTAATTTGGTACAAATGTTTCTGCTGAGAAGCAGTTACTTGAACAGGTAACACATGAAATTTACCAGTTGCTGTAAGTTGAAGCACAGAAGAGCTGTAATAGTGAATTTGTGGGAAAATCTTATGCTGGTAACAGCTGGTGGTTATTCATATCAACCTTTACATCCTTCCCCCCACCATTTCTGGTTTTATGTTAATCTGATACCAAATCAGGAAAGAAAACAAATTCTTCTATTTTGTGCTTTGTGTGGTTTTTCTTGCTCTTCACAGACAATTTTTGATTCATAAACCAGATATTTCTGAGGTGGAACACTTCTTTGGGACAGGTACATTTTTGACCAGCCATGGATGTCTGTCTGTGGTAGGGAAGTGATAAAAGCAGACTATGCAGCTATACTGACCTTTGTTCTTTTGTATGAATTGTTCACATTCTTTGGTCAGAATTCATGGAAAACGTTACTACTGTTTTTTTGCTTTGATAGAGTTATGGCCATTTTTATCATGCATGAAAGGGATTTTCAAGTGGGTGGGTTTTTTTCTTCTTGCCTTTTGTGCAGAAAAATAAAGGCTTTCAGCTTTGAAACTCTAAGACTCTCTGGGCCTACTGATGAGTCAGGATCAAACCAATGAAATCCCAACTGTTTCCAGGGGGAGAGTTGTATTTTTTGCATGGTTCAAAGAATTAATATCTATAACTTCAGTATATAATGGCTCTGATAAATGAGGGGATTTAGATTCAGCACATCTGCTTTTTATCAGTTGTGGACTAACAGAAGCGACTGTACCCTGAAACTTTCACAGGCATCATTTATAACCAATGAAGAATAGACTTGGTATTTCTGATACATGAGTGGGAGAAATAAACAGAAAGAACTCATAACTATTTTAAGGTTTCTTTTATATATTATAAAATATAATGAAGTCATTATTTTACTGAAAATACTATGGAAAAAGAATGTAATGCTCATTCATGCTGTAGGGCTTACCAGAAGTTAAGTGGCCATGTTGAATTGTTCTTAGTAGAGGAGAAAAATACTGCAAGCATTCAGAATATACAATCTTTTACATTTTAATGCATCTGGTATCTTTCTTGCCTTACTGACAGAATCAGGCCTGTGTTGTCTTGCATTTCATTCCAAAATCTGTGTAAACTGTTCTTGGGTTTTTGAGGGCCAGAAGTTGTGTTTCTTCTCAGTTACCACATTTCTGTTTAGAAATGTTCAAACTGCAAAAAAGGGAGTGTCCTACAGCCTTTCTTGTGCTGCATACACTTCACCCACTCAGGTTTGATGGGTGTGTTTCTCATCCTCCCCCAGAAGTGGTGGAAGCAATGCTGTCCTTTACCCCATGGTGAGCATGCTTTAGTAGCTGAACAAATCTTTGTGATCTCAACTCATCATTTGAAATTTGCTTAGAAAATCTTCTGGAGTTTATCAGGAGAATGAATAAAAAAGCTACTAATTTTTTAATTCACAAAGCTACCTTGTTTACTTCTTCCCTGTATTGCTACCAAAATGGGGAGTTTTTTCCATGCTCAATCTGTGGAGGTTTGGTTAACTGTGAAAAAAGATTAAATAATTCATTTGAACTTTGAAAATTAGTGTATTGGTTAAAAGTGATTTTAAAAACCCAATCATTACCTTCCTGGGCTTCCTTAGTTAAAAATGTCCCAAAATGCATCAAGTTGCTTTATAACTAGCATCAGTACCTGCTTATTCTGGAGTTCAGCTAGCATGGCACACGCCAAACGTTGGTGTTGCTGATACCATGGAACTGAGGGAATGTGATTTAGACTGATTCAGATAGCCCTGCACAAAGTCAGCCCACTGCTGCTTGGGTGTTGAGCAGGGTCTGGCTTCAAGCAGGCTGGACCTGCAGAGTGGATCAGCTGGTTGTTAATGATATTCCAAGTTGCATAATTTCTTTTTTTTTAATCCAAATATGGGATTCATCTTTTTGTATTTTGAAATTTTAATTTCTTTTATTTTTTTTATTTTAATACAGTGTAGTTTGTATTAAAGGGATGTTTTGGGTTTTTTTCCATAGCCTTCCTGGGAATGTTTTGGGTTTTTTTCCATAGCAGCAGGTTTTGTTTGGGGTTTAGTTAGTTGTGGTGGTTTTTCTGGTAATGGATTGTGACCTAGACCTCACTGTTAGTTCTGCAGTGTTTATGGGATTGTTACCCTTTCTGCACAAATGACTAAGCCAATGCTCCACTCATTTGGGTGAAGTATTGTGAGTCTAAACTCCCATCCCCCTGAAACTGCTTCTGGCTTTGTTTGTCCTCTGTGCTGGCCTGGTGTCTGCTTGAATAGCTGCCCTTTGCTGTGGCACAAAGGTGGGGAATTGTTGGCAGCTTGCATTTCCCCCTTGCCTTTCTCTTCTCTGCTCTCAAGCAGGAGGGCAGAGCAGGTCTGTCTGTCTGTCTGAGGCCAGTGCAAATCAGTGGCTCTCAAAGGAGGGCAAGAACTGTATGAAGGCAGAGAAGGAAGGAAAACAAAAGGTAACACAACATTCACAATCCTACTGAAGTCTCTGCCACGAGAGGAGGCTGCCTAGAGATGAGGTAGAGATTGTGTTTCTAGCATTTTCACCCTCTTGGGTTAGATGGCCATGTGTCCAATGAAAAACATTACACTCTGAAGGAGCAAACTTCAAGGTCTCTTTTTGCTGCCTTCTACTTTTCTTCCTCCCCTCCCTCTCAAAATAAGTCATTTCCTGAAAAATCTGTATGGGCTAACTAAAATTTAGAGTAAAGTGTCTCTAAAAAATAGACTTCACTTTTAAATTTAACTTCCTTTAGTTGTTGAGGGTTTCTTGTTTTGCAATTTGAAATGCTTCTAAGTTGCTTTCTCCTAGTAAACGCCTGAATTCATTAATATGCATTAATATAAAGGTTCCTTAACTTTTAAGAAAAACTTTTTATAAGGAAAAACATAGTACAGGGAAAGCAAAGTGGGTTAGAAAGCTACATGGTGTTATGCTGGTCTGTTTTCATATTTATAGAGAAAGCATAATTAGAAATAAAGAAATCAAAATTCCTAGGCTATCTTAGACATGGAGCAGGGAGCTGGTGGATGGATAAAATTGTTGGGAGTCCTTTTCCCTTTGACTTTCTCAGGAAAGTCTGTAACAAGCCCTGTTTCTAATTCCTATACAACCTGTGGGGTATGTGTTTCAAAAATGGCTTTGCCTTTCTCCTGATCTATCTCACAGCAGAAGTGAGTGCATGGGTGATTGGCCAGCACTGAACCCACCACACTCATCAGTGCATTGTTTGGGAAAATCTCAAAATTAGGAAAATCTTAAATTGGCAAACCAAAACCACTACAACTTGTCTGTCATCAGAGCTTTCCTTTTAGTTTAAGTGACAGGGCTTCTGAGATCACCTGGTTTTTGCTATAGAGATAGCTTTGTAGGATCTGTGCATTTTGTTATTTGAAGAAAGGAAAGGAAGTAGTCCATCTTGATTACTTTCTTTGCCTAAACCTTTTCCAGGTAAACTGGCGACCTAGAAATGAAGGGAGGTGGTGGTAAGGAAACTGTGAAGTACTTAAAGTGAAACTTCTGGTTTGTGAGTATGTTTAGTAAGTGAAAAGAATGTTGGTAAGGTATGGCTCCCTTGTGTATACTATAAGAAAACAGGGGGGAAATGCCTTTTTGATCTGATAGATAGCCTGAAGAATGACATGCTTTCTTGTACAGTCTTCAGAATGTCCTCTTATGTTGAATGTTGTTACTTTGCTGTCTGTCACATGAAGAATATTTTCACATATTTCTGTGGCTTCTGCTACATTAAGTCAAAACTGTTCTAAGGTCCTGTCTCTCTATATCATATATGAAGATAGTCTGAAAAGCTCAGTAAACTTGTGTTCCCTTTTCATTGGTGGATTTGTATTATATACCATGGTTTTTCAAATGCCCAGGTAAACTAGGTATTTAATAGCAAGAATATTTTAACTGTGGTAATGTGTAAAATGGAAGAGAAAAATAAATATCTTAGTCATGTCATACCAGTATTTCAAGCTGTGATCTCAGAAAAGCTGTCACTAACTGTAGTGGTCACTAAGAGTCAGATACATACCAAAATCTTCCTGAAGTCTTTGATAGTTGTAATTATTGATGTTTTTATAAAAACAAGAATATGAATTATGAATTTAGGTGAACTAAGTAATTTAGAGACAAGTCTTTATATAGCTGGGAAATTACAGTAATCAGCTGTTCTGAATAGCACAGAAACTAGTTTTAAAGTGTTCAAAATATTTATTTCATCAACAAAAACTCCTTCATGCTTGAAGCATACCACACAAGAACTTAAGTTTTTATAAAATTGGTTAGAAATACCAGTGAGCAGAATTATGTATGCATGCAGAGTCCTAGTCTTCCTGGGAACAATGTGGAAGTAGTATTTATAGTAAATTTTGAGAAGCCTTTTTTTTGGCTACGGCAGTTAAAAGCAATGCTTGTTAAAACATGAGTCAGTAGAAAATATGCTTGCTTTAACATTAAAGGAATACACTTTGTATCCTTGACTTTCAGCTTCAACTCTCTGTACCCTACCCTAGTTTGATTATATTTATGTGACAGATTAACCCTTAGTGAGTTTGTCTGTGAGTGAAGGGAAAAGTTGATGGGAGCAGTTGGTGGATTGAAGGGCAGATCTGCCATTCAGCGGGGTCATGATGGGCTGGACGCTCCCAGAGCTGACACACAGAGCCTGGGAAAAGCCCATGGGAGTCTAAGACCTGACTGGGAAGCAGCTTTCTGGAAGTGGGTAAGGGTGAACAAGAAACTGAGTTGAAAGCCTCTTGTGTAGTGTTGCCAAAATAAAGATGAACCTGGGAGCTACTCAAGCTGTTGTGCCCCCTGCTTGGCTCAGCACTGGTAAAGCTCTACTGGGAGTGCTGTGTCCTCTTGGACCCCAAGACAAAAGAAATGTGGGCAAACAGAAAAGAATCCAGCAGAGTGCTGGTAAAATTCTTAGGGGCTGGAGCAAATGCTGGATTACAGAGTGGGGCAACTGCCTTGTTTAGCCTGAAGATGAGGAGGAAGCTGAAGGTGGATTTAATACCAGCTTTACCTGAAAGGAAGGCCCCCAGAGCAGATGGAGACAGACTCCCCTCACTCTTGTCTCCACTGTCAGTAGAGCTGGGCAATTACCAAACAAGAAGCAGTTCCTGGTTACAGCAGCAGGAAGTCTGATGGTACATGGGGAAGGGAGGGTGGGGTGTGCTGGGGAGTGAAAGTGCTTGAGTGGAAACCCACAGGGATTGTCAAACTTCACTGGGCAAGGTCTTGAGCAAACTCATTGAACTTTGTGAGGCAGCTCTTTTGGGACAGGGTGAGGAGCTGTTATTCCAAAGCTTTACCTCCAAAGGCACTTCCAAACTAAAGTTTTTCTGTCATTCTTGTACATCTTGTACATGAGTCTGTAGTCTCGTAGTGCTGTCCCCAAGTATTCCATGGTTCATATGGTTGTTAGAGAGTGGTGAACCACTGAGAATGGACAAATCTTCTGTTTTTTAAACTTTAGTGTTGAACATAGTTGCATGCAGGCTGCAAGGTGGTATTGCTTGCATAGAGCTACAGATATGATTTAATTTCCAGCTTTCTGTTTAATTTATTGCAATAAATGTCTTAAAGAAGAAACCATGAATAGTCCAGACAAAATTGTGCACATGTGCTACCCAAGGGCTACACGAGTTTGTTCACTTCTTTGACTTTCTAAAAAGATGCTGAAATACAAGAGCCATGAATTAGTATTTCCTTTCTGAATTTCAAGTCTTTCAACTCATTTTTGTATTAGTTGTTTCTGTTTTCTAAACCCTCTCAACAGCCTTCTTGAAATCAGTCCAGTTCTAGAATCTGATAACCTCTGATAGTTGCATCATTATCAATTACAGAAACAAAATAGTTCCTTACAATTATGATATTTTTGTTGCTAAAGATTAGGGTGGAGGTTTTTAGTTCTTTTGCCTACTACACTGCAGTGGGAACTTCATTTTAACTGTCTGTATGCTTTTACCAGGGCTTTTCATTGCAAGGTATTTGCAGGTGTATTTTTCCATTCTGTGGTAATGGCCCAGATTTTGTGTATGCAGATTTGAAGCTATGCTCTAGTGAAATGCATGTGTTGATGGCAAGCACTTGAGCAGTGCCCTTTACCCTCTCAGTGATCCATCCTGTTGTAGCCTCATGTGGGTGAAGGTGATGTGTCTAAATTCAAGATCCACATGAAATTTCAAGTTGTTTGAAGCATGACAGCAGTTGGGTTTCAGAAAATGACTGTAAGAGGCTAGTATGAGTGAAACTAACTTTTCTGGTTGCCTGAGGACCATTGCAGGCTGAGACTCAGGGGCAAAAGGAAGCCCAGCCCTTTAGGCCTTAGCTGGGACTAATCCTTAGTTAACACTGCTCAATAGTAAGAGGTTCAGCAATTGTTGTCTATTAACAACCATGTGTAATGGCATTACCAAGAACTTTTTTACATAACAAGGTATAAACTGGATTAATTTCAATGACTGCTAAAAGATCTCTATCGGTTTTTCTGTGTCTGGATTGAAGGCGCTTGAGATGGTATTTCATGTTCAAACTCAGGTATTTATTATTTCTTATCAGTAAAACAGTCTCACTACTGTGAGTTGGGCAGCTTTTCATTAGAAGGCACAAAATGGCCAACAATCTCTTGCTACAAGGTCTTTTAAGACTAAACTATCCAATTAAGAACTGGCACCTAGATTATTTTCCCTTTTAACCCAATAACTGATCCCAAAGAGCCTGCAATGTTGACTTTTCTGCCCAATTACAAAATGCCACCCAAACCCATGGAGAAGAAGGAAGAAGAAACATGAAGAAGAAACCCAGGACTACAACTGTGCCCTCCATCTTGCTTCCATCCACAACATACTAAAAATCCCAAAACCTAAATTTCTCACCAAGTGATGCACCTACACTACTCTCTATAATCTATTTCACACTTTTGTGGATTCTGGTCTATCCTGAAGTCTGGGAAACTTTCTCCATGAATGAGGATCAAAGTCAGTGCTCCCCTGGGGTCAGGGCACCCCAGAGCAGACAGAGAAATATTCCTGGTGCCCTGGGTTTCCACAGATCTCCAGTCTGGTTTAATGGAGGAAACAACAATTCCCAGTGTTTCCCTGCGTCAGTAATTTTTTCAGCAGTTTTAATGGGTACTTTAAGGACAGGAATAATTTTACTGCTTGGTTTCTGAACCCTACATGTATAATGTAGGCATACATTATGTATTTGTAAATTTATGTTTGAGTTTGCTTTGTTGCTTAATGAATTTTTGTACTGAGATTATTGTCATGGGTGACATAAATTCTTTGTAGTTTTGCCAACTCATAGATTCTGTGCATCTCTGTAGTACTGAAGGCTGATGTCTGTCTTTTGGGCATTTAGTGACTGCATTTCTAAGCAATAAATAGTTATAAATATTAGCAGCTTGGCTGATATATTTCTCAATTATTTGGCCATTAACTTTCTGATCTTTGACATAAAATACATAGAGAAGTTTTTATATTTAATTTTAGGCAAATTTATGTAGAATCATCATCTCTTGTTTAAGAAATATTATTAGTGGAGTCATATCAAACTTCTGTACTGTTACTAATCTCACTTCTATTCAAATCTTATTGTCATTACTTTAAATATTGTTATTCAGATAGGGACATCTGCCTTTTGCAAGTACTCTTTTTGCTAATACAGAAACTCTCTAACACTTCAAGCAAGCTGTGAAAAACAAAAGGAATCAGATTTGACTGTTAGGGTGGTTTAGATGTCATGCAGACTGCATAAGCTTTTTACGAGGGAGGGAGACAAGTGTGTAAAGTGCTTTTGCTGATAGGTAGAGAACTCGTCCTTGTTTACTGGCTTGATGAAAACTCAGTTTTGTTTTGATTGTTAAATTTCCGGCCAGTACCTTCTGTCTTTGTCCTGTCTAGCCAATAAACTAATTAGCTCTTCCAGCTCAGTGTAGCACTAATAGCTTCCTTGAGACTTTGCAAAAATAGGGGGTACTGATACATAAAAATGAAAGAAGGAAGAATCCTTTCACTTAGGTTTTTAAGGAGATTGGGGTGGATATTCGTCAGTGGTTTTGTTTGTTTGTTTAAGCTTGTAATCCTAAGGATTCTGTGAAAAGCAGTCACTTTGGGATTTTGTACTTTTGGAGCTTTAGGATTCTGGCACTCAGCCAATGCTCTGCTAATAAAGGCTCTTGCCAGGTCATATATATCAGTGTGCAAACTGGATAACTTTTTTTTCTCCTGCTTGCTTTAAAAATTTGTCTTAGTTTTCTTACACCCAACTCTGTTTCCTGTGGTGAAAATACTGTATCCCTGGAAAGATATTTGGAAGGCAGCAATATAAGGTTGTGAGGAGGAATCTGTTTGGAGGTCTTCAGACAGTTCTGTACTCAGTGGAGATCTTAAGATGTCTGACTCCATTATGTCTAGCTAAAATTCCTGGGATATCAGGTGGATTGACAGAACATTCTTGATTACAAAATGGACCAAGTTCATAATTCAACTGTTGCAGGTTTATTGCTGTTATATTTGGAAACCACAGAAACTATTAGAACTTTGAACAATAGATTGGCTTAAGCACTGCCTGAGTGTTCAGAGAATAATCTGAGGGAACAAATATTTAATTTTAGCTGCCTTAAATAAGATTACCTGGTTTCTGGCATGTTTTGTAGGAGGTGAGGAAAGGGGAATGAAGGACAGAAGTGAGTTAACTGCACATTACTACTGTTTAACTTCTTTTTGTCATCCAGAGCCTTCCTTGTTTGCCATATTTGCATGCCACAAGGGTTAAATGCCTAATTTTCTGACATAAGTCTTTTAGTTGTTCATAATTTCTTTTTCTCCTGATCCATAAGATGTGATGCTCAGTTCTGGTGAATTTTGAGAACAGTAAACTGTTCACCCAACTAATTACATTCATTCCTAATTACAGTAATAATCATACAGTAATATGAGCATTAAACAAGTAAATCAAGTTAATGTTTGTTTTATTTCTGTTCAAGTAGGATGGCTCCAAATATGGAGATTCCTTATTTAAGTCTGCTGAAGCAAACTAGCTTAAGTAGGTCTGAATTGTTTTGGTTTTTTGTATCACCATAACAGTTTTCTCAAGTGAGTTAGAAGTGGTAATTGAAGTATAAATCTATCAGTGCCTGCTGTGGAATGCCTGTTCACACATCTGTAGTGAAAGCTACAAGTCATTCTGAGTGCTGCCTGCAAGCAAAAAGGAAGCATGCTAAATCTTCACCTTGCTAAATCTTCACCTTCCCTCTGAAAGAGTTCTGAGGAGGAGGCAGTCATCTTTGTGTTGGCCATTTTCAGACTAAACCTCTGACTCTGCAGACTGGGGTTCCAAATGTGGGATTGTTTGATTGCAGTCTGCGCCAGGGCTGTCGGTGTCACTCCCAGCGCAGTGGGTGCTGGGTGCCACCCTGCATCCAGGCAGCTCCTCGTGCTGGGCAGGTGCCTGCCTGCTGCTGCTGACTGTGGCTCAGGTAAGTGCCTGTCAAGAGGCACTTGCTGCTAATCAGGAAACAAGGGTGTGGAAGTACTTTCTCAGATAAGTATCAGGAAATGCTGCTACAGCATACCTGGCAGGAGTTTGTTCCCAGTTTCTTGGAAATTCCTGCCTTGTGTTGCATTCAGTCAGGAAAAGCAATGTATTATAAACCCTGCAGTATATACTAACCTGTGCCTTTTAGTGCACTGGCAGGCATCTGTGCTGTATGCTGGAGTGAAGCAAATCTCAAACTCATTTTCTGCAATTGGTTTAAGTGTAATCAGCACTTCTGGAAGCAGGAAGAGCCTTTTTCCTGTGAATACATTTCTGAATTTTACCTTGTTTCACTGAGGCTGAATTTTGTAATGGGTATATTCTGTAAGAGCCCAGCTTCTTGAGACTTGGCTGAACATTGTACTCAGGAGAGAAAATTGGAGACTGTGTGTTCCTTCTGTGGAAACATCCTCTGTATTTGGTGTCTTGGGAGAGTTAGGACCTATAAGGAATTTGATCCCTTGCTCTTCCTTTTCTAAAGCTGCTTTCTTCAGTAAGGCTAGCACCAGCTTTATTCATCTTAGCTCTTTGTATTTCTTTCTGTCACTTCTGGTGCTAGTTATTTGCTTCATTTGAATAATTGATGTGCATGTATAAAAGCCTTTATTACTCTTAAACCTATGCTGTCATTAGTACATTTTAAATGTAATAAACTATTCAGTTCTTGTAGTGTATGAATAGCATGAAATGGTGTACAGGCTATTTACCTTACTTACTTGGATAATAGCAAAAATGTGTTACAAGCATAAACTTTTATTTTCAGGTTGTGTCATGAATCTGGCAGTACATTTTCTGATCATGTCATGCATTGTTGCAGATTATTTTAAGATCTACATATCCAAATGTAAACCACTTAAGAAGTATTTCTCTTGCTTTTGTTTCTTTGTGCTTTACACTCATTGTTCACTTATAGCTAAGAACAATTAGATATTTTTAGCAGACTGAAAGTATGAACCAGTAACATCAGGGAGTGGAGAAACAGGCACTGTTAATTGAGGTAATGAAATCCATAATTTATAGCCCAGTATTTCCTCAAGAATGGGAGATAAGATATGAGTTAAAGTTGCTTTCTCTTTCAGTTCAATAAATCACCACATCACTGTTTTCACAGGAGAATGCACATGACCTACCTTTGGCTTCAGGCTAAATAGGAAAGAGAAATGTGGGGAAAATTAATTCACACAGGTTAAACTTCTGTAAGAAAAGCTTGCATGATGTTCCAGTTGTGTCTCATTTACCTCTTTAGGCTGAAAAAAAAAAAGTTACTGATATTGACAAAGTCTAATTTTACCTTCACAGATAAATTTGAGCAGTTTTGGGCAATAAATCGAAAACTCATGGAGTATCCTCCAGAAGATAATGGATTTCGATACATCCCATTTAGAATTTATCAGGTAGGAGACAATAAAATCAAACTCTTCTACTGAGGTGTCATATATTGTAATCTGTTTTCAGAATTATGTTTCCTTTTCTAGCATTATGGCAAAACTTTGCATGCTCATTTTTGCTGGACCCCTGAGTTATATGGATTAGCAGACAAAACAGACTGTACTTATTCTAATAGGTAATTAACATTTATTGTGTTGCAAGTGTGTAATACTTTAGAATGTGCTACAGCTGGTATAGGTAATGTTTGTCTGTTCTTTTTTAAAAAGCAGTTCAACAACCTAATTCTGTTTTTAAAATAGCTACTAACTCTGAAGAATGCTTTAGATGCAAAATGCCCTGTGAAAGTTCTAAGCCAAACACTTTAGAAGCAACACTTTTCCCTCAACCACTGTATGGGCTTTTTTTCTTGTAGGCTTTTTAAGGTGGAAGTAATGGCATAGGTCTTGCATCTAGTTCTTACTTTTGTCTTCTACTTGTATACTTACATCCCAAAACTAGCTTTGAATGTGTTTTTTTTTTCCTGTTTTAATACACCAGAACTTTATTTTTCTCAGCATTTTGTTTGGAGACATATTCTTTGGAATCCTTACATTTTTTTCTTATCCTAAGGACACCCCCTTAGTTTTTATTGCATTAAGGTCACAATGAAGTTTGGAATTATGTATGGTTAAAACTCATACCAGAATTCTTGTAGCCTCTCTGTAAATTAAACAGTTGTGCTCTGTTGGAATGTTTCAATCTATTTATATTTAATTTTGCACCAATAGCTATGAAAAGAAGGTCCTTTATTCATAGTACTGAATATTCTGATATTACTCTGTAACAGGTTATAATGACCATAGAAGCCTATACAGTCTTGCAGTGGGACTGGAGTAGCTTTTAATGTTAGATATAAGACATTTACTGTCATAATGAAACCTCAGATTGAGAACGGAAGTCAGTTATTTTGACAGAGATCACAACAGATGGCAAGGTTTGTATAAGAATTTAAAAGTATGTATCAGGAAAAGTGGTACTCACAGCATTTGTTTGGTTGGTGACTAAGTTATTTGCTTGTTCTCTGATAGGTGTGAGGCTTTGTCTTTTCATAGAAATCACGTAAATAGGTTTGCAAAAAAGAGGTTTTGCTCTCTGAATAGGTTGCAGATCTTTAGGGCATGAGGGAAGGTTTTTATGATACTACATGATTTCAAACTAATAAAGCTTTTTTAAAATAATTAAATCAATAACATCTATCACTTGAAACAGTTGTACTTATCTTGATTCCCATTACCTTTTCGATTGGAAAACCTTACTTGCTATGGTTGAAACCCAAAATATCTAACTAGGAATCGAAGACCATACATAAATAAAGATGATGCTGACATAACCTTTGAAAAGGTTGGTATATATTATTTTCAGTAATGCTGCTCTTAGCATTTCTAAATATTTCCATTTTTTTTTTAAATGTGGGTGCAGATGTCTCTAGCTTTTTTATTTGGTTTGTTAGTGTGTGTACTGCTCTATGTGTTTAAAGGAATTTTCAGAAAGCCTTAGAAAGGGTGAGATTATAATTTAATTCCAAACAAGGAGTTAGTGACAAACTTGCATATGGAAAAATAACTGATTCCAAAGTGTTCTTCAGATGTATTTAACCCCTACCCTGAATGCATTTAATTTCCATTAGTGCTGGTAGGAGACCTCTTGGTATTCTAATTGGTTGCTTATATATCTCTACATAAACACCTGATTTAACCTGAGTTTATGTTGCAGTGGATATTTATTCCCTGTGTCTTCCCACAGTGTTCTTGTAGGTACTTAAGATACACAAGTGGATGGCAGGAAATAATGAGGCATTGCCTTCAATGGGAAGAGTTTCCCCTTGTATTCTCCGTACTTTCTATTATGCCAAGTTATTAGAAGGAAATTCTGTGAAGGGAACTTCCTTCTTTTTGGCAGTAGGAGGGAGATGAATTTGTTTTCCTTCAAAAAATTGTACTAGATTATGATACCAAGTAAGAAAAACCAGTCTTAGCTGCAATTAATTGTAAATTGGCAAAGTTGCTGCAGAAAAAATGCTTTCAATAAAGTGATTTGATAGATCTTTTTCGCTGAAGAATTCATTATTTTAAAAACTCAAAAACTCTTTCAGTTGTAAAGTTTGTCTACTAAAATACATTTCTAAAGAATAATATGAATCATACCTCGTGTGGTGACCAAATCCGATGAGGTGTGTGGGAGAAAGAAATGGCAAAAATATGAACATCATACTTGGGTAAGTCAGAACTAAACTAACCACAGGTAATTTTAAAAACCCTTGTCCAGCATCTCTTCTTTTAAGTATAGCAGCTAAGATTGGACCAGAATCCTGGAATCTACAGTAGATAATGTAAAAAAAAGTTGAGAATCACTAAGGATCAACTCATTTGCAATTTTAAAAGTTAGTGAAGGTATCTTGGCGATTTTATTGCCAGCTGCTGTCGTATTCTGTTAGCTGTGTTGTATGGAACTTGAACCAGATAAACTTTGACATAGGTGGAAACTTCTTCTACCAGAGACAGTTTAAAAATAGTATTATATTTTTGTGATGCTTTTCATTCGATGTGTCAAAAAAGAAGTTCCTCACTTCATCTCTTCAGAGGTGTAAGCTGCTTTGTCTTCAACTGACAGGTGCACAAAAGCTTTTTTGCCTTTTTATCTCATAGTACTGTAGAATTGAGTGCTTTTTGCACTTGTTCTTTAATGGCAAGAAAGAAAATAATAGTAATGTTTTGAGTATATTTTGAAACCAAGGTGTCAAGCTTTTTGTATCCAGTACTAGAGCTAGTTTGGCTTGTGGAATTCCCCCTGTGTTTATAAGAACAGCTGATGTTTCACAGTCTAATTGAACAAACTGGCTGATAGATGGCAGGAAGTTTTCATCAGTCTTTGGCTCCAGGCACTGTGACAGGCCATATTAGTCAGGAGAGGAGTCTCTACATGCTCATAGAGACTGTTCTGATAAACTGCTGCCTGCTGTGGGAGCATTCTGAGTCCCAGCTGTTGTGCACTTAATTTGTACTCATTCCCCATTTTTGTTTCTTGCTCTCTTCCCATGTCATTTTTGTTTCTTGCTCTCTTCCATGAGCATGATGTCACCCACCTCATCATGCTCTGGAGTCTGCCCTCTGAGTGTATGGGATTTACAGCTGTATAGTGTATTTCATTCTTGAGATTAAAATTGCAAAAGTATTGGAAGGAAAGTGGATGAAGCTGTCTTCATGCCAAGTTTTCCTGAGTTTTTTTAGAGTCTCAATTGCTTGAGGCAGGCTGGCTGTTCTGTGTTTGCCATCCCAAGAAGGGATGATCTGTGTTTGTGTTTTCCTTTATTTGGCACTGAATGAGCATTTGCTTTGCTTCCATTTTCTAAGAGTTTTGAATAGCTTAATAATTTTATTGTTTATAATTACGTAGTAGGCCTTAACTTTGAACAGGTTTTCCTATCATAAGTCCCTTAAGATGTTGAGATTAAGCTGTACAGTCACAAATTGTGAGGATGTTTCTCTTCCTTTGTAACATGAGCGAAATTCTCCATACTTAATAATATATAACTTAAATTCAGCACTTTGCTCTTTATGTCAAGGCTGCAGTATTGAGATGTCTGAATCAACATAAATGTTTACCATGACCTGTCCTCTAAAAGTGGGAGTGGGAAATATAAAATAAGTTAAGACATTATTAATATCTGTCTCAATAAGTGAATCAGAAGCTCAAGCATGGCCATTTCCAAGCAATTGAAGACTGTTTCATCCATATTTCCACATTAATTGGCAGAGCTCAGATAAGCAGTTGCAAAACCCATTGCAAGTATGCAAATCAACAGCACAATTCAGCCCATATTATGACAACTATTAAAAAAAAAAGATCAAAAGAGGTTGTTTGGAAAGATACTGGGTCTACCTGTAGAGTTTTCAAGTAATAATAAATCTACCTTTTTATTCTAGTAGATTATTAATTTTTTTGTTGTTGTTGTTGTTGAAAAGTCTCCATTGCATTTCAAGTCTGAATTTCTCTGACTTCAGTTTCTAGATTCTGTTTTGCCTTACCCCACTTTAAAGTCGTGTGACTTTCTGATCTCCCATGTTCACTTATGGATTGGTATCAGGAGCTTTCTTTGATAAGCTGAAACAATTCAGCTTTTTAAGCCTCTTGTCATGAGACTTTCTTATCAGTACTGAAGTTGGTTTTTAGTCATCTTTTCAAATGCTGGTTGATAGCTTGATAATCCTCAAGATTAGTATTGAGGTTAGGGAGATATAAAGGGCAAAAGTAAAGTTAATTTTTATAGGATATTAAACAAAAAATGCTTCAAGCATTGGTGGAAGACAGGTGAAGTTAGCTGCTACTTGAAACTTCAGCTCTGAAAAATGTTATGAAAGAAGTTACAATGCAATACCTCGTCAAGGAAAAGAACTAGAAAATATGCTGTCGACCTGAAGAGGGCAACACAACACAGCAAGTTTCAGCATTTTCTTGGCTAGTGTAGAATGCTCTTGAACAGACCTGTGTGCAGTATCTTCATTTTTTCTTATTTATTGAAAATGACGCTTTCATAAAAGACCTGCTAAAAATAGACAATTTGTTTCTTAAAAACTTCCTTTTACAAGGAAGAAGTTTGAGTGAATAGGAAGATCATGTGAAAGAGTGATTTGTGTAACAGCTGGGCTCAGCTGAATTTCTGTGCTGAAGAGAAACAAATGGACTCTGAGTTTTTCTAATAACTGATGGTTTGGCACTAAAGAAACAGTAGCACACTTTCACCAGTTTTAAATTACTTCAAAATCAAAGCTTCATGAGTAAGAAATTTTTCAAGCTTTGTTAGGTAAATATTTTTCCTTGTGCCTCATGACTGGGGGAGGTGGGGGGAAGAGAAAGAAACACTTCCATTGAGTATTGCACAGGGGCAGTGTGATCCTTAAATACTCATTTTCTGAACTGGGATGTTTTGTTCTGTGCTGAAAGTAATAGCAATTTGACTAGTTCTCACCTTGAGTTGAAGGTCACTGTCACCACAGTTCCACCAGAGGTTCCGTAATTGCATAAGCTTTTCTTATGCATCACAGCGCACACTGAAATGAGCTGGCTCAAACCAGTGCTGCTAAAGATGACTTTTTAACATATTCTCTGTGAAGGAGTGCTCATGCAGCTCTCTTGAAAGACTTCAGGAACCCATGTGCAAGTTCAGCCTTGTGCCTTTAAGATTCTTGGTACAGCATGGGAGCTGTCAATCAGTTTCAAAGAAAAATTCTGAGATGATAAACCGTATCTGTTGTCAAAACGTGACTAAACTTTCCTTAAATATGCCCAGGTTGTCTGTAAAACTGTCAATCTGCCTAGTTCAAAGCTGTTGGGAAAGTTGCACAGGGCTCAGGGAAGGAGATGCAGAGGAGATGGAGCTGTAAAGCCTCGATTTGGGTTGATTCTCGGCTGTGGTCGACCTGTTACCAAGCTGCAGGGTTTTAAACTAGTTCAGGCCTGTCACTAGGAGCCACAGTAATTCTTCTGGGTTGAACGTAGATGTAGCTTGCATACAATGAATAAAGTAGTTCTGCTTGTATGAGAAACAGTTTGTTGAGGTTCTGAGTTATGTTATATCTAGTTAAAAAAAAATAGGGATATACTGGATTCTGCATATTGGGGATAAAATGGGTAGTATTTTTTTTTAAACTCCTTTTTTTATCTTCCAATACTTAAGTTATTTGTAAATCCCAGAAGAATCTAAGTATATGAAAAACCAGTAGAATCCTACTAGTTACTAAATAAAGTCAAACTACTTCTTGAATTACAATGGAATAATGGACACTTTGTGTGGGGGGGAAAAAAAGTCCATTGGCAATTTGAAAATACCTTGATCTTACCTCTTATGCACCCCCCCCCAATTACATATTGGTGCTAACTTTTTAACAAATTGCTATTGTATAAAACTCTTCAATTGTTGTCTTTTCTTTGAATTGTCTTACGATACTGGAGTTGAGTGCAAATAAGTTTGGGTTTGTGCTACAAGTTTGAATTTAAACCATGAGGTTTGAATCCTTGTGGCTCCCTTAACTGTTTCATTAAGGTGGTAACCTTGTAGATGTATATATCATCCTAAATTTGTTAAGAAAGTTAGTGTATGTATGCAATTTTTTAGAAATTGCACTTCTAACCTCAACCTTGAATCTTTATTCTTAAGAATATCAATACATTGAGAGGCTGTGATGAAGACAATGAATGAAGCATTAATTCAGTTGAGTTGGGTCTGTGCACAGTTACTCACAGATCTTATAATTTGATTGCATTGTTCTTCAGTATAATGCTGCCTTTCCTCTGATCATTAAACCTGATCACTTTACTTTTCCATTTCACTTGCTGTAGTCAACACAAAGTGATTTGCCACTTTTATCACATACTGTGTAATGTGGGCAAGTTCTTATGTTGTGGCAAAAGGGACTTTGCTTATCTGAAGCTTACCTGAGCTGTATTCCCTAGAGATTGGCTCTTGTGCTCTGACGTAGTAGCAAAAAAAAAAAAAAAATTGGTGAGCTGCTTTCCTCAGAAAAAGGGAAAAAGCTGATACATAATTTTTTCTTCAGAGAAATGAGGAATGTCATTTTCAAGGGTTATTTCTGTGGCTGTGCAGCATAAGCAGTGCCTACAGAATTAAGCCTAGCTATCTTACGATGCTGATGCAAAACTCTGCAGAGATGAAAGCCACAGACAGTACCTGTTTTGACTTATCAATATCAGCATTTCATCTTTACTTATTTTAAAATAAAATAGGTGACTAAAGTAGGTTAACTTTTGCACAGAATTGAGGATTAGAAAGTATAGAAAGTGTTCTGTTTTTGGAAAGTACCAAGACTTCTATTTGCATTTTTCAGAAGACTAAAAGCAAATTCTCTACAGGTAAATGTGGAATGGAACAGACCTCTGAGGAAATGGGATATGATACCACACTCTAGAAATACAATATGAATTAGCAAACAATTTTTTTTAATTTCGCTGTGCTTGATTATAGGAGCTCCTTTTGGTTAATCATTAGTGTAGAAAACTACAGCAAATGATTGGATTTAATGGTTTGAAGTAGCTTGAAAGAGATTTATGAAGTATTGTTTTTTTCACTGCTCTTAAGCAAGCAATGTAGTGTTTGTTTTTGTGGATGTAAATCCATTTCTAAAGTTGTTTGCTTGATAGGTAGTCAGTATTCAATTGCTCAATTTCTAAGTGAGGCTTAGGTCTGCATGTGCACATAAAACACTGCAGCTGTGAAGAGCACTATTGATTTGTTGTCCCTGACTCTTCAGATATCTTGATATTTTACCAGTTACAAATACAAATTGTTTCCTGGGAAGGAAATGTATTACTTTGAGGCCATGCTTTTATTGTAGGTGTGTTTGCCTTCTCAGGGCTCAACAAAACTGCCTCTTGAAGCTGTTTTTTGTATTTAGTCTCTGCTGTTTCTGCCTGTGTGACAGTTGCCTGCTGTCGGCTCTGCGTGTCTCAAGTGTTGACTTTCTTCTGCTTCTAGGATCTGTCCAATTCACCTGACATTAAAAATATGCAAATCCACTTGTTCAGAGAATACAGTGCTATTTTCCCTGCACAAGAAAATTTGATAGATAATTTGAAAGACCAGGCAACAGCCAGAATGTGATTCAGCCATGCTTGTTAGGTATTTTGAGTGGTACTTCTGCAACTTTTTGTGTGGAATTGGAACTTTTGGCAATACATACTCTTGTTAAAAATGACCCACAAATGACTCCCTGTCATAGGTCCCTTATAGCAGTGGGACCTATGACAAAGAAAGTAAATTATATCCTAGGCTGCTGCAGGATGAGAGTTGTCAGCAACTTGAGGGAAATGATCCCTCCAGTTCACTCAACACTGGTGAGACAGCACCTGGAGTCGGGTTTTGGGCAGTTCAAGAGCCACATGGAGCTATGGGATGAGAGTACCATAAAGGACCACTGAGATGATTGAGGAACTAGTGAATCTAACATCAGAGGTGAAAAAAGGCTGTGGGAGCTACGACTGTTCAGTCTAGAGAAGAAGAATTTTGGGGGTGAGGAGATCTCCTCGGTGTGTATAAAAATCTGTCTGAACAGCAGAAAGTATTTTGAGTGCAAAATCAGTGTAAACAACGTGATGCATCTTCATAAACAGTTACAGAAACTTAAGCAATGTCTTCAATTCTGAAGTGTCACAATGCACTCAGAACATTTTATTTTTAATCAGTTTTTTAAGGGATGCTTTCTAACTACACATATCTCTTTCAGATAACTAGAACATGTGGTAGGACATTAACTTTCAAATGTTTTATATGGTTCTAATTACTCATTTTGTTGCTATTATGTAAAGTTTTTTTCTAAAAGATTGTAAGGACGCATTCTCTGCCAGTTTAAATAATATGGAGAAGGGTGATATTTTAAATGGTTTTTTAATCTTTTTAAGGATGAGCAAGTAATTGCCCTCAACAATGTAAGGGAGAATTAACTGAAATAGTTGCCATATTTCTCTGTAGGTTTATAATGCTAAACTATTGTTAGTTGTGTACAAAGTTAGTACAGAACTGCAATTGCTTCATAAGTATGCTCTGTTTAATGAAAGGCATCAAGGAAGACACAAGTTGTTGTCCATGAATAACTAGGAGAATGGTCCTTAACCATTCATGATCAAAAATGGTTCAATATTATTGTCTAGACATAACTGTAATAAGCTCTACTACATAAAATTTTAACCTTATTCCAGATGTGTTTATAATTCTAGTTGTGGCTTTAATTTGACTACAGTTTTGGCTAAGATACTAGATAATTTTAGCATTATTACTTGCATCAATTCTTGACATAATACTTGCCACATGTTATGGAGGCCGTTGTTAAGGTCTGTTAAAGCTTCCACCAAGAAAACACATCATGTAATTCATCTTGCTTTTAAACCAGTGATCATTTATGTTCAACGCCACCTAAATGTTTCTCAGTTTGTGCAATACTGTTAGGAGTGCTTTCAAGAATTACAGAATTTTCACTTGACTTGATGTTGTGATTCCTTGACACGTGTGATTGATACCATGATTACCTCCCCATCTAAGGAGTTTACAGAAGTGTCATTATAGAGGTACACATTTAGCATGACCATATTAAAGCATATGTGCATGCATTCATGGAATCATCTTCAGCTTCAATCTAGTGATAATTTAGGTGAGTGGAGTTAATGTAATTAAATGTATGAAGTGTAACCTGTTCATTGAATCTTTTTTGTTGTTGTTGTTTCAGGCCTCTTAAGAATAGTAGGGAGTGTAAAATTCCTGTCCATCATAATTAGGACTTTCCATTCAATGAGGAAACCAGAGTCCTTTTTACAACATATAACTGTAGAAGTTCTGATGCAAACTCCAAAATAGGTGAAAGGATTAATTTTTTTCTATAGTTTAAACTCAGGTATATGTGTTGTGATTTTTACAACCACTGAAAATATCTAATTTATTAGAGAGATTTAAAATGTAATATGGGAAAAACAGGTAATTTGATTTAACATATTTGTTGATTTTATAGCTAGTCCTGCAACCCACAGCACATCCTGTCAGTGACTCAGTTTTTGTGGTAATTCTGGGTAGGTGTGTTGAGAATGTCTATTCTTCTTTTTTGTCTTATGGGTTTTGGACATATAAAAGCGTTACTTGCTTCTTTTATTAAAAAAAATTAATTCTGTTTTATATTTAGTTGTACTTTTTTCTCTGAACAATGATGTGATACTGCAGATAAGCGGTTCAAAATTTTGAATGCTAATGAAAGCAGTGCCAACCTTATTCAAAGCACACAATCATAACTAGAACATCTACTTGGTGGACTTTGCAGAGACTAAAGAAATACTAGAAATAGTCTTTTTTTTTTGGTATGTTGTTCCAGTCCCATCATCTTAAAGAGTAAGTAAAATAGAAAAATTATCAAAGGTATAGAATAAAGCAGTGGATTGTCTGGGAGAAGCCCTGTAATACTTGGAAGATTTGAAGAGGAGAGGAGCAACGATTACAGGATAAAGACATATCATATGTTCATGTTTTATGCCTCTTGTAATAGAAGCTCAAAAATATTAATGAAAGGTGACAGATTTCAAATAGATAAAACAAGATCATTTCTGTGTGTACTTAAGCTTGTTGAGCTGAAAATCATCTTTATGAAAGAGATGGAAGTTTTTTTTAAAGGTTTTTAAAAGGAAAGAAACAGAACAATAAAAACCCATCAACTCCCACCCAGAAACATTGTTGTACCATCTCTACAATTAAATACTCAATGAGTCTGGTCTAATATTAAGCAAAAAGAAGTCAAAGGTACCCATCTTGAAATTCCAGCAAAATCCCAGAATTTCAGCACCAGTGGAAGAACAGTATTTCAGATGGGGATTTGCAGTATCTTGCTTTTGGACAGGCATGTTGTTGTGATGGTTCTGTGACTACAGCAACTCATCAGCTTTTCAGTTAGTCACTTTTAAATTGAGCATTGAGATTCTTATTTGAAAACATTTCTACAAAGTAGAAGACATATAAAATGTATGGAAAAAATGTATTTTAACAAATATTTGCATAATTTTATTTTCCTGTTCTTTCTTTTTTATATATAATAACTTGCATTATTGTGCAAACTCTTTTTACTTCTAAAGCTTCTTGGTTGAGTTTAAGTTTAAACAAAATGGTTCTATGAAATTAAGAGAGTTTTTTTTAATATAAAGTTGTTCATTACAAAGCAGAACAGACTGAATTTGACAAGTTACTGAAAATATAATGGAATATATAGGGAGGTCTCAGCTTTTATTGTTTTAGGTTGCCAGCTTATACACATTTGGGAATTGTAAGAACTTCTTTTTTACTTTGTGGGTTCAGTGTGTATGGTAACTTTTATTTGTTTGAATATTGAGGAGCAGCTGAGTGTTTAGGCAGAAAATCCAAATCCCTTCCTCTTGATGAAAATAGTGGTAACTGCGATTTTTCCAGATTAAAACCCAGTGGTTTGTGAGTTATGTTTTTCATTTTAAGATGCATCCTGTGTAAAGTATCTGACTAATTAAATTGTGGATTTCATGCAGTGTTTGATGTTGCGTTGACTCTGAAAAGGACCAGGCAAGCTGACAACTTTTTTTTTTTTGCCAGGATGATAGGGAAGAAAGAGCTACATTTGTTAGCATAGCATGTGACTGTATAGATTGTCTGTGATCTGTGAGGCTTTGCACTGCATTAGAGGGCCTCTTAAAACTTGCCCTCACCTATAACTCTTCTCAGTGCCAGTATTCCTGAATAGGTAACTTTAATCTTTCTCACTGTGGTGTAATTTGTTTTGACCCTCACTCTCCTATCATTGTCAGGGCTTAAACTTGCTTTTAAAAAGAGTAAAATCTTCATTTGTTCTGCAAATCATGAGATTTATGATGCTATGTACTAATAGAGAAGAATCAGAAATTGCAGTTGCAGTTATGTCAAGCTTTCTAGAAAGTATATGAATTCAGAGATGAAGATTTGCTTTCATATAAATTCAGTAATTTGATAGTAAATTGTGGATATGATCAGTACAAAATGCCCTGAAATTTTTACGCTTAGTGATTGTCTTCATATGTTCATATACCTGAAGGCATTTTCTCTGCAGAGGTTGGCAATTGCTGATTGACTTCCACCTGTTGTATCCTGCAAATGCATCCAGAATCTTGAACAGCTCACAACTACATGGAGGCTACACTGTAAAATAAAATAATTTTAACAATTCCAATTTTCTGTTGAAGGTATGATCATTTTAGCTGGCAAAATGATAGATATTGTATGAATATTTGCTTTAGATCTGGTGTAGATTATTTAAAATCATTATCAGTTATGCAGTGACATCTTTATGGGTTAGATTAGATTTCCTCATGATTGATTAAGCAAATATTGTACAAAACACAACATTATAAAAGCAGCTATTCATGGTGGCTGTTCCTCACGTCTTGTTGTAGTAAATGGAGTCATAGAATAGTTTGGAATAGAGTTGGAAGGGGCCTTTCAAAGGCCATTGAGTCTGACCCACCTGCCATGGGCAGGGCCATCTTGCACTAAACCATTTTGCTCAAAGCTCCATCCAGCCTGGCCAGGACTTGCAGGGATGGCAGTACAGGAGTAGAAAGTTGTAGTCAAGCTGGGCTTAGATTGCTACATATGAGAAAGGGTGATGGCAAGGTTTTTCTAAAACTGTGCTCCTGTATGACTAAGACACTTGGAAAAGTTATCCTCTAAATCTTGTGGAATGTAGGATGGGACTTTTCCTTTGATTCTTTTAATGCATAAAGCATCTGCTGCTTGTGAGGGAAGAAGTGTATAAGCATCTTGGGGTAATACTCTGCCTGTAGGATTAGATTTGTGAACCACAGTCTTTGTATAAACAACAGGCAGCTACTTTTATCATTTTAACATTGATGAACACCAGTGATTTTTATTTACTTTACCACATCTGTGTTGCTTAACACTTAAAATGCAAAACTGAATTCATACTCTATAATGTTTCATGATAGCAGCTAAGGATATTGTTTTCAGCAGTCAGCAACTATGTGTGAGACTTGAGAAAATAAAATTTTGGCTTTTCCCTCTTGGCATTAAATTATTATAGCCAGGGGAAAAATTGTCCGTAATTTATTAATAAATAGACTACATACTTCTGTTTATTTCCACTTCTGCTACTTCAGGAGTTAAGCACTTGGGAGTTATGACTGGACTTCTGTGAATATCCAATTATTTTTAAAAACTAAACCTGGTACAAAATTGCTTTGACTAGAACAATGTTTTAGAGGGATTGGTTTTTTTTTTTCCTTTTTTTTTTTTTTTTTGTTATGTTTTGCATGTATATTTGTTCAGCATAATGTGCCAGAGTTCACTTTTCAAGTGTGGCTCTGTCTGAGGTGGATGCATCCTGCTGGCTGTGTGCCTCCCAAATTTTTTCAAATGTTCAGATATTTCATTAGCACTGATGATACCCCATAAAGGTACCCTGAGGACATAGGGAAGTGACTAGAGCAGCTAGGAAACGACTTTTGATCAGTCTTCATGAGAAAAACTGGGAAAAGACACTTTTTCCATATTTGAAGACTGTTAGCAAGAAGTAACAAGTAGTTGTGTGTCAATAGTTCTGCACTGTACTGCCCTGGAATTCCTTCTGAGCTAGAGCACCACTCTTAGGCCAAGACTCCCTGCCTGTGAGTGACAGTTGTGTTGTTGTTCTTCATTTCTTGGTTTGAGTGATTGGTTTTTTTGCCCATGAACCCCCACTGAGAAATAACATACCTCTTGATATTGAGTTGTTTCTATTTTTTAATTACCATAGTAGGATGGGAGACACTTTCTGAAAGGTAGGAAACTAAATTTGAAAGGGTCAAAACAACTTTGCCTGTCTTTGCAATGTCAGGTTCTTGCTGCCCCAGGGCTGCTTTTACAGGTACCCGAAGAAGAGAGCTACCTTAACAGAAACACATGTTCTTAAATAAGTTCTGAAGATCTGCTAGAATTTAATTTGGCCAGGGACATTAAGGGCAACAAGAGGAGCTTCTATAGGAATGTCAGGGATAAAGGAAGACTAGAAAAATTGTAAGCCCTCTCCAGAAGAAATGGGACACCTGTTTACCCAGAATGTGGGGGTATTCAGTGTCTTTTTTGCCTCAGTCTTCACCAGCAAATATTCCAGCCAGACTGCCCAAGTCCCAAAAGGGAAAAGGCAGGACTGGAGGAATAAAGAACTGCCCACTCTAGAAGATCAGATCCAAGAACACCTAAGGAATCTGAAGGTGCACAAGTCTATGGAACTGGGTAAGAGACACCCCCACATACCTTGAGAGAGTGACCTATGAAGTGGCTAAGCCACCATCCATCATATTTGAGAAGTTGTGGCAGTCCAGTGAAGTTCCTACTGAAATGCAACCCCAGTTTTTAAAAAGGGAAATCAGGAAGACCTGGGGAACTACAGACTAGTCAGTCTAACTTTAGTGCCCAACAAAGATCATGGAGCAAATTGTCCTGGAAACTATGCTAAGGGATATGGGGAATAAGGAGTTCTGCTTGATCTGCCTGGAGAAGAGAATACGCCAAACAGACCTCCCAGTACCTAAAGGTGGCCCACAAAAGAGCTGGGGAGGGGCATGTGATGATAGGAGAAAGAGAATGGCTTTAAACTGAAAGATGCATAGTTGAAATAAGTCTGGATTCCTTTACATATCTGCAGCAGAAGAAGTGGGCCATATATGTTCTTTACATATGACTGATTCCTTAAGTGGATAGAAGATTCTGGGTTGTCTGTCAAAGCACAACACTTTTTTTTGTAAGTTGGTAGTGGTTCTTGCAGCTGAAATAGTTTGAAATTTTTGATATTAAAAAAAAACTGAGTAAAAATCACCTGTTGATCTGTAAGGGTAAAGTATTGCTTTGGCTTGGCAAGATATATAAGGATATGTTGAACTCCTAAGTTTGTGCTCACTGCTTGTTGTTTTTTTTTAATTAAGGGTATATTAAAATAGTTTTTATTAAAGTGTGTTGTATTCCCATAACAGAAAATTTGGGGCTTTAAAAAAAAATTAACACTCTTGTACCATGACACTATATCTATGAATTATCTTCACAGTTTTTCTGGAGTGACAGCTTACTTGTAATTGTTAATAAACAACAACTTCCCTGCATTTCATGATATGAATGAAATGCAAGGTGTGAGGCAGGGGGAATGTGGAAATACCAGATGTTTCTTCTGGTGCAACCTTTAGTTCTGTCCTATTGTGTACCTGTCTGAAGTGCTAATACTACATATTTGCATGGTCCTTTAATTGTTTGGTTTGATTATTTTTTATTGAAACAGGCAACAACAGAGAGACCTTTTATACAGAAGCTATTTCGACCAATTGCTTCAGGAGGACAGTTGCATACTTTGGGAGACCTGCTAAAAGATGTGTGTCCTAGTGCTGTCACCACTGAAGGTACTGCAGAAATAACTTCTTGTCCAATAAGATAATTCTTTTTCTGTTGATTTATTGGGTTTTTTTGGTATAGATTTTTTTGGGGGTTGTGGTTTTTGTTTTGGTTTTTTTTTCATATGAGTATTTTGGAGGGAGAACTAAAATGTCAGTACCAGGGTTTCAGATTTCATTCATTCCTGGCTCTTTACTGTGCCCTGCATGGTTTCAAGAAGATAAGATTGACCCCTTAGTCACTCCTGAAAAGTTATTCTCTAGAAATTTTATTCTGAGATTCCTGTACTCTTTTGCTATTATGATGATCATAGTAAAAATATTCACATGTTATTTTCTGCACTTCTAAAAAAATATGAAAGTGTCAGCAGATTTTAGTCACCTTTTATTTTGTATTCCATAAACTTTTTATATGTAAAACTCCAAAACTGATAGAAATTGAAGATGTTTTCAGAATGCTTTTTTCTGTTCTTGAAGTCCAACCTTTTAAAATGAACCAGTAAGACATTTTTACAAGTATATAATAGTTTATGTATGATTATGAATTAGTATTGTGTAAGCAATCAATGTAGTGTATTATTTCATACAATAGCATTTGTTGATCTGCACTTATTCAGGAAATAGGATTTTTTGGATGTAATTTTAGTCTCAAAGCTTACAAGTATTGTAACTGTGATATATGTTTTAGGAGGGATAAGTGTAACAATTATGTACTCTGCAAATTAAGATCAAAGTTACTTAATGCAAAAGGTTTTTAATTTCTTTTTGCTGTTGTCTTACCAGTACCTGTAAATGAGGAACTTAAGAGAAATGTGTGATAAACTAGAGAAGATCTTGGCACAGAATTTACTGGTGTAGTATCAGCATCTTTTAACAGCAAAGCACTGAATTGGAAATCAATATAAAGTTCTGCAATATTTTGTTGTACACAGAAGTTGCTTGATTCAAAATTAAACAGTTGTCACAGATTTCTCCCAGTATCAGGATCTTAGAAATACACTGAAATGTCAAAGTACTTTTTTTACCCTTGTTTAATACTTGTTAACACATGAGAACAGTTTCCAAAAAGAACAGAAGGTAAGAAAAGTATGGAGTATTGCTAAGCATGTGTCCATTTTTCATAAAGCTCTTTTAAATTTTGGAGCATTATTTTAAGTAGTGCTTTCCACTAACTGTCCAAAAGATAAAGGGAGATACCAATAGATACATGAGTGTTAGCACCAGCAAGTTTAACCATCTTTAAGTACTTAACTGTCAGTATCATACACACCCTACTGAAAAGGTACAGAGGGAATTTAAAACAATCATTGAGAAGGATGGATGCATTTTAACTTGAAAGGCAGTCGAGCACAAATGAAATGAAAGAAACTCATAAGCAGTTATGGACAAGTTATTCCAGGATTTAAGGGATGACAATTTTTATGTAGATTTGCCAAAGCTGCAGCTGGTGAATGTGGTAGTTAACTGCCCTTATTGAAGTGTGAATGTAATACAGTTCTATCTGAATACCATTGATGATGCTTCCCATCAGTAGGCCTTCTTTTCAGATGTTGACAAAAGCACCAATCTCGGACAGCAGAACAGAAATGTGTTGTGCTAATTGCTTGCTTTGTTTTTGTTAAAAGCTAAAAAAGCCTACATTTATTCAATCTGGACAAAAAAAAAGTTGGAAAAAGAGAAATTGAAGTAGGTACTGTTCTTACACATAAAAGGAGGGATGTGAAATTCAGTGGGTTTTAGAGTGTTGGAATAGTCTTGTCTGTTCCTGTATACATCTGCTTGAATTTGGCCCAATTTTTACTGAACAACTTGCAAACTCCAGAGTTTAATAGATCTGGTCCCTCAGATGGCTGTGAGCTCTCCAGAACTCAGCACATTTTCTCCTATAACACAGTTGGTGTTGTAGTGTCATTCAGTTGTTCTGTGTTGTGAGTGTTCTCCCCTTCTGGAGAGCTGGGGAAGCTGTCTGAGCTCAATGCAGAAAACAACGTGGGCTTCTCAGGAGATGTGGGGGTAGACTGATACACAGAGCCAGTGGAGGGGGGGTAAGAGTCTAAGCAAGTAATTTGGAAGAAAATGACGGATCTGGGAATCATTAAATGTGATTGGGAGAGTGACTATAAACAGTGTGGCAGAAAGAAAGAGATCGGGGAAAAAGCCAAAACTGACATAATAAATGTGAACACCTGGACAGAGTAAGTGGGGTAGGAGATGATAAAAGGATGAGAGAGAAAAGAAGCATGTTGCTTGTGGAGCATGCACAGAGCTTGTGCAAGGCATCTGTGAAAGAATGGTGAGTAGATATCCTGCTGGCCAGGTGATTCAGAGAAGGGATCTGGAGAAGCAAATTGAATCAGAAGTTGAAAAGAAGGGTAGGTTGTGCTGGCAGAATGACAAGCTGCAGGTGAAGAGGTGGTCAGGTGGAGCTGGGGATTGTCAGATAAAGGACTTGAGGAAAGCTTGTTCAAGGTTTGCTGTACTGCAGACAGGAATACAAAGCAGAAATTTAGGCATGGCAACATGGAAAGAAAAAAAGGAAGAAGCAGAATTAGAACAAAACAGAGGGATGATCAAGAAAGGTTCAGGCATAAAGGAAAGTGACCTGGAAAGATGGATGCCCATGACAGATGTGATCCTTACTGCTAAGGATCATGGACAGGGAAGGACAGTGCTGGTTTAGGCTTGACTGGTAGAGATCATCATACTCTGTTCCCTGATTAGTCAATTTAGCCAATAAGTGAATTTAATTATTCTCTTACTTGACTAAATCCACTCATTCATTATTCAAATGTAATGTGCACTATATTAAGTGTTCATGCTCTAATACAGCTTTGAGCTATTAAAAAGCCAAGTAATTCACCAGACTGTTTAGTGCCATTTTTGAGTTTTGCCTGTAGAAATGTTAGCAGCCATAATGAGGAAGAGCATCACCCTTTTCCACCAAGTAGACTAAACTCCTGAGGCTGCAGAACCACAGCACATCTGTGCTATTGAAGTCTTCATGAAACTCATTCAGTAAAATAATTTTCTCTCTGATGCTGGATCACTGAGAATTTAACAAATTTCCTATGTCAACAGATGTTCCACTAGTTCAAAATACAGAGGAGATACGGTATAGGAGAATTTAATTTACAAGCATGTTTTGAAAACCTGGGATACCACACCTAAAGGTTTTACTTCTGAAGCAGTTGCATCCATTTGAAGTTGAATATTTGAAGTTCAGAAGGTGTCAGAGCTGTAGACTGGCTGTACAATCATAATTTCCTTACATACTTACCATTCAGCTTATAATCTCTCTGTGCCTCTCATCTCTGTCTTCTGTGAGACTATTGTCTTTGTGCCCAGGCTGGGTGTGTTTTAGTGTCAGGTGTGTGGAGTGAAAAATCACAGTCCTGATTCTTGAAGGGATAAATCAAGAATGAATGTGCTTCAAGAAATATTATAATTTAGGCGGCTCAGTACTGCCTTTGGGAACAGAATTTAATTCTTTTTTCCATGGAGAATTCATTCATATGTAATCACAGGCAAGCTGAGGATTACAAATCCACACATTTTGTAGAGAGGAGCATTCAGAAAAATCCAGTGATCAGCATGAGTGTTCTGCTGAACAGTTTGCTTGCTTGTGCTTGAAATCAATGAGAACTCCGGGCCTTTGAGTGTGCAAACCCTAGACACTTTCTGAAGTAAAGTTTAGGCCTCTTATAACTATTCTTTTGTCCCACCCTCCAAAAAACTTATATTTCTGCCTATAAAATTGCTTTGACTTCAATTTGTGATCTCTAAAATGATGATAATTCAGGAAACTATTGTTAAAATGGTTTCTAAAGGAAAAATAGATTGTAGTCAGACATTAAAAATTGTCCTCTTTGGACTTAGTGTCTTCTAATATATTTCTTATAAACTTGTATATTTTGTCTTAATCTACACTTTATTCTGGTGGAGGCATTAAAATAATATTGTAACAAACCAGAATACATTATCAAAGGTTTATTAGAAAATAATTAAAAACTTTTTCATGTCTGGATTTTCAGACTAGGCAGTTATCCAAGCTTAGATTTACTTAATTTTTCTGAACAGATGAAAATAAAAGTAGTATCTCATCAAAAGTATGCTTAAAGGTGTAATAGATACTGGAGAAGCAAGTTTTTAAAATCTTTTTACTCTTCTTTTCAAAGCCATTTAGATAATTTTCCCATTAACCTCCCTCTATAGTGAATTGACTCTCTGGTGACATTAACTGCATCTTTTCTTCAGTGCAACACAATCAATATGATTTTTTTCTTTCTGTTTTTCTCCATCTGTTGACTTTTTTTCCCCCTTTTCCTCTATGGTTTTCTCTTTTCCAATGACTTTTCATTCAACTGGAAGCTTCACGGTGATTGTGGTGGTCGCTTGTCTGTGGTGACATCCGTAGCTGAGCTTTGTGCCGTGGGAACACAGGGAATATATGGTTTTCAGACTCAGCATTTGTAGCTGTATACTGAGCTGTTCCTGCTGCCAGATTCTTAGGGACCACCACAAGAAGAGGGGAGGGAAGGGTTTCAAGAACCACCCACAGTGTCTATATGCCTTTGCTTTAGGAAGCATGGATATAATTAAGTCTTCCTTTTAACTGTGCTGAGAAAAATGTTTCAATGAAAAAATGTATTTGTAGATCTATATATGTGGATTGAATATATGCATTGGTTACCAACTGTTGAGAACACGGTGTAAAGAGCACTGTCAAAAGAACAGGTTGAATAATGACATTAAAAGATTGATAGTGAAAATGGTCTTTGTAAAATGCTGTGTCAATATTATTTTGGATTGTTATAGACTGCGGGTAACTGTTTAGAATACTGTATTTTATTTAAATTAGCTTATGAAACTATTTATTCAAGGCTTTTATTGTTCGTTGAAGTGCTGTAAAAAATCAAAACTTCGAACTGTTATTATCCCAACCCATACTTTTCTGTCTCTCCTCAAACTGGTCCTTTATTCAATTTTATATATACACATAATCATATTTTTAAAAAAATATATATGTGTGTCTGTAAATTTTTTTTCTGCTTAATAAATTCTGTACAGTGCTTATCTTTCTGGGTTGCTAAATAGTTTCATCTGCTTAAGCTGTTAATCAGAGAAAAACTGGTTGATAAAAGACTTTTATGGGCATTTTTATACTAAAAGCAAAGAGTGGCTTTTGTTTAGAGTCCATCCTCTAACTCTTCAGATTTCAAGGAGCATCAGGTTTACCTTCTCTTGTCCTCAGTCACTGCAGTGGAGTTGGAGCAGTGGGCACAGTAGTTGGGAACCCGTTTGTCAAAATATGTATCAGGCATTTCAAACATTAGTAGTAATGGGCAGAAAGTGTGAAGAAAAACAGTAGAATTAGAACAAGCACTAAGAAGCCAGTGCAGTTCTTAAAACTATTGGCAATTACATTAATTATCTTGACTGTAAAGGATACCCTGTTTTTCTAAAGCAACATGAGAATGCCTGTCTTTGTTAGTAGCAAACATAGAATGATTTGGTTTGGAAGGGATCTTAAAACTCATCTAGTTCCATCTCCTCTAGTTCCATCTCCACTGCCATGGGCAGGGACACCTTCCCCTATCCCAGGTTGCTCAAGGCCCCATCCAGCCTGGCTTGGAACACTTCCAGGGATGGGGCAGCCACAGCTTCTCTGCACAACCTGTTCCACTGTCTCGCCACCTGCTGAGTAAGGACTTAATTCCTAATATCAAATTTAAACCTGCCCTCTTTCAGTTTAAAGCCATTTCCCTTTTTCCTATCACTTTCTCTCCAGCTCTCTTGTAGGCCTTCTTTAGGTAGTGGAAACATTTAAGAATTCTAAGAGTAATGAAATGTTCAGAGAACCTTCAAGGAAGACGCGCTTATTTTCACTTTGTATTACTGCTCCTGCAGTACTGTGCAGTACTTTCTTCCAGAAGGCTAGGTTAGAATTGATCTAATATAACCCTCTCTAAGTTTGTGTCTTTTGTGTCTAAGTATTTAGACAGCAAGTGTGTTAAATCATCTGTTTTCTCATTAGCTGAATATTTATTCTTTTTACATGGTTCCTATTTAGCTGCTTCATAGGCAGTGGTTGTGGTTATGTGGCAACAGAAACAGTAAGACCAGGTCACTACCTTCCACTGAACATTGATACATTTCATATGTTTCAGGTTTTTTTTCTTTATTCTGGTCTTCCTGTGTTGACATAAAGTTTGAGAAGCAGTGAAATCCTTCTTGTCATGTTTAATAAATATTAAAATCAGTATTTTCAAACTAATCCAATAATCACTTCTGCTGTATTGTAGCCTGCTGTAATCTTTCTTTAAGACATGTTATATTTTTGTGTTTAGTTACTGAACTGTATTTTGTCAGTTACACAGCAGTTCATAAATTAAAGTCACCTCAGTCTGAAATTTTACTATGGATAAACCTATATTGTGTATTAATATATTTTTATTTACTGTATTTCCATAATTATTGTTTAATTTAGTTTGTCTAAAGACTGCATACAATTGAAATCAAATTTGGGAGTTGTGTAGTAATATAGATGTACTTAGCTTGCTATTCAGGACTACCATTCCTGACTGTCTAGAGTTTTTGGAAATCCTTCCTGGAAGATGGACAATTTCATTTCAGTTTTCAGTCTTTTAAAGTAAAACAGCAAGTTCTGTTTGAATATATTAAACTATCTAAATAGAAACTATTAAATATAAAATAAACTATTAAATACAAATATAAACTATTAAATATATATTCTGTTTGAATATAGTAAACTGTGTTTAGTTTTCAGTTGTGATTACCCTCTGTTGGAGGAGCATGTATGTATCTGTTTTATGTTTGCTTCTCCCTAGTTGTTCATACTCCAATCTGAGGCAAGCTGGTCACTTAGGGTTTTGGGCAGTGTCTCATTATATTTGATCCTGATAGCAGCATCAGGAAAGAGGGGGACTTATTTTTCAGTTCTCTTTTCAACTTGCATTGACCTATCTTATTTTCTGTTCTGTCAATGTCTCTTCTTTTTCCTGCTCATGTTCCTTCATCATCTGTTCCAGTAATAGCTCTTGTTGTCCTTTGTTACTCTTGTAGTATCTGCTTTTGCATCCTCTAAAGCTAACTCTCCTTTGACTAAGCTCACGGTAATTTATATAACTAATTTTGCAGAGTTTCAGATCTTAGCTGATTTCCTTAAGGGATAGATCTAGTTCTCTGGGGTAGTAATTAGTCAGCAATCACTTCTACTCTGTTAGTTTTTTCTTTCTGTCTTTTTGTCCTGTGGTGTTCTATTATCTAGACATCAATTTTCTAGAGTTTACTAGCAAATTTCTGTATCACTGGATACAAAAATCTAAAATATTTGGACACCTAGGGACTGTGCCGCTCTATCAGCATTCTTCCTTTTCCCAGTTTCTCTTGCTTTTCATTTGTCCTCCAAGATGACCAATGTCCTGGTTAGTTACTCAAGGAAGTCAGAATAAAGTTGTCCAGTGTTGCCCTTCTCATTCACAGTTTTACACTCTTGAAATTTTACATATATTCTTTCCAGCCAACAGTCCAAAATCCTTCAGCTTTGCTTCTCATAGACTGTGCATCATGTAGTTTTGAATCTAGGCTCATGACAGATGGCTTTTTTATTTTAATATGAAACACCCATTCATGAGTGTTTAGAATCAGGGTTAGGATCAGATTATTCTGATTATTCATGCTGCAGCCTATAAATTCATCGTCTGATCTTTTTTCCTATGCTTGTGGATGCCACTTGCACAGACAAAAGTTGGTTCTTTAATTGGACAGTTGTTGTGTGGTGAATTGCAATTGTCTGCAGTAGTTGCAGTTCCAGAAAATTAGGCAGTCATTTAAATAACTTCAGAGTTATTGCTGGTTGTGGGAAGGTTTGTGGATTATGCAGGAACAGGCTAAGATAGAGCTTGATATTGCTTGTGGTCTCTTAGACTGTGTTGTTGTAGTTTCTATGCAAGTAAGGAAGAGAAGATGTTAAGATCATGCCTGCAACTATAGCATGAGGTCTCACACCTGATATGATAGAACACGTTACTTATGGGGATTCTTTCTCAAACTGGTGAATGACAAAGTTATCTGTCCCTGAAGGAGATAATACCATGGCTACTCTTCCCCTACTGTCTAAAATTCTCAGTTTTACTCACATTAGGTGGATTACACCACCTGCTTACAGCAACAGTTGTTTATGACAGATAATTAAATTAAGTGTTATCTATCTGTTGCTTCAAGGAAGTCATGCTGTGTCTCCCCATGATTTTCTGTATTTAGTGATAGCGTTCCTGTTGCCAATTAAAGGGTCTTTGTTTCCAGAAGTAATACCATTTCTGAATGTGTTTATCAAATTGGAAAAAAAAAAGTGAATAATTCACAACTATTGGAAAAAAATAGTTTGGTTAGTGCACATTTATGAAGTTCCTGTAAATGAACATCCTAATACTGTAAACAGTTCATTTAGAAATAGTGACTCATCTTATTAGGAGAAAGGGAGGAACACAGTATGATCTTACATAACTACAAAGCAGCAAGAGGAAACAGTGTTGAGTTCAACAGAATGCTTTGAAGAGGCAAAGGGTTAAAATGATAGAAAACAGAGGTCTGGGGGGGAAAGACTTTTCCTCTTCCCCACCAGAAATTTAAGACATTGGGCATAATGCAAAGATAAAAATGGTGTAATGCAAAAGAAAGCAGTTTTCTTGCACTGCTATCATGTCTAAACAATTCTGGATACAATTTTAATTTGCAAGTGTTGTTGAAGTCTTCATAAAACTTGTTTTGATTTTTGTCTCATGCTTCCTTGAAGGCTCAAATGGTAAACATTTGGACATAATGACGCAAACAGTAGGCTATCAATCATTCCCAGTTTTCACAGCATTGTTGTTCATTCAGAAAAGCTGCATGAACTGACCTCTTTCTAAAGCAGTGTCATTAGTTCTTTCAGAAATAAAACAAGGATCAAAAAGGCTTTCAGGATTTTTCTCTTAAGACTTGCTGTACTGAATGATTTTGGAAAATTAGGGATCAACTGTTTTCAATTAACTCTCAGCTTTTTTCAATGTATAATGTATGAGAGACTACATATTAATTGTTTTTGTTCTCTCTGTTTTTTAAGCATTGACTTCCAGTAAATTAGTTAAACAGAAAATTGAATTTAGATTAGATTTGCCATGTAGACTCCTAATTTTGAATTTTGATACAAATGAGAAATTGTGCAACAGAAGGAGGTAAATTTATGCAGTGTGAATGCCTTTGGATAGACATGAAATATGACTGGGCTTGCTCTGCCTGAGGTCAGAATTAGCTTGACGTGGGGCTTACTGTGGGAATTGGAGCAGCACAGCACTGTCCCATTCCTTGCTGCTCCTGTGGTGAGCAAACTGAGGGAGTCTTTGCTCCCTATGTCTGACTAGTAAGTCTGATTGCATATGCTGTCTCAGACTGGTCTGCTTTTCAATGTTGTGGAGGTAAAGTGTTGAAATACTTTCCCAGGCCACCTAAATTAAAAATATAACAAGCCCTGGGCAGTTCTAGACACTTTATTAGCCACACTTTCATCCCACGTGGCTATGAGAGTGTTGTGAAGGGTTAGCGGTCTTGTAGAGAGTGGGTGTACTAGAAGATGGTTAAAAGCTGGCTAGTGGTATGAGTTCAGGCCACTGGCTGCTCTGCTGTGGGAGTCATCCTCTGGCCACAGCTGATCTTCAGACACTGCCTGAGCTATTCCGCCCTCCTCGCGGCCTTGTCTCAGTGGTGCTTTCCATGTTGGAGGAGGTCATCCTGTACTTCTCCTTTCTGGTGTGACTCATTATTTGTGCCTCTTGTCTTTTCCTAACTAGGCCATCTGCTTGGATTATCCTTCTGCCTCTGACTTGCATCTTACTGCTGACTTCTTGATTTTTGTTGTTTTTTTTTACACCCACAAACACCTACCTGCCCCAGTTGCCTTTTTTTAAGTTGAAGTGGAAACTTTTTTTCTGTGTTCAAGTTGCATACCTTTTGATTTAGTAGTCCTTTTTAATCAAAAGGGGTGGAAGTCCCGAGGTTGGCTTGAAATTATGGAATTAATAGTCATGGCTACACAATTAATTAATATAGATTTAATTTGTCACGACCACATGGAAAGGTGCAGATAATCTGAGAATAATGTGGCAGTTGTGCTTCTTGTTAGCTATCTTCATTTCTAAACAAACTCTTTACATAATCAGAGAGGGCTTCTGTTGTGTGCAGGATGTTCTGGCTCACTTGCTCCTAAAAGGAAACATAGTGGGTATGTGGGGCTGCTGGTGATCTTTCTGCATACAATTTCCTGGGAAACACTGAACATAGCTTGGTTTTCAGGGTTTCTCTAACTTAACCTCAATCGACTCTACAAGGATTATCCATCTGGTAGCTTATGAGTGCTTTCCTCCTTTCCTGTTGGCAAATGGGATGAAATTCAGTAAGTCCAAATGCCAAGATTCTGCACCTAGGACAGAGTAGCGTGGAGCACAGATATTACCTGGGAGAGGAGTGGCTGGAGAGCAGACCTGCAGAAAAGGGTCTGGGGGTGCTGGCCAGTGGCAGTCTCAGTGTGAGGCAGCTGTGTGTCCTGGCAGCCAGGAGAGCAGACCACACCCTGGGGTGCATCAAGCACAGCACAGCCAGTAAGAAGAGGTGATTATCCCACTGTATCCAGCATCGGTGCAGTCTCACCTGGAGTGCTGTGTGCACTTCTGGGTCCCACAGTGTAAGGCTGTTAAGGCACTCAAGTGCCTCCAGAGGGGAGCAACAAAGCTGGTGATGGGGCTGGAAGCATGTCCTGTGAGGAGCAGCTTCCTGAGGAAGGGAAGTGGAGAGGGAGGCACTAAGTTCTTCCCCGGGTATCCAGTGATAGGACATGTGGGAATAGCTCAAAGCTGCACTGGGGAGGTTTGGACTGACCTTGTGAAGCATTTCTTTACCATGAGTGTGGTCAAACAGCAGAACAGTTTTCTAGAGAGGTTGGGAGATGCTCCAAGCCTGTCAGTGTTTAAGAGGCATTTGCACAATGCCCTTAATAATGTGCTCTAACTTTTGGCCAGCCCCAGATTTCTCAGGCAGTGGGTGAGATGATCATTGTAGGTCCCTTCCAGCTGCCACAGTCTGTGCTAGCCTGCTCTCTGCCCCTGTGTCCAGCAACTTTGCTAACATCACAAGAGTAATGTGCTGTTTCTTTGTCACTTAGAAGTGGTTTCTGGGCATGCCCAGGCACGCACATTCAGAATGGTAAACTGTAGGAAGAGGTACAGCAAATAGGGAAATAATCCCGTTTCTCAGACAAGCCTTTGGAAATTTGTTCAGCTTCAGCTAAATTTGTTCTGCCGGCCACCCAATAAGTTTTATTAGTATCAGACTCCAGACTATTCTCTTTAAATTAGTCAAAAGGCCAATGACTTTATTCAGACACAAGAAGAAGTTTTTTAAGTCTGTCATTAACAGTAGTAGTATGAAATGGAGAAAGTAAAATCCTCGACAGAGCAAAAGAACTTCTTCAAAATTTAGTTTATTCGGTTTGAAAATCACAAGCCAGCATTTCTAGAATGCTTTCCAGAAAAGAGGTGAGGTTTTTCATCCTAGAATAATAGTCTGCTCTTCCCAGGAACATCAGTGTCCCACCACCAATTTCCTGACTGAGTGCTATATAGATTTGGAAATCTAGGCAGTTAGGAAAATATTGTGGAAAAATACTGACAGAAAACCTGCCTGATTTCTAATCATCTGCTATGTATGTGAGTTTTAGGAGAACTCTTGGGATCAAAGCATCTTGACAGTGTGTTTTGGTTGTGTTGAATTTTCAGTTTTAAAATGAGTATTTTTTGTGTTTTAGGAGGAGACCGCAGGTTCCTTACGCACTGTACACGTTGCAGTGCGTTCCCACAGAATTTATCACTTAGATAAAAGATGAGTGAAGAGAGACAAAAAAGGAGGAGAAATTAAGAGGCACAGAGGGGTGATGTGGCTTGTACCTGGTCACACTGAGGTCAGTAGCAGAGTTAAGAATTGGATTTTTTTGAGTCATGATCTGAATGAGTCTGTCATACTCCAGAGGCCACAGAAGGTCACTCAGTATGAGTGAGGCATCAAAAACTTCACAGTAAGAAACCCAAACCAAACTTTTGGTTTTTCATATATCCTTGCTCGCAGAAATAAGCATGTCAGCAACAGCTGAGGTACACGAAGTACATAGATTTACAGGCTATTTCTTATGGTTAGTGTCACAGAAAATGTGACAATGCCTTTAGTGGTATAATTAGTTCAAGAGTAACTGGAGATTTGGGTCTACCAAAACTTTAAGGAGACAGTAATAACTTCTGTGAAGATCCACAATGTGAAGTTCTCAACCAGGACACTGCAGCCCACAAACATTTAAATTATTTGCTGTCAGTGTTTTTATTTATACTAGTTAACAGAAGTGGGCTAGAACATGTGTTGTTTGTGCTGTATGACTGTTAGCAGTTCTTGGGCATAATTTTGGTCAAGGCATATTAATATTATCCCAGAAAATTTGAGCAGGGCTCATGGATTAACAGTTTGGGGTCTGTTCTCAATAGGCAGTAGAGAGGGGCAGATAATTTAGCTGAATAGGCATGAGCTGTTCTCTGGCATTTGCCCTGAAGTTCAAATAGTGGGTTCTGGCCCATTTTGAAAATTATATTTATATATATCTTTATATATTTTATATACCTTTATATATATATATACACACCTTTTTATATATATATATATACCTTTTTATATATATATATACACCTATATAATTTTTATATATATATACACCTATATATATTTTATATATATATATACCTATATATATTTTTTTATATATATATACACACCTTTAAATTAGATGTATGTACTGTGTCTTTGGGGGTTGGCTGAGTGAAATCATTCCCATCTTCCTTGAATCTCTCTTGTAGTCTGGTTCTGTTTTGTCTTGATGCATCTAGGTTGCATCAAAATGTAACTTAGGATGCACCTGATTTTTCCAGGAGATAAACTTATAGGGCTGGAAAAAATAGAACTGCAAAACTAAAGGACCTACAAAAAATAATTAGGAGGAAAATAGCAGTTTTACCAGTACTGTAAAGGAGAATAATCCATTGTGTCCTACTCTCTTCTTTAAGGATTCAGCAGCACTTGCTAACAGTAGTTGTCCCCTGCTTGAATACCCCATTTTAATCAGAGATTTTAGTAACTTCACAATCAGTGGATAAACAGTGGATAACTTTATTTTTACTTTGCACCTGTAGCCATTTGGAGAATATCTGTTAAAAAACAGAGGTAAAACCATTCCTTATGTTGAAGCCAAAGTCTTTTGCAGTGGTTTGGCTTGTGCACAGGAGGTGCTACAGTCAGTGAAGATTTGAATGCACTTGTGCTGCTTATCCTTTTTCCAGGTGGCATCATCACCACATTTACAATGGCAAAATGCAGCAGGTCTCTACACTTTGGCAAACTTCACGAGTATCTTTGTGCAAGCTGTCACCAGCCATTTAAACCAAGCAGCCACATGTATGAACCAGACAGACAAATAGATGCTCTCCTGACACTTGTGATGTTGGGCATAAGCATCCTCAGATGGAGAGATGGCTGCAAAGCCAGTTCTCTTTAGTGCTGGGAGCTAATGCAGCCAAATTTGTGGTAATTAATTTCAGACCTGTGCTTGTCTACACAGCTAATGATTCCTAATAATCTTGCTAACTAATTAATGATGCTAACCTAGCAAACTTCGTCTGCAAATGCTGTATGTTTGTGTTGTAAGCTTTATGGATCTGTTTTTCTACTATAAAGCAGAAAAATACCTTCTGAACTCTAATTTAAAAATATTTAAATTATGAGTCAAACTCTCACTAAAAACAAAGATTATAGTATAATCTAACAGCTTTGCAGCTAACTGTCTTAATATTTTGGAATAGAAAAGCTAAAAAGAACTTTTGATGAAAACCTTCTTCCAGTTTTAACTCTGACCAAGTAGCTGTTTTGAGAAGGGGTTGTTATTTTTTTAGTGTTCAGTGTAAAGAGTACTGCAGGCATTCCATTCCTCCTTTCACCACTCTTTCCTGAATTTTTCAATGCTAGATTCTTTAATTTTACTATGGTAGAGATCTCTAAATACTTTAGTCTACTAGCTGTTCAAAAGAACCTACAGTACATGTATTAAAAAAAGGTATTTCATGTGTGCAAACTCTACAGCCTGCTCATTACAGAATTTATTTTTTGATGAGTAAGGGCCCGGAAGACTCTAATGTAAGTATTTTAGCAAGGGTTTGTATTTCTCTGATAAACAGCACTCCCCTTCTGTTTGTGATCACAGGATGAAAGCTCTCTAAGCTTGTATATGTACATTTTTACTGCTACATCATGTAGTGTGCTCTTAAGATTGAGATCTCATTCCCCAGGAAGCATTTCTGTCTAAGATTAATTGCCCTTTTAAAATCAGTGTTTGATGTATTCCTTTGGCTATATCCTGACTCACTTTAACCCTCTTTGACCTGACCCCACTGACTATTACCGCCATGGCTGGAGCAGAAATCCTTCAGCCTGATGTATGCAGTAGAGACTTGAGCCTGTGGTTTTTCACATCAATGGATTCAATTAGCTGAGTTTTTACTGATCAGCTTAGCAGAGGTTGAAGAATTTGTCAGACACGGAACAAAACTGTCCATACTTTGAATATAATTAAATAGCTCATCTCAATTTTCACATGTAGTTTGCTTGTGAAGTTGTTTACTTTGTTAAATAACATAAATAATAATCTTGGAAGTAGCATTTTTAAAAAGGAAAAAACAGTTTATTTTTCTCTAGTTAAGTAGGGGAAGGCACAAAACATGAAAACAGCAATTAAGCCTTGAATCTGTATGTGTCACTTATCACTCTTCAGCCAAATGGTTTTAACCAGTGATTATGTCCCAATGTCCACTTTTGAATTTGATGTATTAAACTGGGCAGATAAACTAGCAATTAGCACTATGGCTGGAAAACAAGTGAACGTGCTGGTCTCTTCTGTATTGAGAGTGATTTTTCAGAAACAGTAATCCTTCTGTGCTTTGCTAGGAATAGGTTTGATTAGCTGAAAAGGTCTTTATAAAAGATGGACGGCCATTAGGATCACAGAATATTTGCAGGCATGATGTGAATTAGAGTAACTTGAAAATGAAGTAAACTTGAGGTGGAAAGTTCAAGAATGCCATTAAAGACCTTTAAAAGTGTATGAATGTGCATATGCTTAGAGGATATATAATATGATTGCATAGAGAATTTGTTATTTGTTTGGCATAATAGCATTTTGAAAACAATGACATTATAAAAATTCTCACAAACTACTAGTAACAAGGTCTTTTACAGCAAATTGATTTGCTCTAGACCAAACTTTGTAGAGATAAATCTTTATCAAATGTGATTTTTTGTTTGTTTTTTTTTTCTCCAAGAACCATATTGATCATGTTTAGCTCCCTAGCTGCATAGAGAGCGAGCCCTAATTTCTGAAGGTCAGTTTTACACTGTTTGGAAGGAAGGGCAACCTCAAATCTAATTAAGGGCATAGTGCATAAAAGGGTTAACTTCTGGTAAGTCAAGATGACTGCTGTCCAAAAAAGCTACACAACTCTTAAAAGTGATTTAGCTCTCCTTCAACAATGGAAAATATATCATGGACAAGTTGGCCTCAATTTGTCACACATTCAAGTGTTTATCTTTTAATGCACACCCTGCCTGTTCCTCATGTATCTAAATGTGTTGTGTGCTTTGTGCTTGCTTGTTACATGGAACAGCAGCATGATTGACACTGAACTTTCTCACTTTGTTCACATGTGAATGGCCAAACTTAATGCATTGTAGAAAATTGTTTTATAAGCCTCAGCTGCTAACCCCAGGCTTTTATAAACTACTACAGGTTTATTGCTAGTTCAAAGATGAGGCTAAGACACTGATGCTAAGGAAGAAGGGTTATAAGAATATTCCCTGGGAGTTTAGTCTTAATTTTTTTTTATTCTGCCTGAAGCTAGATGTTTGATGGGAAGCATCTTTGGCCTTGTAAGGTCTTCTATAAGATGTCAGATTTTTAAGAAAAGTATTTTAAAGTTCTGTCATAAATTAGTTTGGGACTTATTCCAAGAACCCTATTTTAAATACTTCTGTGAAATATAGAAGAATAAAATAATTTAAAATAACAGCAATAAATTTTAGTTAAGTAAAGCTTAATCCATTTCCACCCTCCATCTGCTTTTCCATTGAGTTGCATGAACTCTTTTATAAAAGGAAAAGTTTCCTTGTCTTGCATGGCGTCACTGTCAGTGTTAACTGTTTTGGGAAATTGTTAAAAATAGTCTGCTCAGGTTTAGTCTGCTTAATGCTGTTTCAGACCAAATTCACCTTCTCTAAAAACTTTTTGAGTGCACTAGAAAAAAGGTTTTTTAGTTCATTTACATGCTTCCTGGCTCCTGTGAAATTAGAAATGTAAGCCAGGTTTTCATCTGCTGCTTCAAAGCATCATAAACTTTTACTTGTGGTGATTACTTTAATCTGTTTTTTTGCTATGTTTCAAAAGTGTGGCTGTCTAACCTGAGGATAGATTTGAGGTAAAAGATGACAGGAAATAACAAGAGAGAAGAGTTGCATGGAAAAGAAAATGATGAATAGAGTGATGCCAAATACTTGATTTCATCTCAGTATTCAGTGATATTTAATGTAGATGATGGTAATATTGCATATGATAATATTGCACTTCTGTTTGGGAGATAGAGAAGGCAGGATGGTGCCTGGGATAATCCAAGGAAGGTAATCATATAAGAACTGTGACAAAGAAAGTTTTGTCCTGACCATTAAGTCACAGATGTCTAAATTCAAGTTAAGATGTTTATACCACAAAGATCACAAAGATCCCAGCCAACTGGCCTGTGTCAAAACCATGTAAAGAAGTAGAGCAATAATTAAAGCTAAATTAGTGGATATGGATTTTATATCAGTCCATATTTGTATCTTGCCTGGAGGTGAGCTTTTGTAGTCAGGTACTCTGCAAGAATAGAGTTCACTGAAGTTGATACAGGTCTAGTTCTATCATAGCATTTTGGACAAGTACTTCCTATGAGGGGCTCTGGTAAGATGACATGAAGGCACTTAAGGGTTAAATTGAGACAATATGAGTGACAAAACACTTCAGGATCAGGAGACTGATGTTTCTAGCTTTTTATTTTGGAGAAGAATTTTAAAAAATCAACTTAATTAGTTAGAAAAGATAGGTTGAACACTCTTGTTCTGTTATCTGTAGGTTGTTCAGTGAAGTATTAAAAATTAATATTAAGGGATTTTAAAACAAAATACAAAGTTGTAGCTTTTATTTACCATACCCCAAACTGGAAACAGACATTTAGGAAAACAATGACCTTCAGTTTGAGCAATTGAACTCATGTTACTACTAAATGGTTAAAATGAGTGATATTGTCTTGTTGCTGACAGTTAACTAAATCTATGTCATGGTTTATTTATATTCATGTCAGGCAGTTGAGTCTATCCAGGAACTGTCATTCTTATTCTCCAAACCACATCTTGTGTTTGGAACAATTCTTATTTCAGACACAGAATCATTTTGAGAAATAAATTTGTACAGAATAATGCACTGACCTTGTATTTCTGTGGGTGAGTTCTTCACCTGAAGTCAGCTTCAGTGGCTTTCCCCAGTGCTGGTGAGGTATGTAGGCAGGAAGGAAAAGTCAGTCCTGTGCTTTCATGTCACATATCAGCATCTAAAATTTTTGAGGTCAGAGGAACCTTTTGTTGTGGCTAGGCTATTGTAGAGTTGGCTTTGCAGAACTCTTTGTGTGTTCTTGCTCTTGGTCAGAGGATACTGAACAGCATATCTGCTGACATGATCCATCTGTGTGTCTCCTGAAACTGATCATCATTCCAGCTTTGGGGAGAGGAAGAGAATAAGGATTTTGGTACTTTGTGTGGTTGAAGTGAGGTTAAAGGCATGTTAAGATTGCTATGGAAAATGAGTCACTTCTAGCAATAGAGCCTACTGCTGTGGCAAGCAGGGTTGTGTTGCATGATGGAATTCACAGAAAAGTAAGGATATCCTGGGATATGCTGGCTAAAATAGGCTAGTGTGAAGCTTCTGAAAGCTCATAAGACTTTATTCCTAGTTAAAAAATTCTAAATTCTAACTAAAAATACCCTGCTCAATTGAACATGTAGTAAACTTAGACCTTGAAGCTATAGTTTCTTTAGTAGGAAATACTTGTTTTAGTAAAGAGAATGTTTGCTGTCTGAAGTACCTGTGCTGGGTTCATTTGAAGAGCAGACTATCATTTGGCCATGAGATTTCACCAAAATCAACTTTTTATGCACTTCCCATGAAATTACATAGGTATTGAGCTTTTGTTAGTACTCAGCTGATTAAGTACAATTTTTTTGTATACAAATTTATTTTTCTATTTGATCCCTTTATGTTGAGGTTGTCATCACTGTGGAATCAGAACACTTCACTGTATTTCTGCACCTTGGTCACTGTTACACATACACATGCCAGAAACTGATTGGAGATGCTCCAGTTAGATTGGAGTTTATTAATGGAAAAGCCTGTAATAATATATGTTAGTTTCTAATATGTTTTTTAAAGAAAAGTAAAGCATGAATCTTTAATTTATACATGGGTTTAATTAATTCTGTAGTACTGCAGAAGTGATGTGAAAATGTTCATAAATGCTCCTTTGCCTTTTTTTTTTTTTTTTTTTTGCATTTTATGAACACATGGATTTTTTGTAGCACACGATGAAAATAATTGTGAAGCTTGTTTTGTTGTAAATGGGATCCTGTCTTTGTCAATTTTAATATTGGACATTGGAACTGTTTGGACAGGTTACTATTAATCTAGGTAGGTGCTCTTTGTCAAGTTTCAGGGCTAACAAATTAAACCATTGCTGACTTTATTAAGGTTTTAGGGTTTTTAGAGATGCTACCTATTTAAAAGTACAAAAAGAGAAGTACGTTCATCAAATATTGGTGTTTCTTTTCTGCTACCAGTGCTGAAGTCACTGGTGGAGAATTTCTTTAGACTCTGAGGCTTGTCAGGGGCTGTCTTGTCTCTCTAGGTCCTAGAATTTCCAACCTGACGTGCCCAGAGAGGGAAAGAAGAACTTCAGCCACTGTCCAGTGCTTTCCTACCACATGTGGTTACAAATTAGAATAGTCTTTGAATTTGCTTACTAATATAGAATAATCTTTTGTAAATAAGTGTACAGTTGCCTGTGTGATCCTTGGTGCTAGACCAGAGACCTGGCTTCCAAGAAGGAAATTTTCACTTTTGCTTACCAGAAATTTGGCCTTGCCCAGCTTTGGCTTCTGGCTTTCAAAACTGGGTCAGCAAAATCATTAGTAGCAAACTTAGTGGTTGCACACTACATTACTCCCACCAGGCACATTACTGAAAGCTATGTTTCTCTAAGTAATTTCCTATGACATCCTTCAGAGGTAGATAAAATCTTTCCAGTGAAGTTGTTGGTGTGTCTCTTCAGATTCAGAGATGTCTGAGGCACCAGGTGCTGAGCACACACTGTACTCCTGCCAGATAATCTGAGGAGCAGAAAAAATAGAGAGGTAAGCAGCCACATCACAGTCACAAAAAGAAAATTCTGCTCCTTATAATGCTCTTCCAAGATCAGTTTTCCTACAATATGGCATAGCCAATTGTCAGGAATACCTTTAGTATCATCTCCAGAGCACATGATATCTTCTGAAGATAAGCAACCAAATGTGTATGGCCCACTTCACAGCTGGAAAAGCTGGCATCCAGTTATGTTGCACTATTAAAATGCTGCTACTGCATGCAAGTTGGTTGTGTTTACTCCTTATACATTTTAGTGTCCTTGTCTATAGTCCTGTGGCCTAGTACCATACAAGAAATGCATTGTTTGCCCCTAATTTGAAGTACCAGGTTCTATTTGCCTTTGGTTGCCTTTGGCCAATGGGTTGTAAAGCCCATTTTATAAGTGGTGCTGTCCCTGACTACAGGCAGATTCTAGGACTTGCTATGCAGAGAACTTGCATACTGAGGATTCTAATTGAGTACTCCAGGGGCACTTTAGCAAAAGCCTGAATCTGAATATCTTGTATTGTCTATCTGTTAATGGATTTAAGCCTACTAAATTGCCCTGACAGGTGATTGCTTGAGGCCACAAATCAGAAGGGAGGTATTTCATCCCACTAAAGAATTTTAAGTGGTACATCACAGATGTAGTCTGGCTAGAGGAGCTGTCTTGTGTAGGTGAAAGGGAGTATGTCATTGCAGCACTGGGGAGCATTGAGGTGCTAATCTGGATAAAAACTGGCTGAAGTAAGTACCTGTGGCAGGCAGTGCCTTCTCACTATTAGGTTCTCAGGCAATTGAATCTGTCTCAAAACTAAACCAATCTTTTATGCCCATCTTCAGTTCTTTCTTTCAAATAATAACGTAACTCAGTAGAAAAATTTATTGAGACGCATCAGTGCTCATGTGCAACCATCTGAATTGATGCTGAATGAGCTAGTTTTCCTATTACTGAGTAGATGAGTTTGCAAGCAGCAACTTATATAGCTGAAGGAAAGAGAAAAACTTACTGTGTGATACCATGACATGGCACATCTTCCCACCTTCTCTGAAGGCTACAGATTTTCTTGTTTGTTCTTCCGCTGTGTCTCGCTGATTCCTGGATATCGAGGGGTTTTAAAGGAAGCTGGGATTAGCAACAGTGAATGTTGTAGTTAGAGCATTCCCTTAAAGAAGAGAGAGTGGGCTCAAGCTGCCTCAGGTTGGGGAGGGCTTTGAGCCACTCTCTCAAGGACTCACTTGAGATGCAACAGGCCACTCTCTCTTGCTTCCTCCCAGCAGATGCCTATCTGCAAAGAGAGTCCTCTGCAATGTGTTCTTGTAGTGGTTTCCTCATCAGGAGCAAGGAGCACCTTGTTGGTGACAGAGGAGCAGATCTCTTCCTAAGCCCTTCACTTCAGAGGTTCTTGTTTCTCTCCCTTTTCTGTACAGAGCTGGAAAACCCTTCTGACTTTACATGGTATGATTAATTAGCCTGAGTCTGGTCAACACTTTAAGTGTTGCAGCCTTGAGTTTGGGTCTAAGCTAAGTCAGGTGAAAAAATGTCTTAGTACATAACATATAAGCATTTTTATCTGCCTTCTGGAGATGGAATATTGTTCAGTTTTACCAAAAAGTGTTACCATCTGTGCTTACAGCTTGCCTCTGGTAACTTGAGGGGGCTATGGTACCTTCTCCATTGATACAGCTCTACAAGGAAAGTGGTAAAAAATGATTTAATCTTGGGACAACCACTCTGATAGATGACTTAATTAGTTTTCAGGGTTTTTTGGTTGTTTTGTTTTTTGCAAGTGCCAAAACAGTGTATGTTACTTGAGCATCACTTCAATAAATAGAAGCACTCTGATTTTAAGTAGCACTATGAAAACTTATAAAACATAGATTGCTATGCTTTTATTTTTCTTGTATTTCTGCTTCATCTTACTCCCAAAAGTAATTTGCAGCAAAGCAAAAAAAAGAAATCTTAGGTCATGTGATAAGTAACATGTAACTCAGTTCTGATAGGATTTTAAAAGGACAAAAAAAGTTGGGGAGGTTACTGGAAAATTTGAATTAGTGGTTTTGATGAAATCCTGTTTATTTTTTCACTACATTACTGAATATTGTAGAATGGGTATTGACAGTAATAATATCATCAGGTCTGGACCCTGTGCACTGCAGATGAACAGAGTTATTTACCCTAATTTTCATCATTATCCAATGATGTGGAGTGGCATTACTTTGTAATTAGGTCATTTACATTTTATACCACTAATTTAAATATATGTTGTGTTTAGCAACTTGTACACTTCATAGCAGCATTTCGTCACTTTAAAAAGGCTTCTTGTGATCATAGAATGTGGGTTGGGGAAGAAGAGGACAGCAGGTTCGTGTGTCAAGCTGCATCTAAAATCATGGAAAAAATATTTTGTAAATCTCTTAATCTATTGTATCTCTAAAACAGATGGATGAAGTTTTCATGATAGCTAGCAAATCGTTCAGGACTCAGATCGCAGTGGAAATGGATAATAATTAGACAGCCCTTGAGAATATAAGAATATTTTTCAGTAATTGTTTTAGTGTATTTGCTGTTTACAACTTTTTGCTGCAAAAGGTAGAGAAGAAGTCTGTATGAGAGACACCCTGATTTATAATTGGATGTGTGATGGAAAACATGAAAGTTGAGGAAAGTTTGGGTAAATGTGCCTTAAGTGAGAGTTGTGGTTCCTAGTAACAAAAGGAGAGAAGAATGTTGAAGTAAAAACAATAGATTTGTGAAAGAAGGCTGCAGTAAATACAGAATTGGGAGATAAGATCTCTTCAGTCAAGCCTCAAGGGGAAAAGGAATTAAGGAGAAGTGATGCTTTGTCAGAGATAATACTAAAGCACAAACAATGCTAATGCAGAGATTTAGATTTTAATTAAACTGGTAAATTCTTCATTGACCTCTGAGGCTTTCTCAGTTTGCCAAGGAACAGAATAAAAGACTTGTATGAGAAAGGGACAAAGCTGGGTAAGGAGCAAGGAACATCAAGATTGCCTGCACTTCATTTTCAAGCAAGAGTAGGCACATGCACACACATATGTATGTTGCACAGTAATGGAAGAGCCAAAGAAAATGTTTATAATTTATAAGCCTTTCCTTCAATGGCAAGAAAATTATACTGGGGTTCTAAAGCTTTTAATTCTTATTTATTGAAAGTTTGGGCTAAAAAGAGTCAGGTGCATTCTGTCATCTGGTTTTATGTAAATTAGTTGTTTCTGGAAATTAAATAATACTATGAAACATGAAAAGAAGTCGTCAGCTCACACCAACTTAAGGAATACCGTCGGTAGGTTTTAATTTTTAAGTGTTAAATACAAATATTTGGAGGTTACTTAAAAATATTTAGATGTTCCCTAACTTCCAAGAAGAAGGAAAACTGGTGGTGTAAACGGATGAAGGCACCACCACAACTGGGTTTCTGAGAGCTTTTCTTTGGGAGTTAATTCTTTTGACAATCTGACTCAGAGTGTTTCAGCCCAATAAATACCTGTTTTGGCTAGAAATACCAGAAGTTCGTTTTTAAATTATGTGCTTTGTTCTTCAGACTTGTCTCCAATAAAACCAGAAACCAGCAAGTGTTTATGCTTAATTTAGTGTGATAATGTGTGTATTATGCCATTTAGAGAATCAAGACTTTGTACAAAATATACCATATGTAGGTAACAAGAAACAAAAGTATAATGCTTTATTTTAAGCAAACATAACTGTCTGCTCTTGCAGGAAGAATTATTACTAGCAAAAAGGCAACTACATGTTTAGGATGATTTTTTTACCAGCTGTGTGGGCATAGATAGCTGATTATACTACAGACTTCTTCAGGCAGCTGTCAAATCATTTTGGCTACCAAACAAATGTGATTTCACCTGTGTTATAAAATAGAAATTACACTACAACTGGGGCCACTGAATGCAAGAACCAGTAATGGTACCTACACTTCTAGATTCTGTTCTCTTCCATGCAGCTCTTGGCCAGGATGGTGGTTTGTTCTGTTATAAAGACACTGGAGTGGGACATCAAATGCCAATTAGTGCATGCAGTAATACTTTTGAGTACTGAATGGGGAGTTCACTGTGGTAGGTCCATGTGAGAATGCCATAATATAGAATAAAATGAGTGAAAGGTCACTGCCTACTTTTCTCCCTGCTAACCATTATTTGGAGCATATTTCATATGCTCTTTTCATCCCTTGTCTCTCAAATAAATTTTCATTTTTTGTTGTTTTAGTTCATGTCATGACTGTTATGTCAGTTGCTTTAGCTGGTTCCCATCATTTGAATCAAAGGATCAAAGTACTTGCATCGTCCGGGACAAGTATAAATAAAAAGAATTGAAAATACTCTTGTTGTACTGGGAATAATTTGCTAACTTTGCTTTTCCAAGAGATGAAACTAAGTGAGAAAAAGCTGGTGCCAACTCTGCCTTTGGAGTAACTCTGAAATATTGCTAGTGATTTATGTAAATGATTCTTAGCAAAACAAGATCACTTCAGGAATAATGCATGTATTATATTACACATAGTCCAGCTCTTTCAGGAGATCACAGTATTAAGAATACAACTTACCAGTATGTTTTAGGAAGCTCAACATTTTGAGCATGATCTGTGTAAAATTCATATGCCTTACAGCTGGGTGAGATGGATTTGCCTTAACTGGGTTGACAACAAGCTGGGATCACTGGAGGATTAAAAAAAGCCCCTCTTGCAACTAGTAAAGAAAAGTGGCACTTTCATTAAGTTTTACTTAATTCCGGTTTTGTCTTGGAATTAATTTTAACTCAGAGTTTCTGTTTTAGATGATACAAATCTCAGCTTTCTCCACACTGATATTTCCTATTTTTCATTCTGTTAAATGTTGAACTCGGTAACACCAATTAAATCTACCGTAAATTAAGTATGAGTAAATGTTTAATCTTCCTGTGAACTTTGAATGGTATACTAGTGGTTTCTCTTTTTCTTTGAATTAGATGGAGAGCAGAAGACTCAAGTGATGATTCATGGAATTGAGCCAATGCTGGAAACACCCATTCAGTGGCTAAGCGAACATATGAGCTATCCAGATAATTTTCTCCACATTAGTATCATTCCCCGACCTACTGATTGAAACTCAGCTGTATTCCTATGAGGATCATTCTCAAGCTGGAATTCTAAGGGCATGTCAACTTCTTGCTTCTGTCAGTCCTGACAGAGGCAGCCTGACCAGAAAAAAAGAAACCCACAAAAAGCCGAAACAAAACAAGAAGTCCTCACTGCTGTAAGCCAAACAGGAAGAGAGATCCTATCATCAGATAAGGGCAATTGGGCTGATCTTATTTTGCATCACTGCTGCGTTTGTTCACTGCTGTAATTAAATCAGTTGCGATATGAAAGAATTTACAGGACTTCTGCAAGTCTGCTGTTTTCTTGTAAAATATAATGAAGCTGAAACTGTCAGCCGAAGAGCAAATGGAAATATGCCACTTGATTGTATTTCTGATTAACAAATAAACAGGGCTGTTTCCTAAAGAGGTAGTGTTTCAGCTTTGAGGGTGGAAACATTGGTTTAATTTTCTAGAAAGTTAGACACTGAGAGATTTGGTTACCAATAGCTTTTTGTAAAAGATCAAATTACTGTAAATCCATCTTTCCTTAATGAGAAGTTCATGTTTACAGTATATGTATTGGTATGCAAATGATCTTTTAACTTTGATAACAAGCAGTGAGAGATTTTAAAGTAAGCCCTGAGCATGTTTTGTCAGTTAAAAACATGCACAACTTAATAATTACAAATACTCTTGATTTGTATGCTGTCACTGAATACTCCAGTGTGTTTATTATTCAAACCAGTTTTCATAGACTAGCAACGATGTAGGATAATTTGTCTCAGGATTCATCATGGCATTTCTTTGTGCTCATCTAGTTTTTTTTTTCTTTAAGAATATATTTTCTTAATTTACTTTAACAAGTTTTTTTTAAAAAAAAAAAGCTACATGGATGTTGCAAACAGGATTGTATCCTGCTGTTTATTCCCATAGACTAGGAAACAGTTAAATCGTAGAATGATGAACAGATTGCTTTTTAATGATTTTGAATTTTGGAAAGCTGAGGCTTTCCAAGCTAATACTTTCTTACATCTGTGATCCCTGTGCAATCAGTCCACAATTTGGAAGCTTCTAATCTCATTGCACAGATTTTTTTTCTTAGTGTAGCAGATGTATTTTTAGGTTATTGGATCATTTTGGTTTCTAAATGTTCATTACCATTGCAGATGCTACTCAAACTCTACCAACTTTTTTTTTCTGTTGCACTAAATTCATCAAACTCTGTGCTCTATTGCTTTGTCTGCAGTTTGTGGCTGTTTGTGACACAAAACTATGTTTATAGTACACATATTATCCAGTCTGTCAAATATTATCCAATATAAAGAAAGCATGATATTTTTCTTTCAAAAATAGTGACTGTCAAAGCTCCTACTCACAGTTTGGCTTGTAAATGTCCCAGTAATTCCCAGTGCTGTTCCCATTCGTTCCCATGCTCCCTTTATGGCAGGATACTTACCTGTATCTGAAAAAGAAGAAAATGAAAATCAGCCAAATGAACAAAAACCTCTTTCTGAAGCAAGAGGGGAAGGATCTCCATGGGTGAGGATAGGGTTGAGGCTAAGAAGAGCCCTCAGGGCAGAAAAAATCTGTAGACAGATTAGATATTGTTTTAAATGTTAATGAGGAAAATAGCATTAAGGAAATGGAAGGGTAAAGGTACTAATGAAACAAATCTATGCTGTATTCTGCAGGACATGAAGAATTTTTAAAACAAAACAAACCATGCTGGTCTGTGTTTATGCAGAATAGAAATATAATATTCTTATGGTGGGATGATTTGGTTAAGTTATTCTAATTTCCAGTTCTGTTTGGAACTTTTGTTACAGTGTTGGATTGGCATTTATAAACTTACTTAGGCACACATATCTAAATATTTTGGAGATTTTCAAAGTCCTGCCAATGGATAAAGCAAATATTTTGTAGAGTCTTCATATTTAAAAAAAAAATCTTTTGTAGGGATAATTTTTCCATTAATCAGGATAAGAGGCAATACCTTTCAAAAACTGTAGAGATTGTGTTTCCTTTGTTTTAAGGTAATCTGGAGTGAGTCACTGGCTATTTTAATATATTCTACACCAGCATTTTAAGTATACAGCTCTTCTTATGGCCCGTATTTGCCAGTAAATCTGACTTTAAGGCCTAGCATGGAACAAAGAAATAGCTTGGCTTTAAAACATACTCTTTCCTCTTACTTTAACTATTTAAACTTTATTAAAAAATAAAAGAAAGTTTGAGTCTGTCTTTATTTCCAGCTAATAAGGATCTTTGTCATTGTATGATGAGTATTTACTTAATAAGTAGGAACTTCTTAGAAGAGGTTCTTAGAATATCACATACAGATTGGGTTCTGAATTAAAGCAGGTAGGTATCTATTCTGTGTTAAAATATCTGGTTTTGAGATAGGCATGGTGACATTTTGAAATGTCACACTAAACCTGAGTAATATCTCTTGAGAGAGCGGTAAAAAGACATTCAGAACTAGATTTCAGATTTCTGTACTTTCACATTACACTGTCAAATTAGCTTGTGGAAGATGAGTTTAAAATGGGAGAGATGTTTTCTCTCCTTCCCTTGCCTTTCATGTCTCTACAATTCAAGTAAGTAAGTTTTTTAACTGTGAAATGAAACACCAGTTTCTTTGAACTATAGATTGAATAACAGAAAGCAATACAAACCAGCTATGCAGACAGCTACATGAGGAGTTTGGTGGATGTCAGGTTTTTATATGTACAAAATAATTAGCATTATATGGAGTTTATATGTATAAAAACCACTTAGGGTAGAAAGGCAGGCAGTCAAACACCATGTTAGGGTTGGAGGATCTTGACTGCAATTAAAGCTGCCAAAATGTGTCCAATTTTAAAATGGCACTTTCCACTGAAGATGTTCAAAGCCTTAATCCTTGCATCATTTCACTAATCTAGGTCAATAATAGAATGGATGTGTTGTGGAAACAAATCTAGCTACTAATACTCATTGTACCCTGAGCTCTCACCATAACTGAGTATAACATGTTGGAAAGGGTAAAGCCAATTTGCAATGTGGTTTGCTTGTATCTGTTGGAATTGGAAGGATCGCTTGCTAGACTTTTGTCAAGTGTGTTTTGCAAGTTCACAAGCACTTCTTAGAAACCTCTAGAAGTTTGGTTCTTTTTCAAAGAAAATCAGGCTGTAGTGGGGGGAAAAACAATCAATAGCACTGTTCACTAAACCTGTCCTTTTGGTGGCTCCTTACAGTGAAAGACACGCGGAGAGAGTGCACGAGTGAGAGCTGGTGATGCCTTATTTTGCACAGATATGTTGTAATTTCTCCTTGTGTATATTGTTACTTAGTGTCCCAGCTGACATAACAAGCCAGACAACTTGTTATTCTTTCAGCTAGACAGAGGCACTCAAGTATTTTTATTACTACAAAATTAAAGCTCAGAATGGAAACTATCTGGCTGAAACTTGCACCTTACATGCTTTTCTGACTATAATTAAAATAATCTGCACTTCAGACGTTTGATTTCCATCAGTCATGTGGACACACACCCTCACTGGATTTTTTCTGCACGTCAAAATTGGCAAAATAGGCTGCTTTTCCTTCATTTTAAAGACTATCTGAGTCTGTACAAGGCAAACAGGAGGAGGGGATCAGGCCATGGGGGTGAGCCTAGAGCCCTGAAATCGTGGCATGACACAGGAAGCCATATGGTTTCTTCACCATTTCCACAGCGACCAATTTATCATGTGAATCCTGGCCCTTGCAGATTCTCCTTTAATTTGCAGCTTCTCTTTGTTTAGCTGATGTTTGACCTCAGCTGAGTGGTGATGAGGCTGTGCCTGCCCCTGGCTCCACAGCTCTGTCTGTCCCTTGCAGGATTACCAGTGTTGGTGCCTTGTGTGTGACTGAGCTGCCCATCTCAGGGCCTCCCTGACACTTTCACACAGCTCCTCCTTCACCAGCAGAGCGTGAGTTCCTTTCTGCTGGCTTTTACCACCAACTGGGTGGCCCTGGAGGAAAGCAGTGAGAGAAGGGTGCAGAGGAGGAGAGAGGGAAACGAGAGGAATTAAAAAACAGTGAAGGTGGGGCTTGAGAGAAAATACTTTGTGGGGACTGAAATGACAGAGCCAGATTCTTGATCTCACCCAGGTTTCTCATTCACTCATCACCTTGCAACTCCCACCATGTGCTTTCCTTTCCATCCTTTCCATGAATACACTGTAATGGCTTTCACCTGCAGGACAGTGTCTGGCACCTCTGGTGTTGCCAGGAGTGAGCAGTCACTGAGTGTGTGTTTTGATGGTTTGGCACAATGCTGAAGGAGGCCTTTATTTACAGGAATTGTTTCAGAGCTTCCTTCTCTGCAGCAGATCCTTGGCCTGGGCTTCCTTCATGAGAGGAGCCAGAATGGGGAGGTCCTGCTGCAGACAACATCCTGCACAGGCACCCCAGGTCACTGTTCCAATACGCTGTATGTTGGAAAACTGAGTCATGGGTGGATGAATGGGTCACTAGAGGACCTTTCTTTCATGAAAAATACTGTTTCATGTCTCTGAAGTTTTATTTTATGCTATTCTGAATGTTTCATAAAGAACAGCAGAATACATTTTCAGCGTGGCTAATAAATACCAAACTCAGTTCTGGTCACAAGCATTTTCTGTTTCATTTTCCAGTCAGAATAAAATTCTATTATATGGGGTTTAATTGTAGAACAAGACATCAATAGTTGTAATGAGTCTGTATAGGCAGTAGAAAGAGGATGTGTCCATTGTAATTATCAGCATTTCTGCAGTGTACATCTCAAAACCTTTTAATATGAAGATACATGAGGACTTCTGCTGAGGCATGGTTTTGCTGAGCCACCCAGGCAGTTTCTCTGCCAGTTTGGGAGGTCTGCTCCCCTATGGAAACTCACCAGTTTTGGTTTATTGTATATAAATTTATACTTGATGGCTTTGAGGAAATGACTAGAAGAATAGCCATAATGGCAATGGAAAAAAAAAAAAAGAAAAAAACAACAACCAAAAAAGCAAAGCTTAATTTATTGCTCAAATGGAATGTCTTTCAGTAAGAAATCATGATGTCAGTTTTCAGCAAAATTAGTGATGTCCTACTTCTGGTTGTGTATTCAGTTATTTCTGTGGTAAGAGGGAGCAATCCTAATGGGTCAGCTTGCAATTGCCCTGAAATATATATAGTGTGTTTTTAATTAATATGTATTGGCATATTAATAGGAATTACTTGTATTTTATTCTTTCTCTTACTGAAGCTTGAATGCATTCAAGGGTTCTGCTGCAATTGGCTTCCTCAGGGAAGTGCAGCAGGAATTGTGTCCCTTCTGGCCTCCATGGATCACATTGGGATCAGTGTCTTTTGGAGATACAGGGGAATAGTTCTCTGCAGCTTACCTACTTGCACTCTTCCCTCCCTCCTTCCCCAAACTAGATGCCACAATCTTCCATCATGCAACCCTTTTTGTTGTTGTTGTTGTTGCATGCACTGGACAACAAGCCAGGTGAACTGTAGCTACTGAGCATCATGATAATGATCTTCAGCTGGCATTTTGAGGGTCTCTGAAGTTTAGGTCTTTCAAGTTTCTGAGCCACACCTCTAACAGTTCTTGTTCTGGGGTAGCCACACATTCCAACAAGTTAATACACAGTGTAAATTAAGCTCTCTTTTAAAATTGGCACTCGTGTAAATGGAAGTATCCTCAGCCTTCATTCAGGCTGGTTTTGCTGTTTCTGTGTAATCAGCTTTCTGGGTACTTGCAAAAAGCAAACCTCAGCGAGGTGGTGTGGAGGGAATGGACGATGCCTGTTGCACAACTCCCTTGCCCGCACCCAGCTCAGCCCTTGCTTGTGTCACTGCAGGCAATTAACAGTGCTCAAAACCACAGCAGCTCCTCTTCCAAAATGCCATCAAATTCAGGAAAAAAATAGTTTATATTTTAAAGGGAGTTTATTCTTCAGCATTAGAAAATGCTGAAGTAATAAAAGGCATTGAGTGTGTAGCATCAACAAGAAGATCTTTGCTGCAAGTTATGATCTGGATGGGATAAAAGTGCTTCTTCAGTATAATATGTGCTTGAAATGAACTGTAATATATTTAGGTGTTCTGCTTTGATCCTAATGTGTTGTGGGGTGCTATGCTGAAATGAATGTGGATACCATCAATAAAGGAGAAGATCCTTAACACCTTAATGTATGGGCATGTGCCACAGTTGCCACATCATAAACAAGGGCGTAAGCTCTGCAGAGCTGCCCCAAGATAGGGAACTTTTTACCTCCTCTTGTCCCAGGGTAAACAGGTTGCTGGTGTCTCTGAGAGCAGTGGAGTGCTTTCTCTGGCATTGGCCAGGGAGGGATGAATTAATTGCTGTGGATTTCTCAGGTGTGCTGTAGATGTGCATCTTGACCCGAGAGGAATGAAACTGAGCGCTTATCTTTACCTGCAGGATTTATGTTCAGTGATTTTGCTATTTATGTCAAAGAGGGCTTCAGGGATTTGAAGTAACCTTAGGCATGGGATCATTTTGTTGACTACTCTTGATGCTAATTATTTGAAGCAAATCAGACTCTAACATTTTTATCAAGTTTCACTGTGGAGTGAGATAAGATTAGGTGTAAATGGTGTGGCTGGAAACTTTTTGAGAAATATTTAGGTTTATTTTGCACATAGGATCACAGGAAAAAGAGAACACTCCTGCCAATGCTGTCTCTGCTGAGGGTTTTGGTGGGTGTCACTGTTTGCCTGAAGTGGTGCAGTATCCCTCTGCCATTCAGATCATGTAGTAAGGGTGTTGTTCCTGTGGAAAAATCTCCTTGCCCAAGATAAGGGCTGAACTAAACCTGAATCTGGTTCTTCTGAATTCTGACAATAATAATTTCACTGAGCACAAGCCATGTTGTTGCTGCTCAGCAAGTCTGTAGGTTTTTTTCTGGATTTATTACCTTGCAGAGATAAAGCCTGCTGTTTATCCTGAAAAACTCCTACCTTGACAACTGAAGAACACCTTAAAATTTTTCAAACTAAAGGGAGAAGCTAGAGCTAGGAGGAGCTAGCAGCAACCTCCCATGATTTACCAGAAAGAGAGAAAACTCAAATTCTGTACTTTTCATCACTTCACAAGCTTCTTGATACAGCATAAGTGAAAGGTTTCTTGATAAGTTGTCTGGGGTTCATGTAGGGAAGAGAACTGGGGGTCTTACTGCTGCTGATGTTGATGTCAGTACTTTTGACTTTGCAAGCAGAGCTTATCAGCCTCTGCCATGAATCTGCTGTCCTTCCTCTGCATGGATATGGAAATTCAGCTTCCAGGAGAACTCCATTTCAGTTTTACTGGGGGAATGAATTGGTAGAGTTTGGGAATAAAAGATGATGTCTAGAAGGTTACTAATGGCAGAGGATCCTTCTCAGAGCCAGGTTTAATCCTCCTTGGATCAGGTGCTGGTCAGAACTGGGGTTGTGTTGAACCATCTGCTGATGTGTGGAACAAGTCTGTCAGTAATACCTGTGTGATGGCTTGGGCCTCAGAAGGGACAGATGCTGTCCTTCTTGGCAGTGCAAACTTTCAAGAGTGTGTGATCCTGAATTTGGAAGATGGCAGGGTTTGGTAAACGATGCACAGCCTGTATGGTTTTGTTATGGAACAACTCTTTCATGGCATGGTACACCATTAACATGAGGAGCATTGTTTTATTTATCTCAGCTGATGTTCCTCTGAAACTGCTTGGTGGGTAATTTTAATGGATGTGTGTCATGGTTTAGGAGTGGTGTTCCACAATTTAGTGTTCCCATCGCTCCCTTCCCCTTCCCCCTGCCATGGGATGGAGAGGAGACTGGGAGGCACAAAAGGTAAAGATCAGGGGTTAAGGTGAGAGCAGTTCACTGGAAACAGCAATGAGATGAGAAAATGAACAGTGTGAGCAGCAATATTAATGGCAGAGGGTACAAGAAAGAGGCAAATGATTCACACACAGAGACCCCCTGACAACACCCAGCTGCTCCCTCCACCACACTACACCGATCCAGACGACTGTGAGGGGGTACAGAATAACCTCCAGGTCCTGGCCATCCCCTCCTGAGCAAAAATTAACCCTGTCCTGCCAGAGGCAGGCCGATGTGGAATGGGAATCCCTGCACTGGCAGGTACAGTAGTGCTCACCTTCTTTGCTTACAAATGCCCCAGGCAATCACGTGTGACACCTTCCTGCAAATGAGGCAAATCCCGCTTGGCGCTCAAGCCGCTGAGGAAGAAAACTTTTATATTGTAACATTAAAGGCAGACACTTTGTTTTAATCACTTGCCAAAACAGCTGAAAACAATTATTAATTAATAGGAAACATTAACTTTTAACTTTGCAAGCTCTCCAAAGAAGTGTCTGTGACAACTTACATCTGGATTTATGGATAATTTGGATACAGTGAAAATGGGCATCGTACTGCAAAGGTTGACTGCTTTAAATTCATTTTAAGTGTACACATAGTGCTCTTAAAATTAATATGTTTATAAACCTAAATTGGTTCAGTTGGATGCCTTTTGTTCTCTTTGTGGCTTCATTTGAAGCAACAACAAAAAGCTGTGCTTGTTTGTGTGTTTAACCAAAATGTTAAATGCAATTAATCCACCAAAAGCATACAAATATTTTTTGAATAATAGAGGCGCCCCTTTCACAGTGTCTTAGGTATTTAGCACCATGGTTTGGCAAGTAGAAAGCAACTTCTTCACATCTCATAAATAAAATTTAAAAAATCTTTTCCTTGGCTTGTTTAATTTGAACCAACACAGTGCAGGACCCTTAGTTTTTCTTGTCTGCTTTGATATGGCTGGGGTTAGTATGTGTAGTTGGTGGGGGTGGCATTCCTAGTATTTTAGATTCTGGATCCTTCTTTCCTCTCTGGAAAATACTGTGTCTGACAAAAACAGCTCCCAGGAAAAAAGAAAGGGGAGATGAATATTGCAGTCTGAGACAGGTCCTGTTCGATCTGACTGGGGTGTGACTGTTTGGGGATTCATCATGCAGATCTATTGCTTTTGCCTCTTTTGTCCAAAAAAAGAAAAAATTCCTTGGACTGACAGAAACACAATATCCAAAATATTTCAGCTAGATCAGACCACAAGAGTTAGTTTGTTATCTTAACTGAGGATCTTTAGACATCCCAATTATTTTAACAATGGGAGAGTGGCTCCTTAGCCTGTTTGCTTCTAGCCAGTCCACTTCCCAGTTATTGAGCAATTCATGGGGGATCACAGGATGACTTTAGGAACTGCAGATTCTTCAGCAATTACAATATCATTTCTAGCAAATGTGAGGACTCTTTGCTTTTTACATTTGCTCCTGAGACTCTTCTCTTTAAAAAAGGTGTGTTTTCATCCTTTATTTAAAATTCTGCAGGTCCTGCTAAACCAGCAACTCGCTCTTTGCCAGGTAATTCAATCTGAGTTCATCTTCTGTGCATGGGACTGAGTCTGGTTGTCTGGTCCCAGTTGTGTATAAGGACTGGGAATCATCTTAGTTATCCTTGTTTTGGATCAAGGCACAACACACATGGCCACTCACCAACCTGTGGAAGAAAGATGGGCCTATGTAGTCCTGTATTTATGGTTAAGAAGAGAATTGTTACACAGTTCAAAGGTTAAGTGGTGCCTTCAGATAATAATGCTTTGCTTTTCCTGGAATGTTTTGCCCAAGTCTCATAAAGAAATAGAACTTGTCCTCATTTTATCAAGTAGTTCAGACTCTAGTGGCTACTGAAATGATGCCTACAGCTCATTTCCCTTTCCTCTCTCCTCCCCATCCAGCACAGTGCTCTTGTTGGAAAGGAGGGGTTGCAGTGGTGCAGACATATGGATGCAGCACCCTGAGTCAGATGTATAGGAATGAAAGGCAGTGCTGCCATGTCAGCAGAGTGACATCTCTGCTCTGGGTGATAGTGGTCAATCATCTCAAAAATAGCAATCATATAAATACCTGATGGTTTTATGGGCTGAACTATGGCAACTGCTCTGCTTCAATTTCTGTTTGTACCTGCTCAAGTTTTACACATTCATCCTGAAATTACTTTTTATTACAAACAGTGGCTATTTGCTCAAAGAATTTCATATTCTCAAAGCAGTTATCTTTCTTCAAATAGATAATTGAATCATTACTTCTCAAAAGAAGGGGGGAATTGACAAGTCTAATACTTCTCGAAGGACAAAAAGTCATTTCTGCAGTGGGTTGGGTATTTTCTAGACTTCTGTTCTCTCCCAGCTGTTGCTTGATGCAGTGCTCTGTCTGGAGACTTGCACTGAGCATTCACCCTATCAAGCACAGGCTAACAGTGCACTGCACTTATGGCATCTCCGCAGCACTGTGACCAATCTCACATGAAAGCAGTAGGTTGCTTCTGCTTACTCACTGGTGTATTGGATTTCTAGTAGCAGTCCATTTTCAGGTCTGTAGGTTGTGTGTGTCAGATGGAAATAATTACTTTCAGTGTGCTCTGGGGTATTGCTAACTGAGCAAGAAAGACAGCATGGCTTCCCTCTCCCACCACCCAGGGTTTAGGATATGCCTAGCTGGAGTGCTACAAAGATCTGGATTGATTCCTGAGTTTTATTTTGGTGGTTTTCATTATTTCCACAGAAGCAGCTGAGGGATAACTGTAAATTCCAAGTGTCAGCTTGCAGGGAAGGTGTGAATCTGATCTGTGATGGTTCTTATTGAGAATGAATTTAGAGCAGTCTTGCTTTTAATGCTTTATTTTTGCATGGGCTGTGGGATTCAGGATTTGTTGAGGCCTGTGAGGTTCCTTTATGCCAGTATTGGTTTGTGCCTTTTAAGCAACATCCTTTCCAAAGCCCTCAGTGCTGAATCTCAGGTACAACTCCCATGCAGCAGAAACTTCCCCCAGCTCTTGAGCTTCCTAAACACAGCCTGGGACTGCTGCATCCTCTGATGCTTCTGCATGTAAGAAGTTGTCTGGATTTGGTCTGTTCCTCTCCAGCTCTTTGGATCTGCCAGCTCTGTGAAAATAATGGGATGTTAAAATTTTAAAATTAAAAAATAAAACATGATTTGATATGCCAGCTTCAGAGGACAACTGCTAATTCCAGTACACCTCTCTGTGCTGTCCTGGTTTTGACTGCTGTTTCCTGCTACTGTGGTAGAATGAAATGTGTGTTATCCTCAGTGTTATCCTATGCTTACAGGATGTGGGAACCAGTAGGTTTCCATGCATAGAAATCCAGCATTAGGCAAGTGATTTGGTAATCTTTTGTAGTTGTCCAGAAGGTAAAATGCATTGTGCTGCCACAGAGCAGTCCTCAGAGCACCCTGTATATGGACAAACTGTTTCTTTTTGCTTGGCCATCTCGTTTAAGATACAAAAGTACCCCCCAAGCATCTTTCATGGCTTTCATCTGTATCTGTGGAGCATTTTGCAAATAAAAGTTGGGAGGTTTGCCATCCTTGTAAACAATATTGCACACCCCAATTCCAGAACAGGGAAATGCTTCCCTGTCCACACAGATGAAATTCAACAGATGCTGAATTTTGCAGTTTTTTGGTGTCTCACAGCATAGAAGCTGTAGTATGAACATTGAGGAAAAGCTTTTTTCCCACCAAAACTCTCAAGCAATTGTAAAAGTGAAGCAAATCTGCTTCCTCTGTCCTGAAGAGAACACCAGGGAGAGGCAGGGATGTGCAGAAATGAATGAGAAGGTTTGGTCTAACTGGTCTTTTTTCTCACATAAGGTTAGCAGAATGCTGTTTGTTGCAGTCTATTGTTGAAGCACCAATATTTGTTCTATTTTTAAAACAAAGAAATGTTAATTTGATGAAAATCAACAGAAAAGAGTGCAGGAAGCTGCTGATGTGAAAAATTTTCCCATCATGCCAAGACAACATTTTTTTATCAAGATTTTTTTCTTTAAGGTGTCACTTTGCAAGGCTGCATGCTGATGATAATGTTTTGCTGCTACAGCTGTGGGGAGGAAATGAGACTGATGAAATTTTTCTGTGTGAAAACCTGTAGAAGTTGACTTCAAAGAGAGAGATGTCCATGAAACACGAATGCAGCAGGGATGTTCCCCAGGGATATTTCAGCTACCAGGAATATGAACTGTTGTGAGCACATCCCCTCTCAGATTTGCATAGATGGAGATGCATTGACTCAAAACAGAAGGATTTTGATAAGCAGATATTAGCTTCAGTCAGAGCTGAGTAAAGAGGAAAAAAAAGGTAGGTCATATTCAAAACAATGAACACTCACCAGCTTAATTATACACCATATATGGTCCTATTCTTCATCAGTGAAGATGGAAAAGTCCTTTATTAAATTTTATTGGTACCCACGAAACTGCAGTCTTCAAGCCTATGCCAGCTGCTTCTGAAATCACAACAGAGGATGCTGCAAGCATGGCCATGTCTTTTCCTGAAATCCTGTGGTTTAGCCTACAGATCAAGTGAGACTAAATTGGGTCAAATGAAAAGGTTTGGATTTGGTCATGGGTTGATATATGGTTTGTCAGCTTCTGTTGCTGTTCTGCCTTGTCAGTTGAGAAATGCCAAAAACTTTGGGCACGATGAATTAGTGAAAGTAATGCAATAGCTTTGATAATGTAACTTTCATGATGGCTAAAGGACAGCTCAATACCAATTATACATGATAAGTAATAAGAGTAAGCTAAAATTATTGCCTGACAGTGCTTAGGAGGGACTTGGAGGATGTGTGTAATACATTTGCTTCCTTCCAAAACTTGTTGGACAAGCAGCCTGACTACAGGAAAATCACTGTAATTTAGCTTTTGCTGGCAGTATCAGCAGTGGAATCTAGGGCATAAATACATTGCTTTATGTATATCTTAGCCCAGATCTAACATGGGAGCAAGTGAATATGACAAAGCTTGCACTGCTGTTGCTTCTCCTTTTTTTAAATAGGAACAGGGAGAGCTCAGGCTTGGTTGTGCTGCAAAATAGACATGAACTTAAAAACATTTCCTTTATTTCATCCCAAACTTCTTATTGAAGGGAGATATGAGCCCAGGTTTTGCCCAGTCCAAAACAGAGACTCTCAGGCAGCAGGGCTGCTCTCAGGCAGCCACAAAGGAGGCAGATGAGGAAACTCATAGTTCAGGTCTTCAGGCTTGGCACAGGAAGGCAGCTCCCATTGTACCCAGCCCCTATCTGGGATGAAAGCGGTGATCACAGCAAACCTGAACTGTCCACATGCCTCACATGTGACAGAAACATTTGTATTTCCCTCAGCCTGGTCCCTGGGAAGCATCTGACACACCCCATGAGCTTTGATTTGTGTGTCTGGGGCACAATTTGTTTCTTATGGTAGTCAGAGACTACAGACAAGAACTGTGGGTCTTGGTTTTAAAGTTTGGAAGAGTAGGGTAGCCAAGCTTTATACTTGCATTGGATGCATTCTGTGAGCTAAGGAAGCACTTTTGGTGACATGCTTTGCCAAATGAATTAGCAGAAGCAGACTCAGCCAGCCCCGAGTATGTCACTGGCCACTTTGGTGGCCCTTTTTGCCACACTTGCAAGAAACCCAGGAACTGCTGCAATCTGGAGAGAGAAACTTTTGATCTTGCGCCAGCATGCACCTGCTAACAGGGCTTTGCTGAGGTCTCTGACCTGCAAACAGAGATAAGCTGCTCTTGCGGGTTAGGAGATTTGAAGCTGCCAGGCTGAAATCCAGCACATTCCAACCCAAGCTCTTTACCTGTTCCTTGGTTAAGAGGTGCTTGAACTATTTGGCAGGGAGCCAATGAGGTCTGCTGGCTCTGCCATGGGGCAAGGAATTATGTTAAAAGACCCAGTTTCCAATTAATCCAGGCCTCTGTAACTCTCTAAGTAGCTTGGCCAAAGTCACGTCGGTGCAGGGTCACCCTTGTCTTTGAGCGTGACACGGGGCAGATGAGACCTCTGGTTCTGCTGAACACTGAACTTCAGTGCAGATCATGAACATTTTGAGCTTATCAGGAGAAAAGTTCTGGAAATGATTTGTGTGATTGTATCTTGAGGGGCAGAAGGCAGAGCAGAGCTAACTGACTGATGTTTCTCTCTCGGGCTGGAGTTTAGCATTGCCCCATAATCTCTGCTGAGGCTGTTTTTTGAATAAAATAGAACTCTGCATGGAGCTGTTCTCAGTGTGGCTTCTGTGCTCTGAATTCTGAGGGAAAATTCATAACCAAAATTAGCCTAATTTTTTTCTTCTTTCTGCTTTTCTGATGGTAGGTGCAGGATTTGGGGAAATTACTTTGCTGCACCAGTGTGGAAGTGTTACTGTAGCTGTGACCAAGGTGACCAGGAGATGGTCCTTGCTGCCAGATGTGCCCTGGCTTTACTAACCCATGTGATTATTTTTGATATGCTTTTGGCTCATGGCAAGTATCTCTCAGAGGTAATCTGTACTCTCCTGCACTGAAATACATCATGTGTAAAAAAGTGATGATGTGGTAGCTCTGTGACAGAGGTTTTTGGCGTAGCAGGGCCATGGTGAACACCCCTTTTCAGTAACTGGGATGGGCTTGCTAGGAAAAGGCCTGGCTGACATGATACTTCTATGGTGAACTGATGGAAGCTGTGAGGAGCAGCACAGCACTGGCAGTGCCAACTCCTCTGCTGCTGGCTTTGACTGATATTGTGGTCATCTGCAATAAGTGGTGAATCAGTACAAACCCTGGATATGCCTGCCCATTGCTTTAACAATTCACTCTCACAGAAGCTTTCAGATCTCTCAAATTTTTCTTGCTCAAAGAAAATTCACTTAAAAAACCAGGCTCATAACAGGAAGTTTATTCTTTTCATTAATACATTCTCTCTAAATGCAGTGTTTGTTAATATAGTATAAATTGAGCTGAGATAAAAGTTCTAAGAAACAGAACTCCTGCCCGAGTCCTGTGTGGTGTATATTTAATGAATTTTCACTTAATTATCCATTAATATGTATTAATAAAATAAACATGGCATTTGAACAGTACAGTACTAAAATACTGTTCTGAAAGAAAACCACATTGAGTAAACTAAAACAACTGCATTTCTTACTAATCTACACAATGCATTTAATTTAAAAGGAGAATTTATAGTATTTGAAATATCCTACCACATACTGAAACTTTTAGTGTAAACTGCCACTTTCTGACTATCACATATTGAAATACTTGTGGTGCGTAGTGAAATTTATGTTACATTGTGTAAAATATATAGTGAAACCGAACTGATGTATAATGAGACACACATGTGCCTGCAATGACTTATCAGTTCCATTATTTTCTAACTAACATTATTTTCATGATCAAGTTTTTCTGGGTCAGAGGAAGAAAATGGTGAAGACTGGGACTGATACTTCAGTGGAGAGTGTAGACCCAAACTTGTACAAAAACCTAATCAAGCTGAGTTATCCTTTGTCCTTTCCTCAGATAAATTCTAAATGTAAAGTCTGCTAATGGTTACAACATGTCTCTCTTTCTCTGCCAAAGCTTCATTACGAACATCAACATCACCCCAGCAAGGGAAATACCACCAGCCACAAGTAGAGAGGCCGGGTGCCGAATTCTCAGCAGCTTTTACCAGACCGGGGCTGCTGCACAAGAGACCCTGGTGAGGTTTGTGGGGCCTTGCAGGACCACCCTAGCACAGGTTGGGTCATTCAGACCCATTCAGGTTTTGTGGGAGAGGGCAAGTAGACATCCCAGACCTGACCTCCTTCGTCCACCAGTGCTCCAGACCTCCGTGAAGGCTCAGGGTGGATGGGCAGCATTGCTGTGGCCTGCAAAACATCTCTCCATGCTGCTTAGATTTGTTTTTTCTTTCTTAAGTTAGGTCCGGGCGGCACAGCCAAGCATCCCTGCCGGGCAGGGCAGGCAGGCAGGCAGGCTGGGTGTGCCCTGCTGCGGCAGAGCAGGGCTGTGGCAGCCAGTCCAGCAGCTGCTGGCCTCCTGCTGACCTGGGTGCTCCTCTGCAGCGCTGCTGTTTGCAACCCACGGTTGCTCTCCAGCTTCAGCAGTGGCTTGGGCTGAGGATGGCGGCTGCTGGGCTGGCTGGCTGGTTTGGGAGGTGCTTTTATCCTGGTTGACTGGGATCTTTGCAGGTCCCAGCTGGTGCAAGGCTGCAGGATCTCTCCAGCTCTGCCCACTCTTGCCCAGAACTTGCTGCTTGGACCACAAACAGACTGATGTTTCTGAGAACTTGCCAAAAAAGAAACTGAGGTCCTAATGCTGCTCAACCAAAAGAGTAGGAAATAAACCACCTGTGAACTAAGTCTCACACCTCCTTGACAGTCCTATTCCAAACTCCATCATCAGAATGTCTTCTTTTATGAGTTATCTTTTACCTGGTTTTGCAGCCTTGCCAGGATGACCAAAGCATTTAACACCCAGAAAGTGATAACCACCGTGAAGCTCCCTCTTTCTCATCTGCCTCAGTAACACTCAAGTCAAGGTGTGTTTATCCCATCCTTGCATTGGATCATTGGCCTTTTGCTAAACCAAAACAAGCTGGGCTGTACTGAAATTGAAAGACCTTCCTACTTCATGGCTGTTGTGCAATCGGTGCTCATCAAGGATGGTTAAAGGCACAAGACAAAACACACCCTGCATTTGAGGGTAAGGTGTATTAACCTTTCCACTTGGAATGCCTAATTGCTCAAATATTGCCAACATTGTTCAAACTGTCAGATATGTTAGGGAACAGGCAAAACTGGAGGGACAACTCTATATGAGGGGTATGACAAATTTATTGGGTAAATTGTATGGGAGTGCTTAACCCTTCTCTCTGTTCTGGTTTTTGTAAGGACAGTTGCCAAGTAGAGTTGGTCATGACTAATTCATGTGAGGAAACAGCACAGAGAAGTTAAACAGCAGCAACCAGTTTAATTTCACTTGTTACCAATAAGGCCTAACTTAAGTTTCAAAAGGAGATGAAAGGTAAATTTGCCATTTGCTCTCTATGTTTTAAAAGCTGCATGGGAGCTTGAAGAGTGACATGCTCTGTATTACTAATGCTACCTCTGTCCTTAGAGCAGAGGGAGGAGACAAACACAATTTAATTTCTGTGTATACTAGGACAAAAATTCTCCAGAGCATAGATTTTGTGTTTTGTTCTACCCCATTCCTAGCTTTTAAAAATCATTCTAGAGGTACATTAGTTATCCCTGAAGCAGGGCAGAGCACACATATGCGTCAGTGCCAAAACTGACCAAGATGATACTGGGACATTTTCATGAGGGAGAAGAAGGAAAGTTATCCTAAGTATCTGAGCATCAACTCTAGCAAACAGTGCATCAGGTATGAATATTTCACAGGTGGTACAACCAACCAGCAGCTACTTCTCTTTTGGTTTATCTTATCTCCCCTGAATCACAGGGTACAATGGTGACAGTGAGTGGATGAGGCACTATGTATTTAGACAACATTGTAGAAGATGATTTGTCAACAGGGAGACAGAAACCTTTCATAATGCTTGGAGGAAAATTCATAGCATAATCCCAGAATAATAGATTTTTAATCCTTGGTTGTTTCCTTGTATGATACAAGCTAATGAGTGTCACCCACTCCTTTGAACCTTTCTGTAACTTCCTTGAGATGTTCCATTTCCTTCCTTCCATTTTCTTTTGAAAGACGTTCAGTCCAAACTGAAACATTTACCAATTCCTTCATTCCTGTGGCTAGATTGTTATTTTGCTAAAACAGAATTGAGCAAAACAAGAATCTTTTCAAAGGCAGTATATGGAATTGTTATCCCTTTGAGCTAACTGTGGGAAGGCAAGCACATGGCTGAGCTTTTGTAAAATCATGTTGAAACACAATTCTCTTCATTTAAAATGCTTCTGAAGAAGCCAGTCTTGATTTAAATGTCCACTACATGGGTTGTAGTTGAAGACCACGTGAAATGAGGCTGTGAATGGGCAGATCTGCCCTCTGCTGAGGTGGGGGAATCTCTGTGAAGAGGCTAAAGGCAAATGGCTCTTGCATACATTAGCAGTGTAGCAATTTTCTCAGCATCCGTGAAAAAGCTGGGGGTGATCACTTGCCAGTAAGAGGGACATTTTGCTAGCATGGACCCAGTTATCTTCTTCCCTGGCTGCCTGTATTCAGTCATGGAGATGTCAGTGTCCTGACAAGAGCACCAGCTCCATATCACTGGATTTTCAGCTGCAGGGAAAAGTATTAGCAAAGGAAGACGTGTCAAAACAAGGAAAACCCTAAAAAAGAGTTATTTGGTAATATCAACCCAGCAAAATACTGAAAGGGAGCTTTGGCAGGGTGGCAATAAGCTTCCAAGGAGCCAGAAAGCATCGTGGATGTCACAGTTTGTCAAGCCATTGAAATTTCATGCCTCAGAGTAAAGCTGGAGATGAGAAACTCTGGACCTTTCAATGTGGGAGAGCCGAATCTATCAAAATAGTTTCACTTTGCATCTGCAGACTGTGAAAATGCGTTCTTCCTTTTTTTTTCTTTTTCTCTCTCTTAGTATTTTATCTCACCCTTGCCCTTAGTTGTGTGGGTCCCTCACTTACTAGGCACCAGGTTTTCCAAAGAAAAGTAGTGTTTCACTGCTTCACTTCACCAGAAATTCTCCTTCTGGGAAGACTGAAGAAGCTGGTGGCCACCAACTTGCAGCACTGTCAGGGGTCCAGGAGCCCCAGGGATGCTCACCTAGAAGGCAAGAGAACAGGGATGGGCACAGGGAAGGGGAGAATGAGAAAGGTAACAGAGCTGGAGAGGAAGAGTGGAAGGTTCACCACCCTCCTGTGCCAGTGTGTGTCATGGGTGACAGCCTTCTCCTGGCAGCAGTGCCACAGCTAGCAGAGCTGGTGGATTGATACATGAAAAGCGCCGATCCCGCTGTGTTGTGCAGCCATAGCATGGGACAATCACAGAATGGACAAATCTTACCAGTGCATGTGCTTTCAAAAGCCTCAGAGTCTGCCCACGCAGCTGGTGAGAACAGCACCAAGGCAGCAATCTCAGGCACTCAGAGGATGAGAAAAACTGGAATGAAGGTTCAGTCAGTCCTTCATGGACGAGCATAATGATGTGGTCTTTACAGGCTGTGTGTTGCCTTTGCCCTTGGCCTTTGGAACTGGGAACCAAAGGAGGCTCTAAGGTGTAAATCCCACACCTTGGAGATGGTCTCTTGAAAGAGGAGGGGTAGATGGAGGGGCTGTTGTGGCCAGAGACTGGAGTGCTGCCTAGGGAGAATGTTTTCCAAGGAGTTGTGCATTGCATGGAGCAAGTCATTCAGCCTGAATTTTCACAGGTCATGTAGTGTAGTTATCCCTGGTTTGTGCTTGGTTTGAAGGTGTTCAGGACTCCCAGTTGACCCCTGAGGTTAAGATAAGCTAAAGTCAAATAACATGGGATAAACTGCCCTGAAATTCTGGGCACCCAAAGAGAGTTTTTGACTTTAAACTCCTGTGTTTTATTTCTTTTTCAGTCCTGTCTAAGGATACCACCTCTCTCTCCCAGGTGAAGCCTTCAGCCATCTTTCCAATGGGTCCACTGAGAACCCTCAGGAGCAAATGGCCCCAGCTGGAGAGTGGGGCAGGAGCACAAAGGCCAGAGCCATGTAGCCAGAAAGGAAGATGGGGTGACAGGAATGGCATCCTGGCATCCCTTCCCTGTCCCATGCAGGGAAAGCATTTCCTGCCTTGTGCACTGAGCAAGGTAGAAGTCCTGTGGGAAACCAGTGTGTGATCCTGCAAGCAAGGGCTGCTCCTGAAGCTATGTGTGGACAAGCTTAATTAATTCTGTCACTTTTTTTTGGTGCTTGACATTTGAACCTTGCTTGCAGTGCGGTAATGCAGGGAGAGAGGTGAGTGTGTGTGAGCGAGTGAAAGTGGTGTCAGCATTTTGATTAGAACAAGGTTTCCATTCAATGCAGACACATGTCCAACCTGGTACCTGTTTGTTTCCAAGTGATGTGAAGGCCCCCTCAGTTTAGCACACTTCTGGGGGCCCAGGCTTTTAATAGCATGTAATATTAATTTCTGGCAACAGATGAGAGTTAATACATTATGTTTAAATCTGGGATGAGTTGTTGACCAGCTGTGGTCTGTGTGCAGAGATACCAAATGCTTTTCTTTGGATAATGTCAGTTCCAGCCTGCAAAGCACATGTGGGTCAGAGGCAGGACTGAAGACCAGCAAAATTAACCCATTTAATCTTATGGAGCCATGTGTCTCCTGCAGAGCATTTGGTGCAGTTAGCCTCTAATGATTTAAGCATTTCGGAAAGTTCTGGGTGAGATGGCTCTTTTTTCAGTGCAGCATGTCAGTCAGTGCTGGTGGGAGGTTTCTGCCCTGGTGTCTGCACCAGAGAGGTAAATTAGGTAAGCAGAGGCATGAATTATTTGCATGAAGCTGAGATGGCGAATGTGTTATCTCAACAGCAGAAAAGGAAATGGTTCTCTATAGATTATTAGTTACTGAAAAAGCAAAGGCATGTCTTTTGTTGCCACCACACCACTGGTCTGACTGTTGAGTAGATATGGATCAATATCTCCCCTTCCTCCTCAACCCCCTTGCTCTTCACATTTTCACTTAGGCTGAGGTGAGGAGGTTTCACTTTAATTTATGTCATTCTTGTATTGCCAAATGGCATGCCAGTGCAACCGATCCGGGTGTGATCTGACTCTCTGTTGTGTGCTCTCACATGCAATGCCCTCGTGGGAAAATGCTGAGAGAAAATGGAAATTTAAGCTATGCACCTAGCCACAGTGGTTTTTGGGTTTTTAATAGTGCTTTGTTTGTGAGGTCCTTCGGGCAGAGAGAGTTTATGTTGAGTTCAGGGTAGTCATAGCCCATAAGTGAGGATTTCTAAATATTATGATATTGCAGATAGTACTGTAAGCAACTTGTTGTCTCTATGAACAACAAACTACTTGCAGTTACAGATCAGAGGATCTCAAAAAAAGGTACAAATATTAGTCCTACACCACAGCCTGAACAAGTCTTGTACCTATTCTACAAATGAGTTGGGCACTGTATGGGAAGGTCAACTGACTTGTTCCAGACCTCGCTACTAGTTAGTGGAGGTACCAAAACCAGAGCACAGCCATCTTAGTTCCAGGGTCCTTGTTTTCATTGCTTAGTTCTGGCCTTTAAGTACTGAAGTTTTTAGATTAAAAATAAAAAGTTTGTCTTTAAATCTCCACTGTTAAATAAGCTTGATCTTGGATATATTCCCCTGTGTAGATACTCATCGCTGCCTTAGTGTTTAGATTGATCTAAACAATTACACTGAAAATCAGTTTTTTAAAAATGTACTAAAATGGCATCAACTGGTATTCCCACACTTAAACACCCCAAATCTGGGGTAAACGAGAACCTGTAACTGAAGTCTGTGTCTGGGTCCATCTCTTGATATATTTTTGAAGTCAGACTCACATGGGGTGAGGCATTTCCTTGAGGCTAATGAGTACAGAGGGAGATAATGGGCAAGAGACCAGTAGCAAAGAACTGAGATTTAGTGTGTTCAAGTCTAACAAGGCACTTAGAGTGTTTTGCAGGGGTGTGTGCTGCTTCAGGAAATGGGTTTAATGGTCAGGGAGGGCCCTTGTTTTCCAGCTTTCTCATTTTGGATGAGTAGCTAAGATTTTGAAGGAAACTGGAGAGCATTCTGCCTCCACTAAGGTTTGTCCCCTCTGCTCCTCAGCCTGCCTCTCTATTGGGTGCTCTCTAGCAGGGTAAGGAGAATTCTGCCCTACACAGCAGAAGGGCCTGAGCCATGCTACCCATGCTCAGCAGCTCTTGAACCACTCATACCTGCAGCCACTGCTCCACCTCATCTCCTAGGCTGCTTTTTGAGGTCAAGCAAGACCAACGGCAGTGCAGCAAACAACACAGTCATTCCTGGATATTGTATCTGGAGGGGATTACAAACTCAAGCAGATGTGAGGGAGGAAGGAAATCTACATATAGCTGCTATGTAGGTCATAACTTCATCTTAGAAATACTTGGGTGTTTTATGAACAAGTCCCACAGTGATTTGTGGCATGTGGCTCCCAAGAAAGGCAATAAGAATTGGGGTGTCTCCCAGGAGCTGTGCTGAACTCCTCCTGAATGGCTCCTCTCAGTCACAGCCCAGGCAGGGACAGCAGGACAGCCAGTACAAACATTGGGGTGTAGTCTAAAAGCTGGGTGTTTATAGCAAACACATGTAAAGACTCCAATGCTCATTTGGAAATTGACTGCACAGCTGGGCACAGATATCACTTGTGGTTGAGACCACAAGCCTTTGGAGCAAAACCAGAGCTGCTTCCCAAGGGCCGTGGATGTACCTGCCCTGCCCTTCCATTGCTGCCATCTCTAATCATGAGCACAATTTTGGTCAGGGGCTTGTGGCCAGTCTTGCTCAGGGCCAGGCCAGGGAAGAATGGGGATGGGCAAGCACCTCCTGCAGCTGCCCAGTTTGTATCTGCCAGGCTGTGCTCCCAGTACCAGGACATCAGTGCAAGGGAAACAGGGCTGAAGCAGGATTTTAGGGCAAAGGGGATGTAAGAAAAGAGCCCCAGCCCTGGGATCCTGGCTGTGCTTGCTTGGGTCCTGTCTAGGGCCTCTCAGGGTGGCACCAAGGTTGCGGCTCTTGAGGTGGCTTATTGCCCCACCGATTGGGTTGTGAGAGTTTTGGCAGATTGGGATGCTCTGCTGAGAAAAAGCCCTTTGGTTGTCACCTCTCTCGTTTCTCTGTGCTTAAAGTGTATTTTCTCAGTTTGCAGTGTCAGAGGGCTGGGTGCACTGTGAAGCAATTTGGATTCTGCATTGATAAGGCAAGTGCAAACTGTCCCCGCAGCTCTCGAGAGCAGAATCAAACTGAAACTTACCACTCAGAGTAGAAAGCACATAACACCCACAGCTACAGACATGTACAAATTGCTGTAATATAGGTTAGAAAAGGAGCCCTGTTCTGCACCCTCTAGTCTCATTAAAAACATGCACACAACACCAAATCTTCACTGAATGACTACAAGCACCAGCACATGATCCCTCCTAAACACCCAACTTACTTGTAACGGCTTATTAAAAAGGCAAATTTTCACTTTTCATGTATTCTTGCTCCCCTTAGCACCTGGTTGCAGTTTCTACAGAATTTTTAACTTCTGTTTTTTTCATGACTGGTTGAGAGTAAAGTGAGACCTCTCTGGGACACCACCCAGCCTGGTTAACTGGGTCCCCACCTAGGAACATGGCTCCAGCATGGTCGGAAGAAACCAAACTTCCCCCTCTTAGTAAAGCCTTTCTGCAAGGGGCTTTGAGGCTGACAAGAAGAGCAGATCTGGTCTGTAAAGATGTACAGAACCTGTTCTGTATAAACAAAAGGTCATCACAATACACAAGGTAGACTAAGAAGGTGAAGGTGGGGAAAAAAATGTTTCCTGGGGTTCACAGAGGGACAGTTCTCACAAAGAAAATTTTGCCATAGGAAAGCTCAAGGGAGACTGGGAACTATAATATCCAAGAAATCACATTCAAAATGCTGCCTGCCACACTCATCTTCCTGCCCAAAAGCTGACCACTGCTTTTAAGTTAGGATTTAGTGTGTAAAACTTAACTGGTAAAGGCAGGAGCATTGGGGCTCCCTAACCCCAAGACTGGTATCACATTGTGACAGCTGTCCTCAGCACAGGTGAACTGGGAAAGAGGTTTTCAGCCTCTGATTTTGCTGTGTGTGGTTTCAATATTGCAGGAATTGTTTCTCTTCCCAGCACAGTGTGGCCACTTTGGGGCAGGAATGCTGTAAGGAATCTCACTCAGTCCTTGGATAAGGAAATGATCAAGGACTTGCTTATTCACAATTAATGGAGAAAAAGAGCTGAAAGCCTTTATTAATCATTGCACAATAAGGAAGTCATACTGGTTTTGCTCCCTTCAATAGGGCTATTTGGTCACACCTACCTAAGTGGTTTGGCATCCCAACCATCTCTCTGCGTGCAGCTGAGGATGTACCTGTAGCTGAGGAGGAGGAGGAGGAGGAGGAGGAAGGAAGAAAGGGCCTGGCTTCAGCTCCACCAAGGTGCCTGGCTGACAGCTCACAGGGAAGAGAGAGCTCTGAGTGTCCATCTCCCTTTCCTGAAGGGCCAGGCATCTCTTTTTAGAGATCTCTGCCTGGACCACACACCAGTGCTGCCTGTCCCCATGCTTTGGGCACAGGTTTCTGCCCCAAGCCCTGGTGTCAAAAAGGAGCAGAAATTAATGCAAGCCCTGTGCCAGAGTTCCCCCTGCCAGCTGCAGGGGTCCCTGCCAGGGAGGGTCAGGCCCTGGGGGTGTGTGCCACCCACCCACTCCCTGCAGAGCCTTGCCCCACCCCTGGGCTTCTGCTCGCTTGTTTACTGGTCGTGGCAGCCAGTCTGTGTAACCCCCAGCTCCAGAAAGGAGTTTGTGGCCAGATGTGATGCCTGGCAGGTGCCTCTCAAGTGCCAGGAGACAGATGCTCAGGCTCCAGGCTTGGGCTGGCACAGGGAGCTTTATTGCCCTGCCCTAAAAGGGTGCTGAGATGATGTCTCAGGGGCCTTTCCTAGGTGAGCTTGTGCAGGCTGAAGTTTGTAGAGCTGAACAGCCTGAGCCAGCAGAGCCTGTGCTGCCGGGAGGTGGAAAGCATCATCCCAGGCAAACCTGGGCTGGGTTTTCCTGTGTAGAGCACCACTGAAGGAGTGCCAAGCTGCAAGCTCTCATGGTGGGACTAAGGATACTTTGGCTTTGAAGCAGAAGGCAATGTCTGCTTGCACACACCTCCAACCTGACCCCTCTGTCGTGGGATGAGAATACAACTTTGCATCAGAAGTCAGCACCTGGGCAGCAGTGTCTCGGTGAGGCTTAGTGGCCCCTCTCCTGTTTGGCTGCCACAGTGAATTGCTGGGAAATGTTCCCCAGTCTCTTAAAAATGAGTGAAAACAGAGTCACGCAGTGTGTCAGAAACTGTCACTGAGGACAGTTGGTACAAAGGTGGCCTTCACTGGTGTGCAAATATGCTCTTTGCCAGCTCTTCCATGTGCTTCTCAGGAGAATGGGAAGGGCAGCAGACATGCTGGTTGCAGGATGAGTCTGTTTCAGCATCTCATGAAAAATTAAACACTTGTGATTTTGGGAAGTGCCACATCTTTGACAAAAGCTCTTGTTTTTCTGCTGTTCAGGCGAGACTGTGCTGACGTTACCAAAATATCAACCTGTACTCCCCACAGAGTAGTCCCAGGCCAGGCAGCTGCCTTTTCCCTGCCAGCCTACCCCAACCCTGCACAGAGGAGGGAAACCTCCCTCTCAGAGCCAGGGCGGCTGCTTTGATGCTGTCAGTGAGTTTTTCTCTAGCCACTGTGACAGCCTGTGTTTTGCAGATACCTGCCCCATGATGGTCACATTCCTCAGCCGCACCGCATCCACTCAGCTCTGGCTCATGCAGTAATTAGACAAGTGTTTCCTGGCTGCCTTTAATTACAGCCACAACTATTTCCCTCACTCTAATGTAACACCTCTGAATGACAGCAAAGGTTCTGGGCTGCATCCCACACGGTCCCAGCACGTGTTGAGACGCGGCTGTGCGCTGGCAGACACTGATTTGAACCTAAAGGGCTCATACCCCCTCAGTGAGTCACATTTTTCATTTTCGACCTCAAGGCCATAATTGCCCACACTGGGAATTAGCGGTGTCTCCCCAGTACCCAGCCGAGAAGCACTGGGCTTTATAAACCAGCCAGAGGGGCAGCAGCATCCTCCCTAAATCTGTGCTTAAGTCTATCTCTGCTGTAATTCGCCCTGTCCTGTGGCAAAGCAGCTCAGCTGGCAAGGCCACACTGCCCAACACGTTCAGCCCCTCAGCATTTTCACACTGACACAGCAGGATGGGCATCAGGCCTGCCTGCCCACAGGCAGCCGGCGGCCCTGTGCCGGGGCACGCGGTCTCGCAGGGCCGTGTTTGTGGCAGCTCCCGAATTGATGAGCTTCCCCCGCCCTCCCCAGCCCCTTGCTAAGGCTGTTGTGGTTGTCTGACCTGGTGGTGGTGGTGTTGCCATGGCTGAATCCCACTGTAGCGCTGCTCGGAGCCCCCAAGCCCTCAGCGGCTCCCACCGGCTTGGGGGCTGCCAGGAACCAAGGCAGCAGCTGCCGCGCTCGGCCGCGCTCGGCTGTGATCTATAACGTGCATTGTCTTTTTATGTAATGTGTTTTATTAAACATCTTCTAAAGCTTACAAGTGTCCCCAGGACATAACTCTCCAGCACAACGTAACGCTTTGCCAAGTAATGAAGTATGATTTATGGTGGTAATGGTTATCCTATGTTTTTTTAAAAAAATTATTACAGCAATAGCTCTGTCGAATATAGGAATATAACATGCTGCATTTGGCACGTTTATGACAACAGTGCTCTGGTTTTCTTAACTCCACAGTTCGGTGTTGGCAGTATTTCAAATTCTTGAGACAGATGTTTAAATGAATTTTTTTAAGAGGACAGTGAAATACTTTTAAAACATCATACGGCGCTGAGTGTCTCAATATGTGCAGGAACGTTATTTCTTTAACATTCAGGTAGGGCAGGGCAGCACATGGCCTCTCTGGTTTAGATCTCACGGTAAATGATGGAAGTAGCAAATGTTGAATTAGCTTTCTGGGGCATCCTGGCCTGCTGTTACTTTTGGGCTGAGGTGGGGAAGGAGGGGAGGACACTTGACCTTCCCCTGGATTTAGTGCAGTGTTCACATCTCCTTTGTGAGCACTTACAACAGATCCACATTTGTTTTGAATGCAGTTCCCACCATGCTGAGACAGGACTAAGTGGTCTCACACTGACATTTTGAGTGTGTCATTGTGGTCCCGGTGGTTAGGGTTTCAGGCCAGAAATGACAATCATTTGGAAAAATGTAAATGAGAACCCTGGTCATGTATCTCTGAGGCAGATAGCATTCAAGCATTTCCATTGAAACACTGAAAATCTTTGGCTTTTTTTTTCTAAAAAAAGGTACTGGCTGAAGTTGAGGAAACCTCTGTACAAAACGAAGCCAGCGTATTCAGCTCTGGCATCGATGTTTGCACCTTTCTGTGAAGGAAAATCAGAACCCACAAAGGCAGGGACAGCATTGCTGAAGACACCATCACCCTCAGTGTACCAGTGCTGGGGCCACAACCACCCAGCTGGTGCAGAGAGATTGAAGACAAGGGAAGCATCAGTAAAGCAATGAACACTTATTTTTAATTTACATTTGACAATTTGCACATAAATAATGATGTAAACCAATACGTAAACATATAATAGTTTGTTGTTCTAGCAAAGTAAAAAGCCTGTTAACTTTGGTCAGAGTCTTTCTTAGGAGAGACAAAAAAACCCCCAAAAACACTGTTGATTGTTGCTACATTCACATGTAAAACGTCTAAGGGGAGGGGGAAACAGTAAAGAGAAGTAACAATTCTTAAAGCTGATGCATATAAATTCTTGTAAATTTTGTATCAAATACAAGAAAGCACTACAGGCAATAATAGGAAAAGTGTGTGTCCAGTGACAGAGTAGTGATACTTTGGTTTATCCTACAATTAAGTACTATATTTATGAACTATTGCTACATTTAAAAGATGTCAGCCTCACAATTTGCAGGAGTGGAAATGTAATGAACTGGAGTCCTTCAAAAGCTGTGTTTGGAGACTTGTATTTCAGGATTGTTTGTTTTTTTTTTAACAGAAGGCATTAAAATGAAGTTTGCTGAAAAAAAAAGACCACCAAATCCTGAATTGTTGAGGTGGACTTCTAAAAATTTTTTTTAAGAACATAACCAGACAAAAAGGGATACATGGTGGGGAGGTGTGTAATAATGCTAATAATGTTCATGTGAGTTGACTGTGCAACTCGTTAGTGGCAGGGCACAATGAGACGAGGGCCTTGTCCCATCTGACTTCCATGCTGCCCTTACTGTGATTTGTGACCACATCACGCACGGGTCATATTTGGCTTCTTCTCAAGTTCTTTCAGTTACATTTTCTGGCTGGCTGTTGACTGACCACCAGCCTCCTTCCCCCCCAGTGCAGACTGCCAGGAGAGCAGGGGACTGAAGGAGCCCTGGCCTGCAAACAGGGTAATTCCCACCAAATTCACTGAGACGCCACACGTGGATGCATGATGATGTCATTCACGTGTTTGCTAGTTCCAGCTTCACCTTCAGCTGTTTGTGTGTATTTGCAAGTGATAAATGCCTTGGTTCAACCTTCTGGTTTTGAGGTCATTGGTTATTTGCAGAACTGGGATAACATTTGATTTTCACACTTAGATGAAAAATAGGTTTTATTACATGGTTTGGCTCACAACTTAAGTGGTATAAATATATATACATATACATATATCGTATAGTGGTATAAATATATCTATAAATATACATGTATTCTTTGCTACACCTCAAACGTCACCATATCATCTTTGGGCTTAGCAAAACAAAAAGATAAAAGGATGTGCATTCTATCTTTCCCTGTGCACATTTTGGTTTCTTCTCTAAAGTAGCAAAGCATTTAGGTAAAACAGCATTGTCTGCACCACTGGACACAAGCACTGAGGTAATTGTTGTTCAACAACTTTGCAATGCCCTTTTCTTCTTTAATTAAATTAACCACAAAATGTACAAACACAAATACTGAGAAAAATCTGAGTCGTACAGGAAGGAGGAAAAAAATTTATGTGCCAGGAAAGGACTTTGTTCCCCACTTCTACCCAGGCAAAGTGGGAGAGAAAAATACAAGTAAAACTGAATCCCTTCTTTCTCAGGGAATATGACCATCTTTTTTTTTTATCCCTGGAAGGCTCTGGCCAAAAAAAAACCCCAAAAAAACTAAAAACCAGAAGAAAGAAATCTGCCCAAAGCCCCTTTTAGGCAGAATAATATTTGTGTCTTTGCTTTTAAACTGCTTTTGGAAACAAAAGAATGTAAGTGAGATTTTATTTTAGAAAAGCCACTTTAAGCTCATGTGTTCCTTTGGTCTTAAAGTTACATGATAATGTGTGGGGCTGGAGCTGTGTTCTAAAAACCTGTGGTATTGTCCATGGCAGGTCGGTGTTTGCTGTGCCACATCTGTTCCAGGGAGAGCTGCAGGTAGAAGAATCTTTCTCCTCCCCTGAAGAGAGGCAGGAGAAAAAGTTTCTTCCCTGCTTGCTGCTACTCTGGGTTGTTGGTTTGCTATTTTTTTTTCTCCTTTTCAATTCCCAGTGGGGTGATTTGCTCATGAAAGTACACAGCATTTTTTTTCAAACCAACAGATCTAGGATTCTGTATGTCACATGTCCAACTTTGGCAATATGAAAAACCACATTTGTTTAAAAGACATTGGTACATAAAACACATTTACTGAAACCCTAATCTTAGGTTCTTAAAACAGATGTGCAGAAAAAAAATATCTACAAAGAATGGCCCATAAAACAAAAAATAAAAACATTTAAAGTAAAAATTACAATGAATTTTTCCAGTCATTGTAAACATTTTCCTAATTATTGCTTTTAGAATGATTAATTGCATAATAAATTATGAAGTACTATCATTGAAAAAATAATTATGGATAAATGATTGTCTCTTAGTAACTGGCGAGGCAATGCAGAGTCCTTTGCCCCTTTTTATGCCCTGAGAAAACAGTAACTTTGGAGTTCCTTCTTTCAGCTGGAGAGCGTAGGGAAACTACTGTAAGCCAAGATTGCTTTGCAGCATTGAAACTATGTACAAGCAACTGCTACAGGCACCCTGACTTGCCAAGTCATAAATAAAAAAAAATCACTTTGCCAAAAAGTCTTAAGGGTCCATTGGTTCAATTGTTTCTTGCTTGACCTTTACAGGTAACAGAGGTAGTGGGTGACCGTGAGGCAACTTCATAACTGACATATCTGACGACTCGTAAAGGTTGCATCCTGAGGAGATAAGCCCATTTCCCAGGTTCCTCTGCAGAGAGACTTTCAGGTTAGCTCCTTCCATTTCCCTCCTGAGCATGGTCAGTATATCCTTCTCCACGATCGATGTTAAGTCGATATTGTCCTCCACTTCTTCCAGCTTGTCAGCATTGTCACTGATGTCGAACTTCTCGATCTCCTCGTTGATTCGGTTCAGGTCCTCCATGGAGCGGCCGGAGGCCGGGGCGACGGGGCAGTTGCCCTTCAGGTGGACCTGGAGGCTGCAGAAGTGAATGTAGCTCTTGTGGCAGTGGATGCATTTGTGGGGGCGTTCCCGGGTGTGGAGACGCTTGTGCAGCTTCAGGTGCACAAACTGGGTGAATTTGGCTGGGCAGAGCTTGCACTGGTAAGGCTTCTCTCCAGAGTGGAGCCGCAGGTGGGTTTTGAGATTGCTGGTGCTGCTGAACCGCTTGTGACAAACCTAATGTGGGGGGTGGCAGAGAAACAGCGAATGAGTGGGAGGCGATTTTATGGTTTAAATCACAGACACCTAGGAGGAGACGGCAGGATGAAGCAGCAGCTTTCTATATCTTCACACTTTCTCACAAAGGGAAAAAAATCCCCACCTTTTTTATTTAAATATTGCTGAATGTCATTTTGAGTGTGGCTGATGGCAAAACTGTATCAGGCAGGTGTTGCTCTAGCAGGCTGCAGGCAATCGTGCTGTCTCACAGACGCTGCTGCACCAGGGCTGGGCCCGGCTGTGATGCAGATTCTGGCCCTGAGCAGCCAAGGGTTTGTCCCTCAACCCTCCCTGCACACTGTAGGGGGTGTGCAAAGCCCTGCCATCCCTTTGGCCTCCAAAGGAATCACCTCTCTCTCTGTGTTACATACCTGACACTCGTGGGGTTTTTCTCCCGTATGTACCAGATAGTGCTTCTGGAGGTGAGCCAGCTGCGTGAAGCCCTTATTGCAAGTCTGGCATTTAAATGGTCTCTCTCCACTGTGTACTCGGAGGTGCACCTAGGGAGAGACAAAGCAATTAACAATTTGCAGTTTCCAGTGCTACAACAAAAGTGCTTTCAGATGTTTCCTAAAGTCAGCGGAAGAGCCCCATTGCCAAAATACAATGTTATCTAGTTAATTAGGTGGCGTCAGTATTAAAGCACACAACCACGCTTTCTTGCTGGGGGATACTGTATTAAGCCCAGACACATAAACAGCCTAACAAAGCAAGGGAGGCCTGACCCTGCTTTTCCTCGAAAGCCTACAGGGAGAAACCTGAGCCTTCAAAGAAGGCTCCTGTCTTATTCTCCACTGCCTACCTTCAGATTGGAGAGCTGGCCAAAGGTCTTGGAGCAAACATTGCATTCGTACTTGATCTTCCCATTCTGCTTTTTCAGTGGGTATGGGAGGGTTTTGTAACCGGTCACATTCCTCTTACTTTTAATGAGATTCATGGCTTCTTCACCGCCGGTGGCAGCCAACACCACTGAGGTAGGTTTAGGTTGCATTATGTGTTCCGAACTGGCTGCTGTACCAGCGGTGGGGGACCCACTGGTAGGGCTGCATGGCTTGTCCTTCATGCTGGCAGCAGCGCCCGTGATAGAGAAGGCACTGTTGGGTGCTGGTATGAGGAAGTCTCTTGGATGATCAGGCTGCAGCAGTCGACGGCCTCCTTCACTGGGCAATGAGCTGGGGAGCGTGGTGGGGTTGAGCATGTGGTGGGAAAGGCTACCTCCACTGAGCAGGTTGCCATAAAGAGGGTACATCCTTGGGAAGAGATTGAAATTGTTGATGCCATTGATATTGTTCAAAGCGCTCAGGTTATTACAGCTCATATTGAATGGAGGTAATAGGAATTTGGGGTAATGGGGGTTATAGGACGGTAGAAAGGCAGGTGAGAGGTGGCCAGGAGGTGCATATCCAGGATAAGACCCCAATCCTTCTGAGCCATATGATCCGTTCAAGTAAGAGTATGGCTCTCTGTGCTCTTGGGAAGTAGGTGCCAGAGGTGAAACTGTGACCCCCGGACTACTGTGAGGGCTTGAACTTTTTAAACTTTGGTCTGGGCTGCTCCTCCCGGAAGGACTTGGTGTAGTAGATGCCTGGATGGGTGAGTGAGTGATGTAGCTCGGTCTGTCCATGCCATATGCTAAGGAAGCTTTCAGATAGTCTTCAGGAATGTGAGGTCGGATTGGGTAGACAACTCGAGGGAAGAAACACCTCTCCGGGCTATAGTTCTTATGTAAATCATCCAAGTCTTTTTCTGGAGTAACTGGTGAAATGTTGGTCTGAAAGAAGTCTTTTCCTTTAGGAGGATTGGATTCCATTTTCAGGATTTCTTTCACACTGTGCTCCTTCTTTGGGACACTTTTCTGATAAAGCTCATCTTTATCAGTGCTGTGCTGCTTTGGATTAACGTGGGTTTGTGCTGAAATACAAAGACAAGATAACGATTATTTAGATATGCCACTGGTGCTATCTCTTTTCAAAACAGAATCTAACCCCTACAAGTTTAGTGGGAAGGAAGGGCTACTCTCAGAGATGAGCAATCATTCAACGTGCCACAAAAGTAATTGTGTGAAGAAATGCCTGCTGGTATTAAGTGTTAATAAAAAGCATTGCTAATTTAAGGGATACCAACCAGTACATAGAGATCTGGATGATGATGCATTTGCAGAGTGCCAGCCTCCACTCTGCAAACTGATTTCAACTTTCTTACCCCTTGAATTTGCCTAGCTTTGCTGTTGAATGTCTCTTTAAGAAGTATTTCTAATAAATGTGGTAATGAGCATTTGTTCACAATGCAGGTTTAACTGAAGGACTTTGCAGAACACAAGCTCCCAGAAATGTTCCTCAGTAAAATAACAAGGCATGACAAATCAGGTTTTGCCAAACCGCAGCAGTCACTTCACCAGCCAGTTCAATTACTTACAGTACCAAAAAAACCATGGCTGGCTAGGATGAAAGCCTTCTTCAAAGAGAAGGTATTCTCCATCAGTAAACAGATCATTACTCATTAAATATACTGCTTAGGAACATCTACAACAAAGCAGACTATTTACTGCAGATTTCTGTGGCATTCAGTCTATGCAAAACTCCTCTGCTTACAGCTGTATTTTATAAAAAAAATGCTGAAGCAAAGCAAAAGAAAGCAAGACTGGTTGGCTCCAGCTTAAGTTGAAATGTGCTGTAAAAAAAAAAAAAGGGGAAAGAAATATGTATTTAGAAGGACATAGAAGCTAGCATACATTCATCTCAGGTCAGCACATACTCTATTTATTTGTATTCAAAGACCTTGCTATCTGGACATAATACAACCTTAACAGCACACTGAAGATAATTTCAGTAAAAAAACAAATCTGCCTTTACCTTTGTTACATAATCTTGATTACTTGTAAGATATTTTATTTGGGGGGGGGGGGGCGGAACTAAGAAGGTTTCATAATCATAGTTAGTTAGTGCAAGGCTTTCCATCAGGAGGTACAAGCCAACACCAGTAGGTACGTGACTCAAGAACACTGCAGTCCTTTAGAAACGTTTCTGCTCCCGTGGCTGACTGTTCTTACTTCACTATCTGAGGTGAGAAACAGTTATTTCTGATTTTTGGAGGATCATCTGAACCAAGTGAGGAACATGAGAACAGGCAATGACCATGCTGCTTTGAATACAGATTCTTTGCTTCACTATTCACTACCCTGATGGAATCTATCATTTGGCAACATTACCCTATAAGGCAAAGAAAGCCATTTATTAAACTTATCCAAGAAAACAGCTGCCTGCAAAACATGCTCCTACTTACAACAACCCACTTTACAGTAGCATCCGTTTTGAAATGGCATTAGACTAGTAACAAGCAAATTTAGTTTGAGATTTTTGAGTAGTTTGGATATTTTCAAGCTCCAATGAAATGCAATCGAACACAGTTAGGTTCAATTAAAATATTTATGATAAAACTTTAAAGTGTTGCACAGCAAGCATATGCACACATAAGCACACAGATAGCTTCCCAATTACTTCTCTTAGTGTCCAAAGTTTAATGCAGAGCTGTATCAAAAATAAAGTAATAATGTGTTGTGTTTTCCAGCTTTAAAAAACATTTACTTTCTTTGGCAATTTTGTCTGTACTCCTGGGCTGATAACTCATTTTCTAAACGTCAGCCAGATTTTGGGGCATAGCACAGAGGTCCTGCTAGGTTCAAGAAGCTCCAAAATGGCACTGTAAGTAATATTATCTGTATCTTCTTATCAGCTGCCTTTCACCACAGCAGTGTTTCAGAGCAAACATTCCTGGTGACACTATCAGCATCGGGAAGTATCAAGACCAGGCAGTACTGAAACCTGGACAGGGGGGGTGGGAGGCAGGACTAGTGAAGCCTTGCAGCAGGAAAAATAAATAAATACCACCTTATCAGGCCCATATCAGTTTCTCAGTGGGGTCTGTCAAGCAGGAAGTTCAAATTGACACTTTTCTCTTTTAAAGAAAAAAACCCAGGGGGAGGGGAAGAGGAAGGAGAAATGCCGGTGGTGCTGGAAAAGTGATAGAGAAACTGGGGCCTCTTCAGCTGGAGAAAGAGCTCCCACTGTCACAAGGTTAAACATGAGGGTGGGGATGTACGTGCCTTATGTGCAGGAGCAAGCCCAGGAGTGACAGAAAGGAAGCTCATGCAGAGATCGTAACTTTCTTTGTGCAACAATCCCATGCTCTCTCTTGACTGACTAAAGATAATTGCTCTTTTCTTCCCTTCTGAATTTTCCCAGTAAAGCTGTCCCTCCTATTAATTTCCATGTGTAGACAGAAGTTATGATATTTAAAGATATTTTTTCAAGTCTAACTGTGACAGGTCTCTTTAGTTTGCAAGCTATCTTTGGTCCATAAATCCCCTCTTGGCTTTTTCCCTTATTACCTGAGCACACGGGACACTTGGGAACACCAGAGAGACCAAAACATAAACAAGTGTGTCAGCACTGTGTAAAATAAGAGAAGGTAATGTCCAGGGCCAAGGAGAGGTTCTTCAGTTTTATACTGAAGGTGTATTTAAACCAGGGCTGAAACTGATTGAGAGGTTTACAACCCTTCTTGCTGCTCTTAAAGGAGCCATACTTCAAAGTTAAAGAGATATATTTCTTATAAATGGATTTTTTTTTTGAACTTGTGATCTTCAATTTAAGTTTTTACCAATCAGAATGTCTCCCATTCACTCTTGAAATGCATTTCTCCCCCCCACCCCCATATACACACACATACATATACAGTAAATATAGGCACATACTCCTCCAAGATCTGTCTAGTTTCTGTGGTCAGAGGGACACACAGAAAAGAGATTCACAACAAAACAAGAATGGTGCAGCTGCATTTCTAAGTTACTGATCTGAGGGTGATGGGGGGGGTGGAAGAAAGGAAAAAAACCCAGACATGCCTCTTGGGGATCCTGACACTTCTAACTGAGGTCAACAGATTATTTGCTCAGATCTGAGAGTAGTGAGTGCATGCAAGAGGAAAAGGGACAAAACTCCTGTTACTTTTAAGTATTGATAAAACTTGGGTGAAGGAGTTGCCTGAAGTCACTCCGGTGTGGGTGTTCCAGCTACAGACTGCTGCAGAGCTATAGACTTTGCTCTCAGTTCCTGTGCTCTGAGCTGTAGCCTGAGAAACATTTCATAAAAACAATGATCTGTTCTTTTCTAAAAACTTGAAAAACGGTTGTAGGCAGACAGTAATTGCAACAGTAATTTCAGGAGTGAGATGGTACTGAACACTTCGAGTGGTAGAGCTTAATTATGCCGATTCACATTTTCGATCTAAATTAAGCACCTCTTTTGCTAGTAGAAAGAGAACCTCGAAGTTGTGAAGCTGGCAAAACAAAGACTGTTTCCACTCAAAATGAGAACAGAGACCAACATTCAGAAGTACAAAATTTGATCATCTGTTTTCTAAATGTGTCCATAGCAGTGTGACATGCCTTTGAAAACCTTTTGCTCAAAGAAGGTCTTTCTGGGAGCCTTCAAATAATTCTCAATATTAAGACAACTTCAGTCCTCAAATTCTGATTCTGTGAAGACAACTTCTCATATCATTTAAAAATCATTTTCCTGAGCCCTTTTGAACATTCCAGGAGGCATTTTTTTAAGCAAGTGCAGATGTTTCCTCTCAACCCAAACAGAAAAGCTTCAAAACCAGAAAGTGAAACTGTCCATAAACAAAAGGGAAAGCGAGCGACAGGGCTGAGCTAACGGCCAGCATGTCAGGGCCAGCAGGAAGAAGAGAAGAATAAATCGCATTTAAGAAAAAAGCATTACAAAGTTAATCTTCATAGAACTGGAAACATTTTAAATAATGTCTTTCTGAACCTGTTAACAAAACAAAAAGATTGCCAAATATTTTGTAAATATGCAAATTATCTTCCCCCAGCTTGAACTTTTTTTCTAAAGCTTGACCAAAAGATGTCACCTGCCTGTACTTGACTGAGGAGACAAACATGACATGAGCAGCAGGAAGTTGCATCATATGATTGCAATATATGAACATTATTATCAAATAGTCATGTCCTGAGTCAATGCAATTGTTTGGATTTTGTTGGGTTTTTCTTGTTTGGTTTTGGTTTGTTTTTTTTTTTACTGTTACCCTCTCCACCCCTTCATCCTAAAATAATCCTCCCATGTTGAGGTAAGAATGAAATTCTAAACCATTTGGAACCGCCAAAGCAAATTTCCTCAGTGTTTGCTAAATAAAATATCACAGACTAAAAGACAATCTGAAGGAGCAGTTGAATGAGCTTAGGCACATTTAACAAATTACTGAAAATTTATTTTTAGCAGAATACAGAAATCTTGTGCCACCATACTTAAAACTATTTACTGGACAATGGCACCATCTGAAGGTGACATCTCCAATCTTGACAGAAAACATTAGAGACCTCAAAAGAGGCAGGAAGGGAATGACATTTGAGTTTCCAGCACTGGGATAATGTGGAGTCTCACCTCTACCACTATTGTGCAACTCCTTGCAGGCACTTCAACATCCATTTGAAGTTACGTAGCTCCACTTGGAGCTAATCATGGCTGTGAAGGTAGGTGTGTGCTCCAGCGTCTGAAGGACTGGGTCAAAGGCCCCAGTTCAGGAAAACACAGAGGACAGGGTTAAACCCACAACTAAGTACATGCCTAATTGCTGTCTTGCATCTGGATGCTTTCCTTCTGCGGCACAAATGAGCTAATGCTGGGGAAGTTACCTTTAATTTGAAAGTTTGCTGTTACACAGGCAAGTAGATGTTACATGTGGGTGTGTAAATACATTTATGCTCTAAAGTGGTAGTTCTCTCATTTTTGAGGCCACTAATTACAGGAAATAAAGCCAGAGAAATTCCCTGATACATTTTTCCCCGGAGGCCCATCCTGCTCTGGTGCTTAAAGAGGAGCTAAGGTGCTGAACTCTAAGGCTGTGATCCCCAAACCCTTGAGGCACTTAAAGCAGCTGCCTGTATTTTAAGTTGGCAAGACTGGAAGGTCTCTGTAGGTGTGTGTCCCAGCTGGCCTCTCCTGTGCTGGGCAGCCAGCCAAGGTAAGACTCTTCCAAAGCCTCCCACAGGCACCAGTGTGCAGTGCACACCAAGACACAGCTAAGGGAGAGATCTGGGTGCAACACACTATGGCCACTGGCTGCCTCCTGCCCACACCAGCATGTATCCCATGGGAGGAGACTCTGACTTCGGCTTGCCTCTTGGGACCTAGACCCCAACTTTCCCTCCCTCCTCCTCAGTGGGTGCCAAAACCAGCAGCCACAGGCTGGGAGAGGTGGTGATGCACCCCTGCTCTTCTGAGGGAAGCCATACCACTTCAAACACCAAATTATTAGCAATCCATTTGGCTGGAGAGGACTTTCCTGACTTCCTAGCAGGTTGGGGGGGAGGAGGGGGTCCCCTCAAGCAAGGCTGTGTTCAGATGTCTTGCTAAGCCAAAGCCCCACATCTGTAGCAGGTACGGGGTGCCAGAGAACTGGGGACAAACTCCTGCACTTTACTCACGGATGAATGCAGTGCCAGGGTACCTTGGCCAGCCTTTGTGACAGAGAGAGGCTGGAGAGGCAGCACGATGCTCTCTAATTTTAGATTTAACTAGTGGCCTGGGAGAAAGGAGCAGAAGAAAGCTAAACAGTGCTGGCATTCACAGTAAACTCATCTGGTTCCAGTACTAATGCTGGAAAAACCACCCCTGCTTGCACCATTGCTACAGGGACTTTGGCAAATAAAGATCTTTGGGAGACTTTTGGATTTTTCCTCCACACTTTTCAAAAGGCTAACTTTAGAAAACCTCAATCCTTATGGTACCTGTAGGGTTTTTGGCCCATCTGCAGGCTTTAGGCCTGATTGTGTTGCTCACAAGAATGAGGGGAGAAGAAAAAAAAAGTGAGAAGTTTTTCTCATTTTCTGAATTGCTATTTTCTTTAGGTGGAAGGAGCTAACATAAAATTTCTAAATAGTTTAAATGTAATTATCTTAAAAAGGGGAAAATGTCTATTTCAAACTCAGTAGCTGGAAATACTGCAAACATTAAGGCTGAACTACAAAATTGTGGCTCAGGTTTCCATTTCTTTAAATCCTTATACTGAGCCTACTACTTTTACTGAAATCAGTTATTCTGCCAAGTCCAGACACTCCTAGTTTTGACCTGATTAAGAGTAACCAGACACAGTAAGAAACACTTTACAAATACATTAACTGCTACTTCTGCAAGGAAGCCCAAGGTGCCAGCAGATGCAGGAAACTGAACCCGTGTTTGTGTATCCTCCTAGCTAGTGACCAATGTGCCTGACTAGATTTTAGCAAACTCCTCATCCACCAGAGCCCTACATGCTGCTCTCTCATCTCACCTGCAGGTCCCACTGAAAAGCCAACAGCTCATTATATCAGGAAATAAAACTGCACAGAGAGTGGTGAAATGACATATGTGCAAAGATGACAGACTCAGTGAGACAGTTTCTGAATAGAGAATATAGCTGCATAAGACATTCCCTCCCTCTCTTCCCTCTGTCATTAGGAGACAAGTTTTCTTCTATTAATTTGTAGGGAAAGACAAAAAGCTAGTGAAAGGGTGACACCCACAGAGTATAGATGTACTTTTGATTAATCTGCATGTGTGATACAAGTTTTATAATATGGGATGACAGTTCTAATGATCCTCAAGTAACATTGCTATTTTATAACCCATTCCTTGTTGCCAAATAACTGTAAATAGTTCTTTTTATTAAAAAAAAAAAACAAACAACAAAACTGCTTGCAGTTTTTCCTTCAAGTTTCAATGTAGTCACTGGCAGAAGGACAAAAGAATACTCTGCTTTAAGAGCAGCAGCAGGGGAAGTAGCCTAAAAGTCCACTGAGAAGTCAGCAAGAATCTTTTCTTCTCTAGAAGGGGCTCTGGGTGAGGTGTCAGGCAGTGATTAAGCGAGAAGTAAAGCACCAAGGCTGGAAATAATCAGAAACCACAGAGGAACACAAACTCCTGGAAACACCTCTTCCCTCTGCTAGCAGTGCTAGTATTTTTGAACAGAAAATGAAAGCTGCAATAAAAAGTCAAGAAATGGGGACAAAGTACACTGAGCTCAAAACACAAGTAACCAGATGAGAAGACCACAGGAGGTTTGCTCCCACAAGATAAGTAAGGGTAGATGCAAGGCTCAAAGTGCGTTATGCAGTAAACACGTATTTTGTCAGACACCTAGACAGAGTCATGGCACATTGCCACTTCCTGGTACAGTGAGGGCAGCCCTTTGGGAGCATGAGTGGACAGCCTTTAGTATATGCTACCAAAGCAGACTTTTGCTCAACACACCGTGAGATCTGAAATTGCACAGTCTGAGAGAGAGCCAACAGCGATGGTTAGGAAGACAGAGGTCAGGTTGTCTGTCCAGAATTTCACCAGATAAGACTCAGATTGTAAACAAACAACTACTCAGATTTTATAATCTCTTTCCATTTGAACAGGCACAGGGAACTCATTCTCTTGTGTTGGGTTTTTTAATTCCCCTTTTCCACTCCAAGCTACCTCCTGTGACACAACAGATGATGCAGCTGTGTAATTATACAACTTATTATTAGATCGTATAGGCAGAAGAGACATTACTAGCATTCCTTGTTTATACTGTAATCCACTTACTGAGGTTCATCATTGTCAGCTCTCTGGAGGGGGGATAGTGCAGCCTCTCTGCAAAGTCTCGGCAATACCACACAAGCAGCTCTTGGTTGGCAGGGATGGGCTTGATGGTATAGAAGTAGATGTTCATTCCATTCTGACAAGCAGCCAAGTTCTGCTCCTGAACAGAGTAGCCAGGGTTTACATAACGCATCCAGTTGCTCTTGTCCTCGTTAAATCCATCAATGAAGTGGTGAAGTTCACCACTTGAATAGATCTGGAATAGAGAGGAAGTGCTTGTGAATATATATACATATATATAGGCACAATATGCAACATGTAGGCACAGAGTCCAGAGGGGAAAAGTGATAAGCTCCTTTTTTTTTTTTTTAAGATGAAGTAAGAGTTCAAGCTGTGTTCCTGCCTTTCCAACAATGACATCCTCTGAGTTAAGAAGGTCTTTAAAGGCAAGTCCACAGTCACCTTTTCCATTTAATCTTAGCTAGTTTTGGAAAACAAGACCCAAAATCTGAAATGCAGAGTACTCTCTCTGTGTGAACAGTCTACCTTAGAGCCCTTTTCCTGGTGCTCTGATCAACAAGTAGGTGATGCTGATGAGGGCAGGTCTGAGTACACGCTTGCATTAATGCTTTGAGTCACCTGTGTATAAGACTGACTGGCTGTGCTATGTCAGAGTTCTCGCCTCTTTCTATGGCCTCTGTACTTGCAGTTTCCTACCACCTCCACCCAAAGGTTTAAACTATGCAAACATTCTCCACCCCCCAGAGTCCTAAAGCAACACTTGCTCATAGCTGAACTGTAACCCTTTTGTAGGAAGGCTGGGCGAGGCAAAGATGAAATTCACCTGCCATAACTGAAGAAAGACCTGACCAGGGGTTAGCCCATGAGATGTCACTTTTCCTACCAAGGGACATGTTCTGACTTGTCCACAGAGGGGCAAGAAAACATGAATCTGAAAACTGCTCAGCAGTTTCAGGGGAAAGAAGTTCCCATCACTGACAGAAGCTACTGTTTCTTGAAATAATAAGAGAATTATTTAAAAAAAGGAAAAAAAAATCAAGAGAAATCCAGGAAACACGCTTGTAAAAACACACTGTTTACTCTCAAGGGGAGCTAGCTCCATGCTGGATGAAATGGGGTTCCTGGTTTTCTGAAAACAGATGACCAGGCAAAAGCCAGACCTTGAAGTGGGAGCAGCTCGCACCAGCAACGCACCTCGCTGAGCAGGAAATGCCTTTCCAAAGGGGAGACAGAGCTTATCTGGCGGAGAAAACCCTCCGCGGGGTGCTCCTGCCCGTGTGCCCCCAGCACTGTCTCCCGCACCTCTCCGGCCGGCCGGGACCCTCCCGTGCCCCCAGAGCCCGGCGGGCACAGAGGGGAGGCGGCCTGGCCCTTTAACGCGGGCCGTAAACACCAGAATCACTTTCTTTAAGAGTAACTTCCTGTAAACTGAGAAGGGGGAAATACATGTGGCCTCATCAAAGCAGCTTGCGAGAGATTTTGCGGTGTGTTTGTTATGAGAAAATGGAAGGGAGCCGGGCGAGTTGTGCTGCATCAAGAGGAGCCTCCGCGTTTCTCTGCTCACCCCGGCTCGCAAACTTCCAGGAACGCGGGGCTCTGGCGCTTGACGCCTGCCACCACTTCCCAAACCAGCCCTCCACCGCTCCCACGCCAGGGCCACAGCCCCGGCTCCCCGGCAGAGGCAGCCCCCAGCTCCCACCTATTCTGGGGAAGGCGCGCCCAGATGTGCTGAGTCACGGAGCGCTTCCCAGAAGTGACGCGGGCCCGGCCGGCCCCGCTCCCCTGGCGCGGGCAGCGGCCCCGGGCGCCCAGCAGATGTTCCCGCTCCTGCCAGCGAGCCCAGGATGCCTTTAATAACATGTGGGAAGTTATCTCCCACAATTTCCTTTGCATATGCAAGGCTGTGTCAGACCCCTAGGAAGGAATTCATTTTCAGTGCAGCAGTCTGCCTTGAACGAATCAAGAGATTGTAACAGGGAATTTGATGATGCCTAGGTGGCTCCCAGGATATTATTTCTGAGGATCCCTCCACGTTAAGGCTTAAAATCACATCATAAGAATGATGTCACGTTTCTCAGTGCAATATAGGAATGAAGTCCTGCAAGATCGCTGTCAGCCCCTCTTCCCTGTGTCAGCCTCCTGATCTCTTCCTAGACTGGACACAAGCTCCCAAAAAGTTCAACGAAAAGAAACATTTTGTGGCCTTGTTAATGTGAAAACAGTTGCCTGCTCGGTAAAAACACTCATGCAAATAACTGCCTGTGCAATGCTGTATTACATCGTACAAGGACGATCTGAGAAAACCAAAATGATTCAATTAGGTAGGAAGAAAGGGGTGTGGGGAATGCTGGTGCATGCCCTGGGTTTCACCTGGATATGAGGTTGGGATATTACTAAGGCAGGCAGGCACCTGAGTGCAGAGGCTTGGACACAGTCCCAAATCCACGGATTTAGACACAACCTACATGGCTAGAAGGCAGCAAAACAAATCCATGGAATGAGATGGGGCTGAAGGAATGTTCTCGAACAATTAATAATGCGTCTGTAAGGAAAATGAGGATTATGTCAACTGATAAACTGGAAGCATATTCCACAGCACAGACTGCCCACACCAAAACACATTGGCTGCTGCTTTCTTCCAGCTTATACTATGGAGTACAAATTAGGCACCACCTCTGGTGTTTGTCTCTTTTCCCTTTGCTGAGATTCATGAGCTGGTTTTTTAACAATTCTGAGGAGGCCTAGAAAGATTTATGAATTGAATGATACACGCTGAAGACTACCACCACTGTGTTACAGCAGCTCTATACAAGAAGCAGGAAGAAATGTCAGAAAATGTATCATAATTCCAGAGTGAAAGTTTATGCAGTACTTTAACAGCTTCTTCGTGGTGGGAAAAATCAAGGATGTGATACTTGCATAAATCAGAATCACTTTCCACTGTGAAGAAATGCAAAATAACCTGCCCTTATAGCAAGCAGCAGAACTATTTCTCTACAGAATCAGCACGGATACATTTTGGAAGAACGAGCCAGGAAGGGCTGTGCATCTCCACCGCTCTCTCCACCCACACAGTCCCTACATCCAAGACAGCCAGGCTTTTAACTCAGCTTAATTCACCCACTGGCCCTGTTTGTGCCTGGCCACATACAGAGGCTGTCCCCTGCATCACACAGCAGGAAGTGACCCAGCTTCTCAGCCATACTCATTTAGTGATCTGCTCACTGCAACAACGTGGTGATGTTTTTTCCTACTTACCCGCCAAAAGTATTTTCTGTTTGCATTCTTGGGAACCGTATCACTGGTATAGATCTCTCCCACCAGGGGTCCAAAGCGTGTTCCTTTTGGGATGTACTCTTTGCTTATCACTCCAGTGACCTACAAGAAGAGCAGCACAGGATCAGTCCATTGCCAGGAGAAAATGAGAAGTCTCCCTCTTCTCCCCTGTCCCCCAAATGTAACAAGGTAAAGCAAACAATGCAACAAATATTCTGTGACAGGTCAGCAAAACAGAAATGAATAAATGAACAATCGTGTTGGTTACAATATGAACAGTTTTTTTAGGTACTAGCATTTTCCTAAGACATATGGAGCTGATGATGAATACCACCTTAAAAATATGCTTTTTGGAAATACAAGAAGAAACAGTAAGCAAAATGTACAGAGACTGTCAAATATCTTCAGAAGTTATTTTTCCCTATCAAAGGCAACCCCTAGAAGTCTAGTTCCAGCAAACAAAAATATGCAATATCTATCAATCACTTCACTGCCACAGAGCTTGCTTTTCTAATAAGTTAGGAACTGGAATGACTGCTCTTCCAGATCAAAATGAAACCACCCTCCACCCCCCTCCATTCTTTGGTCTATACCCGCCCTGATAGCTAAAAGGAGAACACACAAAAAAAAAGACAACCCTCAGTTCTCTTACGAGCATACAGTGGCATACAAAACAGAATATGAAATGGCTCTAGGACATGTACTCACAGGTCACTTTCTTGTACAAAAAGGAATCATCAGTTCCGGTAACATATATTTTAAGTGGGTTTGGTCAGAAAAGGTGTAAGGATTTTGAAGAAAATGCTCCACTATGCTAGGTCTAAGAAATGTACTCTGGTTGTTCAGCTTCCTTCTTGACAGTAATTATACCAAAAAAAGTCACTGACCACAAATCAGGAAGCAATTCATCATTATTCAGAAGAACGTGCCTTGGAGTAACCCTTTGCAAAACTCTGCTGAGTTATTGGTTTTGTCTCTCTGTTTCTCACCAATCTTCTTAAATTTAATGTATCTAAACAATGTTAGAAAACCAACAATTTTGTAAACCAAAAACCCCAAGCCTTTGCAAGACTGATCTTGCTGCTCAGATAGTAGAAAAAAGGAAGGTAAAAAGCCCATTAATTTGGTATTAAAACCAAATATATTCTAAACTCTCATAGGAAAATGTATTAAACATCTTTCCACTTGTCTTGCCACAGATCTTGCCACTTGTCTTTCTGCTCACCAGGATTTCAGAACAAGACAGAAACACCAGAAGCAGTTGAGGAAGGCTGAGAACTGGGATTACTGCTGTCTGTACCCCACAAGGAATCAATGTCCGTACCAAAGCAGATTAGCACTCCTCAGACCCCACAGATAGCTCACTTCAGTGAGCTTTTCTATTTCTTTTAACAGTCCTTCTCAGCAAAGGATGGTAAAAACCCTGGACTATATGTAGACAGTGCTTCACAAATTAGCTAAGCCTTCTGATTTTCTCATGCTACATTTTCTTACATTTTGTGATCCTTAATGCGTGAGAGGCAGACAGAGAAATCCTTGCCTGTGTACTGGTCAAGATTAAAAATCCCAGCAAAAAAGGAACACCTAGCATAATTTCCTGTTAAATGTCAAAATAAAGGGGCCAAATAACAGCCATGGATTCAAGGAATCACCTGGAAACAGATTGCTGGGTGTTCGTGGTGGCTGTTTGTACTCGTTTGCATTTTAACATGTGTTTTCAGCACACTACAAAGAAAAAAAAATTAAAACATCAACAGCAGAGGTAGTTAAATGATCTATTGATCTGTGCATCTGGACTGAAGAGAGAGAAGAGGGACTTCCAGAAATTTTCTTACACCTACCATATGCTGAAACAAGCTCAGTGGCTCAGTTTTATTTTTGTCTTGCTTGTACATGTCTCATAGAGAGCTGAAAAAGGCAGATGTTCTTCTCATTTTCCCTATATATCTTAATTTACATCCATCTGCCCTCTCAAGCAAAGTTCACAACCGAGCTACAAGCACACCCTACCAGTTTTACTGCATGATAGCTTGAGATTTTTCATGGTTTTAAAAATATCTTGGCCTTAATTAAAACGACTTTAATGAAATTCTCAGAATCTCTAGAAATCACTCCTTGAACCAGTCAACTTGAAACACTCTCTGACACAGCAGATACTTTTTGATATCCACTTTATAGACAGCGCTAGTGTTCAGCTGTGCCAGGGGAGAAGCAAAGATGATTTCTCAGCCTGTACAGCCTGTACCCATCAGAACTTGGCAGAAGGTTCCGCACATCTGCCTGTGCCAACACTGAAGTTTTGCTAAACCGGGCTTTAAAGCTGTCCAGATGACTTTTAGCTGACGGTGGCTCTCAGGTCAGCAGTTCTCAGACTCCACTGTTCCCTCCCAAGCTCAGCTGCTAGGATCGATGAGGGCCACCCTGCAGGAGAAGGCCGCCAGCAGTGCCAAGGCAGCCCCCGTGCCGCAGCCAGAAGAGGCTCCTGCCCCGCCGCAGCTCAGCGGGGGCGGCTTAAGAAGAGGCCAGGAAGCCGGGAGCTGCCGAGGGCTGGCAGGCAGGACAGCGGCGCGGCTCCGGGTCCGGAGCCGGGGCTGAGCGGCCCCCGGGCTGCCGGAGGCTGTGCCGGAGCGGCACTTCGGAGCTGTGTCCGCCAGGTGTCCTCCAGCGCGCCGCTCCGCCCGCCGGGGAGCCCTTCCCGGGAGCCGCGGGGCGCGGGCGCTCCCCAGGAGCGGCGGAGCCCTTCAGCCCTTCAGCCGCCGCCCGGGCGCTGCCGGGCCCGCACCTCGCCTCACGGCTGCTTCCCCCCTCGTTCCTCTCCACAGGCCCTTACCCCTTCTCCCTTCAGAGCTCCCAGCGCTCCGCCGCGTCCCTCCTCTCCCTAGTACAACAGCATTTCCAGCAGGAAGGTGCAGCCCGGCCTCAGCCGGAGCCCGCTTGCCCGAGCGGGCCGGCTGCGAGCGGCGCCCGGGCGCGGCGGCGGCCCGGCCCGGCGGGGGGAGGCCGGGGCCGGCGGCAGCCCGGGACCGACCGCGGCCCTGGAACTGACCAGGGTCCTAATGCGGCGCCGGGGGCCCGCCCGGCCCGCTCAGCACATCCCGGCCGGCCCGCGGCCCCCGGGCATGAGGCGGCTGCGCTCCGGTCCCAAATCTGATCTGAGATGGCGCTTTGGAAGATCAGCGCTCCTTGCATCTTTGTTTGGGGAGAGGGCACTGAAGTACAACAACGACTCCTGCTCATTCTGCAAGGGGATGGTATTTTGCAATAGGACCACTAAACTGCTTTAAAAAACCAAAACACCGAACAAAACTCTCATTGGCTTCACTGAAACAGCAGCATTCTCCACACGCAAACAGGGCAGGCTGTTATGTGTCCTGAATTAACACTGATTTTAAATTTTTTTTAGCTACTAGTTCTATAGTTATGTATTTTTTACCCCTTTGTTCAGTGACCAGTTTTCTAAAACTTATGCCACAAAATAGAATGCTTTCAGATGGCTTCCTCGGCAACCACATAAAAAAAAATAAAAGCAATAGGGGAGAGCAAGTGTCTGAGGTCAGTGAGGCACAGTTCATTACAGCTCAAAATCATTCCTTTCACCAAAATCACTGATTCAGGGTCTGTCTCTAAGAAATGGCCTTATCAGAGATATGCAACAGTAATGGGTGGTTTGCCAAGATATGTTTTCCTCTGTCAAAACTCACACACCAGGATGAGATACTAGTAATATTCAAGATAGCAGAGTAACTCATTTTATATCAAGAAAGGCTGTTTGGGCTTTAAGCACCAAGACCAAAGGGAAGATTATTTAAAAAAATATTTTTAAATGTCTGCATGAAAAAATCATTCACATATGGCCTTCCAGAGCATAAGCCCGACACCACATTTCATCATTTTTTGACAATTGCCCAAACTGGGGGAAAGGATAAATAATTCACATACAAATAAATAAATAAATGACTTCATATAAATCTAACAGCCTAAAATATTATGAGCAGTAGTAATTCATTTTTTTAAATGCTGACACATTCTGTGAACTCACAGCAAAAAATGTGTTCTTCAGAAAAGTCCCTGATCAAGATCCAAGAATAAACAAGAGTATGATGACGTGTCATGGGCTCCCTTGCAAATTGCATAAACCTTTAAAGAGGAGCTCCACAAAGCATGCAAGGAGAAGATATAGAAAAAGCAGCCCTCCCCTAACAGCAGCGGCCTGTACTTCCTCCCTCCCTAAGCAGGCATGCAGTACTTTTCCTGCTCCAGCCAGAGATACAATACCAATCATGACAGAACTAGGATTTAATGATCTAATCATGACAGTATCAGCATTTCACAAGCAATATATTATAAATGCTTTTTTGACAATAAACTGACTCAGCATTTTAGACTCTCAACCAGATGAAACCATAGCTTTCCCCAAAGTTAACAATGAAGACAGCTCACATCTGAAACCCACTGGCAAACACGCACGTATGCATCCCTCAAAGTCTTACCTCATCCTTTTGCAAGTGAAAAAAACCCACTCTCCTGAGCTGTCAGGACTCCAGTGGTTTTCCATGAGGTCAAAACCAGAATCAGGCTCCCTCACTGACCCACAAACACCAACACGCAAAAGCAACACATGTACCCAGTCCTGACCTCACTAAACAAAATCGAACTTGGAAGGCAGACAGAAGAAAAATATAGCGTTGCATGTCAGAAGTTCCTAGCACACAAGCAGATTATGCCATTTACAACTACTTCACCCTGCAGATGAGTAGCAAATGAGACCTGTCTGAACATTCTCCAGAATGTAGCCTTCACAGAAGGTGGGCAAAAGAGCCCAATCATATCGGCCCTTCCTTGCAGAGCTACCTTAAAGATAGTCAGGGGCTTAAAAGTTCCTATTGCTCCTTAGGGTAGGTGCAATTCAGCACAAAAGAAAGACCGGGGGGAGCTTTGGAGAACAAAAGGAGGATGTCCTATATTCAGACTCCCACTAGCAGGGAGCTGCACGGGTCACATTTTACAAGAAAGAACCAGCAATCTTTCAACAACTTCTCTCTCCCCCCACCTCTTATACAGAGATGGCAGCAATCCTCCTGATTCACTGACCTGAGCCACGGCATAAGGAAATTACACCTTGGTGTTTCCAAACACAGTGTTGGGAATTTTGAAAGCTCTCTGGATGTCTCCAGCCACAGCAGCAGGACTCTACAGGGGCAGAGGGAGCAAGCAGCCTCAGCAGCCAATCAGTCATCAGCCGGCGGCCAAGGACCGACCCGAGCTGTCACACTGCAACGCATCCTTCAATCAGAAATCCTCCTGTAACCCATGGCAGAGTCTCACCTTTATTTCCCTCTTCACACCAAACTAAGACCTATCTAGCAATGCGATAACACAAAACCAGGTTTCACACTTTTTTCTGGAGCATGACCTTTCTCTGCCAAAGTTCTGCAGGGCAGGGCAAGGCAGATGGGAAGAGTGATTTTAAGGAGAATTTAGCTTTAACCTCTTACCAAATGAGCTTGGCACTCTATTAGGGACTGCCAAGCTAAATTCCACGGTGTCAACACCCTTCAGCTGGGGGTCTGGCCCTGTTTCTATACACAGGATTAAACAAGTACCTGCTCTGGAAGGAAATATTTGATAGGCATGGATGAGTGTACCTCTTCTTTTCAGCTCTGTGGTCAGTATGTTTAGCCCAAGCAGAAGCACAGGTAATAGTTGCTATACCACAAGTCTCAGCACAGGGAGAAATGAAGGGTTGTCCCCTGGGTTGTTACGCTACTGAACATCACACCTAGCTATAATAGCTACTCTATACGAAGGAGTAAACACAAAACCAAATTGCTCATCCAGGCTTGTTTCTTTCCAGCCCTTCTGAAACAACAACAAAGAATGTACCCACTCCAGGGACAAGGATGGAACAGACTCGCACGGCTAGCTACCGGTGAAGATACTGTCCCAGATAAACAAAAGTTAATTTAAGCTACGACCACACTTCTGTCAAGCTCACTACAGTTCTACCATTACTTCCTTAACCGACATGCCAGAGTTTTTAAGAATTTAGGAAGTTGGGAATAGAACAACCTCACGAAAAGAATAAAGCAATTTCATAACCAAAGGGAAAACAAAAAGAAATAATTAAACACATTTCCAGGAATTTGTTTTTTTTTTTCCTTTACTTTTTTAAAGCTATTTATTGGACAACCGAGGCACTTTAATCTCTGAGCCAGAGGCAATGAATGGTCCTGGCAAACAGCAGCCTAGAAATTGGCACAAAGAACTACCCCACAGTTTAAATATGCTTATTCAGATGCTGTTCAAATTGTGTGAAAATTTAACTGTTTGAGAATTGGTACAGAACCAGTTTCAGGGATAGGTTGGCTACAATTTTCAGTGAAAATATTACACAACAGATGACCAACACACAGTTTCTTAAAAGAGTTATTAGGGTCGCATATGAAAGGCTAGCGGGCAGCATTTGTTGTTGTTGGTAGGGTGTGTGTGTGTGTATGCTAAAGAATCAAAGACAGGGTGAGCACACGCTTTCCAAAGCGCTGTGATTTGGCTTGTCTGACTCCAACCTTCCCCAGAGCACTGCCGCTTACCTCTTTGCAGTTAGATGCATATTTGAAAGTCAAGTTCCTTGGCAAGGAAGCCTCTGCCTGAGTTAGGGTGCCTCCATCGGCACTGGGATCCAGCGGATGATCATTTACAATATATGTGCACTTCTCTTCAAAATCAGCCTCTGTCCACAGAGTCATGTCAGCATCCTCCATGTCCATTTTCATTGTCCACTCTCTCCCTTTCACCAGATTCTTGAAACTCACAGCGTCCGAGCTACACTGTGTAGCAGCCTGGAAAAAAAGAAAACAGCCTTTAATCCTCATTGTCCTTCAGTGTTGTGGTTTCCGTTGATACAGTGTGACTAATACAGTAGTCTGTGACACTTTAAAAGCGTATGCAGGATAGTTGGTACAGTTGAGTAATAGCCAAAAAGCAGTGTAAACGAAGCTGCTCTGACTGAAGCAGCACTTTAAAATGCCAGTCTCGGTAGTAATGAGGGAACAAAAACAAAGAGGAGAAAATCCCTAGGCTGTGACAACCACTTTACCTTTTTCAGACCCTTTCCTTAATGCTTCAGAGAGAAAATAATATTCTGTGCTGAAGAAAATATGGGGTCATGGCCGTGAGACCACTTAGTCGCCTGTGGAAAAGCTGCCTCAGAAAAGTGTCACACAAACAAGGAGAGGAAGAGGAAAGGAACTGCTGTCTGCGTCTGAATGAAGCTAAAAATGGAAAGCGCATGTTGGAAGAGCGGAACCCAGCCTTGCCTCTTCCAAATGGGGAAGCCTGAACTTTCCCACCGGCTTTCAACACACAAACAACTTTCAAAACAACCTGCCCCCCCCCCCCCGCCTCCTCCTGACGTCCCCTTATCCTTTGGCATGGAAGGCTGAGAAAGCCGACATCCTGCCAGCATCACTGTAGCAGCAGCAGCCCTGTACAAAGCACTACAACATGTTCCTGGGGGTCAAAGCAAAAAGGAGCATGGGAAATAAATAAAATAAATATTTTTTTAAATTTATTCTATCCCTTTTGATTTCGATGGTACATCCTAGAATTTGTATCCCAAAGCAGTGGATATGAGCCTAGCAGAATAGTTTCAGCAAGTCCTTCAGCCCCTCTGTCTGTTCAGGACAGAAGCACTGTTATCTAACCTATCCTCGAACATGTATTAGGGTCGGGCTCTTTCCATAAGGTTCACGAGGAACCAAAATCTGTGCCTTCGCCGGTAGCTGAGAATAAGGCTCAATCCGGCGTAAAATCCCTTCATTTTTCCTTTTTGGATGCGCAGCTACTATGAAATTCACACCCCTACTCCGGGAAAAACGAAACACGAAGACTGAAAGCGCACGATTTTCCGAGAAAGAGGTTAAGGGCTGACTGACAGTGGGTTCGGGGGAGACCCCCGGGACGGGCTCCCCCGGGAGGCACAGCCCGAAGAGGCTGAGGCGGGGGTCGCGGCAATACACAGCCCCCCCGCGGCCGCCGCCGCCTCCGGACCGGCCCCGTGCCCCGTCCTGACCGCGGTCGAGGCGAGCAGTGCGACAGTGCCGGACCCTCGGCGTTGGAGGGGAAGAGGGGATGAACAGCGAAATTCGGGCCAGGGCTATGACAGCTGCGCAGCGGAGCGAAAGGGTTAATGCCGATCAGAGGAGCGCTCCCGATCCGGGAGAGGAGACGAGGAAACTTTTCCTCCGTCCCGCGGGCGCCGGGACGGGCGAGAAGCAAGAGCCGGGGAGGTGGAGACGGGGCTGGAAGAGGGGACGGCATCGCGCTCCTTACCGGGGCAGAGTCCGCGCGCGTTTCCACACCGAAGCCCACCGGCGGCGGCAAACCTGGCTCATTTCTACAGAGTAAACATTTCTCCTTCCTTCCAGCGGCCGGGTCCCCGGGAGACTGACTCACACCTCCAGCCGCCGCTCCCCTCCCGCTCCTCCCTCCCCCGGCTGTCACAGGTGCTGCTGCTCTTGCCGCTGGGGAACGCTGGGGGGCCGCCTGCCACAGCCGCGCTCTGCTCTCCGCTCCGTTCGCCCCGGCCCGCCCCGCCTTCCCTCCGCCGGCCCCTCTCACAGCGCGGGAGGTGGGGCCCTACCTGCGGACCCTGCCCCGCCCAGCCCACCCGCGTTGGGTTTTCTACATCACTGTTATTATTTTACTTTTTTTTCCCCCCTTCCTTTTGGCCCCGTGCGTCAGCTGGGAGAGCCGCGGCGCTGCCCCGCCGCCGGGATCTGCCGGGTGGGCGGGCACCGCGGCGTTTCGCGGAGAGCGCACCTGAGGCAGCTTTTACTAGAAATCTGTTTTCCGTGCTATTTTTAAGCTCCGGAGTTTAACACGTGCCCGCTTTCGTTCTTGCGCAGTTTGACTTAATAGCACTTTATAAAAAATACCAACTAAAATTAATTTACTGGTTTACTGATTAAAACTCGATTCAAAGTGCTTGCTCCCAAACCTCAATAATTATAGTACTTTACTTGAAATGACAAATTTGGGAGTTTCAGAGTTTTGATTTTATCCCTTTCCAGAGTCTCTAATCAGTGCCTGTAAGAGGAACTGGGGAAAACATTTCTGTTTCTTCCCTTAAACAAAACCTTCCCCCTTTCCCTTGGTAACAGCAGGGAAGCTCACAGCAGCAGGACACGGCACGCAGCGTTTCCGAGCCCGATTCCCTTTCGCAGCGCGGTAAGAAAACGAGCACGGGTCTCGCACGGGGTGATGTGCGAGCGGCCGTCCGGGAGCACACTGCCGAGGGAAGGAGGGTTGGTAGAGCAATCAACAGATCCCGGCACCCAATTTTTTTTTCCTCCGATCCAAGTCAGCATGCTGGCTGAAGGAAGGACATCCTGTGATGATGGCATACAATGTCCTGTTTGTTTATTATTAAGAGCATTCCTGCTTCTCATTACAAAACAACCAGATGCCTTACTTCCTTCAGTGGTCCTGTCTCTTCAGCAAGGCATCCTCGGGCTCAGAGGAACGGTGATGCACAATTCCATTTATAGCCATCCACAGCCCAGTACAAATGCAAGCTGCTTCACTGTGAGGCAACTCTACTACTTTTCCTTCTCACACGTCTGCAAGCATGTTTCTCGTCACTTGCCTGGCACTTTACGCGACAGCTAGTTTCACATTCTCCTTCTAAACATACATGCACTTATATTCTAGGATGATCTCGGTGAATTTCTTCACAGGAGAAAGGGAGAAGGGGGGGGGGGGGTGGGAAGCAGGTTTATGCAGTCGGGTACCTGTCTGTCTCTCTGACAGGCGTACACAAACCCCTTTCCCTTGACCTGCTCCTCCTCCCACTGATAAAAAGATGTGTGGAAAGGATTACTTGCCATTTTGGGCCTGCGATGCTGAGAATAGCACATCTGTGTAAAGACCTTCCATGTGTGTGTGTGTGTGTGTGTGTGCTAACGCGGCAGGGCTCGTGGCAGCAGACCTAAGTAGGGCAACTGCTCGCAAGTGAGTGTCCTGGCTTCACTGCCACCACAGCATAATTCCACAGGAGAGGTGGCCCGAGCACTGGGGCTGGAGGATAGAAATGTAATTGGATATACCCTGTAAAACCGAGGCACATCCAAAATGAGGTCTAGGAAGGCTCTGAAGTAGGAAGAACCATTCATTAAAGGAGAGAAATCCGGCCTACTTGATTGGGTTAATTAACTGATGCTGAGTCACACTGCATAGAACAGAAAAACAATGTAGTCATACTGAAGGTGATTATTTTACCGAAAAATAGTCTCACTCCGAGAGGCAGCTGTTTCAGAGCTTTTCACTTCCCTGTTAGCTTGCAAGAAAAACAAAAAAAGGCGGGGGGGGGGGGTGGGGGGGAGACAAGAAGAAAGGGTTGATGTGTTTCCTTTAGGGACTGATCTTCTTAATGTGAAGGAGAGCAGGGGAAAAAAGCAAATCTGCTTTTCAAGGAACTGAGTATGCTTTTGGGCTGGAAAACAAGAGGAAGCTGAGATTAGATTAGATTAGATTAGATCACATCAGATGAAGTGAAATATTCATCAGGAGGATGCCAATATCCCAGGTCAGTGCGGCTCTATCCCTGGAGCGTGCAGAGGTGAGTACAGCCTATGAAGCCTATGGACTTCAAATAACTCTGTGGCATGCTCTGAGGCTATCCCAAAATTAGCTCCAGGCGTCCCAGTGAAGCTGAGCCCAGAACTATCTTAGTGCAGGAGAAGGGGTATTGCTGATTTGCAGATCCAACCTAGCAGCGCCTGATCTGGAATAAAACTAAGTTTATCAAGAAAAAGAGACAGAAACAAATTGTTAAGAATGTGTACTAAAGTAAGAATCACAGAGGAAGCTCTGCCATTAAAGAAATATATAGACTGACCTTCTGACCTTCCTCCTTAAGAGAGAAACATAAAAAGACTCCGTGTTCAACCAGAAGTTATCTGCTCTTTTACAGAAATCGTTTGCACCAGTAGCTGCTATTGTCTGGAATGTGCAATCTCAAAATGTTGCTCATTTCAAAAAGAACAGTTTTAGTAATATTATAATTTTTTCCTTCTCGCTCATAGAAAACCTCAATTACTGTATTAATCAGCATTTCTCAGGCAGCTCTCTCTGCAGCAGCTTTCAGCCTGGCAACAAATCATGAATGGCCCTAACAGCTCTGATCTCAGAAATCCCCATCCATTTCCTTTGATGCTATCACCACTTCAGCTCAACAACAAGCCTGTGCAACTCAGCCTCAGCTGCCACTGCTGCTGTTTTCCCTGCGCCTGCTGTAATTGTAAAGGGAAGAAGGAGGGAAGGGAACTGACTCTAATAGATGAAATTTCTTTAAAAAGTTGGAGGGGAGATAAAATGCACACAAGAGATTAAAGGAGAGTCTCATTTTCACATCCTCCCCTTCCCCAAACAAGGTCAGTGGCAGATTGACCACATCAAGAGTAACTACCAGACCCACCCCCATTTCCCACTTCCTGCATGTAGGCATCCTTGTGCTGGTAAACATTTGGGGACCAGTTGTGGTCATTATTGAGAAGGTACATGATGTAGTTGCACAACTGCACATCTTTTAAAAGCCAACTGAGAAATCAAACTCTAAGAAGAACTGGCTTTCAAGTTCTGATATGCACTCATGTTTTGGGGCCACATTTTTGAAAACATGATTGCTGTCAGATTCAAGGGAAAGAGAGAGACCCAGCACACTTTAGTGACTGTGCAACAGGAAAAGTTATACTTTGTTGTAAAAGAGAAGCTGCCTTCTCTTCAGACTGGCCTGACCTTTTCAAAACCTGCCTATGGGCTTCAGATATGATCTCAGAGGCTTTGTATGCCCTAGACAACTTCAGCTGGTATTGCCTACAAGGAGAGAAATTAAAATTGCACTTGAATCTACAAGAAGCTTTTTGCAAGGGCATTTGGGGTGGTGTGTGCTATAGCCAGGAGGCTTTTGAATTAACACATGCAGCTTTCAGGGACCGCCTTTAATTACAGAGCACCCTGGTCATTGCCTCGTAGCACTTCCAAATGCCAAACGTTTATTTTTGTCTGGGCTGTGCAATACCAAGAGCAGATCTTTTGGCTGCACTTTCAGCTACTGCCTAGTGCAAGCCTTAACATCACTTTTGGTTTCTGTTGTTTTATCCTCTCAAGAAATTTTCCTTAAAAAGAGAAAAAAGGAATCAAACTAAAATACCATATCCCTTTTTGTTTCCCACTAGGCCTTATTAAAATACTGCTCAGATGACGTATGAATAAGCCAAAACAATTCTCCTCCAATGGAATAAAAACATTCTCACAGCAGACAGGACAAGAATTAAGCTTCAGCCTTTTCCTCTTGTTGAGGCTTCAGTTTGAGAAGAAGGAGCTGAAGCTGTCTGGCCCTGCTGTTAGGAGGGCAAGAAGGCTTTGTGAGAGGGTGGATCACAGATGTGCCCTTCTTGGTTACCATCAGCCTTCCCATCACACCTCTGAGCAATAGTGGTCTTGGGAAAGGTAGGGATGATAGTCAAAAGCCCATATAAGAACAGTTTTATTGTCTTTGTGTGTTTCTACCAACACAAGTTTATACTGGACAAGAAGAGCTGAGTACAAATTCTATCTTTCACGTCCCAACCTTGGAGTTTTGAATATTCTGTCTATTGTAACTGAATCTGAGGAAAAAATAATGACAACTGGCCAACCCATTCCAACTACTTTAATTACTTTCCAACTCTACTGGTGACAAGAGGACTGAAAAAAGAGTGTGCTTTGGAAAATTTTCATTTAAAATAGGCTGACTTCCAGACTGTCATGGAGGAGGGATGAGATGGTATGCATACATTAGAAGGCTCACTCTTGTGAATACTTCAGACATCAGCCTCATAACAAGCTCACAACAAGCTGAAATAATGAAGTCACCTCAGAATTAATTGTATTATTTCAACTTTCATGTCTCTTCCCAAGTTGGCAGTCATGACACTTTTTGGGATATTCTCTCCTCCCTCATATCACTGTAAGACACAGTGATATGAACAATGGTGAAACTTCAGACTGTGCTCCTGCACAGTTCAGTTTTCATGTCAGACACTCTCTGGGCTGCCCAATCTCCTGGAGCTGATGAACACAGCAGAAGGAGGGCAAGATCCATGGGTGGAACCATGCCACTTTTCTGACAAAGAGCTGGCCACAGAGCGCATTTCAAAACAGATTAACAAAAACAACAGCTACACACCATGACAAAGTGCATGTGGTGGAAATGAAAATATTTACCCACAGATTATCACACATCCAGCAGTGTGACTACCGTGCATTGAGGACCAAATCATTCAAAATAGTGACTGTATGTTTAGAGTTGATTAGGGAATCTGGAAGGGTTGGTCTGTAGTACCACTTTTTAAGCTTCTAAGAGTACAGTTGTCATTTCTCCACCTCTCCTACCCCAGGGTGGTGAAATAACAGTCTTTTCATACCTGTGTGTTGGCTGGGGGAGGGAAGAATTCCTCTGCTATTAAACACAACTTCTCATTAAATAGTTGACACCTTATCCTTCTTTAAATGTTGTAATGTTTACTTTGCAAAACCCAGGAAAGCTTTTAAAATAAAGATAGCAGAGAGATTCTTAAGCCGGGTGTCCTTGCTTATCTGCTCTTTATCAACCAGCTATTGTTTCTGGAGGAGCTCGTTGGGGAAGGTGGAGCAAAGGGGGTTAATGTTCAATAGGTATCTATCAGTTCCCCTGAAGGAATAGTGCTGCTGACAGAAGAGCAACACTGGGCTCTCAGCAACTTCCTGCAAATGTGACAAACCTGAGAGGGGGAAAAAACCCAAAACAACTGAGGGCTGCAGCCACTTCTTCTCTTTTTTTCTTCTTTTTTTTTTTCCCCTCCCTCTCCCAAAACAACTAGTTTTAAGAAATACATTGTCCTTAGGAGAGATAATCCCACAATAGAGAGTCCATTAGAGGTATTAAAGCATTGGCAGTGCCTGATCTACAAGAAGGGCTCTGTCCTGACAATAGACAATTAAAGCTGATAAATCTGCACTACTTGTTGCCGTTCTAATTCCTCGTAATTGTATGCTACTTGTCCCTGCCTCCTGCGTCCAGGGATGAAGCATGCTTCTTTAATCTCCAGAGTACCTGACCTAGTTCCTATGTGGTCTTTTCAGGACCTGTTTTCTTCCCATCTGGACTTCTTCCCTCCTACTCTCCTTTCCTGCTTCTCTGCCCTAAGCATTAAGAAGAGGTTACGATAGAGGGCACAGAAAACACCAGAGCACAGCACCCGGATCAATAATTCTGGAGCCCCAGACAATGCACTAATCTGCAATAACAGCTAATCATGGTCAATTTGGCACACCAGTGATTAAACTGTACTTTTCATTAGGCTCAACAAGTAGAGCAGACGCACACTGACAATTCAAATTGCCCTATCAGTAAGAGCTGCCAAACTCATGTGCACTTCTGCATTTGTAGCTGCTGCATCACTACACATGCCAGACTAGGTGCTTTGTGGGAGCTTACCTGTTTTCTTTCGGTATTTTATGAACTGAGACTCTTAGCTGTGTTTTCTATAAAAAGCAAAGCCTTGCCTCATTCCACTGCCACAAGTTCTCTTACTTAAAGGGCTCAGTGGGTGAAATTGTGATATGCAGGATGCTGAAAAATGATCATTGCAATTACATGTTCCCTCCTGGTCCTAACAGAATTCTTGGGTTTATTTTATGTCTCAAAGATATTTGGTGATTTTGTCAAATTTCTTTTTTATTTTTTTTCATTGAATAAATCTTGTAAGCCTGCTGGCGACAGAGCAGAGGCATGAAAATGCATCACAGGATTTAGAAGATTGAAACCAAGTAAAAATTACTTTGGATCTATTTATTTTTCAAACAGAACTGTTCAGCCAACGCCACAGAGTATTTGGAGACTCAAGAAGGGTTTGGATTTAGTTTTTTTCACCCCTAAACTTATGAACTAGCCGCTACTGTGCCCACCTTAGAAATCTACGCAGTTATTATCCTTTACATGTAATTTCGAAAGTGAGCTTCCTGTCACCCTTATAGAACAATTTCTTGTGACAACAGTTTATTCTGCTTGCAGTCACACCTAACAGACCCATTTTAAAAACTGCCCTGAAAGTCTCACCCGAGAGTTTACCACAATCTTTCTCAAGATTGTGCTCTGCTAAAGCACAGCACCAAATTCCAGGACTCCTAGAGACCAACCCCACACACTCAGAGGTCTCCTTCTGTTTAACTTTAGCTTATCATCCTTGTAGTAACTTGAATAAGTGTTAAAACTGCACTTCAAGTTGCTCTTAAAAAAAAAAAAAAAAGAGCTTGGAAGATGTCAAACGAAAGCAGGAAATGTCTATTCTACTATTAATATTAATGAATCCCTAATGCATTTGCAACTCACTTGAGGTTAAGTCAGTAGAGTTCTTCTGACAGCTATTCCTCATCAAACTACCACTGCTGAAGATGTTGATGCTTTCCCTTTTGCTCTGTAATCTCTAAACCAAGTTTAAATCACACCAGAGCCTACCACAAAATAATGTATTTTATCCTAAGTGAACACAAAGCCCTGGAGACAGCAGTTTAAAACAGCACACATGTCCGCTCAATTTATCATTTTAAGATAGGAAGCTGCCGCAACAAACAAAACACCTCCTTGAAAGTGGGACAGCAGCAGATTGCGGTGCAGAAAGCTCTGGGATCTTTTGTTTTCCTGGAGAGCAACAACACGGCTTTGCAGAGAAAGACAACAGCCTCCCCTTGCTGAAATCTAAATCAGTTCATATAGAAAAGCCTGCCAACTGCTAGTGAGATGGTAGCAAAATATTGCAGATAATTCACTTTTCACGATAAAGCAGGAACAAGCAGGCATGCAGCACCCAGCAGGGGCTCAACTGATAAAACGGTGTCAAACTCAAACCATTTGTCAATTGGGAGGGAAGAGAGCAAGCTGAAAGATGGATTCAGGAAGTGGATTTATCTAGTGCGACACATTAACTAGTATAAATACTAAGGAAAAAGTAAACACATTTACCCAGCAGTATCTCTAGCCAGCAAAGAAAAGGCTTCTGAGCCTCAGACTCATGCTGGCTGTCTAACCACTCAGCTGTCAGCTACAGCAGCAGTAGCATTTTTCTTCTTGTGCAGGATTGCAATGACATTTAATTCATGGCACTAAAAGGTTTTATTAAAAGTGTACATTATAATTAAGCAAAACAAAAGTGTGACTCGTGTGCTGTTCTAGTCTCCTCCCTCCACCCAGTAGCCAAACCAATAAAACCACCTTGGCAGCAAACAAGTCAGGTAACATACCCCGGAGAAGAGCACAGATTTGTTACAGAATCATTCACTTGGCGTCTGGCTTGTTCAAAACTGCCTTATCAGAAACTTCTGTGCCGGAGGCTCCCGAGGCAATGGAGGGGGCTGACAATGCAGGTCAGGCACAGTAATTCGCCAACAGCGTAATGTGGGGCACATAAACAAACTGGAATAATGCAGGGCAGAAGGGCTCTTTGGATGTATGCTTTCCATTGGAAAGTATAAACAAATAACACAGTCTGTGCACGGCACATCTTGCTACAATCACTGGGAAGAAGGAAAACATTTCAAAGGGCTTTAGGATACCAACCCACAGCTACGTGGCAACCTGTAATATCAAAGAATAGTGCAGCATATCAGCAAACCATTTTAACAATCAATCTAATGCAAACCTCAAAGATTAATGGCAAAGTAAGTCATCTGCATCCCCCCCTCCCCGCCATCCCCCTCCAAAAAAAAGGGTTAGTTCATAAAGAAAACTACAGCACGGTTCTTTGTTCAGCTGTACCTTTATGTGTCCACACGGCACAGGTTCCCCACCTCCAGCTTATGCATCTCAGGATTTTAGTCCATATGGAAAGTCTGTCATTCGCTCTCACACTCCTACACACACGCACGCATGCTCACGCACTCCACCCCACACCCGCGCTCTTGCTCCCCAACACACGCTGCCTGGAACTGCTCCGAGGATTTTAGAATTTCCTCTTGCTAGCAGATTCCTCCCTCCCCTCACATCCACTCCACCCCGTTCTGTAATTAGGCTTAACAAGAACAATTAACAAAACAAACTCCTCTCCGCCTGGTGGCCTGATAATTCTGATTGTCATAATGTATTAAGATGTGTAAGCCAGTTTAAAATAAAGGTAAATTACAGCATTGCACAAGGGTCATTTTGCACCTATTTCTACTGCTTTTATCATAGGGATAATGAACATTCAGCCACGCCTTTAATTTAAAATATAAAACACCAAAACTCACATCTGAACAGCAGAACTCAAAATTAATGCTTTTGAACCAACAAGACAATTTTGATTATTTTCATAGTTTGCTAGAGGGCAGCTCCCTTCTCCTTTGCACAGCAAACTCCTTAGAAAGATTTTTCTTTATGGAGCTACTTTGTGATCCTAAACATTCAAGGTGTAAAATCAAGTTTTAATGCATCTTCTGGCTTTACAATTGTCCATGAATAAACAGATTGCAGCTGTTCTTTTTGCCCTGCCTGGTGTCTAATGGCATGATACAGGAGACCAAAGCCTCAACATTTTTCTGATGGTTTCTCTGTCCACTTTTAAACCACTTTCCTTCAGCAAGCAAATCACATAACTTTAGTGTCAGAATCATAAAAAGACCCAATTGAGGACTAACTGATTTCAGGTGGTCAGTGGAGAAACTTTGATGTTCTTTGATTTCAGTGAGCTATGGGTACAACACGCAGAGAAAATTTACAGACAGCCTGAATTCAGTTGGAAAACATATCTAGTTCTTGTTCTGCTTATACAGTCTGTGAGTTTGTCATTAAAACTATCAACATGAAATGAGTAAACATATTAAAATCATAAGCACACAGAAGACCTGAAAATAAAACTGGTATGATATGTGACAGGGATTTGGGTTCATGTGAACTGAAAAATCATTCTGTTCCCTCAGTTACGTACAGTCTGATTCACAATACCATCTGCCAACTAACCACAAGCAATTTTTTTAAAAAAGACAAAGAAAGAAAAAAGAAGGCTGGTGTTGCTGGTATATTGTTGGAATCGTGCAGTTTCTGATAAGCTCGTTGTGTTTCCCCAAGTGAATGATTTCATCTCTGCTGGGTGTCAACATTTACACAAGAATAATTTGGGGGGTCAGGAAGACATCAGCAAATGAGATTTCAAAAGGTTTCATAACAGCACAGATTGCTCAAACCCAGGGAAAGGAGGGTTTCAGAAGTTCACTCTTCTGCTTCTTCATTCCTCCTTCCCTGAAGCTGAGTCAAAGTTCTGTAAAAACCTTCAGACAACCATCAGATTTGCAAGACAACAGACTCACATAAAAAACCCCAAGCTTTACAGTGAGACAAACACTCCAAAATATCAGTAAACAGGAGACCTATTATGGTGCAAACTCAGGCATCCTTTCAATTGGTAGGAGATACCAGGATATCTAAGATTGTGTACAGAAACTCAGTTCTGCTGTCTTGGCATAGGACACACCATCTTCTCCTCCACCTCATTCGGTGTTTAGAAAGAGGAGTGCTGACTAGAGGAGCTGTTTTTCCAGAATTTTTTCTCTCTCCTTTCTCCTATAAAGGCCCAGTGCTTTACTTTAACCACAGACCGTTCAAATGAAGACAACCAATTTTGTCTTGTATTTTTCCACTTTGCTCATCAGAACAGCAGCACTTGAACGCTTCACAAACATCAAATAATGACTAATCTGATTTTCACAATACCTCCCCCATATGTTGATGAAGGTATTATTGCTACTCTCGCTCTGCAGAAGGGGTATGGAGACACAATGACATTAACATCAAAAGCATACATTACTTTTGGGATGCAGAGCAGCCGATTTACTCAACACAGTGCATTATTTTATATGTTCAAAGCATTTCTCTTCCTGGCATCTTTTCTGTGATGGCTCTGTGTTTTGCAGGGTTTCACATCAGGCACCCAGGAAAATGTCAAAATTTTTGCACACCTGCAAAAGGCTTTACTGAGGTGAATTGGCCCGAATCTTATTCTGAATCACAGGTAGGAATGATACATAGTTCTTCAGAGCAGAGCTCCCCTGCTCTGAGGAGAGCAGCACTTCTTCCTGCCATGGCCATCTTACTTCCTTATGCAGCAGCAAATGAGATGGTGGGAAGAGGTGTCTTAAAGATAACATTTTATTACACCACCCCAATTCATCTCCCCTAGCAAGCTTGTCTTATGCCTGAATGAGGCACATAGCCAGCTAACAGTAATTAAATGAGTAATTAAAGACTGTATCATAATGCATAAGAGGATCAAATTGGAGTTAGGCAAACAACCCTAAACTCTGGAGAACTTGAATTTGCAATTTTAGTAATGTTTTTCTACAGTTTTTATGCTGATTTTTGAAACTGCAAATAGAAAAAGCAGAGAGCTCATGACCTAGCACTACTCTGATGCCTACACAGATCAAGAAAAAAGCTGAGGTATTCTGATCTGCCACAGGCAGACCTCAGTAGGGACACTGGCAGACCTGGCTCAGAGCAACCATACGGTTGTTTTTGGCAAGGTCGGCACAAGCATTGTAAGGATAGGACACTTCTGTTGATGGGTTTCATCAGGTGATAGGCTGGCAGCAGAGGAATGACTGCTTTCAGGCATCTTGATTTCATGCCAGGTGTGGTGAGGAGTTTGTTCTTCCTCTTCCAGGGCTCGACTCAGACTTCTGATTGGTTTCCTTGCCCAACAAGTCCTCAGCTTGTTCCTCCTGACCCCTCTTGTAGTTTCCCTTTCCAGTCACTCACATCTACCACTCCCACACCCAGGCTCCTGTGCACCAAGTCTTCTCATCAAGCCAGTTTCAGTCCCTCCTGGTTCCTCGTTTGCACTGCACTTCTTTCCTGTCCCACTTTAGGCAAACATGACATGCTGTCCATCCCCATGTGCCCCTGCTGCCCTGCTGACCAGCAGGCCTGGCCTCCACAGCCTCCTCATCAGTGTGGTGCAGCCAAGTCTGCAGGCATCTCCTGGTGCTCCTGTGCAGGCACGTAGCCCTGAGCTCAGTTCACACCATGTTGAGCAGACATGGTGTCAGGCCAACTGGAACTCCTGTGACTATGTTAGAATGGCACTGAGCCCGAGCTAATAAGCCCTGGTGAGAAGCCGGATATATTAGCTTGGGCTTAGCACTGTGCTAATGCAGCCAGGCAGCTTTTGGATCAGAGCTGGCTTACATCCCGCCCGCTTTTAACACCGAGCCTGCTCGTCTTCGTCTACAATAAACCATAAAGATAAATCCCCTGGTCTTGTACTAACCTTACTCTCAGTTTCCCTCTTCCCTGACACTGCTGATCTCCAGGCATAGTCTCTCCTCCTTCCTAATCCCCTCCAGGTTCAGCTCTTGTCCATAGGCTTTTGAAAACAGTTCCTTCTGATGACTCTCTGGCCTTGCGACGGTTTGCAATGAGCACATGCTGAACATGCACTCCTCTGCTCTCAGTTCCAGTGTTCCATTCTAGACCCAGGAGTGTTTGCCCACTGAAGGGAGCTGTGATGCCCTTCTGCAGCTCCTGGGAGGGCTGCTCTGCCAATCCTCTAGGCTGGCTTCTAGCTCAAAAGCAATTCTCCGGGATGTGGGAGTCAGAGATAAAGGTGAGGACATTACCAGAATGTGTTCTGGTCTTGCTTTGAGAGAGACCCAATGCAAATGAAGCACATGTGGAGATCCAAGAACTGGGAAGTGCTCCTGACAGAGGGGATGGCATTTGAGCATCTCAGACAGTCACCACCCTCCCCTGCCACATATGCTGCCCTTCCCCAAGCCACTGAACCTGTCATTCAAACTTTGTTCCAAAAAATGGGGGCTGCCATGGTGGAGATTACTTTTCAACAGAAAGGTCATCATACTCCTAATGTTAGCAATACAATTTTTGTCATAGCCAAATTCTTGGAAATGACAGAACAGATTTTGGGGGGAAATGCATCCATAGGAAAATAAAATGCAATAAACACCTGAGGCACACATTAAGAGTTTGGTAGATTTATGAGAACCTTAAAGTGAGATCTCCAAATGCAAATTGTCTGTCTGTCTTAGCAATAGATGATGCTAGTATGGTGCTTGGTATAGTTCCCTGAGATTTATTTTAGGGGCATGTTATTGAAAACTCTCCTTTGTATGAGAATGAGAATATTTCCATCAGACACAAGCCACATACAAAGCACATGCATAGATTTAAGCCCTTTTTCCTTGGTCTGCTGTTCCTCTTTCAGTGTCCCAGGCCAATGCACTAGAATTTTATTACTTATACAACATGGCAAAGTTTGATAGAGACAGAGAGGATGTTCCTATTCCTGTAAGTTTATATAATTTTCTCCTTTTGTTATACTAAATCTTAATGGGAAATGCAGACAATGGAATGCTGAAACTCCTAATTTTCATCACTGTTAAGGTTAGAAAAATAAACAAGTGACTAAGTAATTGCAGTAGCTTGCTGTAAAAAAACCAGATCCTTAAATGACTAATCTCATCACCGAATAATAATAATAGAAAATCTTTTTGAAAGAATAAACTTGCACCAGTCTGTCTCAGCATATCCCTCTCATTTAAAACTACTAGCACTACGTGCACACAAATCAGGCAACGGGGTGTAAGGGAAGCTTGCAATCAGACCTAATGTCTTCCCTTCCTCTCAGCCCCCAGTACAGGACAGCCACTTCCTTTCTACAAATGCTTTGCTCAGATCTGTACGCAAGACAGGCCACATCTTCCGGGGAGGCTCAAAGTCTTTGCAGACACACAGTTGCCTTCAAAGCATCACTGGAAATCTGTGTGGGAAGACTCTTAAAATATTAAAACCATCCTATACTCTTTTCTTCTAAGCCAGCAACAAACCGCCTCTAAACTTATCTATCACTTCTCTGCTCAGTTTATTCTGTGCTGCAGAATAAACTTTCTGACTACTGAAAAAGAGACACAAATGCATAAGCTGCACCACATGTGCAAAGGAAAACAAATAGAGAAAATATTTATGTCCCTTCCAGGAAGACAGCTCTTTTCCAGAACATTAGAATTATGCACAAGCGTTTCCCCTATTACAAGAAGCAGGCAAAAAGAAAGCTGGTGTGAAAAAAGTGCATTTCCAAATGTAGCTTATCTGTCCTAACTCCAAACTGACTTACCATTTAGATCAACACTTCATTGCCATCTCGCCTGATTTTCTTCTTCCACAAGTGAACACTTGCCCTCTAGCAGATTCATAAGTCACTTAAGCCATTGTGTTCAGTTTTAAGAAATCCCCATCTGAAAGTTTGCTACGGCACTTGTAACCACAGCCCGGCAGCGACAGGACGCGATGCTGCTGCTCCTCCTCGCGCAGCGCTCGGGCAGCCAGCCCGTGCTTACCCACTACAGACCAGAGATTGTCATGTTTGCTGTTTCCCCATGTCTGCCCTGAGAGCCGGCCTGTGCAGCAGGATGACTTTCAGAGACGCATCCTTCGGACCCTCTCCTTGCTGCCAGATGTCCTCTGCAGCCAGTTCATTGCTTTCATTTTGTATGTCACAACAGCTTAGAATTTTTAATAAAAATTCCCGGGCTACTACTCCTGAAAAAAGAAGTTATTATTCTTACAGAAGGTGGAGAGGCCAAAAGAGCTGATCTCAGTTAAATCTTCTGAGTTTCTCTAATTTGACATTTCTTTCTGACTGTCAAATCCAGGCTGCTGACAGTCCTTTATATATTCATCCCTTTGAAATATGGTCAAGCTGACAAGGTGTGGGGCAGTACAATAGTGATGCTATTCCCTGAAATACCTGCCACATTTACACTGTGCTATCACAACTCACAGTGCAGAGAGAAGAGAGCACTACCAGACCTTCACAGGCTCCTGATAAGTTTCTGTGGATGGATGCTCTGACCCCACAGATAATGATGAGGAAGAATCAATTGGTTTAAGTCTGGCAAGGAAGTAAAGACAAATAGGTACCAGAAATACAGTGTACATACTGGTTACTGAAAACAGGCAAGGCACAAGGAAATATTTTTTCTGATTAATTTACATAAAAATAAATTTGACTTTTGTAGAGTTGATGGGATTTTGCAAATCACCACGTCGAAGACATCTAAACAAAGTCCATCTGCATGTTTATAAACATGTACAAGTGTTTAAGGGACGCAATATGTTTTAAAAAAGTCAACAATAATGGTTAGTCTATGCTTCCAATTATATTCTTTCTTCAATTAGTCTTGAAGAAACTAACACCTCTATTAATCATTTCAATTAACTCCACGCACCACATGACATCCGCACCAGCAGCCCATATGTTGCGTTCCAATCACCCAAATATTAAAGCCTTTTTAATTGATTGATCTAAAGAACATTCAACAGGCTCAAGGTGGCAGCCAGCCAGGAAATCCCAAAAGAAGATGACAAAAAGGTGGGGGTGCTAAACCAGCTTCCCAATTTGTTTTTCCTCTTCCTCCAGGGTTCACTAAGTTAATCCAATCACAGCCCATAAAGCCCCTTTTTAATAAAATAAATAAATAGATAAGAGAACACACATGTTGGCTTTCCCCCAGAGAAGCCCCCTCCGCTAAAGCTGGAGAGCCATCCTGTTAAGAAAGTGCCGCATAGGAGGGTGCATTTTTTATCCAGCAGAAATATTTAGCTTGGCTGCCCGCCAGGGAATGCTGAAAGAATAGACTGAATTAGGGGATTTACCTTCCACGTGTTTGGCACGCGTCATTAGAGGCTCTGAAGAGCTTGACTCTTTCGCTCTCTCACTCTCTGTTTTTACTCCCCCCCACCAGAGCTTTGATGCAGAGAATAAAGTATGAGCTATAAGAGCAGTTGATGTGTTGCAGTTCCAAATGTTGGCACGGTGGCTTTTGTGCTGTCGAAGAAAACCGGTGCCCAGTTTCTGAAGGTTTGCATTTATTTTTTTTTAATTCCAGTCAGGTATGGGGTGATACATTTTAAAAGCATTTACTTTAACACAGAAAAAAAGAGCATGCTATTTTTCTTTCTCTCTTTTCCTAACAGCAACAACAACATAAAAAACTTTCTGAAGTTTTCTGTAGGAAGATTTAAGCTTGGAGAAAGTGGCTTAAAAGTAAATTCCATAAGTGAAACTTCAACCACAGAGCATTTTAGGAACATGTTTGAAAGGTTCGTTTTGTAACAATAACCCATTAATTGCTCTGTCATTTGACTTTTATATGCTGTCACATGGATTTAGGTTATTTTAAAAAACACTTCTTTACCTAAGTACTTTGGTCTTGCAAAAACCTATTAAGATCTATAACCAGAACATGTTAGTAGAGGTGGCTGGTCTAAACCTCAAGTAACTTGAGCACCTCCTCAGGATTTCTGATTTGTGAAAGGAAATGCTATGCTTTAAGTTAGCCTCTGCCACCTTAATTTAGGCAAGGAAAAGAAAAAAAGAAAAGGGAAAAACCCCACAGTTTCCAGATTAATAAAAGCATGGAAGTCCTTAAACCAACAGTATATGCAAATGTTTGTGTCTGGCACGTGTGCCAACCCTGTTTACAGGGCAGAGTCTTGCAGATGGACTCCCAGTGCCATTCACTGAACTGTGAGCATTGGAAGAGCCCTGCTACAGCTGCCTCTGCAGCTCATCACAGTATCAGATAAATACAGACCCTATTCACTCACAGTTTTTATTGCTATTGATTAAAGCAAATCAGTTTAGAAGCTCCTTGCTGACATGCTTACTCAAAGCAAGACTCAAGCAGAGTTTCTGAACTACAGTACTGGCTGTATCTTTATCCCATCTTCACTTGCAAAAAAATCTGGGTCTGACTTCAGTTCAGCTAGTTCATGCCACCAGATGACAGATCACATGTGAACTTTCATCTCTCTTTCAGTAAAACTAGTTCATGTTTTACTCGCATATCAGGAGATCCTGTGGGCTGCAGAAAAGCAACTTAAGGGATGGATACTAGCCCTCAGATTAAAATACAAGATATTAATTCCAATGTCAGTAAGGGTGCTGAGCACCATCTCCTTGCTGAACCTAAAACACCTCAGCTGGAGGGACCTCCTCTTAGCTTAAGGGCTGACCTATAGTTTATCACTTCTTAAGTAAATCATTCATAATTCATAGCCAGGTTGAAAACCACACAAATAATGAGCTCTCAGTATTACTCAGCGGAAAGTGAGAACTGGAGTTTTCCACCTAAGCCTGTAAAGGCTGACAAGTTCAGACATGGTTTTGTGAGCTCCTTCCTGGACCCCACGTTTTTAATTCGATTTAAAGAAAGCTAGGCAGCCACTTCCCCCCTGTCTTTGAAGTAAAGATGTTAACATCCGTGCTAATAATACAAACTACCCCTTCTTTTATCAAAGGCTTCAGCAATTGCAAAGGCTTTCTTTTCATCACAAAGAAAAACTGCAAAGTAAAGCTGCCTGGTTCTGCTACTAACAGGGCAGGTTTGGCTCTGTACACTGCACAGATGCCAGCCAGTGCCCAGAGCACTGCTTTATAAATTCATAGAATTGTTTCAGTTACAAAAGACCCTTAGGATCATATAGACCGTAAAGATCATTGCAACCATGAGTCCAGCACTGCCAAGTCCACTGCTAAGCCATGTTTTTAAGTGCCCCAGCTACATGGCTTTTAAATACCTCCTCCTAGGATGGTCACTCCACCACTTCTCAGGGCAGCCTGTTTCACTGCTTGACAACCCTTTCAGTGAAGAATTTTTTCTAATATATCCAATCAGAACTGCCCTTTATGCCAGAGGCTGTTTCCTCTTGTCATAGAGAACAACTCCTCACTGAGCCTCCTTTTCTCCTGGCTAAACCACTCCAGCTCCCTCAGCTGTTCCTCATAAGACTTTTGCTCCAGATCCTTCACCAGGTTTGCTGCCTTTGTCTGGACTCAGTCTAGCACCTCAATGTCTTTCTTGTAGTGAGAGGCCCAGAGCTGGACACAGTGTTTGAGGTACAACCTCACCAGTGCTTAGTAGAGGGTCCTGGTCACTGGCCAGGTCCTGCTGGCCACACTGTTGCTGATCCAGGCTGGGATGCTGCTGGATTTCTTGGCCACCTGGGCACAGGCTGGCTAATGTTCAGCCACTGTCGACCGGCAACCTCAAGTCCTTTTCTGCCGGGCAGTTTCCCAGACACTCTTCCCCCAGCCTGTAGTGCTACATAAGGTTCTTGTGAACCAGCTGCAGGAGCTGGCATTTCACCTTGTTGGACCTCAAACAATTGGCCTTGGCCCATTGATCCAGCCTATCCTGTCCAGATCTGCCTGTAGAGCCTTCCTACCCTCCAGCAAATCTGCAGTCCTGCCCAACTTGGCAATCTGTGAACTGACTGAGGGTGAACCCCTTGTCCAGGTACTTGATGAAGACATTAAACAAATCTGGCCCCAGTACTGAACCCTGGGGAACACCACTGGTGACCAGCTGGATGTCACCCCATTCACCACCATTCTCTGGGCCTGGCCATCCAGACAGGTTTTTACCCAGTGAGGAATGCCCCTGTCCAAGCCATAAACAGCCAGGAGATTGCAGTGGGAGACAGTATCAATGGCTTTACTGAAGTCCAGGTAAACAACATCCACAGCCTTTCCCTCATCCCCTAAGTGGGTCATCTGGTCATAAGGAGACCAGGTTAGTCAAACAGCACCTCGTTCATAAATCCACACTGGCTGAGCCTGATCCCCTGGGTTTTGGTTTTTTTTTGTGGGTTTTTTTTTTGTTGTTTTTTTTTGTTTTTTTTTTTGGTTTTGTTTTTTTTTTGTTTTTTTTTTTTGTGTCAAGATCATCTGCTCCAAAACCTTTATGTTTCCAGTGGAGTGTGTTTGCTGCTAACTGAATCTCCAGATGACTGGCCATGCAAAATTTGAGTACTGTACACTAGTACCATTAGGAACTGTAACAGATAATTCCCCGTCAGTTGTTTCCATTTTATCAGAAAACAGGGCGTGTACTCTGGACTGACAGTCCCAAATGGGAAAAATTCCTCTGTGGAAAGACTGCAAGTTTAATAAAAGATGAATGAGTGAATGAGCCACTGAGAGTAGCTCAGTTGGTTAGAGCATGGTGCTAACAATGCCAAGGATATGGATTTGATTCCTCTACAGGCCATTCACTGAAGAGATGATCCTTGTGGGTCCCTTCCAATCCAGAATATTCTGTGAATTAAGATGTGTATGCTTCAGGCTTGCATTCCATGACAAAGTGCCCCAGGGCAGCATGTGCTTCTCAGTAAGGGAAGGCTTCCCTGTAAGGTAAGGCAGGCAGTTTTCCCCACACCACTGGCACAGAGCTGCCTTCCTGTGAAACACCCACTGACACAAAAGGTGCATTTCTGCAGCTCTGGCCCCATCATGTATGATCCTGGGGACATGTGGATTTTCATGACTATGACTGAAAATGCCTACCTGCTTTACCCCTTTAGTGGATACAGTGAGGCCAAGTGTATTTTAGTATTGTGATTGATATTTTGAGACTTAGGTCAAATAACAGAGAACATTGGCCTGATAATATCAGTTCTGTGGCAAATTGCTTGATGTATTTGTCAGTATTGAAACAAACTTGTGTTTAAACACAGTCTGCTTATCATATTTACAGAATAAAAATATGACCTTTAAAGTGAAATAAAAGACCTCCTTTTTCCTGCCACATCTCCTCCCCCTGTGTTTTTAATTAAAACCATGAACCAACACATGTATCCATCCTTCCTTCTGTAATAGCTTGGGATTCCACTCTCAAATACTATACAGATAAAACGAACATTTATGTGTTGGCGATTCGCAGTGCAGTAAATTCTCCTTTCCAAACCTGCCGTCTTCATTAAAATCTTATTTGCTTTGTAATCTCCTTTGATCGCTAAAGTTATAAGAAGCCCCCTCCTCTTCTTTTGATACTATCAGTGTAGCTTTTGACCAGAGAGCGTGATGAATTAAATGTATGACAGATATGACAGGTGAGGAGTGCTTGGAGAGGGCTTAAACAGCAGGGATAAGACAAAGCCCCCATTTAAGAACAAAACCCCTACCCGATGGCTAGCCCGTTAATGACCAACCACTCTATTTGTCCTGGTGGATGAGGAGCAAGCTGATACTACAGACAAAGCTTTGTTAGCCATGGGGCTGTTCTTCAATCAGGCCACACAACCAACTAATTGAAATGTCCAGTTTTTTCCCCCTCAGGATTTGATATACAAACCAGGGGGTTTGTAGGTATACTCTTTTCATTTTCTTTTTTTCTCCTTGTAATGTATTAATTCAGCCACCACAAGTTTACAGCTGGACTAAGTGGAATTACACCATATAAACCTAAAAACCTATCTGCAGGGATCCAGCTAAGCCCTGGAGAGAGACAAGTCCAGCAATACAAATCCAAGGAAATTTGGAAGTCAATCCATTAGGATTACCAAGCCTTTGATTTTGGAAGTCACAGGCTCAAAATATGGAAGTGATGAACTCTATCTGCCTTCATTTTAGCCTGTTTTCAGAGGACTTATTGACCCCATTTTTTTTTTTCTGTTAAAACACATTGATAAATGTGAACAGAATTGTATTGGGTTTCCACTATATTTTAAATGAAGGAAGACATGACAATATCTGGCTTCCTGAACTTGTGGGTAACATACCCTTTAAAATTTCATACATATTTTCTACATATTTAAAACTGCCACAAGCAAAGTCATAACTCTTCTCATCAGCTAAAGGCCTCTGTCCCCCACTTTAAAAGGTTCATGTTAACTTCCAGTGTGGAGTTAAACTAAACGTGGAGCTTCAGGCCCCAGTTAAAAAGTGGAGTTTCAGGCACGGGTAACTGTAAACCACTGACTGGCTGCTTCCCAGAGGTGAAGAAATCTCTGTGCCCCCTGCAGACCAGGATTATATTCTCAATGGGCAGTCTCTCATTTTAGCCCACCAATCTGTGGTTAGCAGAAGGCCAGGAGTTTCCAGGGGTGGGTGTCAATGCAATATTCACTGTTAAACCCAAATGGTAAAGAAAAATTAGATTACAGGGATGTAGAAATTACTTGGGTATAATAGAAAACACTACTTGAAGCATGAATATTCACCTTCAGAATAAATTAATTTTTTATCTCTTTGCTCCTTCCTGTCCTGCCCTCACAGTGTGCTGTGGCTGAATCATTCGTGCTGGTATCAGGAAACCTGGGTTCTATTCTTAGCTTTTCCACAGGCCTAGTACGTGGCTTCTGGCAAACCTCAGACCCTTTCTGTGCCTCAGTTTCCCTATATAAAAATGCAAATATTCCTACCTATTTCAGAAAAAGTGTGGTCCAAGGGTTTAAACCATTGAATCAAGATGTCTGAATTCTCAAACTGAATATGGTATCAATTTCTGCAGTCTTTGAAGCAACTACCCTTAGGGACCCAAGGGGTCAGCTTCCCCTGGGAAATGCTGAATGGCCAAAACCCAGGCTTCCCAGTAGAACATATGTGCTACTTTCTGGGGAAGTGGTGTTTCTGTCTGGATAAGAGCTCAGCCTCACCTCACAGTGAGACCACTTAAGTTGAATGCAAAAGAAAAGATGGTCCAAGCTACAGCCAGGAAAGCTTTTGGGAGCAGCTCTCACTAGAAGGCCATAGTGACCTTCTCTCCCAGAGCTTTTCTGCAGACCACCCAGCAGAGCTGGCCTGACTCTGGCTCAGCCATTGCACTCCTAATTCAGCATGTGGAGGCGTAAGGCCAAAGTTCCAAAACTTCACCATGCAGGACAAAGGGCTGAAATGACAGCTTTCCCCTTCCCCAGGGAGCACTCTGGAACTTTTGGCCATTTTGCAGCAAACCACTGTGTCTCTCACGCTCTCTCGTCCTCCACTTCTCCTCCATGAAAACTCCCCCAAAGTTTTGAGTCCATTCAACTCAGAATAAGTAGCAATTTGAAAACTTTTGGAGGGCAGAAAAAGCACTTCCTGTCTGGCTCTGTCTCATGGTTCTCTGACTCATTGGACACTTGCAAAGGTTAATTAAAAATGTTTAGATATTCATGATACATTAAGCCCCAGACAAATGGTGTTAACATTATAATGCATAAAACTGCCATTCAAAGAGAACAACCTTATAGCAACAAAGTTATTTTTGTTAACCTCACAGAAATACACATTTTTTCACTATGGACTCCAATAAAGACAGGCACAGTTGTTACCAGGATTGTCACTAACCTTGTACTGAAAAAAACTGGACTGACTTTAGGAAAAGAGCATAAGGATTCAGATCAGTAAGTATAGGGGAAGGGGGGGGGGGTGCAGGAACAAAAAACCCCATTAATCTGGTGTATTTTGTTTTTGAATGTGCAGATCCGAACGGAAGCTGCATTTTTTTCAGACAGCTTTCCAATCTTCCTATTAGATATAATGTTATAGTCTTATTACACATGTTGCCTACTAGATGTGCTCTGACTTTTATAGATGTCAACTCCATTTCTTAATTCAAGACATTTGTCTCTTGTGATCTCTGCGCCTCTGGGTTAGAGTTCCAGCCAAAGAGGTGAGCCAGCTTTGTATTTGCAAAGCAGCCATAAAATCCTCTGGTGCTACATCCCTGAAAACTGCTGTTGCCCTGCAAAAAGGCCTGGATTTTGTCTGTCTGCAGCTCAGCACCCAGAAAGGACATTTTGCAGGAGGGCTCAGTGGACATTCAGGAAAACTGCTTTCAGGACCTTATCTGAAGGACAATACTTAACTTTCACCACCTGGGCCTGGCCCCTGAAAGGAAACAGTCACACTCAATTATTGTCTTTTTCTAGACAATTACTATTTAATAAAACCTCCAGCTGATATTAACTGGTGGAAAAAAAGGCTATTTTTAGTCAGGACAGTGATTCTCCCTCACTCCTTTCATCTATGAGTAATGTATTTCCTTTTGCTCTCAGTACCACAAACCAGTCCACACCAGATGCTCAGTATTAGGTAAAATTAAAAATGTGGGCATCATACCCTTTGAAAGATGCTTTGAACTCAAATTAATATACCTAAACCCACTATTTAAATTAAAGATATCCTGTCTCTCTGCTGTGTAGTTTTCCCTTTTATCAGAAGGGGAATTTTAGTCCATTTAAAGGTTTTTTGGTTCAGCTCCACAGACCACGCTTTGACTTAACAACACATTGTAATTTCCTTTTAGCCACAAGAATAAAGGAAATGTATAGAAGCAACACCATAATCTTGTCAAGCACTCTCTTTCGTTTCCCTGAACAAGCCTGTTTGAGAAAATGTGAAGCCTAAGATTTTTAAGATGTTATCTGGAAGATGTTTAGATCATGGAACACTTTTATTGAAAACAGACGTATATATTTTTATGCATCTACTGATGTACCCACACACATAAAATATATGCCTACTAAATTCTTTTATGGACAAGAACAGAACAGTCTGAAACCTAAAGAGGTTTTTCAGACTTCAGTCATCATTTTACCTTTCCCAGACTTTTGCCCCGAATCTGCACGGATACGTGAGAAAGCCCCACCAGGGAAGTAACAACCAGGGAGCGCCTGCACCCAGACTCACCTGTGAGCAGGGCTCTGTAACTGCTGTCACAAGTAAAAATGTGGGAGCAGTGTAAAATACATTGATTTCTCATGTATCTCTATGCATATATGTAAAACGGGCTCCTGCATGACTTGTGCCATTTATTTGCATCTTTGATGTTTTTCAGAACACAATTACTTAAATGCGACTGCTCTGCTTCTGGAGCTACAGGACTTGAACAGTTTGCTAAACATACTCAGAATTTACATTTCCTAAGCAAACACTACCCACCTTCACGTTCAGTCCATCCCCTCCTGATGCCACCCTTGATGTCGTCGCTGACAACATTCAAACTACAGGCAGAGGTGTAAGAGCTGCGTCTTCCCTTTGGCATTGAACCATGGAGCTGTGAGTGCCCTGGTTTAGGTTCCATCGGACCAGAAGCCACATCCTGTCATGCACAGCAAGCCTGGGAGGCACCCACATGTGCTCTGGGGCACACAAGTGCACATGGGATGCTGTTCTCTCTGCAGACCCCAAGGTCTCTCTTGGTCCTTGGCAGCTCTGCCAAGGTGCTGGTGAGGCACTGGAGGGCAGCTGGGCCTGGCCACAGCATAACACAGCACAGGGAGGGAGACCTGCCTGGAGAAAACCCAACCACCAGGCTGTAGAGACTGGTGCTCTGAACCTGCTGTACTGGACAAGTGGAGAGGTTATAGCTGGCACTGCTAATGATGCCATGAAAACTACTTCAGGACAAGGCAAAAGAGCAAGTTAAGCATCTGCAAGTTCTCTCAGTGCTGGTTAGACAGTGATAGTAAGAAAGTTTATCCCCAAGAGCTTTCTCCTCACTGAGGGTGTTGAGTTAACTGGAGGTGACCTCTCACTGACCCACAGGCAGCATCTGCAAGTGGTGTGCGGCGGTGGTGGCCAGGAAGTACTTCTCCCAAACAGTGCCTTTCAAAATACCACTGCAAAAGGCAGCAGCTGAGGTGAGCCAGGAGTCAGACACTCAGCCCTGTCCAGCATGGAGGACTCCCTGCAATCTCCCTTCACCCTCCTTGGATTTCATCCATCTTCATTCGCTTTTTCTTGCAGCCATTTCCTCTGGCTTTTCAAACCTGGGACACTGGTAGCTATTATTCATTCTCTTGTTTCTTACCAGCCTTGCAGCTAAGAGCTGCAACTTCCCATCAATGAATACCATAGCAGTTGTTATTTAGGCATTCTTTTAATCACTGAATTTTTTTCTCAGGTATTTCTTGAGCAAAAGCAGGGTTTACTGCATTATTACAGCTAAGAAATTTAAGAAAGAAATATCTCAGTGGAATGACTAAATGCCACTCTGGGTAACCACAAAATAACTTGCTAATGAAAACTCTGAATAGGAATGAAAATATAACTGAGGTATGAAGAAAGTAACTGTCCAAACCATTTGAATTTAAGCAAGTATGAACAAACCTCTTCATTGTGTACCCTTTTTGTCTATAAAAAGGGTGAAGACATGAAGCAGCAGGACTGACGCTTCCATGACAAACAATGGTGCAAGCACCATGAGATTTTCCAATTTCCAGCTATAACAAACCATTTAGCTCTGGGTAATTCCAATAATTTTAGTCATCAACTTGCAAAACTTCATAGCTTGTATTCAATTGACATGAATTTGAGTAATCTTGTTGCCACGTCTGGTTAAGAGAAGACAGATAATAATATATTTTGGTTTCACAGTAGGGAGGGGGAAGCTCTACCTCTTCTCTTCCTCTCCACTTCTCAGTCATTCAGGAAGAACAGGGGAGAAATGGAGCTGTTGTGAGGGGAGAGAATTAGCGTGGGAGATGAAAAGGCAAGCAGGAGTCCTGGTAGCAGATTTGGACATAGGATCATGTTCACCATTCTAAGAACAGTCCCCAAAACACTAATACCTCAACTTTCCTCCCCAAATATGAGAAGGCAGGCTCTCTAGCTTGCATTAGTGGATAACAATGGTGAGGAATGCATACAAATGTGCAGCTGGTGACAAAACCTCTCAGCTCAATGGAAAAGACAGAAGGAGTCTGGGATTTTGTGTAAGAGGAAGAGATCTAATGACTTCCCCAAGGTTTAACTGAAAGCAGACAGCAGGGATAGGAGCTGTACCCACGAGTCCTGAATCACAGCCCTTTGTCTCAATCACAAGACCCTCCTTCCCCTTGGATGTTTTGCACTATTTAGGGTAATCAAGAAAAAGATTGCCTTGCCCTCCTAAACCAGGAAGAAGGGCAATGGGTTCCAAAGGCATGACAAACCTTGCTATTGCTCCAGAATCAGTGTTGTTTCCTCTGCTGGTCATCTGTGTTGAATCAAGATCAATTTGATTGCATTAGGTTAGAAAATGCAGAGCCTTTCTTAGAAAAGATGCAAGAGAGCACGTCTAACCATGCAGCATGCTCTGTTGCAAAGCCTGCAGAGCCAGCTCCAAGCCCCACTGGCTGTGGAAAACTGCAGTGTCCTGAGGGGTATCAGGGCATCAAGAGATGCATCAACACAGATCCAGTAGCTGCTAAGTTCATAAGCTTTACATCTCAGAAGGGCACACAGATTCGGGTTCAGGGACGTGCTCACACAGTTTCTAAGGCTACTGCAATCACTGCTCTTACTCCTGGAGGCTGCTTAACTTGGTTTCATTATGCAAGAATGATCTTTCTTGCTTTCTGGCTTGCCAAGGTCGGGAAAGGATGTGCTCAGAGCACATGAAGTAAACAGCAAGGATCTATTTTTTGAGATTTTTCAGCTAAGGATTTTCCTGAAGAACAAAACTCTCCCAAGCAACTTCAGACAAGAATTTCTTTAGTCTAAGAGGGGTTTTTCCATCACAGCAGTGAGGCAAAAAAAAGGCCAGACTTGGTAAGATGGGTCTCCTACCTTAGTAGAACAATTTTTTAAATTAAATTGCCTTTTTTATCAGAAGACTCTGCTGAGTGGCTGAGAAAGACCTAGACTCATCATTTCTAACAAATCTTTAAGGTATTTCTAAGAAATATCACAGTGGTCTAGACATTCAGATTCTTCCAGAAGGGAGAATTAGTAAAGCATTATGCAGATATTTTTTTATGTATGCAGACCATACATAATAAGTTTTCCATCTTTGGAAAAAATTCTAGCTGACTGAGCAGTATACATGCATGTGCATGCCCATGAACTCACACTATTTTCAGTATCAAGACCATCTTCAAGCAATTTCTCACTCTTATAACACATTTATCTTATGTAAAACAGATGCATGTCTTTGGGGTAGGCTTTTGTCTTTTAGTCTTAAATTGTGAATACCCCTTTTAATTAAAACGGGAAATACAAATTTCCTCATTTAGTTCCAAGCCTGAAGCCCACTAGCATAAGCAGCCATCTGCAGATTCAGCTGGAACCCTTTCAGCATCCCACAATAAGTCTGCTGCTTAAATTAAGGATCTTTGGACATGTATAGACCAATGCAGCTCCACTGAGCTGTGCCCTTGTACACCAGCTGTAGCAAAGCTGAACTAGCAGTGCTGTATCCATCCTGAGTCCTGAAACTCCATCTCCAATTGGAGTTAAACAGTTACATTATCACTATTTAAAAGCTGCAGAGCTGATGATAATACCATAATACCACTCTTGTTGGCAATGCCTTTTAATGTCTCTGCTCTATGCTGTGCCTATTGGGATGAAGAACAAAAATGAGGAAAGCAGCAAACATTGTAAATGGAAATTATCAAACTGCACAAGAGGCAAACCGAAGGAGGACACCTAATTATTCTTAATGTAAAATAATTCAGTCCTAACTTTCTCATTAAAATATGTATTTTTAAAGTCTTCCCTTTTCTTCACATACCCAAACGAAGGCGAAAGCAGTCATTTCCTTTCCCCATGATGGAAGTGATACCAACTATTATGTCAGTATTAAGTGAACTTCCTCCCATCCATTTCTGTCGAGTTAATGTCATCTGACTCAAATGCGATTATTAAAAGTGGGCTGTTCGGTTCCAGCAAACTAAAGGCTTGCAAGTTTATAGGTACAATTGCTTCAGACCCCTCCTACGGGTGATCAGAGAGGCTGCCTATTGAATGGACTCAAAGAAACACATTTTCACACCTGTCAGGCCTAGATTAATATCCCCGCTAATTGCACTTTAAGAACGGCCAATTAGTTCTAGTTATAGAAGCTTTCATGGGTAAGAGGGAGAAGCAGCCTGTTATCACCATCAGGACTCATTGTTCCCCTGAATGGATTTGTGTCCCAAACTGCGCGTGCCTCAGCGGTCTGACTGGGAGCCCTGCTGCCCGCCGCTGCAATGACGCCTTTATCCCAGCCCCAAACCCGCTTTAATGATGACGGAGACGGCAGAGGTGACCATAAACATAAAAGGAAAATAAACTAGTGCTATGCTGAGATTACAAAGGAAGAAAATGTTTTCAAGCCAGAAGCGGTTTGCTGAAATTTCTTAATAATCCAAACTTATTTTTCATCTTGGTTTCGCTCTAAAGCGACAGACTTTGTAATAAAACACTTGCTGCTCCAGCAAGGGGGAAAAAAAAAATCCAGTAATGTGGCTGAATTTGCAAAAGGCCGATAAGTGAAGCTGTGGCCTTGAAGTGGCAGCCTGAAGAGTGACACTGCAGCGCCAACACCACCGGTGGGACACTTGAAAACAAATCAGGGACCAAGGGTTAGTCCAGCCATTGGAACGTGACAGGAAGGCTAGTTAATAAACACCAGCTAACCCCTTCAATTACAGCAATAAATTGTTCAACTGGTTAAATGTCCACAGGTTCTGCCCCAAACACTTCTGTGAACTGTTTAATTAGCAAACTCTTGCATCACTGGACAATCAGATCCCGGTGAGCATGGGGGACGCTGGGCTCTTGGGGAGTGAAGGGCGCTGGTGCCCCACGCAGCTCAACTCTGCAGGGTTTGCCTTTGAACCACTCAACCTGCTATGTTTTAATAGCTCTGCAGATTATACATTCAGTTACACCTTTAAAAAAAAAACAACAAACCAAAATTAATACTGTGAGGGCAAAATACAGCTTGGTTGCCATTCTTTCCACATCAGTTTTCTGCATTTCGATAAGGAGCCCCACAAACTACAGCTTCTCACCTGCCGCAAGATTAGATAGCCGCGCACGCGAGACGGGGTTACGCAGCACCAGAGATACAGGGTACCTGGAAACTGCATGTGGCACAAAACAGACCTGCAGATTAAAAGTCAGCAAGCCTACTTCTTGAAAATATTTAACATACTGAATTTGGAATTATCTCATCGAGAGTTAAGAACATTTGAAACGTTGCAAAATGATTTATCATTAAGATTACTGCTGGCTGTGAGGAGTATTTAGAGGATATTCATGAGGCATATGCCACAAAAACATTTAAAAATCATTATACAAACCCAAATTTTTGGTAAAAGCTATTTTACATAAAACAAACAAAACCCCCCCACAATAATTTTATTCCTGAAAAAAAGCAACAAATTAAATTTGATCACTGAGGATCAATTCATAGTTAAAGACTCATGTAAGTTGCCTTCACTGGACTTTCAATCACTGTGATAAACCACTGATAGTACATATTGTGTTACCATCTAAAACCACACACTGATGCAGTGGAAAAGAATGTGTGGCTTTTAAAAATATTTGTATTAATAAGATCCATTTGACAGGAATTTCATGTCTGAAAAACAATTAGCCAAAGGAGATAAGTATTATTTGTTATGTTTAGACAGTGAGGAGAAATTGCATTTCCCTGATGAAGTTTTCTTAATGAACTAAACCCAAGGTAAATTTATCACAGTTGGGAGTAAAAATACATGTAGTGTTTGCCTATGGAAAGCTGTAAGTGATTGCTCCCCGTCTCTCTAGCAATAGTATTTATTTGGAAAATAGCTGTAGGCAGAAATGTTCATTTAGAACAAGTTTTTTAATAACATTGAAGAAATCTACTATTTTACACTTTTTCCTGAGAGGTTGAGCCAGGATCCCCAAAGGATATCCAAAGAACAGACAATTTGGTTTACTGAGGAAGGATGTGGTTGGACTATACCCTATCCTCCACTTCACAAAAATGCACAAGTCATTGGAACTAAACTCAGGATGCTGCTGGCTGAACTTGGTGGCTCCTGGGATCCCTCTCCTGAGTGCTGTGTTCTCACACTGAGCCACCCAGGGAGCCTCAGCAGTAACTCAAGCTCTTAGATTCTCCTCCAGGCACGTACCCGAAGGGTCCACATCCACTCCGGGAAAGCTGTAGGTTCAGCGTTGTTACTGTCTCAGGTTTAAGGACATAAATGGTCTTATTTGGTTGAACGTGCACATCTGGCACAGCTAAGCAAAGCAAACTCTTTACATTTGGGTTCACAGGAAGATTTCTGTTGACTTTTAGTTACTGGGTAAATCCTGTACAGAGCAATTTGAATGCTTAATATTAAAGAAAATAGTTCTGTTAAATCAGTGTGGATTAAAAACCGTTCTATTAAAAGTTGTGTACTGACTGTTGCAGAATCCAAGGGTTTAATGTCTGTGCCGCTAGAGCAGACAATGAAGAACTACTCTGGTGGTTTTGTGTTTTCTTCTTTTTTTTTTTTTTTTTCCTTTTAGTTTTGTAATACTAAGCGAATTAACATCTCTGAAGTCTCGGGGTCTCAGGACAGGCTTTCAGGCGACACCGATTAGCACAGCCTCGCTGAATTAAACAGACTGAAACAATTCAGGCCATTGACAATCCACGGGGGCAGGGTGGGGAGAAACTGCAAATTAGGAAAAGAATAGAGGACACAATACTAGCACTGATGTCCTGGCACACAGGCTTTTATTCTGGAGATAGTTTACAAGCAGTTTGTAACCTTTGGACTCCAGACAGTCTGTAGAACCAACAAGAGGAGGTTCAAGATTTGGTCTGAACTTTCCATCCAGCCCCAGCAGTGTCAATATTTGGAGGATGCACAGGAACTCATAAAGTCTCCATAAAATGAATGTTAGTGAAACAAAACAAAAAAATCTCCTGAAACTTGTATTCATAAAGTCTTTTTAGGCTTTATCACTTTAAGCCAAGAAGGTATTAAGGAGATAAAAATTTAGAACTTTGCTGTGCTTAAAAGAGGAGTTTCCCAGCAAAATATCGAATGCATTTTTGTTTAACAAACCCGAAGTTCAAAAGCTGCCTCTTGTTCCAGGTTCCTAATTTCTGATTTGCTTCAAAAATTTTGAATTATAAGTTTAAACATTTTGCCATTAACAGAATAACTCCTAGAAACGGTGCAACTTTTCTGCCAAAGAAAAAAGTGACTGGAGAATTCACAAATCAAAATCACTTATGTTCCAGGCCTGTCAATATTTCATTGATCTGTCTAAAATACGCTAATCTCTCTTTCGTTCTGTTTAATAAATCAATTCAGTTATCATATCAAACCATACTCTGTCAAGAGAAGATTGTTTAAACAAGATATCAAATTAAGGTTTTGTACATTGATAGTAATTTTAAAAGACTAATTTAAAAAAATGCAGGTATGTATTTTATTCTGTGAATGCAAGATTCTTAAAAGAATCATTCTGTATGCCAGAGAATTTCATGTCATGCTGACTAGGAAGTGGCATTTACTACTAACTTAGTTGACAGAGCTTTTGTGCAACCGAAGTCAAATGAAGTATACTGTTAATAAATAACACAAAACTAGAAGAAAAAAGTTGCCTTTTAAATCTCTCAGAATTTTGTTTCTCGTCACATGTTTAATGCTTTAATCACAGGGAGCTCAGTTGAATTACACTGGTGCAAGGGTAACATAAATGAAGAGGGAACTGAGTACCCAACAATATTTTAACAAAGAATTTTTATCTGGTCAAAAAAACCACTTTAAATGCATCAAATTGTAAACTTCTGTTCTGAACAGAGGCTTCTACTGTAAGCAATAGATGCTATACAGTTAAAATCTATCACTCTATACAAAGCTAGCTTGTTTTTAGATGTGGGTCACTTCATTCATCAAGGGAGGAAAAGTTGGTCTCAAAAAATAACCACAAAGAGATAATTTCTGATGTAATTAATGTATCTCCTACTAGTCAGGATCAAAAAAATGAATTACCAACTTACTCTACCCATAACTGAAAAAGTGAAACCCACTGGTTTTGCTCTAGATATGCTTTCAAAGCCCTCAATACTGAGTTCTGGATTTCTACCTGTAGGAACAAGTAATTTGTTTATTCTCAAAAACCCCCCTAGTTTTTGTATTTCAAATGCATAGAGGGGAATTTGTATTTGCCATTAAAAAAAACCAAAAATGAAACCCGAAACAAACCCACATTATTGTAACTCATCTAGAGCTAGTGTTTTTTAAACAGTTCAGATTTAAGATAATAACCCATTTTATAAGCCAAGATGATTAATCCAGATGATCATACAATGCTATCATTGCAAGAACTGTGCTTGAGAGATCTCTCACATACACAAAATGTAAACTTATGCCCTTATGGAATTTCAGAAAACAAGATGGTCATCCCATATGCCTAATAACAAGCAGTTTCGACAAAGTTTTCAAGGCCCCCAGTATACAAGATCCACAGTTTTGACTCACCTTATCTATTAATTTTCTGCCTTGTACAGAAAGCTCAAAGTTTCAGCACTATCTTGCCCCTTCATTCTCCATACAGAGTATCTCCACACTGTAACCTCCTGTGTGAAGCATGATCTTGCTGCTTCTTTCCCCTTTCTCAAAGCCTTGGCACAAAGTTACGCCAGCTATCCTGAGAAGCTTCACACTGTGTCAAGCACCTGTTCAGCCCTCAGTCGGTTAAAAAAATCAAAATAACAGCTGAGTGGAGGTCAGCCACCCTACACACTTCAGAACATACTCAGACACCCTACTAGCCTCATCCCTCCTGTTTCCAGTGGAAAACAGCAGCTCTCGTGATGTGATGCCTTCCTTCCCTTCCCGTCCCTGTTTGAGCAGGCAGTGAAAGCCCTCCTGCTGTCTTCTACTCCTAAGAGTAAAGCTTTAGTCTCCAACCTGAAGTAGGTTGTCTGCAGATATAAGACAACTCATCCCACACTGATAGCGTTTGTTCAAGGAGCACAGGTTCAGCAGAGCCAGTTAACCATTAGCTAGTACCCATGCAGCTCATATTACACTCACAGCCCTACCTGCTGAGCTATCCTCATAAGAAGTTTAGCTGAAGAGAAGCACTTGGGTCAATCAATCTTCTCTGAGCATTGCTACAGGGTAACAGCAGCACAGAACATCATGATGAACACTGAGCCAGCTCCAGGCACCAATTCCATGTTTGCAGAAATGATAGTTTTGAAATGCCTCACTTAAACCACTCAAATGTTTATTGCCAATACCAAAAACTGCTCAGAAGGAATTCACAGGCACTAAAAACTCTAAATGTTTGCAGATTTAACAGACATCCATAAAACCAATTCCATGCAAACATTCCCCTACATTCATCCATAACCTGCTCAACCCTACAGGCTGACAGCAGCAGCCGTCTTCCTAAAAAATAATGGAAAGCTACCACACTTCAAATATTTTTTTCCTAGAGTCTCACAAGTTGTGCAAGTCTCACAATGATGCTGGTCAGAAGGCTACTTAATGCTGTCATTAGTTTATATCAACCTAAATCTTGACAAAAACTTCAGCTGCAACAATACTCTACCATGTCACACAAATCATTTTGTCATGCCCAAAGCACAGGATTTATTATTATGGACTTTTATTACAAAACTTCTAGAAAGCACAAACAAGAGCACTGTGCCAGCCATCATGATAACGTGCAGAAAGAAACCTCACCAGCTCAGAGTTCGAAAGAAGGGAAGTGGCATCACCTTCCCTTCACAAGACAGAGTGTGTGTTGAGGCTTAGAAAGACTAAGCCCCTTCTCCTGCAACTTCAGACTTAGGATGGCAGCTATAATGGAACTTTTTATGCATGCCAGGGTTCACCAGCAGCCGGACTGAAGCACAAAGGAATGTCAGTCTCCAGTAATTTAGCCTGAAACTGACATAGGAACAGAATGCACATCTCTCCTATGTCCTGCCCACGATTTTAGCAACCCCAGCTTTACCCCCTTTTTACACCTATACACCCCTCTCCTTGTGACAGTTGGTGCTACCCTGTTCCTGGTTTATATTAATTCAAGATCCAAATCTAGCGCGTAGCTTTCCAATCTTCGTAGCACAAATAAGATTAATTTTTAATTTTAAGGCCCTGATTCAGCAAAACATTCAACTACATGCTTAATTCTATCCCTATTCAGTAAAGTACTTAAGTATTTGCTTAATTCTCATTTACTCTGCTGAGACTTGAACATGTGCTTAAAGATAAGCCTCTTCTTAAGTACTTTGCTGAACTAGGGCCTAAACTGTGACCTAGGAGCCAGGAAGAAAAGAAAAAAATAGATCAATAATGTCCAGTGTTATTTCCTCAAAATATTAGGTTAGCTGACTGCAAAAGATGAAGAAAAAATAAAAATCACTTTGATTCAAGTGGTACCTACAGCTAATACAGCTGCTGCATTGGAAGAGACCAATTCTATAAAATCTTACTAAAAAGATATCTTCAAAAATTCCTTCTTGTTTCCCATTTATATCTACAAATATGCCTTATGGCAATGTGTTGATCCTATCACTCAGTCTCAGTTCCATGACTGGAACCTTGAAGTTTCTCAAGTTAGTTACCTGACATTTAGTAAAAAAATAAAATTTAGAGCAGAATCCAATTTAATAAGTACAGTTGAATAGTTTTGCATTATCTTAAGAGAAAATTAATGGAGAAGTTGGGAAGATGCCAGGGAAAGACTCCATAGTAAAAACAAGGAGAAAAAAATATAGATTCTGGTACTCCAGTAGAAGAACGGCCTGAGTTAGTCACCATCAACAGAGACCACATTTATTACATGTACACTGTGTAATACATTTTCTTGTTAAAAGGTCTCATCGTGGGTGGATCCTTGGGCCAGTGTGGAGATAATACAAGATCAGGATCAAAGAAGCCCATGTCAGGTAGAGAAAAATAATTCTAAATATCTAAGCTGAGGCTTAGATAGTGGAGAAGGCAAAATATGATTACAATTTTATTTTTTAAAAAAAGAACAAATATATTGGCTAATGTGGCTAGTGCCTTATTTCTACCTATTTGTCTGCCCTATCCTTATCACCATGAATCATTCCATAAAGCATCTTCCTCCAGCTGTAAGATCCTAAACTGACCAAACATACACTTTTTATTGCAGGCTCACTGTTCAAATTAAAGCTGCCTTGCCTGTTTCAAGGATATTGGTATCAATTCCACTGACATGGCCAGAAAGTACTGGGAAGGTATAAGTCAGGAAAAGCATCTGCAGATGAAACTTATGTCCTATTTCTTCCAACAATCTATCATTTCCTGGCAAAAAGTCTGGTGAAGCCCAAGCACTGAAATCAAATACATGCTTCTAAACTGTAGAAAGATGCTTTCACTGGGTGTGTGCCCATGCAAATGGAACTCAATGCTCCAGATAAGTTCCACCCTTGGAGAAGCTGTCCCATTGGCATTTTGCCGATGTGAGAAGAGTCCCTCTCACAAATAAAGACTAAACACGTGTCACTGACAGGTCTTCTGTTGGCAAGTCTTTCATGTCAGCTGCTGCTGCTGCTCTTCCTTCAGGAACTGCATTTCCTCTGTAGTTGGAGTCTCTGTTTTCATCTACCTTTTGATTTCCAGCTAACAGGAATGCTATTTAATCTTTACAATTCCTAACTTACACATATGCTTAGCCTCACGTACTGTGAATGGTTCCACTGAAACCTGAATTATGGCACATAAAGCTAAAACATATGCCTAAGCACTTGCAGGATTGGGGCCTGAAAAATTGAGTATTTACTAGCTATTACCCTTTTGATGGATCCCTCCCACTATACTGATGGATAAAAGTGGTTATTAAAATCTTTGAAGACGAGAGGTACTCCATAAGTACATGTGTGGGGTAGGGGAAGTGGAAGGATCTGGAGATAGAGATTGGCACTGGCTGCCCTGATGTTTGCCATGGAAACCACACATCATTATTAGCAGCTGAAGAATTGAGAAGCTTACGTGGCTGAGGTAGCTCCTCATATTTTGGACAAGCACAGCCAGGTAGCAGAGAGTGCAGTTTCTCAGCTCCCACCTCAGTTCAGTGGGAGGTGGCAGCAAAAGGAAGATGCCCATGTGGACACAACACCCCTTGGAAGACTCTGTTACAGCAGCACCATGCTCAGCATCAAAATGCAGTGTCACCCCTGTCACCATGGCCACTCTCTCCTGCCCATGGCCAACACCTGAGACAGAGGATGGTGAAGTGATGAGGAATGCCTAATCTGTATTCCTGTTGTCAGGAGGGTAGGAAAGGTCACCTGGCACAGAACCAGGTACCTGCTGTCCCCTGCTGAGCTGCCAGGGTTGTGGAGGTATAAAATATTTTCTAACAAAAAGAAACTGGATCACTTGCCCGGGGGAGCCATAACATTTATTCTGACAACAATGAAAGACAGCTTTGATCCCCACAGTAGCCACACATCTCTGATTGCAAGCAGCAAACCCACCTCAACACACTTACAATGCTTGGCCCAGCCTCCTTCCTCCCGCCAGGCTGGATGTCAGGCTAATCAGTTTGATCTGACAGATTTTAATTAAATTAATTAAGATCTTTCTGAATGGACTTGATTAGTGTTCCACAGAGGAATCCCTCATGAAAAGGAACACTGTCAGGAAAAGCACTAATGTTTTCTCTTCTCATAATGAGAAGTTTCTTGGGTTGTTGTTGGATTTTTTACACCATTAATAAAAGCACTTTATAAACACTTAGCATATGATGGGTTTTGACACCCCGTTATATTAAGTTAACAATAGTCTTCTACACACAAAGAGAAGATTTTCATGTCCTCCTTCAACCAATTTTGTTTCTGCCAAATCCAGCATTTCAAATATGGTGACTTAATCTGATTTAAACAGAAATATGAAAAATTGAGACACAAAACAATCCCGTTCACTTCCAATCAACCCTCACAGAGCAGCTTCTTGTACAAATATTGGAAATTCAGCATGTGTAGAAATGAGAGGTTGCTAAACCTATGAGAGGCTGCCTTGTTTCCTGTGTTGGCTTGTGCAAGAACCAAGATCGTTTTTGTTCCACTAGACTTGACTAAGATTGTATTTGCATAATTTTCAAAGGGTTATGTATGCACAAACCCCCCTTTTATCTGTACAGATGAAGGCATCACCTTACTTTCCACAGCACATCTGGGATCTGCTTGTCTGGGATCAGCAAAAGCTTTGGGGCTGGAAATCCCCTGGTGCTGGTAAGTGACAAATGGCCACAGGCACAGTCACAAGTGGCCACAGTCCACAGGAGACATCCCACCAGCCAAGAGAGGCACAGCCAAGCAGCAGGTCCTGCAGCTAGGAGTGACCTCTATCACAAAGGGACGTGTGCTGCAGAAGCCTATTGAAAAGTGACATGGAATCCCAAGTTCACAAATAGAAAAGCTCAATGTACTGCTGCTTATAGTAAGGACAGCCTTGACTACATGATAACCATTATAATGCAGTTAATTCTTACCACTAGTTTAAATTGAATGTAGTTTGAAAAATAGTCACCTCTAATTATTTTTTAATTTTCCCTTGTATAGCAGACAGAAAGTGAACTTCTCTACCTACTGTTTTTTTTTTTTTAATCTCCCTTTTCTCCCTACTTTGTACGTTTAGTTTAATAGCAAATGAAGCTTCCAATGAATTGCAAAGGATTTTGAATTCAACCTGAGAGGAAGCAGCAGTCACCTTGTTGTGACTGAAAGGACTTCAGAGAGTGAAAAAAACACTGCTTTATCCACCAACACTTCCTTTTTCCCTGCAGCCAGAGTGGTCATTCAAAATACTTTATCTGGAAGGGTCAAATGATGGTGAGCCCTATGAATTTTTTTCTGACAAAGGCTGAATAGGGGAAGGGAACTCTGAGGTGGGAAGATACTGTATTTGGAATGAAAGTCGAAATAAAGGAGAGATAAAAACAACACTATGAAAAGGACAGGAAAAGAACAGAAAAAGGAGGCAAAAAGATTGAAGGCATAAGCGAGAGAGAGAAGATTAAGACACAAGGTATTCTGAGAGGCAGACTGAATGAGACAAAACAAGAGAGAAGACTGATGTCCTCCAAGAAAACATTCTGAAAAAGAGAAAACAGTGATGACAAGAAATTATCTTATAAAATAAGAATGAGGGAAAAAGAAACAGGGCATTTTTAATTTTTAATCCATGACTCGTCTTTGTTTTAATTTTTTAATTTTTTTTTTCAACATGTCTGTTCTGCTACACATGTCACAAAAAATCTTGTGTTCTGGTTAAGTCAGCTCCCATTTACTACAGTGTTTCAACAAACAAATGCTATTACAGCTTATCTGCTGGTTAGTCTGACTCCAGCAGACACAAATGCATTTTCTGGTGTTATTTTAATTAGTCTCATGGCTTTCTGAAGTTCAAATTCATTTATTCTGAGCATGAGCCAATAAGTAAAGTCTTCTCATTGTACTTAGATTAGATTCACATGTCAATGTACAAATTCCATTCTCAAAACCATACCTGGTTGCAGCATCTGTTGCTGCTTTATTCTCATGACCACACTCAGACAAGAAATAGAAATTGGCTAAAGTGTAATTCTGTCACTTGATTTCAACAGAAACATCTATTTTGAGGCATTTTAAGCTGTTTTATAAATGCTTCAGGCAAAAAAAAAAGCAGATAAATAAAGAGGCAAAGATTTGCCTTTGCCAGAAACAAACAAAACAAAAGGTTTTCTTTAATAAATTATATAAAGAAAGATAGGATGCAATAAAAAAGACATAGCCAGGAAGAAAAAAGAATTCAGTGTGACTGACCTTCAAGTTCCCTCTGCTCTTTCATTAACTGTCCACTGAGGTGATCCCTGGCCAAATACGGGCAATTCAGAGCCTGTCATAGAATTACAAGATGAATTAGGGACTGCTGCCACAAATTTACAGCTACCAAGGCCTCTGCTGATTGCTTTTTCCCAGACTTGAAAGTAATTTCACTGGAAACACTCTTACCGTGGCCCCAAGATCAGCATCAGGACAAATGAGGAACGGGAATAACACTTTTGCCTTCCAATTATCAGGTGATTTTTTTCTCCTCTGTGATTTGTACGCAAATAGACATAATTTAAACCAGTGTGACATGAAAATGCCAGATCTAACATGGACTGTTTGCTTCCTGGAAAATTTCCCAGGAAAACACGAGTTTTCAATTCCCTTGTGGAAAGGTGACTCCTGTATTTTTTGTTTAATTTCTGACTGGCAGAGCTTGTTAAATAACTGCAATTATCAGCCTGAATAATTACTGACTCACTGCACAATCAATTGAAAAGCTAATGCAGTTGAAACTGTACACAGAGAGCTCACTACAGGTGAGTAACTTCACATGCATGAGTAGTGTCGCTGCACCCGGTGGCATAACTCATGTGCATAAGTATTTGCAAAACCGGGGCCTCAGATTGTAAACTCACTGAAGCAGAAACCAGATCTTATCTGCCTGTAAAGCACCTGGCAGTGCACCTATCTTTGCCACTATATAAATTAATTATCATAAGCATCTGAATTTTGTCAGCTCCAGCACTCTCCTCCAAGCTCAAACACTGAATTTCTTGCCACAGGAGTGTTGGTGCACAGTAGATGATAGTAATATGGGCATGAATATTCAACTATTGTGGCATTTAATGTGGAGTTATTTAAAAAATTTCAATACAAGATGAACATGTGTAAGGCATCTGAAAAGCTTCTAAGGTCCGAGGTCTGGGTGGGGTGAGGGAAAACTTTAAAGGTAAAAAATACACTGAATTGAAATCTTGAAATGCTTCGACCTTTAAACGGAACCTTCCTCCCCTCCTGAGGTTTAAGATAAGTTCAGCAAACAAAATTTCACCCTAGGCTTGACACATAATCTCCTAAATTACTAAAGAAATAAATAAACACTTTTTCCTTTAAAAAAATCAACATAATTTCAAAAGAAAGACAGATACCAATTTTTGTAACTGTTGGTAATAGTTTGTACATACAAGCTTACCTACAATGTAAAGTCTTCAGATTTTAACAGGAAATACATACTTAGAAAGAAACTGTTGTGAAATAGCACCTTGAAGATAAGGAACTCTGGACAAGATGACTTTTGGTCATCTGAAGAAAAGAATAGTCATCTTCCTTAATCATTTCAGACTGATTGCTTCAGTTTGGTAATCTCACATTTCAATAGGTTTTTACTGCTGAACCTACAGAAACAGGGAGGGGGACAGGACTGGAAGTGCCAGTCAGTTCACTCAACCCTTCCCAAAAAACCCCAAACAAACCAAAAACACCCTACACAAACCAATTTCAGTCATGAACTAATAAGTCAAAATGAAAAAAAACCAAACCAAACCAAACCAAACCAAACAAAACAAAACAAAAAAAAAAAACCCAAAAAAAAACCAACGAAAAAAACCAAAGTCAATCCAGTGCTATGCAGTTCTTTTTCTCCCTGGAAAAAAATATTGAAGGGAGCGTTTTGGTGTTTGATGGTTTCCTGTTAAGTAAATCTTATTCAAGACAGCAGCTGGCTTTGATGCATTTATGGGTATTCACTGCCACTCTTTCTTCTCTGCTTTCTCTTCGACTTTCTAGTCTTTGCTCGTGGACTATTTAGATAGCTCCTTCAACAGGCACAGAGTACTCCAGCCAACAGTGAAAGCTACTGCACGTTCATCAAAGCAAAACTAAACTGAAATTAAGAAAAGCAAACAAAACCGATCAAAAATTTGAAAGGATTAAGCTCTTCACTCATTTGTCTAGGTAAGAGAGAAATCCTATCTTATGAACCCTGTGCCAGCAAAGACATTATAACTGTAATCACAAAGACTCTGATTAACTTACATATTCCACAAAAAATATTGTCTCATTAAAATGAAAAAAGAAAGTGCATTATTTTTTATTCCAGTCTGAGACCTGCTTGGACATGTACAGACACAACAACTCTTTACTTGCTACCTTATGACATTGCTATTTAAAAGCTGTTTTTTCTTTTATTGTCCCCAAAATCACAAAAAGCTCCACAGGTCAGTTTCTGGTAGCACACTTTTCCTTGAATTCTTAGCTGAGTGCATTAAAAAAAAAAAAAAAAACTTGAAGAAATTTTAGCATTTTTACAGGATGCCCAAGTCCTACCACGTAGAGCAGTACTTTAAGTCAAAGAAAGAATAGTGTTTTTCATGTCGATGACAAAAAGGGAAAGAATGCCAAATTAAATCTGTCAAAAAAGAATTACAGAAATAATCGTATGATTAAAGTACAAACAATGACAATGAAATCAAATCTATTCTAAGTGTTTACTCTTTCCCTGCTTGTGTTGTGTAATAGAAAACTGAATACACTCAGGATACCTCAGCCCAGAGAGAAGAGTCTCTCCTCACACAACATCCACCACTTTGCATCTAATACCTATGTACATTTGAAAAAAAAGAGAAAAGGATTAAACTCCCAAGAGTGACAAAAAGCACAGCTGATAACTTGACTACAAAAGCACTTCCTTAAATTGTGCATCATCTTGAGGGCTTCATCCACCTCAAGGAGCCATCCTTGGTGGCAGCTACTTACACAGCTCTTTCTTCCCGTGGAAACCACTAAGCGGAAACCTCACCTTGGATATAGGTCAGGACATCAAGTGTGGTCGGCTGGTCAGTGCCTAGGGCAGGTGTGAACAAGGGCCAGCTGGTCGCTTTCACACTGAGACCTGCGCCAACACTTCAGAGTCTTTATGAAGTGAGAAAGTAGAGCAGAAGCTCAGAGAGTACATCTTTTAAGCAGGATATTTAGGAGCCTCTGCAATCCTTTTACCAGACACACAAATGCAACCTCGGCTGCTTGCGGTTTTTTTTTTCCCCTCCATTCTAAAAATACTAACCCTTCTTCTGAACTAGTTGGAAGGGACTTGTGAAGGGGTGGAGTAAGGGAAATCAGTGCACAAGTCACCTTTCAGCCACCTATGACATCAGCCTGCTGCCCTGATTCCTTCATTAATACCTTTGAGCTGAAAACAATGGGCCTGCCATTAAGCACCACACAGTTCGAGATAAGAAAGCCCTAAGCAGATAATAATCGGTGCATTTAGCTGGATTTCAAACATTCAGCTGCTTAATCATTTCTTCCTCACTGCATGCTACCCAAACACACGGGGAATGCTTTGGATGCCTTGGGCTAAGGAAGAAGGGGCTGGGGTGTGGGGAAGAGGAGGGAGAGAACAGAGCCACAGGATGGGGGTTGGGGGGAGAGGGGGATTTCATTGGCAATCCTCTCCCTGGGAAATGAAAACATTTCTTAATTGCCATTAGGGAAATAGGTTAAATACAGGCTTGGTAAGCTGCTAAGGGCTGGCTAACAGATTAGAGGGGATGGCTGTTGAAGTATTCTCATTTCCATTATATGACAGAGCAGGGAATTTTTATTTTCTTAATAGTCTTCAGGGACTGTTCTTGTCAGGCACTGGGTGTGAGACTGCTAGTTAGATTTTAACTAGTCACCTTCCAGCTGATGAAATGAGGCCCAGTTCTCTGGCCCTGAAGTGACTGCTTTCCTGTCTCATCCAAGGAAACAGAAACTGCAGGACATGCTGACGGGGAAGGTACTGTAACACCTGCTGGCTTTGCTCACACAAAATAACAGTGAGTAATCATAGAATCAGAGAAACTAAAGGCATGATGCAGCATCCCTGTCACACGGGAGGAGGGGAAAAAAACACCTCAGGATCCCCAAACACTGAACAGACTCATGAGCTGAGCTTGGGTTTACCAGCAGTCCTGAGCAACTCCTCACCTCAGAAACCTTGGGAAAGAGTGTGGGCAAATTAAAAATCTCAGATGCCACTGCCTGCCTGCTAAGATCCTTGAAGCCTTGTCCTTCTCCACATTCTCCCAAGGCACCTCCTTCAGGTGGGTGCTCTTCCTCCTCACTTGTAAGTTCCTCAAAAGCCCCATCTCTAGCTTATAAAGGGGATGATAAAGTTTTTAGTAAACTGATCGTGAGCAAACAGAAATCAAGTTTTCTTGTAAATGGACACAGCCTTTATTCATCCACAGAACTAAAAAGCAGCTACAGGCAGTACACACAACAAAGCTGAGACACCATCCTGTAATCCTGCGTCATGCAAAACTCCCTGAGGCATGAGTGGGAGTTTTATCTGAGTAAGGTCTGAGTTTTTTAAGGAAAGTCTTTGTTCTGGGGCTCCCTGAAGCCAATATAGTGAACTATTCAAACGACCATGGATTGTCAGGTAAGTCGACAGGGGGTCATTTGAAGAACAAGTTTCTGGCAGCAATGCTGGTTTAAAGCAGTTGCTGCCACCTCTCTCTTTCTACCTGCTGACGTATTTACCTTCCCCCACCCCAGTCTTCTCCAGTGATAAAGACACCAGGATTTGTTCAACTGTGAGCAAAATGGACTAAGGAACTACTCTGGCTGTAAACGACCCTGTCTGGGAACTCTTCCCCAAGTTTTAATTTAGGCTTATAAACTATTTTGAGCCAGGGAATACTGTGGCTGTCATTTAATAAACAAGGAGCAGGGACACACAGGCTACAGACACGGCTGCAACCATTCCATGGCACTTCAGACTACTCACCCAGGAGGGCCCATGTCACATGTACCAGCATCAAACTCTTTCACAGCAATGTCATGTAAGTCACCTACAGCAATGGCAACGACACCTAGTCTAGCTTTAACACCCCAACTGTGTCCAGGTATCATCCAAAAGAATGCTGGATGAGTCAGGCCACAGCTGCTGGCAACCCTCCCCACCAGTGCAGTGTAGATATCCAACACCCCAGGCTCCTGTGCCCAGCAGACCAGCATCACTAGCCCAGCAGCTCAGAGACTGATTGTTAAAGGTGTTTTGTCTCCTCAGGGAAAAAGAACAGCCTGGAGTGATCTTCACCATCTTTTGACATACCCACTGTGTATCCTTCTGCATCATCAGACATCTATCTCAACACGCTTCAAAAGCCTGGTGCTAACTGTCAGTTCCATCTGACCAAATGTAAACTTCTCTGTTGCTGATGTCTGAAAGAGATTGATAAATGTGTTGTAAATGCTGGCTGTAAAGGAAGCTCTGAGAAAACTGACTCAAACTCTGGCATGTGAAGATGGGTGAAAAATATGCCACCCCCGCTTCCTGCCCATGCTGGAGGCAAACACCAGCCATGAAATTTAGTTTGGATGTTCTCTCTTCCAGGTAAATGTGCCTGCACAAGATGAGACCCAAAGCATGCTTACCTGGGTGTACAGACTGTGCAACAGCAGCCACTTTGCTAGCAAATGGTGTTGAAGGGCATTTGCTCAGCTATGCTGCTACCACAGATTCAGCCAGCACTGGCAGAAAGCTCATCCATTTACACAGCACTAGCCTGTGTTTCACTTGGCTGGCAACTCCAAGGACCTCATTTGCATGGAGTGTATTTCCCAGGAACACACTGGATCTTGATCTGATGTCAATCAGAAATGGAAAAGCATCTCACTTGGTTCTGCTTCCCTTTATCAGCTCTCATTCAAAACTGTTTGACTGTTTCCCATACATAGAAATTATCTATGAATGAAAATTAAACTACCCTGAGCTGGGGAGTCTTCCCAGATGATCAAAGAATTGATTACATACACCAGGACAACTAGGGAACCAAGGTTATAGTGCGCTTGTTCTAAAGAGCCTGGGACAGATCCTTCACATCTGCCAATCATTTCAGGCCAGAAGTTTTCAATGCATAGTTTTCCTGTGACCACCTATTTAGTCACAGCCAATCTGAACCAGCCACAGCAGTGCACGAAAGACAATGAAGTAAGGAAAATACAACTTTGTGTAGTGGCTGCACACAATATCCTTAGCAACTGAAGGCAGCTGCTCTGGCTGGGTGTAAGAAACATGGTTTAGGTCCATGGAAATCAGTGGCAAATTATGCCTTTTGTATGAAATTCTATAATAACACTGAAATATCTTTCTTTAAGAAAATTTATTAACATAGGGTTCAGGTTCATTTATGCCATAGCGTTGGGTTTTTTTGTTTGTTTGTTTGTTTGGGTTTTTGGTTGTTGGTTTTTTTTGGTTGATAGAGAACAGGAGAACAGTGGGGAAGTAAAAGAAGAGTTTACTGTTATCCCAGAGTTTCTGACAAGACTTCTTTTTTCAGCATAGGTACAGTTCAAGACTGTTCACCTTTTATTTACACTTGGACATGCAAGTGTTAGCCTTTCCAAACACGACCACGCTATGGTGCAACCCTTCTTGGCAAAGAGCACACATTTATTCATGTCCAAGACCATCCGAGTGCCTCTGAAAGGCACTGCAGGCTAAGGCAGCACAAACCTGCTTCCCAATGAAGAAAAAAGATGCTGTCTTAAATGCCATAGAAAGTCAGTTAATGTGTTTTTTTCTGTCTTTAGGGAAAGGAGAGGTACTGTTCTGAAGTACCAGTACAGTGGTAAATAGTGGATACACTGTGCTGAACATAAAGTACTTTCCTTTACAACCCAAGTAGCATACAGGTAATTTGTCTCTTTCTGCAAGTTATGACAAGTTCAATGACTGAACGCTACCTTTGGTTTAAGGCACTCGAATTCACATTCCATAAACCCTCTAGCATGCACATTCCTGTAATATAACAAATTCCTTTTCCCTACCTATTGCACAGGCATTTATACTACATGTAAATATAGAAATAAAGTGTCTATATTAATGAATAGTCTCCAAAATAGTATCATAACATCAGGGGGTTATCCTTCATAAAATTAATACGATCAGTGGAAGAGGAAGCTTTGTGGTAGGCATGGAAGCTGTTGCTGCAAACAGGGCTCCTGATTCCTAAATATAAATAACTCCAGATAATTTTTTTCCCTAAGTTATTACATACAATTTTCTCCATCTCATGCATCTATAGAGAACATCTCTATTACAGTATCATATTCTACAAGAAGGAAAATTACCCTCATCAGCAATTCTGGAATCCACCACATTATTAATTGCATCTCAAACCACATTTGGCAAACTAAAAACTTTGAGTAATCCTGGACAAGTAGTTGGACAGAGGTCTACTTATAATTACATAAAAATGTTGTGCTGGGAAATAAGTTGCTTGTGAATTAACTATTAAGAATAGACTATTTTTCTTCAGAATGTTACTTGCATCCAGTCCTTTACACCAAAGGAAAATGAGGAACAAATGGACTATATGCCACAATGGATGAAAATCATCTCAGCTACAGCAAAGCCACTCCACTGCAGCCCAGTACAGACACAACAGCAAGAAACTAGATTAAATCAAAGAGAAATAAATTTTAAATACTAAATTTCATTTTAAACAAATAATAAAGTGAACAGTCTGACACAGGGGGTTGTCTATGTTACTTAATGCCTTTAAAACAAGATTAAATGGCTTCCTAAATATAAGCACATTCATTTAGGGTATGACAACTGTGCAGGAATTACTGGGTGAATTTCTATTACTGATAGAATAGAAGAGAAATATCTTCTCTGCTGAAGATAAAACTATGTGACTGTAACAAATTTAGGCTTTAAATTCTCTAAGTATGGAGAATGCAACCCACCACTACTCATGATGTGACAAAAAAACTCCCTCAACTATTAATTAGGAAAGGAAAATTAGCTTTAAAGAGTTTTTCATTATTCAAGTACAATAGTACAATTTTTTCCTGCTGTCACTCTCCTACCTCCCCTTTTATTGAAAACACTAATACACAAGCTTATTTTACCAGATTAATGTGGGACTGACTTTGTGCATGAAAGGAAAACAAGCCTGAGTTCCTATAAAGCTTTCAAACTTTCATTCCACCTCCTTCCTAGTTTGCACGGAGGAGTCTATTTTACAACTTTATCCATGTAATGATCCTTGCAGCCTGCTCCTCCATGCCAGAATTTCTCTTTGAAGTTTGCTCTCCCATTAGTGTCTCAGTGTAGGTATTCAAACTGAAGGCGCAAGCACAGCACAACTCCAGAACTGTCCATGTTCCATCAAATACAGTTGTTTCATGTTGCTCGTGATTTACAGTCTTAATTAATCCTCTCAAAGAAGAAGAGAACATCTTGGTGGAGCATCCCCCTTCCACACACATACACACACACACACACAGAGCCCTCCCTCCTTTTTTTTTTTCCTTTTTTTTTTTTTTTTTTTGGTACAAACCAGCGCTCTCAGGGTTTTGTTGGACATTGTGCAGGATGGCTTTGCCAAGTAGAATGGAACACACTTAATACTTTTCCTTTATAACCTTTGCAATAAATCAGCTACCACTCCACTCACACGAGAACGGCCATTAGTGTCCTGTCCCCTCCCCCAGCACTTCCCGAATTTTAAACAAAGTAGGAATAAACTGAAGCTGAGCAGAGCCAGCGAGCCCAGTAAATCAGTTTAATGAGAACTGAATCAATCCTATGAAGTCCACTACTGAACAAATAAGGTGGACAGGAGAGGCTGAGCTTTCTGAGGAGGTACTGGGGATGGGGAAGCAGGAAAGCAGGGCTCACATACTTCATCTTCAGCGGTGACGCATGTCTGTTGTGAACACTCTGTTCTTTAAAATCACATTTGCTGCAGCTTGCTGCTGAATTCCTTGTTTAGATTTGGATGTTTCCTCTCCTGTTTGTGGTTTAGCTCCTCCATGTTTTCCCACAGAAGTGCAGTTTTCTGTTTACCCATTTTCACCACTTATCTCCTCTGAGATTCACTTTGACTCTCTGTTTATCCTCCTCAGGTCTTCCCTATTTCCACATTTACTGTAAGTGAAGACTCTAAACACACACACACACACACACACAAACACAGACATATACACACACACACACACATATATATATATACACATACACACACACACACATATATATACAGACATAAAATATTGTTCCATTACAAAGTCAGAAAGTGAATAATTATGTATTTTCAGGAATTCACAGTATTAAAAAATCCACAAGCCTTGTGTATGACCCCAGACATTCAGCATTAAAAGGGCCTTGCCAAAAGTGTAAACACCCACCCAAAAAAAAAAAAAAATTAAGAAAACAAAAAAACAAGCCAAAATCAACCAAACCAAACCAAAGCACAGTGCTTCAAATGTGTTGTTTTTTCCCCAAACCAGAGGCAGTAACTTACACAAGTGGGGCCAAGTATGGATTTTCTCAGTCAAAGGGTACTAAGAAGCTTTTTACTTCCCATACATCAGTCCCCATCTTGGGGACTTTTTGGGTTAGGGTTAGGTTACATTCTGCCTCATGTACTCAGAAAAAGGAGCTGTTAAAATGCATTAATGAGCAAAATCAGGAATTAGTATTGCCCTTTACACAGGGCTGTGCTACTGTCCTGCTCCAGCTACAAAAACTGATGGATGAAGGAGTGCATGGCCCCACCATTCAGGTCACCTCTGTGTGTCTTCCACAGGACTGCCAAACCTCCTTCACTTGGGACTCAGTAAGACAACCTCATCCAATCTCAGATATCCCAGCCCCAGCTATAACTCTTTTCTCCTTGAAACAGTCATCCCTTTTCAAAGTTAAGGGCAGAAACATAAGTCACATTTTCTCTTCTGTCGTCTTAGTTCCTCCAGAATGAGCAAGCAGAGCCCATTTGTGAGATCCTGCTATCACAAGTCCCAAAGATTGGACTAAATTTGAAGACTTTAGAGCTTATTTGTGAATGTGGTCCTCTTTCCAGAACATTACTTCTCCAGAACATTACTTCTCCAGAACATTACGTCTTCACTGTGGGTCTAAAAGAAGAGTGCACTTTGATTCATCACTCTGAAAACTTCAAAATCATATAGCCATACTTCTAATCTCAGCAGGTCAGTCAGTGAAGACTACTAGAGCATCCAGTGCTTCTTCTCTGCCAGTGCATCAATTTCTCAGATGTACTACTGCCCATGAAAAAGTTGAGTACCTATTAAATTTCAGACTTGGCAATAGGAAAACCTATTACCACTGTCACCTCTCTACGATCTGCATGGCTTCCTGGAAAAGGCAACTAATTAACATCGCTAATTAGAGAGACAGACAGGGCCACTTTGCACCCTCTTGCCCCCTGCTTTCTCCTTTCCCAGTACAAAGGAGAGAAGGGGACACACCCAGAGCTGCCAATCTGACCAAGGAAATGGAGACCCTCTGCTGCTGCAGGCGCAGTAGAGACCATTCTGCACAGTTAAGGGTAGCAGGTGCTCCTTAGGTATTTCTGGGCACAATATTTAAGGATGTTAAGATGGTATGTATTCATACCAGCTGAGGAACAGAACGTATTTATTAGAGTAAGCTTGGAAAAACCTGCTTATTTCCATCAGCTTGTACTTCATGCAAGACCAGTGCTGTGAGCTCTTTGGAATTCAAATGTGAATCTTACAAGATAGGTTTTTCTTAAAGCTTTGTATTTGAAATAAAAGTGATTTGTGGGAATCTCAGTTGTTGTGAAAGAAAGAAGTTAGCTGTCTAGTCTTGGTGACAAAGAAAAACCTGAAACTGAAATAGATTAGCACCAAGCCCAGAACTCCAAATACTATTTTCATAACCTGTGATTTTAAGGCAACTTCATGATGTGACTTACAGTTCTTGAGAGCTAGGGTTTGATAATATTACAGGTGATAATCTAAATCCCCCATATTCTCTGAACTGATTTAAATTTTCTCTTGGCTTTTTTTGTAGGTAAAATATTTTGTCATAATACCTCAAGACATAATAAACTCCTTTCTCCAACTGCTAGACCAATGCTTTTCTCTCCACTGCATTTAGCAGTGAAGGCTGTGGTTTTCTGACAAAGCAAGTGCAATGTCTGCTGTTAACAGTAAAAAACCCAAACCCAAATGATAAAAAAATGAATGCAAAGCCAATGACACTATTAAATATGCAGTTTCAAGCTTCTGCTATGCAAAAGCACACTGAAGAACTCAAGATAGAGAATATTAGGAATATTTTTGAATTTTTTTGAGTCCCTGCTGTTTGCTGTGTCTCTTGTGTCTGATAGGTATTTTAACTACCTAGGATGACCTATGGATCCAGATAATCAAAAGAACTGAGCAGTTAAGAAAAACAAACAGAAAAGGAAATTAAAAGCAAGTCCTTGGCATGGCTAATTCACTCTTCATTCTAAATGGTTACATATATCTCTAATTTTTGTAAAAAGAGAGAAGAAAAGGTACTGCATTCAAAACAGAACATTAACAGTCATAAACTCTAGTTTCAAAGAGCTTGGAAAAGATAAGGAGATTTCACTGGAAGGTTGTTCTTTTCTTTCTACTCTTACCAAAACTTTGCAGGCATCAGGATAACATGAATCCAAAAATTATTTATTGTAACAGACCATTGTTCTGCTCATAGCCACCAGTGGGTCAGTCAGATCCAAAGCCCTCTGTAATGAGAGTCTCTCTGTTGATTTCATGGCTTTGGAACCAGACCAATGTTTGTGCATTTCTTTCAAGGAACTTTTTTTTCCAAATAAGCTGGGATTCTTTTGGAATTATTCCAAGGGCTACGTGACACTTTTGAGAGTTTATATTCATCCAAGTGACTTTGAGGAGCCAGTTCTCTTATTTTACATGGAAAAAACTTGGCAGAGGATGGGAGGGAATGAAAAGCACTGTATGAATCCATCTAGGCATTTCTAGACTCTTCTTTGGAAGGTGTCCCTCAGATTTCATGTCACAGGCAAGGCAGACAGCAGCACACCTTCCCTTCCCTTCCCTTCCCTTCCCTTCCCTTCCCTTCCCTTCCCTTCCCTTCCCTTCCCTTCCCTTCCCTTCCCTTCCCTTCCCTTCCCTTCCCTTCCCTTCCCTTCCCTTCCCTTCCCTTCCCTTCCCTTCCCTTCCCTTCCCTTCCCTTCCCTTCCCTTCCCTTCCCTTCCCTTCCCTTCCCTTCCCTTCCCTACAAAGCAATCTGGTAACTGCTCTAAAACATGAAGAAACAAAAATTAAACACATGTTCTCCCAGTCATGGGGTGTAATTAGAGATATGGCTGAAGAACAGAAGTCCCACTCACTGGCTGCAAACACAATTTTTTTAGTGCTCAGAAACCCTTGTGATATGTTTAAAATAAATACCCAGCTACAAAAATACTGTTAATATTAGAATTATGAGAAAAAATTCTTGGTAAACCTCTGGGATCTACCAAATAACACCAGTGTCAGAGGGCTTACAGATATATAATTAACACAGCTTGAAACATTCAGTACAAATGTTGAGCAGCCTGAAAATTTTAGTTTTACAGCAGTACTCCTGCACAGATGGAGTAATACCATGATTTGTTACAGCAGCAGCCTGATAGAATAGCAATGAAGACACGACAACATCTTTGTTAATTAAAGCACTAACTTCTGCACTCTGTTTTTCCTTCTGTGGACACAGAAAGGAATTCAGGCCCTTCAGTGCTGGAAGAGTATTCAGGTGGTCTTTATGCCCAATATCCTCAGGCAGTTATGTATTTAACATCCATTGAAATCAAACTGTTTTGCTAATATGTGAGGGACTATATTTTGATTCTTTAGCAGCTTTTTATAGTATTCAATTAACAAACTTTCTGCCAAAAAGCCAGGCCAAAAGGTCCCACTGCATATGCAGCTAGCTAGACTTACCACATTTACATTAGCTACTCCAAGCAGAAATTAGTGTGTTCATAAAAATCTAAAAGTGTCTCGATTCAGCAAAAGCTGTTGCATGGACCTGCTCTTATTCACTCTGTGACTTTGACTGCCTCTTGCAAGCACTACTGTGAATACTCAAAAGCACTTTTTCAAATGAAAGAAAATCAGAGCATCTAGTGTCGGCAAGCCTTGTAAAGTCCATACATGTTTACACTTGGCATCAGATTACACACATTTGACTTCTTGATTTACTGAGCACACTTGTGTTTTCCCTTCTTTTGTCAGAAATAAAATACAGCTATTCTTAAGAGAAGTCTTTGTTTTTAGAAAGACCTAATTTGTACTGTATGTTAGGAGAGTTCACTTTTCGCCCCACCCAGAGAGAAGCCTGATCCAAATACCAGGGGGAAAAAAGAAAAACTCAGAAGAGGTTAATTTGGGTAACGGCAATGTCTGCTTGCAAGATGTAAAAAAAGAGAAAGACAGAGAAAGAAAACAGACAATGAAGTCCTTGGACAGGTTTGGGGGGTTTTTTTGCTGCATCACAAAAGCAATTCTGCTGAAATCTTACTCGGAACATTGCCTGAGTAAAAAAGAGAAACACAGTTCTTAAATTATTTTGTACTTTCCACGTAGAGGAACAGTCAGAACTGAATGGGGTTTTACGCCTTCTTAGTAGCCAGCTTATAAACAGTGCAGCTACCAGTCTTTCCATAGGAAAAACAGTGTTCTGTGGATGATGATAACATGACTAACTGCCTGAGCTTCAGAGGCATAGAAGGCCTTCTGCCTAAATAAGGTGTGGTGGCAGGCCATCTATTAGCTAACAGACGACTGGCAATCAATAAACATTGGATGAGAGTCAGGAATCAGAGGAAAATCTTACACAAGTGACAAATTTGCACAAGTTTACTTTTCTATCTCTTATTTCTGTGATTCTCCAAGAAGAATATTCCATTAAATCAGATGAAAGAGAAGGGGTTTTATTTGAACAATGTGTGTTAACAAGCCATCAAGTGGAGCACTGGTACATAAGAGTTTGAGAATCAAACTCATAAAGATAGCAGCAGCCACAACAAGGGGAATAACTAGGTGAGACCTGAAATTTTCAACATATTTTTATGGATATTTACATGCAGGAAAAGGAAGCTTATCCAAATATAGAAATCAGGTCAATTCAAAACAGTTGTGTGATTTCCAAGCTAATTCAGGAACTGCCCTATCATTAATCATTATGCAAAAGAAAAGCAAGATAAATCAAACACCATTTTTCCTGCTAATAATTTGAGAAAAAAACATAATCCAACCCATTTTTTTTCCAAATGTAACAAAGCAGAACTGCCTCAGAACATGGCTTGATGCCCTCTGCACAGAGCCAACCTAAAATCAGCCCAAAATAAACCATTTATGAGCAAGTCAACAAACAAAACACTCGGTTATGAATCCTACTATCTCTCTAAATTGCCTGACAAATGCGTACCCTTTGCTTTGCTGCCATGGGGAATCTACTGAGGGTTTGCAGTACTGGAGCCTTACTTATATCTCCCATCACCTAAACACAATATATTCATCTAGATGGGAAAAAAAAAAAAAAAGAAGAAGAAAATAATGCTTTATATGTGCAATTGAACCTATAGGTTTTCCTTTTGTCCTGAGTGTGCTAACCCCACAGCATTTCACAGATATTTCCTGCAGTACCTTTTCTAGAAATAATGATTTCCACACATAGCTTCTTTCATAAATCTATCATAGTTCAGTATCAAATTAAAAGTGACAGAGAAATGTGTATCTTCTTATTTTTATTACCTTAATGTTGGAGGCTGTTGTTCAGAGCTACTGTGAGTGCACCAAACAAATTCAGGCCCATATAATATCTTCCTGATACTGTTGCAATTGATAAGCTATAAATGAAATTTGTGTGATTTTTGTATGTGCTGTGAAATTGCTGATGGCTTAAAAAATTTACATTAATTAATGATCTTAAAATTCATGACCTCAAAATTTCATGAGTGAAAATAAAATCCATTATCTCAATACATGGCCAAGTTGTTCTTTTCCCAATTTCAATTTTGCCATTTTTTCAGAGTCAGAACATAAGACCAAATTTTTAAGAGAGGATGCAGACACAACCTGAATACATCACTCACATAAAAGAAAATATTGATATTTTATTTTCAGCTGAGATGTAAAATATCCTCCTGGGAACTGCTATTAAGCTGATTTGGGACCCCTACATTCAATTAGAAGAGTTATTATTTAGACTTAAAGGCTACCACAGTAAATAATTGTCTTACCCCTTCTCAGGAATTCTCTTTGGTCTGTTTGAAATCCGGGCTTGGGCAGTCACCCCTACACTGGGGAAAACTGCAGCTTTGTTATTCATCACTTTTTCCTCATCTAGGAGATGCTAGACCAGTAGTAAAGCATGACATGCAAACAGCTTGTAGAAACAGGGAAACCACATTTTAAATTATATATATTAGAGTTCATTTAATGAGTTTCAAGAAATTTTCCTATCTGTTTTATTGGATTTTGGAAAATAAAATGTGTGATGTACTGATGAAATACAAAATAGGAAGGTAACTGCAGTTGCTTGTTTATATGAAGAACAAGTGTGTTTCTCTTTAGATTAGCAAAGACAAATAAATTGATTGTATAAGATTTTTTTTTTTATTGCTGATGTGCAATCATTTTAGCAACTGAGCTGTGTGCTTGAATTTTGAGATGCTGCTTGTCTGCTTTAATAATCACATTAAATATAGTTTTAATCTGAATTCTCTGGAACACAGAGATCTTACAACAGTAGAAGAGCGCACATGCTAATGAGCCTTCCTCACCAGGAGTTTTGATGGGACGCATGGAGGAGTGCTCACAGAGCCTGTGACCAAAAAATCCCATACTACTTTAAAGTTTTATTTAAACATTTTCAAACTGAGATGCACTAACTGCACTTCTGAAGGGACGTCCTGAAAATGTGGATTCAACTGCTCAGAAGCCAGAGCTGCCATGGTACACATTCCTGTGGTGGCTACTGCTCTGCCAACCCCGGGCATCATTCCTCAATCACTAATCTAGCACTGTCTGAGAAAGTTTGCAATTTGATCACACCTTGGAAAGAGGAAGCTGTGTTAAGTCCATGCACATCAGCTAAGGCTCAGTCACTCTCTCCACCCTGCAGAAAACAACTCATGAGAAGCCCACTGATAGCTATTTTGCACTTCCACCACTTGTGATACAGGAGCGCTGCATGAGCTGAGGACCTGTGAAGCTTTTTTTTTTTTTTTTTTTGCCCACTCATATTTTGTCCCTTTTAATAATAATTTACCAATGCCTGTTGGCATATTTTTAAACCAAACAGAAGGGGTATTTTCAGTTTCTTCATCATTAGGGTGCAAAGATGAAATGCCTACATATGGGAGCCTCCCCAAAAGCTTGTATGAGTCAGGTGCAGGAAGAAATAGTCTGTGTCTAAGCACTACAAGGGTCTGCAGGAGACACCATATAAAGTGTGCTACATGTCTTGAGATCGTTCACCGATGGTTTCTAGCTAAAACCTATAACCTTTAAAGTATTATTTCTATGCTAGGCAGGATGGAAATAGAGTAGCTAGTATGTAAGACCTGAAACCAGAGAGCTTTGCAAGGTGTTTGTGGTTCAGATACTAAATTACAATTTGATTAACCTACCTAGCAAAATTCAGATGACAGATATAACTTTGGTGAAATTATTTTCTGAAAACAAAAATTTCTGCAGACTACTTAAGGATATTAAATACTGTTACAGTGATTTAATGAGTGTTTGGTTTCACTGTGACATTGGAAAATCAAGTAAGAGTTTCAGTTCGAGCTTGAGTAAATTCTGATCAAAGGCTCTCAGTATTTTCAGTTTTATTTTAAGGAAGTTTATAATTTTTATATTGCTGAATTTTATTTAAGTTAGTAATGTAAAGTACCTCCATTGTACAAAGTCTTCATAATTTTCTTTGCCTAACAGAGTGACACACTTCACACATCAGCCTTTCAGACTGCACCTCTACAGATAAAAATATTTCAGTCTCTGTATCTCCCTCCAACCCATCTGCTAAGCACTGGCCATGGGGCCAGTTTGTTTTGCCCTAGCATTTGACTCTTTTGATGAGATGGTGCCTGCAAGGCCTCCACCTTCCAATGACTCCCCTGCTAATGTACAGTGCACACCTGTGACAGTAGTTTCTGGAGGACACTTGCTTCTAGCCCATCACAGCCAAGGAAGGCCCTTTGTGACCTGTTTCACACTGCTGTGTGACAAGGACTGCATAGCTTCACTGAGACTTTTGGTAGGCTTCATCTCATCTGGAACCTCCAAGATCCAATACAAAGTAAAGTAACTGAGGCAAGAGGAATACACTAATTAGTAAAACAAATTTCAGGAAAATTTTGTGGCAGTTGAGAAAGCCTTAGAGGAAAAAAAGAAAAAGAAGAAAGAAGAAATAACTTCTAGATAAAATTAACAATTGTACCAAATACCTCCATCATGGCAGTCAGGTGACAATGAGAAACAGGAAATCTCACACTTGCATAAGTGAGAAAGGCTGGAAACCTTCAACAGTCTAACTATAATTTCCAGTATTTTGTATTGCTTGCTCTGTGGAGCCAAAAAAAGACAAGACACCCTGTATAAACATGAAGCAGTATTACAGGAAACATGCATTTTTCCTAATTTCAGGGAGTTGCTTGCCACATTTGTTTACAGAATCACTCATTCTGTTTACAGGGACATTAACTGCATAAGTATCATTTTTCCTCTCTGTAATTTTTATACACTGTGCAATCATTCTGAAAGTAAGTCAGTGGACCCTCTTTTATGCAGTTCAAGCCTAACATTGCAACATAGTCATTACGGTGCTTCCTACATGCATTAGTTTTTGAAAGAGCTGACCCCAAAATAAAACGATGCAAATCACATTAGCACTCAAGCCGAATGCCACTGTGCTGAGAGAAGCAGAAGGGAAAGGCAGAGTCTGTCCCTGGCACTGCAGCAGCAGCAGGGGCTGCTCAGCCGAGCTGCAAAGTCCTCTGCTGGGGCTGGGCAGGAGGAAGCAAGCAGCTTGGAAAGGAGGACAGGGGGGGACCAGGGGATCTGGCATAATCACAGAGGAGAAATGAAAAGCAAATAGCAGAACAAGAGAAAATGCATGCTGAAACTTGAAGGAAACCAAAGTGAAAGAAACAGGTGTGGACAAGTAGATAAGTGATGAGAGGAAAAAACAATCAGTCAGTCATGATTCTTATTTTCAAAAATAAAAGAGTAGATGAGAAGGGAGGAGCGAGCCCACCCTTTAGAGAGAGCACAGGAAAAGGAAAGGTGAGAAGGAAGGTCAGCATGAAAAATGGAAAAGTAAAGTGGGAAAAGAGAGAAAAATCTCAAGAAAAATGAGAAAATCGTGATGCTTATCCCTCCCTCCTCCCCCCACCCCCCCCCCAAAAAAAAAAAAAAAGCTTCTCCTTGTCTTGTTTTTCTCTTGGCAGAAAAAAAAAAGTACACTGACAGAAAGCAAAAGGATGATTACATTCTCACAGTAAGGAGATAAAGGACAGGAGCAAATTGGATATGAGCTGTATTCATCAGAGGATACGTAAGAGAGTAGCTGAATTCAGGAACACTGCAATGCAAAAGGAACATTTCTTCAAGAAGGAAAAATGTCTGTCCAGCAGAATTCCTAAAATATTACTGCAATCCCACAGCTTTGTCCAAAAACCCAGTAAATAAAACTTTTGTCTGAAACTTTTCCCACCATTCCAAGACAGTTGGTATTTAATCTAAATAACCTCCTGCTGAGTGTTGATCAGAGGCTGTAGCTCTGCAATTCACCCTCATCACAGCTCAGTCTAAATAGAGCTTTAATAAATAGTCAGCTCAAATTCACTCAAATTCCAACTTGCTTAGAGTATGATCTCTATTTCTGAACTCATGATGGCTGAACCAAAATCTGGAACTTTGCGATGTTTGTGGAATGCAGAATTTTTGTGTTGGGTCTCCAGCTGTTGTGAAGTCACTGCTGTTTGGTGTATCAGCAATTTTGACTGGAAAAAATAGAATGTGTTTTCAAATATGTGGTGAAGTCTGCAGCTATGGCCAGACTAGAGTATAAGAAATGCCTTGATGATAAATAGGCCACCAGCACTGCATCTCAGGTAGAGGCTGAAAAGGGAGACCAGAACTCTATTTGGCTCAGCCCAGGTTGTTCCCACCTCACTCCAAATGCTGCTTTTGCAACTGGTTTGCTTCTGCTCATTATTCATTTTAATGGCATAGGCACCTCACTGCCTGTCCCATGCTCACCTTGAATCCCACTGAGCCACACCTCATCACAGCAAATCCTCCCTGAGCAATGATGGATTTATTGACATGCACAGGGGTTCAAAGATGAGAAAATTAGATTTGTTCAAATCCAAACTTCACATGAGCCCAAAAAGCTGCAGGCATGACTTCTAATGACATAGACATTTTTAAGCTCCATAGAGACCCCCTGCCCCCCTGATATTTTTACCTTGAAGAAAAAAACCAGAAAGTGCCTGTTTGCAAGCAGATGAGGACTCCCCAGCCCTCACTTAAAGGCAAAGCACTTGCTGCTGCAAGAGAGCTGTGACTGCAGTTGCTCATTCAGCCAGACACCTCTTCCAAAATAGCCCCTTCCCACCTGCCAGGTCCAATCAGCAGCCCAGAGGAGGGCTTTTATAGAGGCCAGCTATCATTTCCTCCTGCTTTAGATCCAGTGACCCAATGCTAACACCATTCCCCACTCCCAGCATTACTGCACTGACTGACAGGGTCAGTCCTTGCTAGATGTCACTAAATCAACATCCCTGCAGGGTCTCTTTCCAAAGGGAGAATAGGCTGTCCCGGGTGACCTTCAGAGTTCACAAGTGACGGACGCAGAAGCCCCACACCATCCATCACTCCGGCAGGAAGGGACATTTGCAGAGGATCAGAATGGCACGGGACTGCCATGAACTTCCTGCACCCTGCTTCCCCTGCATACCGAGCCCCTCTGCTTCCAGTGGTTCATTTATCAGGAGAAGGGAAGAGAAGGTGAAGTCAATGAAGCTGCACTGAGCGCGGCAGAGGTCAGGCCCAGGAGGGAACCCAAAGTGCCCGCACACACATACACAAGAGACACACAGAGAGGGCAAGTATGTTCTCTATTAGCTGCCTGCTATAAATATTACAGGTCAAATATTTTGTTTTGAAAGTAGCCAAATCCCAAGGACTGCTTCCACCCATCAATCTAAAAGGAGGGGAAAGAAATGTCAATGCTTTCTTCATCTGAAAATTAGCTCAAAACAAACAAGGTCATGGCTGTTTCATGGCTAACGGTGATGAGAGACTTCTATCAGCTCCTCTTCTGTTCCTGACCTAGGTAAGAGAAAAGCCAGATTTCTGATGCATGGAGGAGAAATTCCCAGGACAATACCTAGAGAGGCAGTCCTTCATGTGAACTGTGATCTGGAGTGCCTAATACAGCAGGTCTCAAACTGACCAAACTGATTTTCAGCATGAACAAGTGATGCAGCTAATGCCTTACCACATAAAGATATTAAACCATAAAACTAAAAGTAATGGATTACATGGTAGATTAATTTGCCAGGAGATACGACCCTGCTTTAACACCTTCTTTACAATTAATAATGGCCTTAATGGCCTTATTTAAGTACAAACAAAGTCCTTCACTATACACTACCTGTTGCTGAGGAATATCTGTGAAAACCCAGATGCTTGGCCGGCAAGTAACACCTGAGACCTGATAAACAGCCCTGTTTTCCTTAACAGAGACCTTATCAGGGATAGGTGGAGTCTGGGGGACACAAATAAAGAAAGTGCTTTCTGAAACCCTTCTGCCTTGCTGTTTCAGTATCTGTAACAGCTCACAGCTGCAGGCAGGCAGTCCCTGGGAGCACACCTGCTGCCCAGATGCCAGAGCAAGAACCACACTGGTTGCCTTTCCCACTGGCATCTTTTTCCTCCATTTGCTGAGCAAATGACAGGGGGAGGGCTGTGTTCCTCTGCTCACAGCCACGCAGAGGGATGGAGTCTGGGCAACATTGCAAGTCAGCAGCTCTGACTCACACAGCCCTGTTTGAATGCTCTCCTGAGAGAGTGGAATTTTTACTCCTTAACGCTGGGAGCTCAAGCATTGCACTGAGATTTGTAAGGTAGTGTGTAACCATCACATCAAAACCCAAAGTAACTCATTCCCCTCCAAATACACTATCACCAGCTTCACAAAGACAGCTTTTTTTATTCTGGCAGCTGCACTTACATATGGCAGCTCCTCATAGTGTATTTTTTATGGCCTGGTAAATACTCTGCATATGTTTTGAAAAATATGAGAAGGTTAATAAAAGGTGATAGCATTCCAGCCCAGGAGCAGAGTGCCCTACCTGGCACTCTAGCTCTGTCCCATGAGTCCATGGAATGGGAGGAGGGGTCTCCAGGCACAGCTCACCCATGGCTCCTCACTCTTGTACTCCCCACACCAAAAACGTAACAGGCACCTTGGTGCTCTGTCTTCTTCCTCAAGTCCAGATATATTCATTTCCACCAACCACAGCCATGCAAGTAGTTACACTACATAGCCAGTCACTAACAAGTTTTATACGCCAGTGAAGGCAGAGTTGGGAATATCAGCGTTTTCTGGGATGGAGAGGTAGGAAGTGGGACAGCAGAAGTAGCTGTCACCACCAGTTCACCTGTGCCATGCATGACTAACTAGGCAGTTGAAATGCCATTACAACCTCACTGGAAGCCCAGGCTTTGAAAGTGCTTTTCCAGTACAAACTTTATGCCTCATTTTGCTCTGCTCTGGCTTCTGGTGCAGTGAGGACCAGGGAAGACAAAGTTCTCAGAGCCACCCTTCTGTCCCTGCACCTCAAGTCTGCACTGAGAAAACATGCCAGTCACCACAAGAGTGACTATGTGATAATGTGTGGGACTCCTTTACCTTTCAAAAATCAAGTGGAGCATGTCCTTAACTAACTGCAAAATCCCCCTTTCTGCCATCTTCATGAATGGCCTGAATTCTGGAGGAAGTGAACACCCTAATCATATATATCCCTGAAACTCTAATATGTGCAGTACCCATACAGGAGCTGAGGACTTCTCATCAAACCAGCCAACAGCATTTCATGGCTGAAGAATGAGGACCAATGATCCATGCAACAGATTAATTACAGCAATGTGATGGGAAGGATGTTTCTTACCTAGCAGAACGCCCAACCTATTTTTTACAAAACTTAAAGGGACTTCAAAGACAGTGATAGTGTGAAAAAAGTACAGTAGAAAGGCTATAACATAAGGCTAACATGCTCCACTTAGTTATGTCATCCTTTACCATTTTCCTACCACATCCTACAATAAATACAGCATGGAAAGATTTACCATGCTTACATATCCAGGGATAGAAATCTAATTTGTCAATAATTATGACTCAAAGAGGGGCACTGTCTTGTCTTATGCTGTCAGATCAGGTGTAACAAAACAAACTCCTTTACAGTGAGAAAATGCCAGGGCAAATGAGGACTGTGAAGGAGAAAGGCATGAAAGAGGGGTCCTTATGTCCTATGTAGGTCTTGCCCCAGGCACAGAAACAGGTATGAGCAGCAGTGGGGTGAAGGGCAATGCTAATATTAAGAAGGGGTACATATTCAGCAAAGTATAAATTCTGTAGGTATGGAAACTGCTATGTGTGCTGGGAATCAGAGGGAGACACCGAGGCCACCTTGCCACCTGAGGTGCTGCTCTCTGGGCAGCAGCATTTGATGTCCATCAGTTTCTCCAGTGGGGCTATGTCTGCAACAAGCAGCTGCTATGCAATTGTTTACTGCTGTTATGGCTGCTCTGGTTTGTGCACTGGAATGGGATTATCTGGGGGGTTTAGGTGATTGGGCTGGGATGAGGACTCGCTGGCTGAGACACAAGCCAGCCAAAACAGAGATCCCCCGAGAGGTGCAGAAGGCGGGTGGGGGTGGAGAGCACAGGAAGGATAAGCCTGCACCAGCCCTTCCACCCTACAGTACAGCCTTTCATACACAGATCGAGCGCGGAGCGCAAAGGTCTTGCTACAGACAAAGCTGATACTACACTAGAGCCACATCAAAGAGCCTTTTTTCTTCATCTGTGCTTGGTAAAGAGCGTGTGACCTCTTATTTCAGATGTGGATTTCTGACATTTACCATATTTTGGTCACCTCAAGAGCGGGCTACTGTCATGGCTTTACTTGCTCAGGGTCCTTAAGATTACACAGAAGCTGAAGTGAAATCAAACACACAGGGCAGCCCAAGGGTGGCTCTATGATCACTTATGCACGACAGCAGGTTGAACTTAATGCAGTGATAAGGGTTTAGCTGTGAGTGCTTTCAGTTTCCCCATGACACAGTGTAACTCCATGGTCCCCTAGGTCTGCATAAATTCATTGATATGCAAGAAGCAACATTGTCTGAATGCTAATCTTAGACTTGTAATCACTTCACTGGGAAGGCTTCTCTTCCTGAGATGACTTTCGCTATCAATTGATGGTTTTTGCACTATCAATTCTTCCTGGATTTGCTTGGATTTTGACACTGTTGGCTTTATATTTCTTCAGAGAGATACATTTTTTACTAAATATAACCAGGCAGGAAGAGGACTGCTAGTCTGTGAATCTCTGAAGTAATAATAGAACTGTCTTATAAACTGTTAGGCACTGAATACTGCAATTCAGTACTCCAAATTTGGTGGTTATGCTGTACATACCTATTATATACAAAAGTTACACTGCATGGTCATACAACTTTCACATTTCCCTCCTGAATGAGATGAGATTCAATAAGATAACTGCTTCCCATAAAAAAATCATGCCCAGGAATTATGTATATATAAATACACAAAGCTATATCACAGTGCAAGACACATCACTCTAAAACAAACTCAAAATACTTCCCAATATAAAAAAATGTAGAAGGTATTACCTCTACCACCATAAAATGGTTTTATTTTTTCTATTTCCTGTAATCATCAATCTAAAACACAATGCAGTGAAAAAATCTAGTTTTTCTGAGAGGAGTTTTCCAAAACACACCAGCTTACCAATTTCTAAAGAATTTAGTAAGCATGCCCATGGAAAGAAAGACCTATGCACTGTTTCCAGCTTTAATGGTTCAGCAGGGTACTGAGGTATGAGAATCAGAAAGTGAGCTAAAAAGAGTAACTTTAGTGGGAAGTTTTCAGCTGAGAAATTCATGGGAAATAAGCCAAAACCTGGGTAACTAAAGAAATAAGAAACTTATTTTGGTTCTAAGAAATAGTTTTGCAAAACAGGCATGTTGTTTATTACTAATTTTAATTTGCTACTACCAGCTCTAAATGCACAGTGCAATTGCCAAGTGCAGAGCTAATAATAAGTTTACTTTTTCAAGTGACATTCTGCTACATTGCTTCCCTTTATTTTTTCCAAAACTCTGGAAAGTTTGCTTCAGTAAATTCAAGGCACACTGAGATACCAGACACTCTATTCACTCAAATCCAAGAGAGAGACATAGAAAAGGAAGTGGAAGGAAGAAGGAGAATTGTCTTAAAACCAGTTAAGGAGGCAGGAGGTGGGGGTTTTTCCGCATGTTGTAAAAATTTTGTTTTGGGATGAATGAATAATGTTAAGCAGTGTGAAAAAAAAAAAAAACTCTCAAGTGTTCCCAAAGAAAGTCTGAGTATTTTTTGAAAATATGTGTTTTATTTCAAAAGGGACGCTCTGAGATGCTACACTTTGAGAATGATTAATGAAATTAAAAGCTTAAAAAAGTTTCAGCTGAAAACTCTCCAACTCTTAACCAGAACAACAAACTGAATTCATAACCAACCAAGTTAATTGCTTTGCTTTCCACAGCAGCACGTATTGGCAATGTTATTTGTCATGAAAACCTCCTCTACACAGCTCTAGCTGAAGAGCACAGAGCTGTTTCCCTGAATCTGAGGGATGAAAGAGCTGCTGTGACTTTGGCCAGACCACAGTTTGCATCTCTGGTTGCCAAAGGCAGCTAGTACTCTGCAGAGCTCCAAATACCCCTTGTTTTTCCCCTGCACACTCTGGAGATGGGATAGGCAAGAGATAAGGGAGAGGCATGGAAATTCCCCTCCAAGCAGAGGAAGGCTGGAAGGGGGGAGGCATGCAGGGAATTTCCTTCACACAGGGTGAATTTCCTGGAAGCAGCACTGGCTGGGATCTTTGCACACAAACCATACTGACCATCTACAGCAGAACATGGTATTGGCCTCACCTGCATGAAAGGAAATTGGTAATGTCACTGCATTGATCACATCTGGCTTGTGATGCACTTCAGACACATTGTGTGTTATTAGGTTACCTCATTTTCTTGCACATTTTTCCAGTCATCTTCCCTCAGCAGCCTTAAAATATATGATTTCAAACTAGTGGCCAGGAATCCTCAATGATCATGGCTGCTTCTTCATCTGCCTTTAATACACACTGCTTGCAATATTACTTTTAAATATTACTTTTTTAAAGCTCCATTTAAATAGGACTCAACAGCTGAGGGCTGTTATCCTTCACCACCTAACTTTTTCACCTGCAATTCCTGACCAGACTAAACCACTAAACCATTAACTTTGGTCCCTTTGTGAAAGAGCATATCAAAAACATCTCCAATTTTTGTTTTCACACTTTCTTTCCCTCTTCAGGAGAAACCAGAATGCCAAGCAGCATGGTGCACCTTACAAAATCCTCAGTGTCTACTACACTTCCTCCTTTTACCTTCTAGGGGAATTGAAGGTGACTATTCTTACACCTACCACAACCATTTAAGTCATTCTTTGCTTTCTTCAGAAGTCTCCACACATACACACAAATCCCTGCCTCGCATATGTTTCAATGTACTTTGCGAAGTTCTTTTATTTCATTTTTGGGGGAAGAAATAAGGGGAAATTTGTTGCGTTTTTCCAATTCCTCATCTTCATAACTGGCAATGAGTAATTCTTAATTCCTGTATGGCTATTTTTCTCCATCATCCATTGGGGTGAAGCTGACACAGTAATTCCTAGCATACAGTTGCTAGAAAAAAAAAATCCAAATGTGTTTATTTTCATTATATGGTGCTAAAAAGATGTGCAACTGCAGCTAAGGAGCTATTGTGTACAGCATTGAATGCTTATTTTCTATTTCATCCAAGCACTAAGTAAAAGCTTAACATCAAGGGTTCGAGTCATCCTACCCATTCAACCAGTATCCCTCATGGAAGCAAAGCTGAGCATGCCAGAGGAGCTGTGCCAGTACCGAGAAGCCTGTGAGCTGAACACGTGCCTTTCCTACACTTCTATAAAAAATGCCCTTTACCATCTGACTCTCAGTACAAACGTACCTGCACTTTTAAACTCAGTTGAACAAACCATGGCAAACCCTTAAAAGTTGTACATTTCCCATCTGGGGACCGGCAGAGTTATCAGAGCTGGCTGAGGAATTGCGAGCTCACATCAGCACTCAGCGATGCAGGGGAAAAAATTGAGGGGAAAAACTCCAAAACAGCCACCCGGCAGGGATTTCCAGTATATAAAGTTGTTGCAAGAGGTGCCAAAAGAAATAATTTCGAGCCAGAGAGTTTGGGTTGATGGCTCCGCTAATTACAGGCCAGGGCTGCTCCCGCTGGGCTGCAGAAGGCCAAGGCTCGCTGTCAGGCAGACGGACAGACGGACAGACGGATTAGCCCCCGCTGCCCATTAAGGCACCGCTCCACTGTAGGCAGGGACACGGGAAGGAAACATAAGAAGGCGGCATGTGCATAACCAAACAGGCTACCTTGCTGAAAAGAAAACCCCTAAAGCCACATTCTGCTTCATTAGCACATGAAAATAAGGTAATTGAATACTTCATTCTCCCATCCAGAGCCAGAGATCCATCACTCAGGGAAATGGAGTTTTGATAAGGTGGGGTGTTTAAATGAGGCAGAAAGAGTCTTTGAGTGTGCCTTACTTTGTTTGTCTGAGAGAAATCCCACTTAAACATAAGCAAAAAAGATATAAAAATCACTTTATCTTATGCATCACTCTAACATGACAAAGCTCCTCCAAGGATGGAATTTATACTAATTTCAACATTATTCTGAAGACAGAAGGTATTACACTTGTTGCTGCCTTTATTTTTGCATCAAAACCCACTTGTCTCTCTTGTTTAGCTTTTTTTCTTTCCTCCTCTCTGTCTCACTAGATATTTTTGCTGGCTTTTAACATTTCATACATCAAGAGATGAAAACTTCAGCAACTGTCAGGACAAGGTATTTTAATCAAATTTCTCTTGTTCTTTTTTTAAGTTACACATGTAGCACATTCAGGTTTTGGTGTTTTGATTTATTCAACATTCCAGCTGATTACCAAAATATGAAAATAAATTTTATAAAATATTTATCATTACCAATTTCAGTCTCAGACAGCTCCTATTTTAGTTTTTTAGCCTTTTTTTAGGGAAAAAAGATTTTTAAAATCTCATATTTGAAAGGGAAAAACATAAGAAGAATGTTTTTCATTGTCTTTAGCAAGCTAAACAGCAACACTGGCTAATCACCTAAAGCATGAAGTGCAATGACTGGCATTTCCTCCAGAAAAAAAAATATTTACGTAAATACTGTAAATAGACCCCTTTCCTCAGCCAAAAATGCCTGCTATGGTATTAGGGTTTTTTATAAGAAAGCAGGAACTAGAGATGCAAAGACCTAGACAGACTGTGCCCTTGTTCCTTGGATTTCAGTGTTATAGTTTCCCAGTCTGCTATGCTGATATATTATCTTGAACTATAAAGAAAAATAACATGACATTACAGACCAGCTCTCAGCACTGGCAACAACAAGGATTTTGAGAACATTTAACAGACACCCCCCCCAGCCTCTCTAACAGTGATACCTAACCATGTCTCAGGCTTTTGTCTTGCTCTCTCATATGTCCAGGCATGTGATAAAGCAATTGAAAGGTTTTCTTGCTTAGAAATATGGGCAATAACCGCAGTGTTAGGAAACAGCTGCATTTTCACAATAATTAAAAGGTAACAACTAAATTGTGTTGGTGCTCAGGCTGCGCTATCATTCCCCCTTGTCCAGGCTCTCTGCTCCCATCACCACATCTTTGCTGCTGGTGGCAGAACAAGTCCACTGCTGTGAAAAGCCAGTTTGGGGAGATAACCCTGCAGAAACCTTCTTGACTTTCTGTGGTTTAGTTTGCAGGTTGGGGTCTGTACGGTGCTTGGTGTGGGATCAGCTGTGAGCCAGCTCTAGAGCAAGGGAGAGGGCAGGAACTGCAAGGAAAGAGGGACTTCAAGCTGTTGTGGACCTACACCTTCTGGAACAATGCCACTTTGGCCAAATGACTCAAGAGGGACCAAAGATACAACTGAAGGCCCGAGGCAGGGTCCAGGAGGTAAACATCTCACCACCTCTACTCATAGTCAATATAATGGTGGGAAGATTAAAGGGCTTACATCTGAAGGCAAACATTCTTCAGGCTGAAGCTTCAGGAAGCAATCTTTAAGGTAACTAGGTCCTACCACGTAGCTTTGAAATGCATACAGCAGAACTACCACCTTAAAGTTCAGTCACCACTTCACACAGCTTGGCAACCCAAAAAACCAAAGGGGTGATGCAGTGAGCACACGGTAGCACCAGCTGAAGGCACACTGCTGCTCTCCAAAGATGCAGTGGGCAAGCCAAGAGGAGCTGGGCTGAAGGTTTTACTGTGGGTGAACTTCAACAGTCCAGCCTTGAGATCAATCTGAGCAGCACTTGCTGCTCTTGCGCCACAGCTGCCACAGGCAACAGCAAGGCTGGCAACCCTTTTTTGTGCTGCTGGCTGAACAGACCTCCAAGCAAAATTAGCAGGCCACGAATTAACACCCCCTTTAGTGCCTGCCAACAGAAAACAAAAATAAAACAAAACCATGTGGCCAAGGGTTGTGTAAAATGCTGTCACAGGCCTTCTTGCATATTTTCCCCACCCTTTGACTGGGAGAACACACTGTGAAAACTTTGCAACTAAAGAAAACATTTGCAAATTGTACCCAGCTTATGATTTTCTCTGGAATAAATCTGGGTAAAGCAAAATAAGGATTCGATCTCAATCTCTATCTCAGAAATAATACCTTAAATCAAACTGTCTAAACAACTCTCTTTATCACCTAGTAAGGTACAGATTTCCCAGGCCTGAGTCCAGAAAGCAAACCATGTGCCCCAGGAATTCATCCAGAGCAAACTGGAGCTGCAGAGCTCACCAGGAAAGAGAAAAATGTGTATCATCAAAGCGCTGGTAACTTTCCACAACATGTTAGAAAATGATTCCAAGAGGTCTTATGCACATTGAGAACAGACACCAAACTAAGCTCTTGATGACCACAGTTACCCAACACCCCTGCCTTACTTCTTACCAAACATGCACCCAAAATCATAAGCAGTTTCCTTCATGCCCTATCTACATACAGATATCCGTGAAAAAGTCTAACAGTGTGTCTTCTGGCTTCCTTGAGTCAATGGAAAATTCTGCCTGAAGTTCCCCATAGCTAACAAGGTGCCAGCACTGAAGCAACATGAAAAAAATATCAGGACTCTCATGTAAAACATCTTTGTTACACATCTAAGTCAGATGTGTCACAGAAGCAAACAAAAAATTGATGGTAAAAGTTTCTCTACCTTAATAAATTTTTCAAAAAGCTAGTTTTTCAGCAAGTTCAGTTATAGAAGATGAGAATTACTGCCAGGAGCAATAGCATACATTATTATGACACAAATATGTACCAGCACACATCCACATAACCCGCATAAAAAGAAACCAAGCATAAATCTACTTATTCTGCATATCTAAAATTAAATCTAATTTTTTCTAACCATGCTCAGCAACAGGGGAAAATTTAACAGGTGTCATTGTTTCTCCCAGGTGTAATCATCTTTATAATATGCCCATGTGAGAAAAGAAAAGCCATTTAATGAGAAGGATGAAATTGATGATTAATTAAACAACTTCAAGAGCCTGGAGAATTCTCCTCCTTTTGGGATAGATTTCTTTTAGCTTTAAGCAAGCTGAAGGGCAAGAGACAGATGCTTCCTTGGCTTTTTATTTTAGCTGGTATGTGTTTGTAAAGGCTTGAAGATGTCTCTCAGTTTACTTGTCAGCCTTTTTGGCATCGGTCATCCAGAGGTCTCTGCCCCAAAACACAATGGGTTTTTTTAAGGGCTTGTGACAATATCCCAGTGCAGTCCAATGCAAGACAGGACATTACTTTTGGTATTTAAGAGGCAGCACTTGCTAACAGTATTTTTTCTTCTGTTCACTGCCAGCTTTTTGAACTGCATATTTGTATGTAGCAACTGAAAGCAAGCCACCTCATCAAAACAGGCTCGTGACTGATTTTCTAGTGAAAACTTGCAAACAACAAACAGGAGGACAGGTCAGAGTTGCCGAGACATGTGGCCCCTTTCCCTTTTTCTTACACCACCACCACCTAGGGGACCTTTGATCTGAATGTCAGTGGTGAAAATACACAAACAGATACTCTCCTATTATATACTCACAGGTGTACATTCCTAAAACTGTTACATTCCATTACTTTCAGCTGTGCCTGAAAACAATACCTTCAGAAGTTGACCCCTTCTCTCCTCTGATGGCACTGGTATCCGAGTACAAAGCATCACAGCAAGCACGGTATTCCAAACAGCGGCAATGATCACGCCAACAAATTCGAGCAGCTCGTGTAAGGACAGGGCCAGAGCAGTGACTGGAGTTTCTCTGTGTTCTTTACACCGTGCACCACTTTACAGCTTGCACAGAAAGGCTGCTTCTCTCATTCAGGGAACACTCCTGCACCAGACAGCTGGAGTTTTGATGCAGAGAAGGCTGAATTTAAGGCAAACTCGGCTCTGTTTTACCAGTGCGGCAAGAACTAAAAATCTTATTGAAATACATTCAGCCCCTGTGGATGTTCAGATCATTTCCCATAACAGCATGCAACGAATCATCTGTTTGGGTTGCGGTTATTGAATGCAAGAGCACATCTCATCCTCATAATGTCCCCACTTTTAGAAAAAATCAGTCCCCAACTTTGGCAGCTTAACATAAGGAGAAGTGCTCTTCTTCTGTTAAAAATATGACAGCATAATTCAGTAACTGGAATGGAGGGAGAAAACGTGAGGGAATTTCTCCATTCTTTTCTCTGATTGTTCGGCACAGTGTTTATCAGCAGGCTGGTACCACATCTCCTTTTGTTAGAAAATTAAAAGTTGAACTGCAAACATAAAAGCCACCATGAACCATGCAATAACCTTCAGGCATTTTAAGAGCAGCAGAGGTTAGAAGGGCAGCTCCTGACTCTAAACAGCACCTATTGTTTCTCTTTCTTCTTGAATAACAAAAGCAGAGCTGAAAGCTATTTACCTGGTTTTACCTCTGTCAGATCTCATTTCCCCCTTTATTTTCAGCAGATGATCTTATCAAATAGTGTAATTTCTAACAATTGCTTTGATCAGATTTTGGTTTTTAATTTCGCTGTGATAAATGATTTCATTCTCAAATAAATAACTCAGCATACAAAGTCACAGCAGAAAAGCACTTAGGAGACCTCAGGAGTCTGTCAATGTGTATTTAAATTAAGAGTAACTACTTTTAAGCTCATAAGTTAAAATGCTTTCATTTTGAAATCATGAGAGCCAACTCACAGTACAAGGCTCTGATCCTGCAAACACTCCCTCACAAACAACTTTCTGTCTGAGCCCTCCCATGTGTTCCCCTCCCGCTGCAGATTCACATAACTGGACACTTAACTTGCCCAAAGCCAACTGCAGAGTGAGGCTGGAAGGATTAAACTCCCGATCCACAAACTTTTCGGTGTTCTGCTATCCAACGTAGCGTGTCCATTATATTACTCTAATTACTTATAAACAAAAACCTTACATGAGTCATCACCACGCAGACTTTTTGTGAGTGGCTGGGAGGGGTCTGTAGTCCATACAGAATTATAGAATCATTTAGGTTGGTATATAAAATCCTCAGAGATCTAGCCTTAAAAAAACCTCTTGCTACGAGATAAAAGCAATACACAATATATGAAGTTCTTCCACTGTTTTAAAATATTTCTAAAACTTTTGAAGGAAAAAAACCCCTACTTTTTGGGGTTTTGATCTTTAGGAAAAAGGCTTATACAAAACAAATAAATTCTAGCATTACTGATTTTCACTTAGGAAATTTTTTTACTTTCTCTAAATCACAACACTCACCTCTTGTATTTTATATACTTCTGTAATTTCTTTAAAAAAGTGGGGGAAAAAAACGTTGAAAATATGTAACAGAAATCTGAACTGAGAAATTATTTTATTGCTATGGATGAAATACCAGTAAAGTATTTGCATCTCTAAAAACATCTTTAGACATAACAATCTATGATGCAAGTTTACAGCATTTGATTCTTTGTCATTAGCTGCAGTTTGTAAATACCATAGAGAACTTTAAGAAAACCACTAAAACCTGTGAAATAACAGGACTTCCCTCTAATATGAAATCATCTTTATATATGAATATAAATTCATATTTTTAAGGAATTCTAGTATAAGTGTTTAGAAGTTTGTTTTCCTTACGTAACATGCTACCTATGAAATCTAACAGTGTTACATTAGCAGGATCAGCAGGATCAGGTTCTTAAGTTAGAATTCTATCAGATACTCAGCTGCTATGAACTGTCATATCTCAGCTGGAGCTGATGTCCCACTAAGACTAATTTCAGACCAGCAAAGTGTTTCTGACAGTAAAATAGGTACAAAACCAAGAGTGAAAACATGTCTTCTTCTACAACATGGAAATATATTGAAGAAGCACATTTTTGAAAGTAGCTCACTCTTACAGCTTTTCAGTCCAGTTAAGAGTTTCACTGGAATATTTTCACTTTCTGCAAAGACAGCATCACCAATAGAAAATAAAATCAAGCCAAGTTCTGAAATGTGCTTTACTTTTTTTGGCATCAACTCTCGACCTATGAAAAAAAAAAAAGAAAACAGACATCCAAGTGCCTGTAAAAAACTAAAATTATTGCATACATTATTGGTTTTCTATGTATCTCTATTGAGTCACTTGAAATGTTGTAATTACATATATTTCCTGCTTTCATAAAATGTTGGTGAAAGGTTTGGTTACAATGGTCCTTTATAGCTCTGAAAGAACTGACAAGTGGAAAGAGGAGAGAGGAAAGAAACTTTCCAATCAATTCAAAGGAAATGGAGTATGGTCATTTCCACTTGCAGAATCCACTCTCTATCAGGCTCTACAGACATTTCTGTGCCACCTTCTGCAGTACAGCATCTGGGCACAACTTTCCTCTTACTACTTTCTTTTTCAGTGAAGGTATTATTAATTTATAAAGATCATGAAAAACTGGACATGAGATGAGAAGTTTGAGAAAAAATGTATGGTAAGCAGTTCATATACTTCTCCTCAGAACATGCTCGTGTCCCTGTGTTTTAGGATTTATGATTTCTCTGTTGTTTCAAATCTCACATACACAAGTATCTCAAATCCTTCTTCAAAACCATCAATTTTTGGCAGGCACATAAGAAACTTGATTGCTTTTCTACATTACTTAACAAAGCAAGTTTTGTTACAAATATTTATGCTGAAATTCTAAAAATGGCATTATACTTCAATGGGAAACAAGATTTAGCTTGAACATTTGAAAATCAATCAGATTTCCTATCTCTAATCAAACAGATCTCCCATGTCTAACAAGAATTAGTTTAGTAACATTGCTTTCAAGAATATTTATTAGTGGCTTGTAAGAAAGAGAAAAGAAGTTTATTTCTCCTCTTTACTGCACAAGTATTATGGGAGTCAACCCACCATACAAGACAAACTCAGCATTTTCAATTATTTTGTATGGATGATGCAGTTTAGTAACTAAAGCTATTATGACCCTTAGCAGACAAAATAAAATTATTCTGGGAAATAGACGTGGGTGGCAAGGTTTTAAAACTACTTCACGTGACACAAATTGTTAATAACTTTTACTAACAACAGTATTAGAAACCTTTAATTACAAATACAGCATGATCTGGATGCGATTTGCAATACACTTGCTTCTGGCAAGCTAGACAGGACTGGAGGACAGGATGGAGGTTTTCAGAATATAATTGCAGGTGTGATTTTGAGAAAGGCAGCTATCTTCACTGGCTTGCAGAGGACATAGAGCATACATAACTAATGAAGCATATACACCATCACGCAAAAGAAAAGCCTTCAAAAGCTTGAAAGGAGAAGGAAAGTAAGGAAACCTTATCCCATCGTCCATCCATGCTTCTGGAATGTGGGCAGATCATAGTAAAAGTTTAAGCAGCAGGAAGATTAAAGGAAAACTGTTAAAGCCAAAAAGGACACTCACATCATCTGGTGTAAGTCAGCCGTGCCTCTGCAGACTTCAGTGGAGATTCGCTGATTTACGCCAGTTGATGTTTTGACCCGATGGCTTCACAGAAGATACTATCGATTAATCGTGGGCTCTATTCCGATTAAAAGCTTCTCTCGCCATCACAGCACATCTTGCCCCAGCTGGAAGCCACTCTGGCATTTTTCTTTTTGCTAGAAAGCACCCCATAGGCAAATTCCAAAATCATAATAATAATAATTAAAAAAAAAAAAAGATGTCTGCATAAATTGTCAACTACTGTTTGTTATTATTTACCATTTTTTGGCACATACAGACATACCAGGCACTTCATAGAAAATACTTTGAGGACAATTCCCTTCCCTGCAGAGCTTAAAAGACAAGGTCCATTCTGCAAACACAGGGCACTGCTTTACCAAAAATTATTGCAATTACTTCAGTGGAATTCCTCACAGCAGTAAGACTGTGCTTATTATGCATGCTGATAATTTCGGGTCTTGTGATGAACATGGCAAGCAAGAGAGGGTAAAAGACAAAGATATTTTATAGAGAAATGTTTCAGATGCACCACATTTGCAAAGTTTTCTGACCCTGAACACTTTTTCTGTGCATTTAATGAATGTGCCTAGTTTTCACAAAAATACCCAAACTAACCCAACCAAAAGAAAACCCAACAAACCAAAACCAACAAAACCCAAACAAACAAACAAACCCAACAAAAAAACCCCACCCAGAAAAACCCAACCCTTTGAGGCTTGTAATTTTTCAAGTACATGATGCTTAGTGTGTGGTTTCTACTGTGATACATTATTAATGAAGAAATCCTTGGGATTATGGGGTTTAATAAAATAGTGGAATTGGGAACGGTGGCAACACTTCTGGAAGAGTAACACCCATATGGTTTCAAGCATGGACACCCAGCCCTACACAGAGCAGTACAACTGCAGACCCTGACAAGATTTCTGCCCAGCCTTCAAATTAAAAAGAAAAGTGGGTCAGCTGTGGAATTGAAATGCTATCAGGTTTGAGGAGGGCTCCAGGGGAAAAAGAGGCAGTAAGTTATAATTCTTAACAATGAAGATCACTTTCAACTTCACATCCTGAAGTGAATTTCAGAGCATCCAAAAAGAGGAGTGACCTATCAACTCAATTAAAAAGTATCTCTAGGAATACTTGATGGTGTGAAGGCAGAGTATGTTTCCACGTATTACTTGGAACTAACAAGTTTTAAGGTTTTAAGGTTTTTTTTAGTTTTAAGGAATAGAGTAGATCTAAATTGCCGAAGAGTGGCAAATATTAATGTATTTGTTATACAGTGAATTTATACATAAAGGCACATTCCCTTCTTTGCCCCTTTCTCTGGGCCACGGACTTTTTATGGTAACATTTCATTACTACCTCAGGTTGAGTCATTCACTTTGACAAAAGCTAACACTTTAATAAATTTTGGTGTGACTGTGATATGATTTGAGACACAAAGTTAACAAAAAATCTGTTAGACTTCTTCTTTGTACAACTTTTAGGGAAGTACTATTATTTATCTATTGTTACACTTTTAAGACATAGGTAGTATCTTGTCAGTTTTCACTAGTCTCAAAGGAATGAATTTTGCAAACAGAGCCACAAGAAACAAAATCTGTAATAACAATTTGCATTCATGTGTTAATTTTCAAAAACACAATCTTGACCATTAAGAAGAACATTTCCAAGCTTATCAGTTAAAGACACAGCACTGTATTTCCATCACAGTCACAAGATCTAAACCACATTATTATTAGGTGCTTTAGCAAACTCTTAAGAGCTGCTGAGAACAGGAGCATTTCTACAACTATTGGCAAGATCTAGCCGGCTTGAAAATCAGGAAAATGAGACCCAGACACGATATTTTTAGGATCAAACCTTTCCAAAAAAAAAAAAAAGTCATAAACTAAGCAATCATACTTGCAACTTGCAGTAAAACTATCAATTGCACTACTCTGCCTCTTCTTATGTAGTTACATATTATGCTGTTGTCTTTTAATTTGACAAGGGGAAAAGTTGTTATGATCACCAGAGGTGCTCAAAGAACTTTAAAATTCCCATGGTGAAACAGCTGTGTATCAGTGAGAGTATTTCTGGAATCATATTTGCTGCTCTTTAAAGGTTACTTATTTCAAACTGAAAGTGATGGTATGACCTTTTTCACTTCAATCCTAAATGCTTTATGAGAGTTACAGAGTGTTTTAATTTGTTATCTGTGCTGTACTGGCTTACCTAATTTATGTAAAACTGTTCCCTCTTTTGAAATGTTTGATATTCATTTGAAGGATGCAGTGTCCCACATACATTTATTACTACAGAAAAACTTTTTAAAAATTACACTGCTAGCAATAGAATCCATGAGAACACTTCAAGTTTAGAAATACTTTCAGATAATCTATTTGGCTTCTATTTGTCTTAAAGAAATCACATATTTAGAGGAGAAAGGTATATTTTATGAATTTTTAAATTCCATCTGGAACTAGAATTTCATATTTACCAACTGGTGCAAAAGAGAGTTCATCTGAACACGGGAGCTAGGATTCCACTTAATTTGTCATCTGTGATTATCACTTGGAAGCCTCTGAATTTATTAAAGACAACTACTGTGTGATAAGGACCGTAGAGACGCTATTAACCATGTCATTTAAATTGCTTGAGCTGGCTTCATGCCCAAGTCCTTCAGATCCCTATATCAACACACTTGTTGCTGACAAGGACTCATTTTAGGGGGGAGATGAGGAACTCCCTCCAAACTGAGTACGCTGTACAGATTTCTACAAAAATTCATGAGAGTAAACAGCATTACTCAGTCTTTGTATTTTTGATTCCCACACAAGAGAACGACAAAACAATGACAAATAAGCGAAAGACTATTCTTACTAGGAAAAAAAAAAAAAGAAAAAGGGAGAAAGCATTTTTTCAATTTTCATTTAAAATTACTTGAATTTGCATTTTACAAGTATATTTTACTTGTAACTGCGATGCTGACAAACTAACAAAGACACCGCACTCAATCACTTGCTCTGCCAAATTTTATGATCCCATATCTCTCCCACCCTTGCCTCCTCCACAGGATCTCTTGCTTTCACTTCATTAAGCCTGTAGGAAGGAGAAAACCTCTGGTGGCTGGACGTAGTTTATCTCCAAAACTAGTAAGAGTAACTTTATTTCACTTCTGGCAAGAACCATGCCACAAAATAACCCCACCACATTTGGAAAAGATGCAATTAAGAATACAGGGATAATTTTACCCCCAGTTCATACCAAAATACATATTAACATCTTTGATGGAAACAACCTACATGTTAAGTTAGGCATACTATTCCACTGCAGAAAAGTATCAGAACAGAAACTTTTTCACGGCAGTCTTCATCTGCTGTTTTCTGATTAAGAAAAGAAAGGCTATCCCGTTTTTGGAGGGGAAGAATCCATTAGCTTAAGAAGCATCTCAGCGTGTAAAAGCATCTAATCTCTCTGCTAAAAAATCCTGTGCTCCCCAATATGCACACCGTGTCCAGCAACAGCTCCACAGTCTCCTGTTCATCACTTCCCAGCACGGCCGTGCTGGCTCTGCGGGCCGGAGCAAACACCCAGGTACTCTCAGCACACGTGGGCAGGATGTAAGCGCTGGGGAAGAGGCTCTCTTACCTTCCACAAACTGTCCTTCGCCGTCGGCAAGTGAAGATCTGGAAACACAAATCCAAACCTCCTAAAGTAAGAGTGCAACCAGCAGCCAGCCACACTTCTCTGCCGTCCCCCCCCGCCCCCCCACGCCCTCCAGACCACTTTCCCACCGCTTGCACTGCAAACAGCAACTTTCCCGTGGCATTTATTTTTTACTGGTGAGCCATAAAATCGCCTGCCTGTCCAATTAATGCGAGCATCATTATTTTCATTTACCTTTCACCATCTCAATTGAAGGAAAGAAGAGCGGGGGGGGAAACAGGAAAGCAAACGCATAAAAGAAGCTTCAGAAACACGAGTTTCAACTCATTTATGAGCCCAGATAAAGGTTAATAGTTAAACTCCTTCCTCTCCCTCCCACCCTCGCAATTATTGATGCCCTTCAAGAAATGAAATATTTTTTTGTTCTCATTTACCAGAGACTAGACAAACTGTCAACATCTCCACTTTATTTACGGGTTGAGCAAGAGCAGTTCCTCAAACATCAACATTTTTTACGTTAATCCTGGAGAGAATCCACTTCTCTAAAACTACAAAAATTGCCAACTTCTGTAGTATTTATTTTTAACGAACGAGAGCAAGAGCCTTGAGCTATCCTCCGCTGAGGAGGGGAAGGGGGAAAGTGCAGCTCCACTCTCCCAGCTTTAAAGCGCTTTCCCCCCACCACTCAGCCCCTGATCGCTCTCCATCCCATCACGCCCTTCCACCCCAAAAGTTTCCCCTCCCGATCCCCCACCTGCTCCACGTCCAGTGGGGTTTCAAGGGAGGAAACAAAATTTGCGAAGTGGTTCCTTTTGGGCGACTTCTTCAACCCGTCTGGAGATTTAAACCTGAAAAACAAACACCTCTATTGAATGCAAACTAAGCTTTGGGGGTTGCCGAGTTAATTCCTCGGCAGACAGCTACTCTCAGTGTCTGGTTACACAAACATACCTACAGACAGGTTGGAGGGGAGTCCCTTAGAAACCAAGGAGAGGCGGGAGGAGGAAATAAAATCAAAATAGGCAGAAAGGTTGGAGTGGGGGACTCCGGGGGGCAGCGGGGTAGGTAGGTTGGAGAGAGGGATGATTCGCAGCTGGAGACAGGTTTAATACGCGGCGCTTACAGGGAGACTCAAAGCAAGGGCCAACGCGGGCAGGGTCTGACACCCCCGAGGTCTCGACTGGGGATGGGGGGAAGGGAGGGAGTGTCCTTTCGGGTGGCGGTGATAACAGCTTTTTACAGACCACCTAAATAAAACAAAGGAAGGCACAAACCCGGCCGGGCGCAGAGGCGCGGGCGAGAAGCGGGGCTGCTCCGGGGGCGGGCGGCTCCGCGCCCTCCTCAGCGGCGCCTCCTGCCCCGGCCGTGCCCCGCCAGCCCCTCGCCGCCGCCCCGCTTACCTGCGGCTGCCCCGGGCCCCCGCAGCATCGCGCCGGGCACAAAGGGGCGGCCCCGGGAGACGCGGCGCTAAGAGCAGCGGTGAGAGCGCTGACAGCCGCGGCGAGCAGGGAAATTGGGGGAAAAAAATAGTTGCAAGGGGACAAAAAAAAAAAAAAAAAAAAGAGGTGGAGAGACGACCACCCTAACGAGCCGCCGTGACCATGCTGTGGAGGCGAGTCCCTCCTCCCGGGGGCAGCGCTGCGGGGCGCGCTCCTGCCCTGCCCTGCCCTGCCCTGCCTGAGGGGGACGCGGCGGAGGGAGGGGAGGGGTGGAGGGGGAGCCGCCCGCCCTGCCTGGCCCGGCCCGGCCCGGCCCGGCCCTGCCCGGGCTCCAGGGAGGGCTCGAGTGCGGCTGCGGAGGGAGATGCGGGCGGTGCGGGATGCGGGGAAGGGAGGGGAGGCGGCGCGGGGCGCCCCTGCCGTGGCGGGCGGGGAGGGGGCACCGCAGCCCTCAGGAATCATCCACACACACCCCCGGCCCCGCTGTTCGCCCCCCGTGCGGCCGGGCTCCGCTTCCCGGCTGTCACATGGCCGCCCCTGCCGCCACCCCCAGAAGGGTTTCGGGAGTCGCTTCACTTTCACTTTGGCCCCGCCAAGGGGCTCCCGGGGGCCGCGGCGCCTGGCAGGAGCCCCGGCAGCGAGGGGCTCGCCCGTGGGGGATGAGGGGCAGAGCTCAGCCCCCTCCGCTGCCCTTGCCAGGGAGCGGGCCCGCCCTTGGGCCCCTCGGAGGCGGCGTTGTCAGGAGCGGCTCGGCTCGTGTCAGCCTTCCTTTCGTGTTTTATGTAGGAAAAAAGGAGAATAGTAAAAACATAGCCCGTTCCGTGGGAGCTCCGAGCTGGGGAATCGCGTGCAGCGCTGCAGCAGAGGGGTGCGGCAGGGGCACTGGTAGGAGTGGGGCATTGGAGAGCTGCAGACAAGCAGCTTGCTCTGTTTTCTGGTGGGACTGATCCCATATGCATCCTGCCCCCAGCCTGCTCGATCCCTTATATCAGTCCATCTCAAGGGGTTGGTTAAAATCCCACTGGAGAGCCAGAGCCGTGCCTTGAGCAGGGAGGGTGTCCTTGAACAATCTCCAGCATCTCCAACATCTGGCATGGTGATGTGGAGCTGCCTCTGCGGGGCCCTTCTGTGCCTCCCACCAAAACACTCTGCCCCCACACCTATGGGCACAGACTGCTCAGTACCCCACCAACATCAAGTCCAGTGTCCCACAGTGAACACCACGGATGGATCTGGTCCAGCAGTGTTATTTTTGAGCTCAGAATAAATATTTCCAGGATGAGAGGCGTGCTCTGTATAAGTATGTCAGATGCTGTTGCATCCCTGCCTCATTTTGAAAGAGCAATTAAAAAGGAAAAGGGAATTGCAACTTCCATCTTGCTGCCCTCTTCTAATGTAGGCACCCTGCTGTTATGGACACAGCCCTCTTGATGTGATTTCCCATTAATATCCCTGGTCTTAGTGTTGATGCCTTTGAGGGGAGAGAGCCAGAAAAGAGCAGTGTCCTCTCCAGAGAAGCTCTCCATGTGCCTCTTGTGAAATGCCCATCACCTGCCTGACATGTCGGTGGTCATTGACCACCTAATGGAACTTGTAGCTCCCAACGCTTCCCAAAAGACACAGCAGCACTTCCTGCACTCATTCTGGCTACACGTGCAGAGGCCACCTTGTGCTGAGTGAGTCAATGGCATTGTGTCCTGGCTTTTATGTAAGCTCTTTCTCTCTGGCCTCTCTCTACAGCCATCAAACGTGGCACAACCCATGTCCATAATTTTTAATGAGCTGGCCTGTAACCATCTTCACCTTGTCACAAGCACAGCAGCAATCCCTTGGTTTTCTTGGCTGGTGCCAGCAATCAGGCTGCATGTGCTGTGGAACACTAGCACATGCTCATGCTTGCTTCCTCTGCACCTCAGCCTGCTCTCCCCAAATGTCTGACATGTTTTACTCAGCATGAACAAGCAAAATATAATTAAAGTGGGGTTTGGTTTGGGGTTTTTATTTTCAGTGCACAACTAGATAAAAGATTGCCACACAGAATATACATTCCAGTGACAACAAAGTCCCAGCACCACACGTTTTAGTATTCTGTCGTGAGGTTTCTGGTTCTGAACTGCAACTGTTAGCTTTGAGTTTCACTGTTAAATGGAACAAAGACGACTGTGATGTTGGTGTTTGTGTTTGTTTCTTCTTTTTTTTTTTAGTGTTTGTCATAAGGCAACAAGAAGCACTAATAAATTAGACTGTGAACAAATGCTTTCTCAAAACTCACCCACTTCATGAGTACTATTCTGAGTATTATTCTGTCATTCTGAGTATTTGCTAACTTGAAAATTAAATTGCCATTTGAGAATAGTCTATATTCCATAATATTCATTATCTTTCCTCATTTTTCAAGGCAACTTTGACCTGTTTTATCTGTGTTTTTTCTGCTACAAACTGTCATGAAGTCAAGAGCACTTGACAGCAAGCTAACTGGCAAATTGTGGTGGAATCTGTCCCCAGTTACACAGTTCCATCCTCTCACCCTGTCTGCAGTGACAAGCATGCTCACTACTCAGGAACAATGGCCTGAAGTTAAGAAAGAAAACATTTTACAGTAAGTGAAATACAGGGAAAATAGCCTGATTTGCCAAATAGGAATAGTGAGATGTCATCTCTGAAAAGAGTCAGTAGTAATCCAGATAAAAGAGGAGAGAGTGAAGAGATGATCAGGTGATCATTCAGACCTATCTTCTGATGCTGCCCAAAGATTAAATCTGTCCTAACAAAGCAGAGCAAAGACCTGAAATAATGTTATCTTACCTCTTCTCTCCTTCCCCCCATCCCATTACTACATTTTTATCAAGCTCTTTTACCATTGGATGCTTGGAAAACAAAGGAAAAGGGCAGAAGATACAGAAAGTGAGAGGAAGGAACATTACTTTTTTTTTTTAGTTTAAAAAGAGGCAGGAATTTATTTAGATGTTGTCACACTTTCATCATAGGACATTTTAATTTAAATATGTGTACTTGAACATCAGTTGTACTGACAAAAGGCTAGAATTAAAGGAATATCAGGTTAAGCTTCCATCAGGTGTCCATGACATTTTAAGCAAATTGGGTGACTTTGTTTCTTGGCTTTTTTCAACACCAAAAAACAAGTGAAACACGTTTTTAAAATCAACTGACTCAATGGCTTTCCATGCTCAAAATTACAGGGAGGGGTGCTGCCCAGCAGTAAAAATATTTCAATAATCAATAGCAGAATAATCTGAGGCAACCAACCTGCATTTGCATGTCAAGGCACACAGAGAACGTCTGAGGGGTGAAGGGAAGAATGAGCAAACTGAAAGCTATCCCTTTATGTAGTTTTCACAATATTCTAATTTACCAACAGTTTGCAAGCAAGAAAAAAAAACCCAACCAACAAAAAAACCAGGAGGAAAGGATAAATTAAAATGTATACCTGGCACACATTTTTGTTTACAAACACTTGAAAACTCTTTTTGTGATTTAAGTAGTTCTGAGGTTATTTATGTTAATGGTATGCATGAGTCTAAATGGCATCCTGTTCTGAAAAAAGAGCTGAGGGAAAAGTGCTTTGGGGCAGTCTACAGCCTTTTTTGTCTCCTGGCGATAATGACAACTGAAATGGAGAAAATGTGACAAAAGTGTGGTGCTGTGTGAGGTGGGCTGGCTGGATTAAATACTGCGTGGAATGGTGGCCTTCCACAATGGGATTTAGGGAGAGCTTTCTCTTCCTGAACTAGACAGACTTCCTTTAAGCTTGGGCAGGATATTGTACCTTACTTCTTCTGTATGAGGTAAATAATATTTCTCTGTAAAGCAGTCACTGTGTCACAGTGATTGCAAGCGTGGTTGTTTTCAGGTTTGTAACCTGCTTCAGCAGTCCCACATTAAAGTATTTGATTCAAGTCAGAGTGTGGCTAAGAAATTTCAATCAGCAGAGGAATTGGTATTGAAGCACAGTCTGTACTGAGGGAGAAGTTACTGTATTGTATTATAATCCTGGAAATTTGCTGCTTATTTTTCTTTTATATTTCAAATAGCTTGAATTTACTGATGGTATTTTCTTTCAGGGTACAAACCCCCTGCTCTTTTTTCCTCTTGCCTAGAAGAGATGGGTGTTTGGAGGGGCAAAAAAATATTGTTAGAAGTCTGTAAGGGTGGTTGATGACTATCATGGTTGCTCTTGGGTTTATTTAATTTGAGATTAAAAAAAAAAAGTGTTAAATCACTGTATTTGTCCAGACTGCTTAGAAGAATGGATATGCAAGCACGATCTGACAGTGCCCAGATGTGGTAAATTAAAATTATTCTTACTGAATGTTAAAGAACAAAAATAAGAGTGGAACTTTTCTTTTTGCAGTATTAAAAAAAATTTACATTTCATGCTAGCACTCTTTCTAGTTCCACTAAAACCAAATTCAAATCCCCAAATTAGTATGCAAATATAAAGATTTCCTGTAGTGATTACTTGAATTGGAAGAGAAAGTCAAACTGACTCTGCCACATGTGAAGACCCAGATTATTGTTTGTGATTATTATTTTGAATAGGGTGAAGAGGTGATGGTTAACACATTCCATATTATTATTTAGGCAGTGGGTTTAATATTTTCAAAAGCTTCCCAATCCCATCCTCATAAATCTAAAGACTTTATATTTTTATGACACTAAAATGAGATATCCTAATTCATATAGGTGCCATAATAACATGAAGAAAAGGGTAGAACTTTATTCGATTTGTTCTTCTTGATATTTTAGTGTCATATTCAATATTTCTATTCTGTGAATTCTCTTCAAGACTTTCTGCTAGCAAGCTGAACTAAAAGCTGTCCAGGAAAGAAAGCTGCCTCCAGAATAGATTTAAAAACATGGTAGTGGTCATACTAGCTCAATCCAAGGTGTATTCAGTCTCAAATTATGACTACTAGTGACTACTTCTGGGGAAGATGCAAAAAATATCAAAAATAACATTTCTAGAGTAATCATGTTTCTTCCTAAACATTCGGTTACTTAGGCTTAGAGATGTAGATTTTACTTCCAAATGGGATAATATAAAATTATTATTATTTTCATTTGAGAGTATAACTCTGTGTATCCATCTATATTTTTTTCCTGTAATTCCATCAAGACCTTGCTTTTAATGGCATCTGATGACAGTGTTCCACAAGTTAAGTTCCACAGTGTTCCACTCTCCCTTGTGCAGAAAATTCCTAAGATCTCTTTTCCATTTCCTCTTGTCTTATTTAAGTATTACTCATACAAGTCATGAGGGCCAAGATGTTCCTAATCTATCTTCTACTACACCCATTGTATTTTACACATCTGTGTTATTCATCTTACCCTCTGATTATCCCATACTCCCCAAAGCATTCAGTGGTCTTTCCAAACATCAGTTTTGTGTAGATCACTGACAATTCGCGGTGTTTTTCCCTGAGCCATTATATTTTGCTCTTTTCTTTTTGAGATCCTATTTCTGGCAGGGGCTTCCCGCTGATCTACACGATGACAAAGCTTATATAAAACTTTCTCCCACGCCTTGCCTCCCCTTTCCATTGCTATCCAATATTTAATAAGCTTCCTTTACTGTCACTGCCCTTTGACCAGAGGTTTTCACTGTATTATCCACAGTGATGTCCAGATTTCCACCCTGAGTCACTAGAACAACTTGAGGACCAGATCAGTGAATGTGTTGTTCAAGTCTTACGTCTGTTGTTTAACATTTCCCAAGCTGTTACCCATTCTCCTGGCTGCCCTGGGCCTCTCTGAAATTCCTCTCAGTCTGTCAAGTTTTGGCCAAGGTAACCACTGGCACCAGTTAAGATGGACACTGCTTAGCTGAGTTGCTCTTACCCTCCTTTTGCCTGCCAGACTGTGGGCAGGCTGAGGTTACTCAACTGAGTTTAGGAAAGAAAGTGAAGGAGAGATGGATGCTTGGGCCATCTTTGTGTCCTCCTTAAAGGAACATCTCTGGTGCCTCCTCTCTGGAATGGGATTGTAGAAGCAGTGCTTTTGCAGCGTTTTGTGCTGTTTGTTTGAATCTGCTTATCAGCAGATAGACCATGGCTTTTGGAAACAATTTTTTTTTTTTTATCAGAGGGCACACATCAAAGCAGGATCATTTACTTGTTCAAAAATGGCCTTAAATATCAGAAATACTACAAACAATTAAACAACTCTTTTCCCCTTCTCTGTTTGGATTTATCTACTACAGGCACAAGAGAGAGTCCATTCCCTCTGGATTAAAGTGAGAGACATGGTTAAAAGGCTAATAAAAAATCAAGGAGTAATAAATACTAAGTGATTTTTAAGTAAATATATGTGGGTTGTTTTTTTTTTCCTCCAAAGGAATGCTCAGCTGTTAGTGTTACGTTTGACAGCTTGTAAAAAGGTGAGTTTTTGCTGAAGAGCAAGAACAGGTTGAAGAGAGACAAAGGCATGTTCTGAGATAAAGAAACCGAGAGGTATCTGCTCCACAGATTGAAGGTGTTACATTACTCTGTGCAATGTCCAGAGAGGGAGAAGTCTGCACAGCAAAATGGTCATAAAATACATTTTTGCAAAGAGGACAGGAAATGTTTCTGTCAAGAAACCCTCCCAACAAGCAAAAACAACCCCCAAAAAACAAACCAAAAACCCCACCGATCCCTCTGGTACGTTTTTCCCATCTGGAGAAACAAAGTGAGACAGATCTCTCCCCCCTCTCAAACTACATATCTCAAAGGCACTGTGCCCTGGGCCCCCCTGCAGTGAGGCTGTGGGACACGCTACCAGCCCCGCACGTGCTGGGACGCTTTTGGCATCTCAACCAAGACAGGGCAATCAAAAGCACTGAGCTTGCTATAAGATCATGGCTCATTTAAGTATGTAACTCAGAGGTCACTGCGTTACCTCTAAGAAAAAACATTTGCTGTCTCATTCTTCCCTCAGGGTTTATTGCCAGCGTGATTATATTTTCAGGAGTGACAGGGAGGCCCTGAGCTATAAATCTAAGGGAGATAGAGAGTGAGCTGATTATCAGACACCTCCTTTCCCACTCCAAAGTCAATAACCTCAGCATCTCACAAGGTTACTTTCTGGAGGAAAACAATCTCTCAGCCAGGTTCTGTCTGTTTGCATCTGCTGAATTGTATTCAGTCTGTCTTCTCAACAGCTGGGAAATCAATAGCTTGCCAACCATCCCAAAGCCCCGACAATACAATCTTTTTTGTGCTAGCGAGGAGGAGGCTCAGGTGGCACCAGGATTAGGTGAATTTGGTTTGAAAAGTGATTTAGGAGGAAAGTAAGTGCTTACTTGAATGCAAGTCTCTGTTCCCCACTCCCAAAATCCAGTATGTATATCTTTTCCTCCTGGACGCCTGGGACCCCTTTTCTTTGAACCCCCACAAATAATTCTGTGGCTTTTTAATGACCAGGTAGCCACTAAAGATTATGCAAAGCGTTGCATTTAGGACAATCCGAAAAAGACATCAGCAGTCTCCCGGAATCTCCTTTTCACCCCCGGGGGCAAGTTTATTTACAGAAAGTTAGTTTTGTTTTACCCTAATGGCAAGTGGTAAACTCAGCCGATAATAACAAGTCATTTGTTTAGCTTCTGAGAAGCTGCTTGCAGATGGGAATCGGTTTTTACAAAACGTGTATGGAGGGTCACATTTGAAGCAGCTCCCAGCGCTGCGGAGCCGGTGAAGAGCGTCAGGGCTCGGCTCGGCTCGGTCACCTCCCGCCTCCGGCACCGCGACGCCGAGGAACGAGTTAACTCCTGGGAGCGAATATAAACCCCGTACCGAGACTTCGTGTTGTATCATAAATTCTCCCGCTTTACAACGCACTTAAAAGGGACTTTTTTTTATTTCACATAAATCCCCGGGAAGAAAAAAAAATAAATTAAAAAAATGCCCGCTTTCCTTCCCGACAGCCGCCCGAGCGTGTTTCCCGAGCATCACAGGGCTCGTCCCACCGGTGGCTGATTCACTCCTCAGCGCAGGAACCACCGGGCAGTTCCCTGTTTGCGGTGCGCGCTGCAGAGCGGTCAAAGCCCAAGGCCGTGCCGGTAATCCCGCCGGCGGCTGGTGCGAGGGGAAAGAGAAACATTCCCGGCCGTGGGGCCCTCGCCGGGCGCTGCAGCGGACAGGAGCGGAGAGGGGCGGCCGGGGCGGCGGCGCTCCCCACCTGCGAGACGCGCCCCGGTGCTGCAGCGGCGCGGAGGGAAGGATCAATTAGCGCCGCGCTAATGAGCCCTCAGCTTTCGCACACCCCTCCTCTCAGCTGTCCCCTCCGCGGCCCCGGTCCGCGGGGGCCGCCACCGGCCCGGCCCAGCCCAGCCCAGCCCACCCCACCTGCTGCTGGGCGCACCTGAGCGGGCCCGGCGGGCCGGGATCAGCCGGCTCTGCCCTCCCGCCCGCCCGCCGGCCGCAGCGCTGCAGCGCTCTCCCAGCCAGCGCGGAGCAAACACGGGCGGGTCTCCCCCACCCGCCCCTCGGCAGCACTGAGAAAAGTACGATATTCCTAGCGTAGGGTCTTTTTCTTCTTATTTTTTCCTTCCTCCCCTTTTTTTTCCTTTTTTTTTTTTTTTTTTTTTTCCTTTACGCATACGCAGAGTACTCCGACGACGAGTGCAATTTAAATTTGAGCTCCGCCGTAGTTCTGGCACTATCAAACCACAATAATTTTCACATCCTTCCCAAAAGTTTTGCCACGGTTCCCTCGCTGAAGTTTGCGTAAACAGCTTTACTGAGTAACTATCGGGAAACATAAATACACGGAAATAAATAATAGCGCGGCAATCGGAATGAATAACCCAGGGCAGATCGGGCAAAGGAGAGCAGAAAGTAGAGATTATCTCCCAGAATGTGTATTGCTCTTTTGAAATTTTTTTTAACCTCGCTGTGCTTGCGGGGAAAAATTAATTAAAATAAAGAGTTCTCCCCCTCGCCCTTGTTCGATGTATCTTGCTCGCGTAACAGCGACGTCTCGAAGAAGACAAAGCAGACGGATACGGGCTCCGCTAATTAGAAAGCAACGAATGCCGGCATTTAATAAACATTTGAGTGGCCGGTGGCGCAGAAGGAGCCAGCGGAGGGGCGGCGGTTTCCGAGTGCCGCGGGACCAGCGCCGAAGCGGCTCCGCGGGACGGGAATTAGCGCGGTTCTCCCCGCCGGGCTGCGGACCGAGAGCGGAGCCGTGATGCGGGCAGGGAACCTTGCCCACCTCCCGTCTCCAGCTCCCTGCCTGCGCACACGCTCCGCACGGCGCCGGGAGAGCCGGCGGGGCATCCACGCTGATTTATCCGCGGGGGGATCCAGCCCTCCCCTCCCCTGCTCCGGGTTTCTCGGGGGTCTGTGCCGCTGCCCGCCCGGCCGCGCAGCCTTTCTGTGCCCCGCAAGGTTCCCGTCCTCGCCGCGGGTGGCCGGCGACAGCTCCGCGCACCCCCGCGGCTCTCCGCGCCGGGGAGCGCGGCGGCGAGGGCTGGGCAGGGGCCGCGCAGCTGTTGACAGACAGAAAGCCTCGATCTCCCAACCCCTCCTCAATCCATCTTCGCGGGATGGCAGGGGACAGCTCCAACGGGTTAAAGTAAAAGGCTTTGTCACTGCTGAAAAGAGGGAGATGTGGGGAGAGAAGGGGGGGAGCAAAGAGAGGTCTGATGCTGAGGAGTATAAGATACAGGGTAGGGGGGGAATCACCTGGAGATCAAGCTGCGAGGGAAGTTAAATACGCGTCCGTCCATCCATCCAACCATTCCATTGCCACCCCCCTGTGCTTCACCCCTGTGCACCCCCAGCAGTGCTGCCAAGTTGGGACCCACCTGGGGAAGGCGCAGCGCGGCCGCAGGTGCGCGGTGCAGAGCAGCGTGGAGCGCTGTAGACCAAGGAGGAGAGCTAAGGGCAGCCGGAGCGGGGCTGAGGGTCCTGACCTGCCTGCACACCCCCAGCACCGGTGGCCTCCATGGATGGAGGGTAGGGGGTTCTCCTCCGTGGGTCGGGACAGGGTGGATGAAGTTTGCCCCGTCAGCAGAGCCCTGGGCGGTGTGAGGAGCTGGCAAGGGAAGAGTCGCCCCGCTTGAATTACACCGGCTTTGCTAGTCCCACCGAAGGGACTGCAGCAAGTGGGGAAACGAGAGCCAGCTGAGCCCTCCTGCCAGCCTCGTCGGGGCTGAACTTGAGGTCAGTGGAGCGCAAAACTCCTCCAGGGAAGGAGGAAACAAATGTTCATGGATCGGGTATCGACAAACTTGAACAAGTGGGAGGGAGAGGAGGAGAAGGGACAGTCAGAGCTGCCTTCATAAAACTGTAAACAGTGGTGTTGGGACAGAGTTGAAACGAAATTGCCTGGCAGCTGCTTGGAGTTTCCCTACTATGAGCTTGCCCTAGTGAGAGATGAGAGAGCCCTTTACTGGAAACGTGAAGTCTCCCCCACCCCCGGGAGCTGCATCCTGCGGCAGAGGCTGTCCATGCCCTCGCAGGTTCCCCTCCAGGTTGCAGTCAGGCCGGTGGGGGAAAGCTGGAGAGAAGAAATCTCGTCACTGCTGATTCAGGCCCTCGCACGGGGACACAATGCACTCCAGTGTCCCGGCCCTCGCGGCTCCTCCTAATGCCAGGCGAAAGGTGACTGCCCCTTCCACAGGCCGCCTCTCTGTTCAGGTACTTATTAAATTGGCCCAGTCTGCTGGCAAGGAGAGAACTTCCCATTGATTTTTACAAACTGTGAAACCTTAAGCCTGTATCAGGTGATGAGAGAGAGGGGGAGATCAGGGGGTTTCAGCACTTGCAAATCTCTTCATTTCATCACTTTAAAAAGGAATTTTTATCTCCAACCATATTGAAGATAAATGATCTATTAATAACAATAAAAGAGAGTTCGAAGCAGAGACCCAGGTATTCAGTTTTTTTTAATGGACTTCTGGTTTAGGATTGATTTTTTGAACAATGCTTCAGCAACGGTTTTTCATAAGATACAATATTTGATTTTTCCACAAGATATCAAGAACAGATGCATCTAAGTAAACAGATACATGTAAGTACAGACTCTTGCAGAAGGCAGTGCTCATTTTGTCCATGTGAGCTTCGCGAATGATTTATTTTTGTAGCCTTTAAGCATAATAATAATAATAATAGAACATATGTGTCCATTTTATTGCCATATTTCCAAAGTTCATACAACTCAGCAAGCAACGAGCATTTTTGTTTCAAGCTGGGCCTTAGACCATATACTTTATTAAAAAGAGAATTCCACAAAACCCAGACCTGGTAAAACTGTGTACAAAGGGCCAGGGAGCTGCTTTATTGCAATAGTTGCGCCTAACATGCGTGAAGGTTCAGAACTGGCTCCATTCTTACTTATCTTACCAGCAGGCCTGTGACATCCCAAGCCAAAGCTGTATAATCATTCCATTATAAACCACACATTTCCCAGTTGTAAATGGTCATGGTAAAAAATGTGTTTGTGGCTTAAGTTTGGTGTGGAGAGTTTCAGGCAGGACATTTTTTTCCACTCTGTAAGATTTTGAAATCAGGCAATTTGGTCAATTGTTTGGGTTTGGAAAAAGTAGAAGAGGGTATTACGAATTTATTTTCCAGGTTTTAATACTTAGAAGACGTCTGGTTTTTAAGAGTGATCTTCAATCATTTGAGAAAGAACTTGAACCTATGCATTAAAGGTTAAGGGGAATTTATGATGAAGTTCAGCAGAAATAGGAGAGAGCTCAAAGTCTTTCCTGACAGTTATATGTGGTATATAGGCTGTGCATTGTAGGTAAAACATAGCTGAAGTTCCACAAGTCAGTTTGGGAATATAAGGGCAGTGTGAGTGAAAAGTTATGGTGAGATAAATACTTCAGTGTGATACATTTATACTGCACATGATGCTCCCAAGGATCCAGTTCTGTATCATCTTGCATAGACGGGAGCTCTTCTCAATTTGTCAGTGAAACCTGGGATGCAGGATGTGGTAGTAACAGCCTAGCAACATAATAATTTATGGGGGAAATTAATTTTATTAACATTCATGATGTGATTAGCTAAAGCTGGCACTCTGCAGTCCAAGGACCTCCCTACATCTAAGGGTCTTGTGCATCTCTTCTGGAAATGGCTTTCAGAATGGGATCAGAGCAAAGACACACAGGTGCAAAGATTTTACAGCTGGACATAGTAATCCTGAAAATATTTCCCACCTCTGCTTTTATTTTTGCCATAGAGACATAGGTATTAGTGGCAGGATACAGTGAAACCCTAGATATAAAAAAGCAAAAATACAGGTGTAGGAGGTGGGGACAAAAAAAGGGTAGGAAGGAGAGCATAGCCAGGACACTAAACAGAACTAGCTGAATCAACGATGCAAGTAGTGAAACTTTAGGAAAGGTCTGCTCCCAAAGGCCAGTCAGTCAAAGAAAGTGTCCCTCAACTCATGTCTCCATTTCCATCTGTACTCTATGCACAACTATCTGCCTACCTGTGGGACTCTGTCTGCATTAAAAACTTATGTTTCTGAGCCATAGGCTGGCAGCAGGCTGGAATTTCTCCCTTCCCCATGTGCTGGGAAGAGCAACTTCTCTCTCCCTCACAGAATTAGGGGTGAAGGCTGGAAAGGGGCACTGAGCAGGCAGAGATCACCATCCTTCTGCAACCTGGGGTGCATCTAATGCATCCTGCAGTGCTGGAGAGCGCTGAACTTGTGCTGGATGAGCTCTACGTCAGCTCCAGAAACACACTGCATTTTTCTCAGCAGAATGGGTATCAGCACATTCCACCAACACCCACAGTTGTCGCTGCCACTTAGCAGGGCTGCCTTAAGGCCCTGCCCCAGAATGACTGCTTGCTGCATGCTCATGGAGACTGGGCTTCTGGCACAAGCCATGTGTAATGCTGTTTCACTGTGCATTACATGGGCACGGTCACGCTGCTCATGAGTATCACTCAACAGTGCACATCATTCAGCACACCCACAATAAATGCTGGGAGACCTCTCCAGCATGGTCAAAGTATCCAACAGAATGCACACTGAAGACTGCCCTTCAGCTAGGGCCCAGGGCCAGACCCCCCGGGCTCATGCTTGGCATTCACTGTCATTATTCTGTTCAGAAAGTGACCTCTTAGTGGTGACATGCTTCCTAGGGTCACTCCTACCTCCATGGTGGTGCATGGTGGTGGTGAGACCTGTGTTGAGGTGAATGGACCACAGGTTGAGGAAGAAAGCATGTGTGGACCAGAGGGGGGTCACACCCATCTCTCTGTCAGTGCCACCATACTGCAAATATAATGTCTAAAAAAAGTAGCCTGAAAAGAGTAAAGCAAGAACACTGAAGGAAGAGTGTGAACATGGAGGCAGTTGCAATTCTTCATTTATCCTCTTCCCAAGAGCAAGACCAATGGCCACAGTTCTGCCAAGAACAGGAGACAGGCTTAGCTAGCAAGAGTCATATAAAAATTAGCAGTGTTAACTGTTGGACTTGATGATCTTACAGGTCTTTTTCAAACTAAATGATTCTACAATTTACGAAAATGTGGCAGGTTCTGTATGCAATTTCTGTAAAGGCTCTTAACTAAAGCAGTGACTGTATTTATTCTTTGTCAGCTGGCCTGCTGCATGTTATGACATCTCAGTAGTCTCAGTTTTTGTGGTCCAGGGGTCCGAGAACAAGCATATTGTGTTCCTGGTCCAGCATGGGGATGATCTGCCTGGCCCTGCAGCCACAGCCACCTTGAGCAGCTGAGACACTGCCTCGGGGCACCTCATCTGGCCCTATTGAATCTCCTTTTCTCTTTCACATGCTATTTGTGTTGTCCTGGCTTGTAAGAGCACCATGGTGTCACCTTTTAGCAGTGTGAGTGGAGCGGCCCTTCTGCTCCCCTCCCGGTGTCCTGCTCACAGAAACTGAAACAAACGGCAGGAGGAAAATCGGTGGCTGCATTTCGGTGTTCTGTGAGTTACAACGTTGTGCCATCCTGTGGAATTAAATGTGCCAGTGTGGGGCGTGGGGAAAGGCAGCACTATTTATTTTTCCATGTGCTTTAGTGCACAACTGAGTGTGCTGCTCAACATCTGCTAGTGATATTTAATTTAACTTCTGAAAGTGTGAGTTTAGGTACTATCAAAGGGATGGTTCTGATCCTGGAAACCTCTTAAATGCATAGCCCTGACATACATTAATTGCTTTCATTTAAGTAAGAAGATTATTCCTTTATCGTCAGGTAATTGATTTAAAAGTGTTTCACCGTATGTTTACACTTGATACAAATTGGTGCAACCAAGAATTTAATCATTTAATAGATTTAGTCATTTAATAAAATCTGGTGGTCCTTGCATTACACTAACACCTGATGACATTTATGCATTTCTTTCTTGAGGAGGAGCTGCACAACTCTGTGTGCAGGAAGAGCATTTCAGGGACTTCAGTCTCTATTTTTTCACCAAAGGCTTTGAAAGGGTTTATTGTGTGTGAAAGGTTGACCACTGGGCTATGCATGCACATGAAGAGCAAATATTCACAATGCACACTTTTTTACTGAATATATCAGTGTAGTCTGTATTGTATATGTCTTTGTGGCATTGTCTTTGCAGCATTGTCCATATATAGGTTTTCTGTGTTTTATGGACTCTTTAGTGAAGCTGCCTGTTCATCATCAGCCTGCCCTGTTGTTTTTTGCTGTTATTGTCTACCTGGTAGATACTGGTGAAGATAGTCTCTGAGAAAATAATAAACTTCTAGATCAGTTGTGGAGACGAAAATCTGCCAAGTATCCAAAGTGCCTTTTAAAAACCAAATTCTAAAAAAAGCTCTTTACATTTTCATCTTATTGAGGTGACCAGAAGGGTAATGCAATAAAATATACTGCATTTAGCCTTGTTGTTGTAAACCAGCTTCTATTGATATGCAAGAATGTGTGAGAAGTCTTTCATTTGACTTTGCATGTATCTTGGGGTCATTTGCAGTATTAAGCAATCTTAGAGGTGGTCTTTAGCAATAGGTTTTAAAAGTGACAAAGTAAAAATGCTCTGTAAATATATTACCAGTGGAAAATGCCTTTCTGAGCAAAAGAGTTTATTGCATTTTCTAGTTTGAGTTCTCATTTAGGGTTGATGACATTCATACCTTTACAAGCAATACCGTCAGGTTCTCAGTCAATGATAATGGTTAGGGATACTTGTGCTGGAAATACTTTTGGCTTGTATTCAGTTTACAAATAATTTTTATGCTTTCAGAAAAGCATTGTTATTGCTCTAAAGGATGCACAAGCATGGATTTCAGCTCCTTATACTTTTGCTTAATAAAGTGTTATTTCTTCTCTTGGTATGTATGTAAAGGTAACATAATTTTAAGTTTATAGCAGATTTGCTGATGACTATGTATCTTTCTCTATATGTTCTACACTTATTTCTCCAGTGATACTTTAACTATTCATAAATTTGTTAGGTCCCAAAGCAGCATATATCCTGCTTGTAACTCTGGAGTTACCAAGCTCTGCTGTGCCTCATAGCAGCTGACAAAGTGCATTATAATGCTGAGGGAAGCTGTAGAAACACAGCTTCGATTCAGCAAAGTGTAACTCCCTCCTACTTGGATGTAAAGATGCCTTCCCCTTCTCCACCATTGCCATCTTCCCTTAAAAATTGTTATAAACAACTCTTACTACTTTGTATAATTCCTGTTTTTAAATCAGCCATCTTCTGTTCCTCCTCCCCCCCCCACCACAAATATGTTATTCAGCCTTTGAGACAATAGCTGTAATTTGGCTATAATTAGAATCTGATCAGAGCAGGGAGAATGGGAGAATACCAAAAAAATCATCACATTCCAGGGATGTGATACCGTAGGCCAGATACCACTTGCTTTGCTAATGAAAGCTGACTTGCATAAGTTGCATAAATATAATTTTAATCAAAAAGAAAAAAATCTAACAATATCAGCTGTTACAGAGCCTAAAAAGAGAGAGAGAAAAAAAAAGCTGAGGTCTTTAAGTAAAAAAAATCTTCAAAGGCATATAAAGTATTTTGATTTAATCCTGCTGGCATCTGCCTGTTTTGAACCCGAAAACAGCCTAATGTTTATCTAATAATCTTAGTGCATTTTGTAATTAAACTAATTAAGGAAAACATCTTACAGCTTTTCCCTGGAAAGGACTTCCCCCCTTCTCACTCTCATAACAGAAACTGAAAATAGTCTCTTTTGTTTGCAGGGCAGATAAAATGAATTCCTTCTTATAGGCATATTCTCCAGCAAAACCCTTTTAATATTGGAGACTCAAGAAGCAATTGAGTCCTATCCAGAGGAGGCAGAAATTGCTCTTCCCTGAAACCTTTTTCTACAGAAGGAAAGTTTTTGATCTCAGGAGCTCTGCTTCCCCCCACTCGTCTTCCAAAGTCCATAAAAATGCTTCTAAGCAAAATTAGCTTCCAAGTCCATAAAATTGCAATATATCATTTAAATCATGACTTTTATAGCATCCTTTTTTTAGTACTGGAAAGGGGAAACCCATGAAAGGGTGTGAAGACCTTCTAGGCTTTGAAGATGGTTAGAGATATGATGGCATTTTCAGCACACCTTCCCATTGCCATGAAATGAAAAGTGCTTAGTTGATTAGCAGGCTGATCCAACAGAGTGAACTACAATTAAAGTCAGTGGCAGTCTTGCCAGAGTAAAAATTGCATGAACAGCCATCCAGGGACTTCTTAACTACTTTCTCAGAACTGGAATGAAATTTTCTATTTTTTTTTTTTTCTCCCAGTGCTCCATCTACCTTTCTTATTTCTTACAGCTACTCCTGCTTAGACTCGATTAATTCTGCTATTAAATAACTAATATCACCCTTATATAACCCTTATATATCTAAATAAAACCAAATTTCAAAGAGCATGGGCTTTTTGGTCTAAAGGTTGTTTCTATTTTCACATTTGAGCATGCTGAGACTTTGAAATTCTGTCTCTGCTTCATGAACAAGAAAGTCCAGAATTACTTTTTGTGAGAAATGTGGTATACTGAAATAGCACATATTGTGTTAACACCTAGGCAGCACTGGTATTAAGTGTTACTGATATGAATCATGTATCTAGCTCTAGCTCACTTGTGTCTGTGAGCAACCAGGACAGAGTGACTTCTAAAACCACAAATTTTCTGAGACATCTGCAGGTGGCACCTTAGATGGTGTTAGGGACCTCTGCAAGAGTCTGCTCCCACTGGACTCTGTGACAAAATTTCTGTGGCCTTCATGGCAACATGCCTTGGTAAATACATATAACCTATTAATGTGGGCCCATGCCTGTTCTTGAGAAGCAGGATTCCCTTGCTCACCTGGGAAGCCATGGGCTGCAAGTCAGGAATTGTGTCATGCCTTTGGTCTCTGTAAGATCTGCTCTACTGAGTGGAGAACACGTAGAAGGAACCAGTATTCATCCATTCTGACTTTGAAGGGATGTGGGTGAGACCCCTAATGAATATCAATGTCTTTTCAAGGAATAAATGGTTTGTTCTCCCCAGGAAACAGATGGGTACATTACATTAAGGGATGCAAAGGACAGTACATTTTGAAAACAAGTGTGAAAATTGTCAGTTGCTATTTCCAAGATTTTTTCAATAATATCTCCAGAGCTTGATGCTGTATCCCCACACGCAGCCTGTTCCCTTCCAAAAACATGTGGCCATGATCATGATTTCACATCAGAGTGTTTGACATGCAGTTGTTTTATACATTGTGCAAGTGAATGGAAATGACATTACTAACTTTATCACACTTTACAATTTCAATGACCAGATCAGGTGCAAGGGCTGAGAATTGTTCCTGCCAGCTTCAGCTGATCCTCAGTGTCAGAAGTAAATCAGGTTCAAAATGTTTTTGTGTAAATATAATACAAACCAACAAAATGACCAACAAACCGCTCTCTCTAGCAATATTTTCACATGTTGTTTCGTCCAGAGAAACCAGCTACAAGGAGGAATTGAATTTCTAGAGGCTGCCAAATGTCTGTGCTCAGCAGAGACATTTTAATTAGTCAAGAGGAGCCTTTTCACTTGACCAAAGCAAAACAGTACTCAAACCAATATTAAAAAAATGGGACATTGTGTCTATCACTGCTCTGGCAATTAGCAGTATTTTGTGCATGCATCTCTCATCTTCACTAATGATACTATCTATTGGTAGTGTTAATGCTTTTTAAGTGAAGCCTATGAACAGCAAATGTCAGCTAGACTGGGAGCAGTTCAGAGTGAAGGTGTGATTTTACTGGTCAAGTTCATTGGATAGTGGCATATAAAAGTTTGATGTTTCTCCTTGTGTTGCTGGAGTCCTCTCTGCCTTCTGGCTGTTAATTACATCTCCTGGTTTCTATTCTTCTTTTCTTCTCTCCTTGTGTTTCTAATGTTGTCAAACTGATTAGCCACTAAATTACATTGCATTCAGGTAACAAGATCTTTGTTATTGATTTGCTCTGAAGGCTTTCTTTGACAGACAGACTGGCAGAATCCTTCATCCAGGTTAGAGAATAATCTATTTGAAGGATTCTTCCAGATGTCACTACTATAGCAACAGCTTCTATAGTGTTAATGCTGATATTAAATAGGGTTCAGCCCTGCATTACCATCTAGCCATATGGCTCTGTTTTTTTAAACTTGAAAATGAGTTTGCTGCTTCTTCCATAGGGAGAGCTGCCTGTCTGTACCTTCTCATTATTTCCACTACCGACTCCTTTATCGCTTCCAAAATCAGATTGTAAACCTCTCAGAAGACCATTAGGAAGGAACTCAAATTCTTTTTTTTCATCTGTAGATCTGATGAGTCGTCCTCAGCAAATTATGGAAATCTGTGAGATTGTATAATTATCTTCTTGTTTAACTTGGTATTTCAGACATTTTCTGTTTGCTGTCAGTTGCTTTCTTTCTTAGGTAGGCTGACTTGTGTCCATTTCATTTCCTCTCATCTCCTATTTACAGGAGTCCCAACCCAACTTCCTTTGTCTTCTGATTTCCAGAAGCTTCCTAAGTTTCTAGGATATCTGATATTCCTGGAGACCCAGGTCTCCTCCCCCTGCTGGTAGAAATCTTCTGGGTAGATAATTTTCCCACTGAATGCGGCCACCTTTAGTCTTTTTTCCTCATTTTGCTTGAAGTATGAGGGATAAGATTTAGCCAGCCTGTGCATGCTGTGACCCCATTTTTTATTTCAAGTAGACTCACTAAATGCACCACAGCATCAGCCCTGAAGATCACCAAGGCCTCCTCTCTGACCCCAACTCACAAAGTGAGGAAACCCCACCAAATACGATGGGAGCAGCAGAGCTGGTTTGGATGCCACTGTGGAGGGCTGTGGGATGAGCAGTGGCCAAGGACCAGGGAAAGGGGGTGTGAGGGAGTGGGGCAAGGCAGAAGCTGGGTGGGAAGACCCTGTGTGACTGCAGGCAGCCTCGTGTGGATGAGGAAATGCAATTCCTCAGCCAGGCTCCTGGGACATGGACAAGAATCCAGTGGTGGGAGTCACCTAAGATCATGCCGCAGGATGCATGGAAGGCTTTTTGTTCCCATAAAGCATTGCCCATAAAGCATTGCCTAATTAGTGAGATACTTTACGAATAGAGTTAAAAAAGACAGGAAGGATGGTCTTGTAATTATGGGATTCAGTGGCAAATCAGGAAATCTGGGTTTAATAACCAACCGTGACACAGATTTCCTGTGTGACCTTCTCTGGATCACTTCTTACTCATCCTGTGACTCAAGTCCCAGTTCGTAATATGGGGCAACAACACTTCTTTTCTCACACCTTTTATCTGTCTTGTCCCTTTGGGCAGCTCTTCTCATGGGTAAGGAGTTTCCTCCAGCTACATGTAGCATCTTTCCTCAAAGAGGTCACTTTTGGTTCGGTTCCTTCTCATAAATGAAAGTACTTTGCTGTTACTTCAGTTCATACAGATTGTCATGGATCTGGCAAGACTAATCATAGAATCATAGAGTCACAGAATCATAGAATGGTTTGGGTTGGAAGGGACCTTAAGGACCATCTAGTTCCAGCCTTCTGCTGTGGGCAGGGACAACTTCCACTAGACCAGGTTTCTCAGAGCCCCATCCAACAATGGCCTGGAACACTTCCAGAGATGCGGCATCCACAACTTCTCTGAACTACCTTTCCAGGACCTCACTGCCCTTACAGTAAAAAAATTCTTCCTGATATTTAATCTGCACCTACTCTCTTCCAGTTTAAAGTTCTTCCCCCTTGTCCTGTCACTACATGCCCTTGTAAATAACCTCTCTCCACCCTCTAGGCTTCTTTCAGGTACTGCAAGGCTGCAATCAGGGCACCCCAAAGATGTCATCTCTCTTTCCCTGAGTAGATATTTTGATGATATGCTTCATGGCCATTTAACTATGAGGAGCCCCTTTTAATCTGAAATAACTGTATTTTTCTCAGAAAAGAAATTCAAGTGCAGTAATAAGAGAGGTGATCCCACTGATATATCACTAAGTAAAATCTGACATGCAGCTATAATGAAAACATGAGGCAGTTTAATAATGAAAAATGTATTGTCCTGAGCTAATGGCTGAAAAATGTTTAGTGAAGGATTACACTGAAGTAAAAAACCACAAGAAAGACATTCAGATAGATTAAACATTGGGAATTCATTTGTATGTCCAGACAATCTATGGTCTGTAATGTACTTTTATAGTACGAGAGGATGCAAAGGAATCATTTTTCAAAAGACTTATTATCCTTCTGGTAGGACTTCTGTAGCCTTCATCAAGCACTATGGACTTTGAAACTCCTGTGTCTCCCAAGTCCTTTGGTGCCATACCCACTGAGGGCTGCACAGTGACCAAGAGTCCAAGGCTGCCTGAGGGAGAAGAAAAATGCTGGCTAAACCCAGGGGGAGGAACTGAATATTAGTGGAAGGCTTTGTGAGACCCAACTGAATTGATTAGCGGGTGAATCCCTGCACAAAGTAGTGGCAGTGGAACTGGCAAAGATGGGCCTGGGCTAAAATGTTGAATGTGCATTGAAGATGCCCTATAGAGACACAAAACATTGTTTACTGAAAATCTTGGTTCATGCTCTTTAACCTGCCTTGAGGCATTGCACATTAACTTACTGTATCTTTGGGACTTTAAAGGGACTCCAGAGAAAGAGTCCTGCTCAGCCTCAGCCCTTTCTATCCTCTGGAAACAGGCAGGGAAGGGGAACTCTCAGCCCACTCTGTGGTTCTTTCAAGCTCCCATGTGTCTTGGTAGGGCACGTGGATGCCTCTGTCAAGCAGGCAGCAGTCTTGGTTTGTTTCATGTCCTCTGAAGAGTGAGCATTACACTTCACTGCAGGCTTTCATAAAATGTTCTGTCTGGAAGCTCTGCTTTTTTTTCCCTGCTCCTGACCAGCCTCATTTTGCCAGCTATCCACAGTGCAGGGATGTGCAAATTGTTGTTTCACCTGAAACTGAAGGGTACCTGCTCAGTGCCAGCTTTGAGGACAACTCTTCTGTCCTGTCCTTGATCTTTTATATCTTGCTGTTTCTTTTTATTTCTGTCATATCCTTTAGCTTTTGTTTTCCTTTCCCAAAACCAAAGACTCAATTTTTAAAAAAACTTTTGCCCAGCAGTATGCAATGTTGATTGGACTATGAGGAGGGTGTTGCTTTCAGAGTATTAGACAGGGTCCAGTGAAGGGCAGGGGCCAATGGGACCAGCTCTGGAGAGTTGTGATCAGCTTTTGTGGGTAAGAGAAGAGACCTGAGATGGGAGGGCCTGCCAATGAGCCTTTTGTCTCAACCCTTCTTTTGCCTTCCGTGGGGTGTGTCAGATCCTGGGCTGGCATGACTCCAGATCTCAGGAGGCCAGGCTGGGAATAGTCTGATGTTCCTCATTTGCTGATTATGGCTTAGAGCCATTTCTTCCCTGCACTGAGCACTTCCTTGCACATTAGCATTATGAACTATTAACTGGTAAACTATCTCTAACAAAGTTGCTGCCCACCACTTAGGCACATCTGTTGCACCTTAACCCACCTGACTGTCCCAGTCAAAGCCTTTCCACAGCTGGGGCCAGCTTCTTTATGCTTTTGTTGTCTGATTTTGTGGTCTGGGATTATCTCTTGTCATGCCTTCACATTTTAAAAAAGCGATGTCTTTGCAGGAGTCACGATCTCTAATGCTTTCAAAATGTGCCCACCAAGTTTTTATTTGAGGAGCACAGTGAGCAGTGAAGATGCTTCACATTACCAAATTACTGGGAGCTTTGTAAACAATTTTCTGTACAATTTTCTGCTCTGTTTTCTACTGTAGTTTCCCATTGTCTCTTTGCTTTTTAAAATTTGTAAGGTTTATTTTAAGAAAACTGCTCCCAGAGCATAAAAATCAACATAAAATCTTTTAAGAGCTAGTTTACATTGACCAGCTGTCACAGAAACAGAGAAATGTGTGGGATAGTGGTCGACAACATGTGTACAGAGGAAGGTAGGCATTTTAGAGTTGTTAAATCCTATTGCTAAGCCCAGGGCTTAACAGGCTTCACATTTTTTTGCTCCAGGGTATCATGGTACAGTGAAAGCAAGTCGATGGGCTCCATTAGCATGAATGATAGCTTCCTTCTACACACAAGTCAATTTGCAGGTAACGTTTTTTTTCACGCTGTCAAGAGATAAAGGAAGCCTTTCTGAAAGTGTCCCAGTGCTGATCTTAGGGCAAGGGAGGGTCTCAGTTCAGTCAAAGCAAATGTTTGCTGACATTGTTCAGCTATTTTGGAAACTGTTAACCATTGTTTTCAGCTTGACAAAATTAATAAGTGGATTCCCCGAATCTGAACATTAATCTCTGTCATCACCAGCTTAACTTCTTTAAACTTCAGGAGTGTTTTCGTTAAATTCTTACTTGCACTTAGTTAGTAAAAGGACTTGGGTCCTTCAGAAACCTCTATTCACATAATAAATGCTGCATGCATTTCTTGAAACTAGTTTTTTAAAGATATGTGTGCTTTTATGAGTTCTCCGTGCAGCCTTGTGCTTGCTTCCTTTGCTATTTGGTTCAGTTGGGTCTTTTGCCAATGAATGAAGTGGGACAAATGGGAGGACTTTCAAAAAAATAGACTGTAAAAGAAAGCAGCATATGTGTTAGGCTATGGAAATCTAAAGAAGACATTATTAGGGCCAGGCTTAGAATACTTGAAGGATTAGATCCCAAAACAGCATGGGTGTTACATGCAGCATATTCTAGCTATTAGGCAATACTTGATGTCACTGTTTGCACTTTTAAGGAGAAATTTCACCTGCATGCTCTAATGCATCAGAAGAGTTAAAACACACATAAATTACTGCCTAAAAAGGCCACATGTGAAAACTCTCAAGTGGCAACACTGCTGTAAATATTTATGCTGGAGTTAGGCACCTGCATACAACGTGCCCACAATTCTTTAACAAGCTGTGGTTAGATTAGGTGTTATGGAAATAGCAAAAATGTAAATAAGATAAATTGTCATAAGACTGATCCAGAAAGTGACTGCAGGCTCAGTGGTGAATTTTCAGTGCTTCCCAAGACAGAGAAGAAAAAAAAAATGTAGTGGTGTGGTCAGACCAGACCATCAGTTTGTGGCTGATCTCTGCTTGTTTTCCCTCAAAAACTTTCAGGCTCCTGGAGGTAGCTTTGTGTTGCTCCTTTCATTGCAGCTCTGCATGGAGCAGTTGAGGGTATTGATTTAAGCAAGGAGAGTTAACAGGGCTCTTGATACTATCACTCAGGCTGTCTGCATCCTTCTGTTTCCTGGGGTTTCACCCCCTAGGGCTTAATGCCATTAAAATTGCTGAAAATACTACAAATAACAAGCGTAGCGGCACTTTCCAAAGACTGATGAGATTGCCTGGCAGCTTGTACAGATCTGGCCCCATGAAGTCAGTGTTAACATCCTGCTAACTTCAAGAAGGTAAGATTTTTATTCTTCATGTGTATCTGTCTGCTAGAGCATGCCACTGCTGCCCCTTCATGCTCTTTCATTTTCCATTTTGTTACTGAAAGGAAACCCAGCCCCAGTTCACAAGGTACCAGGAACTAGAAGTGTACAAGGAAATTGGCAGGAACTGGCTTTTGGTTTATGGGCAGACGGTCTGCATTTGTAATGAAGCTTCTTCTTTTTACAAGAACCTCCATGGCTTTATAAAAATTCTGTTCTCTCTCCAAGGACATCATGGCTCTGTCTCATTTATGGGGCATGGTGCAGCATGCCTTATTCACCCAGTGAAGTGTTTGCCATAGCCAGACATAACCTTTAATATTAATTTATTTCGGGGAGACAATACAACAAGCTCTGCAGTGGCTTACTAAAAAAGGAGAATTCTGATGAACAATGTCTCTGAAGAAAGTGTTTGCTTACATCTCTGACCTGCAAGTTGCTGGAGGCTAGGAGAGTATTATGGTTGGAAAAATGTACCAGGAAAACATTGCTGTATTTTGTCTTGTTTTGTACCCCTCCAAAGTTATCTGCTTTTGGCCCCTGTCCCCATGGTTTTGGGTTTGTTTTTTTGTTTGGTTGTTGGGGTTTGGTTTTTTTTTTCAGTATAGGTATGGGAAGCAGCCATCCCCAACAGAAGCTAAAACAAAACAAACAAAACATATTAAAAAAAATTTAAAACAACATGCACAGAGGGAGGAGAGGTGAAGAGAAGACCCTAGGGAGGAAAAATACCTAGGTGATCACGAGTGGCAAAAATTATAAACAGAGATATAGAGGAGAGACTGTGCATTGAAAACAGAGAAACATAACAGGGGGCACTCGGCAGGGGCAGCCCAGCTGCCCTCATTCCTCCCTTGAGGCACCCAAGAAGCTGCCAGATTGAAACCAGGGGTATCCTGCAAGGAGATGTGGCAGGGCCAAGCATTGCAAACAGGTCCTGCCATCCCTGACTGCCAAATTTTCCAGGCACACAGAACTAGCTCAGTGTGTGATGTCCCACTGATGCTCCTGCCTTCTGGTGAGGAGAGCTCTTAGCACACTGTGTCTGGGTTGGTGAGGCAGTGGAGTGAGGGCAAGGACTCATAACAATGTCATCAAGGTGTGCAAAGAAGTCTCTCTGGACAGCATCTTCTCTTGTAGAGCAGCATGAGAGAGGGCACCTGGCAAGGCTCATAAAGTGGCAAGCCAGTAGAGATGGGAATGCTTTGGAAGGGCTGAGGCTGCCAGCAGCACAGACTGCTAAAGTACAAGACTCATAGCTCTAATCTGCTGCAGTCCTGCCTCTAAAGCAGTTTTACTTTACTCTGAGGCAGGGAATAGCTTGCACCTCTGTTTCTAATGCCTTTCATGACACCACTCATATCCCAGGAGAGCAGATTAGATCAGTCTGTTTCCAAGTGTCCAAAATTCTCTTTTTCTGAACCACAGAGGATCTAAGGAAAAGCAAAATCAAACAGAGCTGATCCATGGCTATCATGGCTGAAAGATGGACTCAAAGAGTGGGTTAGACCCTGGGCTACCTTTTCTGATCCATACCATTTGGACTCTGAGACACTCTACCTTGTGCAAGAAACTTATTCTCAGCACCAGCTTCCTGGGAAAATAATAAACACACTGTGCAGTAAGAAAGCTCATGTATAACTTCTGAGGCCAAGAGTGGCATTCATGGTATTAGAGGTCTCTACAACATATTTTTGACTGAGTAATTGACTTAGCATTTTTGAAAACAAAGCCGTGTCCTTTATGAAAAGAAATGCTGGTCTACCTGTACCTTCTGTCTGCCTGACAAAGTTTAATTATGAGTTTTAGTGGAGCTTCTCTCTAGCCAAGCGTGGGAGAAGAATGAAGACAACTTTCCTTAGATGCAAACTGCTGCAGCTGCTTGGATTTTTCTTGCAGCTCCATGTTTTGGGAGAGGACTCCACACCCATCAGGGTGTCAGTCATTACAAGTGAGGCAGTGGAAGGTCTGCACTGGTGGAGGAAAGGTCACTGAAAAGATGGACAGTTAATGCAGGCAGAAATCCTATTTTTAACGTTTTTCTGAAGTTCTTTACAGGTGTTATAGACAATGAGCTGTCAACCTAATGGCAAGCCATTGCTAGATTGAAAGCTGGGGATAGAGCCACCTTCCTCCCTTCTCCACTGCTCCTTCTGTCCTCTGCTGCATCCATCTCTGCTTCCTCAGGCACTGGGTACCTGGTTCCTTGCAGTGTGATAAGAGTTAGATGGGCTTAGCCTCTTTGCAGGTTTGCTGCTCCAGAAAGATCTCAGAGAGCGAGTTTGGGAGGAACTGAACTGCAGCCCCCCATGAAGGAGGGACTTTGCTCTTTGCTGCTCTCACCACTCCCCACACTGGGCTGACTGAGGAGTCTGAGTTGCTGTGAGAGGAAAATCCCCTCACTGAACTATACATATCTATCTATCTATCTATATATCTATCTATCTATCTATCTACTATATATATATATACACACGTATATATACATACATACATATATACACACACACACATATAAACATATATATATATATATACATAAATATATATACACACATATACACAGACACACACACAAACACACACACACACATATATATACACTGTTAGCTGTTATCTTTCCATGCAGCATTTTCCTTAAGGAAACATGACTGAGTACCTCCCAGCCTGTGTTAACTGGGTCTCAGCCTGGGTCTCAGGAATTAGCAGACTGTCCCTACTCTGTCTCTTTAGGGAATTTGTCTGTCCTCCATCTCTTGCACAGGAGGCAATGTACATGTACCCAGAGCTAGAGGGGTGGCCATCTCTCCACCCATTTCTCTCTGTTGCATGGGATACCTCACAGAGGTATCCACTGTCCATTCCCATGCCTAGCACGGGGATGATCTGAATTACCCAGTGTCCACAATCCTGCTCATCCTAACCTTAAATCCAAGGCAAGTCAGACTCAGCCTGGTGGGAAGATGTGAGACCACTCACTTGGCTGCTCACCTGCATCCTGCTTACCTGCACTGAGTGATACACATGTTATTTTTCTCAGGTTATTCAAATGAGATCATTATGGGAATATTCCTCTCCCCTACAAAGCTTCTCAGCAATTTGAATTTCAGTTGGGAAGGAAGTTATTAAATGTGAAGATTAGAACTGACCTAATTCTTACAGGAAAATTTAAACAAAAGCCTGAAACTTTGCCCATTCTGCACAGTTGAGGCTCAGTGACTAAACAGATGCTTGTGTGACCAAGGGGTGTATGAGCCCTTGAACTAAGAAATGGAGCCATGTCAGAATTTAAATCTGTCAACTTCTATAAATGTGATTTAAATGACAAAATCCAGTGTCTTCTTCAAGAAACTTTTGGAAGAAAGTAAAATGGTGTAAAAATATTTGTTTAAGGCTCCTCAGACTTATCCTTTCCCTGAAGTATTTTCTTCTTTGAAATTTTAAAATAGAATATGTTATTATTAAGGCTGATCTGCATGTACATTGAATGGAGAATGTACTCCAAATACTTCTTTATTAAAAAAGCACTAAAAATACTTAAGTTCTCTTTATCTTCCTCAGCCTCTCAGACAACTTTGTGTGAGAGAATACCATTTACAGACTGCTGTAAATATAAGATCTTTGTGAAGATCTTTGTGAAGATCTTTGCTTGGATCTTTGGCTTCAAATCAACAAGAGAAAAAAAACAAGAAAACAAATAAGCTCAGTCTGTCTGTCTGATTATCTAGGCACCTATCTGGGCTTTATAATCTTGTTAGTACCTGAGTATGCTCTACCTAAAATCAACAGCAACAGCACAGTCTCTGCTGAATTCTCTCTCTCCATACTCGGTGTGGGTTTCAGATTCCTGTGAATTCACCAGTAAATTCCCCTCTTTTTCTCTCTCAAATTTCGGAGAGTAATGGCAGATTACTGGAATGTGGGAGGGTATTTGGTCCAAGTTATTTTTTTCTGGTAAGAAGGCATTTCTAAAAAGAGAGATGTTGCTGTGTTTCCTGAAGAGACAATCTCTGGACTCACTCAGCTGATGTCCTCTGGACTCTGCACTGTGGGATCCTGTGGCTGGGGCTTGCATTGTCTCCTCTTCCCTCAGTGCTGCTCAGGCTGTACCTGTGCCCTGGCAGCCACAGAATTCCAGTCAGGCAATGCTGCACAACAAGACCTCAGTCAGAAAACTAGGAACTCACCATCTCATCTCACATATGCTTAAGAGGTTCCAGAAGTTGAAATGAGTGATTAGAAGTACTAAATTATACCTGCAAATTTAGAGTTACTTAAATACCTTTCTCCCTCTTAAAAAGCTCCTGAAACAATTTATCTCTTATATTTATACTACTGACTTGGACTCTTTATTGAATAATAATGTTTCAGCCTACATGAAGCTTTAAGTAATTTTTCAGTTTGTCTATAATCCAGCTCTGAGGTAAACAGGCTCAATTCTCTAGAAACAACTGTGCTGGAAAGAAAAAAAGTGCACCTCTTGTCTTTGTTCTGGTAAATTGGAGTGATTCATGCTCCTTCTGAGTGGTCTTGATATGTGTTCAAAGTAAGTTTCCAGTAACACACTTCAAGGTATTTCAGAAGGGAGCACTGGAACATTAAGATTCTTCTATTCCTTACAGGTATTATCTCCAGCAAGAGAAACTAGTCCTTGTACAGGAGATTAGAAGTCCCCTCTTCCTTTAATGAGGCCTTTTGTTGTTATCTCTTTACCTGTGCGACAATAACTTTATCTTAGCTTGTTTAGTATGGAATTCTGGGATTCTTTTCTGGGTCACTTTCACCACCATCTGGTAATTATTTTGGCTGTGTTTAGGCAGAGGATGTCTACACAGCTCACATTTCTGCTCTCTTGCACTCACTGCTGAGCGAAGCACAAACACAAATAACTTTTAGGATTTGGTTTGACAGGTCCAATCCTATAGAGAACACAGTTGCCTACAGGTTAAATGGCACAACACCTGCTAATATCTGACTTCCCAATCCCTGGGTGAGGGCCTTGTGATACCTGTTGAGTCCTTGAAGTGAATTTGGCATTTCAGAGTAGGTTTCACCTCCTGCAGATATCCTGCCCGCAATTGCCTGGTGTTAGCCAAGGGAACAGCTTGTACATTCTGGTTTCTGGTCCTCCAGCATCCAACTTGCAGTTATCTGGCTTCCCTTGCTCTGGATTTGTCACTGTGCAAAATGGTGTAAGCCATTCTGTGATGACCCATGCACCTCACCAAGAAAGGTTCTTTTCTTTTGCAGCTCAGCGGGAGCATTGAGCTGTCTCACTTCAGTGCTGTGGGTACCTGTAAGGGCCCTCACCCCAGAGTCTTCCTAATGTACTTCTCTACCAGTGAGCATGAAGTAGTCCTGAGACCAGGATCAAGAACCTAGAGCTTTTGCTTCCTGACTCTGCCTCCTATGTTACCTCCTATTTGGGAAGCCGGCTTGGCTCCCTTTGTGGGGTATGCATGAAGTTCCTCAGCTTTCTGTGTCAGGACAACCCTGGCATTGCACACAGGTCTGGAGCTAAAAACCTCGAAACCTTTTGGCCAGTAAAGAGCTTCTGGGGTTTTGATGGCAGCTGAAGAAGGTCTTCCAGTGTGGTGGATGTGAATATGTCCAAGGAGTGGAGGGAGCTGACATAACAACTCAGAGGCACTGCTGGGGAAGGTCTCCCTCTGACCCTCCCCATGCCCACCTGTGTGCTCCTTCAGCTTGTTTTGTGCCATTTGTCATTCTCTGAGGATGTTGGCCCACAGCTTGGCTCAGACCTGGGGAGATGGAAGGAATGGTGACTTCAGTCCCATCCCCATCTCCTAATGCCCATTAAGGGCCTTTTGAGTTGGTTCAAGAATCCCCACAAAAAACCCCAAACCCATTGAGAACTGACTAGTGGTCCAACCTACATAGCACCCAAGGCATTTTATCTGGAATTATTCTCCCATCTAGCCCTTCTGGAGACCAGGGCTTGGGGAGGGCTGGTTGAGTCTCCACCAGTGTCTGGTGAGTCAAATTCCTGTTTGATAGTGATCAGCATTGTTCTGCACAGTATCATGAAACTTCCCCATCACAAATGAGTTGTAATGATATGTGCTAGCTGAGATTTTGCCTTTTATTCCTCTCTCGAGTTACATGGAAAAATCAATTTGTTAATAACATCATAGTTCCTAGAATATAAGGGTGCGTCCCACAGCTGGTAACCTCTGCTGTGGAAAGAAGAGGAGCAGGACAGTGTGCAAGTCAGGACTGGAGAGACCTGGCAGGGCTGTGGGGAGCTGGAGCAACTTGCACTGCATCTGCAGGCACACCACATATGTGGAGCAGCACTCAGAAAAAAAACCAGGTTGTTAATATGCTATATGGAGAGATAATTTAAAAGCCTGCCCATAAAGAGAAAAGCATTATTCCCAGAGCAGTAAAAGGCATTCCCAGTTGTGCTAGTTCTTGTTTCTCCCACAACATGCCACAAGCTCAAGCATTGGAGAGGTGATTATGTGTGTGTGTACCTCTTAGGTCTGCCCTGGTTCAGGGGCTCCCCCTCCACCACGAGTGTCTGAAGCCATGATTAGCCACCTACTTATGCAGTGGTTAAAATCTGGCCTTTAACCTCTTTCCTTTTTAGTTAAGCTTCCTGTGAAATGGGTTTAACAAATATAAATGGCATGTTATTTAGAGTAATACTTTTAATGAGGTGACTAATAAGTGTAAACAGGTACTTAGCTGTTAGCATAGGTGTATCTGTTTAACCCAACTTATTTTTACCCAAGGAGTTTTTCACTTCTGCAGTATTGCCAGGTTGTCAAGTCCTCGCTGTCAAAGATCTCCCTATTAGTAAGAAGCCTGATGCTGTAAGAGGAATTGGGCATTTCAGGTCAGTGTGTCAGGACGTGAGAGAATTAACGCTACCACGAGGCTTCTTCAACAAGCTCTTTTAACAGCAAGACATAATTGTTAAGAGAGATTGCACCTGAAAACTGGAATGTAACAAGAAATTACAACAGGGATGAACTGTCTCATTTGCCCTTATGTTCTGGTACCTATAATGCCACAGTGATTACAACACTGCAATATTTTCACTTCCTTCTGCAAGGACTTTGGGCTTCCTGTATTTTGGCTGCTGGTCCACGTACCACTAGAGCTCCTCAGACTGCTTCTCCGAGGGTTCCTGGGAGATATGAGGGGGCACAGAGCCTAAGACAATGCTCTACATGTGCTCTGCAGGGGGGCACTCTGCCCCATCTCCATTCTTAGGAATACAATTTGGGGATATGTAAAGTGATCAAGTCTCCTGAAGTGGAGGCTGCAATTAAGAAACTATGCCCATACTCTGAAGGTGAAACAATAAACACAATACCAGAAATCAGGCTATTGTTGCTACATTTCTCTCCAAATGAAAGTAGCTCTGTGGTAATTGCATGACAGATCTGGTGACTGATTCCGAGAAGAACAAGGGTTTCTTAGTACTTGCAGTATTTAAGGGTCAGGCTGGTAAAAGTATTTAAAATGACTGCTTTGGCACATGACCTTGTCCAGAACAGAGTCACTGCCTCGTCTTTTACACCACCCTGTTGAGTTACTGGAAGTTCAGAAAAGCACCAAACTCCACAGGAAACTACACTGGAAGCACTGGCCCTGGCTGCCAGGGCTAAAATCTTTCAGCAGCTTTACTTGTCTCAAAGTGCAGAAGTGGCTCAGATGTTTACTCAGCTCCACCTACTCTTTTGGGAAGTCGCAGGTGTGTTTTGGCATGGCTCAGCTTTGTTGTTGGTTACCTACTCTGTGTCTGGAACATATGGTATTGATATGATGCTCACATTGATATGAGCATTGCAGCTCATATTGCCATGATGTAGGGAAGAATGGAAAGGAAAGCCAGCTAAAGGTCATCTGAGAAAGAAACCAGATCTGAGTTCACTTTAGAAAGTCATTAGAAAGCAAATGAGGACACTAAACGGATGCAAGGGTGGGGAAAAAAGCAGAAGGCTGATTGTGAAGAGCAGGCAGTGGAATTAGGACATTCTCCAGATGGACTTTACAAGGATTAGTCCCTAAGGCCATAGTTAGCTAGACTGGCCTTGGAGGTTAAGCTTTCTCAGTAAGCTACTAGTACTTTTCCTCTGAGGAAAAGCTATCTATTCTTTTTTTAGACTACTAAAGTTATTTTAAGTTTTGGTGTTTGTGATACGTCACCTTTTAATTAACTGATTATTTAAGGACAAGCCACAGCATAAGGTCAGATGGAAACCCAGAGGCTATATTTGGTCAGACTGATAGGAGAAGAGGAGTATATTCCATTTGAATCTAAAGTTGGTAATCTTTTAATTCTGTCCTTTCTTGGAGTGTGAACAGCAAGAACAACAGGCAAGTGAGGAGATGTGGTTCAGTGTAGGGAGACACCCCTTCTAGAATGGACATTCAAAACTCCAAAATGTTCTGTGCTCCATAACGATTTCACAAGTATAAGATGACATTCGATGCTGTTGTCCCCAATTTACAGCTTCAAGCCAAACAGTTTAACAAAGGAAACAAAAGAAATGGTTTATTGGCATTATTAGAGGCTCCAGCTATTGATATGCAATGGCACTGGTCACAGTGTAATTGAACCAATTCTCCTACGGCCAGTGAGGGGCCATTATAACCTAGTTAAAACTGGGTTTTATTTTCTCTTCTTTCAAAATTTTAAGTTTTACAAAGTGGCCACTTGAATAAAGCCCTTTCTCCCATGTCATTGGAGAATATTTTAGGAAGAGAGTTCTGTTTAGCAAAGGCCACCTAGTTCCCATTTCTTGAAAGGAAAATATTATGTTGTAGAGTAACCCAACATCTACAGTCATAGGAAACAGCATAGGAAAATGACCATAAATAAATATGTTTATGACTTGAAGTTTGTGGTGTAGCAGTTATTTTAATGTCTGGGGAAAGATTGGGGAAGTATAGAAGATTGTATTTTTTGCCTTTTTTTTTTGCACGCTGTTGAAATTATTAGTAAACGTTTAATGTATCTATTATTTGCACTGAAAGAAATAGAAAAACATAATGTTCCTTGAAATTCTACCTTCACTCTTCTGTATAAAATAAAATGGTGCTCTCAAAATGAATACTTTTTTTTTTTTTGATTCGGTAGAAGCTCATAATTCAAAAGAAGTTTGAGTTTCTGTACCATAAAGAGAGACTTTCATTTCTTCCTTGGTAAAACAGGAGTGCTCTTTGACATCCCCAGTTTTGTGTCTGGCCACCTTTGATGTAGCTTGAGATAAAAATTCCCCTTCAGTTCAAACTTTTCAAACTGAGAACATCAAAATATTTTTCTGTAAGGAGACAGTGAAACAATTAATTTAAAATCTATCTAAAGAACTCCATTCATTTTGAACAACATTAAATTATTTACTTTTTTAGCAAATAAATTACCCATGCAAGAAGAAAAATATTGTTCAAATTTCTTTGTGCTCTCTTCTTGTTCCTCTTCTAAGTCAGTATTGCCATTCCCTGAAAAGCAAGGAGACACACTTGGGAGCTACAGGGATATAAAATAACCATTAAAAACAGTAATCTCAGGATATTTTCAGTGGTAAATCATGGTCTAAACAAACTTTTACAGATATATCTGAATAACTAAAAAGAAATAAATGAAAATCGGTAAGATCCTATCTAGTTACCCTTTAACAATCAAAAAGTAATAGGAAAATAGTCAAATTTGCTGTCCAGCTATGCTTTGTTATGTGCTCAGCCTTGGGAGCACCTTCAGGCTCATGTTTTTCTCTGTTTTCTTCAGACTATATTTCCTGTAGAGGGTCCTATCCCTGTGTTTCCCAGGCCTTTATGTGAATGGAGTCAAGAAAAGCCCTACAACAAATCCTACCCCTGTTCTTTCCAGCTCAGACTTAGCATTTGCCTTCCAGGACCTGGGCATGGGAAACTCCCCTTAAGGGAGCAGGGATGCTACTGCAAGGCCTGATGGGTGGCCAGGATCTCCCCTCTCACAGCAAGAAAGGTGGAGACCTGCCCTGAGTATGAAGAGAGGATCAGCTGCTGACCTAAAGCCAGGTCACAGCAGCATGACTGATGTGCCTCGAAACCCATCACCCTGAAATGCCAGTAAAATAAGGTAAAAAACGGCATCACTTCTGCACATCCTTCAGCTGTTTCAAATTTTAGGGTTAATGTTTTCCACAAAAACATTATGATCTTTTAGTACTTCTCTTTTCCAAAACGGAATGACTTCAAAAAAGCCTTTTTTGGCCCATCAGACATTTTTGGCAAATGAAATGTACAACTTATTTAGCTAGTCAACATATGCTGTCCATTTGCCAACAGGGATTTAGTTTTGCCTCAAGTGATCAGTTTGTACTGTAATTTTTGGACACGGGAATAATAACATTGAACACATGTATTGTTGGACTATTGTCTCCAGAGGATTAATTAAACATATGATTCAGATCTTTCTTTTCTTAAGTTCATAGTACTCATGCAATTTTGCTAAATGAAGACCTGTTTACTGGAAATAAATGTTCATATTGGTTTAGTCTGTAATATCGTGGACATCTATCAGAACCATAGCCCTTGTTTCAATACAGGGAATGTGCACAGACTGAAGTTTCTGGTTTAAACATCAAGTAAAAAGGAAAGTACTTAGGTCTTTCAACACACTTGTGTGTGAGTCGAGCTGGTCTGTGCTGCTGTGAAGAAAGGGAGCTGGTGAGAAAGCCATATGGGGAGAATTACAGCATAGGTGCAGGTAATACCTGTGGGTGGATTGATCAAAGAAGATATTTTCTCTTCTCTTTATTTACAAGAGTAAACTGCAACTACATGAGGTAGTTGTACCAGTGCTTTGGAATTCAAAGTAAGATTTACCCAGCTAAATTTGATTTTTGTTGTCTTTTCTGTGCAGATCTGTCTGCTTCTTTTGCATGCCTGCACAGAGAAAAAGGATGTATTCAGGCCTAGGTACGTGTGTTTTACCAGCTGCAGGCTGCTGAGCAGGCAGTGAGGGGAATGGAGTCACTCCAGACTTACCAGTCCAAAATCCTTCCATGTCTGGGCAAGTGGTGAACTCAGAGGTGGAAAACAGGGGACAGTTTAAGTGTTAAATTACTTATAGCAATACATTATACCAGAGTGGATGAAAAAATAATGGGGGTGGTTGGAAAACTGAAAATAGTACAGATGAGGAAGATTATTGGCAGCATCAAAGCCCAAAGTTCCTATCTGGCGAAGAAAAAGGGTGTGGGAACCGAAAATTAGAACAAAATTTGTATATTGCATTTCAGTCTAAAATGGTGACTGAAATAATGAAAGTCTATGTTTCCCTTCCCCCCTCCCTGCTTTTTTTGGCATCTTGAGAAAAGGGAAGCTTTGGGCAGAGCAGATGTTTGGGGAATTCCCCAGTGGAAGGCCTGCTTTGCCATGGAGACTTTTCCTTTTATTAGTAAGCCTCAGTCACTGATGATCCACACCAGTCCAGCCAGGAGGCCCCTTCATCCATCCCGTGGGACCAGACCTGGCTTAAATGCCTGGGGCAGATTCTGCCTCTTTCTTGGGCCCCTTCCTGCACTCACACCCTTCTCGCACCTTCTCCCTCCTTCTCTCCCTGCTGAGCCCTGGGGCTCTCTTTTCCCATTTTGCCATATTCTTACAGACCTACTGAGTTACACAGCTACTCCTTCACAGTGAAAGACAGCAATTTGGTTACAACCAGATAACATCCCAGGAGAACATGGGGTCCAAAGCAAAAGCAGCCTGCTGCCCCAGAGTGTCTGACCTGGCTGAGCAATGCCTTCAATTCTAGAGAAAGCCTACAACATTTTGCACTATCTGGTTTTCCTTCCCTCTTGTTTGCTTTCTCCAAGACCAGAAGGTGGCCTCCAAATGACCAACTTGTGAATCCCCAAGTGAAATAATTTTCTCTTTGGCCCAAATTAAAGAGCTTAATTGAATAAGAAATTAGAATTGGATGTCACCTAACCACCAGAGGGACTTCCTGTTAAAGCATCTTGCCATTTCAAATGTTTTGCTATGTTTTGATCAGTTTCCTGATCTTGTGATTCCGACCTAAAAAATACTCAGATTTGGACAGAGACATTCTCAGAGCAGGTTAATTTCTGCCACCAAACTCCTCTGTGTAGCCAGTGAGTTCTCAGGGCCATCACGTTTTAATCCCTCAACCAAATTTTCTATATTTTCAAAATATCTTTTCATATGAAGACCACAACATTTTTCACATCCTAAGTGAAAAAAATACTCTGTTAGTATAGTGCCAATAACTCCTGCAGAGGAATGTGAAGCACAAGGTAAGGAAGATAAATGAAGGAGTACATATAAAGGAGGAACTCTGAGAACATTAAAAAAGTGAAACTTGAGTGGAAAACCTACTTGTGACAGGTGTCTTCATACACAGGATTTTTTCTTGGAGGTGTTTTGATTTAGACTAGTTCATAAAAAGGGATATAGAACAAAATATCTGTTTGAATGTGTATGTAGAAATACACAGAACAAAACCAAATGAGTGTGGCCTGAACACCCTGAGCTGGATACCATGTACCTTAGATACGATCAGAGAAGACAGAATGTAGGGGTAGTCAGACTCCCTGTTGTATCACTTGCACTTAATACAGTTGCTGTGGCAGAGCTCTGTTTTGGCTGCAACTCAAAAAAATGTTTATCCTAATTAAATGTTTATCATAAGCTTTAACTCAGCACTTTTGCAGGGCTGGCTTAAAGGAGATGTTGAAATTCAGTATTTTAGTTCAGCACAGTGTTTGTAAAGATTTCTGCTTTCACTCTTGCAGTTCTTTCCAGGAATACCTCTTTTGGCAGAGTGCTCCCAAGCAAGAGGCTCTCAGAGAAGAGGTGGCAATGAGGTTAGGAACTCCCTGGGAGTTTGCTGACTACCCCAGCAGCAAATTCCCATTTCGTTGTCTTGCTTCCCTGTAGGGAAGTTTTCAGCTGAAAACTGCAGAGGTTGCAGTCTAAACAGAGATGCAGGTATCACTTCTGAACCTTAACAAGTTTCTCTCTTCCATGCAGTCAGGAAAGAAAGTGGTCTTTTCAGTGAAATGAAACTTGGCCTGATCAGCAATATTTAGAACATGGAAGGAGAAAGCGTTGACATCAGCTGATATATTCTGAGTCTGGGGCCAGAGATTGTGTCACATCATGTGAGAAGGATAAAACCTTCTTGTCAGTGACAAACATCAAATGTTTTGTGGTAAGATCTGCAGCCTAACAATGGATGATAATTATAAAAGAACACTTTTTTCACATTAAACCTAGAAGTATAATATCTCCACAGAGATGTGTTCAGGGCCAATTTCCAATCTCAGTTACATTAACATCTGTTTAGATTAATTTCATTCCAGCTTTTTGCAAGCTTCCTTTATTGTAACCAGGGAGAGCTCCTGGGAATTGCCCTGACCTTGGCATTCATTCTCTCATGGCTGACTCTCACATATTCTTTTTCACACTACAGAAACAAACTTTTCTGAAACTAAGATGGTTGGCTGGCATGTTAACTGTGGATGGTCACTAATAGGTCATTGCTGGTGTGTTTTAGAGTAATGATTTCCACACCAAAATGAAGCAAGCATAATAGTCCAGTACATTTTTGATCAGAACATGTATTTAAGGAGAGAAAAGGAAAAAAGAACCCAAGAAAGTCCCTGGATGAGACAGCAATAAGGCAGTGGATACAAAGGCTACAGGTCCTGCAGGTAGGATCCATAACACCAGGTAGGCTAGGCGAGAAGATGAGTTAATTACCAATAACAAAGGGCTACAAAATTATGCATTAGAAATATTTTTATTTTTCCTGTGGCATCTACTCCAGTTTCATATGAATGCATGCTCATCAGACCATGATGCGAGAATGAGATCTGCAAACACTCTTTAAGCACTTACTGGACAGGTTTAAGTCCCACTAGGAAGAAGAGGCATTGCAGTCTTTTGTCCCAATCCTTCTGCACCTGTGCCCTAGCCATGAGCCCATGATATTAAAAAGGTGGGAATGAGCATAACAAACAGCTTCCTTCCCCCCTCCAGCATTTTGTGTAGGTGAAGGGAGTGTGCCTGGGCACTGATTGTGATACTTTGTAGGTATGGGCTGCAAAGGACTCCTCTGAGCCACCGGGTATTTGATAGTGGCAGCAGAAGGGTCACACATCATCTTTAGGAAACCAAGGGAGTGAATTGCAGGCAATGCACTGTACACACCTTGTACAATTAGCTGTACCAAACATGGAAATCTGACAAGCCTCAGTCTCTCCTGTGTGCTCTAAGAGGTACTTGCATGTCTCATATGCTGCTTTACAGGGAAACAGTGGTGCTGGAAAATCATAGCACTTCTTCTGAGCTGCAGTAAGGCCATGCATATGGGAGACTCTAGGAGATACAGTCTGACCAGGGAGTATAAAATGCTAAAAATACCAGACCTTCTGTGGCACAGAAGCATTTTCAAAAACTGATGTATTTTCAATTCTGCCACATGAAATAATCTCTGAGATGCCAATTTAGTTTGGTTAAGGCAATCAAGACTTTCAGAGGGAGGGATATGATGGACTGTCTGAAGGAAACTTGCTCTGTTTTCTGTGTTGGGTAGTGATTCTGAATGCTCATTTAAAGCTTTTTGATATAGTATGATTTTCAAAAGTTTCTATGCACTGACTGTCTGAGGACTGGGCTTATTTATGTGAACAAATAGGCTTTGGAAGTTAGACTAGACATGCTCTTGAAGACAGGAAAAGGAAGAAAACTCTGTGTCACAAAACATATGTATAGGGATGGGAGAGGGGAAGAACATGTGCTGGTTGTTTCCAGATAAAATTGTCGGTAATATTGCATCCCCTGACACATTTATAGATATCAATTTCTTCCAGTAAAGCACAGTAGCTAGTAGGAAGTGGAAACTCCGAGTGTTATTTTTTAGTATCCTTATCCTCTCTACAAAGTTTAAATGCAAGAGCCAAGGAGAATGCCAATGTAATGATGTGTTATGAGACAGCAGGTTATTTGACCTCCTTCCTTTGAAGTTGGCTCTTTTAAGATAGCTTCTTTGTCCTGCTTCTCTTAGAAAAAGTAATTCCTGTTCCCATTGTTGTCAGCACAAGCTTATCAGTGACTCAAAAAAGATGACAGTTAGGATACCAGAGAGTAAATTCTTTGAAATCCGGAAACTATCCCATTTACAAAATTTTGAACCCATAATTCAGATCCCTGGATAAAGATGTAATTTAAACACGTGGGTTTTTGGAAGCCCATTTTGGAAAATACAGTTCTGTACTAAAGAAAATTAAGAATGAGAAACCAGTAAATGGTCATAGCTTTGGTTATCTCCCCCTTAGTCTTTTTCACATATAGGCCCAGAAATACATTTTGCACTCTGAGTGTACCAGCTGTGCTAAGTGCCTTGTGAATTTGGCCAGAAGATGAACTGCAAAGCAGGTTTAAATTTCAGATTTTGAGTAGTTTGGGAAATGTTAATAAAAGATGAGATGTTGTTAATATAAGGAGTATCAGCTTGTTTCTAAGTGCATGCTTTCCTGTTTGTGAACCACATTGACTATGCTTCTTTTATTAATCCCCATTAAAAACTTCAGAATTTTAACCCTGGCTTTGGGAGAGGTGCAGAGTCCCCTGTGTCCCAGCTCTTTCTCCCCTGCTTACACCAGCCTGTGTCACTGTGGGAGCTGCTGCCTGTTATTAGACAACAAATCCTGGAAGCTTGTCCTTCACTTGGACAGATCTGATGCATTGAAAAGAAGCACTTATGGTCATCGCCTCAGAAGGGCTGTTTCCCAGCAATTTTCCCTGTAAAACAACTGCAAGGATCCACATGGGGATCCCACACACATTAATAATTTCACACCTGGCATCTTAGAGTAACCTGCTCTTCCTTTTATCAGCTTGTTCTATCCCAGTTTATGCCAGTCTTGTGTTGTCCTGCTGTCTTCTCATTTGCTTGACTGCCAAATCAGACTGATCTCTGTCTTTCTTAAATGACACCCTTCAGCACCTCCCTTCAGTCCACAAAAGGAATGAGATCTTTGCCACCCTTCACCCTGCCCTTCCTCTGTGTGCCACATTTGCACAACTTTGTTCTTCTCTGGAGAGTAAAATCATCAGGGCCCACACTGTTCATTTTCTTAGACAGGGAAAGAGGAAATTCAGCAAATGTGTTAGTACAGGCTGAGCATAATAATGCTCACCTTACTGCTCTTTGAATTTGCCTTAAGGCCAGTTGCATTAGTATTATGATTCTTGATACATCTATGGATATTGGAGCCTTCCAGAGAGTTGAATAACTAACAGGAAGCAGGAATGCTGTTAATTTATTTTTTAGAATCCACACAATTGCAGAATTTATAGTTTTTGAATTTAGGTGTGTTTTCTGGTACATAGGCTTTGACAAAAGACATATTCTGTCTCTTATTTTGAGACATATTTTTTTAAGGAGTAGCAAATGCAAGTGCTCCTTCAGTAATACTATTCACTTTACTTCTGCTCCTGGAAGAAACAGTGAAAATGATTTCTTAATTTTCTGTGCAAAACCACGTCAGTGAGACTATTCGTGTGAACAAGATGAGTGGTAGTTAACCTCAATTTAGCAGGGGAAATGAAAGTGCAGTATATAAAAAAACATGCTATCACTGGCTTTCTGTTCAGGCACTAATGCTATTTTTGGAAAGATCAAATGCATTAATTTTGCAACCTATGTCCTGCCACAGAGCTGCACATCTACGTAACGACTGACAAAATCTTGCATAAATCTCTGAGCAGCCATATTGCAACAGAGTGGGAAAGCTAAGAGTCAGACAGCATGTGAGCAGGCTGGAAAAATGAGGGCAAGGTACAGAAACCACCAGAAATGCAGAGAAGTTAAACACGCTGGCAAATTTTCATGGTATATTGCTCATAGTGTAGTTATCCGGTTGTGAAGTTTGTTAAGAAATGGATGTAATGCTCCATCTAATTGCAAACAGCTGCCTATTAGGCAGCTTGGCCAAAAGATTTTAATTCCACCCTATGATGATGAAGGAAATGGGCAACTGTGGTTCTGTGCTGTGTGTGAAATTTCTGAACGCTTCTTTGCAAAGTCACAAAGTGTGGTGCAGAGCTGAGAAAAGTCTTTTGAATTGACTGCAGGCTTTAATGATGCAATCTCTTCCTAGTTTTACCAGAATGAGTTTGGAAAGCACGGACCTGCATAGGAGATCAAATTCCAGTTTTTGTCAGCTTCACAAAGTTATTTCATATGAGGCTAGTGACTGCCAGCGGTGAAAGTGGTTTGAGCAAAAATTGGATCAGCTCATCTATTATGGAATTCCAGGCTGAAGTGGGAGAAGGAAGCTTGGAGGGTAGGCAAAAGGAAAGCTCTTGGGAACCCTTTAAATAGCTGACACGGAAAATATTGCAATCTGGTGCATTTTAGAAGTGGTTTCCTGTAAATGTAAAGTCTGTTGTGAATTAAAAAAAAAAAAAAAAAAGAGTTTTCGGGAAGTCTTCATTTTTTTCAGTGTAGTAAAGCTATCCAAATTTTTGAACCAGAGTAATTCTTGCCCACCACTGATTAGTTTTGGAAAACAGGTGTAGCCACTGAAATTTTTTACAGACAGTATTTACATGTCTTAATCTGAAGGACAAGCAGTCAAGCAGTAGGAACAATCAAGGATGCTGAAAAGGGGATGAAATGCAAATTTTGCATTGCTACATCCTCCCATACACATTTGTGGTATAATATTGACTTTCCAGAGAAAAGAGCTGCAACAGGTGTAATCTCTCTGGGCTTCATCAAAGCAATGATCCTGCAGCATGGATCATAGCACAGAGGTGGGGATGCATGCAGGGACTGTATGGGGGCTAGGGAAAGGAGGAGGCAAGGGAAATGGTGTGCTGGATGGATGCAGACAAGGGCAGCTCCTGAGGGGCCTGGTGCTGAGGACTGACCTCGTGTCAGACTCTCTCTAATGATTTGTTTGGGCATTTTTAGTTCCAAAGAGAACTGAGATGATACAATACTAGAATAATTGGGATGACCTAGAGTTGAGGACTGGCATAATAGGAACAGAAATTCAATAATATTAAGTGCAAAGTCATCACATTGTTATGGATTAATGCCAATACTTTCTCTACATACTGGAACTCATCTTTTGGAAATGTATTAAGAGGAAGAATATGTACTCATAGGTTACTGTGAGGTACCAGCATTGACATGGCCTTAGGGAAGACCCCTAAGAAGGAGAGGGAAGTATTGCCATCCTAATACAAACATAAAAAAATTATCTGATTTGCTATGTACTGTTCTGGTTAGCCATCCTCAGGAAGGGGAAAATTCAAAGAGGAACAGATGCAAAGAAGGTGCAGAGAGGTTTGGGAGAAAAGAATGCTGTCTTCCAGGAGGAGGAGATTAGAAAAGTCTATATCTCTTAGCCTAACAAAATGAAGGCTATAAAAGGATGTAATTGCTTTCCAGAAATAAATCAAAGTAGTAAAAAATGGAAAGGGAAAAGAGCTATATATATCAAAGTCCAGTGCTGGCACAGGAACAAATAAAGGGGATCTGAAATTGTGCAGGAAAAGAGAAGAAAAGTCTTGACCATCAAGGCAGGGAGGGTGTGGAACAGCCTTTGTGTGGGAGGAACAGCAAAAACTGAGTAACTTTCAGCTGAAGCTCTGCTGCTTTATGGAGACATTATATAAGGCTTCCAGTAAAGGCAGGAGATGATGAACCCAGTGACTCGGGAAGTTCATTCCAGCTCCTAATTAGCCTATCATTTTAGTTCCAGGATGTTGTAATCACTCAACCTAAGTGTATCAAGAGAAGCATACACCAAAGGCAAACCTATTCCTTGTACGAGGGAGCTCTGTGTTTGAGCTGAGTCTCACAGCAGCTCTTACACCAGAACCACTAGAGGCATTTCTCAGTGAGATGCAATGCATCACTAGCCACTGCTGTACACTAACACAATGTCTACAGATCAAGGGAATTGCACACTCATGTAGCAGATTTAACTGTAATTCATCATCCTTGTGTTACATGTGTCAGAGAAGGGAAGTCAAAACTGGGGTTTTCTGATAACAAAACACCTTGTGAGAGGAAAATCTCTGTTGTAATTACTTACAGACTTCTCCAGACATCTCAAATTGCTGTCACCATCATCATTTAATGTCTCACTGCATCCCATTTCTCTTGAAAGTTGCTGTTGATACAGTCTTCTCTCCTTCCACAAGGCACAGCATATTTCTTTTAGCAGATTGCAATGAGGAGTCCATTTCCTAGACTCATCAAGGATTGCAGCTGTACCTGTACTCAAGAAATTTTAATAGGAATCATCAAAGGAAGGTCCTGACCAGTGTCATCAGCTCATAAGGGTACATAAGGGTGTCTTGGCTACCCTTGGAATTTAATATTCCATTAAAAGTGTATCATGACCCATGTGCAACTGAAAATTCAACTCTGCATTTCCACTGTTGTTGGATAGCTGGTAGATGACATCAGCTGACAGCGTCTTAGAAAATGATTAGAGGGATGGAGCACCTATCCCATAAGGAAAGGCTGAGAGAATTACTGAGATTGTTCAGCCTGGAGAAGGGAAGGCTTCAGTGTGACCCAATTGCAGCCTTCAAATACCTGAAAGGAGCCTACAAGAAACATGGGGAGAGACTTTTTGCAAGGGCATGTAGCGATGGGACAAGAGAGAATGCCTTGAAACTGAAACAGGGCAGGTTTGGATTAAGTACCAGGAAGAAAATTTTTACTGTGAGGATGGTGAGGCACTGGAGTAGGTCGCCCAGAGAAGCTGTGGATGCCTTATTCTGGGCAGTGTTCAAGGCTGGATTGATTGGATGGTGCCTTGAACAACCATGGGTGTCCCAGCCTGTGGCAGGGATTTGTAACTAGGTGATCTTTGGGTTCACTTCCAACCCAAACCATTCTGTGGTTCTGTGAGTCTATGAAAATGAGCAGACAGAAGCACAGCTTTGTTAAGGTCTAGCCAGACTGCTTGTAGACCTTTCTGTTCCACTGCTTCCAATATTTTAAAATCTCAGATGGAAAAGTAAGTCTTAATTTAATGACAAGAAAGAAAACACAATATTATTTTCTTCATTATCAAACTCAATGCAGAATATTTCAGAGGTACAATTAACTAAATATCTTTCAGATCATAATGAATCAATAAATTCATTAACACACATAGCAAACATTTTCTGAACTTGAGTGAGCAGTTATCTTTTCATGTCTCAGTGCCTGAGTAGCTGCACTTATTTATTTTTCATAGATCTGGGGAATGCAGTTTCTGCTGGAACTTCATTGGTAAATGAAGTTTACAAACCCCACTGCAATTGATTTCTGAGCTAAATAAATGTTTTATCTCTATTTTGAGGACTATTTACAACTTAATGTCACCATGTCATTACGACTGAGGTTTATGGCCATTTTGTGGCTTTCCCTTTAATTCAGGGACAGTTCTGAACCTCTTAAACACTTCTGTTGCCTTCTCTCAAAATCCTTCTTGAAGCACCAAAATCCCAACAATTTCTGTTATATCCTTCTTCTCCTCTCTTGTCATAATACCTTCAGAATCTGCTGCAACAGTTGTGATCTGTCAGGTGAAGAGCTATGAGTACCCTTCTACATTCCTACTGCTGCTGGTTTTTTTTCTATTAAGTGAAAATTACAGTATGGCTATTTAAGAAACTGCACCAAGTTCATCCCAATTGTTTGGATGAGATAACGAACCCTTCCCATTATTATTATTATTATTATTATTATTATTATTATTATTATTATTATTATTATTATATTGTCACTTTTAAAACATTTTATTATTATCATTGTCCGGAAAATCCCGTAAGAGATTATCTTTCTATATTTACCTTCTAGAGAAAGTCCTTTAGTCTGTTTGTCCTTTTCCTTAAAGATGAGTACTGAAAGCTAAAATAACCACCCTTCCTGACTCACTGCTGAGTTTTTCTGCCTTTTCTGACTATAATACGTGGTTGATGAAATATGTTTTTCTGGCAGTATGGTTTTTGAGCCTTCTGGTTTCATTAAAAAATTTTGTGTTTCAACAGTTTGTTGTCTGGAGAAGGAAGCATCTCTTCTGGTGTCAATTTAAGGTGGTCATCACAGTCTGAAACAAACATGTGAGACTTTGCTCATCAAGCCTGTGTGTGATACACACCAGAAGGTCCCAGACCAGGAAGGTCCCTTCTTGACTAAGTGTTAGATCATAGCCTTGGTTTGTGACAAAGACACAATGAAGACACAGAGTGTTTAAAAGATGTGCTTCAAAATACAGGACAGTGGTCAGGAAGCAGAAAATTACTTCTTTTTCTAGGCACAAAGTTATTGTTTTCCTAATTAGAAGTCAAAGTAGTAAAATTTGATGCCTTTTTTTCCCCCACCAAATTCTAATATAGTTATGGGAATATTACAGCTTTGGCAAAATTTCTCAGTTGTGTTATCTACGTTGGTTTATTTTTCAGGATTTTTAAACCCATCATTTCCTTCAAGTCATAATATCTTCTTGGTCATTACTTCTCAGTGGGGAAGGCATAGGAAATTTTTAAAGAGAAAACTGTTCATCTTTATACTGTTAAAATGTATAGATATTACAGTAATTCTAATATTTTCCACTGAAAAAAAAGGAACCATTCTTTAAGTCACTGTACAGTCTGGGTAAATCTTTCCAACAAGTGAAACAACAGGAAGGTGTCAGAAGAAAAACCATTGATAACAAGAATACTTCTGCCTATTCTACCTATATGCATTTTGCAATTACAAAATGAGGTTAATTTTACTTAATGGAAGAACTAATTAGATTTAAACATGTGAAGGAGAGAGTAGCAGAAACACTTCTGGGCATACACACATATTTCCTGTGTGAATCTGGTCTAAGACAACTTGACCAGAGAAAATGTCTATTTTTTTCCCCTAAAACATTTGAATCACATCAAAAAGTGTTAGCATATATGCATAGGATTGAAAGTGTATAGGTTTGGATTTTTTTGGGTCTCTTTTCTTCACATTACACTGTGGTAACATTCTTCCTCTCTTGTGTCAGCACTTTTGGTTTTCACTCTTTGTGAAAGTTCCTCATTTTACAAATGAGTAGAGTCTATTTGCCTTGTAAAACAATGCCTATGATGAGACCATTTTTTTGCAGGCATGGAGCAATCTGTTTTCGATTTTGAGAATGAGGGATTTTTATTATCTGTTTAAAGAACACTCTCTGGTTGCTTACTTATTTTCCCTGATGCATCAATAACACTAATAAAAAGGAGCAGATTAAGATTTGGCTTGAGCTGGAGGAACAAACAAAAACATCTCACATGGATACTTGGTATTCAGAAATGCTGCTTTTTCTTTCCACTTTTGCAGAAAGTTTCTTTTCTTTCGTAACATCTATGAAATACAACACCAAAAAAAATAAATAACAGATTTTTTTTTCCCCAGAAAATGCTGTTCACAAACATCAAGGAGTAAACACTCTGTGTCTAATACCTTCACTGAGAACTTCGGTCTTCTTCGGTCTTCTTCGGTCTTCAGAACTGATGATCTGAGAAGATCTACAAAAGATCTGAAAAAGGCTAGGAGTGGCTATGTTTATCATATTAATAATTTTCCTGCTATTTTGTGTTCCTCCTGTTTCTTTGAGGCACCTGCTCTTGCATTATGTGCTCACTTTGTGAGGGTACCAGGTTGGACTGGCAGCTGCTTCACATCTGTGGCAAAATGGGATCTCACACAGCTGTCAACTGAAGCATCTCTTTTCTCTCCACTCAACAATGTCAGTAAAAATAGAGATTGCTGAATGGAGTTTTTCCTCAACATAAGGCCTGAGGGCCTCTTAACAAAACATCTGTGAAATGAATTGTTCATGTGCAGACTAAATGTGTTGATTAAATTTCCAAAATTTTCTCTGGTCAATTAGAAAGCCACCTGTAGTGTATTTTTGCCCTTAACCCACTAAGAGGCTCTTGATATTCATAAGCTGCTGACTATTTGGAGCTAAATTCTGCTTTTATTTAAACAGTTCACAGTCATTTGAGTAGCTCTGCTAAAGGTCACGCATGCATTGAGATTTCTTCCATTAAGCAGGAGTGATTGTCAGCCTCATCCAGCTAAAGGCAGTTTTCTCTTGACACATACATGACTTTATGACAACTTGCAGATCCTTGCATGTACTGCAGCTGATCAGGGGAAGTCCCTCTCTGGGACAAGGATGTAGGACAAGGTTTTGCCTTGTGACTTCCACCTGCCCAGGTGCTGGGCTCCAGGTTTTCCTGGCCTCAGTTTGCAGGTAGAACTGCTCACTGACCTTACAGAGTTTCAAAACCTTTGTTACTGCCTGTGTTAAAGGAAAGTCACCTGACTAAGAGTCTATGAGATTTTGTGGGTGTGAGAGATCAAAATCTCTTTGAAATGACGAGATCCTAACCCTGTTTTTGACACTTCAATGCATTATTTCAAAACGTTGCTGTGCTTGTTAGCTTGTTGTGTTGTTCCTGGCCATCAGGTAGGTCTGGACTTTGCTGCCTGACAGGATGGCAAAAATGGCTTCTCAGCCAGTCTGGAAACCAGGCACTAACATTTTGGAGAAAAAGTGAAGCTATCATGCTTTCTGCCATGAGGGGTGGTTTGTGGCAGCTGCAATGTATAGACTGCCATGCAATTTACTTCTGCTGGGTCAGAAGCCACTGGACATCCACTGGGTGGATGCTGGAGCTCTTTACTCTTTAGCAGCTCCCATTCCCATGGGACAATCCCCATCATAGAGGAAAGAGTAGCATTCCCACAGAAGTAATGAGAAATCTGAATCAGAGGCAACTGCTCTGCCCGACTTGAAGACTGCCAGTGTCTCAGCACACATAACTGGGAAAGATCCAGATGGAATCAATTTCCACAATCCAGTGGGTGACATGAAGTGGAAAACATTCAAGGAGGGCAGAAAACAAATAAACAAACAAATAAACAAAAAAATCAAGAAAAACTCTTCTTGTTTCTTATTGCTCAACAGTTTACTATGGTTATTGTTCCATTTTGGCCACAGACTTGTGACCCTTCTCATTTTATTTCACACTGCTTTCAATTCCCTTTTTAAAACAAAACAAAACAACTCAAAGTGTTGCTAAAGCTGTGTCAAACTTATTTATTGCTGTTTGCAAGTCTTGCACGGGCTGATGTTGGTATCAATACCAGAGATGGATGGGACACCTGCCCCATCCACACCATTGCACACACAGTGCTGAGCCACCAGTGATGTGCCTTGACTGGACACTGGAGTATTATATGAAAAGAGAGGTATGAGTTAAAGGAATATTTATATTTAACAATAGTCTGCATAAACAGCAGGCCTCCATCCTCACACTAGCACTGCTTGAGGTTTTGAAATGCTGCTAATGCAGGATGAATTAGTGCTTTCACAATCTAAATAAATACACACAGTATGTCTGCACATATACTCATATCTTAAAATGCATACATACAAATGCTTACATGTACAAATACAGTTATATAGATAAAATATGTCCAGAAAATTTTTGTGATCAGTGTGGATGTCAGGAAAAGCCCTGCCTGAACTAGCTTACATGTGTGTACAACAAGGCCTTCTCCTCCCCATCACTGTTTCACCACCTTTATCCTGAGAGCAGCTAAAGCATGGATGTGGCACAGAGAAAGCACAGCACTTTTAGGGTGCCTGCTTTTGCACAGGTGCTGTTTACTGTTTACATGCTATTTTAAGCACACAAATGGACTAACACAAGCACATTTATTCCATAATTTGCTCTGTCTCTAACGGGAGCAACCTGTCCAGTTGGCAGAAGACCCTCACCCTGGGACATTCAAGACTGGAGGGAAGCTGAGCCATCCCTTTCCTGGACTGGCTCCATGTCAGGCATTCTGTTTTGCTTATAAAATGTGAGAAAAGCCCCAGTGGGCTAAATGGTACTTGTGCTGGCAAAGGAGAGAAGCAGCCTGCAGAGATATAGCTTTGTTCAGAGCACAGATGCCTGTGGACAAAAGCCTCCCAGTTCATATTTCCTGGTCCCTGGGAGGTTTGGCAGTGTGTAGGCAGGGATTGGTCCCTGTGCCCCAGCTTGCTCACACCGTGTGGCTCAGTGTGGGCAGGAGAGGCCCGTGTCTGCACTCCACAGAGCCCATGGATGCTGGCACTTCAGGGCTGTGCAGCTGCTGGGAGGAGTTTTTCTGGAAGACAGTTCTGGAAGTGGGTGCCTCAAGCCATCTACATCTTGCCTTAAGTCCCAAAGCATTTTTTTTTTCTGTTCCTGACTCAATGTGCCTCAGAAGACTTCTGGTAACAAGTTGCTTTTGGCTGGAGATACCATGAGAAAATAACTCCCCCAGTGCTATTTTTTTTTCTGGCTCTCTCTTTCTGAGTCCTGGACAGAATTAGAAAAGCATAGTCACACCTCTCCTCCTTCAAACTGTGAATTTATTCCCAGTCTTTTCACTTTTCCTCTTCTCCTGTGTATTGCAGACACCTTTGATCACTTTGTTCCCTTTTTGATTACTTTGTTCCCTGACTGGACTCAGTCCAGTGTCCCCACAGGCAGAGCCCCAGCAAGACAGGGTTTGCTTTTACTTTAGACATCATCTGGCCAGTGGTGCACCCCTGCCAGCAGGAGCAGCCAGGAGCAATCCAGGGAAGGAGGCATCCCAGGTTCCAAAACGTATTGCTGAAGCTCTGCCAACAAATGTAAGGGTGAAATAATGGAATTCAGAAGATTATTTGCAGTTTTTGCTGGTGGCATCAGAGTCTGATCTCAATTACAATGTAGTAACCAGGCTAGATTTGGATCTGGATTAGACTGACCACATTTAAGTCCCTTTGAAAAGTTTGCTTCTGCCACGCTACTCCAATGAATCAAGTTGTCTTGCACATAAAGGCATATTATTGTCCTACTTCCTTAGTATCTTTCTATTTGTTTGTTTATTCTTGGGCTTATGCATGAAATTTTCACCAGTAAAAATATAATAGGCTTTTAAATTAATTTAATTAAAAAGATACAATCATTTGTGAAGACTCTTAAATTGAATTAAACCCATTTTGTTATGGACAGAGCATCAGCATTGCAAAGTTGGTCTAGTACTAGCCTGTATAAGGGTTTCTTTAAGCAGTTACTTCTGATTGTGCCAGGTATTTAGAATTCTGGATTAATTTTCTCACTGTTGCAGCTGAGACCTTCCTAAGTGTATATTTCACTCAGATGCTTTTGCAGAAGCTAACAACCTGGATCCAGCTGTTTTTAAGGATGACATTAAGGAAAAATACATTGGCAAAAAGTTGATTTTATTCTTCTTTTGTGCCTTTGCTTTTAAGATGGGCTAGTGCTTCCATGCATTGCCACTAGGATTTAAAACTTGTCAGGGGAGAATAATTTTTTATATTTGGAGCCTGTTCTCTCAGTTTCCAGTGAACAGGAGATTGAATTTTGCCATTCATACCATAGCTTATTATTAGAGTTTTGTGAGATATTTTTCTAAGAATTATGGTCATCTGTGACCTAATCTGACCCACCACAATTCCTCCCAAGATTAGACTCAGTTAAAGACATCCTACATCTGGGTTTTCTTGGACATATCTTCCTTTTCTCACTCCGGAAACCTTGTCAATGCAGATTTTGAGGAGTTCGTATACATGTCCTGCCCAGATGGTCTGAGCATGTGTTGTAAGTCTGGTGCACTGCAGAAGTCTTTGATTTACAGCACAAAGTAATTGTCCATAGTGTGAGGAACACGGTCATGATACCAGCTCAATAGGTGCTGGAAAATAAAGAGGAATGCTGCTCTACACAGGGAGTCTTGAGCAAAATGGGGAGGTTTGGAAGCACCTGATTTGTTTAAGCAGACTGAAGGAAGAGGCTTATTTCTTACACCATCATTTTAATGCAAATTTTAAGCCCAAACTTTTAATGCTACTTATGTCTGTATTATGAACATAAGGCACACTGGTGCTCACATTGTATTCCTGGATTGCCCAGTAAAAGATGGATGGTTTCTCACAGTAAGGAATCTTTTATCTGGTGAATATTTAAGAAAATCACAGTAATGATTTTAATCTAACGTGAATAGAAATTAAAGCATGAACCACAATAAATGAACAGTTGAGACTGAAATGTGATTTCCTGCAAGTATGGCTGCTATTTGATGGTAGCAAAGCCTTGAGCATAGAAAATATGTCAAATCCAAAAGTAAATGGATGAAAGTATTAACCAAGGATCCAAATCAGGAAATTTCCACCTGGGATGACCTAAACACAATGAACAAAACCCTAAAGCACATAGTCAAAAGCTGTTTGATTCCAATGCCCCTTAACAGCAACATTTAAAATTACTACTGTTCATGTCATTTCCCCCCAGTCTGGTTTGTGATCTCTGTGTGTACTAATGTGCCAGAAGTGCGTATCTTTTGGGAAAATTTGTGGCCTGCATTATGCAGTGAGTTGGTTGCCAAGACAGCAGGTCTCACACATTTGAGCTGGGCTCATGCATTTTTGGACTTATTTATGGCTGCGATTTTCCATGTCTTGTGTCCTAGTACCACAAGGTCATTAAAAATTCAGGAGGTATTGGACTGGCATGCAGGGCCTTCCTTCGCAGGCAGGGCTGAGGCTGTTCTGACCTTGCAGCTTAAGCAATGAAACTGGAAAAAAATTGTTTTGCCAAGAGTAAATCAGGCTTCAGGTCGCTGGGGCTGCTCTGCACTTGGCTTCCCCTCTGCTCTGTCACGCCGTGCTGGTGGCACTCCATGTCAGGACAGGTACCTCATCTGCATCACACCTACATTTGCTCTGTCAGTTAGGGGTATCTTAGAAAGGGGTTTTATTTTTGTTTGTGTGTTTGCAGTTTTTTGTGCAAAGGCTGTTTCACTTCCATAGACATTTCCAAGGTAAATTGGGATCTAATCGTTGACATCCTGTGAAGATACAGACAAAGTAGAACTGCTCATGTTTGGGACTTCCATCTTACTGGTCATTGCTCATTTTTCTTCCAAATCAGGTCAAACCAAGCAATTCCAGAAGTTACCTTGAAGCAAAATTTTGGGAAGAATTCCTTTTAAGGACATTTTAAAATGACAGAATATGCATGTATCATACTTGAATTTAACATTCTGAATAGCATTTCATACCTGTATTTTTATTAGAATATAAAATTTCAGAGTATATCTGTACATTAAGTGTCAAATTTTCCCACAAGCTGCATATTGAGCTGGAAAAAAGGAGAGACATATCAGTTCATATTAGGCACTGGTGCCACACATAAAACAAAAGGGATGGACTGTATCAGTTAGGATCATGCTTTGATGGTATGTCCTCAGTAATAATATTCAGAATTGCACAATTTGTCAGAGAGCTGCCACTAAGTCAAGAAGAAAATGGTACATCATGAAACAGGTAACAGCATAAATCCATACAGAAACAATAATTATTGGAAACATCTTTTTGGGATGAGAACCATATAGCTTTTAAAATATGTTCTTGGAGAAATTTTCCTTGCAATTTATAGAATATAAGAATAACTGGTTGACCCTGCTGGCCTTTTCTGACAAACTTACATTGCAAGAAAGTTTTCCAACCTGTTCTTATGTGAAATGAATGGAAATGAAAGCAGATTTGGGCCCTGTTTCTATATGGTTCATATTAGAGATGGGCTCAAACCAAACCCACTAGATCAGAACATTCCCAGACTTTGAGGAAGTTTGGCTCTGATTTCAGTTTTAAAATTCAGTGCTGGCTCCTTTCAACAAGGAACTAAATCATCTGAGCACTGCTTTGGGAAATTTGGATCCAGATCAGTACTTTGCAGCTGCAGCTGCAGCCCTCCTTGAAATCTAGAGCTTCTTGAGACCAGTCTAGGGGGGGTCAGGAGACCACGAAGCTCCCCCAACATCTCATCCTTGCAGACAGCCCAAGTGAGGGCAATAGTCACACTTGGCCTCTGCCAAGAGGGAGATCTGGAAGTAAGAGGTTCATGGAGAGCACACGCTCAATGTCATGTATCAACCCTCACAGGAGGGTTGTGTATCCCAAATCAGCCAACACTCAGGTTAGTTTTCCTGTAGTGTCCATTCGAACAGTTTTATTTGACAAGGTTTCACTGTTCCAGTCCCTGTGGTGTAGCTGAGGGCTGGGATGGTGTAGGAGCTGATTGGTCAGATGGGCTAGCAAAAGTGTTAGAGGAACCTCACAAAGTGCTTGATCGTGGAAAACCTGGAGCTGTGAGTCCTGGAGATTTGCTGATGATGGCAGTGACAGGTGAAACAGACCTGAAGTTTGTGCTGCTGTTACACATGGTAAAGCCACTTTTTTTACATTTTTCCTTGAAGTCAGTCAAAATAGTCTAAACTGGTTCTCCCAAGTGGCCTGTGTGACCGCATCAAAGCTGCTGAGATGCTGAACCTCTGCAGCAAGGACAGCAGGTACTTCAAGGAAAGGAATAAATACACCTCTTAGATTTGGTCCCATTCTCTCTGCCCCAGCATCATGGCTGAGCTGCAGACATGGGGGTGATAGTGGAGCCCTGGAAAATGTTAAAAATAGAATTTGAAAATATTAGGCCTTTTATTTTCTCAGATCACTGCACCTGCGTAAGCAGTATGATAAATGATATAATTGTTAGATGTGATGATTGTTTAGTAGTTAAATGTAATTATTATATAACCATAAGAAGAATCGTGAGAAACTATGTTGGAAATTTAAAGGGGGCTATGTTTAGCTGAAATCTGTGTATACAATAGAACAATATAAGTTTGATAATTATCATGAAAGTTATATAACGATAGAGTATAAAACACGTTCACCTTGAACGTATGGTCGGAATCAGATTTGGGTGGAAATCACCCCGATTCCCAGAGCTCTTCAATAAAAAGCACCGCATGTAATCGCTTCTGTGATTATGTGTTTGTGACCGCTAACGGGGGGACACCCTGCACTGATGGAGCTGTGAAGAAGAGCACAGTGATTTCCTCCAAACTCAGTACCTGCACACGGAGATGGGAGAGGATTTCTTGGAGACTTCAGCTGGAGGAATGGACCTGTATCCTAGGTCAATTCACTGAATGGCTACTTACCTTTTGTTCACTAGGCACATCCTTCACTCTTCTGCAATATAAAGGGAGCAAAATGGGTTTTATTCCTTTGTTGCCAGAGATCTGACTGGACTGTTCCAGTCCAAGCTGCTGTTCAGCTAATAAAGCAAGTGCATTTACACCTCCATAGTTTGTCACGATGCTTTGTAAGACTTGTGTGATAAGAAATATGTGCCTTGCAACCTTTCCATGACACTGTTGGCAATGAGGATTCCTGAAAATTGAGCATGGCACAGGAACAAGACAGAAGATGCATTTGGGAGTGGGAGCAGTATGGTCCATATTTTGCCATCTTTCTCAAAACCCATTATTTTTTTTACTTCAATCTGTTGTACTCATTCTGTGTCCATTTTAGCTGTTCTGTACAGTGACTATCTTTCACTTTCTCTTCGTATTGCACCCAGAACAAAGGAGAGCCCATTTCCAGTTAATCTTTGGTGGTATTTTATTAAACATGCTTACTCTTAACACTGCTTTTAAAGATCTCTTAACACCTTCCAGGTTTAAATATTGACTGTGTCAAAAGTCACTTAAATAGGTAACTCACTGCAGTGCCGTTTTCCAAAAAGAAAGATTTTGGCTGTCTCCAGTTGTTTCAGATGGTCTTTTATTCTTCATGTTAAACAATCACTTTAATTGAGCCTTTAGACCTCTAATAAAATTGCAATCCATCAGCTTTTATGAGTTCAAATGAAACAGCAGTGAGTGAACCAATGTGGGAGAAATTGTCAGATTCTTTGAGGAGATTGGAAGGAAACCTATTCCTCAAATAATAATAACAAGACATCTTGTACCATCTCTCATCAAGCTCCTAACACCTAATCCTGTACAGGGCCAAGTTATCAACAAGTTCTTCGAAGGGGTTATGGTTTGGTTTGCCACTAAATATTTTTATATAACCTCCTGTGGAAGTGTAGCATTTCCCTAAACATGTGGAGGTGCTAACTCCTGTTACTGACTTGCAGAAAGCTGTTCATGACCTTGCTGAAGGTTGATGGAACATAAAGTGGTCCTTGCTGAAGCTGGAGCTGCATCTGCAAAGAGGCAGTGAGTTTGAGCTTCTTCCTTCAGCTGTTGAATGGTCAGTGAGGTAGAACATGTAACATTCAACTTTCCAAATGCCTTAAATCATTTTGAAGCCACTTTTTACTGTGCATTTTGACTTTCAAACAGGATTGCTTATGTCTAAGAATCACGTAATACTTTCTGGGACTCTAATTAGTTAGGCTGACCTCATGTCCTAACAAACTTTGGCAAAAGCTCCTTTTACTACTTTTCCCAGTGGGACAAACTGCATTTACTGAGCCATTATTTTGCCATGTTAAAAAAGGTGAAAAGCCTGATACTTTTTATACTTTTGTGATTCCCTCATGAACAGAAATTACATTAAGATGTAAAATGGAGGATTATCCTTGTATTGTAGTCTATGGTAATTTTACAAGGGAAAACAGAGGTATATATTAGTCTGACCTCATTTTTACCAGGTTACTGTGAAGTAAGCAAAGTACTGGAAATGTGTATGTAAAAAGCTCACATAGTTAAGGCCAGAATCTGCCAAAATCCATTCTTTACCCCTAGGCTACTAGTCCTACTGTCTGGAATTCCCTCCCTGTTTATTGCCTTGGAATTTTGTTTCTTTTACAGTACTTGAGATTTCTAGGTCTAATGCTATTAGAGTTTCACAAGGGAACAGTCTCCTGAGTAAGATCTGAGTTCAGGATTTGGCTGACATGCTCCATGACTGACAAAGTTACTGCAGTTGAGCCTGATCTTCTATTTAGGTCAACTCTATAGTTATCTTTCCAACCCTTTTTGGTTTTACCTGGAGTAAGTCCAAAAAGTATGTGATTTTTTTTTTCCTCTCTTGACTTATCTTCTCTTTATTTCTCCTTATATCTTTGTTTTTCATCATCTTTTACAATTTTGAGTTTGTCTGGAAGAAAACAAAGCCCTAGAGTTGCAAAGATTTACGGACATGAGTAAGCCTTAGACAATTCATTGGTCTGCTGGAATGTGTGTAATTGATAAAAATTAGCTCAGCAAGGGTGATTCAGCTGTGCAAAGTTACTCATTTGCATAAGGTTTCAGATACTTAGTGCAGCATGTAGCATATGTAATTCAGAAGTAGTATCAGTCTGAGATAAGCCCTCTCCTTGCCCCTGTGTATGGTTTGTCTCAGGAGTCTTAAGCAGAAATACATTTTTAACAGCTTCAACAAATCAAATAAAAATTTGAAAACAAAGTCAGTTTAAAAAAAAATCTGTCAGCAATGATTATTCTTTTTTTTTGTTGTAGGCACAGTTTCAGCTGAAAAAGAGTTCTGCATTTAAAAACTCTGGTGTTAAGAAAGCTCATAGATGCCCATGTACTTTTGCAAATTAAATCTTCAGGCATAAAAATGTTTTTCACTGGATTATCCATCTTATGGAAGCTTAGCCAAGCAGAAATGTTTCCTATCAAGCAGAATTTGATGCAAACCTTGTCTTTACATTGTTGTACAGCTACTTTGGGTGGACAGAAGAATTGCAACAGTTTTTTGCTTTGGAGCACATGTTGTCCAAGTTGCTGAGAATCAAGGTACAAAAATGCTCTGAACCTCACAAAACACTGACCTGCTGCTCTGAAACCACAAGGAGCTGAAGCAATGCTCCCATGCAGAGATAGTCCCAAAGACCTGGAGGTAAGTTAATGCTTCTGATCTCTCCTGGGTCAAAGGCAGAATGATCAGCACCTTGTAGGATCACAGAAATGCAACTTGTCAGCTTGGGACCAGCCTGCTTAAATGAAGCCATGTAAAAGTGTAAAGAAAATATGGTGAGCAGGGGCCAGAATAAACAATTAGAGATGGCTGAGAAGAAAAAGGGGTTAATTTTCTTTAATTTGTCTGTCTGACTCTTTTTTGACTTGAAAACCTCTGCACTGATATCAAAGTAAACTCAAAGTGTTTGTGCTGGCAGAATTACACTTGCATCGGGTTCATTTGGTTTTACTGTCAAGCTAAGAATCGAGCTTGCAGCCACACAAACCTGTACCTGTTCTGAAAATTAAGGAATATTAATGAGGCTGGATATGATTTTTTAGTTGAAAAAGTTTGTTGTTCATGCAGTTTCCTAGAATTTCCTGCTCTTGGGATTACAGCACTGAAATTTTGAAACCTGAGGAGACCAAATGCATGGAATAGCCATGAGTCTGGGTGGGTGAGAGCCAGTCCCCAGCATGTCTCTGCTCCAGATCCACCTCATTCATCTGTCTGGAAATCACTGAGCAGAGGATTGATGAGCACAGGGAACCCAGCTAATAATCACTTCCCTCCCTGTGGGCAGAGGCTGGGCTCTGCTCCAGCCATTTGACTTGTCTGGGAATACATCAGCCTGGGTGCAGGACAGAGCACCTCCTGACCAGGAATCCTGGGCTGATGGCTCCTGGGCTGGACCTTGCTGTGCATTAAGCAATGGGCAGTGGTACAGCTGGAAAGAGCCTGCAGGGTGCCTAGCCTGCCTCCAGTCCCACAGGGAACGGCAGCCTCTGCCCCCTGTCACTTCTTGCACCTCCACTGCACCTCCCAGACCTCCTTCACCCATGATTCAGCTCCATTTGTTGTCACATTCATCATCCTTGTGTACGCAAAAACAAAAGGGCAAATGACTGCCATGGAAAAAAACCCAGTTTTTCAAATGAGAGAGAAGTGGAAGTTTTGAAACTGTAGGGAACTCATCTGGTATTTTGAAAAATATCCTCATTTCAGCTGTGGGTGCAGGGCTAGCTTGTGCAGCTGCTGATAGATATGTTTTTAAGGAGACCATCAGAAAAGTGTCACCAAATGGCACTAGCTATCTGGAATACTCTTAGCAGTGCCATTTGAGAGACAATTTCTCCTGAGTTTTCTGGAGTTGATTCTGATCTTATGCTAATGTGACAGGGATGTGCTGGTTTTACTTCAGCACAGACACACCAGGTATTTTTTTTTTCCTCAGGATGTTTCTCAAATTGTCTGGTTGGAGAAGAATATTTACATTTGCTCTTTTTGTTCCCAATTCAAAACCCACCTCCCTTAATCTTCATGGTCTGTATGTCATAGCCTTGCATCTACCAAGCAAAAGACCTGAAGCTGTTTTACATGTTCATAACTCTGCTTATTTTCATAGCTGCTCCTGACTTACATGTGGAACTCCCAACTGTGAACATTTTCTCTGCCACTTTTTTCAGACTGTGCATTCTAGGTCGCTCCACATTATGGCCCGTGAGTCACACAACGAAATGTCTAACAGGACATTTGTGTTATGTCTACAGCAGAAAAAAGACCTCAGTGGTTTCACATGAGAAAGTTGAATCCTAAATGTGGGTGGAAAAAAAGTAAAGAAAAGGGATAAAAAGATACCACCAGATAAATATGATACATGTATTCTTTTCCTGTAAAAGATTTACTTATGCAAATAAACCACATTTTCAAAGACACTTCTTGGGGGTTTTTTTCATACCTTAAATGGATCACCTTGAACAAAAGCCATATTATGAAGGAAAAGAAAACAGAAAACAAGTCTGACCTTGAGCAAATTTAGTGTGGCAATGATTCATCCCAGTATCATCTTAGTCAGATAGTCAGCCTCAGCTAATCATAAACCCATGATTGCCGTATGCATGTGTGAGTGTATTTATATAAATATACATATTTATTTATGGCCACTCATATTGGAACTAGAGATGAACTCAGCATCTCTCACACATATCACAAATTAGTCTATAAGACCCTGTTCAGGAGAGATCTTAAATATGCATTAGTAATTCTAAGGTGCTGCATAAGTCTAACAGCACTTGCATGCTTTTCTGAATGGAATTGCAAGAATTTATTCCTACCCATATTGAAATCTGTTGAAAGGCCAGCCCAATGGTGCTGACTTGGCCTTATTCAAGAGCTGCACCTCTGTCTACATCTAGTGAAGCTCAAGGTTTTCTTTAAATAATTGAAGCAGAAATGCTGTATTCAATATGGAAACATAAACAAAGTTTGGTGTCTACATCTAGGGGACTTGTCAGCAGAAAGTGATTGCAAGCTACAGCCAGTGGTACCCCTTATTCAGAAGGGGGCTATTGTCCATTAACATTTGTCCATTAAGGCTGTTTGTGAGAAATTCCACTTTCCATGTGACAAAAACAAGCCAGGCCCTTCTGCTCCTCTGGTCAGACTGGTGAAAATGAGAACTGCTGGGGACCCTGGGGGGCTTTTCCATCTGACATGCACATCTTGAGTGAGGGAAAAAGCAGGGATTTATGAAAGCCCAGAGGAGAGAGGGAAATAAAATAATTTATCCCAGTGTGAAATTAGAAAGGAACAAAATATATTTGTGCTGGGTGTGTTTCACATGTCAGTTTATGGGCTCTAAGGAATCTAAATAATTACTGGGTTGCAAACATGATGTCCCCAGTTGCCCACATTTTATCTTACCTTTTTGTTTTTCAAAGAGGTTCAAAACCAGACAGAACATACTATTCCTTCACACTCTGTAATGTTTATATTTGGAAATAAGATTAGAAGTCTTCAAATGAAAGAGAGTTTTTTTTCAGGGAGATAAAATTGCTTATTAAGCGTGCCCTAAAATGCAGCTGCCCGACCAAACCCTAAGTGTTGCAAAGTGCAAACATTTCTGTGAGCTAGAGTTTTCTGCAACTTTCACTGCTGCAATCAGCAAGCCATTGTTAGGCAATAGGTGTAAGTATATGAGTATATGGGTGGTTGTGTTTGTAAAGAATGGATAATACCCTTTATACAAATCTTCTTTTACGTTTCAGCACTAAATAGAACACATTCTCACAATCTCTTTGTTCTTTGGTCAAACTTTGTCTTTGACTCACACTGCTTTCCAGAAATGTTCCTATTTTATTTTTTTGAGTCCCAAAGCTATCTATCAAAATCAGTACTTTTTTTTCTAAGAAAATTCCATTTAGAAAGAAGGAAGTAGAAGAGAACAAAGGCGGACAGCCTGGGACAATGACTCATTATGTTCCTTATAAATTATGGCTGTGAAATTAATGCAAATTGTTTCTCACAGTTTCAAAACCCACTATAAGACAATAACTTAGGGCTACAGAAAGAGAAGCACCTAGAGAAATAATGGCATTTAAAAATTTTTGTAAACAGAGCGAAGTGTGCAATAAACAGTAGAGTTATTTGGAAAGCACTTGAAGATGCATTAGCAGATTAATTTCATGTTGCAGCACGCAAAACTAAAACAGAATCAAACTCGAACTTGTGGCTCTTGTGGTATTTATTAAGCCTGAAATTTCTGTAATTTGTTTGGCAAGTTACCATTGCATGGGGCAATACTAATCGGGAAAAGATCTGAAACCTTCAGGAAAAGCAGCAGATGTTCACCCTCTAGAATTCAATCTACTCTGACTAGCAAAAGCACCTCCTTTCTCGTGCCAGAGGTGAACTTGGTGGCATGCTTGGGCTGCAGGAGAGCAGAGCACTGCAGCACACACTGAAAGATTAGCACACCCCCCTGTTGGAAGGGATTAGAAAGGCTCATGGGCTCTTGGTCTCTGTGTTGTCCCAGCGTTCAGGTACTTGGTTATTATTTCTATCAGGAATGGGAGAGTCTTCAGAGCCAAGTGTGCACACCTGCTTTGCTGTGAAGCTTGCACATTTGCTCTGCTTCCCAAGCCAGGCTGGCAACAGAGTTATTGCTAAGTGTGGCATGAGCCTCCAGATGTGTTTGTGGTTGCTAGAATTTTTATGTTCTTATTCAAGAAGATGGAGCCTTGCAGCCACATCATCACAACTACCTTCCCTACCTATTGTGTTGGTACAGCATCTCAAACAGCACTTGAAACCAAACCAAAGACCTCCACAGCTGAAGGCACAAACCATTACAATCCTGTCCAGAGGACTACAGTCTGCAATCAACCAATGCCCTCTGTAGAGCAAACAGCATGAAGGGATACCCAAAGTTCAGTGACTAGCACATGGTGGCCTTAATTGATCTTCTCTGCAGTCACTTGTGGCTGTCTCTCAGAGAACAAGGACCCATTAAAATTTGTAGACAAAGAGCTTTAGCCTAGAGTCCTTTGGTGTTCAAGTCTGCTACTCCTAAACACGTCTCTTAATTGTGCAATGCAGCCACATCATTGCTATACTGGAAATCACTTTGTTTACAAAATCATTTTTTATGTCTTAGTTCTCTTTGAGGGTCAGAAAACAGATTTGGAAACTTTCCTGATGTACCTTTAAGAAATGTTTTAACTACAACAGGAGCTAGCTGAGTCACCACCAGGTCACCATGTCCCTGGGCATACACTACAGCTCTAAGTTACAGAAGAAGCATTTTGGAGGAATTGTGTTGGTGCATGGGCATATATTTGTGTACAGCCCTATTTATTGTTTCAAACAATGTGCTTAAAGGACTTACAAGGATGAACTCACCCAGATCTGGCTTTTACAAGTACTTTGGTAGTGCGACTGAATTCCAACTCATTCTCTCCTTAGAGGGACAGATCTGGCAGTGTATCATAAGGGATATTTTCCTGTCATTTTAGGAAAGCAAGGTCCTTTTCTTTCCATGAAATTACAAAGAGTTTCCTTGAAGCCCTGCCTCATCACGCATCCTGACCAGCACGGAAGCACTCACTCCTGATCATTACATTAAAAGGTCTTTTGAGGAAACAGTTTGAACCTTTGATCCCAAGAAAACTATTTGATAGGGCATGTTTTTTTCTATGTGTATGTCTTTAGTGTAGAATTATTAATAGTTCTGATTTTTCCACCAACTTCTTTAGCTGATCATCTTTTAGATAAAAACTCCCCAGAAATGACAATTTTTCTTATTAAGAGCAAGCGTAACAACTCTCCTGTGTGTTCAGAGATTCCACTCTATTGACAGTGGACTGGATTAAAGGACTATAATTTGGATATTATTACTACAGCTATCAATGGGAACATCATGTCTTGATCAGCTCCCCAGGCTTTGGGCTAGATTGTCACCCCACCTATTTCACCTCCTGGCCCTCTGTCATGCCCCACATCCTGTATCCAGGTGAGCTTGCCTGGGTTTAGGTAGACAGTCAGACCCCTGTTTCACCCTGCCACCCTGCATGGTGAAACAATGCTGATACAGATTTGATAAGCCCTCAGCATGTCAGTAGATATGTGAGCCTAGGAAGGAAAGGGGAAGACTGTTTTCAGGAGGAAAATAAAAAGGCAGAAGGCTGGAGGGGAACAGCATGGTGAAATACAGACAGAGCACATGATAAAACATCTCCTTTTAAGAACAACACGCAGCTGCCATCCTTTTCTATGCACTCCAGCCTTGCTGTGGGGCAAGGTGGCTTCCACCAAGAAAGATCTCTCCTCACATCTGGGTGGTAGTGAAGAGATACTGGGGCAGGAAGAGTGGATGACTGACTTCATCTGCACCATTTCCTTCCTTTGTTACTGTACCCTTTAGTTGGTTGTCATTCTACATAGTTCCTGACCATCCCTTTGTACTTGACAATAAGCTATTATAAATGGTTGCATTAATGCTCCCTACTGATGTAATATTCCCTCCTACAGTGTTTTGACAGTAATTCAGTAATTGTTTTCTGAGTGCGTTACTCTTTCTTCTGAGGAAAAAAAAAAGTAGACACCTCTTACATTGTACTGCCTATCCTCAAAATGCATCACTGAAACAAATTTCTCTGATGACCTAACTGATGCTGGCTATCAGCTTTCAGCTGGCAGGCAGGGCTCAGTAAGGCTGCATCAGTCCTGGGTTTCAGCCATCTTCCTGCCATTGCAGGAGTCCATGGGACAACTGTGTAATTGGCTCGTACTCTTTTCTTGCTTTTGCTGAGCTTTTTCTGCTAAACCAAATGCATTTCCGGACAAATACTCTTTGCTTTTCCTGCATTTTTATACTCTGTTGCTTTGTGTGGCTGCAATTAGATGGCTCTGCACTGGGTCCACTTCCGGCATAGTCTCCAAACTCTCTCAGGAATGCCATGTTTATAGTGCTGCTAGTAATCAGAGTAAGATGAGATGAGGGAGTTTCTGAGGTTGGCTTTCAGGATTCTTTTAAAACAATTCTAATGACACTATCAGCAGCAGCTTCAGTTCCTAACAAGTGTGTTATCATGTCCAGACTCCCATCTGCCATGATCTCATGGTCAGCAAATCGTGCCAAGCACAAGGCAGAGAGGCACAGCTCTGGTTACGATATGGAGAGAGTGTGACAGTATCTCTTGGCACAGAATTGCAGACTGTGCTCAATGACTATTGCTTTACCTCTTTAATATGCCCTGGCTATGATGACATATGTATGTGCAGTATAACATGATCTCAAATGGTTGTAAAATTTGTTGAGTGAGTAAGTGAAAAACAAGGGAACACCTGGATCCCTCTGTAGTGTCTGATCCTGCATGCCATGTGTCTGAGCCTCAGTGGAAGTAATTTACCCACTCTGAGCTTCACTCCAAGCAATATTTTTTCATACCTTTATTCCACCTGCTATGTAAGAGCTATAGGGCAATATTTGACAATATAAGGAAACCAAGAGGTGTGTTTCCCACGTACAGCTTCCCCCAGGCCCATATTTCTCTATTCTTTCTCTGGAAGCATGACCAATTATAATAAATATATTAGTGTACCTTTTTTTATATGTAGAAGCTGCAGTAGTAATGAGACAGAACAGGAGTAATTTTTAAAAATAAATATACTTCATAAAAATACACAGATTGTTCAAAAACATGCTATAATTCTGCTTACTGACTTGAATTTCTGTTCATCTGCTTTATTAATTTGATTTCATACATGATGATAGGAGACAAAATTCGATGCTTTCTCTATGAGCTTTGTGCAATTAATGAAGCATAATGTCATCTGTAGGAGCTTTGTATAATTAATGGAATATAATCTGAAGATGAATCTAGACCTCAACACCTTCAGAGAGGTGTAAGCAGTATTTAAAAGGAACCCAGAATCCTCTTCTTTCTTTCCACTTGGGAATGAAACAAATAGGAAAAGCTCCTTGGGGGTCCTCCTCTCAGCCTCCCAACATAAAAAAGCGAATAAATAAATAACAGTGGGGGTGAGGAGCAGAGGGAAAACAGGATCTCTGAATGCTAAGGTGGGCATGGCACAACACAGCATGCAGAAGAACGATGAGTGTTAGTGTTTTAAATGTTCCCCAGTGCAATAACAGCTCTCCTGCAGTACAAGCAGCACCCTGAAGCCTGGTCCCACCTTTCTATTTCATCATATACCTGCCAGACAGTGACAACACTGGTCTTAAAAATGGGCAGTGTGCATGCATTTGGCTTGTGCACTGTTTATTTTTTTACCTCACTAGAAACATAAGCTCTAATATATGTTTCCACACCTCTTAGTTGCCAAGATCAGAGCTGCAACTCAGCAAAATGTTTAGCAGACTAGAGTGCACCAGAGAACATGCTTAAATTGCTGTAAGAATGAGATGAAGTTTTTTTCTTCTTCCATCTCACATCTCTGTTCTTTGACTTTGTATTTTTTCTCACTTAGATGATCAAATTTGCTAATTTTCTCTTCCATATATTTGTAGTCTTTGAATGTCTACTTTTATGCACTTGGAGGCACATTAAAGGAAGAGCTGCTTTGTTTAGGGCTGCTGATTTGAAATAACTTATAAGAAAACTAGAACTGAAAGACATTTTTTTTTTGGTGATTTTTTTTTCTGAAATATATAATGCCAGAAGAACTGAAACAGGATTTGACATGACTTTATGCATATTTTTGTTTTAGTTTTGCATCATTTTGTCTTAATATCTTCTGAAATGAGATTTCTGGTTTTTTGTTTTGAGGCAATAATTAATTTCAAAGTTTGTCTGAATTTAATGCTAATTTTTAAAGGGATAAGAAAATTCAATGAAGAGCTAAAAATCACCAAATTGAAAACAAAACAACCCATTCTGAGTTGAATGAAAGTTTCAGTCAGTAGTAAACATTTCTGTTGTCTTGTTATTGTTGTCTTGTAAAAAATGTAGTTTCAGACTAAACCAAAACAAATGAAAAATTATTTTTTTCTTGAAATAACTGAAAACTGAACTTTTGAAAGTGGTAATTGAAACCACACAAGTTGGAAAGGGAAAGATAGCCTACCCACCAATCCAATAGTAGTGGTCAGCCATTGGATGAAAATTAGTGGGATTTATCTAAATTAATTCACCAGTTAAGCTTCTGCTGTATAAACCTGAACTAGTCCCTGAAAGTTTCTATTATAGCCAATGGCATGAGAAAAACAGTTTTTTGGAACATGCATCACATCAACTCTCTCCAGCATCTTTTTAGGATGGCATGGATCAGAAGTTCCTGCTTGTTTCCTTTGGCAGTAAAAAGGGACCAGTGGCACTGCCTAAATTTGTACAACTCATGAGAAGTTGAACGGGGTGAATTGCACCAATTATGTCTTTCCAAGGAAACAGAGGTCATGTCCAATGCAGCTGAATTATATGAAATGGAATGATTTTGCTATTCTTCTTGCATGGATGATCAGGAACTGCAGATCCCAAGACAACAAGCTCCCTCATCACTCAGGAATACAGAAGAAAAAGTCCCCTTTGCAAGATCAGAGCCAGTTCTACCAGACATTTCAATGCTAAGTCAGATCAGTCAAGTAATAATTAACTTTAATTGGCACACCCACAACTGCAACATTTATCCAGTGCAGTTGAATGATTTGAAAATCATGGGCATTCTTATCTTTGAATGAAGAGAGCAAAGAAAATAAACTTTAAGCAATATTTCTAATATTACCATTGCTATTTTTGTATGACTAAGACCAGACAGAGGAGTCCTGGCATGAGGTAGTGCTGCATTTTAATGCCGGGTCCTTTCAGTCTTAGTAAGTATGAGCACTGCTTATCTCTAAAATGACTCTCTGTTATCAAACCAGCTGTCAAGGGCCGATACAGCTCTTGAGGGAACTGGACTTTGGGGAGCCAGTAAAGTTCTTACCTGGCTCTCAAGCATGTGGTCAGCAGCTCGTCTCCCCACGCTCAAGGGGAGCAGCCTGCACTGTATTCTCATTGGTCTTCTGCTCTTCCCCCTGCTTCAAAAAGGACAATGTGTCTATAATTAATGTCTGAACTGGACTTTAGCTGCACTGCTCAATGACATAAGCTCAAGAAGCAGTTTCAAACATTGCATTTAAAGCCAAACCCACGTACGAGATAGGCAGCCACTCAATGAATATCTTTGCAGATGAAGAATAATTTCATTACAGTTATGAGTGGTGTGACTTGTCTTCACAAAGATCTCCAGTGTCAGCAATTTTCCTCTGGGTGCAAAAGATGTGACATAAAATACAGTGATAAAATCAAGGAGAAAAATACATACCGGATTACATACTGATACTTGAAGGAAGGAATGGAAAATAAAAGCAAAACATCAAAAGAAATAAACTGAATGGAGAAGGAAAAAAAGAAAAAGTAAAAAAAATTCTAGTGACTGAAATGGTCATGTTGCTCTTTGTTGTATGGAACAGGGAAGAAAAATCAAAAAACCCACTAAAGAGTATTTAGAAGAGAGCAAGTGGTATATGTGCTGAGTGGACTGGGAAGGATCCACTGGCTAATAGCATAGATAATCTGCTTTAATGGGGACAGATGAGCTGTCACTGGTTTTTTTGGAATGCTTTCTTTAGCAGTGCAGGTTCCAAAATTTTTCCTGTTAGTGTTGCAATATGCTTTGCAGGAAATATCTGAATGCCATTAAGACGTGACTATCATACTGCATTTTTTAAAATTTTAGACAGAATATACATAGCAGTGCAAAATTAATTAAGTAAATAAAATAAATTATTTTGTAGGAATATATATATCAATATAATTTTAAAGATTTTAAAATGCAGAAAATTTTTATCATTCTAATTTCTTTTTCCTGTGAAAGAACCTCTTACATTTTATTTTCTTAGCCTTGTCCTCTCTCTTCATCTCTCTGATTCTAATATCTTCTGGATGTCTCAAAGGCTTCCACAAAAGGAAGCAGAAACGTGAGAAGTGAGTGGGTAAGACTGAAGAAGACAGAGCTGTGGTGAGGAAAAAAAGCTTTGAGGAATCAGGGAAAGCGGATTGTGCTACTGAAGATGTAGATGATATGTAGATGAATGAGTAGCTGCTCTGTATTGATGATCAACCTGTGTTGATTCAGGTTACAGGAGAAAGGGTCTGAGTGCTGTTATTCAAATACACAGGCTCTTGTGAGAAGACATAAAGGGATGTCTGCCAGTGCCAGAGAAGATATCTGATCCAAAACCTTCTCATTCATTGCCACTTTTTAAATTATTTTGTCCTTTCTAGTGTTCATTAGAAATAACTTGCACACAAACTGTGAAAAAAACAGAAAAAAAGTTTTCTTCCTCCCAAGTATAGACATTAATCTTTTCATGACAATCTTTGAGACTTAAAATGAACAACAACACATTTTGGCAAAAGCTGACAGGGCAGATACAGCAAACAAGTACTTTCCACTGCAGAAAACCAAAACCATTCAACTTTTGTGATCAAGGGTTTGCAGAAAGAACTGACAAGGAGAACTCAGCAGTACAAAAAGAGACAAAAACATCCTGCATGCTACTGGTGCAACAAATGGTATATTTTATCTACCTCTTTCAAAGCAGAATATTGTCAGAATTGTGCACTTCTTACATGAAAATTTATGGTGTTTCTTTCAAATTCAGGGAACCAATCTGTGTTTCCCGGCGCAAGGAAATCAATTTTGTCTGCTCTTGAACATAGGCCAGCCTGTACATTTTCTTTAGAAAGCAAACATACAGGAAAACACTGATCTAAATAATATCCTTTATGTCTGTTGGCATAACACAAAACGCTTTATGTACCAGACTTTACTTCTTTGTTTGAAGTGAACTAGCAATATAAAACTTTCAAAAGTTGGCTGTGCAGGTCTTCCTTTAGAATTCTGGGGAGACGTGTTCAAATTGGCATGTTTTAGCCTGTGCTTTGCTTAGATTTGTACATTCTTGGTATGTGTGTACACCCTTGTGCTATACAGGGACATACAGTGCTTGATTATGAGTGCTCACCAGGAGACCTGCTTAAGACACGTATTCTAGAGGCAGCAGAGACCAGGGCTTGAGTATTTGCCCAGATGTCAGGTGCTGCTGAATTTTAATCCTGGGTCTGGCATGGATTTGCTGTGTAGCCTGTGGCAAATCACATAATCTCCCTGCATCAGAGTCCCCACCTGTGAAGTGGGGATAATAACACTGACAATTTCCTACCTCACAGGCTGTTTTGAGGATTAATGGATGTCTGAGAAGTGCTTTGTGTACTGGAAGTCCTGGCTTATGGGGAGGTATTTTGACTGTGTCTGAGTGAAATTTGGATCATTGTTTTGGACTTTTCAGGAAGAATGAAAGAAAAATTTATAGAAAATAGCAGCACCATCCTAACAACTCTTTTGGCATGAAAAACATTGCTGTGTCTAGGTCTTCTCATGCATGAAGTTGTTGTACACAAGTTCTACTGTTGGCATCAGCAAGTGGCCTCACTTAAGGAAACATTTGGAGGAATAATTCTTCACTTGCAAACTCTCACACCAGACCCATAGAGTCTGAATAAGAACTTGAGAAACTTGTGAATCATCCAGTCTAGTTTTCTGCATACTAAATTCTTCCTTTCTTGCTGCAGTTACGCCTCTATTGCATGTTGGTGTAACCTAGGCCTGTGACAATCACTGAGAAAGGACACAGTCTTTGAGAAGGTACAGTCCTGACCCACTGGCAGGGCCAGGAGAAGGGGACAGGAGTGCCAGAAGGTCCCTCAGTGAGAGAGGAATGCAAAAGGGGAACAGAGCCCATTCTTTAACAGCCCTCCATTGCCATGGTGTGAGAAGGCAGGATTGTGTATGGGGAGACCCCAAGGACTCTGAGCTCTGTACCCCAAGGACTCTGAGCTGCCTTTGGCTCAGGTAGGGGTGAAATGCATTCAGCTGCCATGGCTACCCAGGCAGGCAGCAGTGCCAGCGCGGTGGAAGGTGCTCCCCTCTGCCTCAGCATGTCCTGCTCTCACCCCCAGAGTAACACAGCCTCCTCTGTGACTCTGTGAACCACTGAGGAGAAAAACAACAGTGGAAAATGGGGGCTATTTTCAAACTCAGCTAAGCTTTCTAATGTGGGGGTAGTTTGCTGATACCTGGAAAGATGCGGTTGAAGGCGGGGGTGGCAAACGTGAACCCCTTCCACTGGTGTTTCTGCTCAAGTTCCCCTATTGCAAAATTAGGACTTCAGCCTGAGTGGGAGTGGTAGAATCTAGTCCCTTTCATGGAAAAAGAGACCATGATTCTCCATTACCTGCAACCTTGCATAGTCACTATCAATCCTGCAGAGTAGGAGTAAAATACTATCGGTCTGATTGGTACCTCCACTTTTAACTCACTTTGCGCAGTCTAAAATGACTATGAAGGAAGATGTAAAAGGTTGGAATTATTGATGGTAAAACCATAAAATGCCCATGTCATTGTTTTCTCATTGAAGCTGTGGACTGAAAAATCAGACAAAGCCCCCGTAGCACACAGTCTGGTCTCATGAAGGCTCACATTACTGCCTAAAGCTGCCTGTAACTGACTGCTGTCCAGCAAAGACAGAAAAATGTGGTCTTTTACTTCCAAGAGTACTTTTCACTAAGAGGAAGTGGAGATTGGCAATATAATGGCTAAAAAGATTTTAAACAACTGTTGACTAGAAACAGCCAGGGAAAAATATGTTAGCTGGTAGTGACCAAACCTCAGAAGACTTTAGAGTTCACAGTAATGAATCAAAACCTTTTTGGAGATGTTAAAGTGTTTCTAAATCCATTAATTTAAAAACAGTGAAATCTTCTTTGCTCATGTGATGCTTACAAATAATCACTATGTGTTGTGTAATGTATTTATTTAATTTTCCTAAGCCAAACAAGACATCCCTCCAAAAAGAAGCTGGCTGGCACAGCAATTGTAGGTTAAGCTGTTTTGTGATGTTTCCAGATCAGATCTCTCCATGGTCATTCAGTTCTGAATGAAAAATATTTATTCTGGAAGGATTCCTTTTCTTACAATACAAATTAATTTTTCAATAATAAACCTACTTTTATTTCCACATCCCCCAGCCCAAACCTGGGAGATATTTTCCAATAAAAAATAAATTCAGTTAGGATATTGTCAAAGTCTTCATGTTTCCTCCAGGCTTGAAGAATAAATGCCCATTTTACACTAAGAAAGTTCTTGAGGGTGGAATATGTTTATCAAAGTTTGTGATCAGTGAATATTTCCTTTTCAACAAGCTGCATCAACAATACCTCTGGGCACAGATGAGTTTTGGAGAAACTGAAAGGCAGCTAAAAGATAGGGGAAATAAAATCCTACTCATTCCACCATTACACATCACATTTCATGGTGTTTCAGGATATTTCATACATGTTTGATCTAGCCCTTTTAGCAAGTCTTTCAAAATAAGGAGAAATCACTGCTGGAATTCTCTTAGAGTTTTCGAGTAAAAAAATAATGCTGCTCAAGGGAGTGTGCCACAAAACCAACCCAGGGAACACTAACCTATCAGGAAGTTGTGAAGAAATAGGAAAACTTGATGAGCTTAAGATTGTGGAAGCCATGAGAGAGAAGCCCATGTTCAGAGAAGTCTTTCCCTCACTGTCTCTTCCTTGTTGGAGAGAACATGAGTCAGCAGACAGATGGAAAAACTTGACCCAACTCAGTCCTCAGAGTGCAAGAACCTCTGGAATTCAAGGACACAACTGCTGAGAAGGTCTTCTCTCACTATCTTCCCCCCACCACACCCGTACAGACATTCACTCCCCCTTTTACAGGACAGATTTTCAGCTGAACTTGAGCTTTTGCTTAGGGGTAGAAAAGTCTTAAACAAAAAGAAAAATCAAGAAAAACCTTATCAGAAGCAGATCAGCATGAAAAAATTTTAAATCTCCAAATGATTTGCCACTTCAAACATCTGGTGCTTGGCAACATTTGGATGACCTGCTGAGAGAACAAGCAGAGAGATGTGTTCTTATTTGAAAACCAGCCCTGAAATCAGGAGGCAGATAGCTCCCAAAGCACAATGCCTTCCTTTTTCCTCCCTTGCCTTCTGCCTGCTTGTTTGTCTCTCTTTCTCTCTCAGGAAAGGCAGATAGTGGTGACTTGGATCTGGGTGTAAATGCCCTGTTAAGACTCAGGGACAGTAGCATAGCTCCAGAGTTCTGTCTTTGCCTCAGCTGTAACACCTGGCCAGACAATGTTTCATTCCTGCCATCCTATCTTGCTTGACCTTCTCCTTGCTTCAAGCACAGTAAATCAGCTTTGAAGACAGGAAAGAAAAGTAAGGCTTAGTGAAGAAGGTGAAGGCACTGAAAGGCTGGTGCTGCAACCCTTCTGCTCCAGACCTCTGATGTGTGGCATGCAAACACAGAGTACTAAGCCCCTGCTTTGTCCATGTCGACCCCTGGGTAGAAATCCACTCATCCCATTCCCACATGCTCCACCCAGCCTGTTTCCTCCAGCTCCTTTCCCTTCTTGTACCCCTCACTGCAGGGCATTGCAGCAACCTGGCTGAAGGGTGGTGGCTTTGTGAGCAGCTGTGTCAGCAGGACTGAGCTGGTGGCAAGCTGCTGCTGGGAGGGTGGAAATAAAGCGCGAGGGAGAGCAGGACACTCGCAAGCGTGTTTTGCAGCCAAAAAATACACATGGAGCACCACACCCTGGGGCACTTCAGCATCCCTGGGCACCTCAGCAGGATGATGCAAAGATCCTGTGTGCTGAGCAGAAAGCCACCAAGAGCTGGCCAACAGTGATGATGAGATCATGAGATTTTGGGGGAGCCTGCACTGCAGAGCAGTGGGTTTTCTAGGGAAGCACCCTGTCCACCTGCAGCCTGAGATCCTGTGGAATAGCCACAGGAGACACAGTCTTCAAAACACAGCCTTGAGGAGAAAATTATTCCCACTCTGGCACCCACCCTTTATGTATTTTAGTGTGCAGGGCAAGAGGGCAAGGCAGAACCTGGGAAGAGGGAGGTGGAGTGTCCTGTGCTGTCCTCAGTCTTGAGGAGGCTGCAGGAGAGTGTGTCCATCTGGCTGTCAGGCCATCACTGGAGCAGAGGCAGGGATGTGTCCTCAGCCTGGTGAAGGTGCACAGCCACATAAGGCAGCTTGTGCAGTTCATTTGTTGGGAAGAAAATGTTTGGGGAGCAGCCTGCAACCTTGTATGGTTCCAGCTGTGGTGTCTCACCTTCCAGTCCTTTCACAAGCTGCATTTGAACCATTCTTAGATATGAGCTCTTTGACTAGGCTGATTTTGCTGTCTATATTGCAAACCCTACATTAGGCTAGAGTGCAGTTCCTTAAATTCCTTTTGATATATTTCATTTCCATCCACACAAGAAATGAAAAGTTGCAGGAGAGTTTGGCAGGGCCATAACCAAGTTTTCTAGAAAGTTTCAGGACAGCTATTTTCCTCATATACACAGTGTTTGACTCTTTGTTTTGCTGTGGTTATTGGTGGTATCACTCCAGTGACTTCAGTGGAAGGATTCCTGGGATGAATCTGGCCCACTGAATTAATCCCAATGAGGCACAGAGGAAACTACCAGCTAAAGGGGGAGTCATTAGTCTCCTTGTGAAAGAGTTAACACCCTTTGAAGGATTTCAGGAACACACCCTTTCATTGCCTGTTTGTTTTCTACTCCATAAAGCTTCCTTGCATTGCTAGTTCCTTTCTCTCCCTATTTTGTGTTGCCCACTGCAGCCCAACTACAATCAGAAAGAGCTTGGGTTGTGGTGGTAGTATTCCAAATCTTCTCACTTCCCTCTTAAAAGCTGCTCCTTTTGATGGCAATTGATTTTCTTAACCTGCCATCTGACATGAGAGAAATGAATGTTAGTGAGAAAACAAGGAGGACTTATTTTCCTTTACTGTCAGGACTGCCTGAATAGCTGCAGAAAGGTACAAAAGCAATGGGGGTGCATTTGGCTTCTCCCCCTCTATTAGAGATCTGACCAAGAGTGCATAAAACCTGTCAAGAGAAACTCCCTTCACTTTGTATCACTTACCAGCTATCATCACACCTCTGATTGCAGTCTGCACTTGGTCAGAGGGGAAAGAAGGAGGAAGATGTGTCTGAAGAGACTCCCAGGATCCTGGGAGCACATTCTAGAGCATTTTGTGAGCTGTCAGAGCTGTACCCATCCTCAGGTTGCAGGGCACCCCGTGCAGCTGCAGAGCAAGGCTGGGATGACTTGGCACAAGCAGATCTAGAGGCTTTGCAGGTGGAATTGCACTGCAGGTGTACAGTGAGCTACCCCAAATATGAACACAGACAGCTGCTGCAAAGCAAAAGCCAGCAGTAACTGTGGGAAGATTGGACAGAGCTGAGAGACTCAGAGAAGAACCTGTGTTTACACAGAGCCTCATACTCAAGAAACGCGTCTTCCTTCTTCCTTCCAACACGCACGACAAAGCGTTTGTTCATTCTTATTATCCCAGGCAGGCTTTGAAGCAGAGAAGTGCCTGAGGACTTTGTTCCAGGGAGGAGTGTTTAGATGCAATCTGAAAGAGCTGTGGAGAGCAGCTCTATCATCGTGGTGGAACTTGTCCAGAGCCCCTTTGGAGCTGGCTACACCCTGTTACGCTGCAGCGACTGCCAGGTACCTATCTGCCCCTCCATGGTGTGGCTCCTGGTACTATTATTAGTAATAGCATCCCAGCAGCTTCAGTGTGAAAAGCTCCAGTTGGAGGTGGGGGCCTTGATGATGTGAGTCACTAGACAAACACTTATTAAAAAGCCAGGCCCTGCTTTCAATCTGGTTTAGTCTATGCTAATTCTAGACTGCTCAGAGACACCACCTATTCCTTGTGATAGCCCTACTAGCTGGTTTAGCTGGCTTTGCTCTTCTTCTGGCCCAGATATTTAACTACACTTAGACACCTAACTGCCCTTTACATCAGATAGGTTCCTAAATAATTTTAAAAGTCTGCCCATTTGTGCCTGTTAGCTTGCAAAAATATGTTACTCGGAATCTGAAGTTGAAAAATGGCACCCAAAAAATCTCCATCTGGTAAAACCCAGCAGTCTGTTGTAGTGACAGTAAATGAACAGACTGCAGGAGTTTGTTACCTTCTTCATCACTGCAGGATTTAAAAAGATTCTGTAAGCAGAGTAATGAAGGACTTTCCTTCAGAGATCTTATATTTGATAAGAAGATGCAAGTAGTTAGGAAGAAGTCTCCATGAGAAAGGTGTGCATGCATGTCTTGTACTACACAAGATCTAAACACAACTAAGCATCTGTAAAAGCAGAAAGTTTGTTTCTGGAGGTTTACATGCTGTAGATAAGAAATTGTAAAAGCTCAAACAGCACACTTGCTGCTGCTAAAGACTTCTCTCTGCAAAAGCAGGGACTGCAGCATCTCTCCAATGACAAAAGGCTGAGAGTGCTGTGGCTGTTCAGCATGGGAACAAAAAGGTTCAGTTGGATCTTATCAATGCCTGAAGGGGATGTGCAGAGAAGAAAGGGCAAGGCTCTTTTCCATGGTGCTCAGAGACAGCACCAGAGGCAACAAGCACAAACTGAAACACAGGAAGATCTGCCTGAACATTAGAAAACAGTTACTGTGGGAGTGACTGACCACTGGGACAGGTTGTTCAGAGGTGTGGAGTCACAGACCTTGGAGATATTAAAAAGCTTTCTGGACATGGTTGTGGACAACCTGCTCTTGATAACTGTGCTTGAGCAAGGAGTTGGACCAAACTACCTTCACAGATCTCTTCCAATCTCAACCATTCTTGGATCCTATGAAAAAAATGTAGCCACTATTTAATTTTGAAGCATATGGAATATCTCAAACACCTATTGGGTAAGAAAGTGGGAAAACAGATTCTGCTTCACATGCTAACAGGAATGTTGTAATGTACAACATTAATGAGACACACGGAAGTCTCTGACTGCCTCAAGGACCTTTGAATCCAGGGGCTACTTAGGCCAGTGGTACTTGTCCAGAAGGTTACTATCTGTGCTGACCTGCTCTCCTTAGTAGACAAAGTACATGAAGAATCAAGAACTCTGGAATCACTTCATTTCTGCTTCCCAGTGGAAACAGTTCCTCCTCCCACATTATGTCAGTTTTGCAGCACAGCTCTTTTGTAGCTAGTGGTTGAATGGCTGTCACTCTCAGGAGCAGGAGCCAAACAAACTATGGTTCTGCATCTGTGTTTATAATTTTTAGAAAAGCCACATGTGGAATGTATGTGAAAATGTAATCTAGCATGGTAAATCTACTTTTCTGGAAAAAAAAAAGGAATAGAAGGAAACAAAAAATATTTTCTGGATGTTGACATATGTCCTACCAATGACATTAAAAGAGACTAGGATCTTTTAATCAAAACTAATTGCCCTTCTCTTTATTCCATTACTGATGTGTCCATTATGTAATTATTGGAGGTCTGCACATACACTAATTCCAAATCCCATGACTATTAAAAAAGACAGCTTTAAAGTTACTTTTGCCAAGGCAGAAAGGATGACATGTCAGCATCTTCATTAAGTAATCATAACTGTTTCTTGCTACAGTGGGGTATATCTATATCTTCTTCAGAGGTTATTACGTGCCTACCATTCACTGCTCCCTGTGATGCAAATATGCTTTGCATGTATGCACACACTTGAACACAATGGCAGTGACTGCCAGATTTTTATGAGCATCTTGAGAGCCTGGCTGTGATGGACCATGCAGTCCAACAATGGCACGTGCTTCCATCACAGTCCTGGTGCTGGATCTTTGCAAGCCACTGATTTTTTGTGTGTGTGTTTTTGGTTTTTGGTTTGTTTGTTTGTTTTTGTGTTTTTGTTATATTTTTAAGATTTATTTAAACCAGGTAGAATAAATTTATGAAAATCAATGTTAATTTAATGTTAAAGAAAACAAAAAATTGAAAATTTACCCTTCATGAGGCAGACTTTCTTTTGAAAATCTGAGTCACATCACTCTTGTTCATTGTGTTTGTTTTTTAAAGAATTACATTAAAAGGTAGGATACAATGAGATGTTCTGAAGACCGGAGGCTTTAAATTTCCTCCTTTTTAGAAGTTTAAGTGTTCCTCAGCTCTGAAATAGGATTAGTTATTACAGGTTCAGTGCAGAGGAAGATTTGTGTCAGTCTGTGAGCTTGTGCATCAACACATGATAGTGCACCAACCTCACTCAGAGCTGTGCAGTCTCAAAATGAACCCATGCCCTTTTTACAGCTCCCTTTGGCAGCTGTCCAGGTAAAGACAATGCAATTTAATGCTGTCCTTCCCCTGCCTCAAAGTAATACAAGTAACTGTGCTGCCAACTCTCCCTTGCTTGGTGGGATTAAAAAAGGTGTTCAAATGGCACAAGTGTGCCACAGTGCTGGCTATGTGACCACAGAGGTTAGACCCAAATTGCACCATGTACCTTCCTCCTTAAGCAAATTAACTGGTCATAGCCCAGAGATTTGTGTTTAACAGTCCTGAATGTTCATAGAGAAGGGACAGAGGAAGAGGAGACTGATCTTCAGGCACAGAACAATGATGTCATTTCAGTATTTGATAAGAAGAAGCAATGTTCCAGATACAGGAATGAGCCAGAGGATGAAGCATAGAACCTCTTTGTACATGAAACTATTGAAAGATCCTTAGGTTGGATGCAGCTGCCTCTGGAATTGCCTTTGCTAGAAATGTTGAAACTAAATGCTTAGCTTTTACACAGCTGAAGTCAGCTGAAGCTACTCTTTTCCAAATGTATTTTTTTCATAACAGATGTTTCACACAGTGGATAAAATATAAGGGCAGTACTTTCTCATCCATCCTCTTTCAGGCCACAGTAAGATACATTTCATTAAATCAGCCAGGCCTTCACACATCACTTTTGGGCATTATAAAAGAAGAGAGTTTACCACAGGTTGATTTCTCCTCTCCCCTCTCCATGGCTCTGCATTATCTTCATAAGCCACTGAGATTGACAACAGAGGTGCTTGGGCTGGAGGGAAGGGAGGAGATACACCTCACAAAAACTTTAATGGCTCCAAGGAGATGGGTACTGGTTGCACTGGTAAGAAAAGCAGAACTTTCAATGGAGGTTCAAAGCCAGTTTACACTGAATTGACTAAACAGGGTTATGTACAGTGTAAGGAATTACATTTCAGCTTGAGACCGTTTGTGGGACAGATGGAGAGAAATCATTGGATGGTGTGGGTTGGAAGAGACCTTAAAGATCATCTAGTTCCAACTTCCCTACCATGGGCCTGGATACCTCCCACTAGACCAGGTTGCTCCAAGCCCCATCCAATCTGGCCTTGAACACTTCCAGGGATGGGTCATCCACAACTTCTCTGGGCAACCTGTTCCTTTGCCTTACCACCCTCACAATAAAGAATTTTTCCTAATGTCTATATTTCTTCATAAACATATGTATTTCTTTCAGTTTGAGGCGTTCCTTTTTGTCCTATATTTTCATGACCTTGTAAAAAGTCCCTCTCCAGCTTTCTTGTAGGTTCCCTTCAGGTACTGGAAGGTGCTGTAATGTCACCTTGCAGCCTTCTTTTCTCCAGTCTGAACAACCCAAAGTCTCTCAGCCTGTCTTTGTAGGAGAGGTGCTCCAGCCTTCTGGTCATCTTTGTGACCCTCACTTGAACTTACTCCATCAAGTCCAGATCCTTATGTTCTTTGACAGTTTTAGGGCAAAATTCACCTGTCAATTTTGGACAGTTGCTTTCCAACGAGGTGAGAAGGGGACAAGTGTACAGCCATACTTTCCTTGTGTATTTTCCCAGCTAATCCTGCTCTACTTCAGGTCTTCCTTGTGAGGTCCTTTGCTCTCAGAGAGAGGGACACCCTGTGAGGTTGGTTTTTCAGGCAGATTTGTTTGAGCATGATATACTACCTTAATTGTCTGCTCTTTGGTTACAGCTGATTTATCATGAGTGACACTGGAATCAGAGCCTTTTAGTTTGTAATCCACAAAAGGACAAATAGTCTTCCTAACAGGGAAGATAAGCATGGCTGCAGCGCTGATATGCAATCCTGCTTTGAAATGCTGAGACACCTTCAGTTTCTCATGGAGGAAGACTGTCCATCTTTGTGCTTATGTTCTTGTGGCACGTATCCAGCAGGAAGACAATACATCAAAACGTAATTGTTCCAATATACTTGTCCTTCTTCAGGTTTTGACCATTTTGTACTCAGAGTGAGTTTTTAACTGTAGGATGCCCAAAGCTCTTCCTGGAAAATGCCATGGAGAAAGAAGGGTTTGAGTACTATGTAACATGGGCATGTGAGTCTGACCCAGCTGGGATCACTGTATCAGCTGCACTTGTACCACACAGATGGCTGACACATGCTTAGCAAGTTCATCACACCTCCTGTGTATCAGGTGATCCACCTGATCATCAGGAGGGTGTGTGTGCTGTACATCTCTGAGGGGGATCTCTCTGAGGAGCATAGGGCTCCTTGTAAATTGATGTATCCATGAGCAGGGGACATTTGCCTGAGCCTTCCAGGCGGTAAGAAGGCAGCAAGGGTTGCTTGGGTAATTGCTGCAGAAAAGGGAAAATTTCTTCCTCTCAGTCAAAACTTCCAGGTGGGCATAACCTCTGCACAGGACACTCCAGCTTTGCTCAGCCTGCAGGGAGAAAGCCTGGGCTGCCTTGTCCCGTTATCTGCTGCCTGCCCTGGCACAGTGGATGTGTGAGACTGTGTGGTGCTGGCACGTGGCTGGTGGCCTCTCAGATGTGTCTTGCCCTCCTTGAATGGGACTGATGCTGGTGCTGTGTGTCCAGCAACACCTGTGGTACCTGATGGGATGTGGTGTGTGCAAAAATCCTGATTGATAAATAAAGCCTGTTTTTTTCATTCAGTTGCCCATAATTGTAAACATCTGCAATGCTGGATGGTTTTGGTGTTTGAAGGCTTTACTGAGAAAACATGGCTTTGAAAATCAAAACAGAGAGCAGAGCTACACCATCAAGTTAGGTCATTTTATGGCTTTTGACAGCATGGTGCAATTTTAAAATTTTCATTTTAATTTATTATATTTTTTGCAATTAGAAAGGATATACACATATTGAAAGTATTACTACCCAATGCACTTACCAACAGCATTAGTACTTTTCTTCTTGTTTAGAGAAAAGTTGGGATATAATGTCTTCTGCTATGAGAAAGAGTTACCTAACAATAGCTGACCTTAAGGTTAAATGCCAAGGCTGGCAACACATCTCATCTGCTGCTTCTCTTTTAAGGCAGAAGATGTGCACTCTGTCCATGAAACTCAGAAGGACATAGATGAACCTTCCTCTGTATCTCAGCAGGAAGGACAGACCTTCAGGGTGCTTTTTGGTGCTCTGCATTTCGTGTTCTGGTCTTTCCATTGGGTGGTGATAGTTGGGAGATCAATAAATTCTATAACAAAATCTACATTTCATCCATCAACATTTTGTCATGCTCAGGAGAACTCTGCCTTTTTTTGCCTAAGGAACTGGAGGAAAGGTTTGAGTGATTCATATGCCGTAAGCCACATCCCTGGGTACCACCCCGAGACCACAGTCCCCACTTCTGCACAGCCTCTGCTCCCTGTGGCTAACCCCAACCCAATGCATGGAGGGGCTGAGCCCAGTCAGGGCTCAGGTCTGGGCTCAGGTCTGGGCTCACATAGCACAGCTTGCAAAAGTCAGCCGCTCTCTCGAGTGCGCCGCAGGAATGCCACCTATGTACATCACTGCCCTCTCCTAGCCTAACAAAGTACCCAGCAGCTGAGGAAAATGAGAAGTAGCTTTCTCGTCCATGGAGAGTTTTTGAAATTTCAACATTCTTTTCCTGGCCCAACACATGACAAAAAAGATGTCCTCTTGGACAGAAACTCAGGAGACTAATCAGGAAAATATGTATCGAGGCAAAACATTTCATCAAGCAAGATAGACATTTCATTAAAATTAAGCAAAAAAGACTAATTTAAATTTTCCTACTTCAAAAATTATTCCCTAGTGCAAAATTCTACATTGAGAGTAATTTCTAGGTGAAAAACAATATATATTTTAATACATATTAAAATGGAAGGCTCTTGTCATCTTTGAAAGGTCTACTTCTTCAAAAAAGGAAAATTCTTCTACTTAAGAAAGTTTAAAATAAATATTTTTCTGGTTAAAAAACTTTCCCAAACCACTTAAAGGGAAATTGCCTGTTCAGTGCTACCTGTGTACAAAGTAAGTGTATGAAATCATGCAAGTAATTGTGAACAAACTTAGTAGGACTTGAAGAATCGCTTAGATGGATTCATGAAACAAAAAGAGCCCAATGACCTGGTTTTGTGGTGAGCTGGAAGTCTGAGAGGCAAGTGTAAAAGAGCTTCATGACAAGTATTTGGAACTGAGTTATTCTAAATCCACAATATCAGCAAAATATTTTAGATTGGAAAAAGGAGATGGAAAAATCTCATGGAAGGAGGTCAAAATGTTTTTGCTGAACTCTAAAATTTCAAATCTTCAGTGCTATTGTCCTTTTCTGCAATCTTTATTTTAAAAACACTCTAATCTCCGTTGGAAGAAGGGCTGGGTACATCCCAGTGCCACAGCAACCATAATTATCAGGCCTTGTCCAAGGGCAAAATACATCATCCCACTACCAGAATTGAAATCACAGACTTGCAGCTTTGGTTTGCTGCAGTTTTCACAGTTTGCTGCCCAAAGTATTACACAGCACCATCTTATATAAATTTCAAAAAGTTAACTTTGAAAAAAGACAAAATGTCAGCAAAGTCTTAGCCAAAAACAGTGGAATTTGAGGGATGAACCTTCATTGACTGAAAAGAGATGAGGTCTTATGTGATTCTCTCAAGCTTGTCTGCCATGCTAAACCTTGTGGAGCCCATGTCCTCCTCCCAGATCTGCCATCTGCCACTGTTGCTCCACCTGGAAGGTAAAGCTTGACTTTCTTTGTAAAGTAATTTGAGTGATGCTTAGAGAATTATCCCAACCTAAAACAGCTATGACTTTGAGAGTTACATCTGTTAGCCTAGGCTTCACTTCAGACAATATTTTCTATTTAATTTTGTTTCTTGTAAATGCAGTGGAAAAGACAAGACCAGAAATGGCAGGAGTATGACATTGAATGAGTAGATAGCAGTGATGTGCATGGAGTATCTTGAAAAATACTGTATTTCTAAGTCCAGATAAATATATGTAGGACAGCTTGGTCTATACCTTCTGACTCAGTCTCTGAAATATTTGCTACCATATGTGCACAGGCTATGTGTTGCTCTTACAGAGTTAAAACATACAGAGTGGTAATTATCAGAGTCAATTTAATAAAGTATGTGAAAATTAGCAGCTATCATTTTTGTCTCTATACTTTCTCCAACACGCAGTGCTTAGTAATTTGCATATGCCAAAACTAAGGCCAAGCAGATGGAAGCAGCCAACATTCCATAGTTCTCTCTTTGTTTTAATAAGCCTGTCCCAAGAGGTGATGCATACACAGCCCCCGAATCCCTTATGCCCTCTGTCTGGAGAAGACATGACAACACTGGCAGACGCTGGCAGCAGCCTCTTGGTTGCCACAGGGCAACTAATTGCACAGGCTCTGGCAAACAGCTTGACTTTTGCTGGCTACCAATGAGCCCTGAGGGAGAGACTGCCAGAATATTTTGTCAGAACCACCATTAAACATGCAAGGGCCCCAGGCAGAGGATAAGGCACGAGCCTCTTCTTCCTCCCTCAGAAGCCAGGGCCACCTTGTCAGCTGCCCACCATCCTCTGGCTGCCCCTGCCATGGGGAGCAGGGCTGCTGATCCAGGGTGTGGTGCCCCACCTGGGCACTCAGGTGGAGCCCTGCGGCCTCTGAGCACCGGGAAGAGCCTGCCCCATGACGTGAACTGTGATTTGGGTAATCAGCCATAATTACAGTTAATGATAGCAGTGTCTGGGCACCCTTGCCAGAGTCAGGACCCCATTGTGCTTGGCATTGTGCAAACATTTAGCAGGTAAATTAGACACTGCAGTCAAAGCACCTTAAAATGCCTGGCGATCTGACAGCAGCACCTTAAAGGAGTGTGGAGATAAAGCTACCTGGCTGCTCCAGCAGTCTGAAGGGATCTCCGAGAGATGGAGGCGTGTGGGCGGCTGTTCAGCTGTGAATGGTCCTGCAGAGCTGGTGAATTTTTTCTGGTGGAGACTCAATATGTTGGGCAACCTTTTGTCAGCGTGAAACTATTTGTGGGTTGAGGCTGACTCCCATAAATAGTGTCAGGAGTAGAGGACTGAGGTCACAGAGCTGGAGGGGGAAGAGTTCCCTGGTTAGCCAATTTACGGGAAGAAGTATAATCTGTGGGAGATGGTGGTGTGGACTGGGGGTGCTGATCTTCCAACCTCTCCTTCTCTTCACCTGTGACCTCTCAGTTAATCCAGTAGACAGGAGCTGAGGGCCAGGCTTTTATTCTTGTTTACCTGATCCTCTTGTGTAAATAATTAAGCATTAATTGGAGCAGGGTTGAGTGTCCTTCATGTCACACCTTCCAGGAGAATGTTTTAACTAGCATGCCAGGAGTCATTCTTCACACTCTTCCTCCATGACTATCTGGATGTTTTATAAGAAGTGGGACAGCTCCAAAAGGAGGAGACAGAGCAGCCTCTTCCACAAAATACCTACAAAACACCTCCTGGGTTGAAATTCTCACAAGGAAATCTTTGCCTTGAACCAGTGGAGCCTTCAGACCTGCACTAACACATTTCACCTCTCAAGTCACTGTTAGCCAGGAGGTTATAGATACATAGAGGTGTGTCTCTCCTCTATGTAGGAGCTGTTCTGTTTATATTAGAGTACTTACACAGTCATGGAGCAAGGGAGTGAAATGGCTTAAGAGCCATGACAATGAAGCCATCCTGCTGGGAAATGGAGAATGACCTCAGTGTTGCTCTAGTGAAGGCCAAGTTACACTGCAAAGTAAAGAAAGTGGCTGCAGTCTCCTATCTCAGGATATCCCCATAGGCTGCTTGATTAATCACTGCTGAGAGAGAGAGACATTAAAACCTACCTCTAAGCTTTTGTCCTGGTGTTTTGAGGGAGAATGATAGCAAAAATCCATCTGTAAAATGTTTATGAATCTGAACATAAGGATATATTTTTTAATGTGGGGGTAACTAAGCACTGCACAGGTTTCCCAAAGAGTTTGCTGAGTTTCCATCCTTGTAGATACTCAAAGCTGCTTGGACATGGTAACTTGGGCAACTGACTCTTGATGGCCCTGCTTGAGCAGGGGTGGGGTGAACCAGATGATCTCCAGAGGTTCTTTCCATCCTCAACCATTCCAGATTTCTGTGATCTGCCTCTTCAGTCCGTTGAATCTTTCAAAAATTCCCAAAGTGAAATGTATTATTTTCAGTCTAATGCAACATTTCCTGTTGAATGAAATGATGTTTTGCAGGTTTTCATTCCAGCAAGACTGATTAGATTATTCTAATTACATTATTTATTTAAACTGTGATGTTTCTGCCCCAAAATTTTTCAGTTCATAAGCTCAACTGATAGAGCTCATTATTTGCACATTTCTAGGGCTGCAAGCTTAAATGGCACAAGCACCTCTACTGCTCTAATGAAGTGGGGTTTTCAAAAGGACTTTTAGAAGCTCTGACTACAGACTAGATGCCTATTCAGTGTGGTATGTTGACTGGTAGCCTTACCTTGATCGTTAAAACAACAGTCCAGGCGTGCACGACGCTTTTGAGAGCAAGCCATGCAGGAGGCCCCTGCCCTCAGGAGTTTTCAATATTATGCAGTCATTATAGCAAAGAGGACAGTAAAGCATGGGCAGGGTGTGTGTGTGTGTGTGTGTGTGTGTGCATATAAATGCCAAAGATTTTTGCAGTAGGAGAAGATGAGGGAAAATGTTCCCGCCACAGGAACATCTTGGTTGCTTACATTTTTCTTTTCTGCTACGTAGTGCAACCTTTTCATTTCAGTGGCTCACGTGAGCTCGTCTGGGATCAGTGCTAAGAGAAAAAAAGGAAACAAAGAGCACAGCATGGGACCAGGCAAGTGTTCCTGCCACAGGGCAAGGACAGAAGCCAGGTTATCTGTGAGTGGGGAGTGCCAAACTGCCAAAAAGTTAGGTACAGAACAAGGGGACAGGAAGCTTTGGCAGGCAGAAGGCATGGTAGTTTTTTTAGAGCTTGTTTAATAATTGTGGTAATTAAAAGAAAAACTGATATTCCATGTTTTTTTACTGAATGGTAGTTGAGTACTCGTTTACAGCCAAATTCACAGCACACTGCACTCTACTACAAGAATTGTCTTTAGTGGGTTTTGGATCAGGCCTTTGGAACACAGGCCTGAAGCAGAGTCTGTCAGCCCATTAAAAGTAAAAAAAAAAAAAAAAAAAAAGGACCATGAATCAATCCTCCCCATATCTGCTCCAGATTCTGAATCAAAACCATCCCTCGGTTCATCTGATTGCCAGAGAAAAGGGAAAGACGGAGAAAAAAAAGTCCTTCTGTGTCTGTGGAAAGATTTCTTATCTGCAATACCTCAAACTCCTTGGGAATTACCTTGAAGAAGTGCATTTCTTTGCTAAGATTTACAGTAAGTGCAGCTTATGTCTGCCAGCCTCCAGCGCTATGCCCACGCTGTGCCAGAGCTGGGATTGCAGCACGTGAGACATCCTGAAAACAGCTTTCATCTAGCACTTACACAAGCCAGGAAGATATGGTGGTTTAAGCTCTCTCTCCTTCCTTCCAAAACACATATGGAGCTCCTTCCATAGCCTGCACAGCTGCAGATTCCCTGCCATACTCTGGGAGCTGGCTAGAACGTGGCCACGCTGCCGTCACATCTCCGATTACCGAACTGTCTGCTATGCCTTGGCAGTGCTGTGGACGAAGCCTGTTTACCTAAGACAGAATCTTGGCCTGCCACTGCAAATCCACCATTACTGCTCCACATCTTGGTGGAGTCACTCCTGGGTTACATAAATATAATTGAAATCAGAATCAGACCTGCTGATCCTCATTATTTTGTTGTTTTTCATACCAAGATGGCCGTCTCCAATCATCTACACGGCACACGAGGACTTAAACCACCAGGTCTCCCTGGTTTTATTTGTTATGGATGGTATTTACTGCTGTGCAGAAGCCTGTCACAGGTCTGTGCATGTTTAACTGATGCACATACATGATGCAGGTCCTGGCACAGTTTCATCCACAGTAAGTCAAGACTCATTCAAGTTTTGATGTTTGCAGCTGATCAGAGACCCTTTGCAGTCTTGCTTAATGGCCCCACACCTGTCGTAACTGAAGCTTTATTACCACATCACACAAAACACGGTCACAGTCCCCGTCAAGAAAACAACATACAGCTTACAAAGAATAATGTGAAACTTCAATCTAGAAAAGCAGGGTGTGTCAGATGCAGGTCACTATCTTTCTGTCACTCATCTCTTTCTGTTTTACATTTCCCATTTATGCATTTCCTTAGGTCTTCCTTTGCTCTCCACATTCATCTTGTCTGAAGACTTAACAAAGGACGAACGAATAGCAGAGCGAGTGGATGGCAGTCAAGTGTGACAGAAATGGCAATGCTTTTTTCTCTGCTTGGCAACATGCAGGGCTGGGACATTTAGAAAGTTTTGATGATGAAAGTGTTTGGAATGGTGTTTTTCTAAGCTATTGTGTTCAGCTCAACTGCAACAAATTACAGAGAAATATAATGAACTAACTAAATAAACAGCGTCGGCAAGGTAGATGTTGGATGAGATGCTATGATGTTGGATAAATAACAGGAGATGAAAACTTAATTATAGGCCAGATTGTTTCCTCCCACTGAAAGAAGCTCTTGAGTTCCCCCTGCAGAATTTTCACAGGTTTCTTCTGCTGTTTGGGTGGGATTGTAGGACTTGTGACAACCTGTTGATACACTCAGGAACATCCAGATGCCTGCTTACTTATAGGAATTTTTTCCCCCTCCTTTCATTTCTCCAGTCCCTTCAGCTTTGTGACCATGTGGTTTCAACAGAGATGTTTTGCTGAGGCATTTACCTGTAAGTCTTCTTCCTGAACACCTCCTGGGTTATCACACTGTGGACTGTGGAAGAGTTAGAGCTGCTTGTTGACTTATTAACTGAGTTCCTGATGGTACCAAGAACAGATGGGGTGGATGAAAGCCCTCTTCCACCCATAGGCTTGGTCTACAATAATTATCCTTCCTTTCTTTACTGATCACTCAATCTCAAGAGCTCTGGGCCAGCCTAGGGTAACTCTGGCTGCCCCATTGAGGTGGATAATAGCATTAGATGTGAGCAGAAACACATGATGTATGTGATCTTCTGGGCTAGAAGGCACATGATTTTATTGACAACAGACTTTGTTGTCAAATTCCTGCGCTGAAGGAGCTGACATGGCCATGTAATTTTGGCTGCATAATCCTTTGCTTTCACAATTTTGTTAAGCAGAGCATGGGGATTTGTCAAAGGGTTCTAAAACAAGTGTCTGATTGCCTCCCCAAGTTTGTATGAAGAGTCATTTTGAGAGGTAGTTTCAAACTTGCTTGCTCAGCTTATTCCCCATAAAATTTACCCACCCCATCATCTACGCCCACACCTACATGGTGTTCCATCCCCATTAAGACGAATCAAAACAAATCAAAAGAAAATTACACATAATGAGTGGGGAGACTCACTTTCTCCTCCTCAGCTTAAACTGCTTGCAATCACCTTGCACAAAGAGGTAATACTTTTGATATGCATTCTAAGGATGAGCAAAAGGGGAAAAATTATGACTTTACACAGCAAGTGTTGTATGCACAGAGCTCCCAGACTCCTGTACCTATGGGACAGTCATTCATTATTTCAGAGGTGGAATGAAGCAAAGTCCTCTGCAAGCAACACTCTGAAATGGATGTGTTGAATGGATGTTTCTTTCCAGAGCAATTGTATAATAATTCATAGAGATTGGAATAGTTAAAACAGGTGGTTGTGAAATTGAAATGAATTTTAAAATTATGGCTGGAATGATGATAATACTATGATAAGACTCTATTTCTATGATAAGACTCTATTTCTCCACCTCTATACTTGCAGACGTTCTTCACTATTGACTGATTTCTGCCAGATTTTATCTTTTCCTCCCATCACCTTCATTTGAGCCACATAACTGCAAATGATTGGTATGAAAAATATCCTGACTTCTACAGCATTGGAATAACTCCACCCAATCTAGGCTTAACTTTAAAATCCAGGTACCAAACTCATCACAGTTATGCAGTAAAACTGACTGAAATGAAACTTAGGCTATGCCTAAAATATAAAATAGCTAAGTAATTGTAACTGAAGGCAGAATGGAAAATAAATATTGAATACATTGTAGAACTCAAAGATGGGGTACATTTCTAGTACATAGAAATGTGTGGTACATTTTCTTTGCATAGACAGGTAAAAAATTATGAGAGAATATATGCAATCTGAAGGGGGAAACCTGAGGGGTATTTAGTGATGTTCTTATATGCCAAGTTGATACCACTGAACTAACATGGAAGAAAAACCATTTCAGAGAAGAAGATTAAGTCAAAGGTAATTTTCAGCTAAGCAATGGTGTATTTTGAAAACAAGGACAAAAAATTCAAACTTGCCATAAAGTCTGCACAGAATCTTCCCATGGAGTCTTTACTGATGGCAGTAACTTTTTCAATGGATTTGACTTTCGGAGCAGTAAGTTTTTTGCAGCATTGAGGGCAAACTTGGTAAATACAAAATGACCGTCACTACTCTCGTGGATCAAAGAGATGCAGAAAGCACAACGGCATTTTTCTGACTGTGTCAGTTTTTGATAAATAATTAAAATTTTAGACTTGCACATAGAAAATAAAGCTATTTAATAATTAAAAAAAAAACAAAACCAAAAAACAAGTTACAACCTGAGAAAGGGATTGCCTCATCACACTGGACAATCAGAAAAGCATATCCTAGCAAACCATTTGCTATTTGACTATTTTGTCTATGGTTATACTGATTTTACTACCCCAAAGCACAGAACAGTTTCCATCTCTGATATTCTACATATGTCAACTTTAAAGAGAAGGCCTACTCTGCAAATTTGCTATTTTAGTTGCTTTATGGGTGACTGTTGTGATAAAACCTTGGCCAGCTTCTCTCCCTCACACATCTGTGATAATTGCCTCATCCTCTCCTGGTCCTGCCAGCCTTATGGCTCATTCAGTGCTTGATTATTTCTGCCCATGGATGCAGCAGAGAGGGAGATAGGAATGCTTAGATCTTTTGCACATATGACCCATATCCCTTCTCCCTCCGTTATTCCTGAGTTCTGTAGATTTGTATAATGTCCTTCAGATGTCAAGGCCCTTTGGGCAATTGGCAGCAAGTCAGAGATGGTGAACCTGTGAAGAAGCAAAAAGCTAAATCCCTTCCTCTTTCACAGTTTGCAAACACCTCTCTCTTTCTCTTTTTCTCTGATCTTGAGTCCTGAGGTTTTCTTTGCTGTGGTTTGAACTACAGTTTAAAATGTTTCAATTGTCATCTTGCATTGTGATGCATCACATGGTGCCCCAGCCACAAAAAGGCCTAGTAATTTGGTTTCATCCTGTCACTGATTTTGATGTGTCTGGTGCAGCTGGATGTGGTCATGTCACGGGTTCCAACATTATCTTTAACAGGAAAACAAATGTCAAGAGAGAAATACTATTGTCTCACAATTAGTTTTAAACAAATCAGACTTTGGAGAACAGTTAAGATTCCCAGGTCTGTATGCCAAGGAAGTTTAAGATAAAGATTACATTTAACCTGTGCAGTCATTCCTAGGGGAAAAGAGCTGCAACCCTGAGACTTCAGCTAAAAGAACAGAGGATCTGATAATGCGGTTCTCAGGTAAAACCTCTCTTTAAAATTGCTTCATGTATGGCAAGGTAGACTTGCCACCTGTTTTCCAGAGCAGATATTCACTATTTGCTGTGATTGGTAACAGACCCTTTGCACTCTCACTCTGATTTGACTGGAGTTGAAAATGGCCTACCCTAATTTGGGATGTTTTTCTTCTTGAATAAATAAGAATGAAAGGGAAACAGCAAAGCAGACCTACTGCCAGGTCAGATATGGTAGGGCTGGGGGAGATTTTTAGCTCCAGCAATGAAAGAGGTTAACAGGTTTGCTTGCCTTGGTTAGAGGAAACACGATAGAAACTCTTGTTGTGAGTCCTCCCTTTAGCCTCTTCCTGGTGCTTTCTTTGCTTCTGCAGCCCTCCCACTCCCACAGAGAGAGGACCATTTCCAGGTGTACTGCTAGAGGAACAATGGTGAATCCTCTTGTTCAAATGAGAAAAAAGAAAGGACACTGTAGCTCTCTTTTTTTTTTTTTTTTTAAGAAATGAACAATAGGAAATATATGGACAACAACTAGCCTAAATATATCAAAACTCTCCAATCCTTTAACAGACAGAATTGGTTTCAGTTCTCCAATGTTATGCCTTGATTTGTATAATACAGGATCATGCAGACTATCTGGCTTCATCCTTTGGAAGCAGATGTTGCTTGTCTTCATACTTCCAATAACCATGTTGTCCAAAGGCTCATTTGGGAAGAAGCAGCAAAGTGGCACACGTCCCATGAGTGGTTTTACTTCCTTATTTACATATTATTTACATAAAATGGGATAGAACTGTCATTTGGATTTTGTTTAATCTCAGTGAAAAGTAATTTCTGTGGATTTGCTGTTCTGGCAAATGAGAAAACCATATGAGGAAATTCATGTGCCAAGGAGGTTTCATTAGCATCTAGTCAATGGATATGTCCTGTTTTCAAAAGAGTCCTGGACTCATCCAACCAGGGGATCTCAGCTTCTCAAAAGAGAGTGTCACCAATAATAACAAGCTTTTCTAAAGACTTGCATGTTTCTTGGCTAGAGGTAGCCAGTGTCAATATTTTCCATGACCAGATAAATGAGAAAATATTGCCTTGGATTGCTGTTTTAGTCAGCGGATTGTGAAACAACTTTTTTTTCTTCATCTGGAAGAACCTTAATCAATGTATTGGAGCCAAAATAAACTTGCTTGGGAAAATCAGATTTGGATTGCAACTCAAAAGTAGGTATTTGGACCTATCCCTAATGCTATCCTATTTTCAAAGAGAAGCATGAAATTTCCACATTTCTAAGAGCTGAATGAAAAGAATCATAAAATCATTTCCTATATATTTATTTGGATGTCTGCATGGATTCAATTCAGCAATGTTGATCTTCTATTGTATTGAATCAGTGGGAAGCACTTACATTCTGGGGCTGGAATTTACACAGACATGTAGAGTACCCATTTAGTAGAATTTATTAAATCAGTGCAAGAACCTTTTGTCCCTTTGGAAGCCACATCATTTCACCTTGTAGAGGTGAAGCTTTCCATTATTTGCATTTTTGTTTCTACCAACTTATTGTAGGTTGATATGACCTCCTAGCCTCTGGTAAAAATGTCCATGTAAGTTTTGTAGAAATAGACATCTGTTTCTAGAAGATTTTTTTAGTCAGTATGACATTTACACTGAAGCAATTGACTTCAAGGACTGATATCTGCCAAAAATTGCCAGTAAGGATAATCTTAAAATCAAATTGCTGTGTTTGTACACAACAAAGATTGTGCTGGAAGTATTTGTCTTCTCCTCCTATCAGACAAGAGAAACAATTCTGAGTGATTTATTTGACCATTCACAATAACACCAACCCTGATTCAAACATATCAAGTATTCAGGCTAGTTTTTTTTTGGTTTTTTTTTTTAATCCTATATTTTAAAACATATGCAATGAGGGAGCATTGAATGAGCACTTCTGAATCATTACTATCAGTGCTGGGTTCTACTAATTCTGAGAACAGAAGAGAAAGAAAATCCATCAGGTTGCAATGTCATGATGAAAAATTTGAATCTGCTTACTAAATAATCCTTTTACCTCCCAAAATTAGAAAGAAAAGTAAACACAAGGCCACTGCCCTCCTGCTTTTATAATCACATTAGGTGGCTTGGAACTGATTTGCTGAGAAGCAGTGTTGAAAAGAATGGAAGAATGTGATTCTTCCCTGTCAGGGAGGCACAGCAGAAAAGTGAGATTGGGTAGACTAGAAGATATCATATTTCTCAGCCTCACCTTCTTTTGAGACAAAGGTGGCAAGAGGACAAAACTAAGCTTTTTTCAGACTATTTTTAGAATTCATATTGCTAATTCATCTGCGTTAAAAAATAGGCAAGCAGTTATATACACTTTTATTGGCAGTAAAACTTATGTCTGAAGACAATTTTCCCTGTTATTTTACAGACTACAAATACTTCCACATTCTTATTACTGAAGATGTAAAAGCATTGATAGGAACATTTGAAAGCTATTAGGGTCACTTACAGAATTAATGTGGCTGCGCTTTGAACCTTATTAAAATGTATTAGATCCTATCAACCAAATTGGACTGAAGGGCAGAAAAAAATGACAAAACAAGAAAATGACAAAACAAGAAGTGTTGTCGTTGAGAAAGTGACAGAGCTGGCAAGAACAGGAAAACTGGGATGACTGAAAAGGCAGGGAGGCTTCTTTTGGCCCTCTTTTTTGACATTTTGCAGCTTCACTCAGACTGGCACTTTAGAGCTGATTATGACCATGAAATCCCTTCTCAGCTCTCAGGTAACTGTTCTCAACTTTTCTTCATGTCAATGCATTGCTCACAAATACTTCAAGATAGTCTAATGTCCTGCAGATGTAAAAGCCTCCTTTAGAAACAGGTGACTAATAGTGGGAAAATGAATGAGTTTTTGAGGGCACAGTTGGGGTTTTGTGTAGTTTGGGTTCTGCTGTGCAAAACAAAGGCTAAAAATAATGTAATGTAGGAACTGGAACAAGGACCATTCATTCTTCCTTCAACATGGGTATCAAACTATAGAGACTCCTCCCTGAATTCATTTTTTCACTGGCACCCAGGTCCACAGCCTATAATACAGTGCCGTCCAAGGCTGCCTGGCCACTGGGTACGTACAGCTGGAGGGTTCCAGTCCTGTAGGTGGGGATGCCACATGTCCCATCAAGCTTGAATTAACATACTTTGGGTTTATTGTGTCATCAGTGTTGCCAGCGTGTCTGATGCATCTGCAGGTGGACGTGTCACAGCACAAGTTTACGCAGTATGACGAAGCAATGCAATAAGCTATAGTATTACAAGGGTTATGCAATGTTCTCAGAACCAAACATTGAAAAACACTTCAGGATTTTTTGGTTGATGCTAGCCTTTTTAATTTACTCTCTCTATTGGGATTTTTGCACTTACATGTGAAAATGCCTGTTACAGCAAAATAGCTCTGAAACAATCACAAAGAAAAGTGTTGGAGTTTTTCTCTTAATGAAATCCCTGAGTCCCCTTCCAGCAAAGGAAGACCTGTCTGTCAGAAGCAATTCACACACCCCTCTTTTAAATCCATGGCCTGTTTTTACTTGTGCTGTTCAGGGTTCTTGAGTCTTTATTTAACAAGGTTATGTAAGGAGAGGTGGGGGTGGAGGTAGTATATGGTACTGGCAGGGGAACAACAGGCTATTTAGGTGTCCTTTCTTTAGCAACAGGGCAGTTTGGGTAACCTGACTTCACTTGTCTTACATTAATGAACACATCTGATTTAGGGTTCCAGCTGAGGGGTTGTAAGGGTTTGTTGATCTTCAAGTGACTCCAGCGGCTGCTTCTTTCAGACATCCAAACCATCCCTCATGAAATGTTGTTGGTGATAGAGTTCCTTGGCACCACTATAACCATTTGCTTCTTCTTTTTTTTTTTTTTTCTGAAAGGTGTAGCCACAAAGCCTCATTGTCAACAACATGCAGCAAAAATAGCAAAGGCATCCTTCCCTAAGGGAAATAGACTGCAAGGAGCAGGACAAAACCAAGCAGAGGCAAATTATGAACGATTATCAAGCAAATTTCTTAATAATGATTTCTATTGTGCGGGAGATTATACTCTGAAGGGCAGGGTCAGAACTTTCTGTTTTGCAAGCACGAAAATTCAACTGGGGAAAACATTTAAATTTCAGTATGGCAGAGAATAACTGTCAGGAACCTGACTGGAATGGCCAGCTACTGAGAGTCGTATTCTAATTTCTAGGGTCCTATTAGATATCACTTTTTTCAGATTAAAAATCCAGAAGACAATTAAAAAATCAGTCAGCTGTGGATTCCAATGGGAAGAGTACTAGGGAGTAAACCAAGAGCTCGCCAGAGTTAGCAAGTCCACACTCGCTGTGGGGGGGACAATTTTACTCTGCCTGAAGAGTGCCTTTTTGTGGTTTAGCTCAGCCATGTGTCCCTAGGGGTACTATTATAAAAGAGCAATGGTGGAATGCTGTGTGTGGAATAGTTATTGCAGAATAATTATTTCAGGCTGTTTTTCTTTGTAGACAAGCATTACTACTATATTTTGACAATAAGATGCACCTAAACTGCATCTTTTACTCTTTTACTTGAAGCCGAAGGAGTTTTTAGATTTGCATAGGCAGATTAAGGATCTAATGAGAAGTTAGTGTTGTAAATACTTACCAAAGCATACTGCCATGTCAGAAAAAAAGAGGAGCAGGAGCTACACATCAATGCAGATGAATTTATTTTACATAGCATGGACCACATTACTCACTTCCAACCTGAAGTTTAGACTCTGAACGGAGGTACCAGAGGCAGTGGGGCATACACCCACGCTGACTCTCTCTATAGCACAACTACTCCATAAACTTTTTCTGAGCTTGTCTGGCTAATTTTACAGTTGTTTAATAACATACAACAAAGCCCTGCTCAGCAGGAATCTGTTTTCTAGCCCCATGTCTCCAGCTCCCTGAGAGATGTGGATTTCTCCCGAGGGCTCCTGCATGACCACAGTGTGTGTCAGGTTTGGGGGGTCTTGGGGAGGCCTGGGCAAGTTCCAAAGCCTGCTCCTGTGAGCTGGGTGACCACCTGGCATCACCTCTGCATTGCAGCAGCTCACATTGCTAGAGGGAGTAGATGGGGGAGGTGTAAAGTTGGGCAAGACTTCAGCAGGGCTCTGTGTCTGCTGGGTACCTCCATGAGGTGTCAGAGGTGGGGCGGGGCAGGGCTCACATACCAGAGGCATTAGAATATGCACTGCACTGAGGGAGCTCTTTGATATTAATGACTGAATACTTTTTTTTTTTGGTAATGAATGTTAAAGAAATTGTTCTGACATACCTTGTTTTAGTAAGTATTTGATGATGATGGATAAATGTCTTATCTGAAGTGGAAGGGGTGCTTTATGGGAGTAACTTGATACTGTTTTGGTCAAAATTAACTTTTTTTCCCTCCCCCACAAATTGGAGAAATGCTTCCATTTAAATATTGCATCTCCTAACCAGCCCCACAAGAAAGAAGAAATCTTTATTTAAGGGAGCATTTATGCAATCTCTGGTTCTGCCAAACATTTAAAAAATAAATAAAATGTTTATTTATTAAAAGCTTCAATGTATTTTTGCAATATTTTGAAAAATTGAGGTTTTAATCAGCTTTCAAGTGGACAACGCTATCAAATAACAAGGGGTCATTTTTGCAACATTGCATGCAGTAAATTCCCTATTCTTTCCATGATTCCTTCCCACTTACACTAGAATTTTTGGTCTGTATAGCTAGCAAGAGGAAGTGAGATATTTTTTTAATGCATCTTCTCCAGGAAACTGGGGAGACTTGGAGACTGAAACTGGAAAACATCAATGGGTGGGACCAGGAAAGTCAACTGAATGCTGTATTATGCCACGACACTTTCATCCTGCCCTTCTGTCAAATAGGGCAGGATGAGAGGCAATGAGTTGGCATAATGTCTGAGGTCAAAAGTTGAAAGCTGCCCATTCCTAGAATTTTGATTCTTATACTTATTGACTCATGTTGCAAGTGTTTTAGGAAAGTGATTATAGGTTGTGGTTTATTTCCCATATTTCTGGAAATAAAACACTTTCATTTCAGGATTTTGGCTTCTGAACATATGATGGAGAGGGTTTTTTGGCCCAGACTGGCACCTGCCACCCTCACAGCAGGAGAGATCTCAGGAGACTTTTGTCTGGGGAGGGGAGCAGGGTGGAGGGAAAGAAGCAGCACAAACAGCAAAGCCTGTCTTGGCAGCTGCTTTGGCTGCTGGGTCCAACAATGGACCATGGGGTCTTCTTGCCAGATTTCTACTGCATGACAGAAAGGGCAACTGCCAGAGTCAGAGAGAGCCACCTGCCATGGCAGCCCTGAGGTTTGCTCTCTGTGTTGAAATGTTGCTACCACTGGTGCTAGTGGGATTTACTCCCTGGTGTGGCAAATGAGATTTAGCTACCCACAATTGTCCCCTGGGTGGTATGGCTGTGCTATGGACTTTGATTGGGCCTGAGATTAGCTCCTGAATTCAAAACAAATGTTCTTTCTCTGACTGCAGTGTATATTTAATCACTGTAAGAAAGGTTTGTCCTAAATGCCAAGATCAAATGTGTTTCAGTGAGGCAGTGGTGAGAACATCCCATTACATCTGTCCTACTTTAAATATACTTGAGGGCAGGTCAGATATTATTTTAATTTGCAAGGTTGTTTGCTCTGTTTACTAAAGAGCAATTCTGTCCTTTAATGACTGGAAGCTGAACACTAATGTAAGCAGAACCGGAATGTCAGATGATGTTGAAAGCTGATTATATAGTTTGTACTTTTAGTTTCATAATTAAAATTTTATAGGCTGAAAATACCTATTCACCCTATCTACTGTAAATGCAATAAGTGAATGTAGGTGGACTGGATCTTTATTAACCACTGAATGATGGGTTGTGTTCACACTTGTACCTGAGCCAAACCTTAGCTCCTTTACATTGAGGACTGACAGAGGGTGTGATTGCTCTCTGTTATTATAGCTGGAGGTAAATACAGGTGAAGGAGTAGTTTTTAAGATTAAAATGCCGAGGGAGGTGTCAAACAATTTGATATAAAATTCAGGAGAATCTGGATTAAGTACATCAGGGAAGTGAGATTTTGAACCAAGTTTCCAAATGAAGATGTAGGTGCAAAACTGCATCTCATTTTAAACCTGGACTTTAATACTCTGACAGATATGATACCATATTGGCTTCTGATGGGTACTGTACACAGGGTCCCAGGCAGCTGAGGTGACATGGCTCTGCTCTTTGGGTGCAGTGTATCATCTCTTACATGCAAAGGCACTAGCATCTCTCTGGATGTATTTGGTTAGTACAAGCAGCTCTTCAATCTCTTTCTCTGAGAAATTGTCATGGTTTAGGAATGCTCTTCTCCTATTTAGTGTTCCTACTGAAGCACCCCAGCCTAGGCATTGTTCACTTATTCCCTCTGTGTTGGGATGGAGAGGAGAACTGGAGGGATAAAAAGGTAAAGATCACAGGCTGAGATGAGAACGATTTACTAGAAACTGTGATGAAGTAAGAAAATTGAGCAGTAACAGCAACACTAATGACAGAGTGTACAAGAAGAACAGTACACATGTGAGTGCTCACCATGCTGAACCCTGCACCACCCAAACCCACATGCCCCCAACCCCGGGAACACTTGAAAGAACACCACCCCCTCCATCCCCAAAACACACAGCATGGGTACAATATCCCCAGGGTCCTGGCTGTGCCTCTCCTGGCTGCTGCAAAAATGAGCCTTGTGCTGGCTGAAACGAGGACAGAAATGTATACTGAGTTTTATGAACGCGACACAGAAGGACAAATTAGAAAGGGATCTGTTTGGGAAATGTCAATTTTTTTCTAAAATGAAGTCCTATTTTCTTAAGCTTGATAGAGCCAGGGGTATTTCTTAAGTCTCTTGGGCATTCAGTGTGTCAGTGAATGAAGTGTGCTACAGAAAGGGCCAAAGCCAGCTGTTCAGCATGCAAATGATTATTATCTGACAAGTGGTAGTGTTTGCCTGCTTTTGTATGAGTTTCATCTGAAATAACAGGTCAGTGAAAAAAATAATTCAGTAATGTAAATTAACAATTTCCCAATTATTTATATTATATGAACTCCACCCACACAGCGATTCCACCTCTTCCTTTCTCCTTTTTTTGACCTGCATAATAGTGCTAGGTTTGTTTCACTTGTGCTTGGCACAGACCACACTGCAAAATGCCTTTGCCAGAACTGCCAGAGCCTGTGAGTGACATCCCAGCTCTGCTCCAGCTGCTGCCAACCATCCACAATGTCCAGGCCAGCCTGCCAGCCCAGGGTTGGCACTTGCAGACTGTAGGGATGTTTCAGCCATGCTCTCTCCACACACGTGCCACTCTACTACACCAGAGCCTGGGAGCAGATGTTTGTAGCAAAACTCAAACACAGCAGGAGCCACAAGCTGGGCCAGCAAGTGCAGCAACTTGTCTTCCACAGTGTTTCTTCCCTTTCCTTCAATAAATAGCAATAATAAAAAGAAAGACCAGCCTATCTGGTCTATACAATATAGATTTTAGTGGTTTCCAATTTCAGTGGTACACCACTCTCTTTAGCAAACTGCAGGTTGTGATTTCTAGGACCAGTATGTATGTTTGTGAGTGAAACTCTTCTAAGCAATGTCTCCTGAAATATCCATGCACCAGGGACAGAATGGGCAAAATAGATTCAAACAGGTAAGCCAGATGGGTTTTGTTGACTTTCCTCTAAGACACAAAGGGGATTCCCTTAAGGGACTATGCCTGGTCCCTTATGGGACCTTTTCCCCTATGGGGAAAAAGGGCTATGTCCTAATCCCAGTAAGTCATTGTAAGTGTAGTCTATGCATTATGGGGATGGACAGCTGATAGTAGAAAAAGCACCAATAACTGATCTGACAGAGTAGGAGGATTCTTTCTTCTCTCTCTCCTTGGATGTTTTTCTTCCTGTGACCTTGCCTTCAGACCATTCAGATTTATTTGAGCGCAGTTTTCTACCATTTGCCTCACCTCTAAAACAACACTCAGACTGGCTGCCAGTGCCTCTTTGCACGCTCCATACTTCAATGCCCAGTTAATGAGTGGGTACGTGACGTTCTTTCTTTTCAGCACTAGAGCTGTTTCACAATCCCTGAGCAATGCAGCTCCCTGCCAGGTTGGCCTGTCAGTTTTGGAGAAAGTATTCTTGGGAACAGCAAGGCAGAACAGGTACAGCGCTCTTCACCTCGCCTTGCGGTCTATTCCAAGCAGGAAAGCTGGCACTAGCAAGTGTTTCCAGAGAATTGTAGCGCACTGGCTCCCGTCCTCCAGCAAAGTGCCAGCTCATCCGTGCAGCAAGTGCCACAGATTTGCCTGTTGCTTGAGTAATCCACTGCCACCTCTGCACCTCTGGATGGAAATCTTGTCTGCGGTCTCCTGTAGAATGCTGTGTAGGAGATTTCCCAGACAAAAGGGGAGTGTCCTGAGCTGAGCCCAGTCTGGGCACACTTGTCACTGAGAACCCACCTGAGGAGACACAACTGGGAGATAACAACTGCAACTCCAGTCATCCTCCCCTGGCAAAGGCAGTAGGCGAACTGAAAGTGATAATGAATCAGAGCAAGCAGAAAATGTAGGATTTCTGCCTCTTCCCTCCCCCTGTTTCCAACATTATATATCACATCTATTTTTAAGTAGTAGGATAATGAGTCCCCCTTTACGTTCAACAGGCACTTCACCCTGTCGGAACTGCTCAGGCTCAGTGTAAGTGAAACTATGTGATTGCTAATAAGCAGCTCCACCAGTGCTTGCCTGAAGGTACCAGAGTAGTCAGTGTTACTAATAAAGTTAATTACTCCCACTACAAGAGAAATTAGTCAGGGGGAAAAATCAGCGTGTATGAACAAGATGATAAGCTGCTGGTTTCACTTTTGCAAATACATTTAATCCACTGTAGTACTTTTATGCTGGTTAACCAGAGTCACAAGGTATCAACGTGCTCCCTCCTTATGAGAGAGCAGAGAAAAAATTACAAAAGAGTCACCTCCGCTTTGGGCTCTGTCTGGCAAACTGTGAGTGTACCCAAAGCCCTCTGCACTCTTTTCTCTTTTAATAATTGCACCACATCTCTCCTGACCCTCGAACTGTGGTCTGGAGGTAAAGTACCTCATAATTAAAAGCATTTCTGTGGTGGAGTTTTTCCAAGAAAAAAACCTTCTCATTCACCACCAGGACATCCCATTTCACTTTGTGGTGTCTCTAATCTCTATGCATGTGAAATAGCAAGAATTCCCCCCACTCCATCAGGCATGAGTTTTCATTGACTTCTCTGAGCGTAACTGATTAATCTAGGAACAACGCAACAGCTGGATTCAGATTTTCTCTGCTCTATTTTCTGATCGGGAAGTGAATGAGATAACACAGAAGGCACCATCACAGAAGTGTTTGATTTCTAGGTGATTTTTTTTTGGTGAAGATCTCAAGGTTTTAAAATTTTATTTTATTTTATTTTATTTTTAATTTAGATATGGAAAATAGAGAGAACGTGCTCTGCAAACAATAACATCCTCCTTCCCTGGGGATTATATAACTGAAAACCATCAAAGACTGCTCTGAGACATTGTGTTCCACACAGGATCTGCATATGTTGTAAGAAGTACCAATTATTTCCAGTTCTTGTGGTATTTTTTGTAATATGGATACTGTCCAACCCAATTCAAAGAGGGCATCATGCAAGCATTGAATGACGAAGCTTCTATTCATACTTATCATTAAGGATAGGAGAAGGCAGGGAATATGATTAGTGGCTTCCCATTTCATTCAGTCATTGATTTACCTTTCCAGATGGTTGTTTTTCATTTGGCTTTTGGCATTTCTGTTGACATTTCCTGCAGCTACCTTGTTCACCTCACCATCAGAAAGGAAAATGGACACAGAGTGGCCGAGTGGCCAGGTAACCAAGAACAGAAATCTGACTTGAAAATCCTCAAACCTGCTTGCTCAGAGAAACACTTGCCTGTAGGCATTTCAGAAAGAGCCCTTCAGATGTTGGAAAGAGAATATGTTCTGTGTGTGGATAATTTGCAGAAAAAGAAAGACCACTTAATGTATTTTTTAATTGACTCTTGTGGTGGAATTGTGAACTGGTGGTAAGATGAACCGCTACTCAACCTATGATAAAATTTCTGAAGTGTTCAAGAATTATATTGCTAATTACTATTTCCATGTAATATTTTTAAAAGTCGACTTTTTACATGTAAATCTATTAAATTAGTTAAATGAAAGTGAGGATACTTTTTTGTGAGGATACTTTTTTGAGAGGAACTTCAATCCTTAGAAAAAGTAGACTGAATTTGTATTTACAGTGAGACAGATTTCCCCTATTTCCAGACTAATATGAAGTAATGTGCTTTGAAGTGGGTGTTCTTATCTGCCTCTCCTTTGCACAGCCAGTGCTTTCAGAGTATTCTGGTAGGAATGAGAATCTGCTCCAATTTATTTTCCTTATTTCTGCATGCCTTCATGTTGATTTTTTTTGTCTCACTTATTTCCTTCTTTCTCTTTCACACATTTCTGTCTTTCACAGAATCCCATTTTCTCACTGTCAGTACATTTCTCCTTTTTATTGAGTATTCAAACAAATAGCAATGGAGTAACAGACTGCCATCCACAACTACCAGCCCTTCCCATAGAATCACAGATTAACTGAATAATGCAGTATGGAAGGCATCTCTGGAGGGCACCTCATCTCTTCCACCCCCATTTGGAAGAATGCCAACTTTGACATTAGGTCAGGTTAATGAGGGTCCTGTCCTCTTGAGTATGTCAAAGGAGATACAACAGCTCTGGATAGTCTGTTCCAGTTTTTGAATCCTGCATAGCAAAAAAGTTTTTCATCAGACTAAATACTTGAATGCACTAAAGAGCTTGTGCCTAGAACAATGGGAGAGTCATTTATGATGTATACCAAATCCTATTGTATGAGACAGAAAAACAGTTTCATTTATGCACTGTGAGCTTGGTGGGGTTGAATTCTTACCTAAAGGAAGTGCTTTGATGGTTGGGTTAGGCTAGTTTTGCAAGAATTACTCCAGCCATTCTATCTTTGGAGCTCTATTTTTTTTTCCTCCTATCCCAGCAAACCATGGAAGAGGATCGAGATCAACTCAGACACCAGGAAGTTTTTCAGGATTTTTGTCATTCCTTAATCACTCATAGAACTGATAGAGCCAGATCCCAGGATTGCAGAAGGATTCTTGAGCAGTAGAAACCTTGATGTTAAACAGGAATCAGCTGCGACACACCTTGATGATAGGGTGGAGATAATTTGTTTTGTTATTAATATTTGACATTCAGGTTCATCATGCAGCAAAGGCAACCACACAACCTGGAAAAGAGGCTGCAGGCAGCACAGAATCTTACTCATGCATTGCACAAGGGTCACATTTGCATCCAGATCCTCGTCTGGTGATTAAAAGGTGCATTACACAACCCAGGAACAGAGTGAGTGTGCTGTTGGATGATACCCAACCTGTTTCTTCCCGAGTTCCATCATGATTTCTCCTCCCCAGCTCCACACGAATGGACCGGGGATGTTGCAGTGCCTCCCACCACAAGGAGGTGGTTTGTCAGTGGACAAACCCAGCCCCGGCCCTGCTGACCTTCCCACCACCCTGCCTGTGGTCAGGACTCCTGTGGCACTGTGGCCTTGGCGGGAGATCCCGAGGGTGCAGCTGGGGAAGGGCAGCTCCACCCCGTGCAGGAGCACGGTGTCATTAGGAGTGCCCAGCCTGCCTGTCAACAGCCCCTGGCTGCTGAACACAGCCTGAGTCACCAGCACCTGAATGAAAGTAGTTTTGTTGTTGTTTTGTCCTCTCCAGCCTCGCCAGGAAGAGTGCACCTCTCCAGGAAGGCAGGTGGCTGTGTCAGACTAGACTGGAACCTGGCCCCATGAGCAAGAGCTTTCCTTCAGGCCAGGAGCTCGCTATCCATTCAGGTAATGATGACACCTCATGTGCCTGTCAACCACTGGACTCAGAAGCCCTTTTGAGAAGTCCTCCCAGTGTGACTCCCTTTGGCTTCACTGTGAGTCCTTGGGTGGTTTTTTCAGCAGATTCAGAAAGTCAAGTGTCAGAGTCATGCTGCCAGGGGCTGAACAACAGCACAGATGCCATATCTGCAGAAGCACGTTCCCAGGCATGGTGGCAAGCTGGCACAGAGCATGCTGCATCCATGCTGACAGACTCCTCAGCCTCCAAAATGGGGCAGGACTTAGCAGTGGTTGGAAAGAATGTGTTTGGTTTTTCATTTTGTTGTCACAGCTCAGTGAGGTTGTGCAAGGCAGGCTTCACTGGATCAAAGTTCCATGGTTTCCCTTGTGGTACTGGTGTTAAGGGGTGTTAAAAAAGATTTTTTTGGTTTTTGTCCCAGCACTCAGAATATTAAAAAGTAAGAGAACTGTCTCTCAGCCCTAGTAGCCAAATCACAGGAAAGTTCTTGCACTATCCCTCATTTCGTGTCCTGCTTCATACTATAAACAATGATCATTACAAGTTGCACCTTGCTCGTCCTCTTTATTTTTCCCTATCAGCTTAGACCATAATTGCTGTTCCTTCCCCCTAATTACTCCACCCTGGCTTAGGGTGCAACGAATGGCCTTTGTTTGGCAAATAAAGGGTAGGCAGAGCTTTGAAGGAACACATTGCTGCTACGGAGATTCACTCAAAATTATGTGGTTGGCTCTTTTGGCTCTTCTAGTTTCTGTTAAAGCTAAGGCTTCAGTCATTTCCAGCAGGCATATCAGGAGACATGATAGAATATTTGACCCTCTGCTGTATAAAGGGGGAGTAAAGCTACATAAATATTTCATTTTCAAGCTGTAATCAATACCAAATAAAAGTTAGTACATGCAATATAAAGGTAGCCTTTGTGTAATCTTTTAAAAAGTTTTGGTCATATCAGCTGCATATTTTAATGCTCTCAGGACTTGGTTAAAATTGTTTTTCATAGCTTTGGCATTTAAAAATTTGAGGATACATGAATAATTTTCTGTAATTTTATATAAACCAACTTGTCCAGTAACTGAAAATATAGCTTTAGCTCTTGTTATTTGCATCTAATAAGAATAATTATGAAGACACTGAATAATCATTTATATATAGTGCATTCAAGAAGTTCATGAAGATGCTGGTTTGCTATACTGAATGTTTTAAAGAGCTGAACTTTGGGACACTTCCAGTTCAACATTTAAAAATTGCACCATTACACACCTGTGGTCTAAATTTTTCCAAATCTTCTATGGAACTCTTAACATCTTAAAGGAGATTTTCCCATTGAAAGTGTCACTGAGTCAAGAGTTTGGTATAGGAAGAAGTAGATGTGATCTGGAACAAGGTCTGTCTTGCTCTCTTCAAACAAATAATCAGATCTCTTTGGAGAGACTGTAAATGCAATAATGCTGCATCTGTAGCAACACCAAGCTATTGGGAGATAGCTGCTCAGATGTGAAAAGAAGGGGAAATCCATCTAGATTAGGGGTTCTCAATTTAGTATGTGTCAAAGTAGGCAGTGACAAAAACTACTAGCACTTCTGGTGGTGGAAATAGGGTGCATGTGGGACTAATTTGTGTTTCTTTTTGTTTCACTCAGTGCTTCACTCTTCAGGAGCTGTCATGGGTCCAGCTTGTCTGCCTAGGCTGGGATGGAAACTGTGGTAGGAACACCTCCAAACACTGGGACATGGGCTGTCAGATGAAAGCTCAGTGATGAGGTCTTGCCATGACGAGGACTTGAGAATTGAAGACAACAGCAGCTCCTGGATGGAGAAGAAGAAAGCAAGATAGCAAGAAGAAGAAAACTGCAAGAGCAAGAGATAGCATTGATTGTTCTTTGCCTAAGAAGCCTGAGAAATCTTCTACACATTTCCTATTTCTTTATGTAAAAAGCAAGGCTTGAAAATGTGAAATTAAAAATAGAAACTTCAAGCATGTAGCTCCATTACAACAGGGTCTAGTCACCCCAGGAAAAAAGGATTAAGAAATCTCGATAAGACTTGAATTTATGGCAGGATCACTTTTGGCCCCTTCTGTCCGATATAGGCATTGAATTATTGCTATTCTGCTACTAAAGGACACTTGAGTTATGTGAACAAATCTTCTAGTTATTGAATAATTAACTGAGTGAATACAGCTATGCTGCTACTTAAATTATACTGAGAAATACCCAGGCAAACAATATTTTCTTTATATATATATGTGTATGTTATATATATATATATATATATGCATATAATTTTGCAATTATATATATATACACATATATATAATATATGTGTATATATATATATATAGATATGCACACATATTATATACATACAATATATGTATATAATATATATACATATAATTTTCCAGATAAACTTTTGTGTGTAGAGTACTGTTTGCAGACTCACTCTTATTTGTAGGAGGTGTTTGATGGGAAAGAACCCAACACACATATATATATATATATATATGTACATATATATACAAACACAGAAGAGACAGAAAATGTGAATTTTTCACTGTTTTGGGTCTGAACCCAAAGGCAAGACATCCTGGTTGCCCTTGTCCTACCCAGTGCCAGCAGGCAGCTCAGAGCACTGCTGTTGCCCTGGCTTATACTTGATCCATTGCTCATGCCAGACATCCACATGTGTGCACCATACAGCAGCCCTACACATTACTACAGATGCTTACCTCAGCTCCACAGTCAACATCTGCAGGGGCAAGCCCACAGAAAGAGGTTGTAAGGTCCTCATTATCAATGAACACAACACAAATGGTGAAAGTAACCTTTTATTTGCATGTGATATAGAGACATACATACTGCAAACACATGCCACACATCATAAAAGGACAGGATACTTGGGGGATCGCAGCAGAGAAACATTAGCATCTGCTTCTAATAACCAGCGTAAATAGTACATGCTCTGAGTTTCTCATGGTGTTTCTGAGCAGAATTCCAGAAGAGCTGCACACATGGCACAGCCAGGCTCATTAACACCACCGGCCCATCCGCACACTGAGCCAGTGGGAGCCCAGCCCTGCCTGGCCCTGCAGGGCAGAGCTGGTGGGCACAGCTTTGCACCCCACTTCAGCCCCTTCACTGCTGCCCAGCCCCTCCCTGATGCAGGGGCATGGTGTGCCAGTGGCAAGGCTCACTCAGGCCTTTGAGAAAGACCATTCCAATTGAGGTGGAAAGGTGCTCATGGAGCTTTCTGGCTCCTCGTGTCCCACTGGTGGGATATGAGCCCTGTGAGCGACTGCTATTAGCAGCATGCAACATAGCACAAGCTGGCACAGAAATGCCAGATTCCCAGAATTACTATGCTAAGCACAACATGAAAATGCTCAGAGCATTGCTGTCCAGGCAACACTCACAAACTAAATCTTCTGTAGATTAGGACAAGTTCTGGAGAAATGAGAAAGAATGCAGCCAGCTAAGTAAAGACAGGTGTGTGGCTCTGCTGCCTGGTGTGTAAGAACAGAAATGATTGTGGGATGAGATGAAAGCCTTGCTGTGAGCACAGGTTCATGGAGGCATGGCTGTGACTGCATGGACACAGTGCCATATAGCAAAACATAGACCAAACATCCCCAGCACAAACACCAAGGGTAGTTTTGGAACTAGCTGGAAATTCATGCATCTACATCAGTTGCCTTGCAGTTACTTCTGGCTTCTAGCTCTGCCCTTCCATAAGGCAATTATTTTAACTCTCTTAAATATCTCACTAAGTAGTCTAGGTTTATTTCAGTCACTTGATGATTTATGGGTAAAAAAAACCCCCACAAACCTGAAACTTCAGTCCTGTATGGCTTATGACCAAAATTATCACATCTAGGATTAGTATATTTGCCACAATAATGGAATCCATTTTCAGAATATCAAGATTTCCTCTGAGCCACATCTGTTAGTGATATGGCAAGTTTTTCTTGTCCCTGTCGCATCGAAGAAGCCTGTAAGGAAGGCAGGAAGAATGCTCTATGCTATGTGTTATGCTGGGCCACGGTTTTCTCCCAGCAGCAATATTTACAGCATGTCCTGGACTGGACTGCCCACCAGCGATGTTCACAACTGGTGGCCCACCAACTATTAAGTGCTCTGAACTTCTTTGACATGCAGCCTGTTTTTAATGGGTGGGATAGCTTTTACTGATGTGTTTACTTCATGAAACATCCAATTAGCCAGATTCATCATCAGCATATTTGCTCGCCCTGCCTTTGTGTTGGGTGCTTCATCAAGCTTTTCCTCATGCGCACAGTTTGCCATCTGCTTGTAGGTTGTTCAGAGACTGTGTGAAGATTCTCTCTCTCTGAGAAAATGTGTGCTGGTCCATTGAAGTATTTGCTAGTGATGCAATGGCAGCTGTTATCATCACGTCATATGTGTGCGGGTGGTTGCAATACATGGTATATAGGTTGTCAAAATTTGCCAGGAAGATGTGTTTTTGATTGTGGTATTGTGTGCATGTGTGGTACTGCTGGAGCAGCACGCATAGGACTTGGAATATTACATGAGTACTATGCGTGAGTGCTATATAAACCACATACCAGAGTGGTTACATGCTGTATTGGGTGACAGTAACACCATATTCACACAGCTTTTTCACATATCTCTTTATCAGCTGCCCCTTTTTTTGAGTATTCCTTGGGGCCCTGGTTGTTTCCATGTGTGTGCTGGGCAGTGGACTTCACTGAGAGCACTCTCACATTGGAAACCAACTTTTCCTTGCCAGCACTTTTCTGGCTCTGGGTGCCAACAGTTCAGGCTCTGTGGGACAATGGTTCATTTCCAATGTCTGTCAGGATGTTTATGCTGTTTATGTGTAGGCCTTTGTCACCTGGTATTAATTGGATTGTGCCCTCTCTGCCTTTGAAGGCACAGAAGGCTTCAAACTCCTTTTTTATTACACATGGTGCTGTGGCCTGTAATACTAATCAACTACATTTGGAAACACCATGTTGTAAATATGGGATATGCAGCACGCCACTGCATCCTTGGAGATCAAATGCTCTCATAGCTGCTGAGGACTTGCCTGCAGTTAATGACCTTCTTTAGCTCAGAAACCTGTCTGCTACACTTTTGCACCAAGATGCCAATAGCTAAACCTGAGGAAGCCTGTAGCCACAACAAATTTGATTTGGTTTCCTCCCCTCCTGGTTATGGAGAAGTGTTGATTACTCTGACGTCCTGGATTGTTACTTTGCAAGCAGATAACTCTTTGTCGTGGCACGCACTGTTTATGCTGTATAGTCTGCTTTATTTCTTCTCATCTGGAAAGGCAAATATTTACCTTTAGAGGGTATTGAAAATGAAGTTTAGAATCCTGCTTCAATTTAACCAGGCCAGACACTGTGCATGGTCCTATTAGTAAGAATCTCTTTGGCAAAGGTACCCGACACAGTGAGAAGGGTCCTGACAGCACTAACAAATAGATAGTGCTCTATCTCTGCTCTGGTGTTTTGCCAGGTGATGACTGAGCTGATAAGGAATTCTGCACATTGTTGCAGTGCCTGGCCTCCTCTCATCCTGCCTGATAGATAAGTTGAACATCACACACTGAAGCATGACCAGCAACATGTCCTTTTGTTGCTTTTATTGCCCCACACGTTTGTCCTTTCCTCTCGCTGGGGCTGAGCAGCCCCGAGTCACAGCAGCCCATGAATGGCATGCCGGTGGGCACTGGCATTTGCAGTGACGTCACTGCTGCCTGTTGGGGCACAGAAGCTTGGGACTGATTAAGTTTTAACTTTTGAGTCTGGAGCTATATGTGTGGGCTCACAGCTGGGGACTACAAAGTGCTATATGGAATTGGCACAGAGAAGAAACACACAGATTGCCTGCTGTCAGGACATCTGTGTCTTTTTATTTTGGGTACATTTAGCACTTACAGTGTTTCACATCTGTCACATATGCACTGTGGCACTGACAGTGGTTACCGTTATATTTACATTTTGCCTTGATCACATTTGTTGTTGTTGTTTACCCTGTCTGCAAAGCCACCTCCTTGGCCGCACACATTTCATTTGCTAGCATCAGGGGTGCCTGGCACTGAATGTTACCAGCAGTGTGCTTGGTGACACACACATGGCATTCACAACATGGCATTCAGCTTGTGTATCAACCCCACATCATTTGTATTCTCTTCATAAATGCCACCTCCCCTGTTCTTCCTGGACCTACATCATCTTGTCCCGCACAGCACTTGCATGGCACAGGATAATTGAAAGACAGGCTTGCAAGAGACCCCAAGTGGGCTGAAGACCACATTAGTGGCTTAATTTGCCCCCTGCTCAAAGCACACACACAACATAAGCTAGTCTGGACAGACATTTGTCTAATCTAGTCTTTAAAAAGTCTAAGCTACTCTTAAAAGCTCTCAGTTGTAGCAAATCCAAAATCCCCCTCAGCAATAATTTTCATTCTGGCCATGTTAATGTTTTGTGTAAACTTTGGGTGGAAATGCAACTTGTCCTTTGAGATGTAGCATGTGATTTCAGATTCTGCTGCTGCTAAGTCTGACAGAAATATAATGATCCACCTCTTGCCTGCTTTCCCAAATGATTCCTCACTTATTTGCTAACGTCCTTGTCATTTCAGCTCCAGCCTGGAGTTTGGAGTCACAATGTTTAACTGATATAGACATTGTGATTATGTCTTTGCTTCAGAACATGGCCAGAATTTTTCTTCTGCTTGCAAACTCACAGCCTTTATCCATCCCTTTGTACATCTCGTGCATTCCTGTTTGTCCTTTCATTGGTCAGGGCACGTTCCAGATTCTGACCTGCATACAGATTAAATAATGACTGCATTGAATAAAGCACTGCATCCTTATACCACATTGCAGCTACTGCTGCTCTCCTGGAAGGCTTTTATCGTCACTTGGCTGTCTTTCATTGCAAGTGGTATGGAGCTTCCTGATGGAATCACCAGGAGAGCCACTGGATCACCTCTTATATTGCCAATGCTATGGCTGGATGGACTTGAAGGCAAAGATTGAAAGCTGCAGTGTTTGCTCTAAGGAAAGAAATTAATCTCTAATGGGAATGGAAATTTGCCATTTTGCTAGAGTTGTTAAGAAAATGAGGGGAACAAGAAGATGAGATTCCTGGAACAAAATCTGTCCTTGGAATATATCACATCACAAGCTTTCCTCGTGACAGAATTATTTCATTATTATTTTTTAATTAAACCATTCTTAAAAATAATCCTTAATTTTAAATCACAAGTCAACATACAAATGTTAGCCCTAGGAGCTCAAAAGTCTCAGGCTACACAAATTTTTCTCATCCCTTCTATGGAAACAACAAAAGATGAATACACAAGGAATGTCTGTTAAGGATAAGTTTTAATGATCATCTGCAACTTATTATTCCATAATACATGCCATTAATAAACTGAATTACCCCCAAAAGTCTGTCCTGTGAGAAGTGCTATATTTCCTGCATCTGCTGCATCTGTTTTATTACATCTTTGCATCCTTCTTAAAGCATTGTGCAACATGTTAAAAAGGGTTCCAGCACAAAGCAATCACAGCTTAGGTATATAATATCTGAATCTTTTGTGTTCTTCCTTTGAGGGCTTTTAATTCACTTTTTACTGTTTCTGTACGAGAGGAATAACTTCCAACTGCAAAAAGTTCACTCTACCTTCTTTCCTCTCTCTGACTGGAAATCTTCATCTGAAATTTGGGTTCAAAACATTAAACTTGCCCTAGTAAATGGTGGAGTCACCAATAGATTCAAGCTGTCACATGGAATACTTTGTTCTGAGAGCTCTACTTCAAGGCCACGGAAGTTAACAGGATACTTTTCATTGCCTGCAGTGAAAACTATCCTGGGCCTATATTCATGCATAATTAGTGAGTGGGAGATGAAAGGACCGTGTTACCTTCCGATCCCACATTTTTAGTGGACTGTTTTCCCTACCCATGTGGCTGCAAGATTCTCATTCCAATCTGCCCTTATCTTGATTTGGGCAAAAAATGCTTCTCATAATGGTTTCATTATGCTAAGGTATGCACCTCTTCACAGAATTAAATTAACCTCTGTCCTGTTCAGATATACTGGTATCATCATTACCATTAAATTAGTTGTTCTGAAGCAACTGCAGACAAGACATCAAGCCAGGCCCCCCCTGGCCGCATTCCACAGAGTGAGCTGCAGCACTCAGTTCCAGTGAATGTCCTGGGAAATGCACTGCTGCAGATTGGGAAGCCCAGGCTGCCTCTGCTCCCTGTATCCTTGCAGCTGTCCTTCGTGCCAGTAAGCTGCTTGCTTAGGAAAGTGTTAGAGAGGAGGTCTGGAGGGGAATAGCTTTGTGATTGCATGTGGGACAATCCAGAGGTCTCAGTTTCCATGTCCTAGCTGTGAGCTGATTCCTCGGCTCCTCGTGTATGAAATCACTACGATGTCTTTGCCTCCTTCCCTTCTCCATTTCCCCACTCTGCTGTCTAATAGGCACTGCAACTGCATCTTCAATGCAAACATAGCTTTCAATATCACAGTTTCCAATTGTTCTTTATTACATTGGTAATTTTATGATCTACTTAATGGCTAATATTTGCATGATTTTCTTCTATGAAATTATTGTGTAGTTTCTGTCACTAAATTACAAAGTCATTTATGATTTGATAATGTTTGATTCATTTAGAAAAAGTCTATCCCTTGTCATTAATGTTATTACAGTGCATAACTTGTACTTTCAATCTTAGGCAAATCTTAGTGTGGGCTTTCTTGAACTGAGAGCAGCAAAACTCCCATTCTTTGTGTTTTAAGGCTTTTTCTTAGAGAACTGGCATTCTCACCCACAAAAAAATCTGGGCAGCAACCAAACTTTTATTGTAAAAGAAGCACGATGAAAAGAAATATGCTTTATAAGTGCAAAAAGCCACGAGACAATCCTGGATGTGCAAAAATTAAGCAAGGCTAAGAAGTCACAGTGTATTTATGACAAATATATATGTATATGTGTGTACATAAACCCAATCTCTTTTTCAAGGACAGGTAATGACTTCATGATGTGGACAGTTGACTTCAGTACAGTAAGACATATGGTTTCATAAATTCAATACTTACTGTGGGGTATTTGTTCAAATTTTAATGCCACACACTGTTCTAAACTTATTGTGAAGAGACATACCAGCTGATGATGAGAAGCAGAGCTAGGAGTGCTGGATCACACCAAACTTTGCCAGGACACAGGTGAAGCCATCAAACAATTACCAGAACTTTGCAGCTTGGAAGCTTCTTGGCTGCTCTTCAGCTCCAGTGGCTTGGCACCATTTTAGCAGGGTGGACCATGGGTTTGATATGAAACCTCTATGTCTTTGCTTACTGGCAAAATGAAAAAATGTAATTAAAATCTAGGCATACACAAAGTACATGGAATTAAATTCTGTACCTGCTCTAATAAACACAAATTTTGCTTGTGACTTCAAAAGGCCAGGATTTTATCCAGAATGTTTAGGTCTCCTTATTTTGAAATACAAGACACATTTTAAAACTTAATTTATAAAGGTGTCTACCATAAAATTTGGTTACATATATAGCAGCGTTACTAATCAGCTTTTCAAGATGTAAGCCTTTATAGCTCAATGCCTTTAAGGCCTTTTCTATTTAGAGAGTAGTTGTATGGTAGATTGTTAGATTTTGAGCAAAAGAGAAGTGGATTTGAGTTTCGAGTATGTTCTTAGATTTTGACTTGAATTCTTGCTCATTATTGGGATTTGTCTGAGGTCTGTGCTGGCATCAGTGTGATGATATAAAATATCCACAATGGCTCTAACCACAGCTTACAGAGCTGCTTATACCCACACACATATATGCTCAAACACAATTTTAGTCCACAATGGAGCTCACCTGAGGCAAGTCAGTTCCCTGTCCTTCTGTCATTCTGTTGTGTTACTTTTGAGCTACCAGTGTCTAGTTTTAGAGGATTCTAATTAGGTAGATGAGACATGTCTAAACCTCTGTGCACTGGTTCACAACAAATGTTTGGTTTTAAAGCTTAGCATCTATTTCTGCTTGAGGAAATACAGTCAAAACAATGTGGATTTTTAACTATACTGTGAATATCTAGTTTCCACTGAACTGTACTTTTAGCAGAGAACAATTGCTGAAGCTCTGGCTTGGAAAGATGGGGCGTAGAGGCTTCAAGAGGCAGCCATAAGCTGAAAAAAATGTATGCAAAGGCTTGGATCTGTATAAGAGTTCATGATATCACCCTCTAATACTGACTACACTTAATACAATATTTATTTAGTGAATATGTTAAATGAGTCACAGGTTTTTTAGCTAGACTTCCCCAGAACTTTCATTTTGCCAACAATTGACTGTGACCCTGCAAACACTGATTCATGTGCGTGGCAGTGATCGAGAGCACCCACAGTATGAGAAATGAAGCATGTGTACACCTCTGCACAGGGGCAGGGCCACAGAGGTGGGTGATACTGATTTCGTACTTTTGACCCTAACCAAAACATTCCTTGTTTTTAACAGCTTACTTTTCTTTCTTAATCTGTAAAGCAGTCTTTGGCTGGTGACAGCTGTGAGAATTCTGAAATCCATAATGTACCATGGGGACCTATTCTGATTTCTGTTGCCTTGTAACACGCTTAGAGCAGCACATGGGAAGTGAATAGTGAGAATTTTCTGTTGGTGAAAAGAAACAGAGTCATCCAGAGGAAGGAGACCCAAGAGAGCCAACCTCAGAGTCGTAGGAGAGGTCTCATTTTGTTCCAGAAGTTTCTTCATTATTCTGTGAGCATTTTCCCTCATTCACTTGTACTTTTACCAGCTTTACATTGCTCCCCACCAAACCTAGCTGGTCCCATGGCCTGTATTCCATTCCCAGCATCTGGGAAGTCCTGTGACAAAGCTACAAAACTCTCCTATTTTGAAGGGAATCAGATATTGTGGAGTCCCCGGATATGTTTCTCTGTGATTCCAATTTGGTTTTCATCCCATAAAGCATGAGTTAACAGAGTCAGTTATATTAGGTGTATATGATGGAAAGTCAACCCTTTTAGCTGGTAGAGGGAAGGGAGAGATTTCAGTGAGGTTTGTAACTTATTAGAAGCTTGCATTAGAAAGTGAAAGCCAGACCCCACACTGGTGAAACTATTTAAAATAGAAAAAGCACGCAGAACAAAATTCACGCTGTCTGCCTCCTATTCACATTTACACTCACATTTGGAGCAGATAGAGGATTATGCTTTAGGACTTGTTGGGATTCCCTTTATAGCAAGGAAAATACTCTTGGAATAATGGACATATCAGAGTAGCTGGGCAGAGCTTCCTACTGAAATTGTTAGAGAAGAGTTTCCCCAGATCCATGCATGAAAACTGGAAGATACTAATTGCTCACAAAGCTCCTTAGCCTGTTTTCTGGGACAATAGGTTATATATTTCTTTACCAGCAAAATACCCTTGCTCCAGCTCTGACCTGTGGAAACTCTTTGTGTGAACAGCCTTGAGAGCCTGTTTGCTGTTGAGGGAGGCTTGGACAGGGTTCCTTGTGCTGCCTTTCCAGATTACACTTCCTTACTGTAGATGTAGCCCTCCATGGCTGAAGGTGAGAATATGATTTACCCTAAAATCCCTGTATCAGCCATGCCTCCTTGGAGTCCAAGATTAAGTGACAAGTAATATACATGCTTCTTCAGTCCAGTCAACAGAGGAGAGTTGTCACAGAGTCAATTCTTCCAACAGGAGGATGAATAATTCCAGCTATCTCCCAGATATCTGCTTAAGTGCTCTCTCTTAGAGAGAGCTTAGATATGTCTTAGATGTCTGCTTAGATATCTGCTTCTTCTTGGGAATTGCCTGTCCAACTTCAGACATCTCTATCTGTCTAAATCAAAGGTGATTATCCAGACTGACTTTATAATCCCAGCCTAAGATCAAAATCTAAAATAACCGGGGTGTATTTCGGCCTCTGGAGTCTCCTCCCTTTTCCCATTGACTATTACATGAGTAAGAAACTCAATTTAAGATATTTAAATGGAGTTAAGATAAATAACACCCCTTCAGTAAACTATCTGGGTACAGACATCTTATTTCTGTGAACTGTGTTATACACCTCTAGAACAAAGTACATTTTACTTTAGGAATGCCTCATTACTTTCTTGCATTCAAGTGCTGAATTGCTCAATTTTACTCAACATGAAAAAAGTAAGTGGTCTGAAAACAAGACTGCATGTCTAGAAAAGACAAAATCCTCTGTGTAATGCAATAGTAGGTACAGTACTGCACTCTAGTCAGCAACCATATCTTCATTCCCTGACACAAAAGCATCAGCAACAGAGAGAAGAGTGCAAGTTTGAATAATGCATCCAAAATCAGTGAGAGCACTGAAGTGGGATCATGGACAGACATTTCCCATTGGTCTTTCTTGCAACCAGTCAGAATTGAAATCACCTCTGTAACTCAGCAGCATAGATTTATTTGCAAATCAAATGGTAGGAGATTTGAAAGCTTTGAAAGTTCTGCAAGAGCCCAAATACCACTAAGGTTCTTAACATGTCTGAGAGGATCACCTTCAGCCTTGAACACACTAAGTATAGACAAGAGGTACATAAGCAGTCAAAGATAACACCACTTCATATCAAGAGCTGCTATCCAGCCCTACAAAGGAATTTGAACAACTGCTAACTATTTCTAAAGTCTGCACTTGATTACTGCAGGACTTCAGATACCCCCTCCAAATATTTATGATCTTTCACTACAAATCAGCATTTAAAAACACCTAAAACCAATGCTGTAAAAACTCCAAGTACCTTAGTAATAGAATTATTATTAGATTTGTTTCTGTTTTACAGATACATTCTTTGGCTCCAGCTACGTGTTTCAACACACTCTCCTTACATCAAGGGCTCTTCAGGGCTTTTTCTATATGTGCTGAAAGACACTTCTTTACCTGAGGCTACTCTGCCAACTTCTTGGAGCATAAAGTATCTCAGGATAATTTAACAACATGAGGCACACTCAGAAGATTTGGCAGATTGTCTCAGGCATTTGGAGTTAACCAATAATAACATCCCTGCTCCTAATCCTCCAGATTTCTTCTAAGTTCTGCTTCTATTTGTTCTTAGTGAAAAGCATGGCATTATCTTATTACAGCAATTTGATTTTCATTATCTAAGTAGGCTGCTGTGTCAGCAAAAAGCAGCAATTTGGAAAGGATGGAAAAGGCTGCGAGTCATGGATGAATGAGTGATTGGTGGAGGGAAAAAAACAAGATAGAAGAGGGTATGTTGAGTGATTGAGTGAGCTTGGGAAAATAAGGTGAGGTCTGTGGTAACCGGTTCAGAAATTTGGCTCTTTTTTTATGTGATTAAGTAGGGGAAGCCTGCACATATGACCTGTGCTTGGATGGCAGAAGTTCAGCCAGAAGTGTGCTGTACAACAGTTTGTACAGAAGAAGCTGGAGTGCTGAGGTGACTACAAGGTCCTGTCCAAATCATTTGACAAGAAAAGCTACCTGGTAAGAAATTGCCTGCCACCAAGATCCATTTCCAAATCTCCTTTAGAGATGCAATTCCTTTACCACAAGAAGAGGCCTGTAAGGTAGGGAAAATCAATCTGCAATTTATGAACTCTCATTTATTTATCCCTTTAGAGATACAAGGTTTCAAGAGATGAAATATGAATTGGTATGGGCATGGAGCACAGCATGCTCTTGTTGGTATCTAATTAGCTCCAGTTTAACCAAGTTTATGGGCTGTCTTTAACATTTAAAATCTATTGTATATCTTTTTCTGTGTGTAATCCAATGATCACTGAAGGCAACAGGGCCATGTCTACTGCAGTAAATAAGATAAACCAAGGACCACTCCCTGCTTCTGATGTCGAATTCTGATAGTACAGTGTATGCCCACATTTCTCAGCTCCCTTCCTCTTCCAGAAGAGCAGAGTGACCAGAACCAATTTGTCATTGGGAATGACAACCCATGGGTCATATGCCTCAGTGCTGCCTGGGCAGTGTCAGGGAGAGCTGGGACCAGACTTTGAAGCATGCTAAAGATATGTGGGATAGTCTTGTGCCAGTAAACTTCCCTGGTTTATTAATACCAGGGAATATAGTCTGAGAGTCTTTTGATTGGCATCAGTAGACTACAAGTGGGTGAAAATGAGCCATCTCCTGTGATGGATCTGTAATCCTTTGAGATTCCCAGAGCATATTGCTTTCTAGTAAGAGACCTCCATCTTAAAAGAGAAAAAGGAATTTAAAAGCTGCTTTGGGCATTTTGCCAGCTGCACAGCAACATCTGGTTGGCATTCAGAGGCTTCAGGGGCAGCTAATCCTGCTCTGAGTAGGATTAACATCCCTGTTTAAAACATACTCTTGGTATGTCTGGTGGAGCCAGGATTTTGGCAGTCCAGAGTAGAGGGGAAGAGTGCAAGAAGGAGAGCCTGTGTGACTGTCACAAAATGTTTCCATCCCCACTTTTTTCTCTGTGGCTTCAGTGCTTCACCTGATGAAACGAAGCACCAAAGCTTTAGCTTCAGCAGCCCTGCCAGATGCTCATTAGATACTGTAGAGGTGACTGCCTGTCTCCTCTTTACTACAAACTCTACAAGTGAGAGCACTTATCAGCAAGGGGTGGAGTTATTTACACAAATATTGGTCTGCTTTTGGTAGCATAGGTAAGAAAGAATATATTCAGCACAGATGCACGTAGATCCCAGTTGCTTGTCAAACCATTTTCATGAAAGAAATAACAAGATTTATTGGGACTAGAATTGTAGCAGAACTCATGCATGAGCTCCTACACAAAATTTTATCCTGTTTTCCATAGTTAGGGGTAAAGTTGAATTTCCTTGACTCCAATACCTGTGCTGACAGTGGCTGACTGATTTCTTAAAGACCATCTCTACTGATAAACTCAGCTGTTGGAAAGTATGAGACAACAGAGAAATTTAGTGCTGCCTTACAAATTCTGGAAACCTTAGTTTTTAAGTAGATTCTCTTTGAAACTGGAGTGCTGTGGACCTGTGAGAAGCATAGCAGGCCATAACCCATGTTGTCCAGAGGGCTAGGGGAATTGTGCCCTGCAGCTCCAGAGCAAGGGTCAGTATGAACACACGCAGAATTGCACGCACGTTTTACAGCTTGCCCCAGACCTCTTTGTGAGAAACACATACAATTAAGGGCTTATTAATTAACCATATGTTCTGAGCATGGGAAGTACTGATATGTGCAAGCAGTTTCTTCTGCACCCTTCCCTTTAAGATTGTATAGAAGAAAAATTACTGTTACTGTTCTGCACATCACTGTAAGAGTCTGACACATAACTGCTGGTGAAAATTAGTTTGGCTCTGCTGAGGAGGCAGTTCAAATTATAGCTCGGCTGAGTGTTTGGCCTGGTGTACTCAGATTTACAGATACCACCAAGCCTATCATATCCAGGTGAAGCATTTGCATACTTGCATGCAGTATTTACATATTAAAGTACAGTATTTACATGTTCTTTATTTTGCATGTCGAGACTTTTGACAAATAAAGGAAACACTTCAATCTGTGTCTTTATTTTTGTTTCCTATGTCTCAGATTTTCCAGAAAAATAAGTTGCTACGTCCCCCTCTTTCATCCCTGAGAAAGAGCAGGAAAACGAGTGGCTTTCCTGCAGCAGCTGTTGCACCTGCTGTTTACAGTGAAGTTGGACCACAGCAATGCTTCTTTTCTGGTCCACAACATTTCCTCCAGCAGTCAAAGCCAACACATCAAAGTGAAAGCTCCGAAGGAGAAAAACAATGTGACCTATTGTTCCAAGAAAACAAAATAAATCATTTGTAGGAAAGGAGTAAAAACTCCTAACTGGATTTTCAAAACATAAATATTGGGAAGAAGACTGTGCAAGGCAAGATGTAACGTGTGGTTGTGATGATGCTAGACACGCTACAACTTCTAGAACTTCACTGTACTCTCACTTTGATATGTTCTAACAATAGAAGCAATGCATACAGTGCATGCCATGATTCTTTGGGAGGCACAAATCACAGCTCAAGATAAAAGCCAGTGTTGGACTCTCTCATTTGCTTCTATTTTTGAAGAGTCCCAAATCCTGAAACTCTTCAGTCTGATGAAGTTTGGACCTATTCTTGTAATCACAGTGTTTCTCCTTTTGTTCTTCTTCCTTGCTGTTGTTTGTTATTCTTATGATGGAAATACCTTGAGGTTCCCACTGAGGGCCCCATTGTGCTAGACAATTACACTGCACAAAGAAGTTGTAATGTAAATAGAGAAACCAGTGTGTGGTAGAGGAAACACAGTGGAGGATCAGCTTGCCTGTACTCTCCTGAAAGGTCAGAAACAGAGGTGGTTAAAACCCTGCTTTGTGTTGCCTGGCTTGTTCATTCCTTTTTAGTAAAGGAGGAAGTCAAATATGCTACATCATTTTACCTGGATGAGAGGGATTAGATTTTTTCAAAAACCTAAAATACAAGTTGCTGTGCTGTAAGGAGGAGGTGTGGAAACATATACTTGATTGCCAACCAGGATTTCTCAAGAAACTCAATGAAATCTGGAAGATTGCCTGCCATCATGAAATCATATTATCCAGAGGCACTTGGGTTACCTCCCCTCTCAGCATAAGCATATTACTTTTGACCTTGTGACCTAGATATGTGTAATAAAATCTTCAACTTTCTCCCAGCAGTATTGCTGCAAACATGTAACTGTGGAATGGTGCACCCTATTTCCTGTGATCCTAGTTTGGGGTTTTGATTAGAAAACTGAAGGCACAGAAATCAAAGGCTGGTTCCTGTTTTCTGGATGCTGTTTTGGGAGCCCTTCCATCAGAGAAAAGGAAACAGATCAGAAAAGTCTGTCTAAAAGTAGATCTTCTCTGTCAGTTTACTTGAAAGAGTCTGGCACAGCAGATGCAGAACTGTGTATCCAGCTGAAATAAAAGCAAACACAGTTGTTTCATAAGAAATGGAAATCCAGAACTTGACTCAGTTTCTTCCTATTGTAATGAAAGTCCAGAGGAAATTAATGAAACTTATTACAAATTTAATGAAGTAAATGAAACAATTCCACTGCCTTGGTTTAATGACTTCCACACAAAACCCTCAAAGAGTTGGTACATTCTGCCTCCTGGGTTCACAGCACTGGGCCAGGTCCTTGAAATAATAGCAACAGGCTGAGAAGCTGTGTCTCATGTTCTGATGTTAATGCACTGAACTGAAACAGTTGCAAAATAAATACTGAAAATAAAGGACTTTGAACTGGTCAAGAGGTAAAAGCACAGTTTGTAGAGCTTAGTGTAGAGATAACTACACTGAACTTTGATGGCCATTGAGAGGTAGGGGATCAGAGGACTCAACCCATTGCATTTCCCTCTGCAGCCTTTGCATGGAGAAAACCATGAGCAAGGGGAAAAAGAGTAATTTCTCAATGTTAAGTATATACAATCCTATAATAGCTTGATAAAAACCTCCATTAAAGAGGCTCCTATTTCTGTCCCTCTGCTATATCTGATCACCTTGTCACTTAGGAACATCTTTCTTACCCTCTCTTACTCTCAACAAAGCTACAAATTTACTTTCCCCCAATAATGTGAAGAATCATTACCAGGTGTTCTAGAGCTACTTAAACTGCTAGATCTTGCCATAAAAAAAAAATTCCTCATTAAAAAAGTATAGAATTTCTTTCATAATGCAACAGGTGTTTGGCAATTAGAGAAAAACCTGATGCAACTGGTAGCATAAAACTATACCTAAATGCTATCTGACCCTCATGTGTTATATTTTACCATCTGAGAACTGCAAAAGGCTTTGGGGGTTCACACAGTGTTTTTGCTGCATGTGCACGGTGTTAGTACAAACAGGGGTGGGTGCTGGCTGGGACTAAGAGTGTAAAGAAGCATACCTACTAAAGCTGAAATACAGAAATAATTTCTCAGGCACACAGTCACAGACAGATGTACAACTCCCTTTGGTTTTCACTGAGGCTTAGGTACTGCTCTACACTTTCTTCTAGTTTCCCTCTCCCTTCCATCCAAACTAAGATGTAAAGATTATTGACCTTGTCCAGCTTTCATAGACCAGACAAAACCAACAGGAACAGCTTATTTCAGCACCTGAAAAAAAAAAAAAAAATCTTTACCAGTGAATGCCTTAAAAAAGCCCTGAAGACAGATGAATTCTGATGAATCCGGCTGAAGTGCTTTAAGGTATTACTGCCCTGCTGTCGTCTGCCACTCCTGCAGCAGCTGCCCCTGTGTTCAGTCAGCAAAAGGGCATCAGGACCAAGGTCCCAGCTGGTCCATCACACAGATGAGCCCATTAATTGAGGGTATCTTTGTGGCAAAGTGGGTTTACCTCTTTTTGCTCTGCTGGCCCACTGCCCGGCCGCAATGCCAGCAGACAGGCAGCCACGAACAGCTGGGTGCCAACACTTCCTTCCTTCCTTCCTTCCTTCCTTCCTTCCTTCCTTCCTTCCTTCCTTCCTTCCTTCCTTCCTTCCTTCCCTTCCCTTCCCTTCCCTTCCCTTCCCTTCCCTTCCCTTCCCTTCCCTTCCCTTCCCTTCCCTTCCCTTCCCTTCCCTTCCCTTCCCTTCCCTTCCCTTCCCTTCCCTTCCCTTCCCTTCCCTTCCCTTCCCTTCCCTTCCCTTCCCTTCCCTTCCCTTCCCTTCCCTTCCCTTCCCTTCCCTTCCCTTCCCTTCCCTTCCCTTCCCTTCCCTTCCCTTCCCTTCCCTTCCCTTCCCTTCCCTTCCCTTCCCTTCCCTTCCCTTCCATTTTCTCTTTCTTCCTTACCTTCCTTAATCTTTCCCTCCCTTCCTCTCTTACATTTCTCTCTCTCACCTTTCTATCTGTATTTCTTCACTGCAACACAAGAGTCAGGTCTCTATAGGAAATCCACCTCCAAGCTCCCACCAGTACCCTCCCAGACAATTAAGAATTGTTCCCCCTCCCCCGCAATCTCTTTTTGTTTTGTTATTGTCAGCTGGTGTCTTGGATTAGGGTTTGCAGCTCTCTCTGGGCTCAGGAAAGCTTGGTAGCTTGGCAGGATTTCTTGCCAGATCAGTGATCCTAATGTGAGTGCCAGAATCCTGCAGTTTGCATAATGCTAATTTGCTTTTCAGCCCAAGTTGCCAACTCACATGCTCTTAGCACATCCAGTAGCAGAAGGAATGCCATGTGCTCTACTCCTAGCGAGGAGGAGGAGAGTAATTGGATAGATACCCACTACCTGAAATTGAAACTAATATAACCAACCCTGGGTATAAACCTTAATGCACTGTTGAGCTTCTGGTAAGAGGTCATTAGACTGAAACTGTTAGCAGCCAATTAGTTCCTTATTCTCAAAGCTCTGATTTGGAGTTTTCACTGGCACAAATGCTGCTGCAATTACGGCAATATTCATTCACTCAGACCTAGATCTCATCACCCTTACTCATTGTAAGGGTAGCAGAACTGGACCTTAATGCCTGTGCCAATGAAATGCTGGACGTGTCAGGGTGGGGTGATACTGGGAGATAGCACCACACCTAAGGGATGTTGCCAGTCACTGGGCTAAATGCCAGCTACTTTCAGGTGACTGGGTGTGGGGCTATCTCACTGCATTACCACACACTCAAATGTCTTACTGCAATACCAGTCCTTTCAAAGCAGAAGAAAGCCAGACCGCCTAGAAAAAAACAGCTTAACCATCACCTTTGCTTTCATTCTAAGCTGCACACACACCAGTGCTAATAGAGCTGCAGCATGACTCCTAAAAGGTGGGACCCTTCTGAACATGTTATCCAGGCTGTCCCTCCAATAAACTTTGGGAAATGAGTGGCTCTGAAGTAAGAGTGATCCTTCCTGCATGAGACACCTCTCTGAGGCAGGGTGAGCTGGACTGCCTTTGGAAGGCACTGGAATCTCGCCCTCACTGAAGGGCAAGGGGCCCTGTACTGCATCTGTTCAGTCAGCTGAAGTCTGTGGAGTTGTATCTCATGCTTAGAGACAGAACCTGAGCCTGGTTTGTGTTCTGACCGATGGCTTGGTCACAGACAGGGACTGCGGGTCACAACTCCTGTGCCAGTCAGTGATGCAACACTCCCAACCCCTCAGGACAGGCAGCAGGTCTGTGAGAGCTCCTCCTGTCATCCCCTGAGCAGCAGTGAGTAACTTGGGCACTGTGAGAAGCCACTTTGATTTTCTCTGTTTGCTCAGCAGAAGGCAAGTGTCCTGGTCCAACAGGCCATGCAGACCTGCTCTGGGAGCACAGCTCACCCCCAGGTAGCCATGAGCAGCTATTGTCCCAGCAATGCCCAGCAAGTGGCACGTGGCTTTGGAGGAGTGCTCACTGCGCACTCTCTAATCTAGGAGGTGTGGAGATTGCAGGGGAATTGGGTAAGGAATTTACAATGAAGGCTATGAAAGAAACTGGCCTAGTAAGACACAATGGCCAAAAAATATTGCTTAAATTTCTTGATCTTTCATGCTTGGGTTTTGTTGGTTTGGAAAGTGTAGAGGTGAAATTCTCCCAAATGTGTCTTTTTTATTTTGTCCTGTGTGATACCTTGCATTGTGTTCCTCTCCATTTTAATAAAGCTCCAAAGATGTGTAAAAATGAGGACTGGAGTGATTTATTGTCCCTCCATTGAAGCAGTGGCTGTGTATTGAGAAACAGCAAAACATTGCTTGTTAAAGCACTATCTCTACAGAAAGGCCTTATCACTTGGGTTTGGAGAACCACAGGAAAATAAAATATTGTACCATCTGACAGACTAATGAAAGAGAAGTATTCTTAGGACTTTTGAGGCCTGAGAAAAATGTCAAAATCCAGCTCTTTTCTACTGTGCTAGCAATGTGCACTTGCTGTCTCCTGGGACAGGGCTGTTGACTCAAACTAAAGGTGCAAGTTGGTCCCACTGTTGAGGACATCACTAGAGGAACACTGTCATGGTGAAGCATCCTATCAAAGAAACCACTGCCATTTTTGATAGTTTATGGAGTTTGGTAGATGCATATGAAAAATACGCATTAGATTTTCAGCATGATATAAATTTAAATAATTCCAGAAGCTGGGGCCCCAAAATTCCTGGCATTCATTGGGATGTTTGGATTTATTAGGCATCCTCAGGTAATGCAATAATGCATATGCTTAAGGGATTACATGATAGGGGAGTTAGATGACATAAAAAAACCTCCCTGGCAGCTGGGTCACAGAGATGAAAAGCCATGCAGAAAGTGTTTTGGAGGGGGAAAATATGGGATCACTGATAAAGTTTTAGAAATCTCTGTGGTTAGTTCTGTTCCTGGTGAGTGAGAGTGAGATTAAGAGGAAAAGAAGCCCATTATGAACAGAAAATGATTTCTCAGGAATTACTCTCAAAACAAACAGTTACAGTAAAGCTGCATTTCCTTTCTTCAAGCATGCATACATTTCTTGTCTTTAGAATCTCTGATTGTTCAGCTGAAGAGGGTGGTAATTGCCCACCCCAGTGATTCAACATTCTGGGAATTTCCCAAAAGTGGTTTGAACTGAACTATGGTTTTTGCCAGCCTTTTCCAGCTTTAAAATTGTCTTTCTCCCTAAAATGGGCAAATGGCTTTGCTTTCCTAATTGAAAGATAGGAAGGACATGTGACTCATAGTAATGATAACTGTGACTGTTTGTAAATATGATTTTATCGGACTGCTAACACTGCTACTTTTATTCCCTGTAGAAACTATTTCTTTCCTACCATATTTTACATACTTGTGGCAACTATGTAGGGTACAGCACTAGGTTACAAGGTATTGTATGGTAGCTGTACAGCCAGGAAAACTAATCAGTTTAGCAGAGCCAGAATATAAACACAGGAAAGAAAGTTGCTCAGGAATGGAAATTAATGAAAAGGAAAGGGCCATTGCAGTCAAAAATGTCTCTGCATTAATTGTGATTGACTTAATCAGTCAGGCAAAGCACTACAGTGTTGATCATTCTCTGCTGCCATTGCAAATACTTTCCTTCTTTCTTTGTAGTATCCCCAAGCTACCTACTACTCTAATAGTTTAATGGTGATTATTTTCCTTTTCTGTTTAGCAATTAAAATTTTCCCTCTTCCATGCTGTGAGTGTGTTAAAACTGAAGCTAGGCAGTGGAAGCTAAAAGAGTCAGTGAAACATTTTTCTTTTTTCCCCTTGATTTTCAGGCTTGCTCAGTCTCATGTGTATACATGTGTATGCATGTGTGTATGGCTGGCCTCTGGTACAAATTAAAGTAGCCACACAGAAGGACAAAAAGGCACTTAGCCAGGGTGAAGGATCTGTCTCCATTGTTTCCTCGGAGCGCTGGATTCAACATCCTTTGACTCATAATATGTAATAAAAAAAAAAAAATCCTAGCAACTCGAAATGAAAACTATTGTTGCTAGAAACTGAGTGCACAAGGAAGCAGAGAACGGGTGTCTAATCTGTTGTGATTACTTTTCAGGATATTATAAACTTTGGTCCTACTGAACCCAACAGGAAAATTCCCAGTGACATCAGTGATGCACAAATGAGTTCATAGCCCTTCCTCAGGGTAGGTTCCCGTAGCAATTGGTAGGTGTGAATAAGCAGAGAAATCCTGTTGGAATGAAAAAAAAAAATTTCTTTTCAAAGATTATCATCATCATGAGCAATCTCAGTAAGGTTCTAATGACTGTTGTTAACAAACTGGGTTTTATTAGGTTTCCTGTAAAACAATGTGCTTTGGGGGGAGAAGGGGGGGGTGTGGAAGCAGGGGGGTAATTGTCATTCCAGTGAATCAGCTCCTCTGGGAATTTCCAAAAGGTGCGGTTAGCTCAGAAGACTGTGGTGTTTGCCACATTTTTCCTTCCTAAGGCTAATCTTTGTAATTCAAATTAATTTGCAACCATTTAGTTTTGAATCTAGAGTTAATATGCTTGATTAAGCCCCATTATTAATAAACTCACCAAAGGCACAGACAATGGCAACAACTATAGAAAAAGACTAGGTATTAAGTAGAATAAATTTATTACAAATTCTGAAACTTGTCAGACAGTTCAAGACTCCAAATTTATCCAGCAAGGAAATGAGACTTATCCAGATTATAAGTAGAAGATGAAGACAGTTTATCTGCAATGTGAGGGTGTCACCAGGCAGAGGGAGAACACAGAAAAGTGACTGACCAGTTGAGTTCCCACAGTGAGCACCACTCAGAAAAAGAAAAGGAAAGATTTAAGGAACTAGTTGCATGGAAAACATGCAAAGAGCAAACCCAAATACCCAGAGATTGCAGTGACTTGTCTACCTCCCAAGCAGAAAAGATCATATAGAAAATGGCAGTACTATTCTTTCTACTGTGAAGGCCCAACTTTTAAGAAAGAAATTCTCTTCAGAATTGTAGCAAGAGCAATGTTTTAACTATTACCCATATATATTTGACTAAGAAACTACTATTGTTTGTGTCCAAGAAACATGGCCAATTCTTCCCAGCTGTATTATTGTATTATAATAATTTTCCATTACAGAGGTGACTGTTGCTCCAAGCCAGAGTATGTAAATTAGCCAAGATTTGGCTCTCCAGGCTTTGCCATGCACAATGCTAAGCACCTCATGCATGATGCTGACGTCTCTCCATACTTAGAGACTTCCCTGGGAGTTGAAGGCACTCAGTTCTGCCTGGGAGGAAGAGATCTGTGTGTGGCAGAAAATGTTAGCATATTAGGAAAGTAAATGAAGATGATTTAATGATGAGACTACTGCTTCTCATGCTGACCATGACTGTTTTCATTGTTTCCTTGTGCTCCCCATCAGTCAGCATCGATCTTGTGCCCCATGGTGAGAGCAGACTGGAGGCTCTCTGGGGCAAGCCCTGGCCCTTGGAGTGGTGGCTGTGTGGAGCAATATCCAGGTGCCCCGATCCCAGCAGCCACGAGCTCCTGCAGTCACGCAATGGCTGCTTCCTTCCTTCATGTGATTGCTCAGCCTGTTTACATCTGTCAAGCCTTTTATAAAAGCTGCACTGCTAGCAAGGGCTGTTGGTTTTTTTTTTTTTAATTGTTTTGAAGGCTCTTTTTAGTTAAAAAGTGTTTGCCACCACAGTTAAGACATGGACTGGATTAAAGTTCAAAACCAGCTCACGTCAGCAAGTGGATGGAAATTGTTACCATCTGACAGCTGGTGGCCTGGAAGGAAAATGTAAAAGTCACTGCATGAAGGATTGGTTCAGGGCAGTGCCACAAGAAGTGACATAGCTTTGTTTTATATCCTAGGAGTAGAGCCCTCTGTTCTGCCTGAGTTCTGCTGAAAGGAGTGGGCACAAAGATTAATGAAACTTGCTCCACCTCTCTGACTGCAAGTGCCAGGTCCTACTACCTATTAAACTTGTGCAGGAGAAGCTGTGGTTTGTGTCACCATTGATATTTGGTGAAACTGTAGCATGGCAGGCCTGGTCCAGGTCACCATGTTCAACACTTCTTTGCTGCCTTTCAGCCCCCTAAGTCTTTCTCCCAGCTCATCTCATCTACTCCAACCAGCAAAAAATGAATTATGAAGATTAAATGAATTATTAAATGAAGATAAAAATTTTCTGTTTTCACCTCTGACTGCTTTAATAATGGCCCAGGTATGTATTATTTGATATAAGAATACCCTAATTGCTGGAATGTCTCATACAAACCCCTGTGCATTTAAATACCTGTTAGACTCTATTACACAGTGTGTAGTACAGAGACAGACCAGGCAAAGGCTGCAGAATTAACTGATCCAGAATAAATGATAGCACTAGGAATGGCACAGAGATTGCAGATTGCCCATTGCAGATGCATGTCTTGGCTCCAGAAATGCCAGCTCAAGAAATGAGTGCCCTGAACATCTCATGTGCCAGTGGACCATGCTACCATCCAGAGGGACCCCAGCAGGCTGGAGAAATGGGCTGACAGGAACCTTGTGAAGTTCAACAAGAGGAAGTGTGAAGTCCTGCACCTGGGAAGGAATAATCCACATTATTCTAATGGGGCACTATGCAATGGGAGCTGACCAGCTGGAAAACAGCTTTGCAGAGCAGGACCTGGAGGTTCTGGTGGACACCAAGATGACATGAGCCAGCAACCTCACATTACAGAAAAGGCAGTAAACTCTGTCCTGGGCTGCATTAGGAGAAATGTTTCTAACAGATCAAGGGAGGTGATCCTCCCCCTCCATTCAGCACTACTGGGGCTGTGGCCAGTACTGCCTCCAGTTCTGGCATCCTCAGCACAAAAGAGAGGATGTCAGAAAAGAGAGAGGTCAGCAAAGAGCCACTGTGATGATCAGGTGAGCAAGAAATGGCAGAGGCACAAACAGCACAAATTTGGTGCTGCTAAAACCTTCTCTAAGCAAAAGAAGGGACTAGAGCACCAAGGAAAGGCTAAGAGAGTTGTGACTTCAGGCTGGAGAAGAGGAGACTCAAGTGGATCTTATCAATGTATATAAACACCTGCAGCAAGTGTGTAAAGAGGACAGGCTCACTCTGCTGACAGGACACCCGCAACAGGCACAAACTGAAACACAGAAGGTTCTGCCTGAACGTGAGGAAACACCTTTTTATTGTTAGGGTAACTGAGTCCTGGCCCAAGTGGTCTGGAGGGTCTGTGGAATACTCCCCTCTGGCAACGTTCAAAAACCATCCAGATGTTTGGTCCTGGGCAACTTTGTTCTAAGTGACCCTGCTTTATTGAGGAGTTGGACCAAATGAACTCTAGATATGTCTTCCAACATATCTAGATATGTTATTCTCTGTTTCTGTGAATCCACACCTAGAAGTTCTGCAGCATCTTTCCCCCTGCCAGCAAACATTTCTGCCTTCCCAAAGCCAGCTACAGATGAGAAGACCTTCCTATGAATATCAACAGTACTGAGCTGCATTATCTTAAAAAGCAATTTTTTTGTTGATCCAGACTATTTTCATTGAAACATTTAAAGGAATACATGTAAGAGCTTTTGCAGAGGTTGACAGGAAAAGGGGTGAGGGAGGGAGGATGGTGGCCAGCAGCCAGGGCTAGGCTGGGTCCAGTTACCTCTTACCTCTGCAACCACTGCAGTTGCACTAGAAGGGCAGAAAAGGGCCCAGTGCCCTCACCTCTGTGCTGCTGTGTTAATCAAGTTCTAGGAAATGGAAGCCAGATGAACAAGACAGTCAACAAAATACTGGAAAATTCAAGAACTCTCTGAACAAGTTAAAGGAAATAAACTTCAAGGCAGTAAACTGTAGTGACAGCATTTACTTCTGAATTAAAACATTTGGGGATGGGACAAGTCAAATAAATCACTGCCTTTGGCTTCCTTACTGCAAGGATGTGTTGAAATGTCCAAGAGTGAAGGTACAGGCAGGCTGCTTCTGTAATCACACAGACTACATGAAGTGAGAAAACACATACACATATCTCAGGAGGAAATATTTTTTCTTAGAGGAAGAGACATCCTAACTGAGAGAGACACTTCATACTGGATGAACATCAAAATAAAATTTGGGTGGAATCAAGATAAACTTTTAATGATGGTGGAGACAATACAACCTTTTAAAGATGAAATAAGAAATACCATAGACTATTAGTTCTGGTAACTGGTGTATAGGTCTTCTGTTTTATTTGTTCTGCTCTCAAGTTTCGACAGGGTACATGTTTGAATAAGTCATGTTTGCATTGAGAAAAATAATAGCTACTTTTAATGACCTCCACTCTTATAGAGGTTTTTATTCTGCATTATTTCCATACTTATATATTTTATATATATTAATATATTTTAAAAGGCAGATCTCAGAATCTTAATCCTAAAGCAGAGTGGTTGTGAGGCTTTTTTAATAAGAATAAAAAAAAAAATAAAGCTGGCACCTCTCCCTTTGGATTGTAACAATAAATTCATAATAATTGAATGTTATCTTACTTTGTGTTACCTTACAATCTACAAAACCTAATGTATGTTTTCCAGATTTGTGTCAGTGTCAGTTAGTGATACTAGATAAGAAAAGCAGGATTGTCATCCAAAAAAAGAAAAGAAAAATAAAAGAAGGCAAGACAGGACTCGTAACAGATGCCAAAAAACAAAGCACATTATTTCTTCTCTGTGTATGATTTATGTTGTAGCCAGTAAAGCTCATTGCTACCTGTAGATTGCCTGCTGTTTTTATTCCATTTTCTAATGGGAAAAAAATATTGCAAAAGTCAATATTAAACTAAATTTTAATAATAATTTGTGTCTAGAGAAAGGCTGGAAAATGGGCTGAAAAAAGGTGAGATTTTTTTTCTTTTGGCCAAATCTAAAACATCCCAGACAGGGAAAAGGGCCCTTTCCTTCTGCTGTGCCTTCTTGGTACATGAAGCAGGAATCAGCACCTTTGAGCACTCATAAACACGCCAGGACTGACATTTAAATATATCTCAATGTGACCTGCTATGTATGTTTCTAGTCTAGCATTTAGAGAACATGGAATGCAGAAATTCATTGCTTTGTCTTGTTACTCTTATATGCACTGTGGTAGAGCCCAGTATGCCTTGGCAGAGTGGTGCCCCCGAGGATGTAACAGCTACAGCTTCCCCAGTGATGAAGATAAAATAAAAGAGTGTCTCTAATGTTATTAGAGGCAGTGAATGCCACAGGAGGATCCCCCGTGCAGAGTTCATTTTCTTTTGTTGTTAAACGAGTCTCAATGCTTGTTATTGTTAAACTGTGGGGACTGACACGGGCTGCTGGCAGAACAGACAGCCTGCACTTTTTGCATGGCAGTGTTGCCCCTTTTTACAAGCCTGTGACCTCACCTATTTTTGCTGTGCTCTGCCATTTGAATGCCTCAGAAGATGTTAGCTCACTATTAATGAGCTTTTGATTGTAAGGCTGTAGAAGTGAAAATGAGGATGTTGCTATTGTTGTCACAGAGGTAATAAATGTTAATCACATCCCAAATTAATATTTTAATTCTTCTTCGGAAGAACTGTGCCTTGTGCTTTCAAAGAAAACATCCTCTTTTCTAAGTATTTCTATTATTCCTGGTCAGGCCAGAAATTCTTCAACAGGGAACACTGTGTTCACTTCATAAGGCCATAGACCAGTCATTTCAAGGGGGATCCTCTAATGCCCTTGACTATACAGTGGAGAAAAGAGATACCCTTCAGCAAAGCCACAATTCCTCTTATTAAGTGCCTGTATTTACTAGTCACTTCCACTGTCAGTGCATTCAGAGGAAGGGCGGGGGGGTACAGCAGGATCTGAAATGCTCATTTTGAAAGAAACTAAGTATTGACTAAATAGGAATTTATCCACTGTATTGTGGAATTTATCCCCTGTAATGATCCTAATATTTGTTTGAGCTGGTAGTTTCATTGCAAATACTGAAACCTGTTATTTGAGCTCTACACTTGAGCACTGCTTCATGTGTCAGCAGGCAGATTTTCTGCCTCCTTTTTTCTGTGCTGAACATAGACCTTGTACTGCAGGTCAATTTTTGCTACTCCTTTGCTACATTTCTCTCAGTCCTGTCCAATTAGCCTGCACTGACTTCCTATGAAGCTGCCTGATCACTGTATGATCTAAATACTACTAAATGTTGGATTTCATGGTTAGTTTTGCTCTTGCAATAAATTACAGGACAGACTCAAAAATGTGGTAAGATAAAAATATGGGTAGAAATTAGAGCACTCTTCACTTCCCACTTGCTTTTTAATTGTCTAAGCAAGAAAAATCCAAATGTCTCAATTTAATTTAATTTCCATGCCAAGTCAAGGCCATTAGTATTGCTGTCCTACACAGGAGTCCATTAATCCCTAAATTGATCAGTCCCTGAGTTCACCACTCTGCCATCATGAGCCAGAGAGGGATGAAAATAATCTGGGATAGACTCAACATCTGATTCTGCATTGATAATGAAGCTCAAATCACAGACTTCAGAGTTTACAGGCAACAGCGTGAGGACAAAAACATTTTCCTCAGTGTAAAGATTGTGTGGATCTATTTTGGAGCTTAGAGAAGAGGAAAGAGAAGCTTATTCTTTACTGCAGCATCAATGACTTGCTGCTGGTAGTAACTGGGAGAGCAGGTTGGTTGATGTTTCTCACTGTTTGGAGATAGAGAGGGATTTCTCCTTACCAGAGGGGCAAGGGGTGCAAGGGTTTTTATTTTCCTAGGCTGTTTGTGAGGATCACAAGGATCTTGGGAGATTGCTCTTTCTCTACAGGCCTCTGCCTGAGGCATGCAGCGTTTCAGAAAGTGTTTCAAGAAATCATTTTGCTGAGTACAGTCTTACATCTGTTAAAGAGATATATAATAATTCTACTTGAGAGACTGAAGAGAGGATTTCATCAGTCCTCTGGGCTCTATGGGAAAGTAAATGTGCAGTGTAGTGTAACCTTACACATGCTACACTGTTTTCTTTCTTTAAAGAAGGCATCCTGAGTTGCCACAGAACTGTGTGGTAAAAGGGAAAAATTATGAAAAGGCAGGTATATTTAGGGAAGGTACTAAAATGTGTGGGAATTCTGGTCCTTTCTTGAGCATCTTTTAATAGCGAAAAAGATCTGTACATCCTAGCCTTTGCACCTAGCTTAATTAGAGTACCCAAATGAGGGCAGGGAGCTATCCTTTCTATGCTTCCAAGGTATAATAAATTCTGACTTTATTAATGTATTTACAATTGCCTTGATCATCTCCTTTAACAGAAAGATCTGCAGCAGGAGGAAACACCATCCAAACCACACTGAGAGTAGCTGTTTGTGGTTATGTCACATCATCATCTCCAACTCAAAAAGCCACTCAGAGGATCAGAAAGAAACCTAATTTTAAAGCACATGGACCATTGACCACAGAACTGTAGCAGCTCACTTGTACATAACATGAGAACAAGCCTACCTTGGCTCATCAGCATATCTGTGCTCTCCTGCTGCCCATGACATTCCCATCCCAGCTGAGAGGACAACACCTGACACAGAGATTTATTGGTGATATAGAGAAGTTAATCTGGTTGGGACCAGGTTTCAGCTGCAGAGCAGCCTGTCTCTACCTCTTGGGTGCTTGCCAAGTTATAATAATAATTGTCATAATAATAATGGTATACCCCTATTCTGCCAAGCTGTGAAACCACAGCCTTTGTATACTCAAGAAAATCAAGTGCAGGAGGAATATGTATATACAGATTTGTGCCTTGATGTTGCTTTTGATCCTGTCTTCTCAGGAAGGGATATGAGTATCCAAAGATGAATGAAAGGGTGGATCCAGTGACCTACCCAGAACAGACAGTTCTGGGACTTGGGAGTGTGAGCATTTTACCACAAATACCAACCATGACATGGTTTCCACTCTTATCCATATAAAGTTGACCACATATACTCGATCTGCTGTGAGGAAATATCTTATTCTCCCTTCTGTCCTGTAGCAACCAACCCCAGCACGTAGGAGTGGTAAGAGAATTACAGCTTTGGTGCTGCTGAAACATTCTCCCCTAGGACATATGTGTATTGTACATGAAGAAAAAAGGCTGTATCTACAATAGTCAGACATTTCCAGAGACTGGTAGAGAGAGAGAGGCAAAATACTTGCAGGATAGGCTGGTGGCTCCATCCAGATGGTGCAGAGGAGGTGGCATGACTCTGGCATCCTGAGTCTTCTGTGTCCTTCCAAGGGCCATAAGGACATCCTTTCCTTCCCCCTTGCTGTGACCCCAGTCCCACAGTCCCACTGTCAGTGTCCCGCACCAATCCCACCTTCCCCTCCTGAGCTGTTCAGCACCTCCTTGTGCCCTGGCAGCTGTTCTGGTGATAATGCTACTGCACGGAGTCTGCCCAGCTCACAAGTCACTGAGAATCATCCATGCCTCAGCCCCAGTCAGTTATTTTGGTTTATTTTTCCTTCAGTCAAATACTTCTGCCATGAGCATTAGTGTAACATTAACAACATTTCTATTTCCATTCAGTTCTGTGTTATTGTGAGCTGCATTTCTCTGGTAGGTATTTGTTTTTGCAATCACAGTGATGAAATACATTTACTGGCTGTAGCAGTTACAGGACTTCTAAATAAATATCTGTCTTTGTTTAATTTCAGTAAATCGGGACATTTCACTAGCATTATAATAACAGTGATTTGCAGAATAGTCTGTGTCCACGAAATAATTATTGAAGCAATTTATTCTTGCATCATCATAAAAACCCCTTCCATTTGGGCTGTTCCCAGAAGATAAGGGACATTTTTTTCAGACTAGATGATTGTAATTTTAATTTTTAATTTTTTTCCTAGATTTTGCTCTGGGCTTTGTATCTGTTTTGGTTTTGCAACTTTGGTGTGTGAAAACATGTAATTGCAGTTTTCCACTCAACTATTGAGAGTAGCTAGCTGTCCTAATCTCCTGGTTAGCTTCCATCTTCAAAAGGTACCAATGCTGTTGGTGTGACCAATATCACCTTACCACTCCCTAGGAAAACAGACAGAGTTTGTATACAATGTCAGTGACTCTGGCTTTGATAATGCTGTTACCCTTGCTTCCCATTTAATTTTTACATATTTCCAGACAGTAGGCTGATGCTTTATATCTTGTTAATCCTTATCAGCTGAATGGAAATGAATACATATAACTCAGAGGTTAATTTAGGGGGATATGCAAACTAGTGAAAACACAGATCACGTTTGCTCAGTGTTTTCTCTTTAAAATACATTGCCCTCTGTGCTTCTGGCTATGGTGGTATGAAGGATTTTGTTTTTATTCCATCATTTGGTGCAGTCTTTTCTTAATTTTTCATATTATAAAATAATATATTTACATTATTTTGAAATAATTTCAAATTAAATTGGTAATGTAGAAAAGTTATGCAGCTGTGAAATGTTGTTTGGCAGTGCTGACCATTTTCATAGACTGAGGCATTTCATTGATTTCATACATCTGAAATCCAGGGATTAGTTACTGAGAAATTATTTCCCCACCGCTCCCACTTTGATGGAAGGGATCTATTGTTTTTGGGGCATGCCTAAACACATGGGATGTTGTTTCTGGAAGAACTCTATCATTCAAATGAGATGATATGAAAGGCAGAGTGTGTAAACTACAGCTGTGGAGAAACAGATTGTAGCTAATGGATCCAGATTTTGCCAGGAGTCATCTGGATAACTTGTCTTTGTGTTGAGCTGTTGCAAACAACAATAACAACAAACTCCTTTACATGTATGCTTGATTTGGAGCGTTTTGTAAATCTGCCTATGGAAATTTCTCAAAAGCAAACTCTTCTCAAAAGCAGCTAAATGAGTTACGTAATTTTTTTCAGGACTACTATGATTCATAACTGTACAGAATATGGGCTTTATTATGTTTCTTTTATGTGTGGGTATCTACCAGTGAAATCTGTGAGGGCTGTTCTGTGAGAAAAGTCCTCAGGACCCTGCCTAAAAAGTTGCATGTGTTAGGTTTGCAAATGGTGTATATTAATAGGAAAATTCAATTTGTTTTTCTCTTCATCCTTCAATACCATGTGAAGGAAACAAGATGCTCTAAACCTAAGTACAGTACTCACAGAGTCCAGCAGCCTGCTATTGCACCCTACAGAGAATTCCCACTGAGGTCAATGGAAGTGCCCTGAGCAGCTTCTCCCTTGGACAGAGCCTGGGTTTGTGTGTGTGTAAATGTGGGTGCACGTCGCTGTGTGTGTGTGTGTCTGAGTGTGTGTGTGTTGAGTAATAATTTTCCACAGCAGAAAAAAAAAAATAAAATTGAAACTTTGTTGTCATGCTATCTTACAAGGAAGCTAGCTTCACCCACACAGAGTTGAAAGCACATACCACTCTGTTACAGCACATAAACACCGTTATCACGCTAGTTGCAGAAAGAGCACTGTCACTGGGACATTTTATAGGCATGGGCTTTTATACTATTCAGCAAGCTATTGAAAATTAAAATGTAATTAGTGTAGCAAAACAATAGTTTGCATCTTTTAATTACTGCTCCATTTTTTTGACAGAATGTTTTAATTATTGTTTTTTCTTCTGTTCTGTTTTTATTGATTTGGTGCCAGTTCAATTGTGTTACCAAGACCTCCCAGTACTCAATGAATTTACCTCAGGGGATTCTGCCTTCTTCATTGTTTTAAAATAAAACAGATCTCCAACTACCTACAAAACAAAATTAGAAGGGGAGGAGGAAAAAAAAGCTGAAAGAACAGGAGAATGAAAGAGGAGCAGAAAGGGAAGGAGGGAGGACAGGAGGGTAGAAGGAAGAACAGGACAGAAGGGAGAAGGAGAAAGATGGGAGGAAGGAAGGAAGGAAGGAAGGAAGGAAGGAAGGAAGGAAGGAAGGAAGGAAGGAAGGAAGGAAGGAAGGAAGGAAGGAAGGAAGGAAGGAAGGAAGGAAGGAAGGAAGGAAGGAAGGAAGGAAGGAAGGAAGGAAGAAAGAAAGAAAGAAAGAAAGAAAGAAAGAAAGAAAGAAAGAAAGAAAGAAAGAAAGAAAGAAAGAAAGAAAGAAAGAAAGAAAGAAAGAAAGAAAGAAAGAAAGAAAGAAAGAAAGAAAGAAAGAAAGAAAGAAAGAAAGAAAGAAAGAAAGAAAGAAAGAAAGAAAGAAAGAAAGAAAGAAAGAAAGAAAGAAGTGAAAGTGAGGAAAAGAGAGAAGGAGGGAAAGGAGAGAAGGAAGGAAAGGAGAAAAAGAAGAAGGAAATCTTCTCGCATTACGTGCCTGATTTTTATTTTCATGTGTGCTAGTATAAAACTCTTATTTAGTTATAGTATCATATTTGTTTTCATTTAGTTTAGTTAAAATGTTGTTCTTGAGTTTTTTTAAAAGTAGCAGGAAAACTCAGTTCTCAAAGAAATCATATTAATCAAAAATTTTAAAATCATGGTAGAAAACATCAAGATACCCCCCACTTTGCTAATTTTTCAATATACTTCCTTGGGGAAGAAACTGCATATCCTGAGATACTAGGTTATGGTTGTACTGTCATTCTCTGTGGGTGTGCATGCACTCAATTTATTGCAGCCTTTCAGCTGTCAGAAAAGTGCAAAGTAAGTGGGAAATGACACAGAACACTGATTTAGAACACTTTCATCTCTATATGGTCTGTTTTCGTTAGTGATCAAGAGAGAGGAAAGTAGTGGTTAGGCACTATCTGTACTACAAAGCAAACCCTGCAGAGGCCATACAGCACATGGTCTTTGGAGTGACTGGATACCTCTAACTGGAAACAAACAAACACACAAAGAACTGTATTTATTTGAGAGACTTTAATAGCTCCTTTGCAGCCATTTTGTACATAACAGGAAGCAAACCATTCCAATTTCCAGTGTGCTTTATCCCAAAGTATTTTCACCCAAGGGTTAGTCGCCACACATTTTGTATTACTTTTGACTTAGTAGATATTTGTAAAATCTAAGAAGGCTTACTTACTTCTTGCATATTTCAGCCCTTATGAGGCAAGACATTATTTATTTACTATGCTGTTATTTGATTACTTAATAAACAGCTCAGAGAGGCAAACAACAAGAAACCCAAACCCAAGAAGACCAACACTGCATTTTCAATAGCAAGATCCCTTGGGAGCCAGGCTCTGGGATTTTCAGAGCAGAAAAATGTGGTCATACCACTCAGAGGCATTGGCAGTGTCTGGAAGGGACTAGGAGGTGGTAGACATAAGCCCAAACAAGGAGGAACTAGTGGAGAACGTGATAAAGTTAGGAGGATTAACACTCTGTCTCTCCTGGAGATTCACAGTTTTGAGTTCTCTTCATTTAATAAAATGAAGGGAATTCTGGTTGTCTTTCCTCAGGCAGGATGGCCTCCAGTTGCCTCTCTCAAAGTAAGCAAGATCCACTTTGCAACTTAGGCTCTTTCAGGTAAAGGAAGAGAGGAGTTTTGCTGTTTGCTGCTACTCCTCATCACTGTCAGCCACTCCTGGGTGCATGGTTTAGCACTGGACATGCCTTTAATTACAACAGTGTGAAATATTACCTTCTGTCAGTTGGACAAGCACTTTTCTTCTAGAATTCAGCCTTCAAACATACAAATATAGGCAGTAAGTACCACACAAATGTTTAAAATTGGGCAGCGGGTAGGACCCACTGCTTTGATTCTTCTTTAATCTTGAATCGCTGCAGCATTTGCATTACTTTCCCTCTCAGCATTATCAGTTGTTGGGGTTTTGCCTGCTTTGTTTCTTCTTGCTGGGAATTGCCATGTCACAGGGATGAATCAGCCCTGTAAATGTCACATGGTCATATCACAACAGGCAACCACCAGCTCATGGCATTAGCCCTGCTGATGCTGGGCCATCCCACTGGTGGCTGGTGGCACATCCAGCCCTTGGTGTGAGCTGGGCAGAGGAGCAGAGGTTGTCACTTGGCAAGAGAGGGGTGTGCTCCCACTGACACCCACAGTCCTGGAGAGGCACACGACTGGAACCCTGTCCTCTGCTTCCTTTGCTGCTCAGCGGGAAAGTGTAGCAACCTTCTGGAAGGACATTGACCTAGGGATGAGGAAACACACTGCTGATTTTCTGTGTTTGTTCTCTTAGAGATTGTAATCAAAATTGATTAATATCCGTAGTTCAAACCTGAAGATATATTTACACTGCTTTGCTGTGCATTAAATATTGACGTTTAAATTTAGAGCCTGCTTTGCACGTTCATCCGGAGTGAATATTTTTCTGATGAACTCTTTACACCTCACTCTAGCCATTTGTAATACAGAGGTCTACATCTGAGGCCAGGCTCTCTTTATAGTCAGCGGAAAGAAATACTCACAGGAGATGATTC